>NC_053041.3:80056793-81530126 GCF_002575655.3 Aegilops tauschii subsp. strangulata
TATTGCCATGTTTAGCTCCAAAAATGTGTCTTATTATTGTTGGTCAACTTGTCATGACATGTGTTGCTCTGTGGTGAGTTATACAAGCTCACCAACATGCCTACTTATCGTAACTTGTAGTTTGCTAGCTCTAAACATTGCAACCTGATGTTATTTCTGTCATGTCCAGTGAATTTCTGCCAAGTCTGTGAAACTGTTATTATTTGCAATCTAGCCATGTCCTTTTGAGCATGTTCTAGTGGCTTCTGGAGTTAGCTCAGTGTTCATGTTTTGTTAAGCTTCATTTGTACATCACGTCCATGCCTTTTGCTTTCATGTTGGCGTGCTGTAGCATATCCCAATGATGCTTGCAAGATGCGTTTGTTGTTTTGGACAGATTATTGTTATATCTTGTTTGGAGTGTATGTGTTGCACCGTTGCTCCGTTTTGAGCATGCTCTATATGAAAATTGCGTGATTTTGCATGTAGTTTTATCTTATCATGTTGCATCCTTGCTTTGGGTGTGTTTGCTTGATGCTTGAATGCATTTTGCATCAATGCCATGTTTAACTTGTTTTGCTCATATCTTCTAGGCCGTAGCTCCGAACTAAATGATCTTTATATGTAACTTGGCTAGAATTTCGTGTAGATCATCTTGGTGCATCTTAACTTGCTGTTTAACAACTTGAACATAAGGTTTATTCAGTTCTGGACCAATTTTGAAATTTGCATATGGGGACTTACTGGATTTGTTATATGTTGTTTCCGGCCTCATTTAGACTTGCTTTGATGTGTTGCTCTTGTATGCATCATCTCTTGCCATGAGTAGCATCATATAGCCTTGTCATGCATCATACTTGGTTGAGCATCATGTCTTGTTTATGTGTTGTGTGTTTACCTTGTTGTTTGCTTCTTTCCGCTTGTGCTTCTTCTCGTTAGTTCCTGTTTCGTTGCGATCGTGAGGATTCGTTCGTCTACGCATGGTTCGTCTTCGTGGCTTCATCTTCTTCATGGACTCGTTCTTCTTCCTAGCGGGATTTCAGGCAAGATGACTGTTACCCTGGATCTCAATACTATCATTGCTATGCTAGTTGCTCTGTTCTATCGCTATGTTGCGCTACCTATCACTTGCTCTTCAAGCCTCCCAAATTGCCATGGAACCTCTAACCTTTTTCACCCTTCCTAGCAAACCGTTGTTTGGCTATGTTACCACTTTGCTCAACCCCTCTTATAGCGTTGCTAGTTGCAGGTGTAGTTGTAGGTTGTTCCATGTTGGAACATGGATATCATGAACTTTTTTGGGATATCACAATATCTCTTATTTAATTAATGCATCTATATACTTGGTGAAGGGTAGAAGGCTCGGCCTTATGCCTGGTGTTTTGCTCCACTCTTGCCGCCCTATGTTCCGTCATACCGGTGTTATGTTCCTTGATTTTGCATTCCAAACGCGGTTGGGTATTATGGGAACCCCTTGACAGTTTGCTTTGAATAAAAACTCCTCCAGACATGCCCAACCTTGGTTTTAATTTTGCCTAACAACCTATTACCCTTCCCTTGGGTTGGCCAACCCGAGGGTCATCTTTATTTTAACCCCCCCGGACCAGTGTTTCTCTAAGTGTTGGTCCGAACCGGGCAACCTGCGGGGCCACCTCGGGGCAACTTGAGGGCTGGTTTTACTCGTAGCTTGACCTATCCGGTGTGTCCTGAGAACGAGATACGTGCGACTCCTATCAGGATTGTCGACACATCGGGCGGCTTTGCTGGTCTTGTTTTACCATTGTCGAAATGTCTTGTAACCGGGATTCCGAGACTGATCGGGTCTTCCCGGGAGAAGGAATATCCTTCGTTGACCGTGAGAGCTTGTGATGGGCTAAGTTGGGACACCCCTGCAGGGTATAAACTTTCAAAAGCCGTGCCCGCGGTTATGTGGCAGATGAGAATTTGTTAATGTCCGGTTGTAGAGAACTTGACACTTGACTTAATTAAAACACATCAATCACGTGTGTAACCGTGATGGTCTCTTTTCGGCGGAGTCAGGGAAGTGAACATGGTTTGGGTTATGTTTGAACGTAAGTAGTTCCAGGATCACTTCTTGATCACTCCTAGCTTCTCGACCATTGCGTTGCTTCTCTTCTCGCTCTTATTTGCGTAGGTTAGCCACCATATATGCTTAGCCGCTGCTGCAACCTCACCACTTATCCTTTCCATACCCATTAAGCTTCGCTAGTCTTGATACCCATGGTAATGGGATTGCTGAGTCCTCGTGGCTCACAGATTACTAAAACAACAGTTGCAGGTACAGGTTTTGCGATGATCATGACGTGAGAGCGATGTTACTTGTTTTGGAGTTCTTCTTCTGCTTCTTCTTCGATCAAGGGATAGGTTCCAGGTCGGCAGCCTGGGTTAGCAGGGTTGATGTCATTTGAGTTTCTGTTTGTGTTTTATCCGTAGACGGATGTTACTCTTATGTATGATGATGTTGTATTCGTGTGGCATTCTATGCCTTTTATATGTATCCCCATCTATTATGTAATATTGATATAATGATATCAACCTTGCAAAAGCGTAGCAATATGCGGTTCTATCCTTGGTGGGATCTTCGAGTCTCTTTAGGATTGGGTCGCATCTTGGGCGTGACAAGTTGGTATCAGAGCCTCGACCGACCATAGGAGCCCCCCTTGATTGTTCGTAGTTGGCCGTTGTTGAGTCTAGATGAAAAATGTTTTCGGAGTCTAGTTATATCGGAGAGTAGGAATTCTTTTTACTCCTCAGCCCCTTCGTCACTCTGGTGAGGAATCTTGGCGTAGTTGTTTTGAATTACTCCTCTTCCCTTTCAAACTTTCTTTAGGATCATGCGGTTAGTTTTTCGTTCATTGGTTCTCAGCTCTTTTCATCCGGTGCATTTCTCGTCCAGTTGACTCGAGCCTCTTCATCTTTGCCAAGTTCAATCCTTAGTTATCTCTCAACGAAGTTGTTTCTCTGTCCTTAGTTGTCTTCTTTTCCCACCCGCCCACCCTTTTCTCTTCTCGGAGCCAGAGCCCGTAATCGAGTATACATCCTAATCATGTGAAGTCTTTGCATTCTTTCCTCAATTATTTCAACTCTTCAAGTTATTCGTCGGTTCTACCTTCCAAGTTGCCTTTATTTCCAGCCCTCCCACCCTTTTTTCTTCCCGGAGCTTGAGTCTCTTTGGAGCATCAATTTCATTTGTGTTGAACCTCTTCAATCTTTCGTAAATTATTTCAACCGGTGAATTCTCGTCCCGTTTGACATTCTTCACCACTTTTTCTTCTCTGGTGGACTCAATTCAAGTTTTTCGGGTTGAGCATATTCTTTTCCTTGGATCAAGTGTTTTCCCTGTCGTTCGCCTCTCGCCAGTGTATCCTTCTGGAGTGCTCAAGACATCTCAGGAGATTCGTCTGTGTTCCAATTAATTCGAGGTTGTCACCTCATTCAAATAATTCAATTGTTCCGGTGCATCATCTATTCCGCAATCCTTTTCAACGGTGTTTTCTTTTAGTGGGCCCTAACCCACAGGTCTTTTCCCAGGATCTTACCTGACTCTTCTAATTATTTCGGAGCCATTCCCAATTCTTTCAATTCTTCCGGAGGCATTGCGTTGTTCATATTCTCTCTTGCACTCTTGTTTCACCTCTTCCTCTTTCTCTTCCGTCTCGTTCCTACGATCTCGGGACGAGATCTCTTGTTAGTGGAGGAGAGTTGTAACGCCCCGGATCCGATGCGCCAGGTGTCTTCCAGTTATTCCGCTGTCGTTGCCATGTATTTTGCTTGCGTGTTGCACTTTGTCATGTCATCATCTGCATTTCATCTGCATGCTTTTCAAAACTTGCATCCATTCGGGTCCTCCCAGTTCTTTCCGTTGTCCGTTCTGAGCCCAACCACACTCGCACGCGCCCGTCGCCCCTCTCGGACCTTGTTTCGTGAGCGGGAGAAAAACGTTCTCGGAATGGGCCGAGATTTGCTGAGTGGCCTTGGTATATCACTGGTAGACCGCCCGTCAAATTTCGTTCCATTTGGAGGTCGTTTGATGACCCAACGGTTAACCGAGTTAACCGAAACCCCCCTTCTCTTTGCAGCCCAGCACCTCTTCACACAGCCCACCTAACCCATCTAAACCCCCTCCATGCTCTCCGCCGTTCGATCACGATCGTGTGGGCGATAACCGCACCCCATTTTGACTCTCCTAGCTCCCCTACCTATAAATAGGCCCTCCCCTTTCAATTTTCGCAGTCCAAACACCCCTAACCCTAGCCCATCTCCTCCCACCACGCCGGACACGTCCACCCCCGTCGCCGGACGCGTCCATCGCCGCCTCCCGCGCCAATGGCCTCGCGCCACCTGTCGATCGCCGCCGCCAGCCACCGCAGGCCCACCGGGGCCCAGATCGGGCCCGCCCCGGGCCAGATCGGGCCCGAGCCTCGCCGCCCGCCGCCTCCAGCGTCGGCGCCCCGCCACTATCGCGCCTCCACCACTGCAGTCCAGCGCTGGCCCCCTCCTTCCCCATCGCCGGCACCCCCGCCGCCGCCGCCCTGGAGCAGGAGTTGCCTCCTCCGCCGCCTCACTCCGGCGTCGCGCCGCCCGCCCCCCCGCGCCCGACCTCGCCGCCGGGAGCCTCGCCCCCCGCCGGTATCCGCGTCACTGGCACCGCCCCGCAGCTCCCCGCCGCCTCGCCGCACTGAAGCTCGCCGGAACGCGCCGCCCTCCATCGGCGCGCCACGGATCCGGTCGGGCCGGACCTCGCCGACGTCCTCCCGGCCTTCCCCGCGCCTCCCCGTCATTCCGCTCCTCGCCGGAGTTGCCGGAGCTTCGCCGGAGCTCAGATCGGGATCGGGACCAGATCCACCGGTCCCCGATCCAAACGCCACGCCCGATCCCGCACCGACTCGTCCCCGGGATCCCGTCGTCCAGTTTTTCGCTAGGTATAATATGGCCCCCAGATTCCCAACTCCATGTGTGCATCTTTGACTTGCCATAACTTCTTGCATACTGCTCCGTTGTGCGCGCACGATATATCAAACTGTTCACTCTGAGATGCTCTACATTTTATTCCACTGTGACATTCTTGTTTGAGTCCATCTTTATGCTCTTATCCTCATTGCAAGAGTGATATATGATGTTAACTGTTGTCTGTTAACAGAACTTGGTGATTTGTCTTTGTAATTGCATTTTGTGTGTGCATCCTATGAGCTTGATGTCTACATGAGTTCTGAGCTACATCATGCCATCTTTACAGCGGTTCAAGTCTTGTATTTTTAAGAGCTCTGTGATGACTAGTACAAGCATGGAAAGTAGGCTCCGTGATGTAGCTGTTTTCAGACACGGTGTTTTGCCAAGTCCTTTTCCTGTTACATTTTTTTGCTATGTTGCCATGATGCTACCATGAGTTCCATGCATGATCTTGAGATGTTCAGTAAGGATGTTTTGTTCTACATGTTGTACTCTATCCATCCATGCGGTTGGTTGAAATTATGGATTGTTGTAGATTGTTGTTATCATGCTCCAAAGTTGCTAAATAATGTTGCTGTCAGCCTGTTAATATGAAGTTCAGTATTGCCATGTGTTTTGCTAGTGATCCGTGCACCCTATGACTATGCTATTGCCATGTTTAGCTCCATAAGTGTGTCTTATTATTTTTGGTCACATTTTCATGCCATGTATTGCTCTGTGGTGAGTTGTACAAGCTCACCAACATGCCTACTTATCGTTGCTTCTGCCATGTACTGTTATTTTAGTTGCCATGTTTGCATGGATGCTACCATGTTTTCCGTTGATCTTTGGAATAAGTTCATTAAGGAAGTGTTGTTAAGTGCTTTTATTAATAGAATTCCGTGCTTAAGTTTTCCATGATAGCTTGCTGTAACTTGTAGTTTGCTAGCTCTAAACATTGCAACCTGATGTTATTTCTGTCATGTACTGTGAATTTCTGCCAAGTGTGTGAAACTCTTATTATTTGCAATCTAGCCATGTCCTTTTGAGCATGTTCTAGTGGCTTCTGGAGTTAGCTAAGTGTTCATGTTTTGTTAAGCTTCATTTGTACATCGTGTCCACGCCTTTTGCTTTCATGTTGGTGTGCTGTAGCATATTTTAATGATGCTTCCAAGATGCGTAGTTGCTGTTTTGGACAGATTATTGTTATATCTTGTTTGGAGTGTATGTGTTGCACCGTTGATCCGTTTTGAGCATGCTCTATATGAAAATTGCGTGATTTTGCATGTAGTTTCATCTTATCATGTTGCATCCTTGTTTTCGGTGTGTTTGCTTGATGCTTGAATGCATTTTGCATCAATGCCATGTTTAACTTTATTGCTCATATCTTCTAGGCCGTAGCTCCAAACTAAATGATCTTTATATGTAACTTGACCAGAATTTCGTGTAGATCATCTTGGTGCATCTTAACTTGTTGTTTACCAACTTGAACATAAGGTTTATTCAGTTCTGAACCAATTTCGAAATTTGCATATGGGGACTTACCGGATTTGTTATATGTTGTTTCCGGCCTCATTTAAACTTGCTTTGATGTGTTGCTCTTGTATGCATCATCTCTTGCCATGAGTAGCATCATATAGCCTTGTCATGCATCATACTTGGTTGAGCATCATGTCTTGTTTATGTGTTGTGTGTTTACCTTGTTGTTTGCTTCTTTCCGGTTGTGCTTCTTCTCGTTAGTTCCTGTTTCGTTGCGATCGTGAGGATTCGTTCATCTACGCTTGGTTCGTCTTCGTGGCTTCATCTTCTTCATGGACTCGTTCTTCTTCCTAGCGGGATTTCAGGCAAGATGACCGTTACCCTGGATCTCACTACTATCATTGCTATGCCAGTTGCTCCGTTCTATCACTATGCTGCGCTACCTATCACTTGCTCTTCAAGCCTCCCGAATTGCCATGAAACCTCTAACCTTTTCACCCTTCCTAGCAAACCATTGTTTGGCTATGTTACCGCTTTGCTTAGCCCCTCTTATAGCGTTGCTAGTTGCAGGCTGTTCCATATTGGAACATGGATATCATGAACTTTTTTGGGATATCATAATATCTCTTATTTAATTAATGCATCTATATACTTGGTAAAGGGTGGAAGGCTCGGCCTTATGCCTGGTGTTTTGTTCCACTCTTGCGCCCTAGTTTTCGTCATACCAGTGTTATGTTCCATGATTTTGCGTTCCCAACGCGGTTGGGTGTTATGGGAACCCCTTGACAGTTCGCTTTGAATAAAAACTCCTCCAGCAAGGCCCAACCTTGGTTTTACATTTGCCTAACAACCTATTACCCTTCCCTTGGGTCGGCCAACCCGAGGGTTATCTTTATTTTAACCACCCCGGGCCAGTGATTCTCTAAGTGGTTGTCCGAATCGGGCAACCTGCAGGGCCACCTTGGGGCAGCTTGAGGGCTGGTTTTACTCGTAGCTTGACCTATCCGGTGTGTCCTGAGAACGAGATACGTGCGACTCCTATCGGGATTGTCGACACATCGGGCGGCTTTGCTGATCTTGTTTTACCATTGTCGAAATGTCTTGTAACCGGGATTCCGAGACTGATCGGGTCTTCCCGGGAGAAGGAATATCCTTCGTTGACTGTGTGAGCTTGTGATGGGCTAAGTTGGGACACCCCTGTAGGGTATAATCTTTCGAAAGCCGTGCTCGCGGTTATGTGGCAGATGGGAATTTTTTAATGTCCGGTTGTAGAGAACTTGACACTTGACTTAATTAAAATGCATCAACCGCGTGTGTAACCGTGATGGTCTCTTTTTGGCGGAGCCCGGGAAGTGAACATGGTTTGGGTTATGTTTGAACGTAAGTAGTTCCAGGATCACTTCTTGATCACTCCTAGCTTCTCGACCGTTGCGTTGCTTCTCTTCTCGCTCTTATTTGCGTAGGTTAGCCACCATATATGCTTAGCCACTGCTGCAACCTCACCACTTATCCTTTCCATACCCATTAAGCTTTGCTAGTCTTGATACCCATGGTAATGGGATTGCTGAGTCCTCGTGGCTCACAGATGACTACAACTACAGTTGCAGGTACAGGTTTTGGGATGATCATGACGCGAGAGCGATCTTACTTGTTTTGGAGTTCTTCTGCTTCTTCTTCGATCAAGGGATAGGTTCCAGGTCGGCAGCCTGGGCTAGCAGGGTGGATGTCGTTTGAGTTTCTGTTCGTGTTTCATCCGTAGACGGATGTTACTCTTATTTATGATGATGTTGTATTCGTGTGGCATTCTATGCCTTTTATATGTATCCCCATCTATTATGTAATATTGATGTAATGATATCCACCTTGCAAAAGCGTATCAATAGGCGGTTCTATCCTTTGTGGGATCTTCGTGTCTCTTTAGGATAAGGTCGCATATTGGGCGTGACACCAAGATACTTGGCCGATTCATGCGGATGCCGTTGTCACAGGCTACACGGCTAAGTCATGGTCAAGACAAATGGTAAAGTCCCTTATATGACATATGCAATCACTATATAAGGCCAGTGGCGAGCACACTCAAAACTATTTGTGCCAAGTGACCAAGATACTTGACCGATTCCTGCGGATGCCTTCGTCACAGGCTACACGGCTAAGTCATGGTCAAGACAAATGGTAAAGTCCCTTATATGACATAGGCAATCACTCGATAAGGCCAGTTGCGAGCACACTCAAAACTATTTGTGCCAAGTGACCAAGATACTAGGCTGATTCATACACGTGATGTCATCACAAAGAACGTGTTAAAGGAGACACGGGCAGGAGTCGTGGACGGAACTGTATGCGCACCATGGAAAACTAGGCAAAACCACGTACACGGACTCTTACACGGACCCGTGAACGGGCTATACGGGGACACGGGAAAAAAACTGGCCGACGCCCGTCGTGGACGGAAGTGGACGCGCGCCATGGAAAACTGGGCAAAACCACGTACGAGGCACACACACGTACACGGACCCTTACACGGACCCGTGAACGGGCTGTACGTGGACACGGGAAAAAAAGCAGCCGACGCCGTCGTGGATAGAACGGGACGCGCACCATGGAAAACAGGGCAAAACCACATACGAGGCACACACACGTACACGGGCCCGTGAACGGGCGGTACGTGGACACGGGAAAAAAGTGGCCGACGCCCGTCGTGGACGGTACCGGACGCACGCCATGGAAAACTGGGCAATACCACGTACGAGGCACACACACGTACACGGACCCTTACACGGACCCGTGAACGGGCTATACGTGGACACGGGGAAAAAGGGGCCGACACCCGTCGTGGACGGAACGGGACGTGCGCCATGGAAAACTGGGAAAAACCACGTACGAGGCACACACACGTGCACGGACCCTTACACGGACACGTGAACGGGCTGTACGTGGACACGGGAAAAAGCGGCCGACGCCCGTCGTGGACGGAACCAGACGCACGCCATGGAAAACTGGGCAAAACCACGTAATTCGCACACACACGTACACGGACCCGTGAATGGGCGGTACGTGGACATGGGAGAATTGTGGCCGACGCCCGTCGTGGACGGAACCGGACGCGCGCCATGGAAAACTGGGCAAAATCACGTACGAGGCACACACACGTACAAAGACCCTTACACGGACCCGTGAACGGGCTGTACGTGGACACGGGAAAAAAAGCGGCCGACGCCCGTCGTGGACGGAACAGGATGCGCGCCATGGAAAACAGGGCAAAACCACGTACGAGGCACGCACACGTACACGGACCGTTACACGGACCCGTGAACAGGCGGTACGTGGACAGGGGGAAAAAAGTGGCTGACGCCCGTCATGGACGGAACCGGACGCGCGCCATGGAAAACTGGGCAGAACCACGTACGAGGCACACACACGTGCACGGACCCTTACACGGACCCGTGAACGGGCCGTACGTGGACACGGGGAAAAAGGGGCAGACACCCGTCATGGACGGAACGGGACATGCGCCATGAAAACTGGGCAAAACTACGTACGAGGCACACACACACCTGCACGGACCCTTACACAGACCCGTGAACAGGCTGTACGTGGACACGGGAAAAAAGCGGCCGACGCCCGTCGTGGACGGAACCAGATGTGCGCCATGGAAAATAGGGCAAAACCACGTAATTCGCACACACACGTACACGGACCGTTACACGGACCCTTGAACGGGCGGTACGTGGACACGGGAGAAAAGTGGCCGACGCCGTTGTGGACGGAACCGGACGCGCACCATGGAAAACTGGGCAAAACCACGTACGAGGCACACACACGTACATAGACCCTTAGACGGACCCGTGAACGGGCTGTACGTGGACACGGGAAAAAAGTGGCCGACGCCCGTCGTGGACGGAACCGGACGCGCGCCATGGAAAATTGGGCAAAACCACGTACGAGGCACACACACATACACGGACCCTTACACGGACCCGTGAACGGGCTGTACGTGGACACAGGGAAAAAGGGGCCGACACCCGTCATGGATGGAATGGGACGTGCGCCATGGAAAACTGGGCAAAACCACATACGAGGCACACACACGTACACGGACCCTTGAATGGGCGGTACGTGGACACGGGAGAAAAGTGGCCGACGCCGTCGTGGACGGAACCGGACGCGCGCCATGGAAAACTGGGCAAAACCAGGTACGAGGACACACACGTACATAGACCCTTACACGGACCCGTGAACGGGCTGTACGTGGACACGGGAAAAAAGTGGCCGACGCCCGTCGTGGACGGAACCGGACGCGCGCCATGGAAAATTGGGCAAAACCACGTAGGAGGCACACACACATACACGGACCCTTACACGGACCCGTGAACGGGCTGTACGTGGACACAGGCAAAAAGGGGCCGACACCCGTCATGGATGGAACGGGACGTGCGCCATGGAAAACTGGGCAAAACCACATACGAGGCACACACACGTACACGGACCCTTACACGGACCCGTGAACGGGCTGTATGTGGACACGTGAAAAAAGCGGCTGACGCCCATCGTGGACGGAACCGGACGAGCGCCATGCAAAACATGGCAAAACCACAGACGTGGCACACACACGTACACGGACCCGTGAACGTGCTGTACGTGGACACGGGAAAAAACTGGTCGACGCCCGTCGTGGACGGAACCGGACGCGCGCCATGGAAAACTGGGCAAAACCACGTACGAGGCACACGCACGTACACAGACACGTGAACGGGTATGAGAGGTCCGGGAGAAAAAAGGCCCACATGCCATGGAAACCAGGTCAAAACTAGCTAATGATGGTCAAGAAACGGTGATAAGGCAGCGAAAACAAGTCTCATGGCAGAAAAACGCTGCCACGGCAGCGTTTCAAAACAGTCTACCCCTCCTTCATAAACTGACGGGCAGGGGTCCCAATGGGGGCTAAAACCCTCGGGTATAGTAGGGAGGAGGGGTCCTTCCTGGTGGGCGTACGGAACACGGGTGGTTTTTCTTAGGAAAAACACCCGTTTTCTCGTACGCCCATCCTTTCCCAACGTTTCCTCGGATGTCCCGTCGTTATGCAATCACGAAGGTGCTGGCCCGGTCCCGTGTACGTCTTGTGAGAAATCCTGACCCTACAGCCGAACGTGGCTCGGGAAACAAGAAAGTACCCCGTTATGTTCATGATCCGACCGACGGTAAACAGTCACAACGGTGTCCCTCGAATGTCGCCTCCGGAAAACCGTTGCCCCTGGGGGCAACGGTTTCATCGCTGTCCCAGTCCCCTGTACGTCTCAAGTGAAATCTTGACCCAACAGCCGAATGCGGCTCGGGAAACAGGAAAGTAGCCCGTTTCGTGCATGATAAGACCGTCGGACAACGTTGCACAGACGTCCCGATTAAGTTGCCTTCGGAAAATCGTTGCATCCGTAACTTTATTGCTGCAGGTGTGACACACACGTGATTTAGCCTTGTAGGACGCCTTCGTGCAAGTGATCCTCTCGTGCTCTGCACGGGCGGAGGCTTGGTTGGTTTGACCGCGTGTTGGCTACTAAGCGCATGAGTAGCTTTGGACTCGTGTCTGCCAGTAGATCCCCCGTTGTACTGCGGCCGACTACCGGCAGCGTGTCCCGTCCCTCGTGTGGCTTCGAATCGCTGGGTTAAGAGTGCTTGCATGCTAGTACCCGACCTACGGGAAGTGGTGCTTCAGATAATTGTTGCCTCGCGGCGGATGCCCATTGGGTGTGCCGCTGTGGCCAAATAGCGCTTGCGGCGTTGCCTCGTGGCGCTGGCACGTTACGTGCCCACTGCTATCAAGGCAACCTCGCTCCCGCTTTTGGTCTCGGATGCTGCTGAGGATAAAGGGTCGTGGCCCTTTCGGTTGCCTCGACCCGACCCAAAGCTCTCCGAATTGAGAACAACCGGAACAGGAGTTGCCTCTACCTCTCCACAGTTACGTGGTAGGATATGTGAGTCTCTGCGCCGATCCTCAAGGAGGATGAGCTATGCCGCTCAAGAGCGACAACCGTCCCGGCTGTTGCCTCTGAGTTTCCACGAAAGTGGAAGCGCAGGACGATGGTCGTGCTGGGCGTCACCAAGGACATGCTACCTGGTTGATCCTGCCAGTAGTCATATGCTTGTCTCAAAGATTAAGCCATGCATGTGCAAGTATGAACCAATTTGAACTGTAAAACTGCGAATGGCTCATTAAATCAGTTATAGTTTGTTTGATGGTACGTGCTACTCGGATAACCGTAGTAATTCTAGAGCTAATACGTGCTACAAACCCCGACTTCTGGGAGGGGCGCATTTATTAGATAAAAGGCTGACGCAGGCTCTGCTCGCTGATCCGATGATTCATGATAACTCAACGGATCGCACGGCCTTCGTTCCGGCGACGCATCATTCAAATCTCTGCCCTATCAACTTTCAATGGTAGGATAGGGGCCTACCATGGTGGTGACGGGTGACAGAGAATTAGGGTTCGATTCCGGAGAGGGAGCCTGACGCTGAAGCGCGTGACCCACACCCGGCCACCACATCCAAGGAAGGCAGCAGGCGTGCAAATTACCCAATCCTGACACTGAAGCGCGCGACCCACAGAGGCTACCACATCCAAGGAAGGCATCAGGCGTGCAAATTACCCAATCCTGACACTGAAGCGCGCGACCCACACCCGGCCATCTGGGCGAGCGCCATGCCCTGAAGAGTAGGAGGGCGCGGCGGCCGCTGCAAAACCCGGGGCGTGAGCCCGGGCGGAGCGGCCGTCGGTGCAGATCTTGGTGGTAGTAGCAAATATTCGAATGAGAACTTTGAAGGCCGTCGCGCGCTTCAGCGTCGTGGACGGAATGGGATGCGCGCCATGGAAAATAGGGCAAAACCACATATGAGGCACACACACGTACACGGACCGTTACACGGACCCGCGAACGGGCGGTACGTGGACACGGGAAAAAAGTGGCCGACGCTCGTCATGGACGGAACCGGATGCGCGCCATGGAAAACTGGGCAAAACCACGTACGAGGCACACACACGTACACGGACCCTTACACGGACCTGTGAACGGGCTGTACGTGGACACGGGGAAAAAGGGGCCGACACCCGTCGTGGACGGAACGGGATGTGCGCCATGGAAAACTAGGCAAAACCACGTACGAGGCACACACACGTGCACGGACCCTTACACGGACCCGTGAACGGGCTGTACGTGTGTAGCGACCCGACCTCAGACGGTCAAGTCTCTGTGCTTAAGTGTCATCCCTGAATCGGTATGCTGACACACAGTACTCGAGGATTTATAACAGAGGTAAATCACATGTATAAAGTAACGTAGAAACTATTACCTCAATCCAAATAGCGGAAGTAACAAGGTTGTGGATTCCCATCAACACCAACGGCAAGGTTGAGTGTAGAAATCGTAACCCTAACGTATCACTTACTCGTCGTAAGATCCTGCAACATGAGACGTTGCAGCCACAAAGGGTCAGTACATTGAATGTACTGGCAAATTCACACCGCAGGATAATGATGAATAATGGCTATCACTACATGCATGTATGGCTGGTGGAAAGCTCTATGGTTACAGTTTTGCGAAAAGCCAATTTTCCCTACAACAAAGGAATAGAATTTATTTAACTATCATGGTGATTGTCAAACATTGAGAAGGTTCACCCAACTCAATCCCAATTAATCATTATCATTAAACCCAATCAAATTAAATTAAGTAACATGATGAGATTCACATGATAATCCAAGAACTAGATACTCAAGATGTCAATAACCGGGGACACGGCTAACCATGATTAGTTTGTACACTCTGCAGAGGTTTGCGCACTTTTCCCCACAAGACTCGACCGCCTCCGTTGAATTTCTCACACTACATGATGTTTGAGAAACGGATGACCGATACACAGTCTTTCAGAAGCGTTAGCACCTTACGATGGGTAGACCGTACCACCTACATCCCCTACTTCTGCTAGTCTACCACTGTAAGAGTTCACACGACTTAATCAACTATGTTAGAGCCCATAATAGCTTGTGGATGCACACGCATGTTTCTAGCATGAATAATCTTATGATCCCTTTGAGCCTGGGTGGCGGTCCATAGGAAAATCACACGGAACCCCGGGATTTCCAAAAAAACAGGCAATCACTGGATACCCCAGGTGCCTCAATCCACCCAGATGTGTATTTAAGTAGCCACCTTAAGTTGAACCATTAATTAACAATCTCACATCTGTCATCGAAATTCACTCAAACCCAATCCACGTCTACGAGCATAGCATAGCAATATAGGCAACGTCGAAGTAACTCTGAGGGTTTGAATGCTGGTCAATAGGTTCCTACCTCATCAACTACTTCCCAACACCCACATGTTATCAATCCTACTCATGCAATGTTTGAGGGTCGAAACTAATGCATAAAACTGGGTATGAAAAGGGATATGATCAAAGTGTGAACTTGCCTTGTACTATTGATGAAGATGATTCGCACTCATAACTCGGGATAGATCTACTCGTCACACTCTATTGTAAGCAAACAATTTCATACATAAGCACTCACTCAAAAGAATCGAAGGAAAGAACTCGGAAAACTTCGAAAACAAGCAATTAACTCTTGCAACAGAAAACAATTTCTAGCAGTACCAAAATTGGGTGTATTTAGCCTTATCAGAAAGTTTTGGTCAAGAGCTTTAATTTGCAAAAAGAATCAACTCAAACGGAGTTATAAAATTCAAGTTACGATCAAAAGAAGATTCAAATTCAAATCTGTTTGAAAATCAAAATTTAAACTTTCAAAAACATGTTTAAGTTGATTATCTAGATAGAGGGGATCATAACGATGAAGTGGGCTTTGGTTTCGTTAGATTTGGACAAATGGTTGAAAAGATGTGACCGTTTGACTAACAGGGACTAAACTGTAAAACCTTTAATTACGAAAAGGTGCCTGTCTTAAATAAAACAGAAAAAGAAAAGGCTAGACAGTGAACGTTGGTTACAGAACGCTAACGAACGAAAGTCGTTCGCTGAGTGTACCTAACCAGTGAACGTTCGCAAAATAACTTAACCAAAAAAAAATTAACCGCTCTAATAATATAAAACCGATCTAACCTACAAAAACCGGGCGGGTTTTGTGCGGGTCTTACCGGTTCGTGAAGAAAAACCTGCGGCGGCGGATCTGGCGGTTCCGGCGAGGCGGTGGACTCCGGCGAGGGGGGGCGGCGGCTCCGGCGGTCGTCGAGGCTGGCGAAGTGGTGGGGGAGGAGCGGCCTCGGCGGCGGTCGACGTCGGCTGCTGCTTCCAGCGGCGGTGGCGGCGGCGGTGAGATGTGGCGGCGGCGCGAGATGCGGGGCGAGGCGAGGCGAGAGGAGGGAGAGAGGGGCGGCGGCGTCGGGGCCCGCCTTTCAAAGGGGCAGGGGAGGGCGGTGGCGTGGGGAAGGGGGCGGCCGGAGGCGGGGCGGCGCCGGACTCCGGGAGGAGTCCCGGTCGGAGACGACGGGCGAGGCGGCGCGGAGCTGGGCCGGCCCAGTGGGCGGAGAGAAAGATTAAAAAAACATTTTGCGGACAGCAAAAATAAAATAAACTATACAAAATTAAAACATACTATGGGCATATAATATATCAAAATTTTCAGAAAAAGATTTTCTACGTCTTGAACATTTTTCTAGCATCAAATAAATTCTACAAAAATTCAAATAAACCAAAGAGTGCTACCGCCCTAAGAAAATCCAATAAAAATCATTTAAAAAAACCAAAATAATTTCAAATTTATTTCTCTCCAATTTTTTGATGTAGGGAATCATTTTACCCTATTTCCCATATATTTTATTTTTGGAGAAAAATAATTTGAATAAAATACAATTAACTCCATATTGAAAATAATTTCAGAAGGACATTAAATTGGATTTCTTTTAAACTTCCAACTCATATTTCATATGTTTTGAAGAAGTCATTTTATCTTCTCTCATGAAAATCATTGTGTTGCTTAAAGTTTCTAAAATTGAAAATATTTCCAAATGAAGTTCAAATCGTTTCAAAAACCCTTTTCATTTAATTAAATGGAAGAAGTCATGTCATCTTCTCTCCAGGGTTTTGTATTTTAAAAGAATTTGAATTCAAGAAGATCAGAAAGCAAAGATGAAAGTTTGGGAAAGTCCTTTTATTCCCTCTCATTTAACTTTCAAATTTTTTGAATTCACTCACTTTCAGTCAATCAATCAAACAATCAACCAAAACTACCTATTTAATATAACATTCCAAAATTTAGAATTTTGGGATGTTACAAACCTACCACCCTTAAAATGAATCTCGTCCTCGAGATTCGGAGAGGCTAGAAAGAATTAGGTTGGGTTCGGGGTCTTCTCAAAATCCATCGATCGTCTCCGGGGTCTCGGGTGCTACCACCCTTAGAAGCATGGTTACGGTTCCATCAAAACTCCTATACTCCATCCATGTTGTTGACAGTGTCGGTCTTCTCCGATTTTTAGTATAATTCCTTCTCTGGGCTCTTCCGGTAGTGGCATAACCTTTTTCCTTAATTCTCGTGTCCATTTATCTTGGTAAGGTTATTCCATGGCTAGGTCTTCATAGCTGACGGGTCTGGCGCCAATACTAAACAACTATCGATATCTCATGGTGGTCAACAATTTATGGTTTATCCTGCAGGAAATGGGTCTAGGTTGAACCTCACCGTATATCCTACGATAGGCAACAACTGCCTAGTACAATGGAAAATTGTCATACCATTCTAAGGTTTAAACAAGGTTTTGATCGTCGTCTCTCTACTATGGGTAAGTCACTCAGATTTACCATCCCACATAGCAAGGCGAATAATAAGAGTAAGTCGGTATGGTGATCAATCCATCCCGCACCCAAATCATTACCTTGTATATGGTTTAGCGAATCTCGCATTCTAACACTCGGTCATCCTCACAAGCATTGCAGATTTTCTCTTGTCGACGAACCAAGTTCGGATAAATCCATTGATTCTGCAAGCCAAACAAACATCTATCGTTCCTTCACAACTCTCAGGTTTTGCGTAAACTCCTATAGGATCGTCTGTCGATAAAATGGTAACTTCTTCCAGGGTTTTTCCTTCAGCAAGAATGTGCTTGCTTCTTAGCAGGTCCTGGGGCCTATGGGTTATGGCCCATCTCATCACTTGTAAACCTTGAACTCATCATCGGGGTAAACTAATCATTAATCCAACATCCAACTTCCTAGCATTCTTAAATCCATCCTATTGTAGTGTCTCTCTTCCTTCTACTGGTACCAAACCAAGACGTGATTACTCAGACTCATCATGGAGTCACCACTGCTCCATATTACCAACATCATACCTCCTTTATATCCAATAGTACTCCATCCCTTCATACTCTTGGGGGTATCCATCATATCGAGATAAAACTCATACTTTTTTAGTCTGAAATCCACTCCGTGGAATATCATTATCCTTTCCATGGGTCAAATCTCCTCACAGGGTACTACCACCCTTAAAATGCTCCAATCTTCCATAGACCAAATTTCTCATATCCTCGAAAATGGTAAAAATTCTTTTTTCATAGAGTAACAACTCATAAAAATCCAAATCAGTACCAACTATGATAACTTTATTGATTCTTCAATTACTACAATCTCCTATATTTCCATTACATGCCTCAACTCAACACCTCAATAATAAAATGTTCTCACTACTTCTACTATACTTCTCACAGACTCAACTATTTAGCACAAGCCTCCTTCTCATTAGGACAATCTCTGGCAAAGTGCCCTGCTTCATTACAACAGAAACATATTACTTCTGACAAGTCTCGAGGTTTCCTCATGATTACATGGCCTACTTGGGTCCTCGGCTTCCTTTTTGGGCAACTGCTGAAGTAGTGCCCTGACTCCTTGCACCTGAAACAGGTGATGTGGCTCAGGTCCTTCCTGGAATCCAATCTACTTCTCTTCCTGGACTTTTCCGTTCCAATCAGGGCTTCTATTTCCTATGGGTCATACTCTACTTCCTCTGTCGGGAATTCTACTGGAACCCCATTCATACAATTCTGGGAGATGTGACCTTCCTCTCCACATGAATAGCATGACTTGGTGCAGGGTTTAATTGGTTCTTCTTTGGGTGTGTCCTCCACCTCTTCCTTCATCACAGGTTCTTCTAAAATTTCCATGAGGGCTCCTTTCATTGCTTCTTTCTTCCGCTGGATGGTTCTTTGTACCATGGGGTAAATGTGACACTGAGCAGTGTAGTGGGTAGTTCCTTCACACAAGAAACAAGTAATCTGCCTAGTTGGGCATTCTTCGGCTGGGTGACTTCCTTCACAATTAGGGCATTCATCCTTGTGTTCTTTATGGTTGTGTCCTATTTCTCCACAAAGCTTGCATGCACATAGTCTCTTCATACCATTTCCATAAGGCTTCAATTTCTAGGACACAAACCGAGACTTTGGCAAAGTCAACTTAAATTCTTTCCACGTGGTTACTCTTTGCCATCCATTGATGGTTTGGTACATCCTCCACCAAGTAGCAGCACCTTTTTTAAAGCATTGAAGAGCATGCTGGGCCATATCCTTTCCGGCTATAGGGTTATCCTTCATATGATCTTCCATGTTATGAATCCATCGGTCTGTCTCCAATTGACTCATCGGTCCAGAAAATATAAGCTCATATCCATTCGTCCTCTATTGGGTCCATGGGTTTGGGGTGGGATAGGAGAGGTCGAGAGGGATACACACATACAACCAATAGTTTTGAAAGACATGTTTTATTTGTGGCTGTCGGAAAAACATCAAACAAATGATAGCTCACAATCGTCGCATCTAACGTAGGTATTTAACAGGGGTTTGGTCTTCTAAAGTTCAATAAATCTTCAAAGTTGCCAAACTCTTCAATTCTTGTTCCTGTCTTCGATGACTTCTTCCGATCGTGCTTATCCTTCCCAAGTTATTTTGCCAGAACATCTCTGTTGACGCGAAGTCTCTCGGGACGTCCTTTAATATTCCGGAGTTGTGTTCCAAACTTCTGGGTTTCAACATCCTTGGTATGAACCACGGTCCTACTGTCCTTCAGTTCATGATCAATCTCCGGTATCTTGAGGTCTTAGCTCCTCCAGCTTGGCTACTTTCAGCTTCTGGTTCCAGAGTTCTTCACGAATTGCCTCCTTGTTAAATATGACTTCCTAAGTCCATCTTAAAATCCTTGATGTAATACTCCAGATCCTGGTTATACACCAGGTAAGGTTAAAACTTCATCTTTTGTTGATAGGTGCTACATCAGCCTTCTACCATCCAATCCTTCCGAAGGAATGCATGCTTAACTCAGCACGGTGACAATAGCATAAGCGGGCAATAACATCATGGATAACCGTGTTTATGCCCAAGTTACTGCCATGAGCTTTTATTCCATAATTGATATCTCCTGCCTTCGGGTTTTCTTGACAAAACTTCGAGTTCTTATGCTCCATGTTCCGGTCTTTCTTCGATACACCTTGATCTCGGGTATTGACAGCTTCCATAGTCTGCCAAGTTCCATAAGGGTAGCCTTCCTATACCAATCTGGAAATTCTTCAGAGCCTTCAAATTCTACTCTTCGGAGTCTTCAACCGTTGTAGTTTCCATTATTATAATGCTCCGTAAAATCCTCTACATTCCAAAGTGGTCTTAGTTGTCCGATATCTTGTCCTTCTTAGAGTGGTCTCATCAGTCGAATCTTCGTGTGGTCAAATGGGGAAAAGGGGTATAGTCTCACTAAAGGGGAATTTTTTAATAAGCTCAGAAGAGAAGAGAGGTAAAATATCTTTCTGAAAATGAAGTTTTAGAAAAATCTTTTCCTATGGGCTTGCCGGTTTCTAGGGTCACGTCCTAAAGTCAACATGTGCTCTGATACGATCTTGTAGCGACCCGACCTCAGACGGTCAAGTCTCTGTGCTTAAGTGTCATCCCTGGATCGGTATGCTGACACACACAGTACTCGAGGATTTATAACAGAGGTAAATCACATTTATAACAGAGGTAAATCAAAATAGCGGAAGTAACAAGGTTGTGGATTCCCATCAACACCAACGACAAGGTTGAGTGTAGAAATCATAACCCTAACGTATCACTTACTCGTCGTAAGATCCTACAACATGAGACGTTGCAGCCACAAAGGGTCAGTACATTGAATGTACTGGCAAATTCACACTGTAGGATAATGATGAATAATGGCTATCACTACATGCATATATGGCTGGTGGAAAGCTCTATGGTTACAGTTTTGCGAAAAGCCAATTTTTCCCTACAACAAAGGAATATATTTTATTTAACTATCATGGTGGTTGTTAAACATTGAGAAGGTTCACCCAACTCAATCCCAATTAATCATTATCATTAAACCCAATCAAATTAAATTAAGTAACATGATGAGATTCAAATGATAATCCAAGAACTAGATACTCAAGATGTCCATAACCGGGGACACGGCTAACCATGATTAGTTTGTACACTCTGCAGAGGTTTGCGCACTTTCCCCCACAAGACTCGATCGCCTCCGTTGAATTTCTCGCACTACATGATGTTTGAGAAACGGATGACCGAGACACAGTCTTTCAGAAGCGTTAGCACCTTATGATGGGTAGACCGTACCACCTATATCCCCTACATCTGTAGTCTACCACTGTAAGAGTTCACACGACTTAATCAACTATGCTAGAGCCCATAATAGCTTGTGGCTGCACACGGAAGTTTCTAGCATGAATAATCTTATGATCCCTTTGAGCCTGGGTGGCGGTCCATAGGAAAATCACACGGAACCTCGAGATTTCCAAAAAAACAGGCAATCACTGGATACCCCAGGTGCCTCAATCCACCCAGATGTGTATTTAAGTAGCCACCTTAAGTTGAACCATTAATTAACAATCTCACATCTGTCATGGAAATTCACTCAAACCCAATCCACGTCTACGAGCATAGCATGGCAATATAGGCAACGTCGAAGTAACTCCCAGGGTTTGAATGCAGGTCAATAGGTTCCTACCTCATCAACTACTTCCCAACACCCACATGTTATCAATCCTACTCATGCAATGTTTGAGGGTCGAAACTAATGCATAAAACTGGGTATGAAAAGGGATATGATCAAAGTGTGAACTTGCCTTGTACTGTTGATGAACATGATTCGCACTCATAACTCGGGATAGATCTACTCATCACACTCCGGTCAATCTATCGTAAGCAAACAATTTCATACATAAGCACTCACTCAAAAGAATCGAAGAAAAGAACTCGGAAAACTTCGAAAACAAGCAATTAACTCTTGCAATAGAAAACAATTTCTAGCAGTACAAAATTGGGTGTATTTGGCCTTATCAGAAAGTTTTGGTCAAGGTCTTTAATTTGCAAAAAGAATCAACTCAAACGGAGTTATAAAACACAAGTTACGATCAAAAGAAGATTCAAATTCAAATCTGTTTGAAAATCAAATTTTAAACTTTCAAAAACATGTTTAAGTTGGTTATCTGGATAGAGGGGATCATAATGATGAAGTGGGCGTTCGTTTCGTTAGATTTGGACAAACGGTTGAAAAGTTGTGACCGTTTGACTAACAGGGACTAAACTGTAAAAACTTTAAATACGAAAAGGTCCCTGTCCTAGATAAAACAGAAAAAGAAAAGGCTAGACAGTGAACGTTCGTTACAGAACGCTAACGAACGAAAGTCGTTCGCTGAGTGTACCTAACCAGTGAACGTTCACAAAATAACTTAATCAAAAAAAATTAATCGCTCAAATAATATAAAACCGATCTAAACTAGAAAAACCGGGCAGGTTTTGTGCGGGTTTTACTGGTTCGCGAAGAAAAACCCGCGGCGGCGGATATGGCGGTTCCGGCGAGGCGGCGGACTCCGGCGAGACGGGGCCGCGGCTCCGGCGGTCGTCGAGGCCGGCGAAGTGGTGGGGGAGGGGCGGCGCTGGGCGGCGGGTCCGGTGGCGGCGTCGGCGGCGGTCGACGGCGGCTGCGGCTTCCGGCGGCGGTGGCGGCGGCGGTGAGATGCGGCAGCGGCACGAGATGCGGGGCGAGGCGAGGCGAGAGGAGGGAGAGAGGGGCGGCGGCGTCGGGGCCCGCCTTTTAAAGGGGCAGGGGAGGGCGGTGGCGTGGGGAAGGAGGCGGCCGGAGGCGGGGCGGCGCCGGACTCCGGGAGGAGTCCCGGTCGGGGCCGACGGGCGAGGCGGCACGGAGCTGGGCCTTGGCCTGGCTTCGGCTGGGCCGGCCTAGTGGGCGGAGAGAAAGATTAAAAAAAACATTTTGCGGACAGCAAAATTAAAATAAACTATACAAAATAAAAACATACTATGGGCATATAATATAACAAAATTTTCAGAAAAAGAATTTCTACGTCTTGAACATTTTTCTAGCATCAAATAAATTCTACAAAAATTCAAATAAATCAAACAGTGCTACTGCCCTAATAAAATCCAATAAAAATCATTTTAAAAATACCAAAATGATTTCCAATTTATTTCTCTCCAATTTTCTGATGTAGGGAATGATTTTACCCTATTTCCCATATATTTTATTTTTGGAGAAAAATAATTTGAATAAAATCCAATTAACTCCATATTGAAAATAATTTCAAAAGGACTTTAAATTAGATTTCTGTTAAACTTCCAACTCATATTTCATGTGTTTTGAAGAAGTCATTTTATCTTCTCTCATGAAAATCATTGAGTTGCTTAAAGTTTCTAAAATTGAAAATATTTCCAAATGAAGTTCGAATCGTTTCAAAAACCGTTTTCATTTAATTAAATGGAAGAAGTCATGTCATCTTCTCTCCAAGGTTTTGTATTTGAAAAGAATTTGAATTCAAGGAGATCAGAAAGCAAAGATGAAACATGTTTCGCTCACCACCATTTTTCCACCATCAATCCACCAAAGCAGGAGTAGGGTTTTACGCCTCACGGCAGCCCGAACCTTGGTAAAAATTGTCTGTGTGATCTCTATCGTGCTGTCCCACGCTCCTCTGCTCTTTGTGTAACGTACCAGCCCCCGTCGAACCAGCAAGGGACCGTTGGTCCCATAGGTGGCCATGGTTTCCCGCAACAGATGGCAACAATACAATACGTTCCTTGCTACCCCTACTGTCACTGGGAAAGGACACTGCAAGATTGAACCAAAAGCTAAGCACATCTCCCATTGCAAGAAAAACCAATCTAGTTGGCCAAACCAAACCGATAGTTCGAAGAGAATTACAAAGATATGAAATCATGCATAAAAGAATTTAGAGAAGATTCACATAATATTCATAGATAGCTGATCATAAATCCACAATTCATCGGATCTCGGCAAACACACCGCAAAAAAGTATTACATTGAATAGATCTCCAAGAACATCGAGGAGAACATTGATGTATGCCGGAACTATGTCGGTATTTCCCCAAAGAGGAAGGGATGATGTAGTATAGAGACGGTAGGTATTTCCTTCTGTGATGAGACCAAGGTTATCGAACCAGTAGGAGAACCTCCTCACACCACGTAAACAACACCTGCACACAAATAATAAATACTCGCAACCCGACGTGTTAAAGGGGTTGTCAATCCCTTTCGGGTGCGGCGCCTCAACATAGGCAAATAATGTGAGGTAAAAGTGGTAGATAGGATAAATAGATCAGGGAAAAAATAAATTGCAGCAAGGTATTTTTGTATTTTTGATTTAATAGATCTGAATATAAATGCAAAGGAAAATAGATTGCAAAGGAAAATATGATGGAGAGAGACCCAGGGGCCGTAGGTTTCACTAGTGGCTTCCCTCGAGAAAAATAGCAAACGGTGGAAAACAATTACTGTTGGGCAATTGATAGAACTTTGAATAATCATGACGATATCCAGGCAATGATCATTATATAGGCATCACGTCCAAGATTCGTAGACCGACTCCTGCCTGCATACTACTATTACTCCACACATCGACCGCTATCCAGCATGCATCTTGTGTATTAAGTTCATGGAGAAACGGAATAATGCAATAAGAACGATGACATGATGTAGACAAGATCTATCTATGTAGAAATAGACCCCATCTTGTTATCCTTAATGGCAACAATACATACGTGTCGTTTCCCCTTCCATCACTGGGATCAAACACCGTAAGATCGAACCCATCACAAAGCACCTCTTCCCATTGCAAGATAAATAGATCAAGTTGGCGAAACAAAACCCAAATATCGGAGAATAAATATGAGGCTATAAGCAATCATGCATATAAGAGATAAAAGAAGACTCAAATAACTTTCATGGATAAAAACATATATCTGATCATAAACTCAAAGTTCATCGGATCCCAACAAACACACCGCAAAAAGGGTTACATCATATGGATCTCCAAGAGACCATTGTATTGATAATCAAGAGAGAGAGAGAGAGAGAGAGGAAGCCATCTAGCTACTACCTACGGACCCATAGGTCTACAAAGAACTACTCACGCATCATCGGAGAGGCACCAATGGAAGTGGTGAACCCCTCCATGATGGTGTCTAGATTGGGTCTAGTGGTTCTGGTCTCTGCGGCGGCTGGAATTGATTTTTGTCGACCCCCCTAGGGTTTCTGGAATATTGGGGTATTTATAGAGCAAAGAGGCGGTTCAGGGGCACCCGAGGTGGGCACAACCCACCTGCGCACGCCTGGGCCTCCAGGCACACCCTAGTGGGTTCTGCCGTCCTCGAGGCGCCCCCAGGCGCAGCCCTGGCCCACCGGATGTCTTCTGGCCCAAAAAAATCCTCAAAAAGTTTCGCTGCGTTTGGACTCCGTTTGGTATTGATTTCATGCGATGTAAAAAAACATGCAGAAAACAGCAACTGGCACTGGGCACTATGTCAATAGGTTAGTACCAAAAAATGATATAAAATGACTATAAAATGATTGTAAAACATCCAACAATGATAATATAACAGCATGGATTAATCAAAAATTATAGATACGTTGGAGACGTATCAGCATCCCCATGCTTTATTCCTGCTCGTCCTCGAGTAGGTAAATGATAAAAACAGAATTTTTGATGTGGAATGTTGCCTAACATGTTCATCATATATATTTTCTTTATAGCATCACAGGTACGCGTCGGTGCTATACAAACAGTTTTTAATCCCTTTCCGACACGACCCAGAAACCATCGGGGATACGCCTTCTTGGCACACAAGCTCGGCAAAATGAGGTCATGTCCGACCGGCGAGCGAGCAAATACGGTTATACGTATAATAGTGCTTAAAAAATTACAATTATATAGGTGAAATCATTTCCGGTCGTTAGTACATCCCACACAGTCGGTGCCCGCTAAACGTTTCCGTTCGTATATACATCCCACACAGTCGCTGTAAGGAAAATGCTTCCGTTCATAGGTACATCACACACAATTTTCCCCGTTAAATCGTTTATGATGGCCTTCCCATCAGACACAATATTAATAATTTTATCGTTTGCGTTATTGAATGCATCACACACGGTGCATAGAAGAAACTGTGTGGGAAAGGCTATCCATCACACATAGCTTTTATGCGGTAAACATTTGCGCAAGGTGGCCTATCGCAAACAGTTTTGAAGAGAATGTCCTGTGTGATTGCTGATCGATCCAACACGGTTTATTCCTAGAAACTGTGTGCGTTGCCTTAGGTCATCGCCCATGGTATTTACTCAACAACCGTTTGCAATAGCAAAAACCAATTAGCAGGCTAATTGCCCTATTATTAATAATGCATTTATTAATCTAATTGACATTCATATTAAACACATAATATATTTCATTCCCATATTAAGGAAGCATGATTTCATAATTGAAATACATCAGAATACAACATGATATAGCTTCAGCACTCAGCTACCCCATTACACAACTGGACCAGCACCAAGTTTCACATGCAACATCTAGAACCTTTCAAAATTAGCATCATAGACGGTACATAGACAGATGCATCTCATCGGGAAAACTGCTAAAGCGGAAGGCGAATATTGAGCCTTCATTGATGTTGAAGGTCTTTGCAACTTTAGGCCAGTGCCTGTGGATGATTGACCGTCCATCCTTCGTCCTCTTCAGGAACACTTCAATATTGAACCGTGGGTGTTGTATGAATACCTTCCTCGCCTCTTGACCATACAGGTGGTTTGAGAGGTAATCATCAGTGAACTGTTTTGGAAAGGCCTGAAAAAAAGGATGTGCATAAATATCTTCTCTATATTGGAAATGGGGCAAAGGAATAAAAAAGACAAGGTATAATAGTATACCATAACAGAATGCAGCCACAACAATTGAACATCGCATTGCAGAATTGAACCAAGCAGTTAACTAAGCACCACAACAAATGAACCAACTGTTAACTGAGCACCACATTGCACAATATAACATACTCCTAATAGAAGGTCACACAGTTAACCAAACCAAGCATGCTTAACAACTTGGAAATATAGCAATTGTATTTTCTTCTCATGTATTTAGTATAGCCAAACTCGATTTATTTCTCAGATGGTATACAATAACAGAATGCACACACAACAATTGAACATCGCATTGCAGAATTGAACCAAACAGTTAACTAAACACCACAACAAATGAACCAAACGTTAACTGAGCACCACATTGCACAATATAACATACTCCTAATAGAAGATCAGGCAGTTAACCAAACCAAGCATGCTTGACAACTTGGAAAATTGCACCCTAAAGAATTGAACATCACATTTGCAGAATTGAACCACACAGTTAACTGAACACCACATTGCACGACATAGAACATATACACTAGAGCAGAAGATTGCATGGTAAAAGTAGATAGCACAATTCACTAGAATTTGTTAAGGAAAGGCAGTAGCTAGCAAACTGAACATGGGTCCTTATAGTGAGCTAATAAGACAAGTTACTCCTTGTCGGAGATATCGATGATGATTGGCTCCTTGGACATGGAAGAGGCGAGGCCTCCGCATCGTGGGTGCCCTCGTCGTAGTGGTGAGTTGCCTGAGCCGCTCCAGGCACCAACCTGCTGGCTCTCGAGATGAAGTAAGCACATGCACGCTGAGAAAACATCTCGTAGACTTCGTCGAAGGCACCGACATTGGCCTCGAGAAAATGCCACGAACTCTCGTTTAAAGCAGCCAACCACACCACTGCGTTAGCACGTGAGGCGTCGACGGTGGCCTCGACGGCGAGGTGCTCCTCCAAGATCTGGGGGTCGGCACGAATGGCAGCCATCGTGACCTCATCCGTGTGTGCGGCCGCGATTTGCTTCTCCGCTGCCAAATGCTCCTTGAGATCCTGGCTATACTGCGTGCACCATGGCTTAGGATGGCTCTTATTTGGTGGAGGGTTCGGTGATTTGGGTGGAAGGTATCGCGCTCGCACCGGCGGTCGGGGCGTGTGGGATGTGGGAGGAGGAGGAGGATGGGGTTCGGGTGTGGATTACCTGCCTGGATAGGCGAGGCCGAGCAGCGTGAAGGAGGGTCGCTAGCGAGGAGGCGGCGCTGCAAGAAGGAGTGAAGGTTTCAACTTGGAAAGGAAGGCGGAAACAGGGGAAATGTGGCTTTTGGAAAAGGGGAGGGGCGGGGAGGTAGATATTTCTGCGGAAGCCAAAAAATTGGAATCGCTTCAGTGAAAAAACTGGCGTGGGAAGTGTCATCAGACACGGTCCCTTATTCAGAGCGGGCTATGGAATGTAACCGATGAACCTTCTCGAGTAAGCCATAGGCATACTATACACGGACGGTGCGCCAGGATATTTTGTACTGCATCTCACACGGTTGGTGTAATAAACTGTGTGCGATCTACTTGATTTTTCATCTTGATTCGAATTACATAATGGGGTCACAGCTGCAAAGGATGGTGTTTGAATTGCTAGAACTTCTATCTGTAGTGAACATGCAACTATAGGTGTGTCGTCAAAAAATTTGGAATTATTCAGGTTTCATGTGGACATTTTTATACAGTAACTTGGTTTTCTAGGCATTTCAGGTGCACAATTCAAAATTAAACCACATGCACATGCTCAGGTGCACCAAAATGGGTTGTAAAATGATATATGTGTCCATGGGTCGATGCTTACATCCCATTCAAGAAATGGGGATGAATTTCAAACACCACGACACCCTGGCTCTCCGGCAAACATTGAGGTGCTTGCTTTTGTAATTCTAGTAAATCCAAAAGTTGTCCGAAATTCATGAAACTTGGCATGCTATCATGGAGCGGCACCAACATGCCGTGGTAAATTTTTTGTCCCATTTGGGGCAGGTTTGGGTATAAGCTTCTCATAAACCAGAGCTTCTCACAACTAGTGTGATGGTTTCAGTAGGGAACGTTTCACCTTTCTGGACGAAACGATATCCGTTGCATCTTCTCGATTTCAAATTTTTTCCTAGTGTCAACATAGAACAACAGGAGTGTTGTGTCAATTTTTGGGATTTTTTGGGGTTCGCTTGGACATTTTTATAAATTAACTGGGTTTTCTATGCATTCATGTGCATAATTCAAATTTGAACTACATGCACATGCTCTAATGCATATAAATTAGTTGAGAATTCAAATCTATGTCCTTGGTTGCATGCTTAATTAGGTCCCATGCAAGAAATGAGAATGAATATCAAACACCCGGCCACCGTCACTCGGCCGCAAACATGGAGATATATACCTGGTTTTTAAATTCTAATAAATCCAAAGCTCGTCTGAAATTCATGAAACTTGGCATGCTGTCATAGACGGCATCAACATGCCGTGGTATTTTTTTCCCATTTGGGGTAGGTTTGGGGATATGCTTCTCACAAACCAGAGCTTCTCACAACAAGCCCGATGGTTTCGGTAGAGAACGTTTCACCTTTCTGGACGAAACGATATGCATTGCCTCTTCTCGATTTCAATTTTTTTCCTAGTGTCAACATAGAACAATAGGGGTGTTGTGTCAATTTTTGGGATTTGTGGGGGTTCCGCTTGGACATTTTTATACATTAACTGAGTTTTCTATGCATTCATGTGTATAATTCAAATGTGAACTACATGCACATGATCTAATGCATATAAATTGGTTGAAAATTATATGTGTCCTTGGTTGCATGCTTAGGTCCCATGCAAGAAATGGGAGTGAATGTCAAACACCCTGCCACCGTCACTCGGCCGCAAACATTGAGATACCGGGTTTTTAAATTCTAGTAAATGAAAAACTCGTCTGAAATTCATGAAACTTGGCATGCCATCATGGAGCGGCATCAACATGTCTTGGTAAAAATTTTGTCCCATTTGGGGCAGGTTTGGGGATATGCTTCTCACAAACCAGAGCTTCTCACAACAAGCCTAATGGTTTTGGTAGGGAACGTCCAACATTTGGGGACAAAACGATATCCATTGCCTCTTATTGCTTTGAAAAATTTTCTCGTGTCAACATAGAAAAACAGGAGTGTTGTGTCAATTTTCGGGATTTTTCGGGGTTCGTTTGGACATTTTTATGCATTAATTGAGTTTTACAATGCTTTTATGTTCATAATTCAGATTTGAACTACATGCACATGCTCTAATGCATATAAATTTGTTGAAAATTCAAATCTGTGTCCTTGGTTGCATGCTTAGGTCCCATGCAAGAAATGGGAGTGAATGTCAAACACCCTACCACCGTCACTCGGCCGCAAACATTGAGATACCTGGTTTTTAAATTAAATGCAAAACTCGTCCGAAATTCATGAAACTTGGCATGCTATCATGGTGCGGCATCAACATGCCGTGGTAAAAATGTTGTCCCATTTGGGGCAGGTTTGGGGATATGCTTCTCACAAACCGGAGCTTCTCACAACAAGTCTGATGGTTTCAGTAGGGAACGTCCAACCTTTGGTGACCAAACGATATCCATTGCCTCTTATTGCTTTGAAGAATTTTCTCGTGTCAACATAGAACAACAGGAGTGTTGTGTCAATTTTTGGGATTTTTCGGGGTTCCTTTGGACATTTATATGCATTAATTGAGTTTTTCAATGCATTTATGTGCATAATTCTAATTTGAACTACATGCACATGCTCTAATGCATATAAATTGGTTGAAAATTCAAATATGTGTCCATGGTTGCATAATTAGGTCCCATGGAAGAAATGGGAATGAATGTTAAACACCCTGCCACCGTCACTCGACCGCAAACATTGAGATACCTGGTTTTTAAATTCTAGTAAATCCAAAACTCGTCTGAAATTCATGAAACTTGGCATGCTATCATGGAGCGGCATCAACATGCCGTGGCAAATTTTTGGTCCCATTTGGGGCAGGTTTGGGTATATGCTTCTCACAAACTAGAGCTTCTCAAAACAAGCATGATGGTTTCAGTAGGGAACGTCCCACCTTTGGGGACGAAACGATATCCATTGCCTCTTATTGCTTTCAAAAAAATTCTCGTCTCAACATAGAACAACAGGAGTGCTGTGTCAATTTTTGGGATTTTTTGGGGTTCGTTTGGACATTTTTATGCATTAATTGAGCTTTTCATTGCATTTATGTGCATAATTCAAATTTTAACCATTCACGTGATGCCACGTGTCTTGGTTTTAATGGCTATAGGTTTTAATGGCTTTTGATCGCAAAGATTTTAGAAAGGACACCCGTATGCAAAGTGAGAGCAGGATTTGTGCATCTCTTCAACGCAAACGGTTGTTTTGGATGACCCGTGTGCAACCACTTACAAACAATTTGGTGAGATTTGCATCTGTCATATTGGGTATGTTGCCATTTGTCAAACTAGAAAGATTGACATTTGTTGATCAAGTAACATTGCCATTTGTCAACCTGGTAACACTGCGATTTGTCAAAATATGAAGCTAAAAATCACTAGCAGTATCCTAATTTTGCAACTAAAATTCAGTAATTAAGCATAGATGGAGGCAAGGAGGCGTGTTCAGCCGGGCGTGCAGCAGGCGGCGCAGTACTATTCGATTTGACAGCGGGCAGTGCAGTTCCCGATACGGCTTTAATGCAGACGAGGAAGAGGGTAGCGGTTCCCGAAATGTTGAATGACCAATGATGCATCCTCCTTCAATTAGCATCATGAATGCATGAGGGAAGTAATGGGAGGAGGACCGGGAAAAGAGGAAGCACGATGTGAATGCAACACAGTTTGCACTCATATAAAGGCGCCCCTCCATTCCATTGCATCGACCACATCATACGCACCTAAGCATTTGCCTAAGCACCTACACTAAGCACAAAAGTGCTCACTCCAGACCCATGGCGGCGATATGCGCGAGCGGCCAGTGGCTGTGCCAGACGGTCCACGATGCCGGCCTGCGACATGGCACCAAGGATCATCTCCAGACGGTGTTGGCGACCGGCTGGTGGATGGCCGCCGTCGACGCCAGCTATGACTCTCAGTTGGACCAGATGATCGTTGCCACCACCAACAAGTTCACCGTCGTCAAGAAGCTCGTGGACGACATCACTATACTCCTTCAGCCCGCGCGCCCGGGCTCCTCAATGCCTGCCACCCTAACCGGCCTCCATGGTAGGAACCTCTTTCAAGCACTGGTGGCCCTGCGACTGCCCGCCGACGCCACGAAGAATGTCCACCTAGAGGTCGCGCTCGCTGTGAGGCGCCTCGCCCTGCAAGAATTTGTCGACCTACACATCCACATGTACGAGCAAATAGTGTACATAGGTATCTACAAGGCCAGTGAGGACGCTACGACGTTGGCCTTCTTCAACCGGCTGGAAACCTTGGATGCCTTTGCTGAGAAGCACCTTGACCTCGCCACAAAAGCCGTCGCTCCTTAGCCGCCGGTCGGTGGCCCGGCGCACTGAGTTGAGGAGGAGGTCGTACGTTGACGGATGCATCTTTCTTCTTGCCTCCTTAATTCTTATTGTGCTATTGAATTCTCGTTCCAGTCAATACAGACATGTGTGATACCTTTGCTTAATTATATGCATCACTGTAACTAGTACTCCATTCGTCAATTTATAAGTTGTGCTGCCAGTGTTTGAGGCCGGCGCACGACACAATAAGCACACCCACGACGACACATACAGAGAGGACATCCAGCGGTTCCAATGGCGGTTTGTCAAAATATGCAGCAAAAAATCAATAGCACTATCTAATTTTTGCAACTAAAATTCAGTAATTAAGCACAGATTTCATTCATAGCAGTCGTGCTTAATTTATACAAACAGTTCAACCTTTAGGCGCTGCGGCCCTCTCTGCTCGCCGTTAGGCGCCGCGGCGCGCTCTGCTCGCGTCCGTCGGCGCACTCAGGTTGTGGACAACTTTTCCTTGCGTGTTCAACTGCTATATGCATATATATATGGTTGCTCGCCGTTGAGGCGACTGCGGAGTGCTCTGCTCGCGTCCCTCTGCACGTGCTGTGCCAGTGGTTGGGCCTGTGCACAATCACGTTGGGGGCCCCATGTGCATGCGGCTGCGTCGCGCGCGTTGCCACAAGATGCAGTTACGTGCGACACGATGGAGTTACGCGCTGCGAAATAGAACTGCCGTCAGGACGTGTTGTCCGGCCTCCCCTTTAATTCCCGCGGCCGTTATAACCTTAGTCTCTTAAACCTTTCGATCGCGCCGCACAACACAACAAGCACACCCACGACGACACATAGAGAGGGGATGTCTAGCGGCGCTCCAATGGAGTTCGGCGAGCATAAAGTGGAGACCCACGCAAGGTAGACAGATCTCTCATTGGTGTACACCATCGACCCGGTCGTGGTGGACGACTACATCAACACCGTTGAGCAGTTCCTTGCTGGAGACAAGTACAAGGTAGTCGGCATCGAACTCCAGTACACCGCCAGTAGTCCCGGCATAGATCAGAAGGTTGTCGTCCCCCAGTTGTGCGTGCGCCATCATGTCCTCATCTACCACTACTGCATGGCCAGAGAGCCTTGCGACCATTTCAACAGGTTTGTCAACAGCACCGACTACAAGTTCACCATGGTGGAAACCACCGACGATGTAAAAGCACTCACTGTTACGGGCTTGGCCTGCGAGAACCTTGTCGAAATCCATGACCACTACAGGGTCTAGGGCAGCACGAAGAAGGAATCCCTGGTCGAACTCGCCTCGGCCATCATCAACCCCTCCTATGAAGATAAAGAAGGATGCCCAAAGAACAAACCTCTTATCCTGGCACAGGGCCTGGATGCGGCGACTGGATGAACCTCACCTTAGGTTCGCGGCCAAGAGCGTGTACACATGCTACGGGATGCACAGGCGGATCATTGACATGAGGAAGTGCCTCGTTACCCAAATCGACAAGCCCGGATCGAGCCACAAGCAGAGCAAGCGTCACAAGAAGTAGATGATGATCAGATGATCGTTTATGCTAGTTAATCATGCATGTAATATATAGTTTACTTTATTGGTGTGTGGAAGTGTCATGTGTGTAGTAGCCACCTATGAAATTATGCATGTAATAGTTTACTTTGGTGTGTGCAAATGCCATGGTTGTAGTAGCCACCTATGTAATTGGATGTTTAATTTGGTTAATCATGCATGTAATATATATATATATATATATATATATATATTATTGTTCTGTATGCAATCCCATCGCACAAAACACACGTCTTATTAGCAGCAATCGTCTGTGTTATTATCGGTCTTCGCACACATTTCTGATTACAGACCTGTTTGCCGTGTATCACAAACATCTTGTTATATTGAACCGTTTATGTTCTCTTGTCTCAACACAAAAATTTCATCCACGTGAACCGCGTGCCGTATATCGCACACACCTTGATTTGACTAGCCGTTTCTTTTGTGTTGCCTAATCACAAACAGTTCATCCTAGTGAACCGTATGCTGTTTATCGCACACACCTTCATCTGGTTACCCGTTTCTTTTGTTGCTCCTCATCGAAAACGGTTAATTGCACTGAACGTGTGCCGTACATCACACACGGAACTAAAATTCGAACTGTGTTCGATGCGTCCGTCATCGCAAACATTTTGCACCTTTTTTGACATGTTTTTTACATCAGCGTTTGCGATTAATGCATCGCACCCAGTTTCGTCAAAGGGTCTCTGATCGTAGTGTCGCGTTAGCAGCATCCTGCAGTAGTGCATGGACATATGGACTTCTATATGATTCAAAGCAATAGTCTAGTTTTGACATGAAGACTTTAACACTCAAGCATACCAACAAGCAACCATGTCTTTCCAAATATCAACACTAAAGCAAGTTATCCCTAGCCCATTATGCTCAATCATTGATCCATTCATGAAACTCACTCGAATATTAGCTACACCCAATGCTCAAATACAATCATAGTGCCCCTTAGTTGGTGCTTTATAAGAGAAGATGGATACTCAAATTCAAAATAAAAATTGCATAAGTAAAAGAAAGGCCCTTCGCGGTGGGAAGTAGGGATTTCTAGAGGTGCCAGAGCTCAAAGCTTAAATTCAGAGATAAATACTTTTTTTGAGAGGCATACTTCTCCCATCAACGAAAACGACTTAGAGATCCCAACACTTTGCATGCAAGATACATCATAGGCGGTTCTCAAACAGAAGATAAAGTTTATTCCATTTTCCACCTTTACTTTCACTTTCCATGGCTAACCGTATCCACGGGTGCCCTCCATACTAACACTTTCCAAGGAATTTATTATTTGACAACATAAAGTAAATTCATTTTTCATTTCGGGACTAGGCATCCCTAATACCTTTGTCGTACTCTCGTGCAATGACAAGTGAATAAACACTCATCGTGAGAATAACACATCTAGCATGGAAAATATTGGTCACCCCTAACCGCCTCGCAAAAGAGAAATTTATTTTGAAAATTAGAGATGGCACATGCAAATTTGCTTAGAACGGCATGGAAATACCGCATATAGGTAGGTACAGTGGGATCATAAGGCAAAATTGGTTTAAAGGGTTTTGGATGCACAAGTAGTGATCATACTTAGTGCAAAATGAAGGCTAGCAAAAAGATTAGAAGCGACCAACCAAGAAACGAAAAATCTCGTACCCAAGCATTAAGCATATGTAACACCGAATAATGCACCATAAGTAGGATATAAATTTCATTCCATAACTATTGACTTTCGTGCTTGCATAGGGAATCACAAACCTTAACATCAGTATTCTTACTAAAGCACAATTACTCATCAACATGACTCACATATCATCTCATCATATCTTGAAACCATTAGTAAGAATCAAGTTTATTTTCTCCAATGATCTTCATGAAAGTTTTTATTATATCCTCATTGGATATCTATCACTTTGGGACTATTTTCATATGTTGCTTTTGATAAGCTTGAACAAATGTAAGTGAAGAACATGAGCCTAATTTTTTCTCTCAAAATGATCTAAGTGAAGCAAGAGAGAATTTCTAAAAAAAATTACTAACTCCCAAATAAATCTAAGTGAAGCATGAGAGCATTTCTTCAAAAATAACAAAGCACACCGTGCTGAAAAACATATAAGTGAAGCACTAGAGCAAATCCATGGCTCTAAAAATTTAAGTGAAGCATAGGAGCAAGCATAACATAATTTTTGGCTCTCTCAAAAAGGTGTGCTCAGCAAGGATTCAAGACTTAGAACACAAAGCAAATCAAGCAAAGACTCATATCATACAAGACGCTCCAAGCAAAACTCATTATATGTGATGAGTAAAAATATAGTTTCAAGTAAAATAATGATGGTTGTTAGAAGAAAGCGGGGATGCCACTCGGGGGCATCCCCAAGCTTAGTTGCTTGCTACTTCTTTGAATATTATCTTGGGGTGCCTCGGGCATCCCCAAGCTTAGCCTTTTGCTAATCCTTATTCCTTCATCCATCATAAGATCACCCAAAACTTGAAAACTTCAATCACACAAAACTCCAACAAAACCTTCGTGAGATCCGTTAGTATAAGAAAAAAACCACTACTATAAGTACTGTTGAAAACCTATTCATATTTTGTTTTTGCCTTATATCTACTGTATTCCAACTTTTCTCTGCCAAAAACTCATCAAAGAAAACCATAGAATCATCAAAACAAGCACACAACGCAAAGAAAACAGAATCTGTCAAAAACAGAACAGTCTGTAGCAATCTAGATATTTCGAATACTTATGTAACTCCAAAAGTCTTGCGAAATTAGAAAACCTGAGCAATTTTTATATTAATCTTCTGCAAAAAGAATCAACTCAAAAGCACGTTTATGTGATTTATGAAAATTATTTTCGTGAGTGCATTAGTTTCTGTTTTTCAGCAAGATCAAATCAACTTTCACCCGAATCAACCCAAAGGCCTTGCTTGGCACATACACTAATTTAAACCACAAAAACACATCTAACCAGAGGTATAATTGGGTATTTTATTAAAAACAGCAAGAAAACCATAAAGCAAAGAGATACAAGTTGGCTTGCCTCCCAACGAGCGCTATCGTTTTACGCCCCTAGCTAGGCATAAGATTTCAATGATGCTCACATGAAGATAGTAATTGAAACACAAAGAGAATATCATAAAACATGTGACGAACACATTTAAGTCTAACATACTTCCTATGCATAGCATTTTATAAGAGAACACATTATCAAGGCAATAAGAACTTGGTATATGCAAAGAAGAAGAAAGAAACAAAAGCAATCTCAACATGAAGAGAGGTAACTTAATAACATGGAGATTTCCACAACCATATTTCCCTCTCTCATAATAATTCTTTCTGGGATAGATCTGAAAATAAATGCAAAGGAAAATAGATCGCAAAGGCGAATATGATGAGAAGAGACCTGGGGGCCGTAAGTTTCACTAGTGGCTTCTTTCGAGAAAAATAGTGAACGGTGGGAAAACAATTACTGTTGGGCAATTGATAGAACTTCGAATAATCATGATGATATCTAGGCAATGATCATTATATAGGCATCACGTCCAAGATTAGTAGACCGACTCCTGCCTGCATCTACTACTGTTACTCCACACATCGACCGCTATCCAGCATGCATCTAGTGTATTAAGTTCATGGAGAAACGAAGTAATGCAATAAGAATGATGACATGATGTAGACAAGATCTATTTATGTAGAAATGGACCCCATCTTGTTATCCTTAATGGCAATGATACATACGTGTCGTTTCCCCTTTTGTCACTGGGATCAAGCACCGTAAGATCAAACCCATCACGAAGCACCTCTTCCCATTGCAAGATAAATAGATCAAGTTGAGAAGAAATACGAGGGTATAAGAAATCATGCATATAAGAGATCAAAGAAGACTCAAATAACTTTCATGGATAAAAACATAGATCTGATCATAAACTCAAAGTTCATCGGATCCCAACAAACACACCACAAAAAGGCTTACATCATATGGATCTCGAAGAGACCATTGTATTGATAATCAAGAGAGAGAGAGAGGAAGCCATCTAGCTATTAACTATGGACCTGAAGGTCTACAAAGAACTACTCACGCATCATCGGAGAGGCACCAATGGAGGTGGTGAACCCTGATACGTCTCCAATGTATCTATAATTTTTGATTGTTCCATGCTATTATATTACCCCTTTTGGATGTTTATGGCCTTTATTTTACATATTTATATCATTTTTGGGACTAACCGACTAACCGGAGGCCCAGCCCGTATTGCTGTTTTTTTTTTTTGCCTATTTCAGTATTTCAAAGAAAAGGAATATCAAACGGAGTCCAAACGGAATGAAACCTTCGAGAGAGATCTTTTTGGAACAAACCGGATCCAGAGGACTTGGAGTGCAAGTCAAGAAGCGAACGAGGCGGCCAGGAGGGTGGAGGGCGCCCCCCCTACAGGGCGCGCCCCTGCCTCCTGGGCCCCACGTTCGGCCACCGACCTACTTCTTCCTCCTATATATACCTATGTACCCCGAAAACATCTAGGGAGCACCCGAAACACAATTTCCACCACCGTAACCTTCTGTATCCGTGAGATCCCATCATGGAGCCTTCGCCGGTGCTCCGCCGGAGGGGGAATCGATCACGGAGGGCTTCTACATCAACACCATAGCCCCTCCGATGAGTTGTGAGTAGTTTACCACAGACCTTCGGGTCCATAGTTATTAGCTAGATGGCTTCTTCTCTCTTTTTGGATCTCAATACAATTTTCTCCCCCTCTCTTGTGGAGATGTATTTGATGTAAACTCTTTTTGCGGTGTGTTTGTCGAGATCCGATGAATTTTGGGTTTATGATCAAGTTTATCTATGAGAAGTATTTGAATCTCTGAATTCTTTTATGTATGATTGGTTATCTTTGCAAGTCTCTTCGAATTATCAGTTTGGTTTGGCCTACCAGATTGATCTTTCTTGCCATGGGAGAAGTGCTTAGCTTTGGGTTCAATCTTGCGGTGTCCTTACCCAGTGACAGAAAGGGTTGCAAGGCACATATTGTATTATTGCCATCGAGGATAAAAAGATGGGGTTTATATCATATTGCATGAATTTATCCCTCTACATCATGTCATCTTACTTACTGCGTTACTCTGTTCTTATGAACTTAATACTCTAGATGCAGGCAGGAGTCGGTCAATGTGTGGAGTAATAGTAGTAGATGCAGGCAGGAGTCGGTCTACTTTTTGCGGACAGGATGCCTATATACATGATCATGCCTAGATAATCTCATAATTATTCGCTTTTCTATCAATTGCTCGACAGTAATTTGTTCACCCACCGTAATTCTTATGCTATCTTGAGAGAAGCCTCTAGTGAAACCTATGGCCCCCGGGTCTTTCTCTTATCATATTTGCTTCCAATCTACTTTTATTTGCATCTTTACTTTTTGTATCTATATTATAAAATACCAAAAATATATTTACTTTATCATATCATCTCTATTAGATCTCACTTTCGCAAGTGGCTGTGAAGGGATTGACAACCCCTTTATTGCGTTGGTTGCGAGTTCTTTGTTTGTTTGTGTAGGTACGAGGGACTTTTTGTGGAGCTTCCTACTGGATTGATACATTGGTTCTCAAAAACTGAGGGAAATACTTACGCTACTGTGCTGCATCACCCTTTCCTCTTCAAGGAAAACCAACGCAAGCTCAAGACGTAGCAAACCCCTCTGTGATGGTGTCTAGATTGGATCTGGTGGTACTGGACTCTGTGGCAGCTGGAATTGATTTTTGTCGACTCCCTATGGTTTCTGGAATATTGGGGTATTTATAGAGCAAAGAGGCGGTGCAGGGAACACCCGAGGTGGGCACAACCCACCTGGGAGCGCTTGGGACTCCAGGCGCGCCCTGGTGGGTGCTGCCCTCCTCGAGGCACCCCCCAGGTGCAGCCCTAGCCCATCTTCTGCCCCAAAAACAATCCTCAAAAAGTTTCGCTGCGTTTGGACTCCGTTTGGTATTCATTTCCTGCGATGTAAAAAAACATGCAGAAAACAGCAACTGGCACTGGGCATTATGTAAATAGGTTAGTACCAAAAAATGATATAAAATGATTGTAAAACATCTAAGAATGATAATATAATAGCATGGAATAATCAAAAATTATAGATTCGTTGGAGACGTATCAGCATCCCCAAGCTTAATTCCTGCTCGTCCTCGAGTAGGTAAATGATAAAAACAGAATTTTTGATGTGGAATGCTGCCTAACATGTTCATCATATTTCTTTTCTTTATAGCATGGACATATGGACTTTTATATGATTCAAAGCAATAGTCTAGTTTTGACATGAAGACTTTAATACTCAAGCATACCAACAAGCAACCATGTCTTTCAAAATATCAACACTAAAGCTAGTTATCCCTAGCCCATTATGTTCAATCATTGATCCATTCATGAAACACACTCGAATATTATCTACACCCAATGCTCAAATACAATCATAGTGCCCCTTAGTTGGTGCTTTATAAGAGAAGATGGAGACTCAAATTCAAAATAAAAATTGCATAAGTAAAAGAAAGGCCCTTCGCGGAGGGAAGTACGGATTTGTAGAGGTGCCAGAGATAAAAATATTTTTTTGAGAGGCATACTTCTCCCACCAACGAAAATGACTTAGAGATCCCAACACTTTCCATGCTAGATACATCATAGGCAGTTCCCAAACAGAAAATAAAGTTTATTCCTTTTTCCAGCTTTACTTTCACTTTCCATGGCTAACCGTATCCATGGGTTCCCTCCATACCAACACTTTCCAAGGAATTTATTATTTGACAACATAAAGTAAATTCATTTTTCATTTCAGGACTGGGCATCCCTAATACCTTTTTCGCACACTCATGCAATGACAAGTGAATAAACACTCATCATGAGAATAACACATCTAGCATGGAAAATATTGGTCACCCTTCACCGCCTCGCGAGCGGTAGAGCACACAAAAGAGAAATTTATTTTGAAAATTAGAGATGGCACATGCAAATTTGCTTAGAACGGCATGGAAATACCGCATATAGGTAGGTATAGTGGACTCATAAGGCAAAACTGGTTTATCGGGTTTTGGATGCACAAGTAGTGATCATACTTAGTGCAAAATTAAGGCTAGCAAAAAGATTGAGAAGCGACCAACCAAGAAAGAAAAAATCTCGTACCCAAGCATTAAGCATAAGTAACACCGAATAATGCACCAGAAGTAGGATATAAATTTCATTGCATAACTATTGACTTTCGTGTTTGCATAGGGAATCACAAACCTTAACATCAATATTCTTACTAAAGCACAATTACTCATCAACATGACTCACATATCATATCGTCATATCTCAAAACCATTACTAAGAATCAAGTTTATTTTGTCCAATGATCTTCATGAAAGTTTTTATTATATCCTCGTTGGATATCTATCACTTTGGGACTATTTTCATATGTTGCTTTTGATAAGCTCTAACAAATATAAGTGAAGAACATGAGCATAATTTTTCTTTCCCTCAAAATGATCTAAGTGAAGTAAGAGAGAATTTCTGAAAATTTTAGTAACTCCCAAATAAATCTAAGTGAATCATGAGAGCATTTGTTCAAAAAATAACAAAGCACACCATGCTGAAAAACATATAAGTGAAGCACTAGAGCAAATCCATGGCTCTAAAAATTTAGGTGAAGCATAGGAGCAAGCATAACATAATTGTAACACCCCCAGTGTCATGCTACAGTAACCCTCTGTGATTAAGCTAATCATTTTTCCAAACAGTGCTTAATCACGTTTGTTCAATATCCCATTTGAAATTCCAATCAATTCAAATTCAAGTGAAGTTTGAAGTTGCTCAAAAGTTGCTGGAAAAATGTTCATCATTTGTCAAAAATTTCATAACAATTATTTGTTAAGGAACACAACATCACTTTTGTGCAAAGATGAGCATTAGCAATTATAACAGCACCAACTCGGCATTTTTAAATGCTATCCTATTTATGAAAAATACCAAATGGATTCTTCTGGTCTCCAAAATATTTGTGGCACTGCCTAAGATCACCGGGGAATAAAAGGGGCACTTCCCATATTTTTCCTTAGTAAATAGCATGCCCAACATTTTCTTACCCATCACTGTTTATTAAATAAAAAGAAAACAACATAAGAAAAGAAAGAGGCCGAAGTGCACTGTGCACTTAGGCCTGCTAACTACAGTGGGGCACAGCCCACCTACCCCCTCTCCTTCCTTCTCTGTTCACGGAGGGGAGGTGGACGACGGCCATCCCGCACCTCCCCATCGTCTCCGCCAGCGGATAAGGCCACCCCGCCCCTGTCAAACCCTAGCCAAACCTAGATCCACCCCGCTCTTCCTCTGCCCTCTCTCCCCCACGCCGCCCAACGCTGTTGTCATCGTTCTTCTCGCACTGCCACGGCGACCGTCGACCCCGAGCTTCACCAATGCCTCCACGAGCTCCGACATTCTCCGCTCCTTCGTTTCCGACCATCAGCAGGAGGTGGGAGGCCCCGCTAAGGGCGTTCTTCTCCGCCCCTTCCTCCTCTGTCGCCGACGATCCTCGTCGTCTCTGGCGAACCCTGCAGCTACTAATCCGTCGAGGGCTTTTCTTGGCCCCTCGGTGAGCTCCTCTCTCCCTCCTTAGCTAGTTCGCCGCCATTTCCATGCCTCTGCTTCCGCCGGCGTGCTCGTAGTCGTGCCGTTGCTGCCCGTCGAGCTTAGATGAGCTCGGGATCGTGCTCAGCACGTCTGTGCGGGCCCGTTGCACCCCTCCCTCGCGCTTTGTCAAGCCCCGTAGCACCGACCCCGTGCTCCGACCGGATGCGCCTCCGCGTAGCTCGTCGCCACGTCGTTCCGGCGACCTTTTGGTCATTTGCTCACGTGTGCACGTAGGCCTCGCCTCGCTCTCTAGATTGCCCGAACTCGTGCCATACCACCGTTGTCGTTGCTCGCCCGAAGCACCTTGCCACCGGCGAGCTCAAAGCGCTCGCACCCGTCCGTTCCAGCCACTCCGGCCACCACCGTTCGACGTGCGACGCCAAGCCGCATCAAACGCGCCCAGCCACAACCCCGCAGACCCCCCTGTGCGCGGAATCCGCGCCCCTCCCGAGCCGCGCCGCTGCGTTAGGCTCGCTGGAGTCAACTCCGGCGCGTCTCCGGCCGATGTCCGACATGGCGCCCATGTGGCACCTCCTGGGCCACTGACTGGTGGGCCCAGGGGCCCCCTTTGACTACTTGACTTGGGTCAACACTGACGTGGCCGCCCCTAGTGCCACTAACATGTGGTACCCGCACGAATTAAACAGGTTTTATAAATAAATAAAACATTAATTAGTTTTAATCACTAATTAGTCACTGACAAATGGGGCCCACACCCCTAACTAGTACTGTTAGTCAAATTAATCCATTGTTAACCCACAGAGGCTGACATGTGGGTCCTAGTGGCCCCACTAGTCAGGTTTAACCTGGTCAGCCGCTCTGTTGACTACTGACGTCATCAACACATCATGATGACATCATATTCCATCCCTGTTAATTTAAATAATTCCAAAAAATGGTTTAATCTTTGAAAATTCATATAAAATAATCTGTAACTTGGATGAAAATGTTTTCTACATGAAAGTTGCTTAGAAAAACGAGGCTAATCCGAATACGCTGTCTGTTCATCTGTCTCATGCCCCTAGAATGCTGAACATGGAACCGTCCCCCTCTTTCTTCTGTTTGGAAAATGCCTAACACCGGGAAAACCCCTCCGGATGTTTTCCCTCTCCGTCTGCAACGTCTAGCACTGCGTTAGTTCACCCCTAACACCGCGTATTACAATGTCATGCTTTATGATGCTTTATTTGCTTTATATTTATTGTTTCTCTCCCCTCTTCTCTTCCGTAGACCCCGAGACCGATGCTGCCCCTGTGACCGACTACGTCACCGTCGACTCTTCTTCCTTTGCAACAGAGCTTCCAGGCTAGCCCCCCCTTTGATCATCCTGATATCGCCCATTCCATTCTTATGCTTGCATTAGATTTTGCTACCGTAATTTTTTGCTCCTATTCTGATGCATAGCCTGCTTTTGTATCTGCTCTTGTGCCTTACCTACTTATCCTAGACTACTTAGTATAGGTTGGTTAGTGATCCATCAGTGACCCCAACCTTGTCCTTGTTGCCCCTGCTTCATCATCAAAGACCCGATCAACGGGATCGAAGACCAGGCCCCGACACCGCACATCACTTTCCCCTTAGTTGCTCGACACTACTGGGTTACTATCGAGTGTCGAGGGTGAGACCTCATCAGCACTCCTGATGTTAACCCTATAGTGTAGCTATTCGGTCGTGGTCATCGAGGGTGATTCCGCCTTAACTACTTCTGATATGACTCTGTCGTGCAACCCCTCAAGTGTGAACCTCGAGGGTGGTTCCTATTATGTTCACCTTGATGATTACATCGAGTGGAATCCATCGAGGGTGGTTCCTCAGGGTTCCCCTTGGTGTTAGACACACAATTACTATGGTTACTATGACTGTACACTGAACCATGTTAGTAAAGACGGGTCGGCCCTGAGGGGTACCCGCGCGAGCTTAATTGCGAGTGATGTGGAGTCGGGTTGACATGGAGGGTGCCCGCGAGATAATTACGAGGCGTGGCCGGGCATTCTTAGCCCTTGCTGCAAGTCCTCGAGATAGGGCGACGGGGTCACATCTTTCGTGAGTCTCAGCTTGTTACCGCGCGCTCCTAACCCACTACGATTTGGATATTTGATCCGAGGGGCCTCTGGCCTGATAGCACTAACCATCACATGGGCATAGTATGGGCGTTCTACGTCGTATGCATCAGACGAAGCTTAATAGACGTTAGCGACTGAGCGGCGTGCGCCGGGTTGGAATGGAATGGTAAGCACCTGCCTTTTTTAAGGAGGTAGCTAGGTCTGCTCACCGGCCGCGTTCGCAACGTGCAGGAGTTCCCGGGGCGATGTCCCATGACCCCTGGGGACATTGGTTTAGTCCGGCGTGCTGACCTCTCTATTAAGCCTAGGTCGGGTTGCGGCGTATTGTTTGGATGAGGACGGGCATGACCCAGGAAACTGTGTCCGGCCGGAGTTAATCGAGCGTGGTGGGTAAGTTGGTGCACCCCTGCAGGGAAGAAAACATCTATCGATAGCCTGTCCTACGGTAACGGACACTCAGAGTTGTATCCCGATCGATACAACTAGAACTGGATGCTGAGGCATGATTTGGATATGTTGCTTTGGGAGTCGAGAAAGGATCCCGGAGCGTTGATACAACAACAAAATATGACTTATGTTATACTACTCTACTCCCTCCTCTTGCTGCAAGACGATCGTTTCCAGAAGATGGTAGTCTTCGATAGGACTAGTTTCTCCCCCTCTTATTCTAGCATGCTGCAGTTAGTCCACAGATACTACCCCTTTTAGTGATACCGACGCATAAGTAGTGTAGATCCTTGCTTGCGAGTACTTTGGATGAGTACTCACGGTTGCTTTGCTACCCCTTTCCCCCCTTCTTTCTTCTTTCTGGTTGTCGCAACCAGATGGTGGAGCCCAGGATCCAGACGCTACCGGTGACGACTACTACTACCCCGAGGGTGCCTACTACTACGTGGAGGCCATCGACGACCAGGAGTAGTTAGGAGGCTCCCAGGAAACTTGTTTAACTTATGTATGTACTCAGATATTGTTTGCCCAGGATCCTTGCTTGCCTTTTCGATCATGTTGCTTTTGTACTAGCCTTCTTAAGGCAAACTTGTTTAACTTATGTATGTACTCAGATATTGTTGCTTCCGCTGACTCGTTTGTATTCAAGCTGATGTATTCGAGCCCTTAAGGCCCCTGGCTTGTAATTTAAGGCTTGTATTATTTTAATTTGTGTCTAGAGTTGTGTTGTGATATCTTCCTGTGAGTCCTTGATCTTGATCGTACACATTTGCGTGTATGATTAGTGTACGATTGAATCGAGGGCGTCACAAGTTGGTATCAAATCCGACTGCCTGTAGGTAGCCCCCTTTCCAACTCCTTGGTCGAAGTTGACTCTAGTCATTGAAAAACTTTTACTAACATGGTTGTGTGGCTTATGGGCCCGCGTCGCCATTGGGTGGTATTAGGATCTTTTATTCCTCATCTATACTCTGGGACTCTGTTCTCTCTTCTATTCGGGTTAAATGAATTTAGTAACTACATTAGGTTCTCGTAACGACTTTCCCCGAAGAGCCCCTTCATTCCGGATGGTTGCCTGCTTCACAAGAAGACTTCGAAGATACTCTCCGACCTACTCCCGAGAACGTGTGTTCATTTCTTTTGCAAACCCTTAACACCATGGAATCCTTATGGATAACCGCGTACCCTTGTTGTTCATACTTCCATCCCTAGTTGTTCTTGTTATTACAAGATAACCGAAAATATTCTCCGACTTTCGAGAATCCTTTTTCTGACTGCCTTGCAGCTCTTTTCCGCCTGAATAACCCTACGAATAATTTCTCACACTTATCGGGGATTCGTTCATCCCCAGTTGATCATATGTCGCACAAAATTCTTTGAATGCAATTCGATCTCCCGAAGATCCTCTGCAGCCTAGTGCTCCCGAAAGTCTTGTCTGCATGCATTATGGTTAAATCCATATGTCCAGCAATATTCATTAACTTCCTTTGCCACTGTCATCCTGAGCCTATTGATTCATTATGTTGCGATTGCTCGCAATCATTAGTCGAATCCTGAAATTTGACCTTCCTGCTCATAGTCATTCTAGACATAAGTTGGATCTCGGCCAATCATGTTGTAATTGATTGTCCACCTAGTTCCCTTCAACTTGAACGTCGAATTATTCAGCTATTTCTATAATCTGATGCCTTTGCATTCTTTCCCTCTTCTGATTGAGTACTGATACTCACATCAGATCCATTGAGGACCGCTGAATCCTTTGTTGGGTTATTATCCGGCAATGTCCTTCATATTCAAAATCTCGTGCGCTCTTCCCCTGATACATATCGCCTTCGGTAAATTGTATCATCTGCTTATTGTCAACCATGCTCTGCTATTGAGCTGATGTTATATGCTCTGGAAGTTAGTGGCATATGTTCCTAAGATACCCCTACGGGTTGAACCTATGCCTTCCCTAATCCGTGTGAACTCGAAAGAGATGTGGGTCATACTCTTCTGGTGCTTCACTAGCTAAATCTTTCGCACTACAAATTCTTCGAAAACGAGGAGTGAACGAAAGTTATGCATTGAAGAAGTGGGAGTCGACCTTGAACCTTTGTGTTCAAGCCCACGGATCCGACGTAGAACTTATCATGGAAGTTGCTCGTAAAAATAATTACCCCTTGTTATAAGTTCATCTTGTATCGGTGGTTTGATCATTCATAATCGTGGTTTCGACCATAGTTTTTCCTTAGTTCCATTTCCCACACAAGTTAAAATACTTGTCTCCTGCAAGTCATTTCACCTGTCCAACCTATAATTTGATCTACCTTCAAATTTTGCCTCATATTATCTTGAGGATATTGTGTCATTGCACTACCTCTTGTAAATTCTTAATTGGAGTGATACTCCGTCACATCATTCCTAGTCTGATTGGCTATATCATTATCATGCTAATTTTACTGTGCTACTTGGTCCTTATTGACAGTGTCCTGGACTAGGTGGTACTCACCATGTCGTCCCCCGATCAGTTAGATTGGGCCGAGGACCCCCATGGTCGTATACTCATGGGCCAGTTCGGACAGCTGCCGCATACAAGGAAGATTCCACAAGACTTGGTGATCAAGACAAGGACTCCTCCCCACCGGCGTATTCGGCTAGGACTCTTGTCATCCTAGGCCTCTGGTGCATTATATAAACCGAGGCCAGGCTAGTTGATCGATCATATACAACAATCATAATCATAGGCTAGCTTCTAGGGTTTAGCCTCTACGGTCTCGTGGTAGATCAACTCTTATAATACTCATATCATCAAGATCAATCAAGCAGGAAGTAGGCTATTACCTCCATCGAGAGGGCCCGAACCTGGGTAAACATTGTGTCCCCCGCCTCCTATTACCATTAGCCTTAGATGCACAGTTCGGGACCCCCTACCCGAGATCCGCCGGTTTTGACACCGACATTGGTGCTTTCATTGAGAGTTCCACTGTGTCGTCACGGTAAGGCTTGATGGCTCCTTCAATCATCTACAATGACGCGATCCAGGGTGAGGTTTTCCTCCCCGGACAGATCTTCGTATTCGGTGGCTTCGCACTGCAAGCCAACTCGCTTGGCCATCTGTAGCAGATCGATAGCTACACCCCTGGCCATCGGGTCAGGTTTGGAAGCTTGAACAATACTGCTGACGTCCGCCCAAACTTGATCTTCGACGGATTCGAGCCCATGGCAGGTGCGCCGAACACTCACGATGAGCATGACTTAGATCTGCCATCGGACGGTGTTCAGGAGATCACACCCGCGATTGCCCCGGCTCTTAATCCGGAGCAGATCGTGCCATCCGAGGACGGGTAGATGGACCCCACCACGGAGGCCGCACACTCATCGGCGGTAAAGCCGAACGCAGACTTCACCTCCAATGAGGTCTGTGTCATCGGACCCTCGCACTCGTCTCCGGCCATAGGCTCCGAACCGCGCGCATCCGTGCCCATCGAATCTAATTGGGCACCGATCATGGAGTTTACCTCCGCGGATATCTTTCAGCACTCGCCCTTGGGCGACGTGCTAGATTCATTGAAATCTCTCTCCCTGTCAGTAGATTACTGGCCGAACTATGTCCGGCTTGAGTGGAAAGTCGCTTTTCTTCGGACTGCTACAACAAATAAACCAGGTGCCATTAATCCTAACAATTTTTGCTTGTTGGGTTTATTTTTCTTAAGGAATTATTACTCTGGTTTGTTCCATCATCTGTACACAGGTCTATCAAATGACGGCCACATTAAAGACGGTCGCGTGGTGGTTCGGTCAGTTTTCGTACATAGTTCGGCGAACGCCGCATCCGAAGCTCGGACCGCCCTGCAAATTCAGGCTTTGTCACGCCTTCACTGCATCACGCGGACGCCCTGCATCGACATTGGCTTTGGCGCCAGGCCACATCTCTTTAAATAAATTATTTTTGTGTAAAGCAATTATGCAAGGATTATATATAGATATATTATTTCCTGGACCGCACTGTTTTATGTGTGCAGGTAATCGATTTTCACTGCGTTACGCGGTCACCACTCTGGAGTGCCGCACTCCTTGCTCGGACACCTCGGGCCTGGGGGCTAGGACCTCGGCCATGCCGAGGACTGCAAACCTAGTCGGATCTGTCACAGATCAATTGGCGTCTTCGTCCCGGCACAAGCCCGAATCGTGTCATCAATGCCGAACACATTAACCAGCTAAGTCGCTTGCATGCTCAAAAACTTTCAGTTTTACCATTTTGTTCGGTTCGACCAAGCATTATACTTTTTTGGCAAAAAGTTGTTTGCGAAAAAATTCCTTGTCATAACTTTGTTTGTGACACACATACTCAAATACCCTTTTTATTTGGGGGCTTCCTTCATGGAGCTTTTCTTCTTGCATATGATTATACTTGTACGGCTTCGTTCCTTGTTCGTGTATTACGCCACAATATGCACCATATTGACCTAAGCGATTTGCAAGCTGGGTTGCCTCGCTCCTGTGTTTACCCCTACGTTCCCGATTGTTCGGCTAGGGAGTAAAGGGAGCACCTCTACGATTGTCACGATCGGGTCATCTGAGCCTGACCTCAGAGTGGGTGAAGCCAAAAGCTAGCGCTCTTATTGTTTTCAATAATGGTCGGCACACAACGGAACTCATGAGTACAAAAAATCTATTGCACAAGTCTCATAGTAATAATGAGCAACCGAAGAAAGGTATCGGTGGGGGTACTATTTTCTTCGAAGATGCTTCTTACACTTTGTCAGTAATATAGCATAAGTTCCCTGAGCGCGCTTTGTCTGTTATAGCCTTATGGCCTGATTGCCTGGTTATCCAAAACACCATCGATATTCTCGACAGGTGGAGTACATAACACTTTTCGGTCCTTGACCGAAGAGGGAGAAGCCGACGGTCGGTTAAGACGCATATAAAGTTCGGGTGAACACACATATATGATATAAGTACTTCGGTATAAGTACTTCGGTACATCCAATCATTTTACATAAAATTCTTTTATCCAAGTCACTTGGGGGCTCTTAAATTTATATGAGTTGTTTTATAGTAAATGTGTTTTCTTCTTGGTCGTAGCAAAGTCTTTTTCTACCGCTCCTTTTTTGACTCGAAGTCTTGAGATCGGATGTGTCATGTTAAAGCACGACAGAAGCACAAATTTTTTTCCAATTCTTAGATTGGCACCGAACACTTGATCTTGTTCGGATGTCATGTTTTTACTCACGTTTATTGGTTTTCCAAGCTTTTGGCACTTTTAAACTATTTGTGTGTTTTTCGCATAAGTCTCACAGTGCAACGCCGGACACCTTTAGAGATTCGGCAAAAACATTCTCGGATGTTGCAATATATGCATCGGTTTCGAATTGTGTCTTCGGTCAATTGTTGGGTTGCCCGGCTCCTGTGCTTGACTCCTATGTTCCGCTTTGTTCGGCTAGGTGTGCAACGGGAGAACCACTACGATTGTGCTTCCAGCTCGCATGGTTAAGCACCTTAGTGGAGAAAGTCGAAAACAGACTGTCACAATAAGCGCAAACTGGTCAGCGATCCGATGACCGTGTTAAATGATGGGACGTTCATAACATTGGCCGAAGTGTTTACGGCTTTACCTCAGCTGTCGCCAAACACTAACCGGGGGCTCGTAGCTAGCTTCCCCAGTTTAAAGCTCCTATGACTAAGTGAAAGTCATAAAGCCAAGATATCTGATTGCCTCGTTTCCGCTAACACAACCGCCTCCGGGCACCGAGACGTCGGCTAAGGGTTGTCTGGTTATTGCAGAAACACCCTGTGTAGTATCTACAAAGGGGTAGAAGCCGACGATGGGCCACTTTCAACTGATAAACGGTCGCAATGGAGTCAAAATAAGTATATGTCATCAGCATTTGTATTCATTATACAAGTGTTGCCTTCCGTAATTATCGTTATAAAGCCATAAATATGCATCAATTTGAATTAAGATTTTGGCCAAGCTGGGTTGCCTGGCTCCTGTGCTTACCCCTACGTTCCCGATTGTTCGGCTAGGCGGTAAAGGGAGCACCTCTGTGATTATTACTACCGGGTCATCCGAGTTGATACCTCAGACTGGGTGAAGCCGAAAGCTAGCAATCTTAAAGGATCACATTGGTCGGCAACGACGGAAGTTAAAATTTTGGTTCATTAATACCATAGAGTTCGGGAACTTTCCCCGAACTAAGTCCTAAATATTTTCCTCCCACATTGATCGGAGTTGAGGCTTCATGATCATGCTTAGCATGACAACCCAAAGAAAGGAACCGATAGCGGGACTATTTTCTCTAGAAGATGTTTCGTACGTAAAAAAGTAATATAACATATCTCTCCGCGTACCTTTGTTTATAAAACCGTATGGCCGGATTGCCTTGTTTGTAGTAAATTGTTGCCCTCATAAAGGCTTTATAAAGTAGGACAAACACTCCTCAGCTTCTGGCCGAGGCCGATGGCCGGTCAACAAAGTTTTCTACAATGCGGATCCGAGCACTTTTATTTATTTGCAACTCAATACTTAGAACAAGATATGACTCTATATGAATGCTTCCGGCGGTGTACCGGGGATATGCAATGAATCAAGAGTGACATGTATGAAAATTATGGAGGTGGCTTTGCCACTAATACGATGCCAACTACATGATCATGCAAAGAGCAATATGACAATGATGATGCGTGTCATATAAACGGAACGGTGGAAAGTTGCATGGCAATATATCTCAGAATGGCTATGGAAATGCCATAATAGGTAGGTATGGTGGCTGTATTGAGGAAGGTATATGGTGGGTGTATGGTACCGGTGAAAGTTGCACGGCACAAGAGAGGCTAGCAATGGTGGAAGGGTGAGAGTGCGTATAATCCATGGACTCAATGTTAGTCAAAAGAACTCATATACATATTGCAAAAAATCTACAGGTCATCAAAAACCAAGCACTACGCGCATGCTCCTAGGGGGATAGATTGGTAGCAAAAGACCATCGCTCGTCCCCGACCGCCACTCATAAGGAAGACAATCAATAAATAAATTATGCTCCGACTTCATCACAAAGCGGTTCACCATACGTGCATGTTACGGGAATCACAAACTTCAACACAAGTATTCTTTAAATTCATAATCACCCAACTAGCATGACTCTAATATCACTACCTCCATATCTCAAAACAATTATCAAGTATCAAATTGATCATAGCATCCAATTCACTTTCTATGATAGTTTTTATTATACCCAACTTGGATGCCTACCATTCTAGGACCAATTTTATAACCATAGCAAATACCATGATGTTCTAAGAGACTCCCAAAATAATACGAGTGAAGCATGAGAGACTAGCAATTTCTACAAAATTAAACCACCGCCGTGCTCTAAAAAATATAAGTGAAGCACTAGAGCAAAAACTATTTAGCTCAAAAGATATAAGTGAAGTTCATAGAGTATTCTAATAAATTCTAATCATGTGGCTTTCTCCCAAAAGGTGTGTACAGAAAGGATGATTATGGCAAACTAAAAAGCAAAGACTAATATCATACAAGACGCTCCAAGCAAAACACATATCATGTGGTGAATAAAAATATAGCTCCAAGTAAAGTTACCGATAAACGAAGACGAAAGAGGGGATGCCTTCCCGGGGCATCCCCAAGCTTAGGCTTTTGGCTATTCTTGAATATCTTGGGGTGCCATGGGAATCCCCAAGCTTAGGCTCTTGCCACTCCTTATTCCATAGTCCATCGAATCTTTACCCAAAACTTGAAAACTTCACAACACAAAACTCAACAGAAATCTCGTAAGCTCCGTTAGCGAAAGAAAACAAAACACCACTTAAAGGTACTGTAATGAACTCATTCTTTATTTATATTGGTGTTAAAACTACTGTATTCCAACTTCTCTATGGTTTATAAACTATTTTACTAGCCATAGATGCATCAAAATAAGCAAACAACACACGAAAAACAGAATCTGTCAAAAACAGAACAGTCTGTAGTAATCTGTAACTAACGCAAACTTATGGAACTCAAAAAATTCTACAAAACTAGGAAGACCTAGATAATTTGTTTATTGATCTACTGCAATTGGAATCAATATTTTATCACGTTCTAGTGATTTTAAACAATTGTTTTCGTGAACAGAAAGTTTCTGGAATTTTTAGCAAGATCAAATAGTTATCATCCAAGAAAATCCTATAGGTTCTAATTGGCACAAACACTAATTAAAACATAAAAACACATCTAAACAGAAGGTAGATGATAAATTTATTACTAAACAGAAACAAAAACAAAAAACACAAAGAAAATTGGGTTGCCTCCCAACTAGCGCTGTCGTTTAACGCCCCTAGCTAGGCCTAAAAGCAAGGATAGATTTAAGTAGTGCCATCCTTGACACTCAATTCATAAGTAGCTCGCATGATAGATTCATAAGGTAATTTGATTTTCTTTTTTGGAAAGTGCACCATGCCTTTCCTTAATGGAAATTGGAATCTAATATTCCCTTCCTTCATATCAATAATTGCACCAGTCGTTCTAAGGAAAGGTCAACCAAGAATAATAGGACAAGAAAGATTGCAATCTATATCAAGAACGATAAAATCTACGGGCACCAAATTCCTATTTGTCACAATAAGAACATCATTGATTCTTCCCATTGGCTTTTTAATGGTGGAATCCGCAAGGTGCAAATTTAGAGAGCAATCATCAAGATCATGGAAACCTAGAATATCACATAAAGTTTTCCGAATCGTGGAAACACTAGCACCCAAATCACATAAAGCATAACACTCATGATCTTTAATTCTAATGTTTATAGTAGGTTCCCACTCATTATAAAGTTTTCTAGGTATAGAAACTTCCAAATTAAGTTTTTCATCATAAGTTTGCATCAAGTCATCAACAATATGTTTGGTAAAAGCTTTATTTTGACTATAACCATGAGGAGAATTCACAATGGATTGCAACAAGGAAATACAATCTTTTAAAGAACAATTATGATAATTAAACTCCTTGAAATCCAAGATAGTGGGTTCCATGTTATTTAAAGTCTTGACCTCTCCAATCCCACTTTTACCAAATTTAGCATCAAGATCTAAAAACTCCGAATCATTGGGACGCCTTTTAACTAAAGTTGACTCATCTCCACTCCCATCATTATTAAGATTAATATTGTAAAACAAAGATCTAATAGGGGACACATCAATAACTTTAAGATCTTCATCATTATTATCATGGAAATTAGAAGAACACGCCTTTTAAAGCAATCTTTCTTAGCACGCAATCTAGCGGTTCTTTCTTTGCACTCATCAATGGAAGTCCTGATAGCCTTGAGGGACTCATTAATATCATGCTTAGGAGGAGTAGATCTAAGTTTCAAAGAATCAACATCAAGCGAAAGTCTATCAATGCTTCTAGCCAAATCATCAACTTTAAGCATTTTTTCTTCAAGCAAGGCATTAAAATTCTTTTGAGAGATCATAAATTCTTTCACGCTATCTCGAAATCAGAGGGTATATTATTAAAATTACCATAAGAAGTATTGTAGAAATTTCCATAATTATTAGAGGAATTACTAGGGAACGGTCTAGAATTAAAGTTTCCTCTATAAGCATTGTTACCAAAATTATTCCTACCACCATAATTAACATCCATAGATTCATTATTATTCTCAATCAAAGTAGACAAAGGCATATCATTGGGATCAATTGAAACACTCTTAGTAGCAAACAATTTCATGAGTTCATCCATCTTTCCACTCAAAACATTAATTTCTTCTATAGCATGCACTTTTTTACTAGTAGATCTTTTGGTGTGCCATTGAGAATAATTAGCCATAATATTATCAAGGTGTTTAGTAGCTTCTCCTAAGGTGATTTCCATAAACGTGCCTCCCGCGGCCGAATCTAAAATATTTCTAGAAGCAAAATTCAAGCCAGCATAAAATTTTTGTATGATCATCCATAAATTCAAACCATGAGTAGGGCAATTGCGAATCATCAATTTCATTCTTTCCCAAGATTGTTTAAAATTCATGATCAAGTTGTTTAAAATTCATAATATCGTTCCTAAGGGAGATGATCTTAGTGGGAGGAAAATATTTAGCGATAAAAGCATCTTTGCACTTATTCCATGAATCAATACTATTCTTAGGCAAAGACGAAAACCAAACTTTAGCGCGATCTCTAAGTGAAAACGGAAATAACTTCAATTTAACAATATCATTATATGTATCTTTCTTCTTTTGCATCCCACACAAATCAACAAAGTTGTTTAGATGGGTAGCGACATCTTCACTAGGAAGGCCAGAGAATTGATCTTTCATAACAAGATTCAGCAAAGCAGCATTGATTTCACAAGATTCAGCATCATTAACAGGAGCAATTGGAGTGCTAAGGAAATCATTATTATTGGTATTGGAAAAATCACACAACTTGGTATTATCTTGCGCCATGGCGACAAGCAATCCGACACACAAGCAAACGAAAGGCAAGCGAAAGAGAGAGGATATTGGGAAAGAGAGGGCGAATAAAAGGACAAGGGTGAAGTGGGGGAGAGGAAAACGAGAGGCAAATGGAAAATAATGTAAATGCGAGGGAGATGAGTTTGTGAGGGGTACTTGGTGTGTCTTGACTTGAGCAAAGACCTCCAACGGCGCCAGAAATCGCACGTTGGCGGGAGATCGAATCTTGACTTGACTTGACTTGATGGAATCCTCCCCGGCAACGGCGCCAGAAATCCTTCTTGCTACATCTTGAGCTTGCGTTAGTTTTCCTTGAAGAGGAAAGGGTGATGCAGCACAGTAGCGTAAGTATTTCCCTCAGCTTTGGAGCACCAAGGTATCAATCCAGTACGAGACTCCCCAAAAAGTCCCACACACCTACACAAACAAAGAACTCGCAACCAACGCAATAAAGGGGTTGTCAATCCCTTCACGGCCACTTGCGAAAGTGATATCTGATAGAGATAATATGATAAGATAAATATATTTTTGGTATTTTATAATATAGATTGGAAAAGTAAAGATGCGAATAAAAGTAAATAGCAAACTTATATGATAAAAGATAGACCCGGGGGCCATAGGTTTCACTAGTGGCTTCTCTCAAGATAGCATAAGTATTACGGTGGGTGAACAAATTACTGTCGAGCAATTGATAGAAAAGCGAATAATTATGAGATTATCTAGGCATGATCATGTATATAGGGATCACGTCCGTGACAAGTAGACCGACTCCTGCCTGCGTCTACTACTATTACTCCACACATCGACCACCATCCAGCATACATCTAGAGTATTAAGTTCACAAAGAACAGAGTAACGCAATAAGAAAGATGACATGACGTAGAGGGATAAACTCATGCAATATGATATAAATCCCATCTTTTTATCCTCGATGGCAACAATAAAATACGTGCCTTGCTGCCCCTGATGTCACTGGGAAAGGACATTGCAAGATTGAACCCAAAGCTAAGCACTTCTCCCATTGCAAGGAAGATCAATCTAGTAGGCCAAACCAAACTGATAAGTCGAAGAGACTTGCAAAGATAACTTAATCACACATAAAACAATTCAGAGCAGATTCAAATATTTCTCATAGACAAACTTGATCATAAACCCACAATTCATCGGATCTCGACAAACACACCGCAAAAAGAGTTACATTGAATAGATCTCCAAGAAGATCGAGGAGAACTTTGTATTGAGATTCAAAGAGAGAGAAGAAGCCATCTAGCTAATAACTATGGACCCGAAGGTCTGTGGTAAACTACTCACAACTCATCGGAAGGGCTATGGTGTTGATGTAGAAGCCCTCCGTGGTCGATTCCCCCTCCGGCGGAGCGCTGGCGAAGGCTCCAAGATGGGATCTCGCGGATACAGAAGGTTACGGTGGTGGAAATAGTTTTTCGTGGTCGCCTCTGATGGTTTCGGGGTACATTGGTATATATAGGAGGAAGAAGTAGGTCGGTGGACGCCCGAGGGGCCCACGAGACAGGGGGGCGCGCCCACCAGGGAAGGGCGCGCCCTCCACCCTCGTGGCCTCCTCGATTGCTTCTTGACGTGCACTCCAAGTCCTCTGGATCACGTTCGTTCCAAAAATCACGCTCCCGAAAGTTTCATTCCGTTTGATATTCCTTTTCTTCGAAATACTGAAATAGGCAAAAAAACAGCAATACGGGCTGGGCCTCCGGTTAGTAGGTTAGTCCCAAAAATGATATAAAAGTGTAAAGTAAAGCCCATAAACATCCAAAACAGGTAATATAATAGCATGGAACAATCAAAAATTATAGATACGTTGGAGACGTATCTGACGCAGTCCGGTATTGGAGCTTGGACACAGTCCGGCGTTGGAGCTCGGATACATTCCGGCGTTGGAGCTCGGAAGCAGTCCGGCATTGGTGCTCGGCTGCAAAAGACACCTCGAATGCAGTTCGGCATTGGAGCTCGGACGCAAGACGACACTGCCACCCGGGAACAACTTCAAGCCCGAGGTGTGGCATAAAAATAACAAGGCATTGATGAAGGCCGAGAACTTAAAGGGGCTCCTCGGATACCCAACGTGTAAACTCTTCGGATTTACTTCGGCGATTCTCAAGATCGAAGATGAGCAGATTTGTTGAACCAGTTTTCAAGACTCACGACCGAAGATGAAGAACAGTGCGGAAGAATCGAGGAGCGTCCCCAACTTGAAGACCGGTTCAGGGGGCTACTGATGGTGTCCTGGACTAGGGGGTACTCACCACGTCGTCCCCCGATCAGTTAGATTGGGCCGAGGACCCCCATGGCCATATACTCATGAGCCAGTTCGGACAGCTGCCGCATACAAGGAAGATTCCACAAGACTTGGTGATCAAGACAAGGACTCCTCCCCACCGGCGTATTCGGCTAGGACTCTTGTCATCCTAGGCCTCTGGTGCATTATATAAACCAAGGCCAGGCTAGTCGATAGATCATATCCAACAATCATAATCATAGGCTAGCTTCTAGGGTTTAGCCTCTACGATCTCGTGGTAGATCAACTCTTGTAATACTCATATCATCAAGATCAATCAAGCAGGAAGTAGGGTATTACCTCCATCGAGAGGGCCCGAACCTTGTGTAAACATTGTGTCCCCCGCCTCCTGTTACCATTAGCCTTAGACGTACAGTTCGGGACCCCCTACCCGAGATCCGCCGGTTTTGACACCGACACTTACTCCCGGAGCACAACTTTTCGACGATGAGCGAAGCTTACGCCAATCTTCCTCATCTTATCATTCCACCTTGAACAACAAGCTTGAATCTGAGCTTGTGTCCTATCCGTGGTTCCAATAGCCTTCGCTTCATCATTCCTTTTGCTTGATGTCGTTGCTGCTCGATGTCATCTTCATAGAGCCTCTCGACACAATTTTTCGTGATCACCATCAATATTCTGCCTTGTTCTAAGATATCAATCGAATTCTTGAGGAGAAATACCATCCTTGTCCCTTGATGATTTGTGTTATCATCAACAACATTCTTGCCTTCCCCCCCCCCAACACAAACTTGTTCTGATAATGTTGTAAATACATCCTTTTTGACATGTCGATGGATTGCTGCCGGACCCATCGGCCACGTCCTCATCTTTTCCTGGTAAAATTGCACGAGATGTTCTAGAAATTTCGATGGATCCCTTGAGTATCCATGTCAATGCTATCCCGAAGCACAACTGTGGTACTCAGTTCAGCAACAAGAACATTGGCAGCACAATGCTAAATGTTTCTTGATCAACTATCCACACACCATTGTATGGGTAACATCACGAGTTTCCCCGCCCTTTTCCCTTGTTGGTTAACTACTTGCAGTCCTGCCATGATTATCCCGCTCTGCTTGCTCCTGGGAAGGAGATACACCTAATACTCGTATATACACCTCTTCATTTCCATTGTTTTGTTCAACCTTTCTTGTGATCTGTATGATATAAGCAGTAATATTTTGCTGCTTAGGTAAACACCTCGATGCACAACTCTGTCAGTAAGACCCTGTTACTATTGATGATGACATTTCGGTAACCACCGATGGACGAGAACTTTGCCTATTGGTCTGCCTTGTTTCAACGAGCAGGAAAATGGTTCTCTTCGTCCCTCACCCTTGGTACCAACGTTGTTGCCAACATAACTAACAGGCTATCCTTTGACATGCCTTGCTACCATGACCGTGCAATATGTCAACGTCCTTCCTACTTTTGAACCACATGGTGGGCCCATAACCCACAGTTCCACAGGATTGAAACCTGACTCCTGTACATCCTTGGTTCCGAAGTATCCTTTTTCACTTGCCTTCGTATGTAATTCATGAGCCACCTTCCTAGTGATCTATTCTAGTATCAGACGTAATAATTTTTGTTGTTGTTGCTCTGAACCCCTTTCACCTTTTGATTAGGCATCGAATGATTGCCTGCCCATTAAAACTTCTCATGGTACCTTCATACTTTGCTCTCGATGTTTTATTAAGTTTCAACTCGAGAGATACTTCCGCCTCATTCCCTGAATTGTTCACCAGATAATTAGCCCTATAAGGGTCAGTTCTACCAAAGTTACTCTGTACTTCCCCACTTAAATCTCGGGATGAGATTTTCTTGTAGTGGAGGAGATTTGTAACACCCCCAGTGTCATGCTACAGTAACCCTCTGTGATTAAGCTAATCATTTTTCCAAACAGTGCTTAATCACCTTTGTTCAATATCCCATTTGAAATTCCAGTCAATTCAAATTCAAGTGAAGTTTGAAGTTGCTCAAAAGTTGCTGGAAAAATGTTCATCATTTGTCAAAAATTTCATAACAATTATTTGTTAAGGAACACAACATCACTTTTGTGCAAAGATGAGTATTAGCAATTATAACAGCACCAATTCAGCATTTTTAAATGATATCCTATTTATGAAAAATACCAAATGAATTCTTCTGGTCTCCAAAATATTTGTGGCACTGCCTAAGATCACCAGGGAATAAAAGGGGCACTTCCCGCATTTTTCCTTAGTAAATAGCATGCCCAACATTTTCTTACCCATCTTTGTTTATTAAATAAAAATAAAAACAACATAAGAAAAGAAAAAGGCCGAAGAGCACTGTGCACTTAGGCCTGCTAAATACAGTGGGGCCCAAACCACCTACCCCCTCTCCTTCCTCCTTTGTTCATAGAGGGGAGGTGGACAACGGCCAGCCGCCCGTGGCCGCGATGGCCACGTGTCGGCCATCCCGCGCCTCCCCATCGTCCCCCCCGGTGGATAAGGCCACCCCGCTCCTGTCAAACCCTAGCCAGACCCAGATCCACCCCGCTCTCCCTCTGCCCTCTCTCCCCCACGTCGCCCGGCGCTGTCGTCGCCGTTCTTTTCGCACCGCCACGGCGACCGTCGACCCCGAGCTTCACCAATGCCTCCACGAGCTCCGACGTTCTCCGCTCCTTCGTCTCCGACCATCAGCAGGAGGTGGGAGGCCCCGCTAAGGGCGTTCTTCTCCGCCCCCTTCCGCCTCTGTCGCCGACGATCCTCGTCGTCTCCGGCGAACCCTGTAGCTACTAATCCGTCGAGGGCTTTTCTTGGCTGCTCGGTGAGCTCCTCTCTCCCTCCTTTCCTTCACCACGCGGCCGCAATCGTCCCTAGCTAGTTCGCCGTCGTTGCCGTGCCTCTGCTTCCGCCGGCATGCTCGTAGCCGTGCCGTTGCTGCCCGTCGAGCTCAGATGAGCTCGAGATCGTGCTCAGCACGTCCGTGCGGGCCCGTTGCACCCCTCCCTCGCGCTTTGTTGAGCCCCGTAGCGCCGACCCCGTGCTCCGACCAGATGCGCCTCCGTGTAGCTCTTCGCCGGCGTCGTTCCGGTGACCTTTTGGTCATTTGCTCGCGCCCATCTTGCTCGCGCGTGCACGTAGGCCTCGCCTCGCTCTCTGGATTGCCCGAACTCGCGCCATACCACCATTGTCGTTGCTCGCCCGAAGCACCTCGCCGCCGGTGAGCTCAAAGCGCTCGCCCCCGTCTGCTCCAGCCACTCCGACCACCACCGTTCGACGCGCAACGCCAAGCCGCGTCGAACGCGCCCAGCCACAACCCCACAGACCCCCCTATGCGTGGAATCCGCGCCCCTCCGGAGCCGCGTCGCCGCGTTTGGTCGCTGGAGTCAACTCCGGCGCGTCTCCGGCCGGTGTACGACGTGGCGCCCATGTGGCACCTCCTCGGCCACTGATTGGTGGGCCCAGGGGCCCCCTTTGACATGTTGACTTGGGTCAACACTGAGGTGGCCGCCCCCAGTGCCACTGACATGTGGGCCCCGCGCTAATTAAACAGGTTTTATAAATAAATAAAATAGTAATTAGTTTTAATCACTAAATAGTCACTGACTAATGGGGCCGACACCCCTAACTAGTACTGTTAGTCAAATTAATCCACTGCTAACCCACAGAGGCTGACATGTGGGTCCCAGTGGCCCCACTGGTCAGGTTTAACCTGGTCAGCCGCTCTGTTGACTACTGACGTCATCAACATGTCATGATGACGTCATATTCCATCCCTTTTAATTTAAATAATTCCAAAAAATGGTTAAACCTTTGAAAATTCATATAAAATAATCCGTAACTCGGATGAAAATGTTTTCTACATGAAAGTTTCTGAGAAAAACGAGACGAATCCGAATACGCGGTATGTTCATCTATCACATGCCCCTAGCATCCTAAACATGGAACCGTCCCCCCTCTTTCTTCTTTCCGGAAAATGCCTAACACCGAGAAAACCCCTCCGGATGTTTTCCATCTCCGTCTGCAACGTCTAGCACTGCGTTAGTTCACCCCTAACACCGCGTATTACCATGTCATGCTTTATGATGCTTTGTTTGCTTTATATTTATTGTTTCTCCCCCTCTTCTCTTTGGTAGACCCCGAGACCGATGTTGCCCCTGTGATCGACTACGTCACCGACGACTCTTCTTCCTTTGCAACAGAGCTTCCAGGCAGGCCCCCCCTTTGATCATCCCGATATCGCCCATTCCATTCTCTCATGCTTGCATTAGATTTTGCTACTGTAATTGTTTGCTCCTATTCTGATGCGTAGCCTGCTTTTGTATCTGCTGTTGTACCTTACCTGCTTATCCTAACCTGCTTAGTATAGGTTGGTTAGTGATCCATCAGTGACCCCCACCTTGTCCTTGTTGCCCCTGCTTCATCATCAAAGACCCGATCAACGGGATCGAAGACCAGGCCCTGGCACCGCACATCACTTTCCCCTTAGTTGCTCGACACTACTGGGTTACTATCGAGTGCCGGGGGTGAGACCTCATCAGCACTCCTAACGTTAACCCTGTAGTGTAGCTATTCGGTCGTGGTCATCGAGGGTGATTCCACCTTAACTACTTCCGATACGACTCTATCGTGCAACCCCTCAAGTGTGAACCTCGAGGGTGGTTACTCTTACGTTGACCTTGATGATTACATCGAGTGGAATCCATCGAGGGTGGTTCCTCAGGGTTCCCCTTGGCGTTAGACACACAGTTACTATGGTTACTATGACTATACACTGAACCATGTTACTAAAGACGGGTCGGCCCTTAGGGGTATCCGCGCGAGCTTAATTGCAAGTGATGTGGAGTCGGGTTGACCTGGAGGGTGCCCGCGAGATAATTACGAGGCGTGGCCGGGCATTCTTAGCCCTTGCCGCAAGTCCTCGAGACGGGGTGACGGGGTCACATCTTTCATGAGTCTCTGCTTGTTACTGCGCGCTCCTAATCAACTACGATTTGGATATTTGATCCGAGGGGCCTCTAGCTTGATAGCACTAACCATCACGTGGGCATAGTATGGGCGTTCTGCGTCGTATGCATCAGCCAAAGCTTAATAGACGTCAGCTACTGAGCAGCGCACGCCGGGTTGGACTGGTAAGCACCTGCCTTTTTTAAGGAGGTAGCTAGGTCTGCTCACCGGCCGCGTTCGCAACGTGCAGGAGTTCCCGGGGTGATGGCCCATGACCCATGGGGCATAGGTTTAGTCCGGCGTGCTGACCTCTCTTTTAAGCCTAAGTTGGGTTGCGGCGTATTCTTTGGCCGAGGCTAGGCATGACCCAGGAATGTGTGTCCGGCCGGAGTTAATCGAGCGTGGTGGGTAAGTTGGTGCACCCCTACAGGGAAGAAAACATCTATCGATAGCCTGTCCTACGGTAACGGACACTCGGAGTTGTATCCCGATCAGTACAACTAGAACTGGATGTTGAGGCATGATTTGGATATGTTGCTTTCGGAGTCGAGAAAGGATCTCGGAGCGTTGATACAACAACATAAATATGACTTATGTTATACTACTCTACTCCCTCCTCTTGCTGCAAGACGGTGGTTTCCAGAAGATGCTAGTCTTCGATAGGACTAGTTTCTCCCCCTCTTATTCTAGCATGCTGTAGTTAGTCCACAGATACTACCCCTTTCATTGATACCAACGCATAAGTAGTGTAGATACTTGCTTGCCAGTACTTTGGATGAGTACTCATGGTTGATTTGCTACCCCTTTCCCCCTTCTTTCTTCTTTCTGGTTGTCACAACCAGATGGTGGAGCCCAGGATCCAGACGCTACCGCTGACGACTACTACTACCCCGAGGGTGCCTACTACTACGTGGAGGCCGCCGACGACCAGTAGTAGTTAGGAGGCTCCCAGGCAGGAGGCCTTGCCTTTTCGATCATGTTGCTTTTGTGCTAGCCTTCATAAGGAAAACTTGTTTAACTTATGTCTGTACTCAGATATTGTTGCTTCCGCTGACTCGTTTGTATTCAAGCTGATGTATTCGAGCCCTCAAGGCCCCTGGCTTGTAATTTAAGGCTTGTATTATTTTAATTTGTGTCTAGAGTTGTGTTGTGATATCTTCCAGTGAGTCCTTAATCTTGAGAGGCATACTTCTCCCATCAACGAAAATGACTTAGAGATCCCAACACTTTCCATGCAAGATACATCATAGGCGGTTCTCAAACAGAAAATAAAGTTTATTCCTTTTTCCACCTTTACTTTCACTTTCCATGGCTAACCGTATCCACGGGTGCCCTCCATACTGTAACGCCCACGATGCGGCTATATCTCCCACGTGTCGAGGCACGACTTAGAGGCATATCCGCATAGTGGTTTTGTCGCAAGAAGGGTCATCTTCACACAATCCCATGTAATGAACAAGAATGGGATAAAGAGTTGGCTTACAATCGCCACTTCACACAATACATAAATATCATTCATACATCATCCAAAATACAATCATATAGACCGACTACGGTCAAAATCCAGATGAAAATAAGACAACCCCAAATGCTAGATCCCCGATCGTCCCAACTGGGCTCCACTACTGATCATCAGGAAAAGACACATAGTAACGACCACGTTCCTCGTCGAACTCCCACTTGAGATCGACGCCATCATCTGCACTGGCATCGTCGGCACCTGCAACTGTTTTGGAAGTATCTGTGAGTCACGGGGACTCAGCAATCTCACACCCGCGAGATCAAGACTATTTAAGCTTGTCGGACAAGATGGTGCAAAGAGGTGGAGCTGCAGCGGCAAAAACATATATGGTGGCTAACTTGCGCAATTGAGAGCGAGAAGAGAAGCAAAGGAGCGGACGTCATCTAGCAATGACCAAGAAGTGATCCTGAACACCTACTTACGTCATACATAACACAGACCGTGTTCACTCCCCGGACTTCGCCGAGAAGAGACCATCACGGCTACGCACGCACTTGGTGTATTTTAATTGGGTCAAGTGACAAGTTATCTACAACCGGACATTAACAAATTCCCATCTGCCTCATAACCGCGGGCACGGCTTTCGAAAGATAATACCCTGCAGGGGTGTCCCAACTTAGCCCATCATAAGCTCTCATGGTCAACGAAGGATAAACCTTCTCCCGGAAAGACCCGATCAGTCTCGGAATCCCGGTTTACAAGAAATCTCGACAATGGTAAAACAAGACCAGCAAAGCCACCCGAATGTGCCGACAAATCCCGATAGGAGCTGCACATATCTCGTTCTCAGGGCACACCGGATGAGACATCCTACGAGTAAAACCAGACCTCGAGTTTCCAGGAGGGGGCCCCGCAGTCTGCTCAGTTCGGACCAACACTCGAAGGAGCACTGGCCCGGGGGGGTTAAAATAAGATGACCCTCGGGCTCGCGAAAACCCGGGGGAAAAGGTTTAGGTAGCAAATAGTAAAAACCAAGGTTGGGCCTTGCTGGAGGAGTTTTATTCAAGGCGAACTGTCAAGGGGGTCCCATAAATCACCCGACCGTGTAAGGAACGCAAACTCAAGGAACATAATCCCGGTACAACAGTAACTAGGGCGGCAAGAGTGGAACAAAACACCAGGCATAAGGCCGAGCCTTCCACCCTTTACCAAATATATATAGATGCATTAATTAAATAAGAGATATTGTGATATCCCAACATATCCATGTTCCGACATGGAACAAACTTCAACTTCACCTGCAACTAGCAACGCTATAAGAGGGGCTGAGCAAAAGCGGTAACATAGCCAATCAACGGTTTGCTAGGAGAGGATGGTTAGAGGCTGACATGGCTAAAAATAGGAGACATGATATATCAAGTGATAGGTAGCGAGCATGGCAATAGAGCGAACAACTAGCATAGCAAATATAGAAGTGATTTCGAGGGGTGGTCATCTTGCCTGCAAGATTCTCAGAGTTGTCGAAAGCTTGATCCTCGTAAGCGTACTCGACAGGTTCCTCGTTCACGAACTCGTCTCCCGGCTCTACCCAAGACAAGAACACAAGCAAACGGAACCACAATCAATCACGAGGAATGCGCGAGCAACATGATGCAAGACATGTATGATATGCAAGATGTGATATGCGATGCATATGCGTGCTCCAGAAGGAAAAAAGATGAACATGGCAGTAACTTAGAAAAACAAGCATGCCACTGGAAAGATGAGATGATTTCGGTCGAAATCGATATAAAGATCACCGGAATCGGATGCACGGTTTGCAAATGGCAAGCAAAACAAGAATGACACTAATCTGCGATAAACAGCAAGATAGCACTTAAAATACAACAAGTAGCAATGCTACAGCACCCCAACATAGCAACAAAGCACATGGCAGTAATCTACAGGAGATTCTTGAAAAAAGATGCACACTGAGCTACGCCTAGTTCACAACATATCAAGCTCAAACAAGCATGGCAAAAGTGCAAAAGATTACAGGTTCACAGACTTGGTGAAAAACTGGACATGGCAGAAATCAGCATCAGGTAGCAATGTTCAGAGCACGAAATCAACATGCTACAGGAACTTAACATAGCAAAACAAGGCATGGTAGTGTTACACTAAATGCACATGACAAAAGTCCCTTACTGACCATAAGCCAAAGAGGACCAGAGGATATGATGGCAAGCATGTAAACATAGCAAGTTTCGTTACCAGGTTACAGACTTGGCAGAAAACAGAGCATGGCAGAAATATTAATATGTAGGCCTCTTTGTGAGCTTGATGGACTCACTACAGAACTATACATGACAAACCAAGCATACCTACAGCAAGATGGCATGTTTATGAAGCTATCCATGGCAAGAAAAATTACATAGCATGTATGGTTCAACTACAATAAGCTTGGCAAGTTTGCAAATCATGTCAAGAATCTGCCAGAAATATTTTATAGCAAAAGTAGAGCAAGATTGAGTCATGCTATGGTACTCTAAAATTGCAAAAAATTGCCAGAATGGTTCAATCACAGCTATAGATACAAAACATCCTTACTGAAAATCTCCAAAATATGCATGCATCTCTCTGTAGCATCAAGTTTACATGGCAACAAAGTTACAGCAGACGAGGACTTAGAGAAATCACCAAGTCCCTGAAATCAGAAATATTACGGGGCCTACTTTGCATGCTTGTGCTAGTCACCACAGAGATCACAAAAATACATGGACTACACCACTGGAAAGATGGCATGGCATACTTCAAAACACATTTAGAGCTCATGCTCAAAAGATGCACAGAATAAATGATACAAAAATGACAATTCTCCAAGTTCTGATAAGAACCAGAGATTAACAGCAACTAGCCCTCTTCCAACGAAGATTTGCGCATCAAGATGACCACTACTGAAAATTGTACAATTGAACAAAATAAAGAGCATCACGAGACGAACAATTTGATATATTACACGCGCGAATCAGAGCTACATGCACAAAGTTATCGCATCGGGAACAGGAGCATATACTGATAAGATTCCTGGGACTTAGAAAAAAACGAAGCGAGGGAAGTCAACGGGGCTACAGTGCCTACCCGATTGGATCGAGGGAGAGGCCGTCGATGGCGCTCGGGGCAAGAAGGAGAGGAGGCGCAGCTGGAGGGTCGCCGGCGTCGGGCGGAGGAGGGCGGCGCCGGCGGGGACCGCGGCGGCGGCGGCGGTCGGCGGCGGGGCCGGCCGGCGCGGAGGCGGCGGCAGGAGGCGGCGAGGACGGCGGAGTCGCGCGGGGCGCGCGGGGCGGCGGAGGGGCGCGGGCCCGCGGGCCGGCGGCGGGCCTGGCGGGCCGCGGCGGCGCGGGCGGCGCCCGGGTGACGTGGCGGCGGCTGATAGGGCGAGGAGGCGGCGGCGGACGTGTCCGGCGGGGGATGATTTCGTCCGGCGGCGCGCGGTGGAGAAGCTAGGGTTCGTCTGCGAATCCGTTTTTCGGGATGCCCACATATAAATAGGTAGAGGGAGCTAGGAGACTCCAAATGAGGTGCGGTTTTCGCCCACACGATCGTGATCGAACGATGTAGAGCATGGAAGAGAGTTTGGTGGGTTTTGGGCTGGTTTTAGAGGGGGTTTTTGCTGGACAATCAAATGGACTTTGCGGATGCCCGGTTAACCGTTGGAGTACCAAACGACCTCCGAATGGAACGAAACTTGACCGGTAGTCTCCGGGTGGTATATTAAGACCACTTGACAAGCCTCGGTCCATTCCGAGAAAGTTTGACACACGCACACGAAAGAAAACAAGAGGGGTGCACCGGAGGAGATAGGAGCGCCGGATTGGAAAACGGACAACGGGGAAAATGCTTGGATGCATGAGACGGACACGTATGCGAATGCAACGCACATGATGACATGATATGAAAATGCATGACATGACAAAATACAAAACGAAAGACAAACCCAACAACGGAGGGAAAACATATCAAATAGCCGGAAATGGCAAGAGTCGGAGTTACAAATATGGCAAGTTACATGCGGGGTGTTACACATACAAACACTTTCGAAGGAATTTATTATTTGACAACATAAAGTAAATTCATTTTTCATTTCGGGACTGGGCATCCCTAATACCTTTGTCATACTCTCGTGCAATGACAAGTGAATAAACACTCATCGTGCGAATAACACATCTAGCATGGAAAATATTGGTCACCCCTCACCTCCTCGCAAAAGAGAAATTTATTTTGAAAATTACAGATGCAAAATGCAAATTTGCTTAGAACGGCATGGAAATACGGCATATCGGTAGGTACAGTGGACTTAAGGCAAAATTGGTTTAAAGGGTTTTGGATGCACAAGTAGTGATCATACTTAGTGCAAAATGAAGGCTAGCAAAAAGATTAGAAGCGACCAACCAAGAAACGAAAAATCTCGTACCCAAGCATTAAGCATAAGTAACACCGAATAATGCACCATAAGTAGGATATAAATTTCATTGCATAACTATTGACTTTCGTGCTTGCATAGGGAATCACAAACCTTAACATCAATATTCTTACTAAAGCACAATTACTCATCAACATGACTCACATATCATCTCATCATATCTCGAAACTGTTACTAAGAATCAAGTTTATTTTGTCCAATGATCTTCATGAAAGTTTTTATTATATCCTCCTTGGATATCTATCACTTTGGGACTGCTTCCATATGTTGCTTTTGATAAGCTCGAACAAATATAAGTGAAGAACATGAGCATAATTTTTCTTTCTCTCAAAATGATCTAAGTGAAGCAAGAGAGAATTTCTGAAAAATTTACGAACTCCCAAATAAATCTAAGTGAAGCATGAGAGCATTTCTTCAAAAATAACAAAGCACACTGTGCTGAAAAAGATATAAGTGAAGCACTAGAGCAAATCCATGGCTCTAAAAATTTAAGTGAAGCATAGGAGCAAGCATAACATAATTTTTGGCTCTCTTAAAAAGGTGTGTTCAGCAAGGATTCAAGACTTAGAACACAATGCAAATCAAGGAAAGACTCATATCATACAAGACGCTCCAAGCAAAACTCATAATATGTGACGAATAAAAATATAGTTTCAAGTAAAATAGCGATGGTTGTTAGAAGAAAGCGGGGATGCCACTCGGGGGCATCCCCAAGCTTAGTTGCTTGCTGCTTCTTTGAATATTATCTTGGGGTGCCTCGGGCATCCCCAAGCTTAGCCTTTTGCTAATCCTTATTCCTTCATCCATCGTAAGATCACCCAAAACTTGAAAACTTCAATCACACAAAACTCCAACAAAACCTTCGTGAGATCCGTTAGTATAAGAAAACAAACCACTACTATAAGTACTGTAGCAAAACTATTCATATATAGTTTTTTGCATTATATCTACTGTATTCCAACTTTTCTATGGAAAAAACTCATCAAAGAAAACCATAGAATCATCAAAACAAGCACACAACGCAAAGAAAACAGAATCTGTCAAAAACAGAACAGTCTGTAGCAATCTGGATATTTCGAATACTTCTGTAACTCCTAAAATCTTTCGAAATTAGAAAAACCTGAGAAATTTGTATATTAATCTTCTGCAAAAAGAATCAACTCAAAATCACGTTTTTGTGATTTATGAAAATTATTTTCATGAGTGCATAAGTTTCTGTTTTTCAGCAAGATCAAATCAACTTTCACCCAAATCAACCCAAAGGCCTTGCTTGGCACAAACACTAATTTAAACTACAAAAACACATCTAACCAGAGGTATAATTTGGTGTTTTATTGAAAACAGCAAGAAAACCAAAAAGCAAAAAGATACAAGTTGGGTTGCCTCCCAACGAGCGCTATCGTTTTACGCCCCTAGCTAGGCATAATATTTCAATGATGCTCACATGAATATAGTAATTGAAACACGGAGAGAGCATCATAAAACATGTGACGAACACATTTAATTCTAACATACTTCCTATGCATAGGTATTTCATAAGAGAACAAATTATCAAGACAATAAGAACTTGGCATATGCAAAGAAGAAGAAAGAAACAAAAGCAATCTCAACATGAAGAGAGGTAACTTAGTAACATGGAGATTTCCACAACCATATTTTACTCTCTAATAATAATTATTATTTGTGGGATAGATCTAAAAACAAATGCAAAGGAAAATAGACCGCAAAGGAAAATATGATGAGAAGAGACCCGGGGGCCGTAGGTTTCACTAGTGGCTTCTCTCGAGAAAAATAGCAAACGGCGGAAAACAATTACTGTTGGGCAATTGATAGAACTTCGAACAATCATGACGATATCCAGGCAATGATCATTATATAGGCATCACGTCCAAGATTAGTAGACCGACTCCTGCCTGCATCTACTACTATTACTCCACACATCGACCGCTATGCAGCATGCATCTAGTGTAGTAAGTTCATGGAGAAATGGAGTAATGCAATAAGAACGATCACATGATGTAGACAAGATCTATTTATGTAGAAATATACCCCATCTTGTTATCCTTAATGGAAACGATACATACGTATCGTTTCCCCTTCTGTCACTGGGATCAAGCACCGTAAGATCGAACCCATCACAGAGCACATCTTCCCATTGCAAGATAAATAGATCAAGTTGGACAAACAAAACCCAAATATCGGAGAAGAAATACGAGCCTATAAGCAATCATGCATATAAGAGATCAAAGAAGATTCAAATACCTTTCATGGATAAAAACATAGATCTGATCATAAACTCAAAGTTCATCAGATCCCAACAAACACACCGCAAAAAGGCTTACATCATATGGATCTCCAAGAGACCATTCTATTGATAATCAAGAGAGAGAGAGAGGAAGCCATCTAGCTACTACCTACGGACCCGTAGGTTTACAAAGAACTACTCGTGCATCATCGTAGAGGCGCCAATGGAAGTGGTGAACCCCTCTGTGATGGTGTCTAGATTGGATCTGGTGGTTCTGGACTCTGCGGCGGCTGGAATTGATTTTTGTCGACCCCCTAGGGTTTCTGGCATATTGGGGTATTTATAGAGCAAAGAGGCGGTTCAAGGGGCACCCAAGGTGGGCACAACCCACCTGGGCGCGCCTGGGCCTCCAGGCACGCCCTGGTGGGTGATGCCCTCCTCAAGGCACCCCCACGTGCAGCCCTTGCCCACTGGATGTCTTCTGGCCCAAAAAAATCCTCAAAAAGTTTCGCTGTGTTTGGACTCCGTTTGGTATTGATTTCCTTCGATGTAAAAAAACATGCAGAAAACAGCAACTGGCACTAGGAACTATGTCAATAGGTTAGTACCAAAAAATGATATAAAATGACAATAAAAGGATTGTAAAACATCCAAGAATGATAATAAAACTGCATGGAATAATCAAAAATTATAGATACGTTGGAGACGTATTAAACATGGTATTGAGAATCAAAGAGAGAGAAGAAGCCATCTAACTACTAGCTATGGACCCGTAGGTCTGTGGTAAACTACTCACGCTTCATCGGAAGGGCAATAGAGTTGATGTAGAAGCCCTCCATGATCGAATCCCCGTCCGGTAGGTACCGGAAAAGGTCCCTAGATGGGATCTCATGGGTAAAGAAGGTTGCGGCGGTGGAAAAGTGTTTTCGTAGATGCCTCTGATGGTTTGGGGATATTTGGGAATATATAGGCGAAAGAATTAGGTCGGTGGAGTCACGGGGGGCACAAGGGTGGGGGCGCGCCCTCCGTGTTGTGGCCGCCTCGTGGCTCCTCCGCTCCAAGTCTCCTGGTTGTCTTCTGGTCCAAGAAAAATCATCGCAAAGGTTTCATTCCATTTGGACTCCGTTGGTATTCCCAAAAATAATAGGTTAGTCCCAAAAATAATATAAAATGGCATATTAATGCATATAAAACATCCAAAACAGATAATATAATAGCATGGAACAATCAAAAATTAAAGATACGTTGGAGACGTATCACCTGGATATCGTCATAATTATTTGAGGTTTTATCAATTGCCCAACAGTAATTTGTTTACACACCGTATGCTAGTTTCTCGGGAGAAGCCACAAGTGAAATCTACAGCCCCCGGGTCTATTTTCTCATCGTATATCTTCAGATCTATTTTGCTATTTGCATTTTTATTTATTTGCATCTTCTAATTTCAAATCTATATTATCAAAAACCCAAAAATATCTCGCTGAATTTTATTTGCCTTTATTCTATTTGCATCTATCAATCTATCACTTTACCAATCTTCTACCCGGGAGGGATTGACAACCCCTCTTTTGCGTCGGGTTGCAAGTATTTGTTCTTTGTGTGCAGGTACTGTTTACATAGTGTTGCTTTGTTCTCCTACTGGTTCGATAACCTTGGTTTCATGACTGAGGGAAATACCTACCTTTGTTGTACTGCATCGTACCTTACTCCTTGGGGAAAACACTGACGCATATACAATACATCAAGAAAGGATCAAGAGGATTTCTAGCGCCGTTGCCGGGGAGACATCATCAACATTATCAGGTTCCAAATCACAAATCTCATCTCCTTGCAATTTACATTATTTTCCATTTGCCTCTCATTTCTTCTCCCCCACTTCACAAAAAAATTCTGTTTTATTCACCCCTCTTTTTCGTTCACCTTCTTCTTGTCAGATCTCTTGTTTACTTGAAGCAGTCATCATGAATGATTTTGGTATGGCAGAAACATATGATGGCCTGACTCCTAAAATTGGACAATCGGGCAATCTGGATGCTAAAACCTTTGTTTTGGGGCAAGGGAATCTTATGGGAAAAGAACATATCCAGGAATTTTTCAAATGTGTTGGAAATTTAAATACTGATGATATTCCTATACTTAAAATAACTAAATCTTATGCGGAAGCTACTTCTGTTGGGGAACGTAGCATGCAATTTCAAAAAATTTCCTACGATCATGCAAGATCTATCTAGGATATGCATAGCAACGAGAAGGGGAGAGTGTGTCCACGTACCCTCGTAGGCCGAAAGCGGAAGCGTTATGTTAACACGGTTGATGTAGTCCAACGTCTTCACGATCCAACCGATCTAGCACCGAACGTACGACACCTCTGAGTTCAGCACACATTCAGCTCGATGACGTCCCTAGAACTCTTGATCCAGCAGAGGGTCGAGGGAGAGTTTCGTCAGCACGACGGCGTGATGACGGAGTTGATGATGTGACCCACGCAGGGCTTCGTCTAAGCACTACGATGATACTATCGGAGGAGTAAACGATGGAGGGGGGCACCACACACGGCTAAGATGATGTTGTGCCTTTGGGGTGCCCCCCTGCCCCCGTATATAAAGGAGGGAGGGAGGAGGCGGCCGGCCTAGAAGGGGCGTGCCAAGGGGGGAGTCCTACTAGGACTCCCAGTCCTATTAGGATTCCCCCTTCCTTTCCGGAGAAGGGGAGAAGCGGAAAGAGGTGCAGGAGAAGAAGGAAAGGGGGGGCGCGCCCCCACCCCTAGTCCAATTCGGTTTGGGCTTGAGGGGGCGCGCGCCTCCACCTGGCCGCTGCCTCCTCTCTTCCACTAAGTCCGGCCCATGAAGGCCCAATAGTCCCCCGGGGGGTTCCGGTCACCTCCCGGTACTCCGAAACTTATCCGATACTTCCTGAAACCATTCCAGTATCCGAATATAACCTTACAATATATCAATCTTTACCTCTCGACCATTTCAATACTCCTCGCCATGTCCGTGATCTCATCCGGGACTCCGAACAAACTTCGGTCACCAAAACACATAACTCATAATACAAATCGTCATCGAACGTTAAGTGTGCGGACCCTACGGGTTCGAGAACTATGTAGACATGATCGAGACACATCTCTGATCAATAACCAATAGCGGAACCTGGATGCTCATATTGGTTCCTGCATATTCTACGAAGATCTTTATCGGTCAAACCGCATAACAACATACGTTGTTCCCTTTGTCATCAGTATGTTACTTGCCCGAGATTCGATCATTGGTATCTTCATACCTAGTTCAATCTCGTTACCGGAAAGTCTCTTTACTTGTTCTGTAATGCATCATCCCATAACTAACTCATTAATCACATTGCTTGCAAGGCTTATAGTGATGAGCATTACCGAGAGGGCCCAGAGATACCTCTCTGATACACGGAGTGACAAATCCTAATCTCGATCTATGCCAACCCAACAAACACCTTCGGAGACACCTGTAGAGCATCTTTATAATCACCCAGTTACGTTGTGACATTTGATAGCACACAAGGTGTTCCTCCGGTATTCGGGAGTTGCATAATATCATAGTCAGAGTAACATGTATAAGTCATGAAGAAAGCAATAGCAATAAAACTTAACCATCACTATGCTAAGCTAACGGATGTGTCTTGTCCATCACATCATTATGTAATGATGTGATCCCGTTCATCAAATGAAAACACATGTCGATGGTCAGGAAACATAACCATCTTTGATTAACGAGCTAGTCAAGTAGAGGCATACTAGGGACACTTTGTTTTGTCTATGTATTCACACATGTACTAAGTTTCTAGTTAATACAATTCTAGCATGAATAATAAACATTTATCATGATATAAGGAAATATAAATAACAACTTTATTATTGCTTCTAGGGCATATTTCCTTCAGTCTCCCACTTGCACTAGACTCAATAATCTAGATTACATAGTAATGATTCTAACACCCATAGAGTCTTGGTGATGATCATGTTTTGCTCGTGGAAGAGGCTTAGTCAACGGGTCTGCAACATTCAGATCGGTATGTATCTTGCAAATCTCTATGTCTCCCTCCTTGACTTGATCGCAGATGGAATTGAAGCGTTTGTTGATGTGTTTGGTTCTCTTGTGAAATCTGGATTCCTTTGCCAAGGCACTTGCACCAGTATTGTCACAAAATATTTTCATTGGACCCGATGCACTAGGTATTACACCTAGATCGGATATGAACTCCTTCATCCAGACTCCTTCATTTGCTGCTTCCGAAGAAGCTATGTACTCCGCTTTACACGTAGATCCCGCCACGATGCTCTGCTTGGAACTGCACCAAATGACAGCTCCACCATTCAATATAAATACGTATCCGGTTTGCGACTTAAGAGTCATCCGGATCAGTGTCAAAGCTTGCATCGACGTAATCATTTAAGACAATCTCTTTTTCACCTCCATAAACGAGAAACATATCCTTAGTCCTTTTCAGGTATTTCCGGATGTTCTTGACCGTTGTCAAGTGATCCACTCCTGGATTACTTTGGTACCTCCCTGCTAAACTTATAGCAAGGCACACATCAGGTCTGGCACACAGCATTTCATACATGATAGAACCTGTGGCTGAGGCATAGGGAATGACTTCCATTTTCTCTCTATCTTCTGCAGTGGTCGGGCATTGAGTCTGACTCAACTTCACACCTTGTAATATAGGCAAGAATCCTTCCTTTGACTGATCCATTTTGAACTTCTTCAAAACTTTATCAAGGTATGTGCTTTGTGAAAGTCCAATTAAGTGTCTTGATCTATCTCTATAGATCTTGACACCCAATATATAAGCCGCTTCACTGAGGTCTTTCATTGAAAAATTCTTATTCAAGTATGCTTTTATGCTATCCAGAAATTCTGTATTATTTCCAATCAACAAAACGTCATCCACATATAATATTAGAAATGCTACAGAGCTCCCACTCACTTTCTTGTAAATACAGACTTCTCCAAAAGTCTGTATAAAACCACATGCTTTGATTACATTATCAAAGCGTATATTCCAACTCCGAGAGGCTTGCACCAGTCCATAAATGGAACGCTGGAGTGATGACCCACAGGTGTAGGGGATCTATCGTAGTCCTTTCGATAAGTAAGAGTGTCGAACCCAACGAGGAGCAGAAGGAAATGACAAGCGGTTTTTAGTAAGGTATTCGCTGCAAGCACTGAAATTGTAGGTAACAGATAGTTTTGTGATAAGATAATTTGTAACGGGTAACAAGCAATGAAAGTAAATAAAGTGCAACAAGGTGACCCAATCCTTTTTGTAGCAAAGGACAAGCCTGGACATATTCTTATAATGAGAAAAGCGCTCCCGAGGACAAATGGGAATTATCGTCAAGCTAGTTTTCATCACACTCATATGATTCGCGTTCGTTACTTTTAATTTGATATGTGGGTGGACCGGTGCTTGGGTACTGCCCTTTCCTGGACAAGCATCCCACTTATGATTAACCCCTATTGCAAGCATCCGCAACTACAAAAGAACTATTAAGGTAAACCTAACCATAGCATGAAACTTGTGGATCCAAATCAGCCCCTTACGAAGCAACGCATAAACTAGGGTTTAAGCTTCTGTCACTCTAGCAACCCATCATCTACTTATCACTTCCCAATGCCTTCCTCTAGGCCCAAATAATGGTGAAGTGTCATGTAGTCGACGTTCACATAACACCACTAGAGGAGAGACAACATACATCTCATCAAAATATCGAACGAATACCAAAATTCACATGACTACTAATAGCAAGACTTCACCCATGTCCTCAGGAACAAACGTAACTACTCAGAAAGCATATTCATGTTCATGATCAGAGGAGTATTAATATGCATTAAGGATCTGAACATATGATCTTCCACCAGATAAACCAATTAGCATCAACTACAAGGAGTAATCAACACTACTAGCAACCCACAAGTACCAATTTGTGTTTTTGATACAAGATTGGATACAAGAGATGAACTATGGTTTTGAGAGGAGATGGTGCTGGTGAAGATGTTGATGAAGATTGACCCCCTCCCGATGAGAGGATCGTTGGTGATGACGATGGTGATGATTTCCCCCTCCCGGAGGGAAGTTTCCCCGGCAGAACAGCTCCGCCGGAGCCCTAGATTGGTTCCGCCAAGGTTCCGCCTCGTGGCGGCGGAGTTTCGTCCTGAAAGCTTGCTTATGATTTTTTCAGGGTAAAAGCCTTCATATAGCAGAAGAGGGGCACCGGAGGGCCACCAGGGGGGCCACGAGACAGGGGGCGCGCCTAGTAGGGGTGGGCGCGCCCCCCACCCTCGTGGACAGGGTGTGGGCCCCCTCTGGTACTTTCTTTGCTCAATAATTCTTAATAATTCCAAAATTGACTTTCGTGGAGTTTTAGGACTTTTGGAGCTGTGCAGAATAGGTTTCCAATATTTGCTCCTTTTCCAGCCAGAATCCCAGCTGCCAGCATTCTCCCTCTTCATGATAAACCTTGTAAAATAAGAGAGAATAGCCATAAGTATTGTGACACAATGTGTAATAACAGCCCATAATGCAATAAATATCGATATAAAAGCATGATGCAAAATGGACGTATCAACTCCTCCAAGCTTAGACCTCGCTTGTCCTCAACCGGAAGCCAATATCAAAAGAATATGTCCACATGTTTAAAGATAGAGGTGTCGATAAAAATAAAATACGGACATGAGGGCATCATGATCAATCTTATAACAGCAACATATATAGATTTTATCATATGATTTCTTATGCTCAAGTAACGATCTATTCACAATGTCAAGTATGGTTCAGAAACTTCATTAAGAACTAACAAACTATAATCCCAGTCATTGAAGCAATTGCAATTTATCATAACATCGGAAAGAGTCAAGAATAGAGCTTTTCAGCAAGTCCACATACTCAACTATCATATAGTCTTCTACAATTGCTAACACTCACGCAATACTTATGGTTACGGAGTTTTAATCGGACACAGAGAAATATAGGGGCTTATAATTTTGCCTCCCAACGTATTCACCTTTGGGTGATGTCAACAATAATAGATCATGCTAACTTACATCCAATTTGATATATATATATATATATATATATATATATCAGGATCTTTCCAACACGAGGTGCTTGCCAAAGGATAAAATGAAAAAGGGGAAAGGTCAGGATCACCTTGACTCTTGCATAATGTAAAAGACATGAAGTAAAAGATAGGGCCTTTGTAGAGGAAAGCAGAGGTTGTCATGTGCTTTTATGGTTGGATGCACAAAATCATAATGCAAAAGAACGTCACTTTATATTGCCACTTGTGATATGAACCTTTATTATGTAGTCCATCGCTTTTATTACTTCCATATCACACGATCGTATAAAGCTTATTTTCTCCGCACTAATAAGTCATACATATTTAGAGAGCAATTTTTATTGCTTGCAGCATGACAACTTACTTGAGAGATCTTACTCAATCCATAGGTAGGTATGGTGGACTCTCATGGCAAAACTGGGTTTAAGGAAATTTGGAAGCACAAGTAGTATCTCTACTTGGTGCAAGGAATTTGGCTAGCATGAGGGGGAAAGGCAAGCTCAACATGTTTGAATGATCCATGACAATATACTTTAACTAAGATGTGAGAAAACATGACCCATTACGTTGTCTTCCTTGTCCAACATCAACTCTTTAGCATGTCATACTTTAATGAGTGCTCACAATTATAAAAGATGTCCAAGATAGTATATTTATATGTGAAAACCTCTCTTTCTTTATTACTTCCTGTTAATTGCAACGATGACCAAAACTATGTTTGTCAACTCTCAACAACTTTTATGCCTCATTCTCTTTATATGTGAAGTCATTACTATCCATAAGATAAGTATGAACTCTTTATTTCCTTTTTTATTCCTTCTATTTTCTCAAGATCATAGCAAGATAGCAAATCCCTTGACTCAACACTGATCTTTATTATATAGCTCACGGACTCGATTACATAGAGAGATCACAAAGCAAAACTCAAAACTACTTCATACCAAAACTTTATTCTACTAGATCAATATATTACTAAAAGGACCGAACTAAGTAAAACGGTAAAGATAGGAGTGTGATGGTGATATGATACCGGGGCACTTCCCCCAAGCTTGGCAGTTGCCAAGGGGAGTGCCCATACCCATGTGATTATGTCCTCGAAGGTGACGAAGAGGGTGTTGTTGATGATGTAGGTTTCTTCCTTAATTTGCGCTTGAGAATAGAATTTTGCTCCCTTAGATCATCGATCTCCCGCTCAAGGCTTAATATCCTTTTGCATAGTTCCTGTTTGTTTTCCTGCAAGAGACGAAAAGCGATAAACTCGATCTTGGGTTTCTTTGCCCTATTAGGGAGGCTTGACTTCTTCAACTCCACATGCATGTCCCCAGGTTGAGGTAAGGGGACTTCATCTTCATCTGAGCTCGTCTCCTTCATTCCCTTAGGCTCGTAGTCTTCTTCTTCCTCAGTGGTCCAGCCACAATGCTCCAAGTCTCCGTAGACCTTAGGATCTGCAAGGTAATCAGCCACATAGATTTCGCCCTCTGAATCTTGGGATGACATATTGCTCTAATCTGCGGCAGAAACAACTCGACACAAAGACAGAAGATGTTTGCGTGATACGGTGGTCAAAACCTTTGGGAGATTATATAATGAATTTTTACCGACCAAAATACGTATTGTGCAAGAAACCGGAGTCCGGAGAGCACACGAGGTGCCCACGAGGTAGGGGGGCGCGCCCTCCACCCTCGTGGAGGTCTCATGTCCTTCCCAGATTACTTCTTGATTTCTTAAATTCTTAAATATTCCAAACGGAGAAAAATTGCTATGGGAACTGTTTTGGAGTCGGTTTACTTACCGTACCACATACCTATTCCTTTTCGGAGTCTGAAACGTTCTGGAAAGTGTCCCTTATATATTCCTCCGCGGTTACGGTTTCAATAATATTAGTTTCAACATTTATAGGATTAACTGAGATATAATGTTTAATTCTTTGACTGTTCACCACCTTCGGACTTGTGCCTTCGAAGTTGTTGATTTTTATGGCACCGGAACGATAGACCTCCTCGATAACGTAAGGACCTTCCCATTTAGAGAGAAGTTTTCCTGCAAAAAATCTTAAACAAGAGTTGAATAGAAACACATAATCACCTACGTTAAACTCACACTTTTGTATTCTTTTGTCATGCCATCTTTTAAATTTTTCTTTAAACAGCTTAGCATTCTCGTAGGCTTGGGTTCTCCATTCATCAAGTGAGCTAATGTCAAATAACCTCTTCTCACCGGCAAGTTTGAATCATAGTTGAGCTCTTTAATGGCCCAATATGCCTTATGTTCAAGTTCGAGAGGTAAGTGACATGCTTTTCCATAAACCATCTTATACGAAGACATACCCATAGGATTTTTATATGCAGTTCTATAGGCCCACAATGCATCATCAAATTTCTTGGACCAATTCTTTCTAGATCTATTAACAGTCTTTTGCAAAATTAATTTGAGCTCTCTATTGCTCAATTCTACTTGTCCACTAGACTGCGGGTGATAAGGAGATGCAATTCTATGATTAACATCATACTTAGCAAGCATTTTACGAAAGGCACCATGAATAAAATGTGAACCACCATGAGTCATTAAGTATCTAGGGACTCCAAACCTTGGAAAAATAACTTCTTTAAGCATCTTAATAGAGGTGTTATGATCAGCACTACTAGTTGGAATAGCTTCTACCCACTTAGTAATGTAATCAATAGCAACTAAAATATGTGTATATCCATTAGAGGCAGGAAAAGGTCCCACATAATCAAGGCCCCAAACATCAAATGGTTCAATAACAAGAGAATAATTCATAGGCATTTCTTGACGTCTACTAATATTACCAGTTCTTTGACATTCATCACAAGACAAGACAAACTTACGGGCATCTTTGAAGAGAGTAGGCCAATAAAACCGGATTGCAATACCTTATGTGCAGTTCTATCTCCAGCGTGGTGTCCTCCATATGGTTCGGAGTGACACTTGCGTAGGATATGTTCCTGTTCATGCTCAGGTACACAACGGCTAATAACACCATCTACTCCTTCTTTATAAAGGTGTGGGTCATCCCAGAAGTAATGTCTTAAATCATAAAAGAACTTTTTCTTTTGCTGGTATGTGAAACTAGGTGGTATAAATTTAGCAATAATGTAATTAGCATAATCAGCATACCATGGAGCAGTACGAGAAGCATTAATGACCGCTAATTGTTCATCAGGAAAGCTATCATCAATAGGTAGTGGGTCATCAAGAACATTCGCTAACCTAGACAAGTTGTCTGCAACGGGGTTCTCAGCTCCCTTTCTATCAGTAATATGCAAATCAAATTCTTGGAGCAAGAGAACCCATCTAATAAGTCTAGGTTTAGCATCTTTCTTTTCCATAAGGTATTTAATAGCAGCATGATCAGTGTGAATAGTTACTTTAGAATCAACAATATAAGGTCTGAACTTATCAAATGCAAATACAACTGCTAAGAATTCTTTTTCAGTGGTAGAATAATTTCTTTGGGCAGTGTCTAGAGTTTTACTGGCATACTGGATAACATTCAATTTCTTATCAACTCTTTGCCATAGAACAGCACCTACAGCATAATTGCTAGCATCACACATAATTTCAAAGAGTAAATTCCAATCAGGTGGCTGAACAATAGGTGCAGTGATCAAAGCTTTCTTAAGTATTTCAAATGCTTCTACACAATCATCATCGAAAACAAAAGGAAAATCTTTTTGCAATAGATTAGTCAGAGGCCTAGATATTTTAGAAAAGTCCTTAATGAACCTCCTGTAAAAACCGGCATGACCAAGGAAACTTCTTATACCTTTGATGTCCGTGGGACACGGCATCTTTTCAATAGCGTCAACTTTAGCTTTATCAACTTCAATACCTCTTTCAGAAATTTTATGCCCCAAGACAATGCCTTCATTAACCATAAAGTGACACTTTTCCCAATTCAAGACGAGACTAGTGTCTTCACATCTCTGCAAAACTCGATCAAGGTTGCTCAGGCAATCATCAAAAGAGGATCCATAAACGGAGAAGTCATCCATGAATACCTCACAAATCTTTTCACAAAAGTCAGAGAATATAGCCATCATGCATCTTTGAAAGGTAGCAGGTGCATTACATAAACCAAAAGGCATACGTCTACAAGCAAAAGTACCGAAAGGGCAATTAAAAGTGGTTTTGGATTGATCCTCCGCTGACACAGGTATTTGAGAGAAACCAGAATAACCATCTAGAAAGCAGAAATGTGTATGTTTGGATAGTCTTTCTAGCATTTGATCAATAAAAGGTAAAGGGTAATGATCTTTCTTGGTAGCTTTATTTAATTTACGGAAAACAATTACCATCCTATAACCTGTAATAATTCTTTGCAGAATCAATTCATCTTTATCATTAGGAACAACAGTAATACCTCCCTTCTTAGGGACGCAATGGACAGGACTTACCCAATCACTATCAGCAACGGGATAAATTATACCTGCCTCAAGGAGCTTTAGTATTTCCTTTCTTACCACTTCTTTCATCTTAGGATTTAACCGTCGTTGATGATCTCTAACTGGTTTGGCACCTTCTTCCAATTTAATTTTGTGTTGGCATAGGGTGGGACTAATGCCCTTAAGATCATCCAGAGTATATCCAATAGCAGCACGGTGCTTCTTCAGAGTTTTCAATAATCTTTCCTCTTCGTGCTCTGAAAGGTTAGCACTAATAATAACAGGATATATCTTCTTTTCATCAAGATAAGCATATTTAAGATTATCAGGTAAAGGTTTGAGCTTAAACACGAGATCACTCTTGGGTGGAGGGGGATCCCCTAGGATTTCAACAGGTAAGTTGTGTTTCAGAATAGGACCTTGTTTAAGGAATAATTCATCTATCTCCCTTCTTTCATTCATAAACATATCATTTTCATGGTCTAGCAAATATTGTTCTAAAGGATTAGTAGGAGGCACGGCAATAGAAGCAAGAACAATAATTTCATCCTTACTAGGCAATTCTTTATCATGGGGTTGTCTACGAAATTTAGCAAAATTAAATTCATGTTCCATATCCCCCAAGCCAATTGTAACAATATCTTTTTCACAATCAATCCTAGCATTAACAGTATTCAAGAAGGGTCTACCAAATATAATGGGACAAAAATTATCTTGTGGGGAACCAAGAACAAGAAAATCAGCAGGATATTTAACTTCCCACACAAGACTTCAACATCTCTGACAATCCCAACTGGTGAAATAGTATCTCCGTTGGCAAGCTTAATAGTAACATCAATACCTTCTATTTCAGCGGGTGCGATATCGTGCATAATTTCATTATATAGGGAAATAGGTATCACACTAGCACTAGCACCCATATCACATAAGCCATGATAACAATGATCTCCTATTTTAACAGAAATAACATGCATGCCTACAACAGGTCTATGTATCTTAGCATCTGGTCTAGTAATATTAGCAGCCTGCTCACAGAAGTAAATAACATGCCCATCTATATTATCATCCAAGAGATCTTTAACCATAGCAATACTAGGTTCAACTTTAATTTGCTCAAGAGGTGTATATGTTCTAGTATTACTCTTACGAACAACAGTTAAAGCTTTAGCATTATCCTTTATCCTAACAGGGAAAGGTGGTTTCTCAACATAAGTAGTAGGAACAATAGGATCGTTATAAGTAATAGTTTTTTCTTCAACTGTGATAGGTGCAACTATTTTTACTTCAGTGGGAGGATTATATTTAAACCACTTCTCCTTAGGGAGATCAACGTGAGTAGCAAAAGATTCACAGTGTCGGTGGGAAAAGACACCTATGGGACCACGAGGATCCCTTCTGTGGTTGTGGGGCGCTGGGTGCTGAGGAGAGCAGGATCAGCAGTCAGTACAAGCACGCGGATCATTTACCCAGGTTCGGGCCGCAGAGATGCGTAATACCCCAGTCCTTCTTGGATGTGTATATCTGTGTTCTTGAGGAGCTCGAACTAGCTACAAGGGGCGTAAATTGTCCAAGAGTCAGAATCCTTCTCCTGGATGCCTTGGGTCTCCTTTTATAGGCGAAGGGATCACCACAGTGGCACCAGGAGGTGGCATCGGGGTACTGTGGTTAAACTTATCGCTAGCTATTACGGGACAAGGCGCATTTAATGCGCCCCTGACGTGTCCCCTCCACTTTACCGCCGCTTCGCCCCGCCTCGACACGCGCCTGGACCAGCGAGGCGGTGGTGCCATTTAGGCAGGCAAGCAGCTGAGGTGGCGCGGTGGTGGAACTTCAGGAAGATCTACATGCCACCACGTAGGCATGTGCTGAGTTGGTGGAGGAGCCTTGCGTCGACACGCAGGTGCCTGCCCGGCTGGTGGGCTGGCAGCTGCATGGGATTGGTGGCGAAAAGCTTGGCGGGTGTGGGCCTGGATACGGCCTTGCGGATGCCCTCGGCAAGGGCCTTGCCAGGGCCCCGGCAAGGGCCTTGCCGGGGCCCCGGCAAGGGTCTTGCCGTGGCGTTGTGGTCGTCCCTGGCAAGGATCTCGCCGGGGGTCTTGTGGGCGTCCTCGGCAAGGATCTCGCCGAGGCTCGCCGTCTTCCACTCTTCCTATTAAGAGTGTTGTTCTTGTCTTCACAAATATCTGCATACCACCATGGAGGTGCCTCCCGAGCCCTGGCCCAAAGTGGCTGATGGTGTTGGAAACCGTGGGCTCAAGGGTGGCCCGCTCCACTAGCGTTGGACGTGCTCCCCCGGCAAGGGTCTTGCCGGGGCTACTGAGGCTGCCTCGGCAAGGGTCTTGCCGGGGGAGCCCGCTTCATCCCTCTGCTCTTTGTGATCTCGATCCTGGTGTCGTCTCGCTTGTCTTGTGCTTTGGTTCCACCTCGGTTCACCTCCCCTGTCTTGCCAAGTGCGGCCGCGGCGCGTGGCTCCGACTGCCCGTGCACAAGTAAAGGGGTCAAAAGGAGAGCCCCTACTTTTGTACACCAACAGGAGCCCCTGGGCATGGGCCACACATAAGTGCAACACGTTGTTGGGCCAGGCCCAAAACGGTGCGCGGGCAGGCGGGGTCGGTCTTTACCGTGGTAATTTTCCGTCCGCTTCTCTTCCCCACGACCCGCGTTTGAACGCGTGACGTGGGGGTCATGCATGGGGCGGTTCCCGCATGCATGCGTCACGTCGCAGTTAATGGGAAAGGAGGCGGCCCACGCCTTCCCTGTAAAAAGGAATAACTGCAGGCGCGCTGCTCACTTTACCCCTTCTGCATCCTCTTCCGATCTCAGAGCCGCCGCCCCCTTCTCCTTCCTCCCTAAGCTTCGTTTTCGCTCGCCGTCGTTGCGTTTCCGCCTCCCTCTGTCTCTCGCGTCCCCCCTAGCCGCTATGGCACCCAAATCCGTCAAGGGCAAGGGAGTGGCCAAGGACGCCGGTGTGACGGAGCCGCCGGAGAGTGCGTTGGCGGTGCTGCGGGCGCAGCTCGCCTACTTCCCCTCGACCGTTGACATGTTCGAGCTCTGGGAGGCCTTCAAGCCCCTATGGGGGGTGAAGACGGGGGAGAGACGACAGGGCATCCAGCCACACGCGTCATCCCCGCGAACTGCGTCAAGGCTGCCCCAAATCGGTACCCCTTCTTTGTTGATTACTTCTCCTGCGGGCTCTGTCCCCCCTTCTCCGATTTCTTTTGTGATGTCATGCACACCTATGGCTTCCGCCTTCTGGATTTTACTCCAAATGCGGTGGCGTGCATGGCCCTTTTCGCGCACCTCTGTGAGGGCTTCGCCGGGGTGCACCCCAACACGGCGCTCTTTCGCCATTACTTCTCCCCTCGAATCCAAAAGGGCGGCGCCATCTCTGGTTGCATCGCCTGGATCCCGAGGTCCAAGGGGGCATACCCGGAGGGCGGCGCGAAGGAGAGGTGGGAAGAATGGCGGAGCCGGTGGTGCTGGATTGAAGAGAAGGACCCGCCTGCCTTTTGTCGGGTCTGCGACGCGCCGCCGATTCGCCGGAGCGACTGGGGCGACCTCGACGCTGACGATGCGAGGCTCACGGTCGCCACCACCAGGATCCTTCGCCTCACCGAGGCCGGGCTCACCCTTGAGATGATCGGGGCGGATTTTATCCGCCGCCGGATTGCTCCGCTGCATAACAAGGGGAGGCCGGCCTGGCTCTTCACGAACCCCACCAACATCATGCGGCCTCGCCCCGGCCTCGATCACAACTTCACGGTGCTGGGGCACGCTCATTTCTGTCAGCGGCTCTTCCAGCTCGACGTGAACAGCGACGGCGAGGTCGAGCGGACCGGCAAGGCCGCGAGGGCCGCTGCGAAGGCCGGCAAGGTCACCAAGGGGCCCCTGTTCAAGCTGCCGATGGGAGTGGTCCCGCTGTGCAATAACTCGCGCCGGACCGAGATCATCGCCATGATGCCGGACTGTAACGCGCATGGCCCTGACCCGAACTAGGTCGAGCCGGAGGACATCGAGGTGTGGCAGTTCTTCGACACCCTGCACGAGGGATACGTCAATGCCGACGCCGAGCGGCTGCTCGTCCAAGACACCACCCAGGCGGAGCTCGACTACATCGCCACCAGGGCGAGGGAGGTGCAGCTTGCCGAGGAGGCCGGCAGCGCCGGCGGCGTGGAGGACAAGGATGCGATGGCCGCGGAGGAGGAGGAGCTCGCCAGGTGGGCAGAGGCCGCCGGGGAGGCCAGCAGCGCCGGCACCGGGGCTCCTCTTGTCGAAGACGCGGCCGACGAGTCATCGGAGGAGGAGGCCGGGGCTGCCGACCCTCCAGTCTCAGGAAAAAAATGAGTCCTGTGTCGGGCCGCTTCCGGTGAGCCGGTCCGCCCCGTTAAGGCCGCACGGCGGCCAAAATCTCCAGAGGAGTCCGCGCGTCGGAAGAGAGCCGCGGCGGCAAAGAAGGTAGTGAAGGCCGCGGTGGCGAAGAAGAAAGCATCTGCTTCCTCTTCGTCCAGGCGTGCGCAGACCCCGCCTTCCTCTCCTTCCCCGGCAGATGTCGGCGCGCGTCTCTCCTTTGACCTCGAATCTCTCAGCCTGAGGAGGAAGACGAAGGCAACAGAGGAGGAGGTGGACGAGGAGTAAGCATCCCGCTCTTCCCGTCATCTCCGTCCCCTCAATCAGTACCGCTGTTCTTGACTTGTCTTCGTCTTTGCAGGGACGCTGGCCCAGAGAGTGAAGAGGGCCAAGGCCTCGGCTGGCGGCCAGCCCCCGGCTGGTACTTCAAGGGCGCCACTGGTGGTGTTAAGCAGCCCGGACAGCAACCCCCAGCACAGCCCCCAGCGTAAGTTCATTACTCTCCCCTCGTCGACATGTGTTAGGGGTATGACACTCTGGGGCTGACCTTGCCGGGTGCGCAGGAGGAGAGCAGCAGCAGGAGGAGCCGCAGAGGGCTACTCCCAACACGCCGCCCCCGTCGACCACGCCGCCCCGAGGGGTGTCTCTGGTAAGGGCGCCAAGCGCCGAGCCCACGCACATGGAGGAGGAGGAGGAGGAGAACTTGGGCGCTGGCTGCTTCGCCTTGACGCCAAATGTTGGCGTGGAGGGGACTTCTGCTTCTCAGCCTGGCACTGGTAAGTCGCTCGCCCTTCGTCCCTGCTTTTTCTCTTCTTTTTGAATCTTTGAACTTGGCTTTACCCCCACCCTCTTCGTGATATCCAGATCCTCTCTCGACGGACCGGGAGGACCTGGACACCGTCATTAAGGATGTGGCCAAGAACGCTGCGGCGGAGGCCGAGAAGATTGCCGCCGAGGAGGCTGCCAGGGGCGCTGCTGAGGACGCCGCAAAGGGGCCTGCCGGGGAGGCCGGCCAGGCCACCGCTGAGGGGGGCGGCAAGGGGCCTGCCAGGGAGGCCGGCACGGCCACTGCCGAGGAGGAGGAGGAGGTTGCTGATGACCAGACTTCTTCCTCTGCTACTTCCGGCTTTGGCAAGTACCTAAGGGTGAGTGACGACTTGTTCGTCTACCTCCCAGGCACGTTGAGCACCAGGACACCCGTCGAGGGAGAGGAGTTCGGCAACGAAGTGCTTGCCGCCGCCGGGCTCGAGGTCGTCGGCGAGCCGAGCGTTGGTGGCGACGGCCCCCAGGAGGAGCGGTTGCTCCAGGCCATGGGCGCCAGCTTCCGGAAGCTCCAGGTGCTCTAGCGCGCTCGTTTGGACAAGGTTAAGTCCAGGGCGGCGGTGGTGGAGAAGGCGGAGGCAGACCTCCAGAAGCGCGTCGCCGAGACGCAGGACTGGTTCCGCCAGGCTCGCGACGAGCTGAAGGCCGCCCAGGGCGAGCTGGCCAAGCGTGACGTGGAGCTCACCATGAAGCTGGCCGACGTCGAGAAGGCCCAAGAGACGGCGAAGAACTTGGCCGCCGCCGCCGAAGCCGCCCGGACTCAGCACGAGGCCGCACTAAACTCCCAGGAGGAGGACCTTGCCGCGCGCGAGGAGAGGCTCGCCGCCACGCTCCGCGGCAAGGATGAAGAGGTGAAGAAGCTTGTCTTGCAGCGGACCCAAGAGCTGGAGCAGAGGCACGGAGAGGCGCTCGATGCCCAGGCTCTGGTTCATGCCGGCAAGGTGAAGGAGCTGGAGACGGAGCGGGATGGGCTGAAGGAGCAGGTCCTAAAGCTGTCCCAGGAGAAGGATACGCTCAACGGCGCCCTGATACGTCTCCAACGTATCTATAATTTTTGATTGTTCCATGCTATTATATTACCTGTTCTGGTTGTTTATGGGCTTTACTTTACACATTTATATCATTTTTTGGGACTAACCTACTAACCGGAGGCCCAGCCCGTATTGTTGTTCTTTTGCCTATTTCAGTATTTCAAAGAAAAGGAATATCAAACGGAGTCCAAACGGAATGAACCCTTCGGGAGCGTGATTTTTGGAACGAACGTGATCCAGAGGACTTGGAGTGCACGTCAAGAAGCAATCGAGGAGGCCACGAGGGTGGAGGGCGCGCCCCCTGTCTCATGGGCCCCTCGGGGGTCCACCGACCTATTTCTTCCTCCTATATATACCCACGTACCCCAAAACCATCAGAGGCGACGACGAAAAACTATTTCCACCACCGTAACCTTCTGTATCCGCGAGATCCCATCTTGGAGCCTTCGTCGGCGCTCCGCCGGAGGGGGAATCGACCACCGAGGGCTTCTACATCAACACCATAGCCCTTCCGATGAGTTGTGAGTAGTTTACCACAGACCTTCGGGTCCATAGTTATTAGCTAGATGGCTTCTTCTCTCTCTTTGAATCTCAATACAAAGTTCTCCTCAATCTTCTTGGAGATCTATTCGATGTAACTCTTTTTGCGGTGTGTTTGTTGAGATCCGATGAATTATGGATTGATGATCAAGTTTATCTATGAGAAATATTTGAATATCCTCTGAATTCTTTTATGTGTGTTTAAGTTATGTTTGCAAGTCTCTTCGACTTATCAGTTTGGTTTGGCCTACTAGATTGATCTTTCTTGCAATGGGAGAAGTGCTTAACTTTGGGTTCAATCTTGCGGTGTCCTTTCCCAGTTACAGCAGGGGCAGCAAGGCACGTATTGTATTGTTGCCATCGAGGATAAAAAGATGGGGTTTATATCACATTGCATGAGTTTATCCCTCTACATCATGTCATCTTTCTTAATGCGTTACTCTGTTCTTTATGAACTTAATACTCTAGATGCATGCTGGATAGCGGTCGATGTGTGGAGTAATAGTAGTAAATGCAGGCAGGAGTTGGTCTACTTGTCACGGACGTGATGCCTATATACATGATCATGCCTAGATAATCTCATAATTATTCGCTTTTCTATCAATTGCTCGACAGTAATTTGTTCACCCACCGTAATACTTATGCTATCTTGAGAGAAGCCACTAGTGAAACCTATGGCCCCCAGGTCTATCTTTTATCATATAAGTTTGCTATTTACTTTTATTCGCATCTTTAAATTTCCAATCCATATTATAAAATACCAAGAATATATTTATCTTATCATGTTATCTCTATCAGATCTCACTTTCGCAAGTGGCCGTGAAGGGATTGACAACCCCTTTATTGTGTTGGTTGTGAGTTCTTTGTTTGTTTGTGTAGGTGTGTGGGACTTTTTGGGGAGTCTCCTACTAGATTGATACCTTGGTTCTGAAAAACTGAGGGAAATACTTACGCTACTGTGCTGCATCACCCTTTCCTCTTCAAGGAAAACCAACGCAAGCTCAAGACGTAGCAAGAAGGATTTCTGGTGTCGTTGCCGGGGAGGCTTCCATCAAGTCAAGTCAAGTCAAGATTCGATCTCCCACCAACATGCGATTTCTAGCACCGTTGGAGGTCTTCGCTCAAGTCAAGACATACCAAGTACCCATCACAAACTCATCTCCCTCGCATTTACATTATTTTCCATTTGCCTCTCGTTTTCCTCCCCCCCCCCCTACTTCACCCTTGCCGTTTTCTTCGCCCTTCTTCCGTTCAATCTTATGTTTGCTTGTGTCTCCGTGTGCCTTCTTTTTGCTTGCATCTTCGATTGCTAAAAGTTTATGGATCCTCATCCACTTGCTAATCTCTTTAAGAGATCCAATTATGATGAACCAATTGCTAGTGAATTTTGTGCACTAGATTGTCTTTATGAAGCTTTGCTTGAAATTTGTGAATCTGAAAATTATGATGAAGAAATTTATGAAGAGATTCACGATAACTCTTTAAATGAAAAGCATGATTGCAATGATGTTACTATAAATTCTCTTGATGTCAATTGTACTAATAATATGCAAAGCCCTAAGCTTGGGGATGCTAGTTTCGCTATGTCTACTACTTGTTGCAATGATCATGATTGGGGTGATTCTTCTTATGATCTTGAAAATTTATTTAAGCCCCATGATAAATATGAGATTGATAATAGTGTTTGAAATAATATTGAAAGTGGGTTTGGAAGAGTGTCAACTTTAGATCCCACATATTTGGAGTATGTTCAACCTTATGATATTTTTGATAAAAGTGGGTTTGGAGAGGTCATGACTTTAGTTAATATTAATCCCACTATTTTGGAAGAGTGTCAACTGTGCATGCATAAGGATCGTGTTGAGAATATGTTATGTGATAGCTATTTTGTTGAATTTGCTTATGATCCTACATGTAATTATTATGAGAGAGGAAAATATGGTTGCAGGAATTTTCATGTTACTAAATTACCTCTCTTCATGTTGGGATTGCTATCATCTCTTTGTTCCTCCTTGCATATGCTAGTTTTTGCTTGCCTTGATAATTTGTTTTCTTACAAGATGCCTATGCATAGGAAGTATGTTAGACTTAAGTGTGTTTGTCACATGTTTTATGATGCTCTCTTTGTGCTTCAATTCTTGTCTTTCATGTGAGCATCATTGAAATCTCAATGCCTAGCTAAAAAGGCTTTAAAGAAAAGCGCTTGTTGGGAGACAACCGAATTTTTTTTCCTTGCTGTTATTCAATAAATTTATCATCTACCTTCTGTTTAGATGTGTTTTTATGTTTTAATTAGTGTTTGTGCCAAGTAGAACCTATAGGATTTTCTTGGATGATAACTATTTGATCTTGCTGAAAATTCCAGAAACTTTCTGTTCACGAAAACAAATGTTTAAAATCACCAGAACGTGATAAAATATTGATTCCAATTGCAGTAGATCAATAAACAAATTATCTAGATCGTCCTATTTTGGTAGAATGTTTTGAGTTCCAGAAGTTTGCGTTACTTACAGATTACTACAGACTGTTCTGTTTTTGACAGATTCTGTTTTCCGTGTGTTGTTTGCTTATTTTGATGCATCTATGGCTAGTAAAATAGTTTATAAACCATAGAGAAGTTGGAATACAGTAGGTTTAACACCAATATAAATAAAGAATGAGTTCATTACAGTACCTTGAAGTGGTGTTTTGTTTTCTTTCGCTAACGGAGCTTACGAGATTTCTGTTGAGTTTTGTGTTGTGAAGTTTTCAAGTTTCGGGTAAAGATTTGATGGACTATGGAATAAGGAGTGGCAAGAGCCTAAGCTTGGGGATGCCCATGGCACCCCAAGATATTCAAGAATAGCCAAAAGCCTAAGCTTGGTGATGCCCCGGGAAGGCATCCCCTCTTTCGTCTTCGTTTATCGGTAACTTTACTTGGAGCTATATTTTTATTCACCACTTGATCTGTGTTTTGCTTGGAGCGTCTTGTATGATATTAGTATTTTCTTTATAGTTTACCACAATCATCGTTGCTGTACACACCTTTTGGTAGAAACCCGCATGATTTTAATTTATTAGAATACTCTATGAACTTCACTTATATCTTTTGAGCTAAATAGTTTTTGCTCTAGTGCTTCACTTATATTTTTTAGAGCACGGCGGTGGCTTAATTTTTAAGAAATTGTTGATCTCTCATGCTTCACTATATTATTTTGAGAGTCTTTTAGAACAGCATGGTATTTGCTATGGTTATAAAATTGGTCCTAGAATGGTAGGCATCCAAGTTGGGTATAATAAAAACTATCACAGAAAGTGAATTGGATGCTATGATCAATTTGATACTTGATAATTGTTTTGAGATATGAAGGTAGTGATATTAGAATCATGCTATTTGGGCGATTATGAATTTAAAGAATACTTGTGTTGAAGTTTGTGATTCCCGTAGCATGCATGTATGATGAACCGCTTTGTGATGAAGTCGGAGCATAATTTATTTGTTGATTGTCTTCCTTATGAGTGGCGGTCGGGGACGAGCGATGGTCTTCTCCTACCAATCTATCCCCCTAGGAGCATGCGCGTAGTGCTTGGTTTTTGATGACTTGTAGATTTTTTGCAATAAGTATATGAGTTCTTTTGACTAATGCTGAGTCCGTGGATTATACGCACTCTCACCCTTCCACCATTGCTAGCCTCTCTTGTGCCGTGCAACTTTCACCGGTACCATACACCCACCATATACCTTCCTCAAAACAGCCACCATACCTACCTATTATGGCATTTCCATAGCCATTCTGAGATATATTGCCATGCAACTTTCCACCGTTCCGTTTATATGACACGCATCATCATTGTCATATTGATCTTTGCATGATCATGTAGTTGGCATCGTATTAGTGGCAAAGCCACCTCCATAATTTTCATACATGTCACTCTTGATTCATTGCATATCCCCGGTACACCGCCGGAAGCATTCATATAGAGTCATATCTTGTTCTAAGTATTGAGTTGTAAATAAATAAAAGTGTGATGATGTTCATTATTAGAGCATTGTCCCAGTGAGGAAAGGATGATGGAGGCTATGATTCCCCCACAAGTCGGGATGAGACTCCGGACTTTAAAAAAAAAGAGGCCAAAGAAGCCCAAATAAAAAAAAGAGGCCAAAGAAGCCCACCAAAAAAATGAGAGAAAAGAGAGAAGGGACAATGCTACTATCCTTTTTACCACACTTTTGCTTCAAAGTAGCACCATGATCTTCATGATAGAGAGTCTCCTATGTTGTCACTTTCATATACTAGTGGGAATTTTCATTATAGAACTTGTCTTGTATATTCTAATGATGGGCTTCCTCAAAATGCCTTAGGTCTTCGTGAGCAAGCGAGTTGGATGCACACCCACTTAGTTTCTTTTGAGCTTTCATACATTTATAGCTCTAGTGCATTCGTTGCATGGCAATCCCTACTCACTCACATTGATATCTATTAATGGGCATCTCCATAGCCCGTTGATACGCCTAGTTGATGTGAGACTATCTTCTTTTTTTTGTCTTCTCCACAACCACCATTCTATTCCACATAAGTGCTATGTCCATGGCTCACGCTCATGTATTGCGTGAAAGAATGAAAAGGTTTGAGATTACTAAAGTATGAAACAATTGCTTGGCTTGTCATCGGGGTTATGCATGATTAAATACTTTGTGTGATGAAGATAGAGCATAGCGAGACTATATGATTTTGTAGGGATAACTTTCTTTAGCCATGCTATTTTGAGAAGACATGATTACTTTGATTAGTTGTAACACCCCGGATGTAACTTTCCATAATTGTAACTCCAACTCTTGCCATTTTCGGCCATGTGTTATGATATTCCCTCCGTGGTCGGGTTTTTTTTTTCGTTTTGCATTTTGTTCATGTCATGCATTTCATATCATGTCATCATGTGCATTGCATTTGCATACGTGTTCGTCTCTTGCATCCGAGCATTTTCCCCGTTGTCCGTTTTGCAATCCGGCACTCCCACCTCCTCCGGCGCAACCCTCTTGTTTTCTTAGTGAGCAGCTGTTGAACGTTCTCGGAATGGACTGAGGATTGTCAAGTGGCCTTGGTATACCACCGGTAGACCACCGGTCAAGTTTCGTTCCATTTGGAGGTCGTTTGGTACTCCAACGGTTAACCGGGCAACCGCAAAGTCCGTTTGTGTGTGCAGCAAAAACCCCTCTCTAACCAGCCCAAAAAACCCTCTAAATCAATTCCATACTCTAGGTCGTTCAATCACGATCGTGTGGGCGAAAACCGCACCTCATTTGGACTCTCCTAGCTCCCTCTACCTATATATTTGCACCTCCCCCTGAAATCTCGCAGTCCAAAACCCTAAAATTCGCCCTCCGGCGCCGCCGGATGAACACGCCGCTGCCCCGAGCCAATCGGCAGCCGCCACCTGTCGCCGCAGCGCCGTCCCCGCCGCCGGCCCTCCCGGGCCGTACGCCGCTGCGCGCCCTGCCCGCGCCTCCTCCGCGCCCCGAGCGCCTCCCGCGGGGGCCCCGCGCCGCCGCCGCCCTCCGCCGCCGTCGCCGTCGCCTCGCCGTGCCCCGCCGCGGCCGCCTCGCCGTGCCCCGCCGTCCCCGAGCCGCCGCCGCCCTCGACGCCGGTCGCCGCCGCCTCCCCGCGCCGCTCCGCCTGCTCGCCCGACGCCGGCATCCTCTGCTCCCGCAGCTCCGACGAGCTCCCTCGAGCCCGAGCCCCGACCTGGATCCAGAGAACGACAGAGTTGACTTTTTCTCTCCCCCCCCCCCCCCCCGAAATCTCCAAGTCCCAGTTTCTCACAATATGTGCACATGTTCATTGCATCATAACTCTCTGCATATAGATCCGTTTCGCGCGTGTGATATACCGAAATGTTCGTCTCGTGATGCTCTTCACATTGTTCCATTGCACCATGTTCATTTGAGTCCATCTTGATGCCCAAATCTCTGGTGCAAGAGTGCTAGTTGCTATTATCTGCTGTTACTTATCAGAACTTGGTGATTTGTTATTTTTGTTGCATTTAATCTGTGCATCTTATGAGTATGAGCTCTACATGTGTTTTGTTGTATGCCATGCCACCTTTACAGAGGTGTATACCATGTATTTTTGTGATCTCTGTGGTGACTAGCACAAGCATGAAAACTAGGCTTCGTGATGTTTCTGATTTCAGGGACTTAGTAATTTCTCTAAGTCTTTGTCTGCTGTTATTTTGTTGCCATGTAAACTTGATGCTACAGAGAGATCCATGCTTATTTTGGTGTTGTTCAGTAAGGATATTTTGTAGATATTGTTGTCATTGATCCATTCCTGCCCTTGTTTGAAATTATGGAGTGACATAGCATGACTCAATCTTGCTCTACTTTTGCTGTAAAATATTTCTGGCAGATTGTTTACATGTTATTCAATGTTGCCAAGCTTGTTGTAGTTGATCCATCCATGCTATATATTTGTTCTTGCCATGGTTAGCTTCATAAACATGCCATCTTGCTGTAGGTATGCTTGTTTTGTCATGTGGTGAGTGCATCAAGCTCACCAAGATGCCTTCATATTATTGTTTCTGCCATGCTCTGTTTTCTGCTAAGTCTGGAACCTGTTAACGAAACTTGCTATGTTTACATGGTTGCCATCATATCTTCTGGTCCTTTTTGGCTTATGGTCAGTAAGGTACTTTTGTCATATGCATTTGGTAGAATACTGGCATGCCTCGTTTTGCCATGTTAAGTTCCTGTAGCATGTTGATTTCGTGCTCTAAACATTGCTACCTGATGTTGTTTCAGTCATGTCCAGTAATTTCTCCGAGTCTGTGAACCTGTTATCTTTTGCACTTTTGCCATGCTTGTTTGAGCTTGTTATGTTGTGATCTAGCCGTAGCTCAGTGTTCATCTTTTGTCAAGCATCTCCTCTATATTACTACCATATGTTTCGTTGCTATGTTGGGGTGCTGTAGCATAGCTTCTTGTTGCATTCTAAGTGCTATCATGCTGTTAATCGCAGATTCGTGTCATTCTTGTTTTGCTTGCCATTTGCAAACCGTGCATCCGTTTCCGGTGATCTTTATATCGATTTCGACCGAAATCATCTCATATTTCCAGTGGCATGCTTGGTTTGCCAAGTTACTGCCTTGTTCATCACTTTCCTTCCGGAGCACGCATATGCATCGCATATCATATCTTGCATATCATTCATGTTTTGCATCATGTTGCTTGTGCATTTCTCGTGGTCGATTATGGTTCCGTTTGCTTGTGTTCTTGTTTGGGTAGAGCCGGGAGACGAGTTCGTGAACGAGGAACCTGTTGAGTACGCTTACGAGGATCAAGCTTTCGACAACTCTGAGAACCTTGCAGGCAAGATGACCATACCCTCGAAATCATTTCTATCTTTGCTTTGCTAGTTGTTCGCTCTATTGCCATGCTACGCTACCTACCACTTGCTATACCATGCCTCCCATATTGCCATGTCATCCTCTAACCATCCATTTTCCTAGCAAACCGTTGTTTGGCTAAGTTATCGCTTTTGCTCAGCCCTTCTTATAGCGTTGCTAGTTGCAGGTGAAGTTGAAGTTGTTCCATGTTGGAACATGGATATTTTGGGATATCACAATATCTCTTATTTAATTAATGCATCTATATATTTGGCAAAGGGTGGAAGGCTCGGCCTTATGCCTGGTGTTTTGTTCCACTCTTGCCGCCCTAGATTCCGTTATACCGGTATTATGTTCCTTGAGTTTGCGTTCCTTACGCGGTTGGGTGATTTATGGGACCCCCTTGACAGTTCGCCTTGAATAAAACTCCTCCAGCAAGGCCCAACCTTGGTTTTACCATTTGCCACCTAAGCCTTTTCCCCCGGGTTTTCGCGAGCTCGAGGGTCATCTTTATTTTAAACCCCCGGGCCAGTGTTCCTCTGAGTGCTGGTCCAAAATAGAGCCACTTGCAACGCCACCTTGGGGAAACTCGAGGATTGGTTTTAGTTGTACGTAGTGTTCATCCGGTGTGCCCTGAGAACGAGATATGTGCAGCTCCTATCGGGATTTGTCGGCACATTCGGGCGGCTTTGCTGGTCTTGTTTTACCATTGTCAAAATGTCTTGTAAACCGGGATTCCGAGACTGATCGGGTCTTTCCGGGAGAAGGTTTATCCTTCGTTGACCGTGAGAGCTTATGATGGGCTAAGTTGGGACACCCCTGCAGGGTATTATCTTTCGAAAGCCGTGCCCGCGGTTATGAGGCAGATGGGAATTTGTTAATGTCCGGTTGTAGAGAACTTGTCACTTGACCCAATTAAAATACATCAACTGCGTGTGTAGCCGTGATGGTCTCTTCTCGGCGGAGTCCGGGAAGTGAACACGGTTTGAGTTATGCATGAACGTAAGTAGGAGTTCAGGATCACTTCTTGGTCATTACTAAATGACGACCGTTCCGTTGCTTCTCTTCTCGCTCTCTTTTGCGTATGTTAGCCACTATATATGCTTAGTGCCTGCTGCAGCTCCACCTCATTACACCATCCTTTCCTATAAGCTTAAATAGTCTTCATCTCGCGGGTGTGAGATTGCTGAGTCCTCGTGACTCACAGATTCTACCAAAACAGTTGCAGGTGCTGACGATGCCAGTGCAGTTGATGAGATCGACCTCAAGTGGGAGTTCGATGAGGAACGTGGTCGTTACTATGTGTCTTTTCCTGATGATCTGTAGTGGAGCCCATTTGGGACGATCGGGGATCTAGCATTTGGGGTTATCTTATTTTCATTTGGATTTTCACCATAGTCGGTCTATGTGTGGATTTTGGATGATGTATGAATTATATTTATGTATTGTGTGAAGTGGCGATTGTAAGCCAACTCTTTATCCCATTCTTGTTCATTACATGGGATTGTGTGAAGATGACCCTTCTTGCGACAAAACCACAATGCGGTTATGCCTCTAAGTCGTGCCTCGACACGTGGGAGATATAGCCGCATCGTGGGCGTTACAAGTTGGTAATCAGAGCCATCCCCGACTTAGGAGCCCCTTGCTTGATCAAATCGCTGGCGTTGTTGAGTCTAGAGCAAAATTGTTTTGAGTCTTAGGATTATATATATCGGAGAGTAGGATTCTTTTTACTCCTCAGTCCCTTCGTCGCTCTGGTGAGGTCTCCTGACGTAGAAGTTTTGACTCTTCTCTCCTCAAATTTCACTAAAAAAATTTAGATCACGCGGGTATCTTGGAATCGTTCCGATGGTTTTGTGACGAGAACATTGTTCTTGGTGCCTCCTGACATTTAGGGGTTGTGGCAGTGTCCCGGGGAGTTGAGCTCCGAGGTGTTGTCGTCACAATTTTATCGTTGCAGTTCTGGAATACCTGACTTTCGCCGACATCGAAATCTCTTTTATGCATTTATTGGTGAGATCACCTCGACGCCACCCAGTACTGGGGCGGGAGTTCGGGTGTATTGCCATAACTCGTATAACGGATGTTTTTCGAAGGTTGAGATACACGATTTCCGAAGGTTTCTTGGTTATGTGTTGACGGATGGATACAGCTGGATCTAGGGATTGCTAGTTTGGGTGATATATTTTGTGTCCCCTGTATCCCCAACACCAGATTGCATAACCAGAAAGTTTCGGGAGTTTATAAGTGGGAATTCAAGTAGCTCCTAGGATATATCTTTCCGACAGACGCATGATATGAGATTGGGGTTCGACGTCTAGTGGTCCGCCTTTCCACGGTTGGTTTTACAGTGGTCTCGTAGTGTCTTAAAGAGTCCTTGGCTATGCCGACTCGGGGACGCTTCGTATGTCATGTGCACAGCCTTGTACATGATGGTGCTGTACGATCGAGCCCGTATGGGCCCCACCACGAAAACTTCGGACGAAATCTCTATCATATGGTTGTTCCGGCTTATTCTGCAAGCCAATACTTTGTTTTTGTTTTGAATTGTGGTATTCGAGTTGCTTCGAAGTCAGATGTTGATTCCATACTTTTTTTCTAAGTGGCTTCTCAACTTAATGGAAGTGTGATGATTTACTATGGAATTCATTCGTTCATCCTCGTTCGAATGTTTATTGTGAAGACTATATGTTGCAATTCTATCCGTTGATTCTACTTGCCTATTTGTCTATCAAGATGCTAACGGATGTCACCCTCTTCAGGATGGCTCCGCCAACGCGTCAGAATCCGGATCGCAATGAAGGGAGTCAAGCGAACCCTCCGCCACCACCTCCGCCTCCGGAGGCATGGCAAGCTATCATGGCAGCCACCAACGCCAATGCTCAGATGATTCTGCAACTCTTGCAAGAACGCACCCAAGGGCAAGGCAATCAAGGAAATCATGGTCAAGGCAACAATCAGCCTCACTTCGCTACCCTCAACCAGTTTCTCGCAAATCAACCCAAGTCTTTCAGCTATTGTGCCGAGGCCACGGATGCCGATGATTGGCTCGTGGACATCAACAAGCATTTTGAATGTAGCAATGTCAAGCCTGAGGACTATGTCAAGTTCGCTTCCTTTCAGCTCAAGGACCAAGCTGCTGATTGGTATCAACAATACAAAGATTCCAGAGGAGGTCGTGTGATCACTTGGACTGACTTCTGTCGGGATTTCAAAGCGCACCACATTCCACAAATGTTGTTGAGAGCAAGCGTGAGGAATTTCGCAATCTTAAGCAAGGCAACATGTCTGTGTATCAATTCAACATCCAGTTTCAGAAACTTGCTCGCTTCACTAAACAAGACGTTCCTGATGAAAAGAGCATGATCTATCACTTCAGAGGTGGCCTTAGAGAGGATCTGCAGTTAGCTCTCGTTCTTATTGAGCCTACTCAGTTTGATCAATTCTACAATATGGCACTGAAGCAAGAGGCTGCTCAGCTCAAGTGTGAGGCTTCTAAGAAGAGAGTCAGGGACACAGTTCAGTCTTCTTCTTCCTCACTTGTGGCAGCTAAGCAACAGAAGTTCTGGTTGCCTCCTCCTCCTTCGTTTCGTCAGCCTTACCAGCAGAAGAACAAAGGTGGCCATGGATCTTCCCACTCTTCCAACTCTGGCTATCAGAACAAGTCTCAGAATCAAGCTCCAAAGTCGAATGCTCCTTATCATCGTCCACTCTCAGAGGTGACTTGCAACAAGTGTCAGCAGAAAGGTCACTATGCTAACAAATGCTTCAACCAAAGGCGTCTTCCGCCTCCTCCTCCTGTTAGATCTTCCAGCAATGCAGTGGTCAAGCATAATCCCAAGTCTGCAAAGGTGAACATGATGAATGCAGCTCAAGCGGAGGAATCTACTGATGTGATAATGGGTAATCTCTCAGTTAATGATATTCCTGCAAAAGTTCTTTTTGATACTGGTGCATCTCTTTCTTTCATTTCAAGACCTTTTGTTGCCAAGCATGAGTTTGTGACGGAAAAGATTCCTATCCCGTTGAAGTTTGTGTCTCCGGGCAAGCAAATGACATCTAATAATTGTGTCCCGGATGTTTCTATCAAGATGGGGAACTATAAATTTCTATCTAAACCAATTGTTCTTGGTGACTCGGATATTGATCTTATTCTCGGGATGGACTGGCTTTCTAAGCACAAGGCTCAACTTGATTGTGCGGCCAAGGAAATTCAATTGACACACTCTTCTGAGGATGTGATTATTTATGCCGCTCGTGATGAAACCATTCGGTTGTTTTCTCTCAATGAGAAGGGCGAATTGAATGCCATCTCTCAGATTCCAGTCGTTTGTGAGTATCAAGATGTCTTTCCAGAAGAGCTTCCAGGTATGCCTCCTCACCGGCCAGTTGAGTTCGTTATCGATCTTGAGCCCGGCACTGAACGCGTTTGCAAGCGTCCATACAAGCTTGGACCCAAGGAGCTGAAGGAATTGAAGAAACAGCTCGACGAACAAGAGCGTCTGGGTTTGATTAGACCGAGTTCATCTCCATGGGGTTGTGGTGTTCTTTTTGTCCAGAAGAAGGATGGCACGGACCGACTTTGTGTCGACTACCGTCCATTGAACAAGAAGACAATCAAGAACAAGTATCCACTTCCCAACATCAATGAGCTATTCGAGCAACTCAAAGGTGCTAAAGTATTCTCCAAGCTTGACCTTCGTATGGGTTATCATCAGATTCGCATTCGTGAAGAAGATATTCCCAAGACAGCATTCAGAACAAGCTTTGGTTCTTATGAATATACTGTCATGTCTTTCGGCCTTGTCAATGCTCCTCCAACATTCTCTCGGATGATGAATTTCATCTTCAACCCCTATACCAATGAATTCGTCCTGGTGTATCTCGATGATATCTTGGTCTTCACCAAGAATAAGAAGGATCATGCCAAACATTTGAGATTGGTGCTCGACAAGCTCAGAGAGTATCAATTCTATGCGAAGTTCTCAAAATGTGAGTTTTGGTTTGATGAAGTTATTTACCTTGGTCACATCATCTCTACCAAGGGCATCGCCGTTAATCCCGAGAAGGTGTCCGCAATTGTGAGTTGGGAACCTCCTCAGAATGTCAAGCAGCTCCGCAGTTTTCTTGGTCTTGCAAGCTATTGCCGAAGATTCGTTGAGAATTTCTCTAAGATTGCAAAGCCTCTTTCCAACCTCCTCCAGAAGCATGTGAAGTATGTCTGGTCTCCTGAGTGTGACATTGCTTTCAACACTCTCAAAGAGAAACTAGTCACAGCTCCTGTCTTAACTCCTCCTTACGAATCCAAGCCATTTGAAGTTTTCTGTGATGCTTCTCTTCAAGGTCTCGGTGCTGTGTTAATGCAAGAGAAGAAAGTTGTGGCCTATACCTCTCGTCAGTTGAAGCCCAACGAAAAGAAGTACCCCACTCACGATCTTGAGTTGGCGGCAGTTGTCCATGCATTAATAACATGGAGACATCTCTTGTTGGGAAGAAAAGTGGACATATTCACCGATCACAAGAGTCTCAAGTACATCTTCACTCAGCCCAACCTCAACCTCAGGCAGACTCGATGGGTCGAAATGATTCAAGAGTACAATCCGAGTATTGAATATACTCCAGGCAAGGCCAATGTCATTGCAGATGCTTTGAGCAGGAAGGCTTAGTGCAACAGCTTAATCCTCAAGCCATTCCAACCGGATCTTTGTGAAGCTTTCCGCAAGCTGAATCTTCAAGTTGTTCCTTAAGGCTTTCTTGCCAACCTCATAGTCTCTCCTACTTTGGAAGATCAAATTTGTGAGGCGCAACTCCTGGATACAATGGTGAAGAAGGTGAAACGTGGTATCGACAAGGGTCTTTCCAAATACAAGTGCTATCGCATTGATGACAGAGACACTTTATTCTTCGAGGACCGGATTGTGGTTCCTAAAGGTGATCTAAGGAAAGTCATTATGAACGAGGCGCACAATTCTCTTCTTTCCATTCATCCTGGAAGTACGAAGATGTACCATGACCTCAAGCAGTCGTATTGGTGGACTCGAATGAAGCGAGAAATTGCTCAATTCGTGAATGAATGTGATGTCTGTCGAAGAGTGAAAGCAGAACACCAACGACTAGCTGGTCTCCTCCAACCTCTTGCTATCCCAGAGTGGAAGTTTGATCATATCGAAATGGACTTCGTGACTGGTTTTCCCAAGTCCAAGCCTGGAAATGATGCTATCTTCGTTGTCATCGACAAGCTTTCTAAAGTGGCTCATTTCCTTCCAATCAAAGAATCTATCACAGCAGCTCAGTTGGCAGAGCTATACACCTTCAGGATTGTCTCCTTGCACGGCATTCCACAATTGATTTCTTCAGATCGTGGAAGCATCTTCACTTCTAAGTTCTGGGACTCCTTCTAGAAGGCCATGGGCACCAACATTCGTTTCAGCATAGCTTTCCATCCTCAAACTAGTGGCCAAGTCGAGCGAGTCAATCAAATTCTTGAAGATATGCTCAGGGCTTGTGTCATTTCCTTTGGCATGAAATGGGAAGATTGTCTTCCATATGCCGAATTCTCCTACAACAACAGCTTCCAAGCAAGTTCGGGCAAGGCCCCATTCGAGATCCTCTATGGCGGAAAGTGCCGTACTCCTCTCAATTGGTCAGAGACTAGTGAACGCCAACTTCTTGGCAATGACTTAATCACAGAGGCTGAAGAAATGTGTAAAGTTATTCGTGAAAATCTCAAAGCCGCGCAATTGCGCCAGAAGAGTTACTATGATAGTAAGCACCATGATGTGGCTTTCGAGATCGGAGACCATGTCTACCTCCGCGTCTCTCCAATGAAAGGCACTCGTCGCTTCGGTATCAAAGGGAAGCTTGCCCCTAGATACGTGGTTCCTTTCAAGATCATTGGCAAAAGAGGCGACCTCGCCTATCAACTTGTGCTTCCTTCCAATTTCGCGAACGTGCACGATGTGTTCCACGTGTCACAGCTTCGCAAGTGCTTCAAGACGCCTGAGCGCACCATCAACTTCGAAGAGATTGACCTCCAAGAAGATTTGTCTTATCATGAGCACCCCATTGCTATTCTTGAAGAAACTGAGCGCAAGACTCGCAACAAGTCAATCAAATTCCTGAAAGTGAAGTGGTCGCACCATTCCGACCGAGAAGCCACCTGGGAACGCGAGGACCATCTCCGTTCCGAATATCCGGAGTTCTTTCAGTCCTAGATCTCGGGACGAGATCCTCTCGTAGTGGTGGAGTGTTGTAACACCCCGGATGTAACTTTCCATAATTGTAACTCCAACTCTTGCCATTTTCGGCCATGTGTTATGATATTCCCTCCGTGGTCGGGTTTTGTTTTTCGTTTTATATTTTGTTCATGTCATGCATTTCATATCATGTCATCATGTGCATTGCATTTGCATACGTGTTCGTCTCTTGCATCCGAGCATTTTCCCCGTTGTCTGTTTTGCAATCCGGCACTCCCACCTCCTCCGGTGCAACCCTCTTGTTTTCTTAGTGAGCGGGTGTTGAACGTTCTCGGAATGGAGCGAGGCTTGTCAAGTGGCCTTGGTATACCACCGGTAGACCACCGGTCAAGTTTCGTTCCATTTGGAGGTCGTTTGGTACTCCAACGGTTAACCGGGCAACCGCAAAGTCCGTTTGTGTGTGCAGCAAAAACCCCTCTCTAACCAGCCCAAAAACCCCTCTAACTCACTTCCATGCTCTAGGTCGTTCGATCACGAACGTGTGGGCGAAAACCGCACCTCATTTGGACTCTCCTAGCTCTCTCTACCTATATATTTGCACCTCCCCCCGAAATCTCGCAATCCAAAACCCTAAAATTCGCCCTCCGGCGCCGCCGGACGAACACGCCGCCGCCCCGAGCCAATCGGCAGCCGCCACCTGTGGCCGCAGCGCCGTCCCCGCCGTCGGCCCGCCAGGCCCGCTGCGGGCCCTCCCGGCCCGTTCGCCGCCGCGCGCCCTGCCCGCGCCTCCTCCGCGCCTCGAGCGCCTCCCGCGGGGGCCCCGCGCCGCCGCCGCCGCCTCGCCGTGCCCCGCCGTCCCCGCGCCGCCGCCGCCCTCGACGCCGGTCGCCGCCGCCTCCCCGCGCCGCTCCGCCTCCTCGCCCGACGCCGGCGTCCTCTGCTCCGGCGAGCTCCCTCGAGCCCGAGCCCCGATCTGGATCCAGAGAATGACAGGGTTGACTTTTTCTCTCCCCCCCCCCCCCCCCGAAATCTCCAAGTCCCAGTTTCTCATAATATGTACACATGTTCATTGCATCGTAACTCTCTGCATATAGCTCCGTTTCTCGCGTGTGATACATCAAAATGTTCACCTCGTGATGCACTTCATTTTGTTCTATTGCACCATGTTCATTTGAGTCCATCTTGACGCCCAAATCTCTGGTGCAAGAGTGCTAGTTGTTGTTATCTACTGTTACTTATCTGAACTTGGTGATTTGTTATTTTTGTTGCATTTAATCTGTGCATCTTATGAGTATGAGCTCTACATGTGTTTTTTTTATGCCATGCCACCTTTATAGAGGTGTATACCATGTATTTTTTTTATCTCTGTGGTGACTAGCACAAGCATGCAAACTAGGCTTCGTGATGTTTCTGATTTCAGGGACTTAGTAATTTCTCGAAGTCTTTGTCTGCTGTTATTTTGTTGCCATGTAAACTTGATGCTACAGAGAGATCCATGCTTATTTTGGTGTTGTTCAGTAAGGATGTTTTGTAGATATTGTTGTCATAGATCCATTTCCTCCCTTGTTTGAAATTATGGAGTGCCATAGCATGACTCAATCTTGCTCTACTTTTGCTATAAAATATTTCTGGCAGATTGTTTACATGTTATTCAATGTTGCCAAGCTTGTTGTAGTTGATCCATCCATGCTATATATTTGTTCTTGCCATGGTTAGCTTCATAAACATGCCATCTTGCTGTAGGTATGCTTGTTTTGTCATGTGGTGAGTGCATCAAGCTCACCAAGATGCCTTCATATTATTGTTTCTGCCATGCTCTGTTTTCTGCTAAGTCTGGAACCTGTTAACGAAACTTGCTATGTTTACATGGTTGCCATCATATCTTCTGGTCCTTTTTGGCTTATGGTCAGTAAGGGACTTTTGTCATATGCATTTGGTAGAATACTGGCATGCCTCGTTTTGCCATGTTAAGTTCCTGTAGCATGTTGATTTCGTGCTCTAAACATTGCTACCTGATGCTGTTTCAGTCATGTCCAGTAATTTCTCCGAGTCTGTGAACCTGTTATCTTTTGCACTTTTGCCATGCTTGTTTGAGCTTGTTATGTTGTGATCTAGCCGTAGCTCAGTGTTCATCTTTTGTCAAGCATCTCCTCTATATTACTGCCATATGTTTCGTTGCTATGTTGGGGTGCTGTAGCATAGCTTCTTGTTGCATTCTAAGTGCTATCATGCTGTTAATCGCAGATTCGTGTCATTCTTGTTTTGCTTGCCATTTGCAAACCGTGCATCCGTTTCCGGTGATCTTTATATCGATTTCGACCGAAATCATCTCATATTTCCAGTGGCATGCTTGGTTTGCCAAGTTACTGCCTTGTTCATCACTTTCCTTCCGGAGCACGCATATGCATCGCATATCATATCTTGCATATCATTCATGTTTTGCATCATGTTGCTTGTGCATTTCTCGTGGTCGATTATGGTTCCGTTTGCTTGTGTTCTTGTTTGGGTAGAGCCGGGAGACGAGTTTGTGAACGAGGAACCTGTTGAGTACGCTTACGAGGATCAAGCTTTCGACAACTCTGAGAACCTTGCAGGAAAGATGACCATACCCTCGAAATCATTTTTATCTTTGCTTTGCTAGTTGTTCGCTCTATTGCCATGCTATGGTACCTACCACTTGCTATACCATGCCTCCCATATTGCCATGTCAGCCTCTAACTATCTTTTTTCCTAGCAAACCGTTGTTTGGCTAAGTTACCGCTTTTGCTCAGCCCTTCTTATAGCGTTGCTAGTTGCAGGTGAAGTTGAATTTGTTCCATGTTGGAACATGGATATTTTGGGATATCACAATATCTCTTATTTAATTAATGCATCTATATATTTGGCAAAGGGTGGAAGGCTCAGCCTTATGCCTGGTGTTTTTTTCCACTCTTGCCGCCCTAGTTTCTGTCATACCGGTATTATGTTCCTTGAGTTTGCGTTCCTTACGCGGTTGGGTGATTTATGGGACCCCCTTGACAGTTCGCCTTGAATAAAACTCCTCCAGCAAGGCCCGACCTTGGTTTTACCATTTGCGACCTAAGCCTTTTCCCCCGGGTTTTCGCGAGCCCGAGGGTCATCTTTATTTTAAACCCCCGGGCCAGTGTTCCTCTGAGTGCTGGTCCAAACTAGAGCCACTTGCAGCACCACCTTGGGGAAACTCGAGGATTGGTTTTAGTTGTACGTAGTGTTCATCCGGTGTGCCCTGAGAACGAGATATGTGCAGCTCCTATCAGGATTTGTCGGCACATTCGGGCGGCTTTGCTGGTCTTGTTTTACCATTGTCGAAATGTCTTGTAAACCGGGATTCCGAGACTGATCGGGTCTTTCCGGGAGAAGGTTTATCCTTCGTTGACCGTGAGAGCTTATGATGGGCTAAGTTGGGACACCCCTGCAGGGTATTATCTTTCGAAAGCCGTGCCCGCGGTTATGAGGCAGATGGGAATTTGTTAATGTCCAGTTGTAGAGAACTTGTCACTTGACCCAATTAAAATACATCAACTGCGTGTGTAGCCGTGATGGTCCCTTCTCGGCGGAGTCCGGGAAGTGAACACGGTTTGAGTTATGCATGAACGTAAGTAGGAGTTCAGGATCACTTCTTGGTCATTACTAGATGACGACCGTTCCGTTGCTTCTCTTCTCGCTCTCTTTTGCGTATGTTAGCCACTATATATGCTTAGTGCCTGCTGCAGCTCCACCTCATTACACCATCCTTTCCTATAAGCTTAAATAGTCTTGATCTCGCGGGTGTGAGATTGCTGAGTCCTCGTGACTCACAGATTCTACCAAAACAGTTGCAGGTGCCGACGATGCCAGTGCAGTTGATGAGATCGACCTCAAGTGGGAGTTCGATGAGGAACGTGGTCGTTACTATGTGTCTTTTCCTAATGATCAGTAGTGGAGCCCAGTTGGGACGATCGGGGATCTAGCATTTGGGGTTATCTTATTTTCATTTGGATTTTGACCGTAGTCGGTCTATGTGTGGATTTTGGATGATGTATGAATTATATTTATGTATTGTGTGAAGTGGCGATTCTAAGCCAACTCTTTATCCCATTCTTGTTCATTACATGGGATTGTGTGAAGATGACCCTTCTTGCGAAAAAACCACAATGCGGTTATGCCTCTAAGTCGTGCCTCGACACGTGGGAGATATAGCCGCATCGTGGGCGTTACATTAGTATGCTTGAAGTATTACTACTTCTTATGTCAATATGAACTTTTATTTTGAATCATTTGGATCTGAACATTCATGCCACAATAAAAAAAATACATTGAGAATTATGCTAGGTAGCATTCCCCATCAAAAATTTTGTTGTTATCATTTACCTACTCGAGGACGAGCAGGAATTAAGCTTGGGGATGCTTGATACGTCTCCAACGTATCTATAATTTTTGATTGTTCCATGCTATTATATTACCTGTTTTGGATGTTTATGGGCTTTACTTTACACACTTATATCATTTTTTGGGACTAACCTACTAACCGGAGGCCCAGCTCGTATTGCTGTTTTTTTGCCTATTTCAGTATTTCGAAGAAAAGGAATATCAAACCGAGTCCAAACGGAATGAAACCTTCGGGAGCGTGATTTTTGGAACGAACGTGATCCATAGGACTTGGAGTGCACGTCAAGAAGCAATCGAGGAGGCCACGAGGGTGGAGGGCGCGCCCTTCCCTAGTGGGCGTGCCCCCTGTCTCGTAGGCCCCTCGGGCGTCCACCGACCTACTTCTTGCTCCTATATATACCCACGTACCCCGAAACCATCAAAGGCGACCACGAAAAACTATTTCCACCATCGTAACCTTCTGTATCCGTGAGATCCCATCTTGGAGCCTTCACCGGCGCTCCGCCGGAGGGGGAATCGACCACGGAGGGCTTCTACATCAACACCATAGCCCTTCCGATGAGTTGTGAGTAGTTTACCACAGACCTTCAGGTCCATAGTTATTAGCTAGATGGCTTCTTCTCTCTCTTTGAATCTCAATACAAAGTTCTCCTCGATCTTCTTGGAGATCTATTCGATGTAACTCTTTTTGCGGTGTGTTTGTCGAGATCCGATGAATTGTGGGTTTATGATCAAGTTTATCTATGAGAAATATTTGAATCTCCTCTAAATTCTTTTATGTGTGATTAAGTTATCTTTGCAAGTCTTTTCGACTTATCAGTTTGGTTTGGCCTACTAGATTGATCTTTCTTGCAATCGGATAAGTGCTTAGCTTTGGGTTCAATCTTGCGGTGTCCTTTCCCAGTGACAGCAGGGGCAGCAAGGCACGTATTGTATTGTTGCCATCAAGGATAAAAAGATGGGGTTTATATCACATTGCATGAGTTTATCCCTCTACATTATGTCATCTTTCTTAATGCGTTACTTTGTTCTTTATGAACTTAATACTCTAGATGCATGCTGGATAGCGGTCGATGTGTGGAGTAATTGTAGTAGATGCAGGCAGGAGTCGGTCTACTTGTCATGGACGTGATGCCTATATACATGATCATGCCTAGATAATCTCATAATTATTCACTTTTCTATCAATTGCTCGACAGTAATTTGTTCACCCACCGTAATACTTATGCTATCTTGAGAGAAGCCACTAGTGAAACCTATGGCCCCCGGGTCTATCTTTGATCATATAAGTTTGCTATTTACTTTTATTCGCATCTTTACTTTTCCAATCTATATTATAAAATACCAAAAATATATTTATCTTATCATATTATCTCTATCAGATCTCACTTTCGCAAGTGGCCGTGAAGGGATTCACAACCCCTTTATTGTGTTGGTTGCGAGTTCTTTGTTTGTTTGTGTAGGTGTGTGGGACTTTTTGGGGAGTCTCCTACTGGATTGATACCTTGGTTCTCAAAAACTGAGGGAAATACTTACGCTACTGTGCTGCATCACCCTTTCCTCTTCAAGGAAAACCAACGCAAGCTCAAGACGTAGCACGCCCTGACGGAGGCGCGGGGCGCAGCCATCAGCAAGGCCGGGGAGCTCTCCGAGGCCAACAAGTCCATCAAAGACCTCACGCTGAAGCTGGAAGGCCTCGAGGAGATGCTCACGAAGGCCAAAGCCCGGGAGGGGACCCTGGCCAAGGAGCTGGAGACCGAGAAGCAGCTGCGGAAGGATGAGGCCGCCACCCACAAGGATTTCGTGGATGGTCAGAACCGCTGGATCGGCCGCTTCGAGGACGTCGCCGGCAGGATCACCGCGCAGCTGGCTACCGTGGGGATGCCAAATGCGAGGTACGCCCCAGAGCGTAGCGGGACCACCAATGCCAAACTGGCCCTGTTCTTCGAGGTTGTTCTCGGGGCCTTGGAGCAGGTCAAGTCCAATTGGGCAAGCTCCTTGGCCGACGAGTCCCACCTAATTTGCCAGGGCGCCATGACCAAGGTCCTCACCCAAGCTGGCCTCCTGGAACCCCGACCTCGATTTGGACGCCGGGCTGGACAGCTTGCAGGGCGATGCGGACCTCTTAGGGATCAAGGAGCGCATTGAGCCCGTCATCAGCCGCATCGGCGGAATCTGGAGGGTGGAGGGCCAGCGCCGGGACTAGGTGCCCCGTTCCTTGTTGCCGCTGCGAGTTCATGACCAAGACAATTCATATCTTTAGTTAGGACCGCAGCAACAATTGGTGTAATATAACTCTGCAGTACTTTTGATATCATGCATGTTATTTTCCCGTTCGATTTCCCTTTGTATGTCCACCCTACGTTAACTGGGTAGGCTTGCTGGCGCGTAAACCCAGGGCGGCGTCTAGGGGATGGATCCCCATTGGCATGCCGGGTGCGCTTGCTGCCGGGTGAACCACCTTACCACCCTCGATGCGGCCGCTCGATCTGTCGAGCTTGACTCGATTCAGAATTGAGAGCATTGCCAATTGCGGAAGGTTACCCTGCCACTCTCAACGCGGCCGCTTGAGCTGTTGAGGGGACTCAAAACAGAACAAGGGCGTCACCAATCGCGGAAGGGCCCCTTTGCATGCAGGCTTTCATACATAGGGCAGGATCTTCGAGGACAATAACCTCACATATAAAAAGGGAATTGCTTAAGGTTTCGCATGACTTAGCTCTTTTGTTGCCGCGCTGGCGTCCTACGCATTCGCAGGCGGCGTCTTTTTCTTCTGGCCCTCTCCTTCTTGGGAGCCATGGTGATGCAGAACTGTGCCACTGGCTGCAAAACCAGATGCTCACTACTGCGCCCCCACCTGGTGTGCCAAAGATGTCGGTGGGAAACGACACCTATGGGACCACGAGGATCCCTTCTGCGGTTGCGGGGCGCTGGGTGGTGAGGAGAGCAGGATCAGAAGTCCGTACAAGCACGCGGATCGTTTACCCAGGTTCGGGCCGTAGAGATGCGTAATACCCTAGTCCTTCTTGGATGTGTATATCTGTGTTCTTGAGGAGCTCGAACTAGCTACAAGGGGCGTAACTTGTCCAAGAGTCCGAATCCTTCTCCCGGATCCTTATAGGCGTAGGGATCGCCACAGTGGCACCAGGAGGTGGCATCAGGGTACTATGGTTAAGCTTATCGCTAGCTATTACGGGACAAGGCGCATTTAATGTGCCCCTGACGTGTCCCCTCCACTTTACCGCCGCTTCGCCCCGCCTCAACACGCGCCTGGGCCAGCGAGGCGGTGGTGCCATGTAGGCAGGCAAGCAGCTGAGGTGGCGAGGTGATGGATCCTTCGGGAAGATCTGCATGTCACCACATAGGCATGTGCTGAGTTGGTGGAGGAGCCTTGCGTCGACATGCAGGTGCCTGCCCAGCTGGTGGGCTGGCAGCTGCATGGGATTGGTGGCGAAAAGCTTGGCGGGTGCAGGCCTGGCTATGGCCTTGCGGATGCCCTCGGCAAGGGCCTTGCCGGGGCCCCGGCAAGGGTCTTTCCGTGGCGTTGTGGTCGTCCCCGGCAAGGATCTCGCCGGGGGTCTTGTGGGCATCCTCGGCAAGGATCTCGCCGAGGCTCGTCGTCTTCCACTCTTCTGATTAAGAGTGTTGTTCTTGTCTTCACAAAGATCTGCATACCACCATGGAGGTGCCTCCCAAGCCCTGGCCCAACGTGGCTGATGGTGTTGGAAACTGTGGGCTCAAGGGTGGCCCGCTCCACTGGCATTGGACGTGCTGCCCCGGCAAGGGTCTTGCCAGGGCTGCTGAGGCTGCCCCGGCAAGGGTCTTGCTGGGGGAGCCTGCTTCGTCCCTCTGCTCTTTGTGATCTCAATCTTGGCGTCGTCTCGCTTGTCTTGTGCTTTGGTTCCACCTCGGTTCTCCTCCCCTGTCTTGCCAAGTGCGGCTGCGGCGCGTGGCTCCGACTGCCCGTGCACAAGTAAAGGGGTCAAAAGGAGAGCCCCTACTTTTGTACACCGACACACAAAAAGAAGCTACTATCTCAGAGTCAAGTCCACATTTAGCGCTAAATCCATGAAAAGCATCGGTATCTGTCGTGGAATTGTCACGGAAGATGTCCTAGTGTAAGGACTTAGTCGCGAGGCCAATGCATCTATGTGGTAGCTTGAAGGGGTTGAGCGGAATCGAGAGACGCAACACATAAGATGAGGATTTAGACAACTTCGGGCCCCGGGAAACATCATCCGGTAATAACCCTACATGCTGTTTGTGGCTAGGTCTCATTATGATCATGAAGGAGTCGCCGTAAGCCGGCTCTCCTCTTTCTGTCTAGCCCTAGATATTGTTTCTTGTCTCTCCTCCCTCTTGGGGAGCCCTGCCCCTCCTTATATAAGTTGAAGGGGCGGCTTACATCTAGAGTCCTAGTAGGACTAGGACTAGTCTATCTTTTCTTACAAGTTGAATACAAGTCCAGGTCTTGCTTCCTTTGTAGGAGAATATTCCTTATGCCTTTCCTCTTAAGCCGGCCTACCATAACGTAAGCCGGCCTTCTGGGCCTTGAGCCTCTTGGGCCCCCGGGTCTTGTCGCTCCTCTGATCCGCTTGCCAGGTCACCCATAAGTCGCCAGACTCGGGCGAGTCACTTAGTGAGTCGTCCAGTCAGGGCGGGTCATTATTACGTCGCCAAGTCCGGCCGGGTTAAACATCCGGCCGGGTCATACCGCTGGGTATATCCCCGACATTAGCCCCCAAGTTTAATTTGGATTTATCCATGTTAAACTGATCTGCAACATAAATACAAGAACAAATTGACAGGTTGTACTCCGGGTTAAATATTCTTGTAAGCCGGCACTTGATCATCCTTAAGTCCTTGATACATGCCCATGAACTTATAGCAAATCTCCTTTAGTAGATATGTTCCAACTTTTGTGAATGCAAAAAATCCAGATACTTCTTTTGAGAAATCCGGGTCAATAGGCCAGCTTCAGAGTCAATTTGCTGGCATTGGTCTCTTGTAGAGAAATATTGTAAGAAATAATCCACTTGAATCGGCTTCCAAAGCGCTGGCTTAAAACATATTGGTCTTGAAATACTCATCTGACTTTCAGCCGGGTTGAAGAAGTAAGACTTGCCGGTTTATCAAAATTGCCGGCTTGTAAATATTGATAGCACCGGGTCATAACTGTTGCCGACATCGGGTCATAATTATTGGTGACGCCGGATCATGATTGTTGCAAACACCGGGTCAATTTGATCCTCCTGACTTGCTCAAAACTGATAATTTGAAGATTCTTCTCCCTTATATCCATATTACCTGTAGCCCCCAAGTCTTGAGCAGAACAAAGTGATGTTTAAGACTTGCTCCAATAAATGTTGCAACCTTGAAGAAATCCGGTTTATTCATCTCAATCGTATAAACTGAATATTCCACACATGTAGCCCCCAAGTGCCGGGTTGTCATGCTTGCAGCAACCAGGGACTTGTAATTGCTTTATGCTTATGAAAACTTCAACCAGTGTAGCCCCCAAGGGTCGGGTCATTATGCATAATGAACAGGGACTTTTGAAAATATGATCATGTAGACTTTAACAGCAACGTGTAGCCCCCAAGGGCCGGCTCAATAAGATATTACTGAGCTAGGACTTTGTATATGATTCATTGATAATACCATCAAATGATGTAATCTCCACCATGGGGCTTGAACCCACGTCCACAAGGTTAAGATCTTTGTACTCTACCAACTGAATAATGGATCTTTCAATATAATGGATTAAGGCTTGTGTACCTTGAATTTCCGACAGGAGCAATTGGTAGCCCCCAAGGGCCGGCTCACTTAAAATGTGATGAGTCGGGTCTTCAATAAGTTGAGCAAAAAATGACTTTGCATTAGCCCCCAAGTGCCATGGTGCATGCTGGCAGTGACATGGGACTTGTATATTCGATGTAATCTCGATTTGAACAATGTAGCCCCCAAGTGCCGGGTCGTAAGTCTGTAGCGACTCGGGACTTTTTCCTCCATTGTAAAATAAATCATGCCCATTGATAAAAATAATAGCCGTTGCGCTAAAGCGACATTGAAAACCTCAATCATAACACTGGTTATTGATAATCACAATAGAAATCCAGCCATGTTGGCTATTCAAGATTCGAATAATATAATCCGGTATGAAAACCTCAATCATTCAATATCATCATGAAAATTCAGCCAGTTTTGGCTATTAAAGATTTGAATACCTCATCGGTTGACAAGTAAACCCGGAGTTTAAATACCTGGCGGCTCTTGGCCAATGACGACTTAATGCGCCTTCATTGTAAGCCGGAATTTTTGTAACTCGGTGGCCTATAGCCCTTGAGAAAACCAATAATTGATAACCCTTTTGAGACACCAATTTCAGTGATGAGCTTGGACTGAAGCATTTATATAAGTCATAGTTCTGCAAATCCTGCACAGAGTTTAAACAACATATGCCCTGGCGACTTAACGTCAAAAGCCAGGGCGGGTTACCACCCAAATGTAGTCTTACCCTGCACACAAGTAGATCACAAGAACCCTTGGCGGTTTGCCGCAGGGCGGGTCATATAAAAAACCCGAAAAGAATCATAAATAGACAAGCCGGTTATCAATCATGATGTTAAGACACAATTGATGTTATCATACTTATGATCCTTTGGATGATACCACCGGTTTACGTGACCCGGAGGGTGAAGTTGATAACGTAACCCTGTAAAAGCCGGCACATATGATATTTGTGACGACTCAAATACTTGTGATTGTATAAAATAGATAAAAAAAATTAAGGCTTCTGATTCGAATACAATCAGTAACCGTTCCAAAGGGGTTAAGCTAAGATTCGAATACGATCATATAGCCCCCAGTGGCGTTGGCATTGCCGATCAAAGTGGGTATCGACAGCTATGTTCTCTTTGGTTCGAATACGACCTATGTTTGAACAGGAAGCCCCCAAATGACCTTAAGAGTTGTTTAGCGACGCTGATTCGAATACGATCCACGTTGAATCCCAAAGGGGTTGAGCTATGATTCGGATACGATCAAGAAGCCCCCAAGTAGGTTCAGCAGTTTGCTAATCAAAAGGGTATCGACAGCTATGTTCTCTTTGGTTCGAATACGACCTATGTTTGAACAGGAAGCCCCCAAGTGACCATATAAGTTTTGGCATTGCGCCGATCAAGAGGGTACTGATAGCTATGCTCGATGAGCGGGAAGCCCCCAAGTGATCATAATAAGATAAGCCGTAAGGCAGGATACCCAAGTTTGAACCACGCATCATGGCAGCAAGTTCTTTGGCAACCTTTAATTTTTCTGAGAACTCGAACTTGCGAGAGATTAATTCTTTTTGAACCAGAAGTTTAAACCGGATGTGAAAGCTTCAAAACTTTGTGAGAGATAAATTTACCATGAGCCGGATTTGAATCGGATTTGAGAGCTTCAAAGCCTTGTGGTAAATAAATTTCCCTTGAACCGGTTTTTAAACCCGATATTAAGAGCTTCAGTGCTTTGTTGGAGAGAGATGTTTCTTGAACCGGATTTTAAACCAGAATCCTTCTTTTTAAACCGGAAATTTTCTGACAGCCTTTAAATTTTTCACTAATATAGCGGTAGCCTCCGGAACCGGGTTACCTTCCCTCCAATGACCCGGAGTTCTTGAATTCACTAACACCGGCCAATTTTGCCGAGTCATGTCATTGTAGCCCCCGAGTCTCAAGACGACTCGAGGAGTTGGCTTGAGATTCTCCATATTGGACCAGAGCAGAAGGTGTATATCATCAGCGCATTGATAGCGTGATGTGAACCCACAGAAGGTTGAAGTGACTGCGGCGGGATATAAATGATCCCGTATGAGTCGTGTCAGCAACTCGGCCAATGGCTCCTTCCAACTGGTTGTTCGAAGTTAACCAAACTGTAGTGGCGGTGACTCGTGCGCCTGCCCATTGAACCATCCAGTGCAGACGACGGCTGATAATATATGATAATTTGCCTCTAGTTTATTGGAAGAAAACCGGGCTTCCCAAGTAGTGACTTGCTCATAATCAATAAACAACTCATCCAGACAAGTGCGGCCTGATATGTTGATGTAGACCAGGCCGCGAGAGACGGACGGTAAAGACGACAGTAACATCAGAGGCGGCATAGACAGATGAGTCGGCTGTGGCATTGTAAGCCGGTGCGGACGGGTGAGTTGTCCTCCTTGTTGTAAGCCGGCATGGTCGCGAGAGACGGCCACGGTGTTGTAAGCCGGCGCGGGTGCGAGAGACGGCCACGGCGTTGAAGCCGGTGCGGGAGCCCGTTGAGTAACGACGACCACCTGTGCCAAAAGATGTTGGCGTGCCTCAGTCACCGCGGTATAATATCACTTTTTGTCATAAATAATTGCCCTGCATAAACAATATTGCAGACCAAGGCAAAGATAAACTTGCTCTTTGACAAAAACAACATGTGCTAATAAAACAAACTTGGATGGATATCACCTGATTTGTTTGGACGACGTTTATCGAGATAGAGCTGGCTCAATATAGTTCCGGCGGCTTAGGCAGACCGGCGACTTATATAACCCCGGCGGCTCAAAGCGGCAAGGGCGGCTCAATATAGCCCCAGCGGCTCAACACGGCAGAGGCGGCTCAGCGCGGCCCCGGCGGCTTAGCACAGCGGGGGCGGCTCAATAGGGCAACTCACCACCACAGGAACGGCTCAACGCGACCTCAGCGGCTCAATAAACGCTAGTGCAAAAGTGATATTGGTACGCACCTTATGCGACACCTGCGAAAAAATATCACAGACCAACGTAATTGTTCTCAAACAATTTAATATGCTTGACAAAATACATAAAATGATAGTACCTGGTGATTTGTCGGATGAGCACAGACATAATGCATAATGCTGGCCTCCACGTGGGATAGTAGCACCAATAAGTAATTAAAAAGCCTTGTCGTGATTGATCCAGTAGTACTTTGCTTCTTGCTTTGACTAACTTTGACTGTCATTGATCTGCTGGAAATTTGATAGTTGTACTTGCCCACTGGGACTCCTGCCCAGGGCCAGGGATCAACCATGACAGCTGGGTGCAGGGAAACGATAGCAAGGTAATAGCCACTTGCTCCTTGTCCTCCAACCTCGTCTCCCTGAAGCAGCTGTGGCGGAAGTAACCCGCGGTGAGCCTGGCGGAGCCGGTCATTTGGCCGGGCCAGACCGGGTTGGAGACCGCAGGTGGGCGGCTCAGCAGCGCCCCGGCGAGTCCGCGGCGGAGGGACACCGGCGAGGCAAGGCGCGGCGAGTGACTCGGCAAAAGCGGCTCGGAGAGGTGGAAGTGAGGTCGCTCAGCCAAGGCCCAAGGGCGACTCAGCGCAGCTCCTAGCAGAGGATGGAAACGACACGGTGGGTCTCAGCCGCGACCGCTCAGTGCGTGGCGGCGGCGGCTCAAGCAAAATTGCAGGGCGACAACAGCGGCCTAGCGCGGTCATGGCAAAATCCGACTCTGTGCGATCCAATCCTTCTCCGGGTCGTGGTCACATCCACGGTAGTAGCGGAGTCCCGTCGCGACGGCGGCTCCGGAAGTGGCTTAGAGGTGTGCCCACGGCCACAACAGCAGAGGCAGTAGATGATCAAAAACGTGGGCGTGGGCCTCAACGGCGGCTTAGCGGAACCGGCTTGATGCGGGCCGAACCACAATCACACTGAGCGACGGCGCAGACGACTCGGAGGCGCACCGGCGAGTCCACGGTGGCGAGGCGGAGTCTGAGTCTGTGGCCGCATCAGCGGTGTCATGGGCAACTTCCTCTTCTTCTTTTTTAATCCTCACATGACACCCAATAGCTTAGCACTGTAGTACTACTTGCAACCACATAGCAGATCGTCTCGGATTCCTTCACGCAAGTAATAACAACAGTGATCTATCAAATCTCCTGGTCAATTGCTGTGTTGTTGTTGCTTCAAAACTTTCGCCAGCGAAAATTGGATGACAGCGTAATTGGACAGGTCTCGAACTCCCATGCTGTGCGAAAAAACAGTAAGATTCGGCGACTCGGAAAATTGCCTGGTCGCGTGCGGAAACACAACAGAGAGTTGAACTCGCCGGAACATCTGACCACGCGTGCGGCGGCGCACGCAATCCTAATCTTCTCGATTTCAGATTTTGTAAAAAAGATTTCTTCTCGTCCATGAGATGTAATAGATGAACAATGAACTTGCCGATTCTTTTTTCTTCAGCACATCACAAGCTTCTCGATCCCTGAAGAGATCCCTCCAAGAACTCATCACCACCGTGCGCAGGCCCCACGGTGGGCGCCAACTGTCGTGGAATTGTCACGGAAGATGTCCTAGTGTAAGGACTTAGTCGCGAGGCCAACGCATCTATGTGGTAGCTTGAAGGGGTTGAGCGGAATCGAGAGACGCAACACATAAGATGAGGATTTAGATAGCTTCGGGCCCCGGGAAACATCATCCGGTAATAACCCTACATGCTGTTTGTGGCTAGGTCTCATTATGATCATGAAGGAGTCGCCGTAAGCCGGCTCTCCTCTTTCTGTCTAGCCCTAGATATTGTTTCTTGTCTCTCCTCCCTCTTGGGGAGCCCTGCCCCTCCTTATATAAGTTGAAGGGGCGGCTTACATCTAGAGTCCTAGTAGGACTAGGACTAGTCTATCTTTTCTTACAAGTTGAATACAAGTCCAGGTCTAACTTCCTTTGTAGGAGAATATTCCTTATGCCTTTCCTCTTAAGCCGGCCTACCATAACGTAAGCCGGCCTTCTGGGCCTTGAGCCTCTTGGGCCCCTGGGTCTTGTCGCTCCTCTGATCCGCTTGCCAGGTCACCCATAAGTCGCCAGACTCGGGCGGGTCACTTAGTGAGTCGTCCAGTCAGGGCGGGTCATTATTACGTCGCCAAGTCCGGGCGGGTTATACATCCGGCCGGGTCATACCGCTGGGTATATCCCCGATAGTATCCATAAAAGATTTCACACAATCAAACTTAGGTGTCATACCTGAATCCTCACCATCGTCGGAACCCCAATCTTCAGAGTTGCGTTTAATTCTTTCCAATAAGTCCCACTTAAATTCAATAGTCTTCAGCATATAAGAACCAGCACAAAAAGTATCGAGCATGGTGCGATCATTGAGAGAAAGCCGAGCATAAAAATTTTGAATAATCATTTCTCTTGAGAGCTCATGATTGGGGCATGAATATAACATTGACTTAAGCCTCCCCCAAGCTTGAGCGATGCTTTCTCCTTCGCGAGGCCAAAAATTATATATGTAATTACGATCAGGATGAACAAGATGCATAGGATAGGACTTCTGGTGAAATTCCAACTTCAATCGTTTATAGTTCCAAGATCCCGTATCATCACATTGAAAGTGCAACTATCCCTAGGTGGTTTTGGTAATTCCTAACAACATATAGCTCATTGAGCTAATGCTATTTCAAGATAAATATTTTCAGGAAAGCTCAATGATTGGCATGGCATGGATGAGAAAAGTGGACCCCTCAAAACGCTAAGGACAAAAGGATTGGCTCAAACTCAAAGCTCAAGACTCTACATTTTATATTTTAGTGATCCAAGATCACATTGAGTCTATAGGAAAAGCCAATACTATCAAGGAGGGATGAGGTGTTGCTTAATGGCTTACTTGCTCAAAGTGCTTAGTGATATGCTCCAAAGCCCTCAACTAGTTTCTCACATCCACATATGACCTAAACCACAAGTCAAACTCGGCCCCACCGATTCTTTTTATCCGGCGCCACCGAGTTCAGATGTCATAGCCACTGCCACAAACCCTAGGCAAATCGGTCTCACTGATAGGGATCTCGGTCTCACCGAGATGGGATTGTAATCTCTCTGTTTCCCTTCGTAACGTTTCGGTACCACCGAGATGAGCGATCGGTCCCACCGAGATTGCAATGTAAACTCTCTGTTTCCCTTTCGTAACATTTCGGTCTCACCGAAATGAGCGAACCGGTCCCACCGAGTTTACCTGACCAACTCTCTGGTTACCTTATTACCAAAATCGGTCCCACCGAGTTTGTGTAATTGGTCTCACCGAGATTACGTTATGCCCTAACCCTAACCATATCGGTCCTACCGAGTTGCATGTCGGTCCCACCGAAAATCCTAACGGTCACTAGATTTGCTAAATCGGTCAGACCGAGTTTCTCAATTCGGTCCCACCGAGTTTGGCAAGTTGTGTGTAATGGTTAGATTTTGTGTGGAGGCTATATATACCCCTCCACCTCCTCTTCATTCGTGGAGAGAGCCATCAAAACGAACCTACACTTCCAACTTATATCTTCTGAGAGAGAACCACCTACTCATGTGTTGAGACCAAGATATTCCATTCCTACCATATGAATCTTGATCTCTAACCTTCCCCAAGTTGCTTTCCACTCAAATCTTCTTTCCACCAAATCCAAATCCTATGAGAGAGTTGAGTGTTGGGGAGACTATCATTTGAAGCACAAGAGCAAGGAGTTCATCATCAACACACCATTTGTTACTTCTTGGAGAGTGGTGTCTCCTAGATTGGCTAGGTGTCACTTGGGAGCCTCCGACAAGATTGTGGAGTTGAACCAAGGAGTTTGTAAGGGCAAGGAGATCGCCTACTTCGTGAAGATCTACCGCTAGTGAGGCAAGTCCTTCGTGGGCGACGGCCATGGTGGGATAGACAAGGTTGCTTCTTCATGGACCCTTCGTGGGTGGAGCCCTCCGTGGACTCGCCCAACCGTTACCCTTCGTGGGTTGAAGTCTCCATCGACGTGGATGTACGATAGCACCACCTATCGGAACCACGACAAAAACATCCGTGTCTCCAATTGCGCTTGAATTCTGCAAACCCTTCCCTTTACTTTCTTGCAAATTGCATGCTTTACTTTCCGCTGCTCATATACTCTTTGCATGCTTGCTTGAATTGTGTTGAGATTGCTTGGATTGTGCTAAGTTAGCTAAAATCTGCCAAAGACTAAAATTGGGAAAAGGATAAGTTTTTATTTGGTCAAGTAGTCTAATCACCCCCCCCCCCTCTAGACATACTTTCGATCCTACAAGTGGTATCAGAGCTTTGGTCTCCATTTGCTTTGATTTCCATAGCTTTTGGTAATCATAGCCTTGGTTTCACAACCTAGGAGAGTATGGCGTCTAGCGAGGGAAACTATCACCGTAGAGGTCCTTACTTTGATGGTACTAATTTTGCTAGTTGGAAGCACAAGATGAAAATGCATATTCTTGGACATAACCCCGCCGTTTGGGCTATTGTGTGTATTGGCTTGCAAGGTGAATTCTTTGATGGGAGAGAACCGAACCATGAAGCTAGCGCGGAAGAGTTGAAGATGCTACAATACAACGCTCAAGCTTGTGATATTCTCTTCAACGGATTGTGCCCCGAAAAATTCAACAAAATCAGCCGTCTTGAGAATGCAAAGGAAATTTGGGATACTTTGATTGATATGCATGAAGGTACCGACTCCGTCAAGGAATCCAAGTTGGATGTGCTTCAAAGTCAACTTGAGAAGTTCAAAATGAAGGATGGTGAAGGCGTCGCTGAAATGTACTCTAGGCTTGCTCTCATCACAAATGAGATTGCCGGCTTAGGAAGTGAAGAGATGACCGACAAATTCATCATCATGAAGATCCTAAGAGCGTTGGACGGAAAATATGATACCGTGTGCACATTGATCCAAATGATTCCCAATTACAAAGATCTCAAGCCAACGGAAGTCATTGGAAGAATTGTTGCTCATGAGATGTCACTCAAGGATAAGGAGGAACTTCACAACAAGTCAAGTGGTGCTTACAAAGCCTCATGTGAAGCCCCCACATCATCAAGTGAGAAACAAACCTTCAATGAAGAATTGAGCCTAATGGTGAAGAACTTCAACAAGTTTTACAAGTGTAGAAGCAAAGAGAGAAGCTCCAAGTCAAGGTCCTACAATGACAAAAGATCTTCTAGTCGAGAGCGAAACTGTTACAATTGTGGAAGACCCGGACACTATTCCAATGCGTGTACGGCATCCTACAAAAGAAGAGAAGAATCACCTAAGAGGAGAAGTAGAAGAGAGGAATCACCACCAAGAGAGAGAAGGAGTAGAGATGATCGTTATGAACGAAGAACATCCCGGAGGAGCAAGGATTCGGAAAGGAAGGACAAGTCATCAAGGAGCTACCCAAAATGAAGACATCAAGCTCATGTTGGTGAATGGGTATCCGGCTCCGACTCCGACAATCACTCCGAGAGAAGTTATCACTCCGACTCCGAATATACTCAAGATGAAGGTGTTGCCGGTCTAGCACTTGTGTCAACCAACTCCTACGACATATTTGATTCACCAAATGAAGGACTTGGAAGATGCTTCATGGCTAAAGGCCCAAAGGTATCACACCCCGAGTATGTTGATTTCAATAGTGATGAAGATGACTCGCTAGGTGATGATGATTTACTTGTTGACAACTCTAGTGATGAATATTATGATGAAACGTCAATTAATCATGCTAATCAAGATAAAACGAATGAAAATGATAAGGAGAAGATTGAGCTTCTAACTAAAGAACTAAACACTCTTAAGTTAGCTCATGAAACTATCTTAGAAGATCATCGAGAACTTTTAAGGACTCATGAAAAGTTACGCTTTGAAAAGCTCAACCTTGAGCAAGAGCATGAGTTCTTAAAGGCAATCAATGATGATCTTCGTAAGAAAAGTTCTTCTACATTGCCAAGCGTTTACTCTTATCTACTTACATGCCTCAAGTCAAATCTAATAACAAGAACAAGAAGGATTCTTCCTCTAGTAGTAACAATAATCATACTAAATCCAATGTTGTTGCTTCTAGTAGTTCTCTTGATTCCACTAATGATTCTCTTAGCCAAGTTACACTTGAGCAAGAAAATAGCTTATTGAAGGGAATTATAGAGAAAGGTGTTTACAAGAGCCTTGCCGGGAGTAAGCAATTCGAGGAAATTGTACGCAAGCAAGGAAGGCACCGGAAGAACCAAGGTGTTGGTTTTGAACGAAAGTTCAATGCCAATGGAGTTGAGTGGGAAGAAGATCAATACCCCAAGACGAAGTTTGTTCCTCAACAAGAGAAGTATGATCCTACTTCCTTCAAAGGGACACAAGCTCAAGATGATCTTCCACCACAAGACCACAAGAAAAAAGGCAAGGATAAGCTTCAAGAGGAGATTGATGCATTTGAAGAAGCTCCTAAGGCCTTGGTCAAGTGGGTTCCCAAGACTACGTCAAGTTCTACTTCATCAAGTACGACTACAACTCCAAGGATTCCCATCAAGATGATATGGATCCCGAAGAAGAAGAACTAAAGAGTTCTTGAGGGTGACTCCGCCAACATACTTCACTCTTATCATTTTGGCAAGGACAAGTGCAATCAACTTCCACATCTTGCACTAGTTCAAGGAGTCACAAACCCTCTTGTTGGTAAGACAACGGACAAGGTAACCTAATGCCTTCATAGACATCATCTTGTGTGTGCATCACTCTATGTCTATGGATATCCTTGTTTGTTCCTTGTGGGACTAACCCGTGTAGGTATTGAATGTGAAAATCACTCCAAAGGATTGCTCCAAATGATCTACATCAACATTGAGCATCCACATCTTCAACACCTACATGAAGTCATCATCGACAAAACCCAAGGTTAGTTCATCCCTCTTAGGGGGGATCTCACATCTAGGGGGAGCTTTACTCTAAGAATTGAGTCAAAGCAACTCTAATGATATGAACACAACAATGCTTTATGTAAAAGTGGTAACCCCACTTGATCTTAAACGATGAGTATGACCTATGATCAAATGTTCTCATTTGACTCCTATGTCAATATACTCATATATAGATGACCTAGTCATCGCCAATTGCTTGATAGATGCTAGTATTGGTTGTGCATGCTTTGCCACATATTCCATTTGCTATTTTATTGTGTGAGCATGTTGGTTGCATATTTTACTCATTTGAGGACATCCACTTGTTGTTTTGATTGTTTGGTTTCTTTTTCTTTTGCCAAGTGGATGGACAAGAATGCCTAAGAACCTTCTCTAGCTATCTATGCTTTTCTCGTCTCAAACTCTATTCATGCTACATCACAAAATTTGATCAAGTCAGATTCGAACCACTCTGTGTGAGGAGCACTCGGAGTCCCCGATTCGTCGTAGACTTAAACTTCCAAAACTTCTTTGTGCATTTCGGTCTGACCGATTCTTCCACTTCGGTCATACCGAGATCACTAAGTCGATCTAGGTTTTCAATCTTGGTGCAACCGATTTGAACTTTTCGGTCACACCGAGTTGCTGTAACTGCTTGCAGTTATGCATCTCGGTGCCACCAAGTTGTTCCACTCGGTCACACCGACAGGGTCAGGCTATATATATCCACGGGTCAAATTTTGGAAATTTCTCCAAACTCTTTCGCCCGCGCTCAGCCTGCTCTGCCTTCCTGGGTATCCGGATCGTCCTCCTCATCGCCAGCTGCCTCCTACCGCTGGTCTCCGCCGCCATCAATGGGAATCGTCTCCGCCGTTGCCGCCGTAGCAAGTCCATCGCCGAACTAGGGTATGGACTTGATCTTTGTGCTATTCCTAACTCCGAATTCCTAGCACGTTGTTTTGCCATTAATCTTGCCACGATTGAGATCATCTTATCCACCGAAAACACTCCGTAGATTAGATGTGAATTGAAAATTTAGGGTTAGGTTTCCGCCGAAACCATCTCGGACCAACCGAGTTGTAGAACTCGGTTCCACCGATTCGGCTAAGGCCATTGCACATGTGATTCTCGGTCTGGCCGAGAATTGCAAATCGGTATTACCGAGTTCAGAACTTCATGAAATCCTAGCAGTCCCGGTGCCACCGAACTGTGACTCGGTCTAACCGAGTTCACTAGTTTAGGTTCCAAAAGCTGCTTCGGTATCACCGAGTTTACAAATCGGTAGATCCGAAATGCTTTCTGTGGAAAACTAAAACTAAGTTTTTGACTCATTCTTTTGCAAAAACCTCTGTATTTTGTGATGCTCATCTATTCTACCTCATCTATATCAATTCACAGGGTCTGCTGTCAGTATTTGCATCATGTCAGATCAGAGTGACAGTCAGAACAAGTCTGAGGAGCAGGTTCACATGAGTGAGGGCACTAGTCCCTCTAGCATCTATGATGAAGGATGCAGGAGCACACCCAGCAACTTACCCAAGGCAGCCACCAGGGCCAGAAAGAAGAGAACCTCAGATTCTGAGGATGAAGACTATGTGGCTGTTGAGGATGAGGCCACTTCCAAGAAGAAGGTGCTCAAGAAGGAATATGGCACAACTGCTGCCACTAAGCCTGGTATGAAGACCAAAGCACCTGCAAAGATAATTCCCATGTCCAAAGCCAGAGCCTCTACTCAAGTACCTTTGGAATCTGAACCCAAAGAGGCTGCTACAGAAGGGAAGAAGAGGAAGGAAAGGGTCAAGAAGACCATGGCCAGGGTTATTGGAAAGCCTTCCATGATGGAAGAAGCAGAAGAGGAAGAGGTTGCTGCACCAGCACCCAAAGCTCAAAAGCTTATGGGTGATGCCATCAGGTGAGGGGCTGCTTCATCAAAGCCCAAAGAAGCTCCTAAGGAAGTTGCTCCAAAGCCCAAATCTGCACCCAAGAGGAATACAAGGAATATTCCTGCTGGAGAGAAGAACAAGGCCCAGTGCCTGAAGCTGCTATTGAAGAAGAAGATGATGAGGAACATGTCTTGAGAAAGTTGAAGCCCAAAATTCCAGATCACAATGATGTTCATCATGTAGCTGACGATATGAAGCTGGGGAAGGATGCAGGTCTCAGGCAGTGGAGGTTGGCTGATCCCTATGCAGTCAGGAGGAGAACTGCTGTGGACTATAGGTTCCATACAAAGGAACAGCAAGACTTCTATGAGACAGTGTTGCTTGACAAGAAGCCAATTGTTTGTGATATGAGATGGGTAGACTGGGAGTAAATCAGGAAAAATGAAGAGCATTATCCAGGTGTTTATGACAGTTTCAATGCTTGTGGAGTGGATGGCTTTGTTGGGCAGAAGCTCACAAAGTGGAATGATGAGCTCATTACGCAGTTCTACTCCACAGCTCACTTCTACCCAGATGGAAGGATTGTCTGGATGTCTGAAGGTACTAGGTACCAATCATCAGTTGAAGAATGGGCAAAGTTGATCAATGCACCTAAGGAGAATGAAGATGACTTGGATGTCTATGCCAAGAAGAAGAAGGATCACAACTCCATGGCACATATGTACAAAGAGATCCCAGATGCTGCTCTTGAGACACACAAATTTGGATCAGTACATTACCTTCTGTCAGGTTTGCCAACAATCAACTGGATCCTCAGGCACACTCTTTTGCCTAAGTCTGGAGATCACAAGATGATCAGAGGCCATGCCATCAACCTACTTCACATATTTGATGTGCCTCAAAAGTTCAAGGTCATGAGCCTCATAGTGGAAACTATCAAAAGGACTGCTGCTGATCGGAAGAGAAGTTGTGGATATGCCCCACAGATCCAGGAGCTAATCAACTCCAAGATGGGCACTGGCACATACCTCTTGGACAAGGAACACATGCCCATCTATCCAGATTTTGAGGACAACACAGTGGTCATGGATGAAAATGAACCATCTTCTGTGCAAGCACAAGAGAAGAAGGAGAAGGCAAGGGCTGAAAAGGCTGCTAAGATGCCAACTGCTGAAGAAGCATCTCAGATCCTCCTGAAGAGCAAGCAAGATCAGCTTGGCTACTTGATTGCCTCCACTCTGAGGATTGAGAAGGGCTTGGCCACCCTAACCCAAAACCAAGAGAGCTTGGAGAGAATCATGGAGCAAAAGTTCTATGCTCTTGATGTCAAAATTACTAAGGTCCAAACCACAGTTGAGCAACTTCAAGAGGAAGTGGAGGAGAAGAAGGGCAAATCAACTACAGATGCGTTTTCTAGAGTGCCCAGAGGACAGAGATCAGCCGCAGTGCCTGTTCCAGACACCAGAGCTACAACATCAGCACCAGCAGCAACAGCTCCAGTTCCACCTCCAGCACCTACTCCACCAGCTCCAACTACATCATCTGAAGCCTTCATCCTTGGAGTCATCTCTACACCAACCCATGAAAACCAAGCCTGAGTGTCGATCTAGCACCATGCATTTTTTATGAACTTTTTGGTAACTTGTTGCCAAAGGGGGAGAAAATGTATAGATCATAGGCTTCGAGAGACAGAGTTGCTTTTGGTCTCTCTTGTCTTTTTTGGTTGAACTTTATTTGCTTGATTGAGATACTTCATTTTATTTTGTGTGATACTTGGTTGATCATGTGTTTGATCATATACTATGCTACATTAATGCTTGTTGGATGACATTATCCTTTTTATATCTCTATATGATCATTCACTTTGCTTGGTGATGAGTGCATGTATTTAGTTATTATCATTTTGAGAGCTCCACCAAGATGTATGTGACATGGAAGAGTAACCCATGATCCTAACTCATTGTGCATTTGCAGTTCAAAGCAAACCTTAAACTATGCACAAATTTAGGGGGAGCTCATGCTTTTCACATACTTCTCAAAGCGACAATGTTTTTCAATCTTATTATCATTTGTCGAAGCTTTGATCTATATGTTGTCATCAATTACCAAAAAGGGGGAGATTGAAAGTGCAACTATCCCTAGGTGGTTTTGGTAATTCCTAACAACATATAGCTCATTGAGCTAATGCTATTTCAAGATAAATATTTTCAGGAAAGCTCAATGATTGGCATGGCATGGATGAGAAAAGTGGACCCCTCAAAATGCTAAGGACAAAAGGATTGGCTCAAACTCAAAGCTCAAGACTCTACATTTTATATTTTAGTGATCCAAGATCACATTGAGTCTATAGGAAATGCCAATACTATCAAGGAGGGATGAGGTGTTGCTTAATGGCTTACTTGCTCAAAGTGCTTAGTGATATGCTACAAAGCCCTCAACTACTTTCCCACATCCACATATGACCTAAACCACAAGTCAAACTCGGCCCCACCGATTCTTTCTATCCGGCACCACCGAGTTCAGATGTCATAGCCACTTCCACAAACCCTAAGCAAATCGGTCTCACCGATAGGGATCTCGGTCTCACCGAGATGGGATTGTAATCTCTCTGTTTCCCTTCGTAACGTTTCGGTACCACCGAGATGAGCGATCGGTTCCACCGAGTTTACCTGACCAACTCTCTGGTTAGCTTATTACCAAAATCAGTCCCACCGAGTTTGTGTAATGGGTCTCACCGAGATTACGTTATTCCCTAACCCTAACCATATCGGTCCTACCGAGTTGCATGTCGGTCCCACCGAAAATCCTAACGGTCACTAGATTTGCTAAATCGGTCAGACCGAGTTTCTCAATTCGGTCCCACCGAGTTTGGCAAGTTGTGTGTAACGGTTAGATTTTGTGTGGAGGCTATATATACCCCTCCACCTCCTCTTCATTCGTGGAGAGAGCCATCAGAACGAACCTACACTTCCAACTTATATTTTCTGAGAGAGAACCACCTACTCATGTGTTGAGACCAAGATATTCCATTCCTACCATATGAATCTTGATCTCTAGCCTTCCCCAAGTTGCTTTCCACTCAAATCTTCTTTCCACAAAATCCAAATCCTGTGAGAGAGAGTTGAGTGTTGGGGAGACTATCATTTGAAGCACAAGAGCAAGGAGTTCATCATCAACACACCATTTGTTACTTCTTAGAGAGTGGTGTCTCCTAGATTGGCTAGGTGTCACTTGGGAGCCTCCGACAAGATTGTGGAGTTGAACCAAGGAGTTTGTAAGGGCAAGGAGATCGCCTACTTCGTGAAGATCTACCGCTAGTGAGGCAAGTCCTTCGTGGGCGACGGCCATGGTGGGATAGACAAGGTTGCTTCTTCGTGGACCCTTCGTGGGTGGAGCCCTCCGTGGACTCGCCCAACCATTACCCTTCATGGGTTGAAGTCTCCATCGACGTGGATGTACGATAGCACCACCTATCGGAACCATGACAAAAACATCCGTGTCTCCAATTGCGCTTGAATTCTGCAAACCCTTCCCTTTACTTTCTTGCAAGTTGCATGCTTTACTTTCCGCTGCTCATATACTCTTTGCATGCTAGCTTGAATTGTGTTGAGATTGCTTGGATTGTGCTAGGTTAGCTAAAATCTGCCAAAGACTAAAATTGGGAAAAGGATAAGTTTTTATTTGGTCAAGTAGTCTAATCACCCCCCCCCCCCTCTAGACATACTTTCGATCCTACACACATAGACTATACCATGTCAATGCGTCTCCCTTCAAAGATAAAGGGAAGACCTTCCTCTTAACAACATCATCGGGAATACCTGCAAGCTTAAATAATCCACAAACTTCATCCACGAGGATAAGGTGTAAATCGGGATGCAATGTTCCATCTCCTGCAAAGGGATTAGCTAGCAGTTTCTCTATCATACCCGAAGGAATCTCAAAGTAAACATTTTCAATAGGTTCAGTAGGTTGAGGAGAAACTCTTTGCTCTGCTGGTCGGGGCGAAGATGCCCCAAACAAGCCCCTCAAAGGATTAGTTTCCATAGTAACAAGTGACAGAAAATTTTAGCACACGATATAAATGTTTCCTTACCAAGTTCCACTCACTAAAGGCGCTTCACTCCCCGGCAACGGTGCCAGAAAAGAGTCTTGATGACCCACAAGTGTAGGGGATCTATCGTAGTCCTTTCGATAAGTAAGAGTGTCGAACCCAACGAGGAGCAGAAGGAAATGACAAGCGGTTTTCAGTAAGGTATTCGCTGCAAGCACTGAAATTGTAGGTAACAGATAGTTTTGTGATAAGATAATTTGTAACGGGTAACAAGCAATGAAAGTAAATAAAGTGCAGCAAGGTGGCCCAATCCTTTTTGTAGCAAAGGACAAGCCTGGACAAATTCTTATACTGAGTAAATCGCTCCCGAGGACACATGGGAATTATCGTCAAGCTAGTTTTCATCACACTCATATGATTCGCGTTCGTTACTTTGATAATTTGATATGTGGGTGGACCGGTGCTTGGGTACTGTCCTTTCTTGGACAAGCATCCCACTTATGATTAACCCCTATTGAAAGCATCCGCAACTACAAAAGAAGTATTAAGGTAAACCTAACCATAGCATGAAACTAGTGGATCCAAATCAGCCCCTTACGAAGCAACGCATTAACTAGGGTTTAAGCTTCTGTCACTCTAGCAACCCATCATCCACTTATTACTTCCCAATGCCTTCCTCTAGGCCCAAACAATGGTGAAGTTTCATGTAGTCTAAGTTCACATAACACCACTAGAGGAGAGACAACATACATCTCATCAAAATATCGAACGAATACCAAAATTCACATGACTACTAATAGCAAGACTTCACCCATGTCCTCAGGAACAAACGTAACTACTCACAAAGCATATTCATGTTCATGATCAGAGGAGTATTAATATGCATTAAGGATCTGAACATATGATCTTCCACCAGATAAACCAATTAGCATCAACTACAAGGAGTAATCAACACTACTAGCAACCCACAAGTACCAATTTGTGGTTTTGATACAAGATTGGATACAAGAGATGAACTAGGGTTTTGAGAGGAGATGGTGCTGGTGAAGATGTTGATGGAGATTGACCCCCTCCCGATGAGAGGATCGTTGGTGATGCCGATGGTGATGATTCCCCCCCCCCCAGAGGGAAGTTTCCCGGCAGAACAGCTCCGCCGGAGCCCTAGATTGGTTCCGCCAAGGTTCCGCCTCGTGGTGGCGGAGTTTCGTCCCGAAAGCTGGCTTACGATTTTTTTCAGGGTAAAAGCCTTCATATAGCAGAAGAGGGGCACCGGAGGGCCACCAGGGGGCCAACGAGACAGGGGGCGCGCCCAGTAGGGGTGGGCGTGCCCCACACCCTCGTGGACAGGGTGTGGGCCCCCTCTGGTACTTTCTTTGCTCAATAATTCTTAATAATTCCAAAAATTACTTTCATGGAGTTTCAGGACTTTTGGAGCTGTGCAGAATAGGTTTCCAATATTTGCTCCTTTTCCAGCCAGAATCCAAGCTGCCGGCATTCTCCCTCTTCATGATAAACCTTGTAAAATAAGAGAGAATAGCCATAAGTATTGTGACATAATGTGTAATAACAGCCCATAATGCAACAAATATCAATATAAAAGCATGATGCAAAATGGACGTATCATGGAGCTTGCACACTTTGTTAGCACCTTTTGGATCGACAAAACCTTCTGGTTGCATCATATACAATTCTTCTTTAAGAAATCGATTAAGGAACGCAGTTTTGACATCCATTTGCCAAATTTCATAATCATAAAGCGCGGCAATTGCTAACATGATTCGGACAGACTTAAGCATCGGTACGGGTGAGAAGGTCTCATCGTAGTCAACTCCTTGAACTTGTCGAAAACCTTTCGCAACAAGTCAAGCTTTGTAGACAGTAACATTACTGCCAGCGTCAGTCTTCTTCTTGAAGATCCATTTTTTTATGGCTTGCCGATCATCGAGCAAGTCCATCAAAGTCCACACTTTGTTCTCATACATGGATCCCATCTCAGATTTCATGGCCTCAAGCCATTTCGCGGAATCTGGGTTCATCATCGCTTCCTCATAGTTCGTAGGTTCATCATGGTCTAGTAACATGACTTCCAGAATAGGATTACCATACCACTCTAGTGCGGACCATACTCTGGTTGACCTATGAGGTTTGGTAGTAACTTGTTCTGAAGTTTCATGATCATCATCATTAGCTTCCTCACTAATTGGTGTAGGAATCACTGGAACCAATTTCTGTGATGAGCTACTTTCCAATTCGGGAGAAGGTACAATTACCTCATCAAGTTCTACTTTCCTCCCACTCACTTCTTTAGAGAGAAACTCCATCTCTAGAAAGGATCCATTCTTAGCAACGAATGTCTTGCCTTCGGATCTGTGATAGAAGGTGTACCCAACAGTTTCCTTTGGGTATCCTATGAAGACGCATTTCTCCAATTTGGGTTTGAGCTTACCAGGTTGAAGCTTTTTCACATAAGCATCGCAGCCCCAAACTTTAAAAAACAACAGCTTGGGTTTCTTGCCAAACCACGGTTCATATGGTGTCGTCTCAACGGATTTAGATGGTGCCCTATAATGTGAATGCAGCCGTCTCTAAAGCATAACCCCAAAACAATAGCGGTAAATCAGTAAGAGACATCATAGATCGCACCATATCTAATAAAGTACGGTTACGACGTTCTGACACACCATTACGATGTGGTGTTCCAGGTGGCGTGAGTTGCGAAACTATTCCACATTGTTTCAATGAAGACCAAACTCGTAGCTCAAATATTCGCCTCCACGATCAGATCGTAGAAACTTTATTTTCTTGTTACGATGATTTTCCACTTAACTCTGAAATTCTTTGAACTTTTCAAATGTTTCAGACTTATGTTTCATTAAGTAGATATACCCATATCTGCTCAAATCATCTATGAAGGTCAGAAAATAATGATACCTGCCACGAGCCTCAACACTCATCGGACCGCATACATCGGTATGTATTATTTCCAATAAGTCATTAGCTCGTTCCATTGTTCCGGAGAACGGAGTTTTAGTCATCTTGCCCATAAGGAATGGTTCACAAGTATCAAATGATTCATAATCAAGTGATTCCAAAAGCCCATCAGCATGGAGTTTCTTCATGCGCTTTACACCAATATGACCTAAACGGCAGTGCCACAAGTATGTTGCACTATCATTATCAACTTTGCATCTTTTGGCATCAATATTATGAATATGTGTATCACTACGATCGAGATTCAGTAAACCATTAACATTGGGTGTATGACTAAAGAAGGTTTTATTCATGTAAACAGAATAACAATTATTCTCTATCTTGAATGAATAATCGTATTGCAATAAACATGATCTAATCATATTCATGCTCAACGCAAACACCAAATAACATTTATTTAGGTTCAACACTAATCCCGAAAGTATAAGGACTGTGCGATGATGATCACATCAATCTTGGAACCACTTCCAACACACATCGTCACTTCACCCTCAACTAGTCTCTGTTTATTCTGTAACTCATGTTTCGAGTTACTAATCTTAGCAACTGAACAAGTATCAAATACCCAGGGGCTACTACGAACACTAGTAAGGTACACATCAATAACTTGTATATCAAATATACCTTTGTTCACTTTGCCATCCTTCTTATCCGCCAAATGTTTGGGGCAGTTCTGCTTCTAGTGACCATTTCCTTTGCAGTAGAAGCACTCAGCTTCAGGCTTGGGTCCAGCTTTGGGCTTCTTCCCGAGAGTGACAACTTGCTTGCCATTCTACTTGAAGTTCCCTTTCCTTCCCTTTGCCCTTTTCTTGAAACTAGTGGTCCTGTCAATCATCAACACTTGATGCTCTTTCTTGATTTCTACCTTCGTCGATTTTAGCATCACGAAGAGCTCGGGAATCATTTTCGTTATCCCTTGCATACTATAGTTCATCATGAAGTTCCAGTAACTTGGTGATGGTGACTAGAGAACTCTGTCAATCACTATCTTATCTGGAAGATTAACTCCCACTTGATTCAAGCGATTGTAGTACCCAGACATTCTGAGCACATGCTCACTAGTTGACCAATTCTCCTCCATCTTTTAGGCGAAGTACTTGTCAGAGGTCCCATACCTCTCGACACGGGCATGAGTCTGAAATACCAATTTCAGCTCTTGGAACATCTCATATGCTCCGTGGTGTTCTAAACGTTTTTGAAGTCCCGGTTCTAAGCCGTAAAGCATGGTGCACTAAACTATCAAGTAGTCATCATATTGAGCTAGCCAAACGTTCATAACGTCTGCATCTGCTCCTGCAATAGGTCTGTCACCTAGCGGTGCATCAAGGACATAATTCTTCTGTGCAGCAATGAGGATAAACCTCAGATCACGGACCTAGTCTGCATCATTGCTACTGTCATCTTTCAACTTAGTTTTCTCTAGGAGCATATCAAAAACATAGGGAAGCTACAACGCGAGCTATTGATCTAGAACATAATTTGCAAATACTATCAGGACTAAGTTAATGATAAATTAAAGTTCAATTAATCATATTACTAAAGAACTCCCACTTAGATAGACATCCCTCTAGTCATCTAAATGATCACGTGACCCATATCAACTAAACCATGTCCGATCATCATGTGAGATGGAGTAGTTTTCAATGGTGAACATCTCTATGTTGATCATATCTACTATATGATTCACGTTCGACCTTTCGGTCTCAGTGTTCCGAGGCCATATCTCCATATGCTAGGCTCATCAAGTTTAACCCGAGTATTCTGCACGTGCAAAACTGGCTTTCACCCATTGTATGTGAACGTAGAGCTTATCACACCCGATCATCATGTGGTTTCTCGGCACGACGAACTGTAACAACGGTGCATACTCAGGGAGAACACGTATACCTTGAAATTTAGTGAGGGATCGTCTTATAATGCTACCGCTGTACTAAGCAAAATAAGATGCAAAAAAGATAAACATCACATGCAATCAAAATATGTGACATGATATGGCCATTGTCATCTTGTGCCTTTGATCTCCATCTCCAAAGCACCGTCATGATCTCCATCTCCAAAGCACCGTCATGATCTCCATCGTCACCGGCTTGACACCTTGATCTCCATCGTAGCATCGTTGTCGTCTCGCCAACTATTGCTACTACGACTATCACTACCGCTTAGTGATAAAGAAAAGCAATTACATGGCGATTGCATTTCATACAATAAAGCAACAACCATATGGCTCCTGCCAGTTGCCGATAACTTTGTTACAAAACATGATCATCTCATACAACAATTTATATCGCATCATGTCTTGACCATATCACATCACAACAAGCCCTGCAAAAACAAGTTAGACGTCCTCTACTTTGTTGTTGCAAGTTTTACGTGCCTGCTACGGGCTTCTAGCAAGAACCGTTCTTACCTACGCATCAAAACCACAACAATTTTTTGTCAAGTGTGCTGTTTTAACCTTCAACAAGGACCGGCCGTAGTCAAACTCGATTCAACTAAAGTTGGAGAAACAGACACCCGCCAGCCACCTGTGTGCAAAGCACGTCGGTAGAACCAGTCTCATGAACGCGGTCATGTAATGTCGGTCCGGAACGCTTCATCCAACAATACCACCGAATCAAAGTAAGACATTGGTGGTAAGCAGTATGACTATTATCGCCCACAAATCTTTGTGTTCTACTCGTGCATATCATCCACGCATAGACCTGGCTCGGATGCCACTGTTGGGGAACGAGAAGGGGAGAGTGTGTCCACGTACCCTCGTAGACCGAAAGTGGAATTGTTTTGTTAACGCGGTAGATGTAGTCGAACGTCTTCACGATCCAACTGATCTAGCACCGAAAGTACGGCACCTCCGAGTTCAGCACACGTTCATCTCGATGATGTCCCTCGAACTCTTGATCTAGCAGAGGGTCGAGGGAGAGCTTTCTCAACACAACGGCGTGATGGCGGTGTTGATGATGTGATCCGCGCAGGGCTTCGCCTAAGCACTACGATGATACTATCGGAGGAGTAAACGGTGGAGGGGGGCACCGCACACGGCTAAGACAATGTTGTGCCTTTGGGGTGCCCCCCTTCCCCCGTACATAAAGGAGGGAGGGAGGAGGCGGCCGGCCTAGAGGGGGAGCGCCAAGGGGTAGTCCTACTAGGACTCCCAGTCCTAGTAGGATTCCCCCTTCCTTTCCGGAGATGGGGAGAAGGGGAAAGAGGTGGAGGAGAAGAAGGAAAGGGGGGCCGCGCCCCCCACCCCTAGTCCAATTCGGTTTGGGATTGGGGGGGCACGCGCCTCCACCTGGTCGTTGCATCCTCTCTTCCACTAAGGCCCATGAAGGCCCAATAGTCCCCCGGGGGGTTCCGGTAACCTCCCGGTACTTCGAAACCTATCTGATACATCCCGAAACCATTCGGTGTCCGAATATAACCTTCCAATATATCAATCTTTACCTCTCAACCATTTCGAGACTCCTCGTCATGTCCGTGATCTCATCCGGGACGAACAAACTTCGGTCACCAAAACACATAACTCATAATACAAATCTTCATCGAACGTTAAGCGTGCGGACCCTACGGGTTCGAGAACTATGTAGACATGATCGAGACACATCTCCGATCAATAACCAATAGTGGAACCTGGATGCTCATATGGGTTCCTACATATTCTACGAAGATCTTTATCGGTCAAACCGCATAACAACGTACGTTGTTCCCTTTGTCATCAGTATGTTACTTGCCCGAGATTCGATCGTCGGTATCTTCATACCTAGTTCAATCCCGTTACCGGCAAGTCTCTTTACTTGTTCTGTAATGTATCATCCCGTAACTAACTCATTAGTCACATTGCTTGCAAGGCTTATAGTGATGAGCATTACCGAGAGGGCCCAGAGATAACTCTCCGATACACGGAGTGACAAATCCTAATCTCGATCTATGCCAACCCAACAAACACCTTCGGAGACACCTGAATCAACTTTCACCCAAATCAACCCAAAGGCCTTGCTTGGCACAAACACTAATTTAAACTACAAAAACAGATCTAACCAGAGGTATAATTTGGTGCTTTATTGAAAACAGCAAGAAAACCAAAAAGCAAAAAGATACAAGTTGGGTTGCCTCCAACGAGCGCTATCGTTTTACGCCCCTAGCTAGGCATAAGATTTCAATGATGCTCACATGAAGATAGTAATTGAAACACGGAGAGAGCATAATAAAACATGTGATGAACACATTTAATTCTAACATACTTCCTATGCATAGGTATTTCATAAGAGAACAAATTATCGAGACAATAAGAACTTGGCATATGCAAAGAAGAAGAAAGAAACAAAAGCAATCTCAACATGAAGAGGGGTAACTTAGTAACATGGAGATTTCCACAACCATATTTTCCTCTCTAATAATAATAAGGGATAGATCTGAAAATAAATGCAAAGGAAAATAGATCGCAAAGGCAAATATGATGAGAAGAGACCCGGGGGCCGTAGGTTTCACTAGTGGCTTCTCTCGAGAAAAACAGCAAACGGCGGAAAACAATTATTGTTGGGCAATTGATAGAACTTCGAACAATCATGACGATATCCAGACAATGATCATTATATAGGCATCACGTCCAAGATTAGTAGACCGACTCCTGCCTGCGTCTACTACTATTACTCCACACATCGACCGCTATGCACCATGCATCTAGTGTATTAAGTTCATGGAGAAATGGAGTAATGCAATAAGAACGATGACATGATGTAGACAAGATCTATTTATGTAGAAATATACCCCATCTTGTTAACCTTAATGGCAACGATACATATGTGTCATTTCCCCTTCTGTCACTGGGATCAAGCACCGTAAGATCCAACCCATCACAAAGCACATCTTCCCATTGCAAGATAAATAGATCAAGTTGGACAAACAAAACCCAAATATCGGAGAAGAAATACGAGGCTATATAAGAGATCAAAGAAGATTCAAATACCTTTCATGGATAAAAACATAGATCTGATCATAAGCTCAAAGTTCATCAGATCCCAACAAACACACCGCAAAAAGGCTTACATCATATGGATCTCCAAGAGACCATTGTATTGATAATCAAGAGAGAGAGAGAGGAAGCCATCTAGCTACTACCTACGGACCCGTAGGTCTACAAAGAACTGCTCATGCATCATCGTAGAGGCGCCAATGGAAGTGGTGAACCCCTCTATGATGGTGTCTAGATTGGATTTGGTGGTTCTGGACTCTGCGGCGGCTGGAATTGATTTTTGTCGACCCCCTAGGGTTTCTGGAATATTGGGGTATTTATAGAGCAAAGAGGCGGTTCAAGGGGCACCCAAGGTGGGCACAACCCACCTGGGCGCGCCTGGGCCTCCAGGCGCACCCTGGTGGGTGATGCCCTCCTCAAGGCACCCCCCAGGTGCAGCCCTGGCCCACTGGATGTCTTCTGGCCCAAAAAAATCCTCAAAAAGTTTCGCTGTGTTTGGACTCCGTTTGGTATTGATTTCCTTCGATGTAAAAAACATGCAGAAAACAGCAACTGGCACTAGGAACTATGTCAATAGGTTAGTACCAAAAATGATATAAAATGACAATAAAATGATTGTAAACATCCAAGAATGATAATAAAACAGCATGGAATAATCAAAAAGTATAGATACGTTCGAGACGTATTAAACATGGTATTGAGAATCAAAGAGAGAGAAGAAGCCATCTAACTACTAGCTATGGACCCGTGTCTATGGTAAACTACTCACGCTTCATCAGAAGGGCAATAGAGTTGATGTAGAAGCCCTCCATGATCGAATCCCCCTCCGTTAGGTGCCGGAAAAGGTCCCTAGATGGGATCTCATGGGTAAAGAAGGTTGCGGCGGTGGAAAAGTGTTTTCGTGGATGCCTCTGGTGGTTTGGGGATATTTGGGAATATATAGGCGAAAGAATTAGGTCGGTGGAGTCACGGGGGGCTCAAGGGTGGGGGCGCGCCCTCCGTGTTGTGGCCGCCTCGTGGCTCCCCGCTCCAAGTCTCCTGGTTGTCTTCTGGTCCAAGAAAAATCATCGCAAAGGTTTCATTCCGTTTGGACTCCGTTTGGTATTCCTTTTCTGCGTAACTCTAAAACAAGGAAAAAATTGGAACTGGCACTGGGCTCTAGTTAATAGGTTAGTCCCAAAAATAATATAAAATGGCATACTAATGCATATAAGACATCCAAAACAGATAATATATTAGCATGGAACAATCAAAAATTAAAGATACGTTGGAGACGTATCACCTGGATATCGTCATAATTATTTGAGGTTTTATCAATTGCCCAACAGTAATTTGTTTACACACCGTATACTATTTTCTCGGGAGAAGCCACTAGTGAAATCTACAGCCTCGGGGTCTATTTTCTCATCGTATATCTTCAGATCTATTTTGCTATTTGCATTTTTATTTATTTGCATCTTCTAATTTCAAATCTATATTATCAAAAACCCAAAAATATCTCACTGAATTTTATTTGCCTTTATTCTATTTGCATCTATCAATCTATCACTTTACCAATCTTCTAACCGGGAGGGATTGACAACCCCTCTTTTGCGTCGAGTTGCAAGTATTTGTTCTTTGTGTGCAGGTACCATATACATAGTGTTGCTTTGTTCTCCTACTGGTTCGATAACCTTGGTTTCATAACTGAGGGAAATACCTACCTTTGTTGTACTGCATCATACCTTACTCCTTGGGGAAAACACTAACGCATATACAATACATCAAGAAAGGATCAAGAGGATTTCTGGCGCCGTTGCCGGGGCGACATCATCAACATCTATCAGGTTCCTAATCACAAATCTCATCTCCTTGCAATTTACATTATTTTCCATTTTCCTCTCGTTTCATCTCCCCCACTTCACAAAAAATTTCCGTTTTATTCGCCCCTCTTTTTCGTTCACCTTCTTCTTGTCAAATCTCTTGTTTACTTGAAGCAGTCATCATGAGTGATTTTGGTATGGCAGAAACATATGATGGCCTAAAATTGGACGATCGGGAAATCTGGATGCTAAAACCTTTGTTTTGGGGCAAGGGAATCTTATGGGAAAAGAACATATCCAAGAATTTTTCAAATATGTTGGAAATTTAAATATTGATGATATTCCTATACTTAAAATAACTAAATCTTATGTGGAAGCTACTTCTGTTGGGGAACATAGCATGCAATTTCAAAACATTTCCTACGGTCATGCAAGATCTATCTAGGATATGCATAGCAACGAGAAGGGGAGAGTGTGTCCACGTACCCTCGTAGGCCGAAAGCGGAAGCGTTATGTTAACACGGTTGATGTAGTCGAACGTCTTCACGATCCAACCGATCTAGCACTGAACGTACGGCACCTCCGAGTTAAGCACACGCTCAGCTCGATGACGTCCCTAGAACTCTTGATCCAGCAGAGGGTCGAGGGAGAGTTTCGTCAGCACGACGGTGTGATGGCGGAGTTGATCATGTGACCCGCGCAGGGCTTCGTCTAAGCACTACGATGATACTATCGGAGGAGTAAACGATGGAGGGGGGAACCGCACACGGCTAAGATAATGTTGTGCCTTTGGGGTGCCCCCCTGCCCCCGTATATAAAGGAGGGAGGGAGGAGGCGGCCGGCCTAGAAGGGGCGCGCCAAGGGGGGAGTCCTACTAGGACTCCCAGTCCTATTAGGATTCCCCCTTCCTTTCTGGAGAAGGGGAGAAGCGGAAAGAGGTGCAGGAGAAGAAGGAAAGGGGGGCGCGCCCCTACCCCTAGTCCAATTCGGTTTAGGCTTGCGGGGGCGCGCGCCTCCACCTGGCCGCTGCCTCCTCTCTTCCACTAAGGCCCATGAAGGCCCAATAGTCCCCCGGGGGGTTCCGGTAACCTCCCGGTACTCCGAAACTTATCCGATACTTCCTGAAACCATTCCGGTATCCGAATATAACCTTACAATATATCAATCTTAACCTCTCGACCATTTCGAAACTCCTCGCCATGTCTGTGATCTCATCCGGGACTCCGAACAAACTTCGGTCACCAAAACACATAACTCATAATACAAATCGTCATCAAACGTTAAGCGTGCGGACCCTACGGGTTCGAGAACTATGTAGACATGATCGAGACACATATCCGATCAACAACCAATAGCGGAACCTGGATGCTCATAATTGTTCCTGCATATTCTACGAAGATCTTTATCGGTCAAACCGCATAACAACATATGTTGTTCCCTTTGTCATCGGTATGTTACTTGCCCGACATTCGATCATTGGTATCTTCATACCTAGTTCAATCTCGTTACCGGAAAGTCTCTTTACTCGTTCTGTAATGCATCATCCCATAACTAACTCAGTAATCACATTGCTTGCAAGGCTTATAGTGATGAGCATTACCGAGAGGGCCCAGAGATACCTCTCTGATACACGGAGTGACAAATCCTAATCTCGATCTATGCCAACCCAACAAACACCTTCGGAGACACCTGTAGAGCATATTTATAATGACCCAGTTACGTTGTGACATTTGATAGCACACAAGGTGTTCCTCCGGTATTCGGGAGTTGCATAATCTCATAGTCAGAGTAACATGTATAAGTCATGGAGAAAGAAATAGCAATAAAACTTAACCATCATTATGCTAAGTTAACGGATGTGTCTTGTCCATCACATCATTCTGTAATGACGTGATCCCGTTCATCAAATGACAACACATGTCGATGGTCAGGAAACATAACCATCTTTGATTAACGAGCTAGTCAAGTAGAGGCATACTAGGGACACTTTGTTTTGTCTATGTATTCACACATGTACTAAGTTTCCGGTTAATACAATTCTAGCATGAATAATAAACATTTATCATGATATAAGGAAATATAAATAACAACTTTATTATTGCTTCTAGGGCATATTTCCTTCAGTCTCCCACTTGCACTAGAGTCAATAATCTAGATTACATAGTAATGATTCTAACACCCATAGAGTCTTGGTGATGATCATGTTTTGCTCGTGGAAGAGGCTTAGTCAACAGGTCTGCAACATTCAGATCCGTATGTATCTTGCAAATCTCTATGTCTCCCTCCTTGACTTGATCACGGATGGAATTGAAGCGTCTCTTGATGTGTTTGGTTCTCTTGTGAAATCTGGATTCCTTTGCCAAGGCAATTGCACCAGTATTGTCACAAAAGATTTTCATTGGACCCGATGCACTAGGTATTACACCTAGATCGGATATGAACTCCTTCATCCAGACTCCTTCATTTGGTGCTTCCGAAGAAGCTATGTACTCCGCTTTACACATAGATCCCGCCATGATGCTCTGCTTGGAACTGCACCAACTGACAGCTCCACCATTCAATATAAATACGTATCCAGTTTGCGACTTAGAGTCATCCGGATCAGTGTCAAAGCTTGCATCGACGTAACCATTTAAGACAAGCTCTTTGTCACCTCCATAAACGAGAAACATATCCTTAGTCCTTTTCAGGTATTTCGGGATGTTCTTGACTGTTGTCCAGTGATCCACTCCTGGATTACTTTGGTACCTCCCTGCTAAACTTATAGCAAGGCACACATCAAGTCTGGCACACAGCATTGCATACATGATAGAACCTATGGCTGAGGCTGTAACATCCCAAATTTTCAACTTGGAATGTTATACATAGATCATCCATGCATATCATGTTTTATTGCATTTTGATTTGCGATCCACAAAATTCTAAGCACCTCAAGGACCCACGGAGAGAGTTGGGGATTTCACAATTTTCATATTTGAGTTTCATCAAATATTGAAACGAGGATCATGTGTTTTAATTGTTTTTCTCTCTAAAATTATTTTCATATTTAAAATATATGAGAGGGGATAATATGGCTTCCCCAAAAATAATGAAATATTTGAGGAAAAATATTAAAAACAAATAAATATTTTTATTTGGGATTTTATTGCTATTTTATTTGCATAGGAAAAATACGCGTTTTTCAAATTTGCATTTTAGGCCCAAATAAATGTTCACCTTGTCTGGCTTATTTTTAGAGGACAGGCAAAATTTATTTCATGATTTTTGGAGTCTGTTAAGTATTTCTTTTCTTTCTTTTTCTGCACGTCGCAATTATTTAAAAAAAGGTAAACCGACTCCGGGCCGTACCTTAGCGGGACTCCGCCCAGGGAGGCTTTATAAGCCAGGGCCCCCTGCCCCGCAGCCCACACCGCCGCCCAGCCCACCCACGCCCCCAAACCCTAGCCGTCGCCCGCGCCACCGCCGCCGCCGGACCCCGCCGCCGCCGAAGACGCTGTCGCCGCCGCCGGAGTTGACCGCCGCCGCCGCCGGAGTAGCCCGCCGCCGTTTTTTCGGTTTATTTCGGTAAACCCTAGATCTAGATCCTTTTTTTGAAATTCCGGTTTATTTTTTTGTTAGATCGGTTTTTCCTTCGGTTTATTTATTTTGCGGACGTTCGTCCGTACGTTAGTTTTAACGAACGGTTTTCACCGATTAGCCACAGACAGTGAACATTCGTTCATTAGCCTGTTCATCAGTTTTTCTTTTTCTCGGGTTTTTCGTGATTATTCTCGATCCCGATTTCTGATCCGATTTTCGATCTAGTATAACTTTCGCTCGTTTATCGGGATCAGGCTTCAAACGCCTAGAGTTTCATCTCGAAACCCTCTTTCTGTTTAACCAACTTGAACAAGATTTTGGTACAGTAAAAATTGACTTAGCTCCAGATTAGTAAATGAAGCTTGTTTCTTTCGCAGTTTGAGTTTCGTTGCTTCGTTCGATTTGATTCTTTTTGCAAACCGGAGTTCTTAAGTTAAACTTTCTGGTTAGATCTCTTATTTGAGTTTTACCCGTGTGTCTTTGCTTGATTGCTTATGTATGTCATTGTTTGTTTGCGATAGAGTACCCGGAGTGCGCAGCGTGCTACTACGAGTCTCTAGGTTTCACGGATCATCAGCAAGGCAAGTAACACTTTGATCATATCCCTTTCATACCCAGTTTTTATGCATTAGTTTCAACCCTCGAACATTGCATGAGTAGGATCTCTTAACTTGTGGGTTTGGGAAGTACTAGATGAGGTAGTACCTATTACCTGTTTTATTATCAAACCCTTGGGAGTTACTTCTACATTTGCTTATGTTGCTATGCTATGCTTGTAGACGTGGATTGGGTTTGAGTGATTCCATGACAGATGTGAGATTGTTAATTAATGGTTAACTTAAGGTGGCTACTTAAATACACATCTGGGTGGATTGAGGCACCTGGGGAACCTAGTGTTGCCTGTATTTTTTGGAAATCCCAGGGTACCGTGTGATTCTCCTATGGACTGCCACCCAGGCTCAAAGGGATCATGAGACTATTCATGCTAGAAACTTCCGTGTGCAGCCACAAGCTATTATGGGCTCTAGCATAGTTGATTAAGTCGTGGTAGACTAGCAGATGTAGGGGATGTATACAGTGGTAGACTAGCAGATGTAGGGGATGTAGGTGGTACGGTCTACCCATCGTAAGGTGCTAACGCTTCTGAAAGACTGTGTCTCGGTCATCCGTTTCTCAAACACCATGTAGTGCGAGAAAACCAACGGAGGAGATCGACTCTTGTGGGGAAAAGTGCACAAACCTCTGCAGAGTGTACAAACTAATCATGGTTAGCCGTGTCCCCGGTTATGGACGTCTTGAGTATCTAGTTCTTGGATTATCATGTGAATCTCATCATGTTACATAATTAAATTTGTTGGGTTTAATGTTGATGCTTAATTGGGATTGAGTTGGGTGAACCTTCTCAATGTTTAAAAACCACCATGATAGTTAAATAAATTTATTCCTTTGTTGTAGGGAAAAATTGGCTTTTCGCAAAACTGTAACCATGGAGCTTTCCACCAGCCAAATTGCATGTAGTGATAGCATTATTCTGTTCATTACTCTCTATGTGTTACATTGCCAGCATATTCCATGTGCTGACCCGTTTTCGGGCTGCAACGTTCATGTTGTAGACTTTTAAGACGACGAGTAAGGTGCCATAGGTCGTGGTCTTCTACTCAGTGATGCTGTTGGAGTTGATGGACTCACTTTATCTTCCAAGCCTTCCGCTGTTATCGTTTTAGATGGCCTTAAGCCATGTTTATTGTAATAAGTTCTCTTTTGAGACTATTCGATGTAATAAGTGTGTGATTGCTACTCTGTTATAAATCCTTCAAGTACTGTGCGTGTCAGCATTACTGATCCAGGGATGACACTGATGCACAGAGATCGGACTGTTTGAGGTCTGGTCGCTACAAGATGGTATCAGAGCACATGTTGACTGTAGGACACGACCACTAAGCTAAAGCCCTAGAACACTACTCATTTCTGACTCCTCTCCTTTCTTCCACTCTTTTAGGATGGCGGATGCAAGGAACAAGTTCACGCAACTGGATGAAGACATGCCTTTCGGACGCCATTTGAAGGAAGTTACTAGATACCTGAACATCGGACTACCAAGCTTCACCGGGACCTACAACGCCACACTACCGGAAGAAGAGCGTTGGATGATTCAAGTTCAAGTTCCAGGAAGGACGTTCATGCCAGTCACTGAGCCCATAGAGTTTTCCTTTGATGCACCAACCTAGAGTCTAGGAAAGAGCATGGCAGCCCACATCACATGGGCGCATTGGAGAAGTGTACCACAAGGATCTCAAGGATACTATCTACCAGATTTGTGGGCGCTGAGACGAGCAATGGGAGATGATCAGCACCAGGAAGGATAGATCAATTGCAGCGTTTATACAAGAGTTAAACCAGCACATTCGTCGCCAGGAGAATCAGATGTGCGCAGGCATGACGGATGTAAAGAAGGCAATGACCAGATCACGAAGCTTGAAGAAGAACTCAAGTCTACGCGCGATGGATATGAAGAGGAAATCGCAACCTTATTGGAGAAGAATGACGACCTGATAAAGAAGATCGGAGTATTCATAGGAGACCCAGCGCCAGGAGGAGATGACGACGACCCTACCTGCCCGGAGAACTACATCATCATAGACGACACCGATTCGGACCCCAGTGATGATGATTTGGAGGATGAAGCTGGAGCAGATATCATGGAGTCTTCGACTGATCAAAATTTCTAGTAGACCACCATAAAAGTAGTAGTATTTCCCCCATGTATATAGTATAGTCCGAGCACTTTTGTAACGATAGTTAGACCGTTGTATGCCCTTGTTTGAATTGATTGGAGTGATATGATTGTGTTTGTCTCATGTGCATATGGGTAGTGTTTTCCCCCTAGATCTCATTCTATTCTATTATCTCATCTTTTCTAAACCCATCAGATGCCTCCGAGACGCGACACCGGATTTGTTTTTCCACCGGAGATCACTCAGTTGATTCAGCAGCAGAATGCCCTGATGCAAGTGTTAGTTCAGAACCAAGGCAGCAACAACAACCCACCACCACCACCTGTTGATCACTTAGCCCGTTTCTTAAGGCTGGATCCGCCGGTGTTTTCCAGCAGCACCGAGCCGATTGTTGCAGATGATTGGCTCCGCAAGGTTGGAAGGGAGCTGACCACTGCAGGATGCACAAATGCGGAGAGAGTGCATTTTGCCGCACATCAGCTTGATGGACCCGCAGCATCATGGTGGGAGAATTACACAGCCACTCACCCCATCAACACTGTCACATGGGATCAGTTTCAGCAAGCTTTCCGCACTGCCCATGTTTCAGCAGGAGCTATGGCCATGAAGAAGCGTGAGTTTCGCAACTTACGCCAAGGAGGACGCACCATTGGCTAGTATGTGGAAGATTTTAGTAAGCTAGCACGTTATGCCCCAGATGACGTTGCTACAGATGCAGCCAAGCAGGAGAAGTTTCTGGAAGGACTGAATGATGAGCTGAGCATGCAGTTGATGGTGGCAACCTTCAACAACTACCAGGAGTTGGTAGATAGAGCTCTCATGATTGAAGGGAAGCAGTAGCAGATTGAAAGCCGTAAGAGGAAGTATGGACAAGGGAAGTACAATTCTGGAGCTCATCAGAAGCCTCGTTTTACCCCAAACTTCGGAGGACCTTTTCAGCATACCCATGGAGGTCACGATCACAATGGAGGGAGTTCGCACAACCATAGTGGCCCCAAGAATGGAAATGGCAATGGAAGCTCTGGGAAGAAGCCTAACCCTTTCAACAGGGGACAGGTGAACCACGTTAGTGTGGAGGAGGTTGAAGCCCAGCCAGATGCAGTAATAGGTAAGTTTTTGGTTATGTCATTTACTGTAATCGTTCTTTTTTATACTAGTGCATCGCATTCATACATATCAAGGGGATTTGTGGACAAGTATAAACTGCCAACCCAAGCCCTTAGGTCACCCATGTTAGTAACCTCGCCAGGAGCTTAGTATATGGCTAGCCTATGGCGTGATCGGTTACCATTAAGGATTGGTAACTACGTGTTTCCCTCAGACCTAATAGTATTGGAGTCACAGAGACTGGATGTGATATTAGGCATGGATTGGTTATCGAAGTATGGAGGGAACATTGAATGCGCCAGTAAGTCAATTTTGCTTACCACCCCAGAAGGAAGAAGGATCAAGTATGTATCCCGGCATGTGCCGAAGAGGACTCAAGTGAATTTCTTACCAGGAGTTGTACAGGAGGAAGTACCAGTGGTGAAGGATTTCCCTGATGTATTTCCAGAGGAGTTGCCAGGCATGCCACCGGATAGAGACATTGAATTTTTTATTGAGCTTTTGCCAGGCACAGGGCCAATATCTAAGAGACCGTATAGGATACCCGCAAAGGATTTGGAGGAAATTAAGAAGCAAATTAAGGAGTTACTGGATAAAGGTTATATTCGCCCAAGTTCGTCACCTTGGGGATTGTGACGCCCCCGATTCAATCATACACTAATCATGCACGCAAACGTGTACGATCAAGATCAGGGACTCACGGGAAGATATCACAACACAACTCTAAAAGTAAAATAAGTCATACAAGCATCATAATACAAGCCAGGGGCCTCGAGGGCTCGAATACAAGTGCTCGATCATAGACGAATCAGCGGAAGCAACAATATCTGAGTACAGACATAACTTAAACAAGTTTGCCTTAAGAAGGCTAGCACAAACTGGGATACAGATCGAAAGAGGCGCAGGCCTCCTGCCTGGGATCCTCCTAAACTACTCCTGGTCGACATCAGCGGCCTGCACGTAGTAGTAGGCACCCTCGGTGTAGTAGAAGTCATCGTCGACGGTGGCGTCTGGCTCCTGGGCTCCAACATCTGGTTGCGACAACCAGGTAGAAAGGAAAAGGGGGAAAAGAGGGAGAAAAGCAACCGTGAGTACTCATCCGAAGTACTCGCAAGCAAGGATCTAAACTACATATGCATGGGTATATGTGTAAAGAGGCAATATCGGTGGACTGAACTGCAGAATGCCAGAATAAGAGGGGGATAGCTAGTCCTATCGAAGACTACGCTTCTGGCAGCCTCCGTCTTGCAGCATGTAGAAGAGAGTAGATTGAAGTCCTCCAAGTAGCATCGCATAGCATAATCCTACCCGACGATCCTCTCCTTGTCGACATGTGAGAGAGTGATCACCGGGTTGTATCTCGCACTTGGAAGGGTGTGTTTTATTAAGTATCCGGTTCTAGTTGTCATAAGGTCAAGGTACAACTCCGGGTCGTCCTTTTACCGAGGGACACGGCTATTCGAATAGATAAACTTCCCTGCAGGGGTGCACCACATAACCCAACACGCTCGATCCCCTTTGGCCGGACACACTTTCCTGGGTCGCCCGGCCTCGGAAGATCAACACATCGCAGCCCTACCTAGGCACAACAGAGAGGTCAGCACGCCGGTCTAAATCCTATGCGCGCAGGGGTCTGGGCCCATCGCCTATTGCACACCTGCATGTTGCGTACGCGGCCGGTGAGCAGACCTAGCAACCTCCATTACAAAGGAAGTTGCGTTACGCGGTCCAACCCGGCGCGCGCCGCTCAGTCGCTGACGTCACGAAGGCTTCGGCTGATACCACAACGTCGAGTGCCCATAACTGTTCCCGCGTAGTTGGTTAGTGCGTATAGGCCAGTGGCCAGACTCAGATCAAATACCAAGATCTCGTTAAGCATGTTATTATGAAGTAACCACGGACGCCGACCAGGGCCAGGCCCACCTCTCTCCTAGGTGGTCTCAACCTGCCCTGTCGCTCCACCACAAAGATCCACACAGATGGCCGTCGGGAAAGTATGTCCTTTCCGCCCCCAATCCGTGAATCAACCGCGGGTACTCAACGAGCCGACCCGACTTTAGTCACCACAAGTATCACACATAATGTATAAAAGTAATATACCCGTGATCACCTCCCGAGTGATCACGGCCCGAAAGTATAGCATGGCAAACGGACAAGAATGTAGGGCCACAGATGGAATACTAGCATCCTATACTAGCATGTAGGATTGTAGGTAAGGTAACAACAGTAGTAGCAAGGATAGGCTATGCATCAGAATAGGATTAACGGAAAGGAGTAACATGCTACACTACTCTAATGCAAGCAGTAAAGAGTAGAATAGGCGATATCTGGTGATCAAGGGGGGGCTTGCCTGGAAGCTCAGCAGAGAAGGAGGGGTCGTCAACAACATAGTCGAACTGGGGGCCGCCGGCAGTCTCGGGGTCTACTGGAAAGAAGTAACGGAGGGGGAACACAATAAATAACAGAGCAATCAAAGTATCACAAAGCGTAGAATGGCAATACGCAGGGCCAGAGGTGACCTAACACAGTACTAGGTGATACCAGCAAAAAGGGGGGAAACATCCGGAAAGTATTCCCGGTGTTTCGCTTTTTCGGACAGATGAACCGGAGGGGAAAAGTTGCGTGTTCGCTATGCTAGGGATTTGTGGCGGACGAACGGGCATCATGTCCGGATTTGTCTCATCGTTCTGAGCAACTTTCATGTACAAAGTATTTTCATCCGAGCTACGGATTATTTTATATTAATTTTCAAAGTTTTCTACATTTTCTGAATTTAATTTAAATCGAAAATAAAAGTAGAATTACTATGGCTACACAGAAGTGTACCCACACATGTGCGACTAAGACTGACATGTGGGGCTAGGGGTTGAGTCAACCCAGTCAACTATTGTCCAGTTGACTGGTCAACAAAGTCAAATGGGCCCGGGGGGTCCCACCTGTCACTGACTAGGAGTGCATAGTCAGCAGAGTTGACTAGACAACTAGGTCCAGCGGGACCTAGTAGTCAGTGACTGTTTATAATAACAGGTTCTAAATAATTTAATTAAACAAATTATTATGTGGGCCAGGTTGTCAGTGACTACTCTAATAACAGTATTTATTATTTTTAGCTAACCTAATTAGAGGCAGGGGGCCCACACGTCAGTGGGGTTAGTGGTTAATACCCGTGGGGTCCACTTGTCGGTGGCCCACGGGGCATTTCGAACGGCCAGCGTGCCTGTAACCAAACCGACGGCGGCCACACGACGGAGCGCGTCGGAAAACCCGTACCAGGCACCATTTTGGATGTGACCAGATGCGTTCGAACGCACGCAGTAGCGCGCGTCGAACGGGGGCTCTACCTCGACCGGAGATGGTCGGCGACGACGACGGCGACGAACTGAGGCGGCAACCGGAGCGGGAGCTCAGTAGAAGCGGGCTACGCGAGGGAGTTAACCGAACAAACGGCACAGGCGGCCTCTACGGAGCTCCATCAACGTGTTGGTGTAGCGCATACGAGCAGAGGGGTGGGGTTTCGGGAGCGTGGTGCTCGTCGCCCATGGCGGCGGCCGGAACTCGGTGCTCAATGGAATGATGGCTAGGCGGCGGAATCGAGCACGGGGGGAGAGGGATTTCGCGGCGGAGCTCACAGTGGAGCCGTAGGGCATGGCAGCAGGCTCGAGGGAGGCTTGGGGCAGCCGGAGTCGGCGGCGGCGTGCGGCGGCCCGAGGAGAAAGCCAAGCGCTGGGCGTCGTCGTGGGGGTGTCGTACGCGTGGTCGGGGGCGAGGAAGTGGTCGACGACGAGGCATGCGACGAGCTCCTAGGCGGTGGGGCGCATGGTGGCCGCGGTGGGACGAGGGACGTCGGGGTCGGGCGCTCCGCCCAGATCCAAAACGGGGAATGAGGAGGAGAGGCATGTGAGGAGTGGGGATCGTGGGGGGGATTAGGTTACGGCGGGGGGGTTAGCGGGGCCTTAGTAGGCCAGGCGAGCGGGATGGTCGGCTGGGCCAGGTGGGTCGGCCAGCTGGGCCGTCTGGTCCAGTGGGAGGGGTCTTTTACTTTGTTTTGTTTTATTCTAATCTTGTTTAGTCCTTTCTTTTATTTATTTATTCTCTTGTTTCTGTTTTCTTTTACTTATGTAATATTTTATAGTTTTACAAAAAGTGAAACCCATACCTAAAATAGAGTTACAATTATAACTACTGCCACAAAAGGTTTTAACCCTGAACAAAATAGTATAGTATTTTATAAAATCCAAAATGCATTTATTTAATTGTTTTACCTACTATTTTAATTACTTAAGTGCATTTAAACCTTTTATAAAAATGTGGTTTCTCCATCATAATTACCTATGCATTATTTGACACAACCCAAATAATTTAGTTTTAATATTTGAAAACTTTTGTTGTTTGCCTTTATTTTGAATTTGAATTTCGAATCGGTTTTGAACTAACACGAGATTTAACAACAGTAACCGAGGTGACGTGGCATCATTAGTAGAGGGTTACTGTAGCTTAATTATCCGGGCGTCACAATTCTCCTCCACTACAAGAAATCTCGTCCCGAGATTTAAGAGGGGAAGTGAGGGGGAAGGGATTTGGTTACGAAATTCTAACAAGCGTTATGAATCTTGGTTGCTCTTCTCGAAGCGGTCGATCCATTATGTTGATGTCTTCATTTCTCTGCTTCAGGTCATCATGATGTAGTACACATCCTTTCTTCGGGATCTTCATCGTACTTACAGAAAGAATAAAGGGTGGGCATTCCGGGAGAATGGACCTCTGCAAGGTCGACTATCTAGTTGATAACATCGAGCAAGATGGCAGAAGTAACTCTTGAATTTAAACTTAAAAAAATATCAAGAGCAAAGTAAGGAGGTATCATGTGAAGTTTCGAGCGGGCAGGCAATCGTTTGATGCCTGAAACAGGGCGTGAAAGGGGTTCAAAGCAATGGGGATAAGTATTGTGTCCGATACCAGAATTGATGATCTCTCGGAAGGTGGCTCGTGAATCACATACGAGGCCAAGTGCGAGGAACAACCTTAAGAACAGGGGGTGTATAGGAGAGTCAGGTTTCGATCCTGTGGAACTATGGGTTATGGGCCCACCATGTGGGTTAAAAGTAGGAAGGCAGTGATGTCTTGCACGATCATGCAAGTAAGGCATGTCAGAGGGTAGCCTGTCAATTATATGTTAGCAACAACATCGGTACCAAGGGCGAGGGACGAAGAGAACCATTTTCCTGCTCGTTGAAACGAGGCGGACCAATAGGCAAAGTTCTCGTCCATCGGTGGTTACCGGAATGTCATCAACAATAGTAACAGGGTCTTACTGACAGAGTTTTACACCGATGTGTTTGCACAAGCAGGGAATTATTACTGCTTATATCATATAGATCATAGAAAGGGTTTAAACAAACCAATGGAAAGGGAAAAGTGTCTATCAGATTTAATCAGAACAATGGAAAGAAAAATGTGTTTAAACACATAATTCAAGGGTATATCCTTCCCAAGGACAAGCAGAGCATGATATCCATGATAGGATATAACGTAGAAAACCATTTAGGTTAGGGGAGAGGTAGTTTATGACATCACCGAAACAACGGTGTTTGAAAAATTGATAAAGGAAATTTAGCATGATGCTTCAAATGTTCTTATCGATTATCGGAGTACCACAGACATGCTTCGAGATAGCATTGACATGGTATTTAAGCAAAGGTCAGACTTTGGACACACAAAGGATACATCAGGAATAACTTGTAGAATAAGTCTTACAATTTCCTCATGGAAGAATGGATAACCTTGCTGAAAAGGAATCTATAACAATAGGGCCTCCGGCCAGGTGTGCTAGGCACGACATCACCTTACCGGGTCACATAAAGACCAATGTTATAACTCTTGGAAATATGTTCCAACCATCATATCTGACCGAGATTCAATTCTGATTGGTGTCAGGATACCTCAGACTCATGATGCCTGAGAAGGAAAGGTGCAACACAAATTAACGGGATGACATTGTAAGATTCTCGGCAAATGAACTATGGAAGCGAGTTCCGAAACAAGAGTTCATCAGTAAACCAAGGAGAGGATGAAGAGGTGGCTGATGGACACAGCAACAATTCATCGAGAATTTCAAAGGATGGATTTCCACAATTATGTGAACAATGAGATAACATTTGTCAGATCAAATGATATAATGAGATATGCTCGAGGAAAACATACCCAATTAAACATCAGTTGAAAGGTGCACCCGAAATATGGGCTTATGCAGCATGACCGATGTTAGAATGGTGATTCGATAACCAATGGTCTAAGAATGAAATGTCGACCATTAACTTCAACACAATAGGGTTACTAGAAGTTTTGAATTCACACATCATACTTCAATTGTCGGTTTTCCGGTTAGAAATAACACGGGGACCAAGGAATGAACGGATATGTCAAAAGGTATCACCTGCATCAAGAATTCTTAAGAGGTGGTGAAATTCTCACGACATTCTTGACTTAAAAGATGGTAATACTCCAAGGTAAAGAAGAACAAATGCTGGATAGCAAGGATCTCAAGGTATAACACAAAACACGAACAAGTTTGTGTTGAACGGAAGGCAATCGAGTGGTCGATGATAACACAAATCATCGAGGGCAAGGATGGTATTTCTCATCATGAATTCAATTGATATCCTTGAGGAGCTCGGAATGTTGATGATGATCATGACACATTTGTCAAGAGGTTTCATGAAGATATAATCGCTCATCGACGACATCAAGCAAAAGGAAGGATGGAGCGAAAAGTTATTGAAACCACGGATACGACACAAACTCGTTATCAAGCTTGTTGTTCAAGGCGAAATGATATGACGAGGAAAGTCGATGTAAGCTTAGCTCATCATCAAAATTTGTGCTTTGGAAAGAAGGACCCGATAGCACAGTTAAAAAGTTGCACGATAATGATATAGCCGCTCAGGCTAGGAATGACTTGAAGGGTTATTAAATCATAAGCAACGAAAATTACTTAGAGTTATTGAATCGGAGTGCTGTATCGATTCACTTAACGGTGTTCTTGAGTGACTAATAACTCAGAACCCGAGGGAAATTGGAATTGGCGAGAATAATAGTTGATGAAGAACTCATAAGAAGTTATGTAGTTCCGTGGTATTCTTGAGATACCAGAGTATAATGCTCGACGGTATATCAAAGTAACGGTTGGACAGGTGCAATGATCTGCAGAAGACAAGTACTTCAACTTGTCCGAGAAATGGTATTTAAAAGGAGAACTTGGCGGAACAATGATTGCAAAATGCCAGATCCTAGATATAAGATAAACTTATACGAAGGAAATATTTATTTGAAGAGAAGCTTTAATGATACGATCTAGATCGTTTCCATGGGCATGAACACAAAGTTCAAGGTCGACTCCCACTTCTTCAATGCCTGACCTATCATTTACTTCTCGTCTTCAAAGAAGTTGTAGAGCAGAAAATTATCTGGTAAAACACCAGAATGGTATGACTTGTGTAAACTTTCGGGTGCATACGATTTTAGGGAAGGTATAGGCTCATCCCATCGGGGCATCTTAGAAACATATACCACAACTTCAGGAGTAATTTATACAAGCTCTAAAGTAGAGCATTGTTGAGAAAGCAGAGTATACAATCTACCAAAGGCATTATGTATCCGAGGAAAGGCTCACAAGGTTATTGAATAAGAAGGACGCTGTCAGATAAAACCCAACAAAGGATCTGGTGGTCCATGAGGGATCTGATGTGAGCATCGGTACTCAACCAAAAGAAGAATGCAAGGAGATAAGATTATAGAAACAACTGACTAATTCAAAGCTCAAATGCAAAGGAATTATGATTCCCAAATCAAGGGATCAGAAGCAAACGCTCTGATTAAGGATGGATAAGTCGACTAGACTTAGGGGTACAATCGACGACAATTTGATTGGTCGAGAACCAGCTCATGTTCAAAAATGACGCCTGAGCCAGAAGGATGAATTCTACTTGCGACTGGTGATTGCGAGCATCCGCATCATATTGAATCAACGGTCTCAAAATGATAGTGACAAAGGATGTCAATGAATAATGCTAGGCATTTGGAATTAACCAAAACGCAGGCAGACAAGAATTTCTAGAGCCATAGGAACAACTGGGGAGAAACAAATCCTCGGTAAGTGTGAGGATTAATTTGTAGGTGTATTCAGGCGACAAGGAACTGCAAGGCAGTAGGCACAAAGGATTCCCGAAACAACGACGAGTATTTCGGGGTATCTTGTAATAACGAGACCAACTGGGGATGAATGCAAGAATGACAACTGCATGTACTTATCCATAAGGGTTAACGGTGGAAGAGGATTTGCAAACGCGATGAACACAAGTTCTCTGGTTAACAGCGGAGAGTATCTTCAGGGTCTTCTGGTGCAGCAGACGATCATCGGTAATAAGGTGCTCTCCGGGTGAAAGTGATCACGAGATCCTAATGTTAGATTTAGTAAAATTCATTTAACCCGAATAGAAGAGATGTCAGAGTTCCAGAGTAAAGATCGAGGAGTAAAAGATCCTAATACCACCCAAATGGTGACATGGGCCCGTAAGACAGACAACCATGTTAGTAAAAAGTTTTGCAATGTCTAGACTCGACTTCGGCCAAGGAGATTGGAAGGGGGATTCCTACAGGCAGTCGTCTCTGATACCAACTTGTGACGCCCCCGATTCAATCGTACACTAATCATGCACGCAAACATGTACAATCAAGATCAGGGACTCACGGGAAGATATCACAACACAACTCTAAAAGTAAAATAAGTCATACAAGCATCATAATACAAGCCAGGGGCCTCGAGGGCTCGAATACATGTGCTCGATCATAGACGAGTCGGTGGAAGCAACAATATCTGAGTATAGACATAACTAAACAAGTTTGCCTTAAGAAGGCTAGCACAAACTAGGATACAGATCGAAAGAGGCGGAGGCCTCCTGCCTGGGATCCTCCTAAACTACTCCTGGTCGACGTCAGCGGCCTGCACGAGGTAGTAGGCACCCTCGGTGTAGTAGAAGTCGTCGTCAACGATGGCGTCTGGCTCCTGGGCTCCAACACCAGGTAGAAAGGAAAAGGCGGGAAAGAGGGAGAAAAGCAACCGTGAGTACTCATCCAAAGTACTCGCAAGCAAGGATCTAAACTACATATGCATGGGTATATGTGTAAAGAGGCAATATCGGTGGACTGAACTGCAGAATGCCAGCATAAGAGGGGGATAGCTAGTCCTATCGAAGACTACGCTTCTGGCACCCTCTGTCTTGCAGCATGTAGAAGAGAGTAGATTGAAGTCCTCCAAGTAGCATCGCATAGCATAATCCTACCCGACGATCCTCTCCTCGTCGACCTGTGAGAGAGTGATCACCGGGTTGTATCTGGCACTTGGAAGGGTGTGTTTTATTAAGTATCCGGTTCTAGTTGTCATAAGGTCAAGGTACAACTCCGGGCCGTCCTTTTACCAAGGGACACGGCTATTCGAATAGATAAACTTCCCTGCAGGTGTGCACCACATAACCCAACACACTCGATCCCCTTTGGCCGGACACACTTTCCTGGGTCATGCCCGGCCTCGAAAGATCAACACGTCGCAGCCCTACCTAGGCACAACAGAGAGGTCAGCACGCCGGTCTAAATCCTATGCGCGCAGGGGTCTGGGCCCATCGCCCATTGCACACCTGCATGTTGCGTACGCGGCCGGTGAGCAGACCTAGCAACCTCCATTACAAAGGAAGTTGCATTACGCGGTCCAACCCGGCGCGCGCCGCTCAGTCGCTGACGTCACGAAGGCTTCGGCTGATACCACAACGTCGAGTGCCCATAACTGTTCCCGCGTAGTTGGTTAGTGCGTATAGGCCAGTGGCCAGACTCAGATCAAATACCAAGATCTCGTTAAGCGTGTTATTATGAAGTAACCATGGACGCCGACCAGGGCCAGGCCCACCTCTCTCCTAGGTGGTCTCAACCTGCCCTGTCGCTCCACCACAAAGATCCACACAGATGGCCATCGGGAAAGTATGTCCTTTCGGCCCCCAATCCGTGAATCAACCGCGGGTACTCAACGAGTCGACCCGACTTTAGTCACCACAAGTATCACACATAATGTATAAAAGTAATATACCCATGATCACCTCCCGAGCGATCATGGCCCGATAGTATAGCATGGCAGAGGGACAAGAATGTAGGGCCACAGATGGAATACTAGCATCCTATACTAGCATGTAGGATTGCAGGTAAGGTAACAACAGTAGTAGCAAGGACAGGCTATGCATCAGAATAGGATTAACGGAAAGTAGTAACATGCTACACTACTCTAATGCAAGCAGTAGAGAGTAGAATAGGCGATATCTGGTGACCAAGGGGGGGCTTGCCTGGAAGCTCAGCAGAGAAGGAGGGGTCGTCAACACCATAGTCGAACTGGGGGCCGCCGGCAGTCTCGGGGTCTACCGGAAAGAAGTAACGGAGGGGGAACACAATAAATAACAGAGCAATCAAAGTATCACAAAGCGTAGAATGGCAATACGCAGGGCCAGAGGTGACCTAACGCAGTACTAGGTGATACCAGCAAAAAGGGGGGAAACATCCGGAAAGTATTCCCGGTGTTTCGCTTTTTCGGACAGATGAACCGGAGGGGAAAAGTTGCGTGTTCGCTATGCTAGGGATTTGTGGCGGACGAACGGGCATCATGTCCGGATTTGTCTCATCATTCTGAGCAACTTTCATGTACAAAGTATTTTCATCCGAGCTACGGATTATTTTATATTAATTTTCAAAGTTTTATACATTTTCTGAATTTAATTTAAATCGAAAATAAAAGTAGAATTACTATGGCTACACAGAAGTGTACCCACACATGTGCTACTAAGACTGACATGTGGGGCTAGGGGTTGAGTCAACCCAGTCAACTATTGTCCAGTTGACTGGTCAACAAAGTCAAATGGGCCCGGGGGGTCCCACCTGTCACTGACTAGGAGTGCCTAGTTAGCAGAGTTGACTAGACAACTGGGTCCAGCGGGACCCAGTAGTCAGTGACTGTTTATAATAACAGGTTCTAAATAATTTAATTAAACAAATTAGTATGTGGGCCGGGTTGTCAGTGACTACTCTAATAACAGTGTTTATTATTTTTAGCTAACCTAATTAGAGGCAGGGGGCCCACACGTCAGTGGGGGTTAGTGGTTAATCCCCGTGGGGTCCACTTGTCGGTGGCCCACGGGGCGTTTCGAACGGCCAGCGTGCCTGTGACCAAACCGACGGCGGCCACACGACGGAGCGCGTCGGAAAACCCGTACCAGGCACCATTTTGGATGTGACCAGATGCGTTCGAACACACGCAGCAGCGCGCGTCGAACGGGGGCTCTACCTCGACCGGAGATGGTCGGCGACGACGACGGCGATGAACTGAGGCGGCAACCGGAGCGGGAGCTCAGTAGAAGCGGGCTACGCGAGGGAGTTAACCGAACAAACGGCACAGGCGGCCTCTACGGAGCTCCATCAACGTGTTGGCGTAGCGCGTACGAGCAGAGGGGTGGGGTTTCGGGAGCGTGGTGCTCGTCGCCCATGGCGGCGGCCGGAACTCGGTGCTCAACGGGATGATGGCTAGGCGGCGGAATCGAGCATGGGGGGAGAGGGATTTCGCGGCGGAGCTCACAGTGGAGCCATAGGGCATGGCAGCAGGCTCGAGGGAGGCTCGGGGCAGCCGGAGTCGGCGGCGGCGTGCGGTGGCCCGAGGAGAAAGCCAAGCGCGGGGCGGCGTCGTGGGGGCGTCGTACGCGTGGTCGGGGGCGAGGAAGTGGTCGACGACGAGGCATGCGACGAGCTCCTAGGCGGCGGGGCGCATGGTGGCCGCGGTGGGACGAGGGACGTCGGGGTCGGGCGCTCCGCCCAGATCCAAAACGGGGAAGGAGGAGGAGAGGCGTGTGAGGAGTGGGGATCGTGGGGGGATTAGGTTACGGCGGGGGGTTAGCGGGGCCTTAGTAGGCCAGGCGAGCGGGGTGGTCGGCTGGGCCAGGTGGGTCGGCCAGCTGGGCCGTCTGGTCCAGTGGGGGGGTCTTTTACTTTGTTTTGTTTTATTTTAATCTTGTTTAGTCTTTTCTTTTATTTATTTATTCTCTTGTTTCTGTTTTCTTTTACTTATGTAATATTTTACAGTTTTACAAAAAGTGAAACCCATACCTAAAATAGAGTTACAATTATAACTACTGCCACAAAAGGTTTTAACCCTGAACAAAATAGTATAGTATTTTATAAAATCCAAAATGCATTTATTTAATTGTTTTACCTACTATTTTAATTACTTAAGTGCATTTAAACCTTTTATAAAAATGTGGTTTCTCCATCATAATTACCTATGCATTATTTGACACAACCCAAACAATTTAGTTTTAATATTTGAAAACTTTTGTTGTTTGCTTTATTTTGAATTTGAATTTCAAATCGGTTTTGAACTAACGCGAGATTTAACAACAGTAACCGAGGTGACGTGGCATCATTAGATGAGGGTTACTGTAGCTTAATTATTCGGGCGTCACAGGGATCACCAGTACTTCTGGTGGAGAAGAAGGATGGATCGTTGAGGATGGTTGTTTATTATCGTGGATTGAATGAAGTGACAATCAAGAACAAGTACCCACTGCCGATGATCAATGATTTGTTTGACCGACTACAAGGAGCTAAGGTATTTTCCAAGATCGATTTGCGATCAGGATACCACCAGCTGAAGATTTGAGAGCGGGATATACCTAAGACAGCTTTTACCACAAGGTATGGGCTATATGAGTATACCGTTATGTCATTTGGCCTGACTAACGCACCTGCCTATTTCATGAACATGATGAACAAGGTGTTTATGGAGTTTTTGGATAAGTTCGCCATGGTGTTCATTGATGATATTCTGGTCTACTCGAAGAATGAAGAGGAGCATAAGGAGCATTTGCGTTTGGTACTTGGAAAGCTCAGAGAACATCAGTTATATGCCAAGTTCAGCAAGTGCGAGTTTTGGTTGAAGGAAGTTGGATTCCTCGGACATGTTATATCCAGAGAAGGAATAGTAGTAGACCCCACCAAGGTTAACACTGTGACAAATTGGGAAGCACCCACGTCAGTTGGAGAAATCCGGAGTTTTCTTGGACTCGCAGGATACTACCGGAGGTTCATTGAGAATTTCTCGAAGATTGCAAAGCCCATGACGGAGTTGTTAAAGAAGGACACAAAGTTTAATTGGACAGAGGAATGTGAGGCTAGTTTCCAGGAGTTGAAGAAACGTTTGGTTACAGCGCCAGTGTTGATTCTGCCAGATCAACACAAGGATTATGAGGTGTATTGTGATGCTTCTCGTCGAGGACTTGGAGCGGTGCTTATGCAGGAGGGAAGAGTTGTTTCGTATGCCTCACGACAACATAAGCCCCATGAGTTGAATTATGCTACACATGATTTGGAGTTAGCAGCCGTAGTGCACGCATTAAAGACATGGAGACGTTTTCTCATCGGAAACCATTGTGAGGTGTACACGGATCACAAGAGTTTGAAGTATATCTTCACGCAGAAGGAGTTGAATCTCAGACAAAGGAGATGGTTGGAGCTCATCAAGGATTATGATATGAGATTGCATTATCACCCAGGGAAGGCTAACGTAGTAGCCGGTGCGTTGAGCCGCAAGAGCCATGTCAACACACTCATGACTGGAGAGTTACCCAAGGAGTTAGCCAAGGATCTTCGCGAGCTGTGTTTGGAGATATTCCGAGAGGCTATGTAGCAGCATTGGAGATTCAGTCTACCTAGATGGATAAGATCAGAGAAGCTCAAAGGACGGACAAGGAGATTGCCGAGATAAAGGAAAGGATGAGCAAAGGAAAAGCCAAGGGATTTCGTGAGGATGAGCATGATACCTTATGGTTTGAGGACCGCGTATATGTGCCCAATGATCAGGAGATCAGGAAGTTGATTCTGCAAGAGGCCCATGATTCGCCGTATTCGATTCACCCAGGAAATACAAAGATGTATCTAGATTTGAAGGACAATTTCTGGGGGACCGAAATGAAGAAGGATATTGGGGAGTATGTAGCAGTTTGTGATGTATGTCAGCGAGTGAAGGCAGAGCATCAGAAGCCAGCAGGATTGCTACAACCATTGCCGATACCCGAATGGAAGTGGGATAAGCTAGGCATGGATTTCATCACGGGATTGCCCAGGACTCGTTCAGGCTATGACTCGATATGGGTTGTAGTCGATCATTTGACGAAGGTAGCTCATTTCATCCCAGTGAAGACCTTACACCAGTGCTAAGTTGGCAAAGATATACATGACCAGGATCGTATGTCTGCATGGAGTTCCGAGGACCATTTTATCAGATAGAGGAACCCAGTTTACCTCAAAGTTCTGGAATCAGTTGCATGAAACTTTGGGTACCAGGCTAGAGTTCAGTACAGCCTTTCATCCACAGACAGATGGACAGACCGAGAGAGTCAATCAGATTTTAGAGGACATGCTGAGACCTTCTGCGCTAGATTACGGATCCAGTTGGGATGACAATTTACCGTATGCAGAGTTCTCTTACAACAATAGCTACCAATCCAGTTTGAAGATGGCCCCTTTTGAAGCTCTGTACGGAAGGAGGTGCGGGACACCGTTGTTGTGTGATAACCCACAAGTATAGGGGATCGCAACAGTTTTCGAGGGTAGAGTATTCAACCCAAATTTATTGATTCGACACAAGGGGAGCCAAAGAATATTCTCAAGTATTAGCAACTGAGTTGTCAATTCAGCCACACCTGGATAACTTAATATCTGCAGCAAAGTATTTACTAGCAAAGTAATATGATAGTAGTGGTAACGGTAACAAAAGAGTAATGGAAGCAAGAAGTAATATTTTTGGTATTTTGTAGTGATTGTAACAATAGCAACGGGAAAGTAAATAAGCGTAAACCAGTAGATGGAAAGCTCGTAGGCATCGGATCAGTGATGGATAATTATGCCGGATGCGGTTCATCATGTAACAGTCATAACATAGGGTGACACAGAACTAGCTCCAATTCATCAATGTAATATAGGCATGTATTCCGAATATAGTCATACGTGCTTATGGAAAAGAACTTGCATGACATCTTTTGTCCCAGCCTCCCATGGCAGCGGGGTCCTAATGGAAACTAAGGGATATTAAGGCCTCCTTTTAATAGAGAACCGGAACAAAGCATTAGCACATAGTGAATACATGAACTCCTCAAACTATGGTCATCACCGAGAAGTATCCCGATTATTGTCACTTCGGGGTTGTCGGATCATAACACATAATAGGTGACTATAGACTTGCAAGATAGGATCAAGAACACACATATATTCATGAAAACATAATAGGTTCAGATCTGAAATCATGGCACTCGGGCCCTAGTGACAAGCATTAAGCATTGCAAAGTCATAGCAACATCAATCTCAGAACATAGTGGATACTAGGGATCAAACCCTAACAAAACTAACTCGATTACATGGTAAATCTCATCCAACCCATCACCGTCCAGCAAGCCTACGATGGAATTACTCACGCACGGCGGTGAGCATCATGAAATTGGTGATTGAGGATGGTTGATGATGACGACGGCGACGAATCCCCCTCTCCGGAGCCCCGAACGGACTCCAGATCAGCCCTCTCGAGAGGTTTTAGGGCTTGGCGGCGGCTCCGTGTCGTAAAACACGATGAACTCTTCTCTCCTATTTTTTTTCTCTCCGAAGACGAATATATAGAGTTGGAATTGGCGTCGGAGGGTCTCCAGGGGGGCCACGAGGTAGGGGGCGCGCCCAGGGGGGAGGGCGCACCCCCCACCCTCGTGGACAGGGTGTGGGCCCCCTGGTCTTCATCTTTGGTGAGGATTTTTTATTATTTATTCTAAGACGTTCCGTGGAGTTTCAGGTCTTTCCGAGAACTTTTGTTTTCTGCACATAAAACAACATCATGGCAATTCTGCTGAAAACAGCGTCAGTCCGGGTTAGTTCCATTCAAATCATACAAGTTAGAGTCCAAAGCAAGGGCAAAAGTGTTTGGAAAAGTAGATACGACGGAGATGTATCAACTCCCCCAAGCTTAAACCCTTGCTTGTCCTCAAGCAATTCAGTTGACAAACTGAAAGAGAAAAAGAAAAACTTTTACAAACTCTGTTTGCCCTTGTTGTTGTAAATATGTCAAGTCAGCATTCAAGTTTTCAGCAAAGATTATAACTAACCACGTTTGCGATAATTCTCAGGTCTCATGATTACTCATATCAATGGCATAATCAACTAGCAAGTCATAATAATAAATCTCGGATGACAACACTTTCTCAAAACAATCATAACATGATATAACAAGATGGTATCTCGCTAGCCCTTTCTGAGACCGCAAAACATAAATGCAGAGCACCTTTAAAGATCAAGGACTGACTAGACATTGTAATTCATGGTAAAAGAGATCCAGTCATAGTCATACCCAATATGAATTAATAGTAATGCATGCAAATGACAGCGGTGCTCTCCAGCGGGTGCTTTTTAATAAGAGGGCGATGACTCAGCATAAAAGTAAATAGACAAGCCCTTCGCAGAGGGAAGCAGGGATTTGTAGAGGTGCCAGAGCTCGGTTTTGAAATAGAGATAAATAGTATTTTGAGCGGCATACTTTCATTGTCAACATAACAACTAAGAGATGACGATATCTTCCATGCTAAACAGATTATAGGCGGTTCCCAAACAGAATGGTAAAGTTTGTACTCCCCCTCCACCAACAAGCATCAATCCACGGCTTGCTCGAAACAACGAGTGGCTCCAACAATCAACAGGTCCCAGGGGGGAGTTTTGTTTGCAATTATTTTGATTTAGTTTGCATAAAGCATGGGACTGGGCATCCCGGTGACCAGCCATTTTCTTGTGAGTGAGGAGCGGAGTCCACTCCTCTTGAGAATAACCCGCCTAACACGGAAGATAAGGGCAGCCCTAGTTGATACATGAGCTATTCGAGCATACAAAACAGAATGTTCATTTGAAGGTTTAGAGTTTGGCACATACAAATTTACTTGGAACGGCAGGTAGATACTGTATATAGGAAGGTATGGTGGACTCATATGGAATAACTTTGGGGTTTAAGGGATTTGGATGCACAAGCAGTATTCCCGCTTAGTACAAGTGAAGGCTAGCAAAAGACTGGGAAGCGACCAACTAGAGAGCGACAACAGTCATGAACATGCATTAAAATTAATAAACATTGGATGCAAGCATGAGTAGGATATAATCTACCATGAACATAAATATCATGGAGGCTATGTTGATTTGTTTCAACTACATGTGTGAACATGTGCCAAGTAAAGTCACTCAATTCATTTAAAGGAGGATACCATCCCATCATACCACATCACAACCATTCTAATAGCATGTCGACACGCAAGGTAAACCATTATAACTCATAGCTAATTAAGCATGGCATAAGCAACTCTGATCTCTAATTATCATTGCAAACATGTTTATTCATAATAAGCTGAATCAAGAATGATGAACTCGTCATATTTACAAAAACAAAAGAGGTCGAGTTCATACCAGCTTTTCCCATCTCAGTCAGTCCATCATATATCATCATTATTGCCTTTCACTTGCACAACCGAATGATGTGGATAATAATAAGAGTGCACGTGCATTGGACTAAGCTGGAATCTGCGAGCATTCAATAAACAGGAGAAGACAAAGCAATATGGGCTCTTGGTTAAATCAACAATAATGCATATGAGAGCCACTTCAACAATTTAATCATGGTCTTCTCCTATCGACCCCCAAAGAAAAGAAAGGAAATAAAAACTATTTACACGGGAAAGCTCCCAACAAGTAAAAGAAGAACGGGAAATATTTTGGGTTTTCTTTTTAATTATTACTACTACAGCAGGAAAAGTAAACTAACTAGATGCTACACTAATTTTTTTGTTGTTTTCTGAAAGTTTAACAGACACACAAGAAGAAAGCAGGAAAAAGAAAATAAACTAGCATGGATGTTACAGTGAAAGAGTATGAGCACCAACATCTGGCAATGAGTGTGTGTGAACATAAATGTAATGTCGGTGAGAAATACGTACTCCCCCAAGCTTAGGCTTTTGGCCTAAGTTGGTCTATTGCCAGGGATAGCCTGGCTGATACCCGTAGGTGTAGCTGGGGTCGTACTGCCATGCAGCGGCTACCGCCTCCTGAGCTGCAGCATGGCATCGAGCCGCCTCCGCTCTCCTCTCGTATTCATCCGCCTCCTCTTTGGTAATAACGTATCTTCCTTTTGTCTGAAAATCAAAGAAGGCAGGAGCAGGAAGAGTAATACGGACAACATGTCGTTTGTTAAAGATTAGTCGATACTGGAGAGGTGATTCAGTCCTCTCGACGAACTGGTGGTGAGCCATAGAATTAAAATCTAAATAAGTAGGGGGCAACTCCATATCACCCTCCCGAATATCTATCTCAAGAAAATTAGCTAAGCGGGTTGCATAAATTCCTCCAAAGAAATCTCCATTATATCTATTATGATGCAACCTACGAGCTACAATGGCTCCCATATGATAAGATTGGTCTCCTAACACACCACTCCTGAGAATGCTGAGATCAGGGACGCACATGTGACATGCTTCATCCTTAGCATTTATGCACCTACCGATGAAGAGAGCAAAATAATGTATGGCAGGAAAGTGAATGCTCCCTATAGTGGCTTGCGTTATATCTCTAGATTCCCCTACAGTTATACTAGCAAGAAAGTCTCTAAATTCAGATTTACGGGGATCAACAGTACTACCCCATTGTGGGAGTTTGCAAGCAGAAGTAAAATCCTCTAAGTCCATGGTATAAGATTTATCATAAAGATCAAACATGACAGAAGGGGAATTACGCGAAGATGAAAAATCAAACCTCCTCACAAATGAGCTAGTGAGATCACGATATTGTGGGCATTTGTCTGCCTCAAAGTCCACCAGATCGGCGTTACGCAAATATGTGTTAAATTCTTCTTTGATTCTCACACGATCCATAAAATTTTCCGAAGGCCACTCACAAGGCCGCACTAGAGCGTCTCTTGGTGGTTCCTCGTCAGCATCACGAATAGCAAGCCTGGGTCCTTGCTTCCTTGAAGAACCACCTTGGAACATCTTCCTAAGCATATTTTTTTCTGAAATTTTTAGTAACTTCAAACAAAAGTGAACCAACTTCGATAAAATTGATAGCAACTACTCCTACAAGTGCCTAGAGCCTATATCAAGCATTAGAACTACTTGGAACCATATAAATTTGACATGCAAGCTCAAGAACATGGTTACCTATGCAGCACAAATTTGCAATGAATAGAGCACTAGAATAAAAACTAATTGGACCAATGGAGGAGTCGCATACCAAGGAACAATCTCCCCAAGCAGTTTTGTGAGAGGTGATTTGAGCAAGGAGATCGAAAATCACAGCAACGGGGGCTGGAACTCGTGCTTGAGTTGGTTTTTCATGTTTGTGGGAGGAAGAAGAAAAGGATGGGTGCTGGAATAAGTGGAGGAGGGCCACCATGGGCCCACGAGGCAGGGGCGCGCCCTCCACCCTCGTGGCCAGGTGGCAGCTCCCCCGTGGTAAATTTTGCACCATAAATCCTCAAATATTCCCGAAAAAAATCATATTAAATTGGCATGGCATTCTGAGGACTTTTATTTTCGGGATATTTTTATATTGCACGGATAAATCAGGAAACAGACAGATAAATACTATTTTTACTTTATTTCAACTAAATAACAGAAAGTGTAAAGAGGGTACAGAAGGTTGTGCTTCTAGTTTCATCCGTCTCATGATCATCAAAAGGAATCCGCTAACAAGGTTGATCAGGTCTTGTTAACAAACTCATTCCGATTAACATGGAAGCGGAGAAATTTCGAATGACACTATGTTACCTCAACGGGGATATGCACATCCCCTACAATAAGTATATCATATTTCTTCTTGACAGTAGGAAGAGGAAATTCAAAACCTCCAAAAATAATACATGGAATTCTTCCAATAGAATTGATACTGTGGACTTGAGGTTGTATCCTCGGAAAGTGTACCGTATGCTCATTACCATTAACATGAAAAGTGACATTGCCTTTGTTGCAATCAATAACAGCACCTGCAGTATTTAGAAAAGGTCTTCCAAGAATAATAGACATACTATCGTCCTCAGGAATATCAAGAATAACAAAGTCTGTTAAAATAGTAACGTTTGCAACCACAACAGGCACATCCTCACAAATACCGACAGGTATAGCAGTTGATTTATCAGCCATTTGCAAAGATATTTCAGTAGGTGTCAACTTATTCAAATCAAGTCTACGGTATAAAGAGAGAGGCATAACACTAACACCGGCTCCAAGATCACATAAAGCAGTTTTAACATAATTTCTTTTAGAGCATGGTATAGTAGGTACTCTTGGATCTCCGAGTTTCTTTGGTATTCCACCCTTAAAAGTGCAATTAGCAAGCATGGTGGAAATTTCGGTTTCCGGTATCTTTCTCTTATTGGTAATGATATCCTTCATATACTTAGCATAAGGATTTGTTTTGAGCACATCAGTTAATCGCATACGCAAAAAGATAGGTTTAATCATTTCAGCAAAGCGCTCAAAATCCTCGTCATCCTTTTTCTTGGATGGTTTGGGATGAAAAGGCATGGGTTTCTGAACCCATGGTTCTCTTTCTTTACCATGTTTCCTAGCAACAAAGTCTCTCTTATCATAACGTTGATTCTTTGATTGTGGGTTATCAAGATCAACAGCAGGTTCAACTTCTACATCATTATCATTACTAGGTTGAGCATCATCATGAACATCATCATTATTATTTTCTCTAGATTCATGTTCATTACCAGATTGTGTTTCAGCATCAGAAATAGATATATCATTTGGATTCTCAGATGGTTCAGCAATAGGTTCGCTAGAAGTTTGCAAAGTCCTATCATTTTAATTTTTCTTCCTTTTAGAAGAACTAGGCACATCAGTATTATTTCTCTGAGAATCTCGCTCAATTCTCTTCGGGTGGCCTTCAGGATACAAAGGTTCCTGAGTCATTCTACCAGTTCCAGTAGCCACTCTAACAGCATAATCATTTTTCTTACTATTCATTTCATTGAGCAAATCATTTTGAGCCTTAAGTACTTGTTCTACTTGAGTGGTAACCATAGAAGCATGTTTGCTAATGAGTTTAAGTTCACATCTAACATTAGCCATATAATCACCCAAGTGTTTAATCATATAGGTATTTTGTTTCAATTGTCTACCAAAATAAGCATTGGAGTCTTCTTGCTTAAACATAAAGTTATCAAATTCATCCAAGCACTGACTAGCAATTTTAGTAAGAGGGACTTCAGCTCTATCATATCTATAGAGAGAATTTACCTTTACTACCTGTGTCGGGTCATCGGGATCAGGAGGTTCTTCAATTGGTAATGGATCAAGATCATATGTTTCCTCAACAGGCGGTAAATCAAGACCATGTATTTCTTCAATAGGAGGTAAATTCTTAACATCTTCAGCTTTAATACATTTTTCTTTCATAGATTTCTTTGCCTCTTGCGTATCTTCAGGACTGAGAAATAGAACACCTCTCTTCTTCGGAGCTGGTTTAGGAATAGGCTCAGGAATTGGCTCAGGAGCTGGCTCAGGAAGTGTCCAATTATTTTCATTTGTCAACACATTATTTAATAGAATTTCAGCTTCGTCTGATGTTCTTTCCCTGAAAAGAGAACCAGCACAACTATCCAGGTAATCTCTGGAAGCATCGGTTAGTCCATTATAAAAGATATCAAGTATTTCATTTTTCTTAAGAGGATGATCAGGCAAAGCATTAAGTAACTTGAGAAGCCTCCCCCAAGCTTGTGGGAGACTCTCTTCTTCAATTTGCACAAAGTTGTATATTTCCTTTAAAGCAGCTTGTTTCTTATGAGCAGGGAAATATTTAGCAGAAAAGTAATAAATCATATCCTGGGGACTACGCACACAACCAGGATCTAGACAATTAAACCATATCTTAGCATCACCCTTTAATGAGAACGGAAATATTTTACAGATATAAAAGTAGCGAGATCTCTCATCATTAGTGAACAGGGTGGCTAAATCATTTAATTTAGTAAGATGTGCCACAACAGTTTCAGATTCATAACCATGAAAAGGATCAGATTCAACCAAAGTAATTATATCAGGATCAACAGAGAATTCATAATCCTTATCGGGAACACAAATAGGTGAAGTGGCAAAAGCAGGGTCGGGTTTAATTCTATCTCAAAGAGACTCTTTACTCCATTTAATTAATAACCTCTTGAGTTCATATCTATCTATGCAAGCTAGAATAGCTAAAGAAGATTCTTTATCAAAAAGATAACCCTCAGGAATAACAGGCATATCCTCATCATCACTTTCATCAATATAATCAGTTTCAATAATTTCTTTCTCTCTAGCCTTAGCAATTTGTTCCTCAAGAAATTCACTAAGTGGCACAGTAGTATCAAGCATAGAAGTAGTTTCATCATAAGTATCATGCATAGCAGAAGTGGCATCATCAATAACATGCGACATATCAGAACGAATAGCAGAAGCAGGTTTAGGTGTCGCAAGCTTACTCATAACAGAAGGTGAATCAAGTGCAGAGCTAGATGGCAGTTCCTTACCTCCCCTCGTAGTTGAGGGATAAATCTTTGTCTTAGCATCTTTCAAATTCTTCATAGTGTCCAGCAGATATAAATCCCAAGTGACTCAAAGAATAGAGCTATGCTCCCCGGCAACGGCGCCAGAAAAAGGTCTTGATAACCCACAAGTATAGGGGATCGCAACAGTTTTCAAGGGTAGAGTATTCAACCCAAATTTATTGATTCGACACAAGGGGAGCCAAAGAATATTCTCAAGTATTAGCAACTGAGTTGTCAATTCAGGCACACCTGGATAACTTAATATCTGCAGCAAAGTATTTAGTAGCAAAGTAATATGATAGTAGTGGTAACGATAACAAAAGAGTAATGGAAGCAAGAAGTAATATTTTTGGTATTTTGTAGTGATTGTAACAATAGCAACGGGAAAGTAAATAAGCGTAAACCAGTAGATGGAAAGCTCGTAGGCATCGGATCAGTGATGGATAATTATGCCGGATGCGGTTCATCATGTAACAGTCATAACATAGGGTGACACAGAACTAGCTCCAATTCATCAATGTAATGTAGGCATGTATCCGAATATAGTCATGCGTGCTTATGGAAAAGAACTTGCATGACATCTTTTGTCCTACCCTCCCGTGGCAGCGGGGTCCTAATGGAAACTAAGGGATATTAAGGCCTCCTTTTAATAGAGAACTGGAACAAAGCATTAGCACATAGTGAATACATGAACTCCTCAAACTATGGTCATCACCAAGAAGTATCCCGATTATTGTCACTTCGGGGTTGTCGGATCATAACACATAATAGGTGACTATAGACTTGCAAGATAGGATCAAGAACACACATATATTCATGAAAACATAATAGGTTCAGATCTAAAATCATGGCACTCGGGCCCTAGTGACAAGCATTAAGCATAGCAAAGTCATAGCAACATCAATCTCAGAACATAGTGGATACTAGGGATCAAACCCTAACAAAACTAACTCGATTACATGGTAAATCTCATCCAACCCATCACCGTCCAGCAAGCCTACGATGGAATTACTCACGCACGGCGGTGAGCATCATGAAATTGGTGATGGAGGATGGTTGATGATGACGACGGTGACGAATCCCCCTCTCCGGAGACCGAACGGACTCCAGATCAGCCCTCCCGAGAGGTTTTAGGGCTTGGCGGCGGCTCCGTGTCGTAAAACGCGATGAACTCTTCTTTCCTATTGTTTTCTCTCCGAAGACGAATATATAGAGTTGGAATTGGCGTCGGAGGGTCTCCAGGGGGCCCACGAGGTAGGGGGGTGCGCCCCCCACCCTCGTGGACAGGGTGTGGGCCCCCTGGTCTTCATCTTTGGCGAGGATTTTTTATTATTTATTCTAAGACGTTCCGTGGAGTTTCAGGTCTTTCCGAGAACTTTTGTTTTCTGCACATAAAACAACAACATGGCAATTCTGCTGAAAACAGCATCAGTCCGGGTTAGTTCCATTCAAATAATACAAGTTAGAGTCCAAAACAAGGGCAAAAGTGTTTGGAAAAGTAGATACGACGGAGACGTATCATTGTGGGACAAATTTGGAGACCGTCAGTTGTTTGGACCAGATTTGATTAAAGAGTCTGAAGAGAAGGTTAAGTTGATTCGCGATAGACTCAAGGTAGCCCAGTCCAGGCAGAAGAGTTATGCGGATTCTAAACGCAAGGAGACAGTTTACGAAGTCGGAGACAAAGTTTATCTTCGTGTGTCCCCACTTCGAGGAGTTAAGCATTTTGGAGTTAAGGGAAAGTCAGCACCACGTTTTGTGGGACCATACATAGTTTTGGAGCGTATGGGAGAAGTTGCTTACAAGTTGGAATTGCCCGGAGGATTGTCAGGAGTTCATGATGTATTCCACGTTTCCCAGTTGAAGAAGTGCCACGCAGAGATGGCTGATATCCCTCTGAGAGATATAGTGACACTGGAAACAATTCAGTTGGATAGCGATCTAACCTACGAGGAGAAACCAGTTAAGATTCTCGAGTTTGCCAGCCGAGTGACCCGCAGCAAGGTTATCAAGTACTGCAAAGTTCAGTGGAGCCACCATACTGCAGATGAAGCCACTGGGGAACGAGAGGAAGACCTACGGCAGGACCACCCTCACCTATTTTCTAGCCAACCCGAATCTCGAGGGCGAGATTCATCTTAAGGGGGGTAGGTTTGTAACATCCGAAATTTTCAACTTGGAATGTTATACATAGATCATCCATGCATATCATGTTTTATTGCATTTCGATTTGCGATCCTTGGAATTCTAAGCAACTCAAGGACCCACACAGAGAGTTGGGGATTTCACAATTTTCATATTTGAGTTTCATCAAATATCGAAACGAGGATCATTTGTTTTAATTATTTTTCTCTCCGAAAATATTTTCGTATTTAAAATATATGAGAGGGGATAATATGACTTCCCCAAAAATAATGAAATATTGGAGGAAAAATATTAAAAACAAATAAATATTTTTATTTGGGATTTTATTGCTATTTTATTTGCATAGGAAAAATATGCGTTTTTCAAAATTGCACTTTAGGCCCAAATAAATGTTCACCTTGTCCGGCTTATTTTTAGAGGACGGGGAAAATTTATTTGATGATTTTTGGAGTCTGTTTAGTATTTCTTTTCTTTCTTTTTCTGCATGTCGGAATTATTTAAAAAAAAAGTAAACCGACTCCGGGCCGTACCCGAGCGGGACTCCGCCCGGGGGGGCTTTATAAGCCGGGCCCCCTGCCCCGCAGCCCACACCGCCGCCGAGCCCACTCGCGCCCCCAAACCCTAGCCGCCGCCGCCCGCGCCACCGCCGCCGGAGTTGACCGCCGCCGCCGCCGTTTTTTCCGGTTTATTTCGGTAAACCCTAGATCTAGATCCGGTTTTTTTAATTCCGGTTTATTTTTTCGTTAGATCGGTTTTTCCGTCGGTTTATTTATTTTGCGGACGTTCGTCCGTACGTTCGTTTTAACGAACGGTTTTCACCGTTTAGCCACAGACAGCGAACGTTCGTTCGTTAGCCTGTTCGTCAGTTTTTCTTGTTCTCGGGTTTTTCGCGATTATTCTCGATCGTGATTTCTGATCCGATTTTCGATCTAGTATAACTTTTCGCTCGTTTATCGGAATCAAGCGATTCAAGCGCCTAGAGTTTCGTCTCGAAACCCTCTTTCTGTTTAACCAACTTGAACAAGATTTCGGTACAGTAAAAATTGACTTAGGTACAGATTAGTAAATGAAGCTTGTTTCTTTCGCAGTTTGAGTTTCGTTGCTTCGTTCAATTTGATTCTTTTTGCAAACCAGAGTTCTTAAGTTGAACTTTCTGGTTAGATCTCTTATTTGAGTTTTACCCGTGCGTCTTTGCTTGATTGCTTATGTATGTCATTGTTTGTTTGCGATAGAGTACCCGGAGTGCGCAGTGTGCTACTAGGAGTCTCTAGGTTTCACGGATCATCAGCAAGGCAAGTAACACTTTGATCATATCCCTTTCATACCCAGTTTTTATGCATTAGTTTCAACCCTCAAACATTTCATGAGTAGGATCTCTTAACTTGTGGGTTTGGGAAGTAGTAGATGAGGTAGTACCTATTACCTGTTTTATTATCAAACCCTTGGGAGTTACTTCTACGCAGATTGGGTTTGGGTTTGAGTGATTCCATGACAGATGTGAGATTGTTAATTAATGGTTAACTTAAGGTGGCTACTTAAATACACATCTGGGTGTGTTGAGGCACCTGGGGAACCCAGTGTTGCCTGTATTTTTTGGAAATCCCGGGGTACCGTGTGATTCTCCTATGGACTGCCACCCAGGCTCAAAGGGATCATGAGACTATTCATGCTAGAAACTTCCATGTGCAGCCACAAGCTATTATGGGCTCTAGCATAGTTGATTAAGTCGTGTGAACTCTTACAGTGGCAGACTAGCAGATGTAGGGGATGTAGGTGGTACGGTCTACCCATCGTAAGGTGCTAATGCTTCTGAAAGACTGTGTCTCGGTCATCCGTTTCTCAAACACCATGTAGTGCGAGAAAACCAACGGAGGAGATCGACTCTTGTGGGGAAAAGTGCACAAACCTCTGCAGAGTGTACAAACTAATCATGGTTAGCCGTGTCCCCGGTTATGGACCTCTTGAGTATCTAGTTCTTGGATTATCATGTGAATCTCATCATGTTACTTAATTAAATTTGGTGGGTTTAATGTTGATGCTTAATTGGGATTGAGTTGGGTGAACCTTCTCAATGTTTAACAACCACCATGATAGTTAAATAAATTTATTCCTTTGTTGTAGGGAAAAATTGGCTTTTCGCAAAACTGTAACCATAGAGCTTTCCACCAGCCAAATTGCATGTAGTGATAGCATTATTCTGTTCATTACTCTCTATGTGTTACATTGCCAGCATATTCCATGTGCTGACCCGTTTTCGGGCTGCAACATTCATGTTGCAGACTTTTCAGACGACGATTAAGGTGCCATAGGTCGTGGTCTTATACTTAGTGATGCCGTTGGAGTTGATGGACTCACTTTCTCTTCCAAGCCTTCCACTGTTATCATTTTAGATGGCCTTAAGCCATGTTTATTGTAATAAGTTCTCTTTTGAGACTATTCGATGTAATAAGTGTGTGATTGCTACTCTGTTATAAATCCTTCAAGTACTGTGCGTGTCAGCATTACCGATCCAGGGATGACACTGATGCACAGAGATCGGACTGTTTGAGGTCTGGTCGCTACAGAGGCATAGGGAATGACTTCCATTTTCTCTCTATCTTCTGCAGTGGTCGGGAATTGAGTCTGACTCAACTTCACACCTTGTAATATAGGCAAAAACCCTTTCTTTGACTGATCCATTTTGAACTTCTTCAAAACTTTATCAAGGTATGTGCTTTGTGAAAGTCCAATTAAGTGTCTTGATCTATCTATATAGATCTTGACACCCAATATATAAGCCGCTTCACCGAGGTCTTTCATTGACAAAATTCTTATTCAAGTATGCTTTTATGCTATCCAGAAATTCTGTATTATTTCCAATCAACAATATGTCATACACATATAATATTAGAAATGCTACAGAGCTCCCACTCACTTTCTTGTAAATACAGACTTCTCCAAAAGTCTGTATAAAACCACATGCTTTGATCACATTATCAAAGCGTATATTCCGACTCCGAGAGGCTTGCACCAGTCCATAAATGGAACGCTGGAGTGATGACCCACAAGTGTAGGGGATCTATCGTAGTCCTTTCGATAAGTAAGAGTGTCGAACCCAACGAGGAGTAGAAGGAAATGACAAGCGGTTTTCAGTAAGGTATTCGCTGCAAGCACTGAAATTGTAGGTAACAGATAGTTTTGTGATAAGATAATTTGTAACGGGTAATAAGCAATGAAAGTAAATAAAGTGCAGCAAGGTGGCCCAATCCTTTTTGTAGCAAAGGACAATCATGGACAAATTCTTATAATGAGAAAAGCGCTCCCGAGGACACATGGGAATTATCGTCAAGCTAGTTTTCATCACACTCATATGATTCGCGTTCGTTACTTTGATAATTTGATATGTGGGTGGACCGGTGCTTGGGTACTGCCCTTTCTTGGACAAGCATCCCACTTATGATTAACCCCTATTGCAAGCATCCGCAACTACAAAAGAAGTATTAAGGTAAACCTAACCATAGCATGAAACTAGTGGATCCAAATCAGCCCCTTACGAAGCAACGCATAAACTAGGGTTTAAGCTTCTGTCACTCTAGCAACCCATCATCTACTTATTACTTCCCAATGCCTTCCTCTAGGCCCAAATAATGGTGAAGTGTCATGTAGTCGCGTTCACATAACACCACTAGAGGAGAGACAACATACATCTCATCAAAATATCGAACGAATACCAAAATTCACAAGACTACTAATAGCAAGACTTCACCCATGTCCTCAGGAAAAAACGTAACTACTCACAAAGCATATTCATGTTCATGATCAGAGGAGTATTAATATGCATTAAGGATCTGAACATATGATCTTCCACCAGATAAACCAACTAGCATCAACTACAAGGAGTAATCAACACTACTAGCAACCCACAAGTACCAATTTGTGGTTTTGATACAAGATTGGATACAAGAGATGAACTAGGGTTTTGAGAGGAGATGGTGTTGGTGAAGATTTTGATGGAGATTGACCCCCTCCCGGTGAGAGGATCGTTGGTGATGACGATGGTGATGATTTCCCCCTCCCAGAGGGAAGTTTCCCCGGCAGAACAGCTCCGCCGGAGCCCTAGATTGGTTCCGCCAAGGTTCCGCCTCGTGGCGGTGGAGTTTCGTCCCGAAAGCTTGCTTATGATTTTTTAGGGTAAAAGCCTTCATATAGCAGAAGAGGGGCACCAGGGGGCCACCAGGGGGCCCACGAGACAGGGGGCGCGCCCAGTAGGGGTGGGCGTGCCCCCCACCCTCGTGGACAGGGTGTGGGCCCCCTCTGGTACTTTCTTTGCTCAATAATTCTTAATAATTCCAAAAATTACTTTCGTGGAGTTTCAGGACTTTTGGAGCTGTGCAGAATAGGTTTCCAATATTTGCTCCTTTTCCAGCCAGAATCCCAGCTGCCGGCATCCTCCCTCTTCATGATAAACCTTGTAAAATAAGAGAGAATAGCCATAAGTATTGTGACATAATGTGTAATAACAGCCCATAATGCAATAAATATCGATATAAAAGCATGATGCAAGATGGACGTATCAACTCCCCCAAGCTTAGACCTCGCTTGTCCTCAAGCGGTAGCCAGTATCGAAAAATATGTCCACATGTTTAGAGATAGAGGTGTCGATAAAAATAAAATACGGACATGAGGGCATCATGATCAATCTTATAACAGCAACATATATAGATTTTATCATATGATTTCTTATGCTCAAGTAACAATCTATTCACAATGTCAAGTATGGTTCAGAAACTTCATTAAGAACTAACAAACTATAATCTCAGTCATTGAAGCAATTGTGATTTATCATAACATCGGAAAGAGTCAAGAATAGAGCTTTTCAACAAGCCCACATACTCAACTATCATATAGTCTTCTACAATTGCTAACACTCACGAAATACTTATGGTTACGGAGTTTTAATCGGACACAGAGAAAGATAGGGGCTTATAATTTTGCCTCCCAACGTATTCACCTTTGGGTGATGTCAACAATTATAGATCATGCTAACTTACATCCAATTTCATATATATATCAGGATCTTTCCAACACGAGGTGCTTGCCAAAGGACAAAATGAAAAAGGGGGAAGGTGAGGATCACCTTGACTCTTGCATAATGTAAAAGACATGAAGTAAAAGATAGGCCCTTCGCAGAGGGAAGCAGAGGTTGTCATGTGCTTTTATGGTTGGATGCACAAAATCTTAATGCAAAAGAACGTCACTTTATATTGCCACTTGTGATATGAACCTTTATTATGCAGTCCATCGCTTTTATTACTTCCATATCACACAATTGTATAAAGCTTATTTTCTCCGCACTAATAAGTCATACATATTTAGAGAGCAATTTTTATTACTTGCAGCATGACAACTTACTTGAGGGATCTTACTCAATCCATAGGTAGGTATGGTGGACTCTCATGGCAAAATTGGGTTTAAGGATATTTGGAAGCACAAGTAGTATCTCTACTTGGTGCAAGGAATTTGGCTAGCATGAGGGGGAAAGGCAAGCTCAACATGTTTGAATGATCCATGACAATATACTTTAACTAAGATGTGAGAAAACATGACCCATTACGTTTTCTTCCTTGTCCAACATCAACTCTTTAGCATGTCATACTTTAATGAGTGCTCACAATTATAAAAGATGTCCAAGATAGTATATTTATATGTGAAAACATCTCTTTCTTTATTACTTCCTATTAATTGCAACGATGACCAAAACTATGTTTGTCAACTCTCAACAACTTTTATGCCTCATACTCTTTATATGTGAAGTCATTACTATCCATAAGATAAGTATGAACTCTTTATTTCCTTTTTTAATCCTTCTATTTTTCTCAAGATCATAGCAAGATAGCACATCCCTTGACTCAACACTAATCTTTATTATATAGCTCACAGACTCGATTACATAGAGAGATCACAAAGCAAAACTCAAAACTACTTCATACCAAAACTTTATTATACTAGATCAAGATATTACTAAAAGGACCGAACTAAGTAAAACGGTAAAGATAGGAGTGTGATGGTGATACGATACCGGGGCACCTCCCCCAAGCTTGGAAGTTGCCAAGGGGAGTGCCCATACCCATGTGATTATGTCCTCGAAGGTGACGAAGAGGGTGTTGTTGATGATGTAGGTTTCTTCCTTAATTTGCGCTTGAGAATAGAATTTTGCTCCCTTAGATCATCGATCTCCCGCTCAAGGCTTAATATCCTTTTGCATAGTTCCTGTTTGTTTTCCTGCAAGAGACGAAAAGGGATAAACTTGATCTTGGGTTTCTTTGCCCTATCAGGGAGGCTTGACTTCTTGAACTCCACATGCATGTCCCCAGGTTGAGGTAAGGGGACTTCATCTTCATTTGAGCTCGTCTCCTCCTTTCCCTTAGGCTCGTAGTCTTCTTCTTCCTCAGTGGTCTAGCCACAATGCTCCAAGTCCCCGTAGACCTTAGGGTCTGCAAGGTAATCAGCCACATAGATTTCTCCCTCCGAATCTTGGGATGACATATTGCTCTAATCTGTGGCAGAAACAACTCGAAACAAAGACAAAAGATGTTTGCGTGATACGGTGGTCAAAACCTTCGGGAGATTATATAATGAATTTTTACCGACCAAAATACGTATTGTGCAAGAAAACGGAGTCTGGAGAGCACACGAGGTGCCCACGAGGCAGGGGCGCGCCCAGTAAGGGTGGGCGCGCCCTCCACCCTCGTGGAGGCCTCGTGTCCTTCCCGGATTACTTCTTGATTTCCTAAATTCTTAAATATTCCAAAACGGAGAAAAATTGCTATGGGAACTGTTTTGGAGTCGATTTACTTACCGTACCACATACCTATTCCTTTTCAGAGTCTGAAACGTTCTGGAAAGTGTCCCTTATATATTCCTCCGGGGTTACGGTTTCAATAATATTAGTTTCAACATTTATAGGATTACCTGAGATATAATGTTTGATTCTTTGACCGTTCACCACCTTCGGACTTGTGCCTTCGAAGTTGTTGATTTTTATGGCACCGGAATGATAGACCTCCTCGATAACATAAGGACCTTCCCATTTAGAGAGAAGTTTTCCTGCAAAAAATCTTAAACGAGAGTTGAATAGCAACACATAATCACCTACGTTAAACTCGCGCTTTTGTATTCTTTTTTCATGCCATCTTTTAACTATTTCTTTAAACAGCTTGGCATTCTCGTAGGCTTGGGTTCTCCATTCATCAAGTGAGCTAATGTCAAATAACCTCTTCTCACCGGCAAGTTTGAAATCATAGTTGATCTCTTTAATGTCCCAATATGCCTTATGTTCAAGTTCGAGAGGTAAGTGACATGCTTTTCCATAAACCATCTTATACGGAGACATACCCATAGGATTTTTATATGCAATTCTATAGGCCCACAATGCATCATCAAGTTTCTTGGACCAACTCTTTCTAGATCTATTAACAGTCTTTTGCAAAATTAATTTGAGCTCTCTATTGCTCAATTCTACTTGTCCACTAGACTGCGGGTGATAAGGAGATGCAATTCTATGATTAACATCATACTTAGCAAGCATTTTACGAAAGGCACCATGAATAAAATGTGAACCACCATCAGTCATTAAGTATCTAGGGACTCCAAACCTTGGAAAAATAACTTCTTTAAGCATCTTAATAGAGGTGTTATGATCAGCACTACTAGTTGGAATAGCTTCTACCCACTTAGTAACGTAATCAACAGCAACTAAAATATGTCTATATCCATTAGAGGCAGGAGAAGGTCCAATATAATCAAAGCCCCAAACATTAAATGGTTCAATAACAAGAGAATAATTCATAGGCATTTCTTGACGTCTACTAATATTACCAATTCTTCGACATTCATCACAAGACAAGACAAACTTACGGGCATCTTTGAGGAGAGTAGGCCAATAAAAACCAGATTGCAATACCTTATGTGGAGTTCTATCTCCAGCGTGGTGTCCTCCATATGGTTCGGAGTGACACTTGCGTAGGATCTGTTCCTGTTCATGCTCAGGTACACAACGTCTAATAAAACCATCTACTCCTTCATTATAAAGGTGTGGGTCATCCCACAAGTAATGTCTTAAATCATAAAAGAACTTTTTCTTTTGCTGGTATGTGAAACTAGGTGGTATAAATTTAGCAACAATGTAATTAGCATAATCAGCATACCATGGAGCAGTACGAGAAGCATTAATGACCGCTAATTGTTCATCAGGAAAGCTATCATCAATAGGTAGTGGGTCATCAAGAACATTCTCTAACCTAGACAAGTTGTCTGCAACGGGGTTCTCAGCTCCCTTTCTATCAGTAATATGCAAATCAAATTCTTGGAGTAAGAGAACCCATCTAATAAGTCTATGTTTAGAATCTTTCTTTTCCATAAGGTATTTAATAGTAGCATGATCAGTGTGAATAGTTACGTTAGAATCAACAAAATAAGGTCTGAACTTATCACATGCAAATACAACTGCTAAGAATTCTTTTTCAGTGGTAGCATAATTTCTTTGGGCAGTATCTAGAGTTTTACTGGCATACTGGATAACATTCAATTTCTTATCAACTCTTTGCCCTAGAACAGCACCTACAGCATAATCGCTAGCATCGCACATAATTTCAAAGGGTAAATTCCAATCAGGTGGCTGAAAAATAGGTGCAGTGATCAAAGCTTTCTTAAGTATTTCAAATGCTTCTACACAATCATCATCGAAAACAAAAGGAATATCTTTTTGCAATAGATTAGTCAGAGGCCTAGAGATTTTAGAAAAGTCCTTAATGAACCTCCTGTAAAAACCGGCATGACCAAGGAAACTTCTTATACTTTTGATGTCCGTGGGACACGACATCTTTTCAATAGCATCAACTTTAGCTTTATCAACTTCAATACCTCTTTCAGAAATTTTATGCCCCAAGACAATGCCTTCATTAACCATAAAGTGGCACTTTTCCCAATTCAAGACGAGACTAGTGTCTTCACATATCTGCAAAACTCGATCAAGGTTGCTCAGGCAATCATCAAAACAGGATCCATAAACAGAGAAGTCATCCATGAATACCTCACAAATCTTTTCACAAAAGTCAGAGAATATAGCCATCATGCATCTTTGAAAGGTAGCAGGTGCATTACATAAACCAAAAGGCATACGTCTCTAAGCAAAAGTACTGAAAGGGCAAGTAAAAGTGGTTTTGGATTGATCCTCCGCTGACACAGGTATTTGAGAGAAACCAGAATAACCATCTAGAAAGCAGAAATGGGTATGTTTGGATAGTCTTTCTAGCATTTGATCAATAAAAGGTAAAGCATAATGATCTTTCTTGGTAGCTTTATTTAATTTACGGAAAACAATTACCATCCTATAACCTGTAATAATTCTTTGCAGAATCAACTCATCTTTATCATTAGGAACAACAGTAATACCTCCCTTCTTAGGGACGCAATGGACAGGACTTACCCAATCACTATCAGCAACGGGATAAATTATACCTGCCTCGAGGAGCTTTAGTAATTCCTTTCTTACCACTTCTTTCATCTTAGGATTTAACCGTCGTTGATGATCTCTAACTGGTTTGTCACCTTCTTCCAATTTAATTTTGTGTTGGCATAGGGTGGGACTAATGCCCTTAAGATCATCCAGAGTATATCCAATAGCAGCACGGTGCTTCTTCAGAGTTTTCAATAATCTTTCCTCTTCCTGATCTGAAAGGTTAGCACTAATAATAACAGGATATATCTTCTTTTCATCAAGATAAGCATATTTAAGATTATCAGGTAAAGGTTTGAGCTCAAACACGGGATCACCCTTGGGTGGAGGGGGTCCCCTAGGATTTCAACAGGTAAGTTGTGTTTCAGAATAGGACCTTGTTTAAGGAATAATTCATCTATCTTCCTTCTTTCATTCATAAACATATCATTTTCATGGTCTAGCAAATATTGTTCTAAAGGATCAGTAGGAGGCACGGCAATAGAAGCAAGACCAATAATTTCATCCTTACTAGGCAATTCTTTATCATGGGGTTGTCTACGAAATTTAGCAAAATTAAATTCATGTTCCATATCCCCCAAGCCAATTGTAACAATATCTTTTTCACAATCAATCCTAGCATTAACAGTATTCAAGAAGGGTCTACCAAATATAATGGGACAAAAACTATCTTGTGGGGAACCAAGAACAAGAAAATCAGCAGGATATTTAACTTTCCCACACAAGACTTCAACATCTCTAACAATCCCAACTGGTGAAATAGTATCTCTATTGGCAAGCTTAATAGTGACATCAATACCTTCTATTTCAGCGGGTGCGATATCGTGCATAATTTCATTATATAGGGAAATAGGTATTGCACTAGCACTAGCACCCATATCACATAAGCCATGATAACAATGATCTCCTATTTTAACAGAAATAACAGGCATGCCTACAACAGGTCTATGTATCTTAGCATCTGGTCTAGCAATTTTAGTAGCCTGTTCATAGAAGTAAATAACATGCCCATCTATATTATCATCCAAGAGATCTTTAACCATAGCAATACTAGGTTCAACTTTAATTTGCTCAGGAGGTGTATATGTTCTAGTATTACTCTTACGAACAACAGTTGAAGCTTTAGCATGATCCTTTATCCTAACAGGGAAAGGTGGTTTCTCAACATAAGTAGTAGGAACAATAGGATCGTTATAAGTAATAGTCTTTTCTTCAACTGTAATAGGTGCAACAATTTTTACTTTAGTGGGAGGATTATATTTAAACCACTTCTCCTTAGGGAGATCAACATGAGTAGCAAAAGATTCACAGAAAGAAGCTACTATCTCAGAGTCAAGTCCATATTTAGCGCTAAATCCACGAAAAGCATTGGTATCCATAAAAGATTTAACACAATCAAACTTAGGTGTCATACCTGACTCCTTACCATCGTCGGAAACCCAATCTTTAGAGTTGCGTTTAATTCTTTCCAATAAGTCCCACTTAAATTCAATAGTCTTCAGCATATAAGAACCAGCACAGGAAGTATCGAGCATGGTGCGATCATTGAGAGAAAGCCGAGCATAAAAATTTTGAATAATCATTTCTCTTGAGAGCTCATGATTGGGGCATGAATATAACATTGACTTAAGCCTCCCCCAAGCTTGAGCGATGCTTTCTCCTTCGCGAGGCCAAAAATTATATATGTAATTACGATCACGATGAACAAGATGCATAGGATAGGACTTCTGGTGAAATTCCAACTTCAATCATTTACAGTTCCAAGATCCCGTATCATCACATAGCCTATACCATGTCAATGCGTCTCCCTTCAAAGATAAAGGGAAGACCTTCCTCTTAACAACATCATCGGGAATACTTGCAAGCTTAAATAATCCACAAACTTCATCCACGAAGATAAGGTGTAAATCGGGATGCAATGTTCCATCTCCTGCAAAGGGATTAGCTAGCAGTTTCTCTATCATACCCAAAGAAATCTCAAAGTAAACATTTTCAATAGGTTCAGTAGGTTGAGTAGCAACTCTTTGCTCTACTGGTCGGGGCGAAGATGCCCCGAACAAGCCCCTCAAAGGATTAGTTTCCATAGTAACAAGTGACAGAAAATTTCAGCACACGATATAAATGTTTCCTTACCAAGTTCCACTCACCAAAGGCACTACACTCCCTGGCAACGGCGCCAGAAAAGAGTCTTGATGACCCACAAGTGTAGGGGATCTATCATAGTCCTTTCGATAAGTAAGAGTGTCGAACCCAACGAGGAGCAGAAGGAAATGACAAGCGGTTTTTAGTAAGGTATTCGCTGCAAGCACTGAAATTGTAGGTAACAGATGGTTTTGTGATAAGATAATTTGTAACGGGTAACAAGCAATGAAAGTAAATAAAGTGCAGCAAGGTGGCCCAATCCTTTTTATAGCAAAGGACAAGCCTGGACAAATTCTTATAATGAGAAAAGCGCTCCCGAGGACACATGGGAATTATCGTGAAGCTAGTTTTCATCACACTCATATGATTCACGTTCATTACTTTGATAATTTGATATGTGGGTGGACCGGTGCTTGGGTACTGCCCTTTCTTTGACAAGCATCCCACTTATGAATAACCCCTATTGCAAGCATCCGCAACTACAAAAAAAGTATTAAGGTAAACCTAACCATAGCATGAAACTAGTGGATCCAAATCAGCCCCTTACGAAGCAACGCATAAACTAGGGTTTAAGCTTCTGTCACTCTAGCAACCCATCATCTACTTATTACTTCCCAATGCCTTCCTCTAGGCCCAAATAATGGTGAAGTGTCATGTAGTCACGTTCACATAACACCACTAGAGGAGAGACAACATACATCTCATCAAAATATCGAACGAATACCAAAATTCACAAGACTACTAATAGCAAGACTTCACCCATGTCCTCAGGAAAAAACGTAACTACTCACAAAGCATATTCATGTTCATGATCAGAGGAGTATTAATATGCATTAAGGATCTGAACATATGATCTTCCACCAGATAAACCAACTAGCATCAACTACAAGGAGTAATCAACACTACTAGCAACCCACAAGTACCAATTTGTGGTTTTGATACAAGATTGGATACAAGAGATGAACTAGGGTTTTGAGAGGAGATGGTGCTGGTGAAGATGTTGATGGAGATTGACCCCCTCCCGATGAGAGGATCGTTGGTGATGACGATGGTGATGATTTCCCCCTCCCGGAGGGAAGTTTCCCCGGTAGAACAGCTCCGCCGGAGCCCTAGATTGGTTCCGCCAAGGTTCCGCCTCGTGGCGGCGGAGTTTCGTCCCGAAAGCTTGCTTATGATTTTTTCAGGGTAAAAGCCTTCATATAGCAGAAGAGGGGCACCGGAGGGCCACCAGGGGGCCCACGAGACAGGGGGCGCGCCCAGTAGGGGTGGGCGTGCCCCACACCCTCGTGGACAGGGTGTGGGCCCTCTCTGGTACTTTCTTTGCTCAATAATTCTTAATAATTCCAAAAATGACTTTCATGGAGTTTCAGGACTTTTGGAGCTGTGCAGAATAGGTTTCCAATATTTGCTCCTTTTCCAGCCAGAATCCCAGCTGCTGGCATTCTCTCTTTTCATGATAAACCTTGTAAAATAAGAGAGAATAGCCATAAGTATTGTGACATAATGTGTAATAACAGCCCATAATGCAATAAATATCAATATAAAAGCATGATGCAAAATGGACGTATCATGGAGCTTGCACACTTTGTTAGCACCTTTTGGATAGACAAAACCTTCTGGTTGCATCATATATAATTCTTCTTTAAGAAATCGATTAAGGAACGCAGGTTTGACATCCATTTGCCAAATTTCATTATCATAAAGCGCGGCAATTGCTAACATAACAGACTTAAGCATCGGTACGGGTGAGAAGGTCTCATCGTAGTCAACTCCTTGAACTTGTCGAAAACCTTTCGCAACAAGTCAAGCTTTGTAGACAGTAACATTACCGCCAGCGTCAGTCTTCTTCTTGAAGATCCTTTTTTTTGTGGCTTGCCGATCATCGGGCAAGTCCATCAAAGTCCACACTTTGTTCTCATACATGGATCCCATCTCAGATTTCATGGCCTCAAGCTATTTCGCGGAATCTGGGTTCATCATCGCTTCCTCATAGTTCGTAGGTTCATCATGGTCTAGTAACATGACTTCCAGAATAGGATTACCATACCACTCTGGTGCGGACCATACTCTGGTTGACCTGTGAGGTTTGGTAGTAACTTGTTCTGAAGTTTCATGATCATCATCATTAGCTTCCTCACTAATTGGTGTAGGAATCACTGGAACTAATTTCTGTGATGAACTACTTTCCAATTCGGGAGAAGGTACAATTACCTCATCAATTTCTACTTTCCTCCCACTCACTTCTTTAGAGAGAAAATCCTTCTCTCGAAAGGATCCATTCTTAGCAACGAATGTCTTGCCTTCGGATATGTGATAGAAGGTGTACCCAACAGTTTCCTTTGGGTATCCTATGAAGACGCATTTCTTCGATTTGGGTTCGAGCTTATCAGGTTGAAGCTTTTTCACATAAGCATCACAGCCCCAAACTTTAAGAAACAACAGCTTGGGTTTCTTGCCAAACCACGGTTCATATGGTGTTGTCTCAACGGATTTAGATGGTGCCCTATAATGTGAATGCAGCCGTCTCTAAAGCATAACCCCAAAACAATAGCGGTAAATCAGTAAGAGGCATCATAGATCGCACCATATCTAATAAAGTACGGTTACGACGTTCTGACACACCATTACGATGTGGTGTTCCAGGTGGCGTGAGTTGCGAAACTATTCCACATTGTTTCAATGAAGACCAAACTCGTAGCTCAAATATTCGCCTCCACGATCAGATCGTAGAAACTTTATTTTCTTGTTACGATGATTTTCCACTTAACTCTGAAATTCTTTGAACTTTTCAAATGTTTCAGACTTATGTTTTATTAAGTAGATATACCCATATCTGCTCAAATCATCTATGAAGGTCAGAAAATAATGATACCTGCCACGAGCCTCAACACTCATCGGACCGCATACATCGGTATGTATTATTTCCAATAAGTCATTAGCTCGTTCCATTGTTCTGGAGAACGGAGTTTTAGTCATCTTGCCCATAAGGCACGGTTCACAAGTATCAAATGATTCATAATCAAGTGATTCCAAAAGCCCATCAGCATGGAGTTTCTTCATGCGCTTTAAACCAATATGACCTAAATGGCAGTGCCACAAGTATGTTGCGCTATCATTATCAACTTTGCATCTTTTGGCATCAATATTATGAATATGTGTATCACTATGATCGAGATTCAATAAACCATTGACATTGGGTGTATGACTAAAGAAGGTTTTATTCATGTAAACAGAATAACAATTATTCTCTGTCTTGAATGAATAACCGTATTGCAATAAACATGATCTAATCATATTCATGATCAACGCAAACACCAAATAACATTTATGTAGGTTCAGCACTAATCCCGAAAGTATAAGGATTGTGCGATGATGATCACATCAATCTTGGAACCACTTCCAACACACATCGTCACTTCACCCTCAACTAGTCTCTGTTTATTCTGTAACTCATGTTTCGAGTTACTAATCTTAGCAACTGAACAAGTATCAAATACCCAGGGGCTACTATGAACACTAGTAAGGTACACATCAATAACCTGTATATCAAATATACCTTTGTTCACTTTGCCATCCTTCTTATCCGCCAAATGTTTGGGGCAGTTCTGCTTCTAGTGACCATTTGCATTGCAGTAGAAGCACTCAGCTTCAGGCTTGGGTCCAGCTTTGGGATTCTTCCCGAGAGTGACAACTTGCTTGCCATTCTACTTGAAGTTCCCTTTCCTTCCCTTTGCCCTTTTCTTGAAACTAGTGGTCCTGTCAATCATCAACACTTGATGCTCTTTCTTGATTTCTACCTTCGTCGATTTTAGCATCACGAAGAGCTCGAGAATCATTTTCGTTATCCCTTGCATACTATAGTTCATCATGAAGTTCCAGTAACTTGGTGATGGTGACTAGAGAACTCTGTCAATCACTATCTTATCTGGAAGATTAACTCCCACTTGATTCAAGCGATTGTAGTACCCAGACATTCTGAGCACATGCTCACTAGTTGACCAATTCTCCTCCATCTTTTAGGCGAAGTACTTGTCAGAGGTCTCATACCTCTCGACATGGGCATGAGTCTGAAATACCAATTTCAGCTCTTGGAACATCTCATATGCTCCGTGGTGTTCAAAACGTTTTTGAAGTCCCGGTTCTAAGCCGTAAAGCATGGTGCACTAAACTATCAAGTAGTCATCATATTGAGCTAGCCAAACGTTCATAACGTCTGCATCTGCTCCTGCAATAGGTCTGTCACCTAGCGGTGCATCAAGGACATAATTCTTCTATGCAGCAATGAGGATAAACCTCAGATCACGGACCCAGTCTGCATCATTGCTACTGTCATCTTTCAACTTAGTTTTCTCTAGGAGCATATCAAAAACATAGGGAAGCTACAACGCGAGCGATTGATCTAGAACATAATTTGCAAATACTATCAGGACTAAGTTCATGATAAATTAAAGTTCAATTAACCATATTACTAAAGAACTCCCACTTAGATAGACATCCCTCTAGTCATCTAAATGATCACGTGACCCATATCAACTAAACCATGTCCGATCATCATGTGAGATGGAGTAGTTTTCAATGGTGAACATCTCTATGTTGATCATATCTACTATATGATTCACGTTCGACCTTTCGGTCTCAGTGTTCCGAGGCCATATCTCCATATGCTAGGCTCATCAAGTTGAACCCGAGTATTCTGCACATGCAAAACTGGCTTGCACCAGTTGTATGTGAACGTAGAGCTTATCACACCCGATCATCACGTGGTGTCTCGGCACGACGAACTGTAACAACGGTGCATACTCAGGGAGAACACGTATACCTTGAAATTTAGTGAGGGATCATCTTATAATGCTACCGCTGTACAAAGCAAAATAAGATGCATAAAAGATAAGCATCACATGTAATCAAAATATGTGACATGATATGGCCATCGTCATCTTGTGCCTTTGATCTCCATCTCCAAAGCACCGCCATGATCTCCATCGTCACCGGCTTGACACATTGATCTCCATCTTAGCATCGTTGTCGTCTCGCCAACTATTGCTACTACGACTATCACTACCGCTTAGTGATAAAGAAAAGCAATTACATGGCGATTGCATTTCATACAATAAAGCAACAACCATATGGCTCCTGCCAGTTGCCGATAACTTTGTTACAAAACATGATCATCTCATACAACAATTTATATCACATCATGTCTTGACCATATCACATCACAACAAGCCCTGCAAAAACAAGTTAGACGTCCTCTACTTTGTTGTTGCAAGTTTTACGTGCCTGCTACGGGCTTCTAGCAAGAACCGTTCTTACCTACGCATCAAAACCACAACATTTTTTTGTCAAGTGTGCTGTTTTAACCTTCAACAAGGACCGGCTGTAGTCAAACTCGATTCAACTAAAGTTGGAGAAACAGACACCCGCCAGCCACCTGTGTGCAAAGCACGTCGGTAGAACCAGTCTCATGAACGCGGTCATGTAATGTCGGTCCGGAACGCTTCATCCAACAATACCACCGAATCAAAGTAAGATGTTGGTGGTAAGCAGTATGACTATTATCGCCCACAAATCTTTGTGTTCTACTCGTGCATATCATCTACGCATAGACCTGGCTCGGATGCCACTGTTGGGGAACGTAGCATGCAATTTCAAAAAAAAAAATCCTACGATCCTGCAAGATCTATCTAGGAGATGCATAGCAACGAGAAGGGGAGAGTGTGTCCATGTACCCTCGTAGACCGAAAGCGGAAGTGTTATGTTAACGCGGTTGATGTAGTCGAACGTCTTCACGATCCAACTGATCTAGCACCGAAAGTACGGCACCTCCGAGTTCAGCACACGTTCATCTCGATGACGTCCCTCAAACTCTTGATCCAGCAGAGGGTCGAGGGAGAGCTTCGTTAGCACGACGGCGTGATGACGGCGTTGATGATGTGATCCGCGCAGGGCTTCGCCTAAGCACTACGATGATACTATCGGAGGAGTAAACGGTGGAGGGGGGCACCACACACGGCTAAGACAATGTTGTGCCTTTGGGGTGCCCCCCTTCCCCTGTATATAAAGGAGGGAGGGAGGAGGCGACCAGCCTAGAGGGGGCGCTCCAGGGGGGTCCTACTAGGACTCCCAGTCCTAGTAGGATTCCCCCTTCCTTTCCGGAGAAGGGGAGAAGGGGAAAGAGGTGGAGGAGAAGAAGGAAAGGGGGGCCGCGCCCCCCACCCCTAATCCAATTCAGTTTGGGCTTGGGGGACACGCGCCTCCACCTGGTCGTTGCCTCCTCTCTTCCACTAAGGCCCATGAAGGCCCAGTAGTCCCCCGGGGGGTTCCGGTAACCTCCCGGTACTCCGAAACTTATCTGATACATCCCGAAACCATTCAGTGTCCGAATGTAACCTTCCAATATATCAATCTTTACCTCTCAACCATTTCGAGACTCCTCGTCATGTCCGTGATCTCATCCGGGACGAACAAACTTCGGTCACCAAAACACATAACTCATAATACAAATCTTCATCGAACGTTAAGCGTGCGGACCCTATGGGTTCGAGAACTATGTAGACATGATCGAGACACATCTCCGATCAATAACCAATAGCGGAACCTGGATGCTCATATTGGTTCCTACATATTCTACGAAGATCTTTATCGGTCAAACCGCATAACAACATACGTTGTTCCCTTTGTCGTCGGTATGTTACTTGCCCGAGATTCGATCATCGGTATCTTCATACCTAGTTCAATCTCGTTACCGGCAAGTCTATTTACTCATTCCGTAATGCATCATCCCATAACTAACTCATTAGTCACACTGCTTGCAAGGCTTATAGTGATGAGCATTACCGAGAGGGCCCAGAGATACCTCTCCGATACACGGAGTGACAAATCCTAATCTCGATCTATGCCAACCCAACAAACACCTTTGGAGACACCTGTAGAGCATATTTATAATCACCCAGTTACGTAGTGACGTTTGATAGCACACAAGGTGTTCCTCCGATATTCAGGAGTTGCATAATCTCATAGTCAGAGGAACATGTATAAGTCATGAATAAAGCAATAGCAATAAAACTTAACAATCATTATGCTAAGCTAACGGATGGGTCTTGTCCATCACATCATTCTCTAATGATGTGATACCGTTCATCCAATGACAACACATGTCTATGGTCAGGAAACATAACCATCTTTGATTAACGAGCTAGTCAAGTAGAGGCATACTAGGGACACTTTGTTTTGTCTATGTATTCACACATGTACTATGTTTCTGGTTAATACAATTCTAGCATGAATAATAAACACTTATCATGATATAAGGAAATATAAATAACAACTTTATTATTGCCTCTAGGGCATATTTCCTTCAATTTCGGCACTAGTTCTGAAACTTGAAAATAGATTTATCCGTACCCATCCTACCTTGCAAAGATTGTTTTATTAGCTTCCCGTTATAAAAGACCCTAGGGCTAAAAAGATAGCTACCCATGTTCTAATGAATGAATTTGAATACATAATAAGGGAAGCTAGGGAATTTTTTTTATTTTTATGGTATGAGCCGTGAAAAACCGATGATAGATGAAGTCCTTTACAATAGTGACTATATGTTGAGACATTTCCTGGAAATAATCAAATCTTCGACAAGAATCTTAAAAAGGAAATCCCCATTTTAGATATAATCCCACAAGCTTTCAATGATGTCAATCAACAATATTTTTGTATTGTTGCCGGAAATCAAAGGGGATACGTAGATGGGAAACTTGATAATGCTAAAATTTCTATGGCTAATGTGCTTCAAGTTCTTTTTGCAAAACCTCCTGACAAGGATACATCTACGGAGAATAAGAAGAAAGATGAATACTTAGATCCGTGCTTTTTGCCTAGCTAGGGACGTAAAACGATAGCGCTTGTTGGGAGGCAACCCAATGAATAAATTTTATTTTTGCCTTTTTCTGTCTATTTTTGAGTGTTTGCGCAATTATGCAATTTTTATGATTGTGTTTTTATGTTTTAATTAGTGTTTGTGCCAAGTAAAGCCATTGGGATCATGTTGGGTGATAGTTGATTTGATCTTGTTGGAAAGCAGAAACTTTCGCGTCCAGTAATACAATTTTGAAAATTCACAGAAGCGATGAAAAATTATGAATTCTTTACACAAGATTGATCTACAAATTGCCTATGTTGTCCTAATTTTTTATAATTTTTGGAATTACAGAAGTATGAGCAAAATTCGCGTCTTTATAGACTGTTCTGTTTTTGACAAATTATGTTTTCTTTGCATTGTGTGCTTATTTTGATGAATATATGGTTCGTATAGGGGGGTATAAGGCATGGTAAAGTTAGAATACAGTAGGTATAATGCAATAACAAAATGGAATGGGTTTGCAAAAGTTCTTAAAGTAAAGATTGGTTTTATTATACTAACAGATCTCACGAAGGTTTTGTTGAGTTTTGTGTGATTGAAGCTTTCAAGTTTTGGGTGAGATCACGATGGATGAAGGAATAAGGAGAAGCAAGAACCTAAGCTTGGGGATGCCCCGTGGCACCCCAAGATAATATTCAAGGATGAACAAGCAACTAAGCTTGGGGATGCCCCGAGTGGCATCCCCTCTTTCTTCTAACGACCATCGATATTTATTTGTCACATGTCTTGAGTTTTGCTTGGAGCGTCTTGTATGATATGTGTCTTTGCTTGTTTTTTTTTGGTTTTGTGTCAAGTATCCTTGCTGAACACATCTATTTTAGAGAGCCAGAATTATGCTATGATTTCTTAGAATTGCTCTTTATGCTTCACTTAAATTTTTTGAGCTATGGAATTGCTCTAGTGCTTCACTTATATCTTTTTGAGCATGGTGTGGTTTGTTATTTTTTAAGAAATGCTCTCATGCTTCACTTAGATTTATTTGAGAGTTAGTATTTTTTAAGAAATTCTCTCATGCTTCACTTATATTATTCTGAGAGATGAGAATCTCTATGCTCATGTTCTTCACTGAAATTTATTCAAGCTTGCCAAAAAGCAATTGTAATAAATGAAATTAGTCCCAAAGTGATAGATATTCAAGAGGGATATAATAAAAACTTTCATGAAGATCATTGGACAAAATAAACTTGATTGTTTATAACAGTTTTGAGATCTGATGATAGTGATATGTGAGTCATGTTGGTGAGTAATTATGCTTTAGTAAGAACATTGGTGTTAAGGTTTGTGATTCCCTTTGCAAGCACGAAAGTCAATAGTTATGCAATGAAATTACATCCTATTTGTGGTGCATTATTCGGTGTTAGTTATGCTTAATGCTCGTTTATGATATTTTTCGTCTCTTGGTTGGTTGCTTCTCAATCTTTTGCTAGCCTTCGCTTGTACTAAGTAGAAATACTACTTGTGCATCCAAAATCCTTTAAACCAGTTTTGCCATATGAGTCCACTATACCTACCTATATGCGCTTTTTCCGTGCCGTTCTAAGCAAATTTGTATGTGCCATCTCTATTATTCAAATAAATTCCCTTTTTGTGTGTTCGTACTGCTCATGAAGAGGTAGGGGGTGGCCGACATTTTTCCATGCTAGATATGTTATTCTCAAGATGAGTGTTTATTCACTTGTCATTGCACGAGAGTATGGCAAAGGTTTTAGGGATGCCCAGTCCCGAAATGCAAAGAAATTTACTTTATGTTGTCAAATAATAAATTCCTTGGAAAGTGTTGGTATGGGCGGTACCTGTGGATACGGCTAGCCGTGGAATGTGAAAGAAAGGTGGAAAAAGAATAAACTTTATTTTCTGTTTGGGAACCATGTCTAGCAAAAGATGTATCTAGCCCATTATGATGTATCTAGAATGGAAAGCTATCCCTAGCCCATTATGATGTATCTAGCATGGAAAGTATTGGGAACTACTCGATCATTTTTGTTGACGGGAAAGTCATGCCACCCAAATTTTTTTATCTCTCAATTTAAGCTTTGAGCTTTGGCACGTCTACAAATCCCTACTTCCCTCTCCAAAGGGACTATCTATTTACTTTATGCAATTTTTATTTTTACTTGAGTCTCCATCTTCTCTTATAAAGCACCAACTAAGGGAACTATGATCGTACTTGAGCATTGGATGTAGCTAATATGGGAGTGTGTTTCATGAATGGATCAATGATTGGGCAAAATGGGCTAGGAATAGCTTTCTTTAGTGTTGATATTTTGAAAGACATGGTTGCTTGTCGGTATGCTTGAGTATTGAAACCTTCATGTCAAAGCTAGACTATTGCTTTGAACCATATGAAAGTCCATATGTCCATGGTACAAAAGAAAAGAATATGGGATGAACATGTCAGGCAGCATACCACATCAAAAATTCTGTTTTTATCATTTACCTACTCGAGGACGAGCAGGAATTAAGCTTGGGGATGCTGATACGTCTCCAATGTATCTATAATTTTTTATTGTTCCATGATGTTATATTATCATTCTTGGATGTTTTACAATCATTTTCTAGCAACTTTATATCATTTTTTGGGACTAACCTATTGACATAGTGCCCAATGCCAGTTGTTGTTTTTTACTTCGCAGGATATAGCTACCAAACGGATTCCAAACGCAGCAAAACTTTTTGAAGAATTTTTCTGTACCAGAAGACACCTGTTGGTCCAAAGAAGTACCAGAGCGGGGCTCCGAGGGGAGAAAACCCCACCTGGGCGCGCCTGGGGGCCCAGACACGCCTTGGTGGGTTGTGCCCACTTCGGCTGCCTCCGGCACCGCCTCTTCGCTCTATAAATACCCCGAAAATCCAAAAACCCTAGGAGAGTCCATGAAACACAATTCCAGCCACCGCAAGTTCCAGAACCACCAAATCCAATCTAGACACCATCATGGATGGGTTCATCATCCTCATTGGTGCCTCTCTGATGATGCGTGAGTAGTTCATTGTAGACCTACGGGTCCGTAGTTAGTAGCTAGATGGCTTCCTCACTCTCTTTTGATTCTCAATACAATGGTCTCTTGGACATCTATTTGATGTAACTCTCTCTTTGCGGTGTGTTTGTTGGGATCCGATGAACTTTGAGTTTATGATCAGATCTTTTTATCCATGAAAGTTATTTGAGTTTGTTTGATTTCTTATATATATGATTACTTATAGCCTCGTATTTATTCTTCGGATCTTTGGTTTAGTTAGGCCAACTAGATCAGTTTTTCTTGCCATGGGAAGAGGTGCTTTGTGATGGGTTCGGTCGTGCGGTGTTCTTTCCCAGTGAATAAAAGGGCAGCAAGACACACATTGATCGTTTCTATTAAGGATAACAAGATGGGGTATATTACTACATGAATAGATCTTCTCTACATCATGTCATCGTTCTTATTGCATTACTCCGTTTGTCCATGAATTTAATACAGTAGATGCATGCTGGATAGCGGTTGATGCGTGGAGTAATAGTAGTAGATGCAGGAAGGAGTCAGTCTACTAATCTTGGAGGTGATGCCTATATAATGATCATTGCCTGGATATCATCATAATTATTTGAGATTTTATCAATTGCCCAACAGTAATTTGTTTACCCAGCGTATGGTATTTGTTGGCGAACGTAGTAATTTCAAAAAATTTCCTACGCACACGCAAGATCATGGTGATGCATAGCAACGAGAGGGGAGAGTGTTGTCCACGTACCCTCGTAGACCGAAAGCGGAAGCGTTAGCACAACGCGGTTGATGTAGTCGTACGTCTTCACGATCCGACCGATCAAGTACCGAACGCACGACACCTCCGAGTTCAGCACACGTTTAGCCCGATGACGTCCCTCGAACTCCGATCCAGCCGAGTGTTGAGGGAGAGTTTTGTCAGCACGACGGCGTGGTGACGATGATGATGTTCTACCGACGCAGGGCTTCGCCTAAGCACCGCTACAGTATTATCGAGGTGGACTATGGTGGAGGGGGGCACCGCACACGGCTAAAAGATCAAACGATCCATTGTTGTGTCTCTAGGGTGCCCCCCTGCCCCCCGTATATAAAGAAGCATGGGGGGTGCGGCCGGCCAGGAGAGAGGGCGCGCCAGGAGGAGTCCTACTCCCACCGGGAGTAGGACTCCCCCCCTTTCCTAGTTGGATTAGGACTTGGGAGGGGAAAAGAGGAGGAGGAGAAGAAGGAAGGGGGGGCGCCGCCCCCCTCTCCTTGTCCTATTCGGACTAGGGGGCAGGGCGTGCAGCCCTTGCCCTGACCGCCTCTCCTCTCTTCCACCAAGGCCCACTAAGAACCATCAAGTTCCGGGGGGGTTCCGGTAACCTCCCGGTACTCCGGTAAAATCCCGATTTCACCCGGAACACTTCCGACATCCAAACATAGGCTTCCAATATATCAATCTTCATGTCTCGACTATTTCGTGACTCCTCGTCATGTCCGTGATCACATCCGGGACTCCGAACAACCTTCGGTACATCAAACATATAAACTCATAATATAACTGTCATAGTAACGTTAAGCGTGCGGACCCTACAGGTTCGAGAACTATGTAGACATGACCGAGACACGTCTCCGGTCAATAACCAATAGCGGAACCTGGATGCTCATATTGGCTCCCACATATTCTACAAAGATCTTTATCGGTCAGACCGCATAACAACATACGTTGTTCCCTTTGTCATCGGTATGTTACTTGCCCGAGATTCGATCGTCGGTATCTCAATACCTAGTTCAATCTCGTTACCGGCAAGTCTCTTTACTCGTTCCGTAATACATCATCCCGCAACTAACTCATTAGTTGCAATGCTTGCAAGGCTTTAAGTGATGTGCATTACCAAGTGGGCTCAGAGATATCTCTCCGACAATCGGAGTGACAAATCCTAATCTCGAAATACGCCAACCCAACAAGTACCTTCGGAGACACCTGTAGAGCACCTTTATAATCACCCAGTTATGTTGTGACGTTTGGTAGCACACAAAGTGTTCCTCCGGTAAACAGGAGTTGCATAATCTCATAGTCATAGGAACATGTATAAGTCATGAAGAAAGCAATAGCAACATACTAAACGATCGAGTGCTAAGCTAACGGAATGGGTCAAGTCAATCACATCATTCTCCTAATGATGTGATCCCGTTAATCAAATGACAACCCATGTCAATGGCCAGGAAACATAACCATCTTTGATCAACGAGCTAGTCAAGTAGAGGCATACTAGTGACACTCTATTTGTCTATGTATTCACACAAGTATTATGTTTCCGGTTAATACAATTCTAGCATGAATAAGAAACATTTATCATGATATAAGGAAATAAATGATAACTTTATTATTGCCTCTAGGGCATATTTCCTTCAGTCTCCCACTTGCACTAGAGTCAATAATCTAGATTACACAGTTATGATTCTAACACCCATGGAGTCTTGGTGTTGATCATGTTTTGCTCGTGGAAGAGGCTTAGTCAACGGGTCTGCAACATTCAGATCCGTATGTATCTTGCAAATTTCTATGTCTCCCACCTGGACCAGATCCCGGATGGAATTGAAGCGTCTCTTGATGTGCTTTGGTTCTCTTGTGAAATCTGGATTCCTTCGCCAAGGCAATTGCTCCAGTATTGTCACAAAAGATTTTCATTGGACCCGATGCACTAGGTATGACACCTAGATCGGATATGAACTCCTTCATCCAGACTCCTTCATTTGCTGCTTCCGAAGCAGCTATGTATTCCTCTTCACACGTAGATCCCGCCACGACGATTTGTTTAGAACTACACCAACTGACAGCTCCACCGTTCAATGTAAACACGTATCCGGTTTGCGATTTAGAATCATCCGGATCAGTGTCAAAGCTTGCATCAACGTAACCATTTACAATGAGCTCTTTGTCACCTCCATATACGAGAAACATATCCTTCGTCCTTTTCAGGTATTTCAGGATGTTCTTGACCGCTGTCCAGTGATCCACTCCTGGATTACTTTGGTACCTCCCTGCTAGACTTATAGCAAGGCACACATCAGGTCTGGTACACAGCATTGCATACATGATAGAGCCCATGGCTGAAGCATAGGGAACTTCTTTCATCTTCTCTCTATCTTCTACAGTGGTCGGGCATTGAGTCTTACTCAACTTCACACCTTGTAACATAGGCAAGAACCCTTTCTTTGCTTGATCCATTTTGAACTTCTTCAAAACTTTGTCAAGGTATGTGCTTTGTGAAAGTCCAATTAAGCGTCTTGATCTATCTCTATAGATCTTGATGCCCAATATATAAGCAGCTTCACCGAGGTCCTTCATTGAAAAAATCTTATTCAGGTATCCCTTTATGCTATCCAGAAATTCTATATCATTTCCAATCAACAATATGTCATCCACATATAATATTAGAAATGCTATAGAGCTCCCACTCACTTTCTTGTAAATACAGGCTTCTCCAAAAGTCTGTATAAAACCAAATGCTTTGATCACACTATCAAAGCGTTTATTCCAACTCCGAGAGGCTTGCACCAGTCCATAAATGGATCGCTGGAGCTTGCGCACTTTGTTAGCTCCCTTTGGATCGACAAAACCTTCTGGTTGCATCATATACAACTCTTCTTCCAGAAATCCATTCAGGAATGCAGTTTTTACATCCACTTGCCAAATTTCATAATCATAAAATGCGGCAATTGCTAACATGATTCGGACAGACTTAAGCATTACTACGGGTGAGAAAGTCTCATCGTAGTCAATCCCTTGAACTTGTCGAAAACCTTTCGCAACAAGTCGAGCTTTATAGACAGTAACATTACCGTCAGCGTCAGTCTTCTTCTTGAAGATCCATTTGTTCTCAATGGCTTGGCCGATCAACGGGCAAGTTAACCAAAGTCCACACTTTGTTCTCATACATGGATCCCATCTCAGATTTCATGGCTTCAAGCCATTTTGTGGAATCTGGGCTCACCATCGCTTCTTCATAGTTCGTAGGTTCATCGTGGTCTAGTAACATAACCTCCAGAACAGGATTACCGTACCACTCTGGTGCGGATCTTACTCTGGTTGACCTACGAGGTTCGGTAGTAACTTGATATGAAGTTTCATGATCATCATCATTAACTTCCTCACTAATTGGTGTAGACGTCACAGGAACCGGTTTCTGTGATGAACTACTTTCCAATAAGGGAGCAGGTACAGTTACCTCATCAAGTTCTACTTTCCTCCCACTCACTTCTTTTAAGAGAAACTCCTTCTCTAGAAAGGATCCAAATTTAGCAACAAAAATCTTGCCTTCAGATCTGTGATAGAAGGTGTACCCAACAGTCTCTTTTGGGTATCCTATGAAGACACATTTCTCCGATTTGGGTTCGAGCTTATTAGGTTGAAGCTTTTTCACATAAGCATCGCAGCCCCAAACTTTAAGAAACGACAACTTTGGTTTCTTGCCAAACCATAGTTCATAAGGCGTCGTCTAGAGCATAACCCCAAAACGATAGCGGTAAATCAGTAAGAGACATCATAGATCGCACCATATCTAGTAAAGTACGATTACGACGTTCGGACACACCATTACGCTGTGGTGTTCCGGGTGGCGTGAGGTTGCGAAACTATTCCGCATTGTTTCAAATGTAGACCAAACTCGTAACTCAAATATTCTCCTCCACGATCAGATCGTAGAAACTTTATTTTCTTGTTACGATGATTTTCAACTTCACTCTGAAATTCTTTGAACTTTTCAAATGTTTCAGACTTATGTTTCATTAAGTAGATATATCCATATCTGCTCGAATCATCTGTGAAGGTGAGAAAATAACGATATCCGCCACGAGCCTCAACATTCATCGGACCACATACATCTGTATGTATGATTTCCAACAAATCTGTTGCTCTCTCCATAGTACCGGAGAACGGCGTTTTAGTCATCTTACCCATGAGGCATGGTTCACACGTACCAAGTGATTCATAATCAAGTGGTTCCAAAAGTCCATAAGTATGGAGTTTCTTCATGCGCTTTACACCGATATGACCTAAACGGCAGTGCCACAAATAAGTTGCACTATCATTATCAACTCTGCATCTTTTGGCTTCAATATTATGAATATGTGTATCACTACTATCGAGATTCAAAAAAAATAGACCACTCTTCAAGGGTGCATGACCATAAAAGATATTACTCATATAAATAGAACAACCATTATTCTCTGATTTAAATGAATAACCGTCTCGCATTAAACAAGATCCAGATATAATGTTCATGCTCAACGCTGGCACCAAATAACAATTATTTAGGTCTAAAACTAATCCCGAAGGTAGATGTAGAGGTAGCGTGCCGACCGCGATCACATCGACTTTGGAACCATTTCCCATGCGCATCGTCACCTCGTCCTTAGCCAATCTTCGCTTAATCCGTAGCCCCTGTTTCGAGTTGCAAATATTAGCAACAGAACCAGTATCAAAATACCCAGGTGCTACTGCGAGCATTAGTAAGGTACACATCAATAACATGTATATCACATATACCTTTGTTCACCTTGCCATCCTTCTTATCCGCCAAATACTTGGGGCAGTTCCGCTTCCAGTGACCAGTTTGCTTGCAGTAGAAGCACCCAGTCTCAGGCTTAGGTCCAGACTTGGGTTTCTTCTCCTGAGCAGCAACTTGCTTGCTGTTCTTCTTGAAGTTCCCCTTCTTCTTCCCTTTGCCCTTTTTCTTAAAACTGGTGGTCTTATTGACCATCAACACTTGATGCTCCTTCTTGATTTCTACCTCCGCAGCCTTTAGCATTGCGAAGAGCCCGGGAATCGTCTTATCCATCCCTTGCATGTTATAGTTCATCACGAAGCTCTTGTAGCTTGGTGGCAGTGATTGAAGAATTCTGTCAATGACGCTATCATCCGGAAGATTAACTCCCAGTTGAATCAAATGATTATTATACCCAGGCATTTTGAGTATATGCTCACTGACAGAACTATTCTCCTCCATCTTGCAGTTGTAGAACTTATTGGAGACTTCATATCTCTCAATCCGGGCATTTGCTTGAAATATTAACTTCAACTCCTGGAACATCTCATATGCTCCATGACGTTCAAAACGTCGTTGAAGTCCCGGTTCTAAGCCGTAAAGCATGGCACACTGAACTATTGAGTAGTCATCAGCTTTGCTCTGCCAGACGTTCATAACATCTGGTGTTGCTCCTGCAGCAGGTTTGGCACCTAGCGGTGCTTCCAGGACGTAATTCTTCTGTGCAGCAATGAGGATAATCCTCAAGTTACGGACCCAGTCCGTGTAATTGCTACCATCATCTTTCAACTTTGCTTTCTCAAGGAACACATTAAAATTCAACGGAACAACAGCACGGGCCATCTATCTACAAACAACATAGACAAGCAAGATACTATCAGGTACTAAGTTCATGATAAATTTAAGTTCAATTAATCATATTACTTAAGAACTCCCACTTAGATAGACATCTCTCTAATCCTCTAAGTGATCACGTGACCCAAATCAACTAAACCATGTCCGATCATCACGTGAGATGGAGTAGTTTCAATGGTGAACATCACTATGTTGATCATATCTACTATATGATTCACGCTCGACCTTTCGGTCTCCGTGTTCCGAGGCCATATCTGTTATATGCTAGGCTCGTCAAGTTTAACCTGAGTATTCCGCATGTGCAACTGTTTTGCACCCGTTGTATTCGAACGTAGAGCCTATCACACCCTATCATCACGTGGTGTCTCAGCACGAAGAACTTTCGCAACGGTGCATACTCAGGGAGAACACTTATACTTTAATAATTTAGTGAGAGATCATCTTATAATGCTACCGTCAATCAAAGCAAGATAAGATGCATAAAAGATAAACATCACATGCAATCAATATAAGTGATATGATATGGCCATCATCATCTTGTGCTTGTGATCTCCATCTCCGAAGCACCGTCATGATCACCATCGTCACCGGCGCGACACCTTGATCTCCATCGTAGCATCGTCTCGCCAAACTTATGCTTCTACGACTATTGCTACCGCTTAGTGATAAAGTAAAGCATTACAGGGCGATTGCATTGCATACAATAAAGCGACAACCATATGGCTCCTGCCAGTTGCCGATAACTCGGTTACAAAACATGATCATCTCATACAATAAAATTTAGCATCATGTCTTGACCATATCACATCACAACATGCCCTGCAAAAACAAGTTAGACGTCCTCTACTTTGTTGTTGCAAGTTTTACGTGGCTGCTACTGGGCTTAGCAAGAACCGTTCTTACCTACGCATCAAAACCACAACGATAGTTTGTCAAGTTGGTGCTGTTTTAACCTTCGCAAGGACCGGGCGTAGCCACACTCGGTTCAACTAAAGTTGGAGAAACTGACACCCGCCAGCCACCTATGTGCAAAGCACGTCGGTAGAACCAGTCTCGCGTAAGCGTACGCGTAATGTTAGTCCGGGCCACTTCATCCAACAATACCGCCGAACCAAAGTATGACATGCTGGTAAGCAGTATGACTTGTATCGCCCACAACTCACTTGTGTTCTACTCGTGCATATGACATCTACGCATAAAACCAGGCTCGGATGCCACTGTTGGGGAACGTAGTAATTTCAAAAAAAATCCTACGCACACGCAAGATCATGGTGATGCATAGCAACGAGAAGGGAGAGTGTTGTCCACGTACCCTCGTAGATCGAAAGCGGAAGCGTTAGCACAACGCGGTTGATGTAGTCATACGTTTTCACGATCCGATCGGTCAAGTACCGAACGCACGGCACCTCCGAGTTCAGCACACGTTCAGCCCGATGACGTCCCTCGAACTCCGATCCAGCCGAGTGTTGAGGGAGAGTTTCGTCAGCACGACGGCGTGGTGACGATGATGATGTTCTACCAACGCAGGGCTTCGCCTAAGCACCACTACAGTATTATCGAGGTGGACTATGGTGGAGGGGGGCACCGCACACGGCTAAAAGATCAAACAATCAATTGTTGTGTACCTAGGGTGCCCCCCTGCCCCCGTATATAAAGGAGCAAGGGCGGGTCCGACCGGCCAAGAGAGAGGGCGTGCCAGGAGGAGTCCTACTCCCACCCAGAGTAGGACTCCCCCCTTTCCTAGTTGGATTAGGACTTGGGAGGGGAAAGAGGAGGAGGAGAAGAAGGAAGGGGGGCCGCCGCCCCCCTCTCATTGTCCTATTCGGACTAGGGGGCAGGGCGCGCAGCCCTTGCCCTGGCCGCCTCTCCTCTCTTCCACCAAGGCCCACTAAGAACCATCAAGTTCCCGGGGGGTTCCGGTAACCTCCCGGTACTCCGGTAAAATCCCGATTTCACCCGGAACACTTCCGACATCCAAACATAGGCTTCCAATATATCAATCTTCATGTCTCGACTATTTCGAGACTCCTCATCATGTCCGTGATCACATCCGGGACTCCAAACAACCTTCGGTACATCAAACATATAAACTCATAATATAACTGTCATCGTAACGTTAAGCGTGCGGACCCTACGGGTTCGAGAACTATGTAGACATGACCGAGACACGTCTCCGGTCAATAACCAATAGCGGAACCTGGATGCTCATATTGGCTGCCACATATTCTACGAAGATCTTTATCGGTCAGACCGCATAACAACATACGTTGTTCCCTTTGTCATCGGTATGTTACTTGCCCGAGATTCGATCATCGGTATCTCAATACCTAGTTCAATCTCGTTACCGGCAAGTCTCTTTACTTGTTCCGTAATACATCATCCCGCAACTAACTCATTAGTTGCAATTCTTGCAAGGCTTTAAGTGATGTGCATTACCGAGTGGGCCCAGAGATACCTCTCCGACAATCGGAGTGACAAATCCTAATCTCGAAATACGCCAACCCAACAAGTACCTTCGGAGACACCTGTAGAGCACCTTTATAATCACCCAGTTACGTTGTGACGTTTGGTAGCACACAAATTGTTCCTCCGGTAAACGGGAGTTGCATAATCTCATAGTCATAGGAACATGTATAAGTCATGAAGAAAGCAATAGCAACATACTAAACGATCGAGTGCTAAGCTAACGGAATGGGTCAAGTCAATCACATCATTCTCCTAATGATGTGATCCCGTTAATCAAATGACAACCCATGTCTATGGCTAGGAAACATAACCATCTTTGATCAACGAGCTAGTCAAGTAGAGGCATACTAGTGACACTCTGTTTGTCTATGTATTCACACATGTATTATGTTTCCGGTTAATACAATTCTAGCATGAATAATAAACATTTATCATGATATAAGGAAATAAATAATAACTTTATTATTGCCTCTAGGGCATATTTCCTTCAGTATTTTCTCAAGAGAAGCCATTAGTGAAATCTACGGCCCCGGGGTCTATTTTCTCATCATATATCTTCAGATCTATTTTGTTATTTGCCTTTTTATTTATTTGCATCTTTTTTTCCAGATCTATATTATCGGAAACCCTAAAATATCTCGTTGAATTTTATTTGCCTTTATTCTATTTGCATCTACTAATCTATCACTTTACCAATCTTTTACCCGGGAGGGATTGACAACCCCTCTTTTGCGTCGGGTTGCAAGTATTTGTTCTTTGTGTGCAGGTACCGTTTACATAGTGTTGCTTGGTTCTCCTACTGGTTCGATAACCTTGGTTTCATAACTGAGGGAAATACCTACCTTCGTTGTACTGCATCATCCCTTACTCCTTGGGGAAAACACTGACGCAGATACAATACATCAAGAAAGGATCAAGCATCGGTGGGGTGTCTCCTGTTAGAGGAAGCTTCAACAACATGTGTGCATGTATAGGCGAGGCGTCATCAAATAATGATGGTGACATCCTCTCAACGATTGAGATTACTCGAGGGGGGGTCAAATCGTCGAAGTCAGCACGGGCATGTGCTCTAGCTTTGCCATGCCCTTGAGTATCCCCTTGTTATGGTCAAGGTCGGGGTCAAAGTCCATGGCAAAGGGGTGGTCCTACATAGAGGAGAATGGTTAATAACCCCACCCGTTATAACAAAAGGGGTGATGGAAGTTTGACCATTGTTCAGTGCAGGCCCGAAAGAACGCCTCAATCTCAAATTTGAAAGAACGCTTCAACCTTAGGCACACCCTAGTCCAATAGTGACACATTTTACCATAATGCAAATGAAATTGACATTAAATGTAGTAATGATGATTGGAAATGCATGATATATGAGAAAAATTATCTTATGACATAGTGACACAAAATGCACGTATAGGCTAGGACCGATTGAGATTCGGGAGTCACTCAATGGTTGTGCTCAAACCTGTTGATGGCCTCGTAGGCGCGCCATTGCTCATCCCCCCCTCGTTGTTGCCCTCGCTAGGTGTTTCCCTACAACAAAAGATCCTCATAAGAAACGAGAGATTCAACCAAGTGAACTCTGCGAAGCCTCCAGTGCCATTAAGGATGAAACCTAGCTAAATACTACTCCCTCCATCTGATTTTATTGGGCCAAATAGTTGAAACACAAAGACCCAAAAGGTGCACGCGGACAGATAATTGGGAAGTAAATCTGATAATTGTGCTCCTTAATGTTCTTGACTTATTATCCTATTAACTAAACTACACCCACAACAACTACCATACACATGCAGCTTGGATTCTTCCAATTAGGAAAGCGCATGTGTGGGCTTTCCATCAAGTGGCGTAGGAATCGACTGGTCGAAGAAATAACTAACATATTATTAATGGAACGACCTAAAAAGGTACAACGTTTGGTGGTCCTTCGACCCAATAATCCTGGACATAGGGAGTACGATTCTACATGAATAGGTGGGGTCCACATCCTACTTGTCATCAACTAAGGCTGGTGAGAAGAGGCGAGGAGTCGATAGGTGGAGATACGTAGGGGTCTAGGGGAGTAAGAGGAAACATGGCGGAATGAACATGTAAGGAAAATGTAGTATCTGGTAGTACCAGTTTAGGAGTGTAGACTGGAGAACGCAGGTTGGGCCTTAGGGTCTTCTTCGTATTTTTCATTTTTCATTTTGGTCTATCTATGAAGGTTAGCTAACTATTGTACTAAGTTACATGAATATGTGGGATCCTTACCCTACTCGTCGTCGGCTTAGGATGGAGAGAAATGGGGAGGGGCCAAAGGATGAAGATCTGGAAGGAGGTAGGGGAGGAAATGGGAGTGGAGGGAACGAGAGTATTCAATAAAAGTCTAGCAGCATATACTACAATACACCACACAAGTTGGGTCTTAGGATCTTCTTTGTATTCTTTTTTGGTTTTAGCGAATCCATTGCTTTCCTTAGCATATGAATACACTCCCCCCCCCACAAGAATGGTCTCATTTACCTCTCATCCCTCCTTCTCTTGGGAGTCACCCATAGATATATCTAACTCCTCTCTCCTCCAGTTGCAGAAGAGGAGGTTGGAGTACATAGTAAGTCTATGGCTAGGTCTAGGTTTGCTCATGTGGCATCTGGTGTTATACTACCATGGAACTTCACTCCTCTTCTTGCGAGCGGTATCGGGTGGTTGCCTCGTTCTTCTTCCGGTCGGCTTCAATGATAAGAGCTTCTCTAGTAAGCAGTGGCGGAGCTTGAGCCGAAATCATGGGGGGGCCATGGGTTGGGGGGGCAAACATAATTCCTTTTGGATGATTTTTGGTGGATAAATAGGGCCAATACTAAGGTATATACAAAAAATTCTTATGAGATAGGGGGAGGGGGGCATGGCCCAAGTTGGCCCCCACCAAGCTCCACCACTACTAGGTAAGCTCGTAAGTCTAGGAAAGCGGGCTAATATAGATTCGTCATTCCTTTTTCACCGTCGTCGTGGGGAAGGAAGAACAGAGGGATTTGCGTTTTGGCTCAGTTCTGGAGCATTATGGAGTGACATGGATTTGCTTTGTGTGTATTTGATCACTACAACGTCTTTGAGCACCGAAGTTGAAGAGCAAGTTAACACATGTCTCTAATGTGCTTGTTGGCTTGTTTGGTTTGATTGCCACCTATGGGTCAGCCTATCGCCGATCCCCTCTGCGACCATTTTCAACATACCCAGATGTCTCTTTTCTTTGCTATACTCCCTTGTATCATCTTTGGGAGTCATGTCAACAAATTTAAAGGACTTACTTGTAATTTTTTATTTTTTGGGGGCACAACTGCCCCCCTCCACGGTCCACACACACACTCCTGAAAATCAATCATGGAAAGCCATTGCGCGAGCAGAGGGGAGCAGCGCACACCAGGTCACAAACACTCTCAGGATTCAGAAATCCAGCTGCAAGCAACAGAAATTAGCGAGATCACGCACGCCATGGCAGCTTTGTTGGATCTCATGCTGGTTCGCTCGTCGCCATCGCCTCGCTTGGTTGTTGCTCCACAGGCGTGCGCCGCACCGGTGGCCGGGGCGCCCGGGGAAGGAGAGGGAGCAATGCCGCCGGCCGTTCCGTGCCTCCGCGCCGTCGTGCTGCGGGAGGCGTTGAGGGAGCGGCTCGCCGGCGAATGGGAGGAGCGGCGCCGCCGACCACGGCCGCCCCCGCTGCATCTTCGCGTGGGCCAGTGCGGGAGGAACAGAAAGAGGAAGTGGGCCGGGCCGAGAAGACGGCCCTCAACTCCACCTTCTGCCCAAAGCCCGAGGGTAACCGCCTCACCCAACAAGGCGCGCTTCTCCTCTTCTCCCCGTCGCCGGAGCGCCTACGAGAAATCATTCATCCTCTCTGCCTCTCCAGCGATGGATCAGTTCCACGACAGGCATCACGTGCGGCTGCGGAGCTGCGTGCTCCGCACGTACCTCCACGCCGACCACGACGGGGAGCGCGTCTCCCTCAGCCGGCGCCGTGACTCGCTGAACACGGCGTGGGTGGTGCACATCCACCAACGCGCCGACGGCCCATACCTGCTCCTCCACAGCGCCGCCTACGGCCACTACCTCGGCACCACGTTCAAGCCGGCGCCGCTCGGCCACCACGGCTGCCGCACCGAGCAGCGCGACTACGACGACGAGCCGGACTTGATGGCCGTCATGTGGAAGGCCGCCAGGGCGGGCGTCCGTGACATCATCCTGCTCCGCGACGTCGCCGGCCGCTACCTCCGCGCCAATGGCAGGTACCTCCCCTGGAACACCGGGGTGACCGTCGACAACAAGGTCAGCGCCCTGATGTACTGGACCGTCGAGCACATCCCCGACAGAGACGGTCCGCCTGGCCTTCCAGGCCCGATCCACGTGAGTTCGCCATGACCCTGCTTCTTGAATCTTGATAACTCTCAAATTGCTTCTTGAATCAATTGAGCGAATTGAGTTTTGGGGGTTGCGAATTGTGTTCCATTCGCCGGAGAGAAATTATTGGTTCTGTTCTCCCCAAATTTTGCGATTCCTGAGACCTTCTTTGATCTCTTGAACCTAACCATGGTGGTTCTTTTGGACTCAACTGCAGACCCCCAGCCCCGGATACCACTCCCTCATGCTCTGGCGCAACCCGGTGGTGTCACGGCTGATCCGGTTCATGCTGTCCGATCCCAACGGCCCCATCTACACCCAGCACTGCTGGACCACGCTGCGGTTCAGGGGGAGGTCCGTGTTCCACCTGAGGGACGAGCTGGCCAGGCGCATCGCCTTCGTCCTGGACGGGCGTCAGTCCTTCGACCTCGTAATGTGCGTCCGAGCGGGCCGCCGGGGGCGTCTGACCCCACTCGTCATCGACCTGCCCAGCAGCGGCTACGGCGAGACCCTCTGGATTGTCGTCTTCATGTCCGGGACCCCAGGTGAGAGACACTCTCCATGTCCCAACTTCCTAATGATCTCCTTCGTAAATCGTAATGGTGGCAACAAGTGAACCGGTAGTCTTGACTGAATGCTATGATGCGTGTCCATGATCTTTTAGTCTTGACTGCATTTTGAACCAGTTTGCTGAAAACGTTATAATCCGAGGAAAAGTTTACTGAAATTGTTGTAGTCTAAAAAACAGTTAACTGAAACTGCTGTAGTCTGAAACTGTCAGGAGTTGGTAATTGTCTGCAACTGTTGTAGTCTTGTAGATAAGTGAAAGATGATTACACACAACCTTGGTATGGAAAGCATTGATTTCATACTACTCTCCTCGATTCAGATAATGCAGTACCTCCATTTGATACTATTTTTTGCCATCAGTAAAAAAGAATTGTGTAAAGCCATTGAAAATTATGGAACTTAAAAAAGCCAAATCAGCTCATTAATCTCTATTTAGACTTAGCATAGAAGAGGATATATCCGTTTGAGTTTGCCTATTTTACTTGGGCTTAATAACCTCTGAACAAAATTCAGGTTCCCACAATACTAAATTAAATCTAGTTTCTACAAACCATATTGTTTCCAGGTTTTGCACCTGAGCTATATTTCTAGTCTTGTCCTTTTTTTTTGTAAAACTCTGAGATTTGGATTGCTGATCTGCTTCCTACAAATATTGTTTGGCCAGAAATGTGTTGGTGTTCTTGAAATCTTTTATTGCACAATGCACAGATATTTGAACTCTTACTTAGTGTAGTCGTAATCTGATCCTTCTTGGAAAAAAGATTTTTATGATCGGTTTTGTTAGGACTTTGACTTGTATGAAAAGTAAAAGTAGCTGAATGGAAATAGTACTAGGTGCCAAGTGGATTTATCAGTCTGTGCACACATGGCAAAACGTGGTCTGAAGCTAGTAGAAGCTACTGGTTCCACATTACTGTTCTTGATTCAGATAACTCAGTTTGTCCATTTCGTAAAGTTTGCGCTAGTTGAAAAGGCAAACCATTTTGTAACATTTGCCGCTTAGTTCCTTGCACATTATATTGTTTCAGGTTTTGTCCTGTTGATCTTGTTTGTTATTTGGTCTTCCGTCTAACTGACTCATTATTTCTGCTATTTCAGCTTATAACGCACTGCGACACCCGGATGTCGATGCAGAGTAGAGAAAGATCAGAGCAGGAGTCCTGTCAGTTCACCTCTTCAGAAGTTTCACCGCCTCAGACATTATGACAGCAGAACTGGACCCGTACTTTTGCCTGTTGATAGATATAGGTTCAGAAAACTCAGCAGCTCCCGTGTTTCTTTTGCTAGCTAAAACTTGCTCCGTTCTCTCGACAGGATAGGGCGAACCTGTCAGTTTTGGCCTTGCGGTTCTATGATTCAGAACTGCTCAAAGCGTTGTGGCCAGTGGTTTTAGTAGTCGTCAGGGTCTCGCTCTTCTGCAATTCATTCATCTCTATGATATGTGGTTGGTACTTGCAATGAGTTGATCTTGCATTTCTTTTGGATGATGGATGCACTTCGTATAAATGAAAATTGCAGTGTTCTTGCCAATAATCCTGTCTTTCTATTAGGCCCTTGAGCTGGTGATTCAGAAATGCAAAACGTAGTGGGTTTGAGCTGGTGATGGTGCTTGTAGTTGTGCTGTTTTGAGTTTTGGCCAAGGAGCATGAAAAGGAATTTGTCTCGTGTGCCGAGCATCCGAGTTCTGAACTGCACCTGTACCCCAAGTGCTCCTTTTATGATTTTGAACTTGATTGAACAACCTGCCATTCCTTTGTAAATTCTGTACTGTATTTTTTTTTTCAATTTGTGTGTACATCTAGAGGTTGCTTGGCCGATTGCTAGCTCTGTGCACTGATGTGCCATTCCGGAGTCAGTTTCTTGTCACAAGGAACACTATGACCCCCCCCCCCCCCCCCCCCCCACACACACACACACACACGCACAGAGAATTGGGTTTTTGTTATTTTATAAGTTGTTTATAATTTACAAATAGCAGTGTCAGCCTTCTGTCCTATGTTACAGATCTTAAGTTATTTGTTGCATTATGATAATTTTTAGAAATAGGGTGATTTTCACAAGGTTGGTATCGATATATCCGTTATCTGCCCTACCATCCCATAACCTGAAACTGTTTGACAGTGCTCATATGTTTTCTAGTCAAATTCAGTCTGTTATAACTTCTCGTCCTGCAATTCGGGTTTTGCTGTGTGGGGATTGAACTTATAGAAGTAACAAAGAAACGAGATATTAATTGGGCGTTTGGTCTAGTGGTATGATTCTCGCTTTGGGTGCGAGAGGTCGCGAGTTCGATTCTCGCAACGCCCCAATGTTTTTTTTGTATTTAATTTATTTTCTTTTGTAAACAAAATGTGTGCTCTGCTCTCATCGCAAGATGGTTTGCCATAAGCTGAGCTGCTTAGCTTTGCCTTCAGCAAATCTCCTCAAGGTGAATTCTATTTCTAGGCGGAAAAGTTGTCTGCGCTCTTCAATAGCATTAATACATTCTCAGTAAGCTACCGGATATTTGTCTTATTACGAGCCCATTTTCGGCTTGCTGCTCTGCTCCGTCTGAACTTGACATTGATTAAAGATGCAGTGGACTGTATGTGGCAGGTTCCTCTCAGCCATCCCGCCGAAATGATATTTTTAACCTCTCCAATCTGAAGCCAATGATCCTCAAACCTGAACAGGTTACATCGAGTAATCTCGGAACTGAGCTCAACTATAATAGGTGCATGGTCTGAGGTGATGGAAGGGATGGCCGTTGTAACGCTACGATAAGGAGGTGCCAATAAAATTGTCAACCAAGTGGTTGTAGTATAGTGTAAGTATTACCGCCTGTCACGCGGGTGACCCGGGTTCGATCCCCGGCAACGGTTATTTTTTTATTCCTCTTGTTTTCTTTCTGCACTTACATTTCCATGCAAACTTTTGCTGGTTCAATCTTTTTTTTGAAATCTCCAGATCCCTTTATTTATTCAGTGCTAAATACACAAAGAATCTTTTAGAATACACAAAAATTCTTTTTTTTTCTGCACTTACATGCCCGTGCAAACTTTTGCTGGTTCATTTTTTAACTCTCCAAATCCCTTTATTTATTCAGTGGTAAATACACAAAGAATCTTTTACAATAAAAGGGACCAAGGCACTAGGGCCTCATCAAACCAAGTACTAGGGGGGGAGAACTTAGTTAATCTTGCTAACTCATGAGCAGCTGAATTTGCCCCACGATGGCAATGCTCGAACCGGGCTTTGCGCCAAATTGAGCACCCATAGCTTTGCGCCAAATTGAGACCAAACCGAAGTGCAAGGGCTTCGACAATTAGAGCATACATGCATTCCCTAGCTACATTGTTTCCTGCTGCCAAGAATTTCCCAGAGTTGTCCCGCAATACAGCACTAACAGTACCTTGCAGTGAATCAGGGTCGAACGCGGCATCAACATTGAGCTTTACTGTCTCGACAGACGGTCGTACTCAAGGGTTTCTCTGGATTTTTGCTTTCGGCTTTGAGGCAGCGATGAAGTTTGCTGCAAGGCTGTTTTGTCTGCTCCTTGTGAACTACGTAGCTTTCTTCGTTCCTGTCCCAACATAGCTGTTTCATTTGCAGGTAGGTCTAATAGATGCTCAAGCACAGCCTCACCTGCATGGTCACCACATTGACCGCTGACTAAGCACACAGGAAAGAAAAAAGGAAAAAAAACCTCTCTCTCCGTCGACCATGGTACCGAATGCCGACGCCTACTGGAGCCGGTCTTGCTGCTGCTGCCGTCCAGAGGTCGCGAAGCGCCCCTCCCCCGATCACTTACAGGCGTTCATCACCCAACGTTCCTCCACCGGCCACGCAGCAAAGCCACCCCAGCATCGCGAGCGCGAAGCAGCTAGGTGGCGAAGTCAACGGCGAGCACGGAACGCAGTACGAGCTCGACGGCGCCCTTCAGCCAGAACCGGAAGATTGGCTTGTCCGCCGGCTCATCGAGGTCGTTACCACGCGCAGAGATCCCGTCCATGAGGTCTCGCCGGAGTCGACGAAGACGACGGGGCAGTACGGTTGTGGTCGAGATCGGCGTTCCCCTGGTCGCCTTTTTTCATGGGGTGGCCGGGTTGGTTCGCGGCGGCGAGGTGACCATGACATGGTAGTTGGAGGCACTGATATCCGGCAGCAATTGCTTGTCGGAGTTGGATGCAGCAATGCGGCGGCACAGAGCACCGAGCATTGTGAGGCGCCCGGCTCGCGGTGAGCTTCCCGTCTCCTACCAGGCTACCAACATCTTGCTCGCGGCTCGCGGCGAGCTCTCCCGCGTCCAGGTTGCCCTCCGGAGGTGTGCGCGTTTGTGTGCTGGCGAACGTGGCCATGGGTGTGTGCGCGCGTGCCGTCGAGGCGCACGGAGGCGAGCTCGACGAGGGCGTGGTGTGCGCGCGGCGCGCACGTGTGTTTGTGTGTTCTGGCATGCTGCCGTGCTCACTCGCTAGCTACTGCCGTGTTCTAGGAGCGAAGCGGTGCTGCGTCTCGTGTGTGCAAGCTCCTGACCAGCAGTGTGTGCGCACGCTTCGAGCCAAAAGCTTTCTTGCGCGCGTGCTCCAGGTCTGGAGCATGTGTGCGTACAACGGACGGAGGCAGGGGTGGCGGGCAAGGCGGCGGTTGCTGTCTCGTGAGCAAAAATGCTACACGTACAGGCACATTCTACAGGTTTTTACAGGTTGAGGACCCTCTTCTAATTGACACCCGCCCCCCCCCCCCCCCTGATGTCCACGGATAGGCCCGTGCGTCTTAATCAATCCCCGGCCAATCAATGTTAAGCAAGTGAGGTCGGTCTCGTGAGGGTGGTCAGGGTCGGGCAAGTGAGAGACAGAAGCATTGACTGCTGATGTGGCGCTGCCCAGTCAGCATCGACCATGGTCAAAACCGCTTGACTCACACAAAACCAAGACCAAAACCGGTTGAGTTTTGGACCTTGCGGTTAATTCGAGGCGTATTTCAACCTGTTTCGGAGTTCAGGGTTGTAAATTAAACCGAGGAGTTAGTTTGGGGTTGAAATGTGGACTTCTCTCAACTTGTTTCACCTTTGGGCATTGGAATAACATGTGTTTGACACTTTTGTTGGTTCAGTTAATTGAGCGTGTAATATGAGCTTCTTTGGACCTTATGACATTGTTATGTTTTTATTTAATAATATGGCTGCATGCATCGATTGATGCAGAGGCCCGGGGTTAACCGCGCGGTTATTATTCATTCCCTTGCCCCGGCCCGAGGAAGGCCGCTTATACACGAGTCGCTGCTAAGGATCTTCAGCCATTGACCTGAACATAATATTTAGCTGGCAATTGGGTGATTTCTTTTCTCATTTTTTCTAAGGGTGCAATTGGGTGATTTCTTGGGCGTTACCGCCTTGTTGCCAGACCCGATTGCTTTATCGAATTTAGAGATTGGTCCATATATGTGCGCACGGTACGGGATATGCTTAGGGGTGGAAAGTGGTAGCGGATAATTCAAAATATCCGATATTCGTATTCGAGAAAATGCCTATTCATATCCGAAACATCCGCATCCGAACCAAAATGGAAATGGAAATTATCCGTATCCGAATTTATTAAAAAAATAAAAAATAAAATATGGTAGGAGATTTTGACACAAATATGGATATGGAAGTGGACATATCCGTATCCGAATAAGATTATGGGAGGTAATTTTAAAAATTCTAGACCCAATATTCTAATTATCCAACATAAAAGCCAAATAAGTGGCCAAATTTTACTCTTTATATGATTAAACTTGTAAATTATTATGCATTACAATAGTATTTATTCATAAACCTATTTATCATTGACTTATTTTATGTCACAAGTTGATTATTTCAGGTCACATAGCTATCGACTAATTTACTTAAGCAATATGTTGATATTATTCGTATCCGGTCCGAATCAAGAAAATATCCAATACTTATCTGTATTCGAATAATATCCGAGCCGCATCCGTATCCAATAACATCCGTATTCGTTTTGAAAATATGAAAATGGAAGTGGTAAGAGCACTATCCGATCCGCATCCGATCCGTTTCCACCCGTAGATATGCTTGTGGTTGATCATCTAACTATGTTATATACCATTCTGTCTAATTAATTGCATCAAGGGCGTTTGGTCTAGTGGTATGATTCTCGCTTTGGGTGCGAGAGGTCGCGAGTTCGATTCTCGCAACGCCCCATTTTTTTATTTCTTCTGTACAAAAATCTACATATAAAACATTTTTTCTGTTTTTTGTTACTTCTGTACAAAAATCTACATATAAATCATTTTTTCTGTTTTTTGATTCTTCTGTAGAAAAATCTACATATAAATCATTTTCTATTTCTTTTATAGAAAAAATAATCTACATACGATGGGGAGCATTACAGCCATTCAGAAGAATGTTACAATGATGTTATTTTAGAAGTATGATGCAGATAATGCGGAAATGGAAGAAAGAGAAATAAAATAAGATTTGCCTTCTTTTAGTTAAGAGATAATATTAACAAGGGAGTGACTAATCGTCATACATCTGTTTTTTATTTGCTTCAGGTTTTATTTTCTTCCAGTTGTTGTTTGACACCAGCCCAACCCTTCTAATGATTTGCTCATCAGCATGTCCCCTAACGGGCCGCCTGACGAACCCATTGACACACCCCTCCCACCCCTCACGTATTCCTGGCGACCACAGCGGCGGCTATCGATGGTCACAAACGGGGGAGGGTGGGCGGCCGCCATGACATGTGGTGTTTCTTCATATCTGAAAACACGAACGGGGTGAGAAGGAAGGCGGCGACTTGGATGGACAAGAATCCAACAGCTCGTGGTGGGCCAATAGGGTGGTTGGAACGCGACCGGCTAAAACTTTGGGCTGGTGCGCCGGCGCCTATCAGTCGCCTTTTTCTGTTTTTGACTTTTGCAACGGAGCGGAGGCAGGCACTAGGACAGGGCTACTAGGGGCTTTGTTGGACCTGTGCTGGACATATGTTGGGGTGGCGAAAAATCAAGTGGGATCCCGGCCCCCCTCCTCAGTCCTCTCAGCATAACGTGCGTCCGCCCTGGATGTTTGCCACTAGCGGCTCCAGCTCCAGCAACATTTGCTCTAGCTCTCTCCTTCCCAATGCCGGCTCAACAGTGTGCCCTTGCGACTCCCCTCATCACTCATCGGTGTTGTGCCCAGCCGTCACCACCTCTCCCCACGCCTCCGCTACCGCTCCACTCGTCGGGCCTCCTCGCGGCGCCGACCATGGTGTCCGACCTCCACTGCGCGCCACCGGCACCAGTGCTCCTCCATGGCCTCTCTGTATATATATCCATTTGAAGGAATCCTCATGGCCTCGATCTTGTTTGCGGTTTTTCCTTTTCAGCTAGTCCTACTCTGGATGAGTCTTTGAGTTCTCAAGATTCAGCACCTATATCTACTATCCGCCAATAAGAATGGCATCTAAGTCGTTGTAGTATAGTGGTAAGTATTCCCGCCTGTCACGCGGGTGACCCGGGTTCGATCCCCGGCAACGGCGACCTTTTTTTCATCCCCTGCAACAGCTAATATAATGATTATGTTATGTAAATTTCCGTTTAATTATTACCATCAATTGGGCGTTTGGTCTAGTGGTATGATTCTCGCTTTGGGTGCGAGAGGTCGCGAGTTGATTCTCGCAACGCCCCTGTTTTTTGTTTTTATTTTATTTTCTTCTCACCCCTGATTTTTTTCCCAGGTGAACGCGTGTGCCACTGTTGAAAAAAAGGGCTACCACTTGTGTTTACTTACCCTAGATAGGTCTCACATTTGTCCTCCGGAAAAAAAAATACACGGTGGCATCTTAACTTAATAAAACCACTCAAAGAAATCTGAACTTAAAAAAAGAGAAGGTCACTGGCAGATTGTACCTGCATTTTCTTTCATTATTAGGGATGAAGAGAACTTGTGTCCTCTAGCCAATTAACCAAAGAAAGGGCTGTCCGGTCCCGTGAAAAGAAAAAGAACCCAAAGAATGGGTTGTCGAATAATCCCTCCGTCTCAAAAATAAGTGCCATTGATTTACGAAAATACAAAGGTGAACATGGATGCGTGCGCATCCACGTAAATAGTAAATTCATAAAAAAATACTAAAAAAATAAAATTTTCTAAAATTTCGCTGTATGAAACTTAGTCGATCATACTACTCACATGTGAAGTTGCATGATGTATTGACACCCATGGTATTCTTAGTGAAGAAAATACTAGTGCGATCATACTATTCATTAAACATTGTTTTTAATATAGCTTCGATTTTATCATTTTTGCCCAGATTACCACAAATGTGATTTCTTCGTGAAACTTCATATGCGAGTATACCGGTTGACTATGTATATTACAAAAATAAATACAGATTTTTTGAATTTTTTTCTAGCATTTTTTCGAATTTACTATTCATAGAGGGTGCGCGTGCACCCATGTTCACCAAATCTGCGTCCGTTGATTTAGTTCAACTACACGAAGGCTAAGGTAAATTTTCACACAAACAAATCACATTATATACAATCTTGTTTTCCACCTCTTTATTGATCAAGTTTGTCAGGTTCGCGCTGTGTGTGTAACAAATTTTGTGGCACATTTCAATGGCCCTGTCTATTGCTCCATCAGGAGGGCGTCGATATTGCGCTTGCCCTCTGGACCTTTGCTGTACCAGGATGAGACATAGTCGCCGTAAACCACATCCCGATACTTCTGCGGATGGTCCTTGCTCACGAGCTGGGGGGCAGTACATATTTTCTGAGATTTAGGTGGATCGTAGAACGTCGCCACTGACAAGCGGGCACGGTCGGCATTGACCACAGCTCGATGCACGGCGCTCTTGTATCTTCCGTTGGTTATGATCTGAATCATGGTAGAAAACATGAGCAACATATGAAAGAACCATTTAGCGACTATGCAGGAGGAGATTTTCGGCTTAAGTTAGAATCAACGGTTTGGTCAGAGACCATGTCAATCTAATGAAAGATAACAAAATGTACATGCAGAAGTCAATCTAGTGAAAACATAACAAAATGTTCATACGGAAGAAGCGCGGCCATATGATAAGATTTGCACTTATTCACCCAAACATTGAACATGAAGCATAAAAAAGAACGCTAAATAAACTGGGATTAATTAGCATTCTGCATGTAAACAGAAGAAAGAAAATTGTGTCATGATGCTCAATCAGTACATTATGTGCTGCCCCGCCAAACAATTGTAATGGTTGGTGTAATGAAGTTTACTGACAAATTGTTTCTGACAGTTTACTAAATTTTAGCTGATGGAATATCAAAGCAGCACATCCTTGAACTAGTAGTAGGTTTTATTCCTACCAGTATTTCAGCATCTGTTGATTTTGATCACATTCATACAAGCTATCTAGAAATATTGAATTGAAGTCGTCCAAAATAGAACAGGGTATTGTAAGTATATATGTTAGACAGACCCTAGAAGTCATATCACTGATTGATTAGAGGGAATGAGAGTTTAAGTGGGAAGGGGAATGGGAGTTGAGAAAGCCATATATGTTAAGACAGACCCTAGAAGTCATATCACTGATTGATTAGAGGGAATGAGAGTTTAAGTGTGAAGGGGAATGGGAGTTGAGAAAGCCAATTCCCACCATTTTCTTCCCACGGGATACCCTGTTAATTCGTGGGCAGAGTTTCATCCAACACTAATTCCAATCATATACCAAACAAGGGAATGGAAGTAAAAAAGTCTACTTCCCATTGCCTAATTCCTCCACAAACTCCCTTGTGCAAACTCCCATTCCCCTGCCCAAGTGATTACCAAACAGGCTGTTAAGTAATAAACACATAAAAGCATGTGGAGGTATTTTACCTCTGTCTGGTCAGACAGAATTACAAGGATTGCACCAGGCACAGGATGCACAGGTATCCACATCCCATCCTTAAATACCTCGAGCCCACCCACATCATCTTGTATTAGAAGTGTTATTGCGCCAAAGTCAGAATGAGATTGCAATCCGAGAGCAAGATCTGGCTGTGGACAAGGGGAATAGTAGCTAACGGTGATGTTCTGATAAGCTTCCCCCACCGCTTCTTGCAGGTAGGAGGGTGGCAAGTTCAGACTTTCAGAGATGATGCACAGCAATCTTTGGGCAAGGACTTTCATGCTGTCACTGTATTTTACAACAGTGTCCCTGCAAACATTGCAGATATATTAGGCTATTTGTTCTCGTAAAAAGATAGTTAATGTGATAGATCTTGTAGAAACATGGGCAATGATACAAGGTAGCTCATGAGATGTATTAATGAATCTCGGTAGCGATGTGTCGTGCTACAGTAGTATCTGGCTGAATTTCTACTCAGAATCATACTCTGAAAGAACCTATGTAGACAATTAGAAAATCACACTGAAATGGTCATTTCTAGAAATTAAATCGCATGGAAAAAAAATTGTGTGAAATACTGGTCCAACAGCGAATCTACAACAGAGACAGTGTGTTTTGCCACCAATTTTTTTACTCAATCCTGCATCTGAGCATGTAATTGCTCATAAAATGGCCAAAGCAGTCCAAAAATTCTACAAAAGATATGGAGCGTGCACATTTAACGCGTAGGAGCTCATCCAGAGACTACTCTGTAGTCTAGTCTCTGTACCAGGGCAAAAAATTCACTCTTACCTGTATCCTGGGACGAAGTCGGGCCACCGGGCGGGGTCGCGGCGGGACTCGGGGAGGGTGTGGTGGTCGAAGTAGTCGCGCCAGTCGAGCACGGAGTCGTCTTTGGCGAGCATGCGGCTGCCGTACCCCTCGGCGGCGGCGCCCCTGGCCGGGTCGCAGCCGAACCGGAGCTTCTCCGCCATGGGGGCGCGGAAGAAGGCCAGCCCGGCGGCCCGCATCGCGTCGAGCAGCCCCGCCGGGGCCCCGTGGTTGACGACGTGGAAGGCGCCCCACTCGGCGCACGCGCGGCCGACCGCGTGGGTTGTTGCGGCGGCGGCGTCCGAGAGGTCCAGGACGGGGACGGAGAGGGAGGCGGCGGGGGAGGGGCCCGCGCGGAGGTCGGGCGGCTGGATGTACTGCGCCGGGAGGTGGGGCACGCCGGCGTCGGCGAGCGCCTGGACGCGGGGCGCCGCGGCGGTTTCCATCGGAGCAGCGGGGTTCGGCGACTACCCACCGGTGGCGTGGTGGTCACAGCTACTGTGCTGGTAGGACCGACCGACGAATGGAGATTTTTTCTTTTTTGGTTCAGAATTTCAATTTCTCCTAAACCAGGACTCCAGGAGTACAAACAACCCTGGAAAAATAAATACAGAAATTATATTGGAGTCCTTGGGCCACAACTTTCTTTGCATGACACTCCATCTTCGGAACAAGCTTGTCGTTGTTGATCACAGAAGGGAAGTCATCAAGGGCCACAACTTCACTGGCGTAACACCCTCGAGAAGAAGTCATCACAAACGGAAGAGTTGAAAATCCGAGAGCATGCCTCATTATTTCTCATAGGCGTCACGCCGGCACAAGAGAACGCACCGACGTGATAAAAGTTGAGACGGGAGCATCAGACTGCAGGAGGAAGTTGTCGGCGTCGTCGCATCGAAGTACCCAGTAAACCCTAGCCTCGTCATCCTGAAAGCACGACAAGAAGGATTTATGCCCGTGAGTCAATGATGACATCATCATTGAGATGGACAAGTTGGAGAAAAAAATGTATTCACCAGACTCGCACTGCCGCCATAATCAATGATGCGCCACCAAAAAACCCTAATGTATGGATCGACGCCGAAGCACTAGGGTTGCCCACCTATCGCACCGCCGGAGAAGCCGGTGGAGTAACCAACAGGCTCAACACCGATGATGATGATGATGATGGATGGATGGCGAGGAATGACGACTCGCCTTGATTACCTCTCATGACAAAGGGGAAAGGTGAGGAGAGAGAACTAACACAAATTGTTTGATTCCACATGGGTAACAAAAAATGATTCCCATCATAAATTCTGGTTAAGTTACACCACTGTATCATATATAGACCACACAATAAATCAAACTAAACTACCCCTAAAAATGAACATCTCTTAAGTTATTAAGCTCCCTTAGAATGGAGTGTCCTACTGCACCAGTTAGTCTGCAATCGTGGCCGCGCATGTTAGGAAGTGTATCGGTTGTCGGTTGCGGTTGGGCTTGTTCGCACGTGGACGTGACGCTTATGATGATCGGTACACAAATCTTTAAATTCATGAACACTTCTGCAATGCATTAATATTTCTAAAAATCATGAACATTTCTAAAATTTGGGAACTACTTTGAAAGAACATTTTCTAAATTCATGATCGTTTTGAAGTTAGCAAACATTTTTTGTATTGTGGGGAAAATTGTTCAAATTTGCGAATATTTCCTAAATTCGTGAACATTTTTAAAAGTCACAAACATTTTTCAAATATGTCTACTTTTAAGTTAATGGATATTTTTATTTTTACAATGTTTTCAAAATTCACGAAGATTCCTTTATTTTTCAAACATTTAAATATCCTCTCTACTTTTTTAGTTTTCTTTCCTCTTTAGTTTGCCTTCGCTTCTTTGGATGGGTCGAAGCCCAATAGGGAGGTCGGTAGCCAACCAAAGTGAGTGTCCTGGGGCGTGTGTGTTTGGTCATCCTTGGACGCGTTGCACGTGAATAGGATCCCCCGTGTGTGTGGTTTAATTCGCTATTAGGGAAGGGACAGACTGGTTTTCTACTTCGTGCATTTGTGAGGGGGTGGCGCCAACTTGTTGTATATGCGGTGAGCGGTCAGGGTCATCACTTTTTGCCTTCCCCACCGGGCTCCTCGTGCGATGGATTCGAGGTGGAAGACCAACGTTGTACTAGTGCTAGCTAGGGGAAGATAGATATAATGAAAAAAAAAAATATGACGTTGGAGAGCCAGGCCAATATGAGCACATCTCGGAGAATCGTTGTAGCTAGGCATCATGACATTAAATCCAACCTCAAAGGTTGAGAGGCAACTAGGTTGAGAGATTGGAGTCCTTTGGAGAGGAGACGAAAACCATTGCAAGGAGAGTGATTATGAGAGCACAGGCATGAGTGAACAAGGTCGCATGAGGCCGGGGCCTGCATCGTACATGAGCCTAGGGCCATGCTCACACGTGCCAACAAAGTAGGGTAGTTAGGAAAAATAGAGGTCCATTTCAGTGTATGTGGTCTGATAGTCAGTTTGAGTTTGGTTTATGTAGGATGAAAATTGGGTATACACCCGAACACAAAACAAAGTAGCGATGAGAACACCGAATCGAACACCATCGACCGAATTAACCAGCAACATCGGTCGACTTAGCTCAGTTCGATTCTTGGACTTCCGATGTTAATAGCCCGACCGAGGAACGGCATGATATATAAAGTCCTAACTTGAAAAAGCTTCAACTTGTTGCATGGGGAAGCATGGAGTGCAGTGATTCAGCATCCTTGACCATCAAAAAACACAACCTGGGACGCTACGTGGCTAGTGATATGATATCCTCGGTTAATGTCGTCTCGCCCTGATATGATATTAACCAGCGTCGTCACACTCACACACGGATGAAAAGAAAAGACTAGAATCTATATCTAGTATACCGAAAGCATGATGTAGACCGAATATTAGCCCTAAGCAATAATGGTTGGAGTCAATCAACCGAGCTGCTCTTATCAGAAACCACCAGAATCAAAAAGTCTTGGGCGTGATGTAGAGCGAGGCTCCACGAACGCAACAAACGGTGGTCGGCGGCGTGGTAGTGGCAAACCGACGAAGCCCTCCACCACGGACGGACGTAGTGCCCTTGGCTTTGCTGCGCTCGCTAGGCCCTGCGGGGCTGTGTTCAGTGTGCGTCCGCGTGATGTGCTCGGCGAAAAGGTGTGGCCGTGGTAAGCTTAATTAAAAGCTATTCCTATTATCGACAAAAGAGGTGGTTTGGATTTGATTTGTCGTGTTACTTGCGCCGCCGCCATGATCCTCCTTTTGAAGAGAGTGCCGCCATGATCGAGACTGGGTATAGAGAGAGGGAGAGGGGATGCAAAACAACTTGTCCGCCCCCTCGCCAGAAAAGGTTGACAACAGGGAGGGATGTGCTCTTGGAGGAATTGGCCTGTGGGAGTACTTTTGTGTGTCAGCCTAGCACTAGTGACAGCAACAGCCCGTGAGCGATCGGTTCGATTCGCGGGCCTCCACCACCACCACCACCACCACTCCGCCTCCGCTCCGTGTGCCTCTGCCTCGCACGGACCGGAAGCGCACAGATGCGCCTAATAATGGCCGCCCGTTTTGTCTTGTTCTTTGCCACCGAGACCGAAACCGATCGCCCGAGTCCCATTCCCACCCCCACCCCTCCAATACCACACCGTCATCGTCATCGTCATCGTCATCGGCCCTCCTCCTCCTCTCTGCGCGATCCTATTGAACCTCCCCCGTTCGTACGTCTTCCGCGAGAGAGAGAGAGAGAGAGAGAGAGAGAGAGAGAGAGAGGCGAGTGGAGAAGGGAGTCGAGGAGATGGCGGCGGCGGTGAGGGTGGAGAAGGCGACGAGCGACCTGCTGCTGGGGCCCGACTGGACCCTCAACATCGACATCTGCGACGGCGTCAACTCCGATCACGGGTTCCCTTCCCTTCCCTACTCTCTCTCTCGGCTTCGTTTCAGTTCTCGATCGGTTCCTGTGCGACCGCGATAATCGCTCGAAATCTGTTTTCTCGATCGGTTCCTTCCTTCCGGTGCTAACAGCCCAATTCCCGTCTTCTCTAGTAGTAGGAGTAGAAGCTATTATTGTTGTTCCTCCTCCTCATCCTAATATGCTAAATTATCGCCACGCGCCAAGGTTAGTTATTAGGTTTATAAAGATATCGGCGAGGGTGGAGAAGGCCGCAGGTTCAGGAAAAGCAGAGCATCGCATACACTATAGCATAGTGGAAATACAGGTTGAGCCCTCCATGTTTTTGGCTTGCCTAGCCTAGCATACGATCTGGGTTCAGGCACAGCAAGACCATATCAGCTTCATGCCACTCCGAAAAAAACTGCACTAGTTATGTTTCAGTTCAGGAAAAACAGAGTACATGCGTTTCATCATTCATGAGTGCTGCTTCTATGGTGCTCTAGATTGGCTAGATTCTCCAGGTTCAGACACACCAGGGCATCTCGGCCTAACCATTGGAACTCTAGATTGTCATAATTTCTTTCTCCAAAAGATTTACACGTTTCAGACAGAGAACATCGGAAGTGTCGCACCATTTTACTTCTTTCTTGTGCATTGACTAGTCTACCGTCTAAGTTTAAGGTACTGAGAAGGTTGGGTGATCCTACCCACACCACGTAAGTCAGAATATAGGCCAAATAACTGGTGACTCTAGAAATAACTGCTGACTTTTGCCGCTGAGAAAACATGTATGACCAAATAAACCTCATATTCACACCAACTTTCTCAAGGACCATGCATCCTTAGAGTACTTTTGAAAACGATTTAGGATGCTGCCTGTCAGTCTTGCGGATGAGCTTTACCACTGACCAAACCTGGCATGCTAGTTCTCATCTGCAACATGTTCCAAGTGGTTACAAGTTTGCAGCCTAGTTTTGCGTGGTCACTACATTAATGACGAGGCAGGCACAGAGCAGCTTATATCCTTAAGTTTTTGTGACTTCTTTCCAAAAGGAGCAAATAGTTGAGCTTACACATAAAGCAATGATTCAGGCAAGCAAAGGAGGTGATTAAAACTCTGAAGAAGCGTCTTCAACACAAGAATTCATCAGTTCAGTCTCTTGCATTGACGGTACGTTTCTCTGCTTGACAGCTTAAGTAAATTTTTAGTCCTGCTTTGATTGTGCTTGTGTGAGAATACCATGAATTGGGATTGCAGCTGTTGGAGACTCTGGTGAAAAATTGTGGGGATCATGTGCATTTTCTGGTTGTAGAGCGCGGTATATTGCAAGAAATGGTCAAACTTGCCAAGAAAAAGGTTAGTTTTCTAATACATGCTGTTGTACACTTTGTTCTCCAGAAAAGCCACTGAATGTTTATTTTCTGAATCATGGAACTAAGAACTACAGTATGTATATTATGTAGGTAAAATTCCTTCCATCTTCTGGCAAATACATGGATTCACACTGTATTTAACATAATTTGATTCGACACGAACATATTCATGATTGTAGTCCAATGTTTCTTATCCGGCCAATGTCAAAAAAATCATTACAATCAGTATGGACGTAGCTCCAAGGCTTAAGACTGGTTAGTTAAGGTCTGAATTACTGAAACAGACAAATGCCAGGTGGTCACGGCCTCATGGCTAACCCATAGACCTTCGAAATTTGCACTCACTGCTACCTGAGCAAACTGAGATATGCAAGATTTCTTTTCAAACCTATTGGGTAGTAATCTTCTTTTAAGTTTCCCCTTTTTTAATCAAATTCATAAGATCTTAGTGTTTTATTTGGCATCCATGTGTACTCATCCAATCTTTGCTCTTACAGTCAGTTAACTTTCTAAACATTACATTTACTCTGGCTCTCTGTCTAATTAATTCTAATTACCATATGTATCATAAATTTTGTGTTCTCTAAAAGTTTGTTTTTGTGGTATTGATTAAAATTCTTCAGTATAACCACAGGCAAATGTGCAAGTGAGGGACAAAATTTTGACACTCCTTGATTCTTGGCAAGAAGCATTTGGTGGGCCTGGTGGGAAGCACCCTCAGTTCTACTGGGCATATTCTGAACTTAAGGTATTTTTATTGTCTGCTAAACCATCCAGAACAACCTACACTTCATGACACACCCTTTTATTCTTCAACTTTCGAAAGTCACCCATCAGATATGTGAATCTGGTACATATACCAATGAGCCTCTTTAATTGCAGCAATCTGGTTTAGAATTTCCTAGGCGCTCACCTGAGGCAGCAACAATATTCGCCCCTCACCTTCAACCAGGGATCGGGAGTCCAGCCAATTCATCCTTGAGAGCTGATGGGATGATTTCATCAAGTGGCTCTCCTCTGAGGTAACCATTTATTTTATATTTTTATGCATCTTTTGTGTGCTCCATGTTAGTGTCTGAGAAAACGGATGAAATTCGTTTCATGCTATATGACATATTTTTATCTGTTTAGTTTGTCAGATTTGCAACGAATTTTAAGTGCCGCGGAGCTACTAAGTGAGATGCTGAGAGAAGTGGATCCAAATGATCATGAGGTATACAGATTTATTCTGTTTTTTCTTCTCGCTGTTCTTCTATTTATTTATTTTTTTGCAGAAGAAAGAACTTTATTGATTTGGAACAGTACTATTAAAATGGTTCTGAAGCAACTCGAACACACACATCGGAGCCGTGAAACACAGAATGCATAGTCCGCTTGGCTAGTTCAGCCAACAAATGAGCTACTCCATTAGTCCATGGTTCACTTGAACTTCTGGTAACAAGTGCATAGCAGATTTCGCCAATTCTAAGTATGCTTACTCCAATTTGGTTATTCTCTAGCAACCGCTGTGAAATTCTCACTCTTGTACTTTGAGCTCTTTCCAAAAAACAAAACTGCCCAACATTGATCGGAGTGAACTTCCGACTCCTTGCTTCTCGCTCTTCACCCTTGCCCTTCCAGCTAACCCTCCTGATCGGCCTGGCGAGGGCTGGGGACTGGGGGTGACGCGGCCTGGCGTTCCTGGGCATCGGGCGGCGGCTGCTGGCAGCGAGGTGACCGGCGGCTCTTCTCACGGGCGGGTGGAGGCAGGACAGCGGGTGGTCGGTGGAGGCCTAGGCCTCGGACAGTGGTGGCGGGGTGATGCGTGGAGAGCCGATGGGGCGCGGGGCTCGCACAGTGGTTGCGGCTGCTCGGCGGCCCCCATTTGGATCTAGGATGCCAGATCTGATGGGGCGGCGTCCGCCCTTCCCAGGTGCGTTGGCTGGCAGTAGGGTGGCAATGTGGACTGGGCGCTGGTGCAGGAGTTTGATGTGGTCCTCCGGCCCGGGGTTCGTTGCTCCTCACGCGACGTCCGGCGCTCAGTCGCCCTGGAGTCGATGCACGACTTTGGGCCGCCTCCGTTCCGGCCAAGGTAGGAGCTTGCGGTTCGATTGGGTTATGACGTTGGTGAAGGACCGTGGTGTTGGTGGTCGTAACAGTGTCGTGCCGACAGTCGGATCAGTACTGTAGGCCGCGGATTTGGCATAGTCTGAGTTGATGGCTTGACGATGGCTGTCGGCAGCCACTAGGTCATGTCCCCCTGGTCCACCGGGATTGGTGGGGACTTCAGGAGCGGGTGTGATGGCTTGACGATGGCTGTCGGCAGCCACTAGGTCATGTCCCCCTGGTCCACCGGGATTGGTGGGGACTTCAGGAGCGGGTGTGATGGCTTGACGATGGCTGTCGGCAGCCACTAGGTCATGTCCCCCTGGTCCACCGGGATTGGTGGGGACTTCAGGAGCGGGTGCCCCCACTGTGAAGTGGACGGTTGGCAATTTCTCGTGGCATGGATGCTGGGGGGGGGGGGGGGGGCGGCCCTGGAAGGTGGTCCGCATGGTTGGCTCTCCGGCGGGCACCATGGCGGTGGTGGTGGCATTGTCTCTTGGTAGTGTGGGTGGAGAGAGGCATAGCGCAAGGTGGCTCGGGGCCGCTCTCGGTCTCCGTGGTGGCGCCTCGATCAGGATCTGGGGATCTGAGCTCGTCATGCTTCTTCCAAAGACCTCATTGTGGCATGCGGGACCTGTCGGGCGAAAGCTCTGCGCTCTGGCGCCGATGATGGCGACGCTCGTGGGCGCCACTCTCTTCTTGAAGATGTCGTCGTGGTGTTCCCCCCTGTGTCCGGATTTCGGGTGAAAACCTTTGTCCATTGTGGACTCGACAGCGGTGATGCGCGGCGCCGACATCCCTCCTGTGTTTTTTCGGTAGCGTAGTCGCGTGCAGTGTACGTGATCCGATCATCCTGGGATCAACTTTGTAAGAGGGCTACCTCTCTACCTTGTATCGTTCGGCCGTGTACTTTGTTTGGTTGTTGCTTTATATATAAAGCGGGGCGAAAGCCTGTTTGGAGAGATTTGACTAGAAAGTAATGTTGAAATCCAAGTCTACGTCGCAAGTTTCTCGCCCTTTACTTCAACTGTCTTGTTTCACGAAGGAAGAGCAGTGTGGGATTTTTGTTCCCCCACAAGGCAGAGTAGCTCCTGAACTGTCCAAAGCCAAAGGCACCACAATCCTCGACAGCTCTACCCAAGAAGATTCATTGCCACCATGGATCCTGCATCAGTGAGGAAGCAGGAGGGTCGTTGCTGGTGCTGCCATATTAGAGAAAACCATGAATACAGAGGTTGAATAACCACCACCAAGGTGGGAAAAGAAGCCTGTCGCCACCATTCTATATGTGAGAGGGACGATGAAACACCTGTGAGCACGCCGGGGAGGAGAGGACAACCAACGTGTCCGGCCAAGGTAATGAGATCCACCAAGGAATCCACATGCTGACATGTAGTCTTTCCCGAGCGGCCGTCCGCGTGGGTCATGGCGCGACTCACTGCCATGTACAACCCTATTGTTGGTTCCTCTATATTGATGTCAATAAATGTCATACAAGTTAAAGTTTTAACTAATTTATTTAGTGTGGTACTGTTGTATGCTCAAGAGCACTTTTTGCATCCAACGTATATGAGTCTAATCTTGAGGGTTTGAAATGATTTATTGTTGCCTTGTGTTGGTCACTACACATGTAAATTTCTAAATCACTGACATGCTTGTCATTTTAGGCTGTGAATGATGAAATTATCGCGGAACTTGTGAACCAATGCCGGTCATACCAGAAAAAGATCATGAGTTTGGTTAGTTCAGTGAGGTACGTGCTGTATGAACATTGTCTACTACATTCTCGCATCTTATTACCATTTATGAAGGGATAAATGTGTGGCAGCAGTCATATCATCTTTTGCTATTAAGGGCATATTTGGTTTAAAGGATTTCTGTGTGTAAGTTGTGTGTAAGAATAATCCGTTGTTTCTCCACACAACCTTTCACTCAGATTGTAATTCTGTTTCAAATCAATAACGATTAAGATTCTCCGTCAAAAAATTAAACCCAGACCAAAGTCAAGCTTATTACCTGGACACTCCCCTTACATAACATGAGTACGTGACAACGTTAAGTAGTGGCAATCACTGTTCAGAGGCAGGGATCATTTTTACAGAATGACAACCGCAATTCCATATAAATTATCTGACGTTCCTGTGCTGCATTACAGTGATGAGGACCTCTTGAGCCAAAGTCTCGACTTAAACGACAGATTGCAAATTCTGCTTTCCAAACACGATGCAATTGCATCAGGTTCCCCTCTACCGGGTGAAGAAACGGATGTGTTGAGTGAGTTGCCCAGAGGGATCACTACAACCCCTGCAGCAACAGTTGTTCCCGAAACTGCCATTGTACCAACTTTTGTCTTGGATGATGAAGAGGAAGAGGAGGAAGATGATGAGTTCTCTCAGCTGGCTCGCAGGTCGTACTAATGACCGATCTTTATTGTTTCATATTCGTTCAGTCTATCTTGCATGATTCATTACTGACGATTAATTGTGGTCAGGAATTCGAGATTCAGGTCAGCAAATGAGAAGAGCGCCTCTTCAGGTGTAGGCGCATCATCGTCGTCCACGCAGGATGGAACAGCAAGCTCAGCAGCTTCTGAGACCACTACATCATCACCATCTACTTCAAGCAGTGCATTAGCATTGCCTGATCATCTAGCTCCTATAAGGACTTCTCCAGAAGACAAGATTATGAGCGACCTCCTTGCGCTCACCATAGTGTCAAGCCCATCACCTGAACCTGCCTTGCATCCTGGTGGTTCCCCAACCAGTTATCATCCACAGCCTCATTATGCAGACCCACAACACACAGCTGCAGCGCACAACAGCTACGTCGCTCCTTGGGCTCAGCATCAACCTCAAACTGCACCCATTAAGCAGCAGCAGCAGCAGCACCAACCACCACCTCAACCACAATTTTCTTACAACCCATCTCCTTACCCGCCACCACCATGGGCCCCTCAGGACAACACCGAGTCAAACCCTTTCGTGGCATCTTCATCGCAGCAACTTTCTACTTCTAACTCGCCTCTTAAAGTACCGCCGAACATGAGGCCCCTACAGCAATCGCAATCTTTTGGCGTACCGCTTCGAAGTGCCGCGTCAGATTCACCGACAAACAAGAGCCTGAAGCAACCCATGTCTGCAGGGTCTCGCCGACCGTCTTATGTTCCTTCTAACAAGTTCTTTGATGATCTGCTTGAGAGAAATGCGGATGGTACTCTGAAAACGAGCAGTGGGGTAATTGGAGGCACATCCAGTCCATACAAACCGTAGTGATGCTAGTGGAATCAATATACAGTATGAAGGAATATCTGTCCTGTGGTTCATACAAACCAATAAACCGTAGTGATGACAGCGGAATCAAAATACTATGAAAGACTTTGCATTGTTTGTCTTGATAACTGCTACAATTTCAAAAATACGAGCCAATAAACCATGGTGATGCCAGTGGAATCAAAATATGAAATTTTGCATTGTTTGTCTTGATGACTGCTGTGATTCCATTTGGCCCGCAAACTTTGTTGCCTTGATTGGTTTGCTTGATGCTTCTGGGTACCATTATTAGTAATTTATGCGAAAACAGAGCATGTGAAACCCCCAATCTTATTTGTTGTGGAGTTAAAATTGATTGTGCACTTCAATTAAGATGTCATTGAGAAGTTGATGCAATTTGTGCAGCTGATTTCTTATTTCCTTGCACTGGACAACTGCAGAAAGAAAGTTGGTGTGATCTTGAACTCTGAAGGCAGTCCTTGCCTTTAGATTCAAATCACCCCTTCAATCTCCATTAATTTTTTAGACTGAAGTCATTGCGCCCAGCTTCAATTTCGCTTCAGATATTCACCTTCATCACTCTGATCCAGATTCCATCTCATAGAAATGGACTTCCTCAGGCACTTGCTCGGCTAGAAAATGTAGTTCAAATAATTTTCAGTTAGATTTTCAGTGCATGCTCTAGCCTTTTTCATTGCAGGCGCCATCTACCATGGTCCGATGGCCCGTATGAAGCAGGAACGGGCTTGTGTTCAGGTGCTCGTTAGTCATTAGGTACACAAATATATTACATAACATATATGAACTTTTGTACTCCCTAACTAAAACCACGGCAAGTATTTTGGAGCGGAGGAAGTACTACACAAATTTAATTTTTCATATAAGAACAATTTTCGAATACACGATGACATTGTGTTTCGTAGTATGACATATATTCACATGTATATGATTTATTTAAATCCTCGCACCTTTGAAAATGCATGAACTTTCCAAATACTGAAACATAATCTTTTATTCAAGAACATTTTCTAATACGCGGTGAACATGTTTTTTTTGCGTGTGGTAAACATGTTCTTTCATACGTGTGAAGTTTTATTTGTTCAAACGTGAACAGTTCTCATCTTTCATAATATTTCCCCATTTAAAAAACTTTTTTTTGACAATATCATTTAAAACTTTAAGAAAAAATATTTTCCCTAATTTGGGAAAAAAATATATGATATGTTCCTATTATGTATACCATTTTTTACAATCATTCTTAAATTTGTTAATTTTTTTTAGGGATCTTAAATTTGTTAAATAAGAAAAGACTAACACCTATATGGGCCAGGCAAGGGATGCGCAATAGCACGAGTGTCAAAAGGGGCTCTCGTGATTGAGCAGTGGTGACTCGAGGGTGAAACCTTGGCCCTGCAGTCACCATCTCCCTCACCTCTCCTCCCTCTGCCACTGCTAGAGTAGGTCGCCTGGTAAAACTGTTCATCTGCGATCAGGACTGCATTTAGGTTTCTGTCATTCCTCCTTTGCGTAGAGGGCTTTGAATTGGGTCATCTCTGCAACGAGTGGCATGCTTAAGTGTTGTCCAGCTACATTGGTCATGCTAGCAGGGTGGTGGCGATTGCATTGGCCATGGCATGGAGGTTGTTCAGAACATGCTAGAAGGTGAATATTCCATGAGGTCCATGGCATCAAAAATTCAAAAAATGTTCATCGAGTTCAATTTTCTTTTCATCAAATTAAAAATAAATTATTGAATTCAAATTTTGTTCATCAAATACAAAAATATTCATCAAGATTCAAAAAATGTTCATCATACATTAAAAAATTCTCATGAATTTTAAAATATTATTCTATATTAAAAAATTATCATGAGTTTTTAGAAATAAGAGATCATTTTTTAATCAGCGAACATTTCATGATATTCATTAACCTTTTTTTGATTTCATGAACATTTTTCCCAAATTAGCGAACTGTTTTTAGAATTTGGAACATTTTTTCTTCAAATTTGTGAGTTTTTAAAAAAAATCCATAAACACGTTTTAAATTCTTGAACATTTTTTAAATTTGTATTTTAAAACTTCTAAATTAGTTTCTAAAATACGTTTGATGAAATCCTGAATTTGATTTGAAGAAGAAAAAACAAAAAAGAAAAAATGAAAGAGAAAAACAAAAAAAAGAGCGCCTCGCCTCGCACATGGGCCGACCCAAAAGTGCGTGTGGGGGAGCAGAGGGTGCGTGTTTCATAGCTTCCCATGGCACAAGGCCCTAAATAGTACTCCCTCCGTCCCAAAATAAGTGACTCAACTTTGTACTAAGATAGTACAAAGTTGAGTCACTTATTTTGGGACGGAGGGAGTACTAGCTCCCATCTATATAGAGTCCTGTTTTTTTTCCTCCTGAAAAAAGGGACCCGGATATCTATTGAATGTCAGATTTTTAGGTATGACTAAGCAAACGTTCTATTAGGCGCAAATTATGTTTGCCAATGATGACAAGTTTAGTTGGCGAGGATGACAAATCCGCCTCAATTCAGTTTATTTTTTGGCCAGAAACTTGTCGTGCTTGCATCATCGCGCCAATATAAATTGCCATGAAAATGTCAGATTTGTTGTGCCTAAAAATCCTACGTCATAATTTTTGTATTTCTGAAAAAGAATAAAGGAATCTATATATTAAAAGTTTGTATTTTCGAATTGCTCGTGTTTTTTTCCTTTTGTGAAAAGCACATGAATGATGAATCTATTATATAAAAGCGCATTAGATGACATACCACCATCTCCATTTGAAAAGCGGGGAGCACTTGACACTGAGTCACTGACGGACTGTACGTAGACAAGTCAGACATGGAGCTGTAGCGTGCTCTCGTGCCTTTTTTTTCCGCTCGTATCAAAAGAGATAGCTGGCCAACTCCACCGTCTACCGGTCTTTGCTAGAGATAGTGCGACAATATATATAAGTATAATATAATAGCGATGCCACCGTCTACCGGCCTGCCTTCTTAGCTCAATCATTGCAGCAAGACTGCAAGAGAGACCATATCCATGGAGGCCAAGCAGGTGGAGCCTCGGAGCCTCAGCGTTGATCACGAGTCACTCAAAGACACCAAGAAGAGGAAGGGGGGATGGATCACCTTCCCTTTCCTCGCAGGTTTGTTCGTGCATCCTACTCATGTGTAGTCTGTGGCTGACGTTCACAATTAAGTTTGTGTCTGGCCGTGTGATCGACGTTTGCAGTGGCCATACTGGGTCTCGGGTTGGCCACCAGCGGCGCGACGGCCAACCTGGTGGTCTACCTGATAAAGGAGTACAACGTGCCGAGCGTCGACGCGGCGCAGATCTCCAACATCATCTCCGGCTCCATCAGCGTCGCACCCGTGGCCGGCGCCATAGTCGCTGACGCCTTCTTCGGCTGCTTCCCCATCGTCGCCGTCGCCATGGTCATGGCCGTCCTGGTAATAAGTCAATGATCTGCGCGCGCGTGACATGTACTATGTATATGTATAAAGCTTCTGCTCCACTGACCACTCCATGCCGCGTGCAGTCCTTGGTCGTGTTCACGCTGACGGCGAGCCTTCCGGGCCTCCGGCCGGCGGCGTGCCAGCTCGGGGCCGGCCCGTGCGAGAAGGCGTCGACGGGGCAGATGGCGGCGCTGTACGCGGCCGTGTTCCTGCTCTGCCTGAGCGCGGCGGGGGCGCGGTTCAACCAGGCGACCATGGGCGCCAACCAGTTCGAGGCCGCCGCCGACCGCGACGTCTTCTTCAACTGGTACTTCATCTTCTTCTACGCGTCCACCGTGCTCGGCGCCACGGTCATCGTCTACGTCCAGGACACGGTGTCCTGGACGCTCGGCTTCGGCGTCTCCTGTGCCGCCAGCGTCGTCGGCCTCGCGGCGTTGCTCCTCGGCGCCAGGCACTACCGGCAGCCCCCCGCCCAGGGCAGCCCGTTCACGGGGCTGGCCAGGGTGGTCGTCGCCGCGGCCAGGAAGAGGAAGGTCAGTGTCGTGGCGTCGGAGGAGTTGAAGTTTTACTACGGGCTACGTAGCGGCGACCATGTCGTTACCCCGAGCGACAGCTTTAGGTAAGAAAAGCTTTTCTAAGTTTTCTCTACGGACTTAGTCAAACTTTTTTTCTAAGTTTGACTTAGGATAATCTTACAACTTCCATTATTTTGAAACGGAGGGGTACTAGTTCGGTTCCACATGCATAAACAAACTTTATAAGCGTTTACTTAAACTCAAAACTTTTAAAATGACAGGGAATGTTGGAAGTAAATAATGATTTATTTATTTTGAGTTGATTTTCTTTTGTTAGGACGTGCTTTTGTAGTATACCCATGGTTTAGAATTTTAGTTTCAGAAATATTTCAGCTACAACGAAAATCATTTAATTTTCAGTTATTTCTAGACAAAGACCAAATTTCTCACATAAATTTAATTGAATACAATCAAATATTCTGATACTTCAAAAAAGTTAAACAAATCCGTCTATTTATTTATAGTACAACCGTAATGGCTAAAATATTTTGACCGAAATGCAATTATCACAGGAAACCGCAACTGTCGTACTACAAAACACCGAATCATCCTCGCTCCAAAATGCTTCGGTTATTTGTAAGTACTACGTGAACTAGGTAGCTACCACGTCGACTAACAACAATTAATGTTTGTTGAATTATTAGTAAGGGTTCCTTTCTGTGTCTGGTCATATAACTTGTGCTAAAAATCAGTTAGGTTCCTCCGTATAAATACCGTTGTACTGCAAAAAAAAAAACAATGTACGAAGTTATACATGCAACACAAAAGGCCCTTTTAGCACAAGACCATACTGATCTTAGCTGGTTTTCATTTTCATTTTTTCCTCGCAACAAATTTGTGTGTGTGCCTAGCTTTGTATTAAAACAATGGGCTTTATGCTAAAATTCGGTCATACTCATATGGATAGAAAATCCATGCTCTCCTTTGGTCTGACCCAGGCAACTTACTCACTGTAGATCTGCCACACACAAACAAGTAATTGTGCAAAGCGGCGAGCACTATTATTCAGTTATTTGCTATCTTAGGCTTTTTGTCTCCCTTTCTTTTGTGCTCGCTGAGAATGAAGATTCCCTTTCGCTGCAATTTGCATGTTTGTAGTTTATTCCCATTCGTACCCACTCACCTTAGGGCTTTCGAAAACACCATATTACTATCTACGATATTCTAGCTTAGATTTTTTTTGAACACAGTACAGACGCAAGCGTTCATATATATATGCTCATACAGTCACCCCTATGAACGTAAACACGCACACCCTACCTATGAGCACCTCCGAGAGACCAAGTCGGCATATTATCTTGAGATTTTATGAAGTCACTGTAGGCGCCTCGTAGTCGACGGGAACGTCTTCTTCCACTGAATATGCATCGCCGGAAATCCTGAAATAAATTCAGGATAAATGTGAGCACCAGGACTTGAACCCTGGTGGGCTGGGGATACTAATGTTCACTATTCTAGTTTAGATTGCACATGCGTTAAGTCTACACAGTTTGGGTTTTGAGCATATTAAGTTCCGTTACATAGTTAACAAAGAGAGTACCGGGTCGCTGTTGGGTATGTAGGACTATGTGGCATGGGTTGTCTTCCTGTCCATGGCAACTTAACTCCCACCTCCACACTATAATTATCATTATCGGTGATTATTAAAGCAATGACATGGACATATTACCTCATGGTTGTGCGAACAAAATGGCGCTTTGCTAGTCTTTTTTGTGTGTGTGGAGACCAAAGAGAAATATTGGCTTTACAATCAGATAAACTTTTAGCGTCCTTATCATGGATATCAAGATTGGTGAACACATTGAAATGGCAAGTATAAATTTGTCTCCATATTAATGTTACAGTTTTACTACTTCCTTCGACCTATATTAATAATCGATGATTTAGTACGATTTGTACTAAATTTATGGATCGAGGGGAGTAGGTTTTGTCGGTTTATAACAATATACATCAATGGTTGATTGCATTTTTCGAATGCCATGTCCATGTCCAAATCAACTCCTTTTTGTATTTATTCTACTTCTTTTCAATATTCAAACCATCAGTGGCAACGCCACCTACTAGCTTTGGCTGTCCAACTTTTTGGTAAAATCATCATATAGTTAGGATCAACTATTTAAGTACATGTTAAGCAAAAATACTACTAGCTACTACTCCATTTGTTCCTTTATGTAATGTGTATTTGTTTTTCATAAAAAATCCATAATGTAAAATGTATTTCTTCTTTTTCATCTACTAGTAAATGTGCACGTGCAACGCACGTTAATATTTAGGCAATATATTAATTGCACGTGGATATTAGATATGCTAATATTTGTGTGTTAATTCTGTGATTAATGCAATATTTGGTATGATATTAGTTACGTGTTAAACATGTTGAACGCTCGCCATTGAAACAGTCTAGGTCGTTGGATTGACTTAGATAGATTTTTCGGTTTTGTCACTCCACCATTCCCTACATGACTTCCATATAAAGTAGTGCGAGATCCCTAATTGGAGTTAATTAAAAAAGAAATCTCTTACCTGATTGCATGCACTCACAAATCTCTCTTTCCTAGCCCACTGATTGATTTTATTCCGGTGCGGTGCGATTCAGCTCCATGTTATTAGCTTGTCGGCTATTTAGTTGTCGTTAACTACCTAATTTGTTCAGAGTATTTTCCTCTAATATTCTCCTCGATTGTGTCTCTTGGTCACCGCGCTAAAAATATACAATATAGGTATCTTTATTTTGCAAAATACTGTATAGGTCCTTACAAACACACATATATATTGAAAAAAAAATACATTCAAATCCCGAGGAGTGTCGAAGACTTCTTTCTCCTACATCCACCGGCGGCGCGCCATGAGTATAGCTCGATGCCACCTTTGGGCCTCCATTTTGGCGGAGCAAACTTTTTTAAACCCAGAAGTTTGTAAGAGCAACATGTTAGTGTCTTGAAATTTCAGCTGAGAAAATTAGTCTCATCCACAAACTTACATACGACGCATCTAAAAAATGCTTAAATATGACAGACAAAATATATTGTTTAGTTGACTAACCAAATTAGTCTCGACAAGGGTCACGACAAATGGTACAATGGTAGCGATTAAGTTGTGCAAAAACACAAAAGAGAATCATGTGAAGATGGATGAGAAGACAGATTGTAACGAAAACTAATGGCACTCTTGTAAACATCACCACTGCCTGATATGAGTATATGAGAAGTCATCGACGACAATGACATCCACTTATTTCCACGCTGCTCGATGGCGCGCGTGCAGCTTCCTGAACCGTGCCGCGGTCATCACGGACGGCGACGTGGACGGGGCTAGCGGCTCGGTGCTCCGGCCGTGGCGCGTGTGCACGGTGCAGCAGGTGGAGGAGTTGAAGACGGTGCTGCGGATCATGCCGCTGTGGAGCGCGGCCATCGTGCTGAGCGTCGCCATCGGCGTGCAGATCAACTTCACCATCCTGCAGGCGCTGGCCATGGACCGCGCCGTGGGCCGGTTCACCGTGCCGGCGGGCTCCATGTTCGTGGGCAGCCTCATGGCCGTGGTCATCTTCCTCGGGCTCCTCGACCGGGTCCTGCTCCCGCTCTGGAGGCGGGTGACCGGCCACACGCCGACGCCGCTGCAGTGCGTGGGCGCGGGCCACGCGCTGACCGTTGTGAGCATGGCCGCGTCCGCCGTCATCGAGCGCCACCGCACCGCCACGGTGCGCGCGCACGGGGAGGAGGGTAACCCCGCGTGGGTGTCGCCGCTGTCGGCCATGTGGCTGCTCCTGCCGTTCGCCGTGGCCGGGGCCGAGGAGGCGCTGCACTTCCCGGCGCAGGTGACGCTGTACTACCAGGAGTTCCCGCCGTCGCTCAAGAACACGGCCACGGGCATGATGGCCATGATCGTGGCGCTGGGGTTCTACCTGAGCACCGCCCTCATCAACGTCGTCCAGCGCGCCACCACCTGGCTGCCGGACAACATGAACGCGTCCAGGCTGGAGAACCTCTACTGGCTGCTCACCGTGCTCGTCGCCGTCAACTTGGGCTACTTCCTTACGTGCGCCAAGCTGTACAGGTACCAGAACATCGGCAAGTAGCTCAAGCTCAGGACGCAACACACTCGTTGTGCATGGGGTGTGTGCTTGCTTTCGGTGTGACGAACGATCAGTTTGGCAACCGCTCCTAGCGATCCAAACAGATTCCGTGATCCGTTCAAAAAGTTTGCGATTCATGTTGGTACTAAGACTAGAAGGAGGGTTGGGCGCGTTTCGCTGCGTCGTTGTCAAATGTGTGTTGTGGTGTCATATGTTGCTAATTAATAAGCTCCACTAACGATGGAGGGTACTGGTGGGAAAGCGCGGATGACTGAATGATTGAGCAATAAGCATTGAACTAATGGCTTACATATCACCCAGATAACTTTGCCAGCAATGTGGAAAGCAGGATATATGCAGCTCACCAGTCAGAGACGTGCATGCGGCCGGATGGGTATGTTATAATTTGTCAAAGCAAGAGCTTATGTAAGAGCGAAACCCCCAAAAGGTGAATTAGAGATTTGTCTAGTCGGAGATGATAGCCTTTTGCCCTGGAGATGAAAAATTCACCCTGTTGATTATATTGTTGCGACATGCGAGTGCGCCACCATAGCGCGTACTCCCTCCAATCTAAAATAAGTGATGTGTTTTTAGTTCAAGTGCCAGAGGGAGTACAAAAGTTGAGGGCATCCCTGTCATCTGCCTTGGCCATGCAGTTCAGACTGCAGACCGAATGTATAACCATTGATGCATAGTCGGGGCATTTGGGCTGTTCTTTTCGTTTGAAGAAAATCAAGCAAATTATTCCTTTAATCTATGCTATAGGGTCTCATTGTCGACGTCCCCTAGTTTGATTTTCATCTTGCACACTACCATTACGAGCAATAGACCCATGTATGCATGCATGCTTCTCCATGTTCTCTTGTCATCGGATATTTCATCGTGCTCTAAAGAAAAGGACTGGCCTATGTGGCCACACATCCTAGTCGATCTTAGTATGGGATGTGACATCTTCTCCCTTTTATGCATGGATGTACGAAAACACTAATGTGAGCAAAGCATATCACAAGGATTCTTTTATTATTGAATGAAATATATTATCTTTCCATCCGCTAACTGTTTTTTTACAGCATCTTTCCATCCGCTATCTAACCAGAGTGTCGACCTTCTTTCATCGATTTTCATGCAACGAGATTTTTCAAACTACTCCCTCCGTTTCAAAATAAATGTCATGGCTTTAGTTAGTAGCTAAGTTAGAGATATTTTGGCAAGTTTTATGTTAGTAGTGGCAACAACCACTTGGTTGCCAAAATATAGAAACTTGGTTACCAAGATATTAAACATGGAGCCACTGTCGGGCACACCAATGTAGGGCAGCCTCACATCAAGCAGAGCCGTAGTTGGCCAGCCCAGTGCAGCAGCAACGTTTCATCCTAGCCCGTGCGCGAGCATGACATGGACTCCCCCCCCCCCCCCCCCCCCCCCCCCCCCCCCCCAACCCACCCACCAAGATGCCGTACGCTAAATTATTTGTATTTAAATTTTCATTTTTTAAATTTTATATTGAAAAACCCATCAGTTTCAAAAAATGTCAACACAGTATGGATTTTTTTAACACAATAACAAAAATGTTGATAGCGTTCAAAAGAAATGTTCCTAAATTTCAAAATATATTTATGTGAAATTATTCGAAAAAATATACAATGTGAATTGTTTTGTGTAATATAAAAATTTCTTTTGTACCATTAAAACAATCTGAAGTTTTAAAGAAATGTTCTCACATTTAAAAAATTGTTTGTGACATTTGAAACTATATTTATAAAACTAAAAAAATATTCGCATGGCATTAGAAAAATATTTATCGCCACAAAAATATTTAACATGTATTTGGAAAAATATTGACCATGTATTCAAAAAAGTGTTCAAGAAAATATATTAAATAAAAATTTATATCATGTATTTTAAAAAAATAATCAACATGTATCAACAAAAATGTTTCACGTGTACACTAAAAATTATATTGTGTACAGAAGAAAAGTAGACATGGGAAAATGGAGAAAAAAAGAAAGACAAAACAGTAAAATGCAAGTAATAAACAACAAAAACTGGTGAAAACAAAGGGAAAAGGAAAACAAAAGAAAAAACCACTGAAAACCAAGAAACACATGAACAACACCAGTGAAAAACAAAGAAAAACAGAAAAAAAAACTGACAAAACCAGTGAAGAAACAGAAAAAGGGGGGAAAACACCTAGAGATAGAAACACAAAGAACGAAACCAGTGATCTCAATCGAAACCAGCGAACGAGAAAAAAAAGTAGGACAGCCGGGTAGCTCCACATGTGTGTAAAAACCTCCAATGAGATGTATGTTAGTTTCACTATAAGCGAGATATAACATTTGTGGCTACTGCAGCCTGGCGTCCGAGCATATTGTTAGAGTTGTTTCGAATATTGATCAACTACGCGCCTCAGATTTATTCTAACACATATGCCGCTCGGCGGGCCTCAAAACCTTAATTAACCATGAATTTCTCTGTACTGGGAAGATGGAGTGTCTGAATGACGAGCCAGCCCCCGAACTCTAGTCTTCACGGACTACTTCGGGTGCAGGTTAGATCGTCCACACTCTCGCTTCCTCAAGTAGGTGTAGGAGCTCTATCAAATTGATTTGGTTAAATACTGGAGCCCCAACTCATGTTCAATCTTGGCCACCTTCGCTCGTCTCTGCGAGACCCGCAATACAATAAACTTGTTAATCTTTGATGGATTCCTCATGATGTAAAGGTTTTCAAAGATCTTAATAGAGGGCCTGGTAGTCAATCTATGAAGCGACATGCATGGCGAATCTTCAATCTTTAAGGATGCACATCTGTGCTGATTTTGCGCTGATTTGTGACAGATTGAAACTTTCATGGAGTATCTTGTAGTGTTGGGTCGAAGACCGCCCCTAGAGGTGTTTCGATATGACGATTTCATGGAGGTGGTAGGGAATGCCAAAATCCAGGCTTCGCTCGACGAAGCACATCCTTCTAAGAACTCCTGGTATGACTGGAAACAAAAGCATTTTTACCTTCACTGATCTACATGAACTGAAATGCACCTCTGATGTAGACAACCAATTGTGAGGGATTGCTACACTTCAACTCCTGGCATGTTGCGGGAGTTGAAGGACATAAAGATCCTTGTGTAGGGGAACATTGCATGAAAAAAAAATCATACGCCCTCGCAAGATCTATCAAGTAGATGCATAGCAACGAGAAGGGAGAGTGTGTCTACGTACCCTCGTAGACCGTAAGCGGAAGCGTTTAGTAACACGGTTGATGTTGTCGAACTTCTTCGCGCTTCAACCGATCAAGTACCGAACGTACGACACCTCCGAGTTTTGCACACGTTCAGCTCGGTGACGTCCTCGCCTTCTTGATCCAGCAAGACGGGCGAAGTGGTGGATGAGTTCCGGCAGCACGACGGCATGGTGACGGTGATGGTGAAGTGATCTCCGCAGGGCTTCGCCTAAGCACTACGAAAAATATGACCGGGGGTGTAAACGGTGGAGGGGGACGCCGCACACGGCTAGGCAATTGTTTGTTATGTGCTAGGCGCCCCCCTCCCACATATATATAGGTGGGAGGGAGGGAGGAGCAGCCAAAGCAGGCGCCCAAGTAGGAGGAATCCTACTTGGGGTCCCTCCCAAGCCGCCCCCCTGCCATATATAAACGAGGGGGAAGGAAAGAGGGGGGAGAGGGAAGGAAGGGGGAGTCCTACTCCACACTTTCCTTTCCCTCCCCTCTTTCCTTCTCCTCCTCGTAGGGTTGGCCACTATAGGGCGCACCAGTGTTGGGAACGTAGTATTTCAAAATTTTCCTACGATCATGCAAGATCTATCTAGGAGAAGCATAGCAACGAGCGGGGAGAGTGTGTCCACGTACCCTCTAGACCGAAAGCGAAAGCGTTTATCAACGCGGTTGATGTAGTCGTACGTCTTTACGATCCGACCGATCCTAGCACCGAACGTACGGCACCTCCGTGTTCAGCACACGTTCAGCTCGATGACGTCCCTCTTACTCTTGATCCAGTTGAGGCCGAGGGAGAGTTCCGTCAGCACGACGGCGTGGCGACGGTGATGATGAAGTCATCGTTGTCGTCTCGCCAACTATTGCTTCTACGACTATCGCTACCGCTTGGTGATAAAGTAAAGCAATTACATGGGATTGCATTTCATACAATAAAGCGACAACCATAAGGCTCCTGCCAGTTGCCGATAACTTTTACAAAACATGATCATCTCATACAACAATTTATATATCATCACGTCTTGACCATATCACATCATAGTAAGCCCTGCAAAAACAAGTTAGACGTCCTCTACTTTGTTGTTGCAATTTTTACGTGGCTGCTACGGGCTTCTAGTAAGAACCGTTCTTACCTACGCATCAAAACCACAACGATTTTTCGTCAAGTGTGTTGTTTTAACCTTCAATAAGGATCGGGCGTAGTCAAATTTGATTCAACTAAAGTTGGGAAAACAGACACCCACTGGCCACCTGTGTGAGAAGCATGGCGGTAGAACCAGTCTCGTGAATGCGGTCATGTAATGTCGGTCTGGGCCGCTTCATCCAACAATACCGCCGAATCAAAGTACGATGTTGCTGGTAAGCAGTATGACTATTATCGCCCACAACTCATTGTGTTCTACTCGTGCATATAACATCTACGCATAGACCTGGCTCGGATGCCACTATTGGGGAACATAGTATTTCAAAATTTTCCTACGATCACGCAAGATCTATCTAGGAGAAGCATAGCAACGAGTGGGGAGAGTGTGTCCACGTACCCTCGTAGACCGAAAGCAGAAGCGTTTATCAACGCGGTTGATGTAGTCGTACGTCTTCACGATCCGACCGATCCTAGCACCGAACGTATGGCACCTCCGTGTTCAGCACACGTCCAGCTCGATGACATCCCTCGTACTCTTGATCCAGTTGAGGCTGAGGGAGAGTTCCGTCAGCACGACGGCGTGGCGACGGTGATGATGAAGTCACCGACGCAGGGCTTCCCCTAAGCACTACGACGATATGAACGAGGTGTGTAACTGTGGAGGGGGGCACCGCACACGACTAAAAGATCAACTTGTGTGTCTTTGGGGTGCCCCCCTCCCATGTATATAAAGGGGGGAGGGAGGAGGAGGCCGGCCAAGGTGTGGCGCGCCAAAGGGGGGAGTCCTATTCCAAGTAGGATTCGCCCCCCCTTTCCTATTCCTACAAGGAGAAGGGGGGAAAGAGGAGGAGGAGGAGAGAAGGAAAGGGCCCCCCAACCCTAGTCCAATTCGGTTTGGGCTTGGGGAGGCGTGCGCCTCCACCTGGCTGCTGCCTCCTCTCTTCCACTAGGGCCCATGAAGGCCCATTAACCCCCTCCCGGGGGGGGGGTTCCGATAACCTCCCGGTAATACGGAAAATACCCGAAACACTTCGGAACCATTCCGGTGTCCGAATATAACCTTCCAATATATCGATCTTTATGTTTTGACCATTTCGAGACTCCTCGTCATGTCTGTGATCTCATCCGGGACTCCGAACAAACTTCGGTACATCAAATCACATAACTCATAATACAAATCGTCATCGAACGTTAAGCGTGCGGACCCTACGGGTTCGAGAACTATGTAGACATAACCGAGACACATCTCCGGTCAATAACCAATAGCGGAACCTGGATGCTCATATTGGCTCCTACATATTCTACGATGATCTTTATTGGTCGAACCGTTATGACAACATACGTAATTCCCTTTGTCCATCGGTATGTTACTTGCTCGAGATTCGATCGTCGGTATCTTCATACCTAGTTCAATCCCATTACCGGCAAGTCTCTTTACTCGTTCCGTAATACATCACCTCGTGACTAACTCTTTAGTTATTTGCTTGCAAGCTTATGATGTGTATTACCGAGAGGGCCAGAGATACCTCTCCGATACTTGGAGTGACAAATCCTAATCTCGACCTATGCCAACTCAACAAACACCTTCGGAGATACCTGTAGAGCATCTTTATAATCACCCAGTTACGTTGTGACATTTGATAGCACACAAGGCATTCCTCCGGTATCCGGGAGTTGCATAATCTCATAGTTGAAGGAATATCTATTTGACATGAAGAAATCAATAGCAATAAAACTGAACGATCATTATGCTAAGCTAATGAATGGGTCTTGTCCATCACATCATTCTCCTAATGATGTGATCCCATTATCAAATGACAACTCATGTCAATGATTAGGAAACCTTAACCATCTTTGATCAACGAGCTAGTCTAGTAGAGGCTCACTAAGGACACGGTGTTTGTTTATGTATTCACACATGTATTAAGGTTTCCGATCAATACAATTCTAGCATGAATAAGGAAATATAAAATAATAACTTTATTATTGCCTCTAGGGCATATTTCGTTCACCTCGCTGTCAGAGGTCTCACCAGGATGGGATGTGACTTTTGACTACCTACAATGATGGATCCGTCCCTAAGGTGCTTGACTTATTACTCAGTCCAGATTCAATCTGTATGCTAGGTCCAAAGATGGATCTCCTGAGACCGGCCCTCGCGTCAACGCAAAGGTCTGAGCCAGTGATTTGTACTCCAAACATGATCTAGACAAACAAGACCTCACCCCCGTTGGTGGATAGGATTGAGTCTATTTGGCTGATTTTTGACTCGTTCAGTCGGGTTTTATTTTCAGTAATATCCCAACACATGTCATCACACTTGAACGATTTTGAGTTCGTCATTCAAATTTGTTTCCATTCAAAACCTGACACATGGCTTGGAGAAAAAGGCCAGACCTCTGATCAAGTCATCACAAGCTTTTTAGGTTCGTGTATCTTTATCTCGAGACGAATCGCGCGAGATTTCAGATGATGCAGAGCAAAACGGAACTAATTGTATGGGCGTACCACTGGGGAAGCTGTGGCTGGCGAGAATCTGTTGCGATGGAGAAATGTCAAATGGGAAGCTCTATGGAGGCGAAGCTGGAGTTTGCAACTTCAAAACTACAGGTGTTAGCCCTCCTTCAAAACTATAGGTTTTAGCCCTAATGTTTTTTGTCCTGATTTACAAGTTCCAAATCTTGTATTAACAAGTCTAATGGATCATTGTTTTGCGGGTGAAGTATAATGTATCATAACTTGTTCCACGCAAAGAGTCTGCACTAAAAGCATTAGGAAAATTCAGTCTACATGATTTCAAAACTAAAATTCCAGTTATTTGTATCCTGACTCACATGCCAATACTCGTGAGAATCTAGTGTGACATGTTCTTAGATAAAGAGCCGACAACAAAAATGAAAGTGATATCCATTAGATCCACATACACGACACACATCAACGACAAAATGGGAGGTGGAAAATTCGTATGAAGTCTAAAATAAAATCATTCTATTGAATTCATACTCCATCTAATTCATTCAAAAGTCCGAACTGATGAAGAAAGACAGGCAACATATTTCAACACCCCCTCGCGTCTAGGCCTTTTTAGTCCTGAGACACGGGACTGATGTCAGCGACAAGATGGGAGGTCGAAAATTCGAATGAACTATAAAATAAAATCAGTCTACTAAATTTATGCTCCAACCAATTCATCCAAAAATCTAAACTGATGAAGAGAGATGGGCAATATAATTCAACACCCCCCTCGCATCTAGATATTTTTAGTCCTTATACATGGGATCGATTTAGGCCTTAGAATCTTTTATTTTTAATATTGCGTTGACAGTCTTGAACCTGAGACTTGTTGGCTTGGATCCATATTGAATTATGCTCATCCAATTTATCCAAAAGTCCGAATTGATGGAGAGAGACGGACAATATATTTCAACATATTCGACCGGAAAATAAGAATTTTATAAATGTAATAGTGTTTCTCTAGGATGATGTATGTTTTGGCTATAACATTTCGATACCTTGAATGATACATCAATGCAAATTGAGTCACGGATTAATTAAAAGAAGCTATGTGTGAGAAAAGGATCTCTGTTTACCAAAATATATTAACATATAAGATATTAATATTAAATCTGGCCGCACAAAAGCACGGTTTATCCAGCTTGTTACAGAAACGACCATACAGACAATGGAGATGGTAGCATGCATTTAGTTGGAAGCTCATCAAAATCCACACACTAATAACATCTCTTCACAAACCAGGCAAACCGCACAGAGTTGGAAGCTTCGTATCTCTGCCAAACTGATCGTTCATCACACCAAAGCAAGCACACACCATGCATATATAGATCAACCAGGGACGAAGCTAGAAAAAATGGGGACTGGTGTCAATTGCTGCCCACGCTAAGCCTCTAGCAAAAATTATAGTGGTGCAACAACATAGGTAATGGCCGAGAGTGATATAAAGAGCAAATATATGCAATGAGCTCGTGATATTATTACATAAAAAAACTCATACCGAGTATTGGCCGAGCGAAGTCATAGAACAACACTTGTTTACATATTCCATAAATAATAAGCAAAAAGATGACTTTGGAACGTTTCATTTGCAACTATCTGAAAAAGATAAACAAAGGAATGTATTAATTCACAACAATAGTAAGAAAGAAATAATGCAGACAATAAGTATCATTAAGCAACAAAAAAAACTAAAGTTATATGAGACTCACATTTTATAACTTCCCTTCTCGATCTTTCATCTTCTTAAATAGATCAATAACATCATCATTCGTTATTGTAGAAAATATGTCTTTCTCCACAGCAAATCAGGCAATCACTCATGAACTCGTCACCCATTTTGTTTCGCAAAACACTCTTGACGATATTCATTGCTGAAAAGCATCTCTCCACTGATGCTGTGGCAACTGGCAAAATTAGCACCAACTTGAGAAGTTGATACACCAAAGGAAAAGCAAGATGCTTTTTAGTTTCCACCAACACTTTAGCAAGATCAGCAATGCCATCCAAATTGTCAAATCTCTGGTCCGCTCGAACATTGTCAATGAAAATCCGAAGTTCATGACCGAGATCCATCAATTGTGATGAATTGAAATCATCAGGATAAAACTCAGCTAGCTTCAATAAACTCTCCAAGTTAAAAGCAGTGAAGGAATTTTTGGGGTTGAAAGAAGCCATGTGGATAAGCAGTGCAGAATTCACTTCATTGAATCTATCATCGAACTCTCGAAGTTGCCAATCAATAACAGAATTAAGGCACTCTATTTGGTAATGATGAAGGTTTGTAATATTGGTTCTTTTTCTTGGTTTATGCCGATCGACATATTCATCATGCATGTTTACCTTAGGAATGTCATGTTCTTCACAGAATGAATATACCTTCTCTAGAAGTGATTCCCATCCATCATCTCTTAGTTGTTGTAGATCATTCCGTGTTGAGTTCACACATGACATGGCATTCAAGATATCTTGATCCTTTTGCTGCAATGCATGTGACAAAGTATTGGCACTCCCTAATATATGGAACATCATGTGCAAATAGAACACAAAATCAAAGGTTCCAAAATATGATAGAAGGCCCCGTGCTTCACTTTTCCTGGAATCGTTCTTGCCTTCTTTTGCTACATAATTCAGGGCACTAACAATTGACGGGAACAACTGGATTAAGCTTGAGAGGGTTCTATAGTGAGAACCCCAACGAGTGTCTCCCGCCCTTTGAAGTGACTGGTCTTGATTTAGCCCTGTACCAGTACTAATTCGTCCACTACTTATGGCTTTTTTTTTACATTTTCTCGGTTACTCTCTCTAATCATGTCTTTTCTTTTGCAAGAAGCTCCGACCACATTAAACAACAGAGATATCATATAAAAGAAATCCGCAATATCTTCATTCTTCTTTGAAATTGCCACTATAACCAATTGAAGTTGGTGAGCAAAACAATGCACATAATATGCCGACCTGTTCTCTTCCAGAATTTGATGCAAGATCTTGTCTTGGTTTAACTGGCCTTGAAGTCCCTGCCACATTACTATCTGGTGCTGGTCGTTTCCCTTTCAACAAAAATTTACCCATATCCTCCTGGTCCTAGTCAAATCAAAGAGAAGAAACTAAAATTACTTATCCAGTACCCATCAAGAAATCAAAGCACATGTAGAGTTGTACAGTCTAGAGAGCAAGAGAGATAGACTGCGGATTACCTGGGATGGGAAGAACTTGCAGATTATAGATTAAGCAGTTGCGGTCTGGCAGATCGGTCGGCCGATGCAACATTCCCCAGATGAGTTTATTGAAGCTAGCTGAGTTTTATCTTGATGATTTCAATTCATCACAATTGATGGATCTCGGTCATGAACTTCGGATTTTCATTGACAATGTTCGAGCGGACCAGAGATTTGACAATTTGGATGCCATTGCCGATCTTGCTAAAGTGTTGGTGGAAACTAAAAAGCATCTTGCTTTTCCTTTGGTGTATCAACTTCTCAAGTTGGTGCTAATTTTGCCAGTTGCCACAGCATCATTGGAGAGATGCTTTTCAGCAACGAATATCGTCAAGAGTGTTTTGCGAAACAAAATGGGTGACGAGTTCATGAGTGATTGCCTGATTTGCTATGTGGAGAAAGACATATTTTCTACAATAACGAATGATGATGTTATTGATCTATTTAAGAAGATGAAAGATCGAGAAGGGAAGTTATAAAATGTGAGTCTCATATAACTTTAGTTTTTTTTGTTGCTTAATGATACTTATTGTCTGCATTATTTCTTTCTTACTATTGTTGTGAATTAATACATTCCTTTGTTTATCTTTTTCAGATAGTTGCAAATGAAACGTTCCAAAGTCATCTTTTTGCTTATTATTTATGGAATATGTAAACAAGTGTTGTTCTATGACTTCGCTCGGCCAATACTCGGTATGAGTTTTTTTATGTAATAATATCACGAGCTCATTGCATATATTTGCTTTTTATATCACTTTCGGCCATTACCTATGTTGTTGCACCACTATAATTTTTGCTAGAGGCTTAGCGTGGGCAGCGATTGACACCGGTCCCCATTTTTTCTACCTTCGTCCCTGGGTGATGGCCATGCCGGGCCTCGATCGAGGTGCTCTCCGTCTTACACTACCAGAAAAACTTCGTTTGCCGACGGCACCCGTCGGCATAAATGCAGCTATGCCGACGGCCAAGGGCAGGCCGTAGGCGTAGAAAAGCCGTCGGCATAAATCCATATATGCCGACGGGGCCGTCGGCATATATGAGGCCGTCGGGACCGCTCGAGGTACGCCTACGAGGCCCGTCGGCATAGGAGCGGCCGTTGGCATAGCCCTTGCCGTCAGCGCTGACCGTTTGACGACGTTGAGCCTACGCCGACGGGTGGTAACGGCGGCCGTCGGCATACCCGTGCCAGCCCTATGCCGACGGCTGTGCCGTCGGCATAGACCTGGCCCATACCCCTCTGCCACATCATCGATCCGTGTGCTATGCCACGTCATCGATCCGTGGACTGCACCTCCGTGTGTGCACAGATATGCCGACGGCCTAGCCGTCGGCATACATTTATTTAGTTTTATTTTAAATTTCGCTTTATACAACCTATGGCAAATATATGCCTACGGTATAGCCGTCGGCATAGGCCCATCTGCCATGTCATCGATCCGTGTGCCATGCCACGTCATCGATCCGTGGGACTGCACCTCCGTGTGTGCATAGGTATGCCGACGGCCTCGCCGTCGGCATACTATTTTTTTATTTTTACTTTAATTTCTCATTTTTACTTTATTTTAGTTTTTGTTTTTGCATATGATAATTATGCCTTATCTAAAAAAACATACCCTGATTGTATATCGATTGCCCCCCGTTACGAACGTCGCTATCGCCGTGTCACGGAGGGGGGAAACGGTCGACACGGAGGGAATTCTAGTTGGTGGGGGGATTCGGGGTGTAGCTATGTCACCGAAACATCACGCGAGTCCCGATGCATATGTGAAAGTGTTCAGGCATGCGTAGACGCCCGTGTTGGGGCTCCGCGGTGTGCCCCCTGCACACAAAGCAGTGCCGCCGTCACTTGGATGGGGGCACACCCCGGAGACGCGTGCCGCCTCTTCGGACATGCCACCACACCACCCCGCATGTATGAGGGCCCGGTGCGACGCTCGGGTGGCATTGCTACCCCAGGGCCCCCGTCCCGCCTAACCCTGTAGCGTTTGACCACGGGATCTAGCCCTTTGACTTTGCACGGACGGGTTTTGAGCAGTGGACCTATCCACCCGGTTGTGGTAGGTCAGCCCATAGGAACACTTTGGAGCAACATCCGGGCTAGACCCACGGCAAGATCCCCTCCATGTAGACCCGACGCGCCCGTTTCCCCCCTCCAGGTGCCGGCGGCGGCGTCGTCCGTGAGGGGGGCACACCCCGGAGACGCGTGCCGCCTCTTGGGACATGCCACCACACCACCCCGCATGTATGAGGGCCAGGTGCGACGCTCGGGTGGCATTGCTACCCCCCAGGGCCCCCGTCCCGCCTAACCCTGTAGCGTTTGACCACGGGATCTAGCCCTTTGACTTTGCACGAACGGGCTTTGAGCAGTGGACCTATCCACCCGGTCGTGTTAGGTCAGCCCATAGGAACACTTTGGAGCAACATCCGGGCCAGACCCACGGCAAGATCCCCTCCGTGTAGACCCGACGCGTCTGTTTCCCCCTCCAGGTAACGGCGGCGGCGCCGTCCGTGAGGGGGGGCACCCCCCGGAGACGCGTGCCGCCTCTTGGGACATGCCACCACACCACCCCGCATGTATGAGGGCCCGGTGCGACACTCGGGTGGCATTGCTACCCCCTAGGGCCCCCGTCCCGCCTAACCCTGTAGCGTTTGACCACGGGATCTATCCCTTTGACTTTGCACGGACGGTCTTTGAGCAGTGGACCTATCCACCCGGTCGTGGTAGGTCAGCCCATAGGAACACTTTGGAGCAACATCCGGGCCAGACCCACGGCAAGATCCCCTCCGTGTAGACCCGACGCGTCCGTTTCCCCCTCCAGGTGCCGGCGGCGGCGCCGTCCGTGAGGGGGGCACACCCCAGAGACGCGTGCCGCCTCTTGGGACATGCCACCACACCACCCCGCATGTATGAGGGCCCGGTGCGACGCTCTGGTGGCATTGCTACCCCCAGGGCCCCCGTCCCGCCTAACCCTGTAGCGTTTGACCACGGGATCTAGCCCTTTGACTTTGCACGGACGGGCTTTGAGCAGTGGACCTATCCACCCGGTCGTGTTAGGTCAGCCCATAGGAACACTTTGGAGCAACATCCGGGCCAGACCCACGGCAAGATCCCCTCCGTGTAGACCCGACGCGTCCGTTTCCCCCTCCAGGTGCCGGCGGCGGCGCCGTCCGTGAGGGGGGGCACCCCCCGGAGACGCGTGCCGCCTCTTGGGACATGCCACCACACCACCCCGCATGTATGAGGGCTCGGTGCGACGCTCGGGTGGCATTGCTACCCCCCAGGGCCCCCGTCCCGCCTAACCCTGTAGCGTTTGACCACGGGATCTAGCCCTTTGACTTTGCACGGACGGGCTTTGAGCAGTGGACCTATCCACCCGGTTGTGGTAGGTCAGCCCATAGGAACACTTTGGAGCAACATCCGGGCCAGACCCACGGCAAGATCCCCTCCGTGTAGACCCGACGCGTCCGTTTCCCCCTCCAGGTGCCGGCGGCGGCGCCGTCCGTGAGGGGGGGCACACCCCGGAGACGCGTGCCGCCTCTTGGGACATGCCACCACACCACCCCTCATGTATGAGGGCCCGGTGCGACGCTCGGGTGGCATTGCTACCCCCAGGGCCCCCGTCCCGCCTAACCCTGTAGCGTTTGACCACGGGATCTAGCCCTTTGACTTTGCACGGACGGGCTTTGACCAGTGGACCTATCCACCCGGTTGTGGTAGGTCAGCCCATAGGAACACTTTGGAGCAACATCCGGGCCAGACCCACGGCAAGATCCCCTCCGTGTAGACCCGACGCGTCCGTTTCCCCCTCCAGGTGCCGGCGGCGGCGCCGTCCGTGAGGGGGGGCACACCCCGGAGACGCGTGCCGCCTCTTGGGACATGCCACCACACCACCCCGCATGTATGAGGGCCCGGTGCGACGCTCGGGTGGCATTGCTACCCCCAGGGCCCCCGTCCCGCCTAACCCTGTAGCGTTTGACCACGGGATCTAGCCCTTTGACTTTGCACGGACGGGCTTTGAGCAGTGGACCTATCCACCCGGTCGTGTTAGGTCAGCCCATAGGAACACTTTGGAGCAACATCCGGGCCAGACCCACGGCAAGATCCCCTCCGTGTAGACCCGACGCGTCCGTTTCCCCCTCCAGGTGCCGGCGGCGGCGCCGTCCGTGAGGGGGGGCACACCCCGGAGATGCGTGCCGCCTCTTTGGACATGCCACCACAACACCCCACATGTATGAGATCCCGGCGCGACGCTCCTGTGGCATTGCTACCCCCCAAGGGCCCCCGTCCCGCCTAACCCTGTAGCGTTTGACCACGAGATCTAGCCCTTTGACTTTGCACGGACGGGCTTTGACCAGTGGACCTATCCACCCGGTTGTGGTAGGTAAGCCCATAGGAACACTTTGGAGCAACATCCGGGCCAGACCCACGGCAAGATCCCCTCCGTGTAGATCCGACGCGTCCACCGGTCAGACCCTGTCCGGCGGAAGTGAAAGAGCTAGATCCGGCGGTCGTGTGTGTCAGGGTTAGACGGGACTGGGTACCGGAGGGGGGGTAGCAATGCCGCCAGGTGTTGCGGTAGGCCCTCCTACACTTGTGGAAGCATGGTGGCACGCTCAGGCACCCGACACGCGGCTCCGGGGTGTGCCACCCTCACGGGCGTCGCTGCCGCCATGTCTCGGAGGGGGGAAACGGCCACCACAGGTTACACACGACAAAGTGAAAAATAGTAATAATTGAATTTATAAAAAACAAATATGCCGTAATAAAAAATTAAAAAATGTCGTAATAAAAAAAATGCAAAGTACCTATGCCGACGGCTAGGCCGTCGGCATATCTCATACCTTATCCACTCGGCTCTATCGCTGGCAGGTGGGACCAAGCCTATGCCGACGGCTAGGCCGTCGGCTTAGGTCCAACCTTATCCAGTCGCTGCACGCCCTCCTCTCCTCCACTCGCTGCACGTCTCCTCTCCTCCACTCATTTCTCTCCCCCAACCGCCGCCGCCACCCTCTCCCCGTGCCGCGCCGCCGTCGTCCCCGCCCTGACCCGCGCCGCGCCGCCGTCCTCCCGACCCGCGCCGCCGTCCTGCCCGCCCCGCGCCTCCCCGCCGTCCTCCCCGCCCCCGTGCCGCCCCGACGTCCTCCCCGCCCCGCGCCGCCCCGACGTCCCGCAAGGGCTCCGACGTCCCGTCCGCGCCCGCCCCGCGCCGCCCCGTCCGCGCCCGCCCCGACGTCCTCCCCGCCCCGCTCCACCCCGTCCGCACCCACCTTGTGTCGCCGCCGTCCGCGCCCGCACCGGCCCATCCCGTGTTGTCCCGCAAGGGCTCGACTCCGGCCGCGGGTCCGGCGCCCCCTTCCCGGCCGGTTGGAGCAACCGGCCCTCCCTGTGCTGCAGCTCATCACCGACCCCCCAACCGCCGCCGCCCCTCTCCTCCGACCCGACCAGCCGGCCCTCTACGTGAGTTCTTTTCTTCCTTTTTAGTGTTTTGGTACTGTTTTTAGGTGGATGAATGCATAGATGATGGAATGTATGTCATATTTGTTAGATGTAGTTAGTTTGCAAAATATTGATCAATGGATGTTATTAGCAATATGAGTTTTTTTTTCAAGTTTGAAGTGTGAATGTTGTTATGTGATGGGTGATTATATACTTTTTGCACGGTGGTATTTTGATCATGATGGTGTTGCTACAAATCAATGATGAAATATTTATTGACACTTAATGGTCTTGCTAAAGAATACTTATTTGAGAAAAATGGTGATGTTCATAACTTGTTCATATGGATTTCTTTTAGATGATGATGATTGTTAGATGAGGAGAGATAATGATGATTTTTTATGCTTCGATGATTTTGAGATGATGATGATGACCGATGATAGATGATTGTTAGATGATGATGTGGATGATAGATGATGATATTTTTTATGCTTCGATGATTTTTGAGATGATGATGATGATTGTGATGTTCTAAATGTTTTGTCGCGATGGAATTTGCAGGCTTTGTGGTGTCGCATTTCATGAAAGTGATTGTCGTCCGACGTGTTGGTCCGTGAGCATCCCTCCGTTGTTCGACCCCTTCCCCTACAGCCGAGGGTGAGCTACAAGTCCATCTCCTCCATTTTTTCATGTTAGTAGATTTCATTTTCAAGTCAAGTGGCGTAACTTAGGCGTCTCCCGTCCGAAAGGGTTGCATCGATAAATATGCATTCAATTGCATATTTATCACCGTTGCTCTTTCGGATTGTCCAGCGTTTTCCACGGACAGCCCGAGGATGTGTAGATTGGGTATGTTCTCCATGTTCTACCCCGTTCCGAGACAGGATTTCGGCGGCGCCTCCCCATTGTTCTCCGGAGCACATTCTCTCGGCTATTTGCCGAGACGTGTATCTGGAGAACAGCGGGGAGGTGCTGCCGAAATTTTGTCTCGGAACGGGGTAGAATGGAGAACGTACTCAATCTACACATCCTCAGGTGGGATTAGGACCCATCTTTACCTATTAGAGATGTAGGTGGATTAAACGCGGTAGAAACTGAAAATTTGATGTGATTAATTTAAATGAATCCTTAATTATGTTGTGTGGCTTGCAAAAAAGCAGAGGATGGCAGATAATCAGTGGATGTACAGTGGTTTTATCCGTCGGAATCGAGTAACATCAGAGTGGATCGCGAAAACCGATGTCTATTTGAAGGAGATATTCCGTCGTCCAATGAGAATTATCCCACCATGCCCCTGTGCGAGATGTGCCAGACGTCACCGTAGAAATCAGACGGACATGAGTGAGCACCTTCGCACGCACGGATATATGCCAAACTTTGACATGCCGCCGATAAACATAGCCGAGCAGGACCATGGTAGAGAGGAGGTGATGCGACAACGCATCCATGGATATGAGGACGACGGGGTCAGGGACATGCTAGATGATGTCATTGTTGTAGAAACGGGAAATGCGACACCTTCAGAGAATGAACCGGAGGAGCCGGAGGCAACCGCAAAGGCCTTCTTGGAGGTCTTGGCCTCGTCGAAGAAACCTCTTTATGCGGGGGCGAAAATATCTCAGCTGGATGCCATCTCGCAACTGATTGCAGTCAAGGCTGAGTACGGCTGTAGCCAGAAATGCTTCGAAGCATTCTTGGGAGTATGGGCTAACAGCCTCCCTGAGGGTCATGAACTGCTGAAAAGCATGTACGATACAAAGAAAATCATGAAGGCACTCTCTATGGATTATGAGAAAATAGATGTTTGCCCGAAGAATTGCCTTTTGTTTAGGCACGAGTATGCGGATGACAAGTACTGTAGGCAGTGCGGTTCGTCTCGGTACATTGAGGTGGTCGGTGAGGATGGTGAGAAAAAGCAGCTAACCATCCCCGTTAAGGTTCTTCGGTATCTTGATTTTATAAAAAGATTGCAGCGCCTTTTCATCACGAAGGAGTCTGCCAAAATGATGAAGTGGCACAAGGAAGGTATAAGGTACAATCCAAAAAAAATCGTACATCCATCGGAAGGGGAAGCATGGAAGTCGTTCGATGAAGAATACCCCGAGGAAGCAGCCGAGGCTGGGAATGTCAGAATAGCCATATCAGGTGATGGGTTGAATCCATATGGTATGTCGGCCAATCCATACGGCTGCTGGCCCGTGTTTGTAATTCCGCTCAATCTTCCTCCCGGTGCCCTAATGCAACGCAAGACCATGTTCTTGTCGCTCATCATTCTGGGTCCTGATTATCTGGGGAAGCAATTGGGTGTGTTTATGCAGCCGCTGGTGGATGCTTTGCACCATTCTTGGTACTTTCCGACGTTGACATACGACCGGGATCTGCAGAGAAATTTCTTGATGAAAGTTTGGTTGCACTATTGCATGCATGACTTTCCCGGCTATGCTCTATTCTGCGGATGGTGTACAAGTGGGAAGATGCCATGCCCAGTGTGCATGCAGGCTCTGCGAATGATTTGGTTGAGTAAGGGTGGCAAGTATGTAGCCTTTGACCTGCATCGACAGTTCCTCCCTCCAGACCATCCAGACAGGGAAGACAAGAAGAACTTCACGAAAGGCCGGGTTGTTCATGAAGTAACCGAGATTCCAACATTTTCGGGGGCAGATGTTCTTGCTCAGCTAAAAGCTCTCCAGCCTAAAGTCAAAGGCAAAGGCAAAGCCAAAGCCAAAGGCTTCAAGGGATATGGTGAGACGCACAACTGGACTCACATTACCCCCTTCTCACAGCTTCCCTATTTCAAGGACCTCAAACTTCCTTACAATATCGATGTGATGCACACCGAAAAGAATGTGGCAGAGTCCCTTTTCCACACGATCCTCAATATTCCTGATAAGACGAAGGATAACGTTAAAGCTGGAGCCGATCAACAGAGAATTTATGATAGACCACGTCTGAACATGAAGCCTCCCACAGGCGGTCGAAAAAACTGGTCAAGCCAGATGCTGACTTTGTCCTTAAACCGCCAGAAAAAAGGAAGTACTTATCTGGCTGAAACACATTTTGAAGTTCACCGATGGTTATGCATCGAATATAAGTAAGGGAGTCAATCTTTCAACGGGTAAAGTGACCGGCCTGAAGTGTCATGACTACCATGTATGGATTGAGCGGATAATGCAGGTGATGGTTCGAGGCTATGTCCCCGAGCATGTCTGGCGAGTGCTTGCCGAGCTAAGCCATTTCTTCCGCACGCTCTGTGCTAAAGAAGTAAGTAAAGACGTGATTGAAAAATTGCATAAGAAGGCACCAGAGTTGATAGTCAAGCTAGAGAAGATCTTCCTGCCAGGCTTCTTTACACCGATGACACATCTCATTCTGCACCTCGCGAACGAGGTATTGTTGGGGGGGCCTGTGCAGAATCGCTGGCAGTACGGCCCTGAGAGACAGAACAAGCATCTCCGACAGAAATGTGGAAACAAAGCTAAGATTGAAGCTTCCATAGTTGAGGCAGTTATCCTAGAGGAGGTGTCAGACCCCAGGACATCATACTATCCAGACCACGTTCCCCATCTGCATAACAAGGTGCCTCAATACAATATAGAAGAGCCGAATTATCAACCCAAGCTCTATCTATTCAACGCGCAAGGTGGGAGGGCTGGGGCCTCGAAACCTTATAACATGCCACGACAAGAGTGGGAGGACCTCATGTTCTATATCTTGCACAACATCAGGGAAGTTGAGGAAGTGTGGATGAGGTAATACCACTACACCATTCCTTTATGTCTTCCACATCATCATGTTTTATGTTCACTTAGTCCCGGTTTAACACCGGTTTTCTTTTTTTTAGTGATTTCGTTCAAGAGGAATGGACGGGAATGAATCCTCCTACTGAGGCGGAGGCACTTACTCTTCTCCGTCATGGAAACCCTGGACGTAAAAATTTTGTTGCTTGGTTCATGGAGAAAGTAATTGTCCACACTCCCCTATTAAATACCTAGTTCAACATTTATTAGTTAACTAATGCACGCAACAATTTCAATTATACTTGAGGGAAAAGATCCGAACATATCTATGGATGATGAATTGAGATGGGTTTCCATGGGTTTTGACCCTGCCGTCATGACATGTAAAAAGTATGATGTGAATGGGTATCACTTCCATACAGAGGATCACCAAAACAGCCGGCCTGATCCCAAAACTATAAATACCAGAGTGTACACCCCTGGTCAAAATTCAGTAGACTACTACGGAAGGGTACAAAATATATACGAGATTAAATTCCACCAGGGGCGCGAGACCCTAAGTCTGCCTGTGTTCAAATGTCGATGGTTCGATCCGCGAGAGGGGGTAAAACATACGCCTTCCATTGGTTTGGTCGAAGTTAAACCATCAACCGTCTATGCCGGAGCCGATCTCTTCATTGCGGCTACCCAGGCTACACAAGTATATTATCTGCCTTACCCATGCCAGAAAGAGTACCTAAAGGGTTGGGAAGTTGTGTTCAAGGTGTCGCCACATGGTAAGCTACCGAACCCGAATGAAGACGATTACTACAACATTAACCCCATGACATACGAGGGAGTGTTCTATCAAGAGCAACCTGATGATGATGATGTGGTTAGAAACGATGACGCTAGACCATTGGGTGATGATGATGTGGATCCAAACGACGATGAAGCACGGAATGATGGTGAGACCATTGTCAATGAAAATGACATACTTATGCTAGAAAAGTTAAACTTAGACGCTGACGACGAGGAAGAGCCTCCACCTCCGTCAGACAACGAAGATGATATGATTGATAGTGATGATGAGACGGACCGAGAAAGAGGTTACAACAGTGATGATTCATATGGTTTCTAGTAGATGTACGTGTCAAGTCTTTTTTTTCTATAGTTTAGGAATATGCCTTTTATGCCTTTTTATTAATGTGCTTATTTTCATACCTTTTCCTTCATTTCATTAATTTACTAATTGCTTATTCTCTTTTCAATGCAGGTTCGTGGAACATGGGCAAGGGGAAGGCCGACGGCGTGGGTTTCCTATGCAAGGTCGTTGGCCTGCCTAGTCGGAGTGGTCGAGCACGTAATCCCCCCCCCGGCTACTTGACGATGACTCCTCACAGGGAGGTCGAGGGAGAGGTGCCCCTAGAGGAGGGGGCGGAGGGAGAGCCCCTAGAGGGCGAGGTGGGGGGAGAGCCACTACAGGGGGTCGCGGCCAGAAAGAGCGCACCCTCACCGACTTAGGGGTGTTGTCTTCGAGGCCATCCTCTAGTGAGGTACCCTCCTCTGGTGAGGAGGAGGAGGAGGAGGACGAGGCAGGCGAGGAGGAGGAGGTTCGGGATGGGGCCGAGGAGGAGGTGGAGGAGGAGGACGAGCAGGAGGAGGATGAGGAGGAGGTTGGGGAGGGGAAGGCAGGCGAGGAGGAGGGTGGTGGCGGGGATGATGGTGCTGGCGGGGAGGGGGTTGACAACAAGGGGTGGCTGCATGGTAACGCAAAGCTACCAAAGCAGGTTCCTGCTACTGAGGAGCAGAAGTGGCTCATTGAGCCCACGGGGAAAGAGTAAGTGCCACTTTATAATAATTTCATTATTTTGCTTGTCACATGCTCATTCCGGTTGTTATTTATTTTGCTTGTCACATGCTAATAGTTCATTCTTTTGTAGCAACTGGATATATTCTAAAGGGGTCCGTATTCCCAATGGCCTCATCACCGTCCTGCTGAAGTTACACTGGCCGGGGTTGTACTTTCCGGATCCAGTCAGGCACCCGGACCATCGGGTCTTGGCCACGAGCTGGGAGCACTGGGAAGCGGCCCTCCACGCGGAGCATGGGACCCATGCCAAGGCCGTGATCACCACTTTCTGGGTGAGTTCTCTTCAGAAGCACAAGTCCATTCTAGTTTCATGAATGATTTAACTCATGGCTTCTTCCATTCTTGTTTCGTGCATGATTGTAGAAATTCTGTCGAGTTCTCCCGGAGCACAGGGGCAGAGCGGACCAGATCGTGCTACGCCAATGCAAGAAGAAGGCCCGCCAGATGCAGTACGAGGTGCGCTATGTGGCCATCTCGACATACTACCACGACTATCTTGGTGTGAAGATGACCAAGGAAGAAGCGCGGAGGATGGGCATTACCTTGGAGAGGGACGAGTTCTTGGCGGTAAGTATAAAAGATTTTTCATTATGCTTTCATTACCTTGTGGTACATTTCACCGTTTCGTGTTGACATGCCATTATGCTTTTATTATGTAGGGTGTCCAAATTGGTGTTATGGAAAAGACGAGTCCTGGGCGGCATTGGTGGATCTTTGGTGTGATGAGGCTGGAGCCTGGGCGGCTATGAGAGTCAAAAACAAGGCTAACCGAGGGAAGGAGGGAGTACATGCTCAGGGAAACCGAAACCACTATCTCCACAAGGCAGTTAATGTATGACTAGCTAACCCCATTAAACATTCTTCTTCTTCTATTTACCATCACTTTCTTATGTATGACTAACCTCTGTTTGGTGGTGCAGGAGGAGAAACTGAAGCGGCCGCTCTCACACATGCATGCGTGGGAGATCGCCCATACGCGGAAGGACCCCAAGCCTGGCGAGCCCAAGTACTACGGCAAGAAGACCGCGGGGAGGAAGAAGGCCTACTCCGAAGGGTATCTGGCGTTACATCCTGACACACCTGACCCCATTGCGGCGGATCTGGACGAAAGGGTGGTGGTGGGCATGGGGCCGAAGGAGCATGGTCGGGAGGCGGTTCTCGATGCTGTGATCACTCCGTCTATCTCCTACACACAGCTCCGTCGGATCGACCCGACCCTGAGCCAGCGCACGAGCACGCGCATGAGCAGTGCACCGTCACTGTCCCTCTTTCAGGAGCAGCAAACTGTAAGTATTTTCCCTTTTATCTTCATTGTTCCCTTTATTTTTCGCATTTAGTAGTTTTATGAGTCTCATCATGTCATATTGTAGGCCTACATGGAGTACACACGCCAGGAGACCATGGCGTGGCACGACCGCCTTCATGCATACCATCAGCAGAGGGATCGCGAGATGCAGCACGCTTTTCAGGAAATGGCGGCCGGCAGGTGTCCTCAATGGCCATCAGCAGAGGGTCCTCCAGCACAACCAGTGCTGCTGACCTTTGAGGAGTTTGTGGCACAGAACGCTGGCCCCTCGTCGGTTAGTTCATCCCCAATCAATTCACCCAACGCATGTCATGCCTTTCAACACAGTCTTATATCCCGTTAATATATCTTTTCAACATCCAGGGAACAGGTGCATCTACCGTTGGCGGTGGTCTTCGCAACACTCCCGAGACACGGAGCCCGACCACTCCGATCCACAGAGACGGAGGCGGAGGCGGACGTGGAGGCGGTCTTGGCGGTAGCGCTGCCGCTAGCAGTGACGACCTGGGCTTCGGCGGTCTTGGCGGTGACGACCTCCGCGGTGTTCGACGTCCTGGCGCTTAAGCCTTTCTCGATGCTATGATACTTGTATGCTTGTGATGTTTCTTATCTTATTGTTGTTTGTGAGATTCTTATATGCTTTGTGGTGATGACACTTATATGTGTGATGCTTTGCGATGCTTCTTAGCGATGCCAATTTGTTGTGTGATGCTGTGTATATGCTGTTTGTTATATATTCAAATGAATTGAGCTGAAAAGAAACAGAAAAAAAAAACTGGACAGAATCTATGCCGACGGCCTGGCCGTCGGCATAGGCCTGGCGTGAGCTCCCAGTGGCCGACACGTGGCAGGTCTATGCCGACGGCCTAGCCGTCGGCTTAGTTTGGCCGTCGGCATAGGCCTGGCGTGAGCTCCCAGTGGCCGACACGTGGCACGTCTATGCCGACGGCCTAGCCATCGGCTTAGTTTGAAATTATGCCGACGGCTAGGCCGTCGGCATAGACCTGCCCCAGGAGCGCCCAGTTTCTGACACGTGGCGTGTCTATGCCGACGGTCAAACTAAGCCGACGGCTAGGCCGTCGGCATAGACACGCCCATGCTGAACGGCGTCTCGCCACGTGGCGAGAAGCCATTGGGCAGCACTTGACGGCGGCCGCCGTTAGGCGATGACGTTGCCGACGGCTAGGGCCGTCGGCATAGATGTACGGCCGACGGCTAGGGCTTTTCTATGCCGACGGTCATCCTGGCTACGCCGACGGATATTTTGCCGACGGGGGCCGTCGGCATTGGCCTGACCCGACGGCTAGTCATGGCTATGCCGACGGCCCTGGCATAGGGTGCGATTCCGGTAGTGTTACTAGTTGAGATGGATTCCTCGCCGAGATCACCGTGCTCCACCTCTCCTCTCAGTCTCTCTGCGTCGACGGCGGCGTTGACCTGAGACTGAGACTGAGAGGAAGGAGACAGCCTCGCGCGCGGAGATCAGATGGATCGATATGATTGAGGGCCGGAGAGGTGAGGCGATCCCGACGGATGCCGGCGGCGAGCGGCACGAGGAGAGGGCGAAGCCGTCGGCGGCGAGCGAGTTATTCTGGGCGCCGCCGATTCGCCGGAAGCAGGAGAGAGAGGGGGTCTCCGTCCGTAAATGCAGTGGACGAAAGAAAAAGAAAAAGAATCAACTCAACTCAAATAACCGGCCGGCCGGGCGGACGGCATGCTGACGCCACGCGGGTGCTTAAACGCGCGCGGTGGTTCTGTAATTCGCGCGCGCGCGCGCGCACACACACACAAGTTGATGACGAGAAGGGGAAGCGGGGGATGGATGTTTGCAGGGAAACGCGCCCAACCCTCCTTCTAGTATCAACGTGAATCGCAAACTATTTGAACGGGCCAGGGAATCTGTTTGGATCGCCAGGAGCCGCACGTATCTCTGCTGTCAAACTGATCGTTGGTCACACCGAAAGCAAGCACACACGCCATGCACATATAGCAACGAGGGTGTTGCGTCCTGATCAGTCGAGTTACTTGCCGATGTTCTGGTACGTGTACAGCTTGGCGCACGTAAGAAAGTAGCCGAAGTTGACGGCGACGAGCACGGTGAGCAGCCAGTAGAGGTTCTCCAGCTTGGACGCGTTCATGTTGTCCGGCAGCCACGTGGTGGCGCGCTGGACGATGTTGATGAGCGCGGTGCTCAGGTAGAACCCCAGCGCCACGATCATGGCCATCATGCCCGTGGCCGTGTTCTTGAGCGACGGCGGGAACTCCTGGTAGTACAGCGTCACCTGCGCCGGGAAGTGCAGCGCCTCCCCCGCCCCGGCCACGGCGAACGGCAGGAGCAGCCACATCGCCGACAGCGGCGACACCCACGCCGGGTTGCCCTCCTCGCCGTGCGCGCGCACCGTGGCGGTGCGGTGGCGTTCGATGACGGCGGACGCGGCCATGCTCAGCACGGTGAGCGCGTGGCCCACGCCCACGCACTGCAGCGGCGTCGGCGTGTGGCTGGTGAGCCGCCTCCAGAGCGGGAGCAGGACCCGGTCGAGGAGCCCGAGGAATATGACCACGGCTATGAGGCTGGCGACGAACATGGAGCCCGCCGGCACGGTGAAGCGGCCGACGGCGCGGTCCATGGCGAGCGCCTGCAGGATGGTGAAGTTGATCTGCACGCCGATGGAGATGCTGAGCACGATGGCCGCGCTCCAGAGCGGCATGATGCGCAGCACCGTCTTGAAGTCCTCCACCTGCTGCACCGTGCAAACGCGCCACGGCCGGAGCGCCGAGCCGCTCGCGCCGTCCACGTCGCCGTCCGTGATCACCGCGGCACGGTTCAGGAAGCTGCACGCGATCGAGCAGCGTGGGAATAAGTGGATGTCATTGTCGTCGATGACTTCTCATATACGTATATCAGGCAGTAGTGATGTTTACAAGAGTGCCATTTGTGTTCGTTACAATTTGTCGTTCCACCCATCTTAATATGATTCTCTTTTGTGTTTTTGCACAAATTAATCGCTACCATAGTACCATTTGTCGTTAGCCATGTCGAGACTAATTTGCTCAGCCAACTAAACAATATATTTGGAGTCATACTTAACTTTATGGGTGAGACTAATTTTCTCAGCTAAAATTTCAAGACACTAACATATTGCTTGTATAAAATTATGGATTTAAAAAAGTTTGCTACGCTGAGGCGGAGGACCAGATGTGACATCGAGCTATGCGCATGGCGCGCCGCCAATGGACGTAGGAGGAACAAGACTTCACACCCCTCATGATTTGAATGTAATTTTATTTTTCTGTATATGTGTGTTTGTAAGGACATGCGAAATTTAATATGTGACCTCAGGCCTTTCCTCCAAAAAAAAACCGTGTTAATATGTCCTTAACTATATACCTATATAGTATTTCGCAAAATACAGATACGTACATAGTAGCTAGTAATAGTTTTTTTCCAACATGCAAACTAATATGGTATATTTAAATAGTTGATCCTTACTACTCTCTCTGTTTCATAATGTAAGACGTTTTTTATACGAATATATAAAAACGTCATCATACTAGCTGCCGCCATGAGGCCAATCTTCTAGCGCTGTCCTCCGGCGGCTCCCCTCCGCCGGCGACCTCGGTTGTCGGTGGTGAGGGGGGTCGCCGGATCCACGCGCGTGGATCATTTTTACTCTCTCATAGTTTAGGTTTTAGGTGGTTCATCGTCTTGGCTTCGGCGGCGACGATGACGGCGCTGAATAAAGATTTTTCGGATTCATCCCTAACGAGGCCATCGGTCCTATGGTTGTGGATGAATTTGGAAACCAGTATGTTCAAGTAAGGATGGAGTGATGGCGGCGGCATCCTCGCGGTGGACCTGTGTCCTCGGGCTCCGCCGTTGCGACGGCCTTTGCTCCAGCGTCGGCACAGAGCTTGGGAGGTAGTCCAGGAGAGGATGCAGATTGTGGTATGCATTTATGACATCTGAAAGACGGAACGTGTGCTGGGTTCGTGGTTCGTGGATGGCAGGTATGGTTTCCTCCTTTGGCATCTTAGTCGTGGTGGGGTGCCAGATCTGGAGTTCGATGACGTGTCCGGAGTGTTGCCCTGGTCTGATTCGTTCAACGGCAAGGGCTTCACTTTTGGTGAGCCACCTTGGAGGTCCACAAAGCTGCATTTCAGCGATGGAGCCGCGTTGAGCTCGGGTGAGGAGGTGATCCGTCATTTTTTCTTCTTCGGTGGCTTCTATGTGGTGCCGGAGACAGGTGAAGGGCGTTGGTGTCAAGCTCAGAAATGTTCTACTATCTTTTCAGTTTTGTCATGTCGGTCCTTACGTGACTTGTACTTTGATCTTTATAATATGAATGAAACACGTATTATCATGCAAAAAGACGTCTCTTACATGGGACATGATGGGACGGAGGGAGTATATGTTAATTTTATCAAAAAGTTGGATAGCCAAAGCTGGTAGGTGGCCTAGCCACCGGTGGTTTAATTACTGAAAAAGAAATAGAATAAATATCCAAAAAAGAGTCGATTTGGACATGGACGTATTTGAAACTCAACTCAAACTGTTATAAACCAACAAAACCTATATAATGTTAATACGGAGATAAATTTATACTTACCCTTTTAATGTGTTCACCAATCTCGATATCCATGATAAGCATGCTAAAAGTTTGTCGGATTATAAAGCCAATATTTTTCTTCAGTCCACACACACACACACAAAAAACTAGGAAAGCACTATATTTTGTGTAGCAAAACCATGAGGTAATATGTCCATGTCATGGCTTTAATAATCACCAATAATTATTATTATAGTGTGGAGGTGGGAGTTAAGTTGACATGGACAGGAAGACGACCCTTGCCACATACTCCTGCATACCCAACAATGACCAATTACTCTCTTTATTAACTATATGCAACGGAATTTAATTATTCTCAATACCCAAAATGTATAGACTTAATGCATGTGCAATTCAAATAGAATGTCATATACTCCCTCGGTCCCAAAACTAAAGTTAGTATAAACTTGAGTCACTTATTTTGGAACGGAGGAAGTAGATAGTAATGTCTCGTTTTCAAAAGCCCTAATGTGAGTGTGTACAAATGGAAATAAACTACAAACATGCAAATTGCAGCGAAAGAATATCTCCATTCTCAGTGTACACAAAAGAAAGGAAGAGAAGCTAATAGCCTAATATAAAAAATGAATAATAGTGCTCACCGCTTTGCACAAGTACTTGTTTGTTGTGGCAGATCTACAGTGAGTAATTTGCCTGGGTGAGACCAAAGGAAGAGCATGGATTTTCTATCCATATGACCCAGTCTTAGCATAAAGCCCGCTGTTTTGCTACAAAGTTGGGCGCACACACACAAGTTTGTTGCGATGGAAAAATGAAAATGAAAACAGGTCAAGATCAGTATGGTCCTGTGCTAAAAGGGTTTTTGCGTTGCCCTGTATACTTCCGTATGTTGTTTATACCGAGGAACCTAATTGATTTTTAGCACAATGTTATATGACCAGACACAGAAAGGAACCCTAACTATTTCAACAAACATTAATTGTTATGTGTCGACGTGGTAGCTACCTAGTTCACGTAGTACTACAAACCAAAGCGTTTTGGAGTGAAGATAATTCGGTGTTCTGTAGTATGCGGTTTCTGTGATAATTGTGTTTCAATCAAAATATTTTAGCCATTATGGTTGTACTATACATAAATAAATGGATTTGCTGATTCTCAACTAGATGAGAATTTTTTCCGCAAAAAAAAACTAGATGAGAATTAATAAAGTCTCATCTAACTCCTACAATACTCGATTAACGAAACAAAAAACAAAAGAAAAAATCCCAATGAATCTCCGCGTAAAATCGAATGGTGTAGAAGTTAGATGAGACATAGTTATTTCTCATCTACATGTGACCTAGACACACCCATAAATAAATTATTATGATTATTTAAGTCTCAGAATAATTGGTTGGAGTCAATTAAATTTATGTGAATATTTTGGTCTTTGGTCTAGAAATAACTGAAAGTTAAATGATTTTCTTGTTGCTGAATATTAGTGAAACCAAAATTCAAAACCATGGGTATACTACAAAAGCACTTCCTAACAAAAGAAAATCAACTCAAAATAAATAAATCATTATTTACTTCCACATTCCCTGCCATTTTAAAAGGTTTAAGTTTAAGCATTTATAAAGTTAGTTTATGCATGTGGAACCAAACTAGCACTCCCTCCGTTCGGATTAATTAAAGTTTTAAGATTTTTCTAAGCGAAACCTTTGTAAATTTGAATAAGACCGTAAAAAAATCCGCAAGGACCTACAATGTCAAATATATATAATACAAAAATATATTTCATAATGAATCTGTTGAAGTAAATTTTATTTTGTAGATCTCTACTCTTATAAAAGATTCAGTTGGTGATGATGGTGTGTCTGACATCCGTTATTTCTGACCATCAGATCTACATCTAACGACTGCGAGGCAAGTTATGACATTTTTGCAACAATATCCCACTTCTCTGCTTCAATTTACAGGAAACCCTTTAGTATCTTAAAACCAACCATATTCCTCATCAAAATCAACCATATACCTCATCAAAACAGACCAAGAAATATATTTTTGAGTGAAACATGATATATTTTAGTGGTATATGTATATTAAAAATAGATTGTTTTCTTTTAAATTTATGAATATATATTATTCTACTTTGGATCCATTGAGACGCACGTGCATATTGCTAGTATTGATATATTTTTATATAGACTTGGTCGAACATAATGAAGTTTGACCTAGAACAAGTCTAGAACTTCAACTATTTTGGAAACGGAGGAGATATAAACAAATAGTCTTGCTAAGTCCCAGTCGACTCAAACTTCGTTAAGTCTCAATCGATACTATAACGGTGAGATCTTATACTAAGATCCTTACAATATTTTCTTTTCATTTTTTTTTCTTTGTTGCATGTTATGTCGCTTGACCAAGATTTGAGATTGAGACCTAACCACACCCATAAACAAATGCATACAAAATCTTTTCTTACCTAAAGCTGTCGCTGGGGGTAACGACACCGTCGCCGCCAGTCTTGACGTCGTCGTCGCCCCTGCGTGGCCCGTAGTAAAACTTCAAGTCCTCCTTCGACGCCACGACACTGACCTTCCTGTTCCTCGCCGCGGCGACGACCACCCTGGCGAGCCCCGTGAACGGGCTGCCCTGAGCGGGGGGCTGCCGGTAGTACCGCGCGCCGAGGAGCAGCGCCGTGAGGCCGACGATGCTGGCGGCGCACGAGACGCCGAAGCCGAGCGTCCACGACACCGTGTCCTGGAGGTAGACGATGACCGTAGCGCCGAGCACGGTGGACGCGTAGAAGAAGATGAAGTACCAGTTGAAGAAGACGTCGCGGTCGGCGGCGGCCTCGAACTGGTTGGCGCCCATGGTCGCCTGGTTGAACCGCGCCCCCGCCGCGCTCAGGCAGAGCAGGAACACGGCCGCGTACAGGGCCGCCATCTGCCCCGTCGACGCCTGCTCGCACGGACCGGCGCCGAGCTGGCACGCCGCCGGCCGGAGGCCGGGAAGACTCGCCGTCAGCGTGAACATGACCAAGGACTGCACGCGCGACACGGAGCGGTCAGTGGAGCGGAAGCTTTGACTTACATGTGGGCGCGCGCGCATGCAGATCATAGACTTACCAGGACGGCCATGACCATGGCGACCGCGACGATGGGGAAGCAGCCGAAGAAGGCGTCGGCGACGATGGCGCCGGCCACGGGGGCGACGCTGATGGAGCCGGAGATGATGTTGGAGATCTGCGCCGCGTCGACGCTCGGCACGTTGTACTCCTTTATCAGGTAGACCACCAGGTTGGACGTGGCGCCGCCGGTCGCCAGCCCGAGGCCCAGTATGGCCACTGCGAACATCGATCACACGGCCGGCCAGACACAGACTTAATTATGATCATGCTCCACAGACTAGATCACACACGAGTAGGGTGCACGAACCTGCGAGGAAAGGGAAGGTGATCCATCCCCCCTTCTTGTTCCTGGGTTCCTTGAGGGACTCGTGATCAACGCTGAGGTGCCCAGGCTCCTCCTGCTGCGACCCGTTGGCCTCCATGGGTATGGTCTCTCTTGCTGCAATGATTGAGCTAAGAACGCAGGCGTAAGTCAGTCGAAAATATAAAATAGCACAGCTGCACCCCGGCCCTCTTATCCGGGTCGTCCATATACATCGGGATGTGCGTCAGCCTTTACCGTAAGATGACCAGGCCACGGTTACATCGGGTGGATTAGTAGTCCCCGTCGCCCGTGATATGCCTACTTCATAGCCTAGGTACTGTTCAGCTAGAGAAAAGTTCAGACACTATCCGACACGGGGGGAGGCGGCCCGTGACAAAGGTCTTTCTGGGCCCCCACTCGTACCTCCAGGAGCATGCTAGGCGGCGGGGGAGGGGGATCCAAGGAAGGCAGAGCATGAACTGAAGCCAAATCCTTGCGGGAGGGGGGGGGGGGGGGGGGGGGTTGGCTTCTGGTGAAAGAGGAGTCGCCGGGACGAGCGGGCCGCTGGGAAAATCCAGCGTCGGGCAGCCGGGGGACGACCAGTGCCGGGCCGCGGCGGGCACCGCCGCCCAGGTCATCTCGCGCCGCCAACCATTGAACGGAGCTAGACCAGGTAAACTTGTGATTTCAGCTAATCGCATAGGTTTTGTAGATGGTCGGGATGTTTTTTGGGGATGGGGCGCATACCAGGATTGAGATTATTCATGGATTTGTTTCGCAAGATTAGGGTCAGGTTTGGGGCAGCAAATAAGCGTCAGGTGTTTGTGGACAATCAGCCATTATGCAGGTAAGATGGCATGTAATCATAATATTTGAATCTCGGACTGTTAATACTGGGATCCAGGGATGCAAAACGATATGCACATTATGTACTGATTGGATAGCGCAGGGTAGCTGATACTGATGCAGTTTTAGAAGTACCAAGGTTTTGTAGTTAGCCTTTTTTGTTAGATGGGGATGCGCCAAGGTGTTTGTTGGGTAACAGCCGTAGAAAAGAAATCAACGTTTTTGTTTATCCGTATCAAGAGTTCTACATTTGACCAATGCTCTGAATCTGCAGAACTACAGCAAGCTCAACAAGCTGCCCACAATCATTGAAGAGGACGAAATAGACAGGGCGACGGGTATAATGGCCCTACTTTCAGATGTTCAGTTCAGAAGGTGTACTCTGTTATTTCGCAGTTTGACCAACAGAAACGAGAAATCGTTAACTCTATGGGTTGGGGTGGCACTCTATCCATGCCTCTGATCAGCAAACTAAGCGTCAGACATATGGTCTGGCTTCTAGGGATGGTGGATGAGGTCAGACAAGCCATTGTACTGGGACCGAATAAGGTTTTTAAGTTCAATGAGAGTGATGTTGGGAAGGTATTCGGGATCCCAGCAGCTGGAACAGATGTCATGGACAGAACTCTTGATAGGAGTGACACTGTATATGCATACTTGCGTGGTCGTTTGGGGATAGAGAACAAGGAGGTAAGAAGTCTGAAGAGCATACAGTCCATACTGTCACGTGACTACAAGGGGAAGATGTCACAAACAGAGGTGGCTGCATTCAAAACTGCGTACATCGTATTCATGATGACACATGTATTTGCACCGACAGTCAAGAATGACTACTTCTACACTGATTATTGGCCAGCACTGGTCGACCCGGATAGCTTGGATAAGTTCAATGGGGAAGATATATTGTTGAAGTACTGTGCGCAGCCGCCGTTAAGATGAAACAAGATATTCGCAGGAAAGCCATGGTGTCGAACATAACAGGATGTCTGCTCTTCCTACAGGTCAAGACGTTTCAGATACCTCATTACTTCATCAGCACACAGCTGATGTTACAGTATACGCATCTGATAAGCGACGGGTTATTAATATTGTTTTTTGTTGTATTGTTTTTCGGCATGTTTCTCAGGTTTTCTATCTAGACAACATTCAGTTGGGGGACTTAAGCATGACACATGATGTGTTCCCCAGAATTAAAGCTTTCACCGCGGATAAAATTAGAGCCATGATCAATGCCGACAAAAGGCCAATGGATTCATCGAAAAACGGAGATTTCATTTATGGAATTCCAGCAGTAAGTCCCCACCCAGTTCAGAATTCAGATTAGCACCGCAACTTCGCTGATAGGGCATACTCATCTTTTATATGTGTTTCGTTTTGCAGCCACGTGATGCTGATAGTTCAGCATATTCTAGGGCAGATGACGAAGATAATGCGCAACAAGGGGGGGGGATGCTTGGGCATGTGCAACCAAGATTTGTGATGCTATGGGCTTGACGCATCAGGTGACATTCCTGACCGCATCGGTGTTTCACATGATATTCGTGCGTTGTCAGAGAGCCAGTCCTTTTTAATTGATGACATACATTTTCTGAAACCATATGACTGATCTGTGTGCAGGCCAAACTTAACCTATATAATGAGCTGACAGCACACCAAGAGGGCATCATTAAACAGGTTCAAGTTATGAATGCAAAATTTTATGGGAAGATATACAAAATGTTGAATGACAACAGCTTTACACGTAATAAGGGTGTGATGCATGCATCTGGGTTGACGATTGTAAGTAGAAACAACAATGCCACGAAATCGTCAACAGTGGAGGCTGATATGGCTTCTGATGGTACGTGTTACGACATGTCAGACACGTAATTTTTATTAGTCTTGTTAGCATGCATCCCATATGTATATGTGGTCATGTGTAAAACTAATAAGTTGTTGACATAAGTTTTATATGTTGGATCGCAGATGTGAGCAGCCCAGAAAAGAGGAACGATGAAGCTTTCGTTCTCCATATGCAAAATAAACGCCCTCGTGTGGATATTGATGCAACAAGCAACGCAGTAGCATCGCAACATGGTGGGGGGCTGAGATCTAATTCTGAGATGGATGTCGATCTCAATGTGGCCGACCTGCTGGCTAGTACGCCTGAGGGGAACACAATGGATGTTAGGAAACATGTGAACACAGTTCGCTGGGACAATGAGCCGAGTTTTGATTTAGGTCTGGATTTCACCCCGTCACCAAAGGTGGGCAAGAATAAGAGTGTTAGCTGTAGATATCAAGATGGTGGTTATGCTTTATTCGGAAATATATCTGATGGGGATGCTGCTGACATTAACAACGGATCTCAAGGTGTTACATCATCATGCGAATCGTGGCGAAATGATGGCATCGCGGGTGGGAGTAGTGATGGTCAAGGACCAAATCAGTCATCACACACCCCCAGCGCATGTCCTTCAGACAATTTGGGCACTCCTGCAAGTTCAGTAGCCGACTCTGTTCCTCCCTACTGGTACCTCAGTGAGCAGACAAGGTCGTCCTCACCGACATCCGTTGATAAGATTATTCAAGACTATTTTGTATATGAGAAGGACACAAGGTTTACGGACATTATTAACCTCAACGCAAAGACTTTGGATTTCGACGTCAGCAACTCTCCTGTGGTCAAAAGGAGAACTGTGTCACACACAAACCATGTGGCAGGGCCATGCATCACTGCATTGGCCAATCATGAGAAGAAGGTCATAGACGATTTTTTCTGCTTCGTAGCAAGTATGTAAGAATCACATGCAGAGAAATGGTGAGACATCAACGTTCTCTTGCAAACATTACTAGGTTTTTTAGAGAACACGGTTGCTGGGAAAGGTTCTTGCAACGTATGTCAAGTAATGGTTAGCAATTCATCGTATTTATATTATACACCATAATTGCTGACATAACCTTGTGTCTATTCATTTTATCTGTACAGCGTGTGGATAATGCATCACACACCAAGCTACATAGAGGTGACCGCAGACCAGCTGAAGAGTTCCTTCTGCGGTAAGGTTGATGTAGATCACGACATTTTTAGCCTTATGATTCGGAGACCGAAACAGATAGACCACGGAGCTGCCCAAGGCGGAGATATGACCAGAATAAAACATTACATGGAGGCTGATCTCATGGTAACATGTCGCATCAAATATTGTAGTTTTAACTAAATGAATGAGGCGTGAAACACCTTGTTTTTTCATAAAAGCGTCCGTTTACATATCGGCGAGTGTAATTTTGTCTATGGGCTTCTTACTACTTGCTACTTTGTCCTTTTTGGCAGATGCGTGTGATGGCAGGAGATATGCCATGTCAGCATAAATCCATTCGGGATCAGTTCATTGGAGATCATATCACCTACGACGTACCAAATTGTATGCTGGTATGTAAAATGTATCATGGAATATGAGCAAGCATACCATTTCTTTCATGTTCGAATGATAAGTTGAGTAATTTTTTGTCCAACGGATATGTAATTGCGATGCAGATTATGTTTCCGGCCTACGTCAGCTTCGCTTGGGTATGTTACGCAATACATACAATTAAAAAGAAGGTGTTCATCTATGACCCGACATTAGCATCGGAGAATGGTGGAGCAATCAAACAGCTACATATGAGAAACTGCAACCTGTTGAAGTCTGCTATGACTGAGTTTGCAAAAACATATTTTGAATCTTGGGACTTCGGGTTCGGTGATTTAGAACCGGCTATTATTCATCCTAAACGTCAAGTGTCTGAAAGGTAATCAATGAATTCTCATGGTTTCTCTTGCGTTAAGGACACATTCAATATTAATCCCTTCGTCAGTAAGTACCTGTCGAAAAAATGGATACAGATGGTCGTAAATAGAACCAGAATACATCCAGTTACATCCATTTTCTCGAAACAAGTGTTTCCAGTCATAGGAAGAAATTGTTATATATTACTACGATGTACCGTTGAATTTTCAGTGATTCAAGAAAATCATGATATTTACGTATCGTCATTGCAGGCACCTATCTGGGTTTTACACAATGAACTTCTGCAGGAACTTCATCGGTGACCAAGAGACAGATAATATTCATGTGGTAAGTATGCTGATTTAGTAGTCGTTGAAACCAAAAAGATAGAATAGGACATCACAGGTTCAAATGACCTGAATCATTTGTTACTACTGTTTTGATCATGTTTCCGCAATCATATCCAGGACGATGACAGTTCTCTGGCGGCATATTACCTTTACGACATTCTACATCTCAAGGGGAACAATGCAAAGAGGCCACATCAGTTCATCGAGTCTATCGATGAATGATACAAAATCGAGTCTCGAATGAATGTAAGGGGCGAATGTTGTTAGGGGCACATGTTGCATGGGACCGTATCTGTTTGGGTCCCAAACGTTTGTATGTTAATGCACTAGAATGTCTTTGCGGACCTATATATTATGCTGTCAAACCACCGAATGGGTTTGAAGGTTATGTGTGAGCTAATGTAGTCGGAGACGACTAAATATATAAATTGCTTGGTATGAATGTCAAGATATGGACTGCCAGTTTGCATGATTTTCATTGCTTTTGAATATATGTGTGATGTTAGATTGTAAACGAAATTCCGATGTCATAGGCCAACAATTACGTTTCCATAGGTCGGTCAATTCGTAGTCAAGTCGGAAACATGTACCTGGCACATATTAACATCACAATGTACCTGGCACATATTGGGCTTGCCTTGCGATCACGTGCATGTGGAGTATACTATAATCACGTGTCGTGTACCAAGCATGAGTGATCCTGATGCCATGTACGAGGTACAAGAGGAGTCGTCCGGTTGTCATGTACAAGGTACAAGAAGAGTAGGCACGGTCTGGGTTCAACTGCGAAACAGTACGTGCCAAGCACAAGATATGCGGGCACATGTGCCGGGCACATGATGCGTAATATGACAATATGGATGGAAGGGATGTGGGTTATATACCAGTGATGAACATATCATATGCACTGTGATCATGTAAGAAGAATTTCCGATGTTGCAACATAAATCACAAATTCCATTCATGTCATTGCGCGCGTTGCATCCAACATAAACATACAACCATGGGAAATTATAGTTTAGCAATGCAGAGCAGATCACCATTAGTAGAAAATATGCCAACGGATCGGAAATATAGTCAACGGACATGCATAAGTGGAAAGGTCACATAGTCACATACCGCACACAGAAGGTTACAGGTTCCAGGTTCATGAGTTCTCACAAAAGAGCAGGCATTGAGATGCTGCACGATCAGCGAGGAGGCACATAGGGACTAATAAGCTGCCTTAAACAGACACTAGCACGACATAGGTGTTTTAGGATAAGATGCACACCCGGACGATCATGGACGCAGAACCAGCGCGTTTGTGAAAAGTGATGACCACAATATCATCTTCCTTCATTTCAAGATTTTCGACATACTTCCGAAAACCTCCTTGAATGATGAGCCTGCCATCTTTTGATTTCTTGAACGATGCCGTTACATGAGCTCCTACATCATCATGCAGAAGGATGACGCCTGAATTGTCCAAGACGCCCGCATTGCTCTCAATGAGGTTAACGGCTTTCTTTGGGATCCTCTGTACCATGCAAACAACAACATCACGTTTGTGAGCGGCCGTCCATGAGCTGACAGTGAGTTATGAATCAACAAACGCGTATATCTAAATATCAGGTTTATATCCACTAACCATGTAGCCGTCCTCAATGTCAACGCCATTCATCTTGTGCACAAAAATGCAACACACGTCTTCTAAATCACCGAATGCACACCTGATCATCTTTTTCATCTCTGAATATTCGAAACGAGGTACACTCCTGGTGTACACGCAATTGTCGATGAGCTCACGCTTCATGAGTGACAGGCCATTCAAAGCTGGACAAAAGATCAAATTTTTAAGCTGACATGCATTATTCAACGAAGCTAAAATGCTCCAAAAAATGTTACATATCACATAGATGTGGTTTCAGTGCGGTAGCCTTACCAAGATAAGGAAGCGGCTTCTGCCTCACGCCATCTCTCTCGACATCCACAAAAAACCTTCCATTGCCTCGGGGGAGGCAGATATATACCATGTCGCCAGGCCGCACGACATACTCATCAAGAAACCTATGCCAGCCATCACCATGAATCCTGGTCTTCTTAGCTCCATGATCAATCAACACTTCATACTCCAGTAGTTCTCTGGTTACAAAGAATGTCTTGCACATGGGCTTATTCTCTCTGGCAGCAATGGACCGCATATGCTCAATGCATGACCCGATCACACGCCTGTTGCAGCATGGGACAAACTGCAGCAAAATGTGGCCAGAAATGTGCCAAGGTGTCAATCTTATCATCGATCATATGTAAGGACATATATAGCTAATCAACGACATGATAGTTCCATCTTACAACTTCAACCCAATAGAAGGTTGTCATTGGAACTGAAATGTGGCAGGGCGGTCCGTCGAGATCTCCACATACGGCAGGAATCATACTCCCCTAGTGTACGTCCACGGTTCAAATCGTTTGCACCTTTTAGGCATGTATATATAACATCGTGTGTGCGCAGGCTTTATACATGGAACTGGTCCGAAACACCAATGACCAAGTCGATGAGTCTAAGGATCCTCGTATGGCAGCATACAACCCGACGGTAATGAAGAACATGATTAACTCCACCAAATACCACAGGAGGGCAGGCCTACTTCACAAATACGGCGTACGCAAGGTATAATGTCGTGTGCATTTTTGGACCACCTTGCTGAGATTTTTGTCACGCAACACAATTTTATGATTCCGATACTTACTGACCGGCTGTTTCTTAACATTTCAGTTCTTACGTAATCGCATTTTAGAGCCAGAAGATGAAGCCGAAGGAGGAGATCACAGAGCGCGCCTTGGGGCATCTGACAATAGCTTGACGCCTAACCGAGAAATCATGCGAGATAGCTCAGACGATCATGAATCGTACGATTCTGATTGTGATAAGGTACTACTCTTCCCGCATCAAATTCACAGAACAAAACACAAAATTTCTTATGTTTGATTCCATGCACCGGCAAAAATATTTTCCCTTAATTTCTTTCTGGCTTTCGAATTATGATAACAACCATTCAAGCATTTTCTAACAAACAAGATCCATAACTTATAACGTGATTTTGGATACAGAAAGCAACAAAAGTAGCTGGTGCAGCCTTGAGGATGCTCATCAGGGATGGATTGCTTCCGGGATTGGGAGATGCAGTATTAGGCAAGCGTGCAGCTACATGCCCAGCAAAACGTCCGGTCCACATGATCGAGCCGACCGACTGCGAAAATACTTCTCGCCGACAGATCCCAAACCTGGAAGTTAGAATGAGAGAAAGTAAGCACAAGTTTGTGCTGGTTTTCATCTCTCAAATTTATTTTTGCCACGTGGTTTACATGATACAGACGTTATATGATCATGGGTTAACACGACATTTTAAATAGGCGCAGGCAAAAGGCCACTCAATATGGACGCCACTTACGAAAAAACGTTCTCTCAAGATAATGCGATATCGACTGGTAACTCGGAATGACTTAATATAATACTCGTGTAAAACTTTCCCATGTTTACTTTTGTAAGGAAATAGTCGGTGAACATTTAGTGCAATATCACCTCCATCCGAACTGACCTTACCAAATCATTGTATGCAAATGTACAGAGTTCAATAGGAGGGAATACAGCTCATACGACGGATGCAACACTAGCAATTATTCTAGACTGAAGGCCAAGCTGTCTTTCAAATATCGTTCAGGTATGAACTTGTGTATGCATATTGAGAACTAAATGATCGTAAAATTACAGGAAGAGCCGCACATGCAAAAGTGACACATTTGCCAAAAGTTCCTGGCACTGCTACATTCCCTATTGTGCTACCTGATGATGGCAACGAACAGAATGCAGGTCAGTTAATACGACTTAGATATCGGCATTAAGTAATGATTCAAACCCCAGACCAAAATCTTATAGATAACCAAAATTGTATGATGTTATTTCGACAGATCGTGCGAATGATCAGAATGCCAGCAATCCCACGGATGACGGCTCCCAAAACGGTGGTAAAACACAAACTTCAGATACCAAAACATTCTGATAAAGTAATATATCTTGATGCAACCGAGCAATAACACAAGGCCATCAATTTTTTGCAGCTCTCAATTATATGTTAATGCGTAGGAGTCAGCCCACAATCGAACAATTAGCAGCAAAAACTGATCAACATATAGATCGTGTGTCACATACAGCCGAAGGTAAACATAGTGACCAACTTCATTCCGGTACGGTATGTTGTTAACCTGCCATACTAAATCAAACACCGTTCATATGTGCATCTGAACGGCGCAGATGACTTACCAACGGCGCCCCGTATAGTATGCGAGAATGAAGCTGCGAATCTGGACCATACTGGCTTTGAAGAGCCAATGGTGCCTGGAATGTCAGAAGACATTCAGGGTATGCATAGCAAGCGATGTTGCGTGTAACAGTTGATTTATGCATTCAGTATCACTAACCATGTTGATCATATTGATAAGTTTATCCTGAAAATCCACATGGCCAGACGAACATATTCGAGAAGACGTTGCCCAGGATGTAGCTGCACGCGATGACACTCGTAGCGTCCAACCGGAACACGAATCAGTTCGCCAAAATGAAAATGCACATGCAGGGGATTGCACCGAAAATAATTTTGGCAACGCTGATGCGGTTCCTGTGATACCAAGTAACAATGGGGGTCTGTAAATCGTCCCCATGACAATACATCTCGTATGAATGCTGCGGGCCACATATATATGATGGATACGAATGAGCGTCCGGCTGATATCGCTGGTGGAGAAGATGTCTCTTCACGTGGTGTCCCACCAGGCGTCCCCAACCCAATGCTGGATGGTGAGTCCCCATTAAGTTTACTGTTATGAAACACAAATGCCCCCCCATGCATTAATTATAACAATATGGACCATACCGAAATATAATGGTTAAACGTATGTTGTTAGGTCCATCAAAGACGTGTATAACTAAAAATCAATTCAACTTACTCTTTATTTAATCATTACAGGCATTCATACACAAACTTATAGTTAGCATGAATTACCCTGTTTGTACACCCGTAATAATATATCATATCACAAGCGATAGTCACCATACTGTAATGATTTTCTACGAGCGTATTGATATTTAAACTCACTTAAACAATCCTTCACCACCTAGTCTCAGCAATATCCGGCCAATAGGTCCGTGTTGCACCAGTTACATGGTTGTATTTGTATACATTTTATTAATAGTCATGAATCTCTTTTACTCGACATACAGACGCGCTCAACATTCTAACCATGGTGTCCATAGCCGCCGAGAGGGGTATATATCCACCTCCGGCTTTAAACCGCGGTGCGCCACCCAGCATTACGGTAACACACAGCATCGACGATGGTAAGATCACAGAACAAAAATCAATCATGATACTAGTCCACCCGCACAACACAACAGTACCCCACCCCACCCCACCCATCCCCTCCCGATGCCAAACCAACAGCTATTGACTATCGGTGTGCTTGTGTTATCTTTTCAGGTGCATCAAATGTGGGGGGATCATTGGCTAAGTCTGTATCTGGAAACGCCAACATGGGTCCTGCCTCGGACATTGGAATTGAGGAGGTCGTGCCGGGCAACACTCAACATGTTGCAAACCGAAACATTTTCATGGTAGATAACAGAGTACCCATCATTTGGCACAATCTGAGGATTTATGCCCGTATGAACGGGCAAAGGTGTTGTTCCAATATCTGGTAAAACCAGGGCCCTTGACTGATACGTCCAGGTGCGTATACCTTAAGTGCTTGTGCAGTTGTAGACTGGATCACAAAATCATATCATTTGCTGATAATCCTACATTCAATCGATTGTGTTAAGGTCTTATATCAGAATTATGTATCCTGTATCTGAGATCATTGCTGGGGAGCATCTCATAAATGAGTTGACAGAGCAGTCGGATGTGGCTAAGAAAACTTTTGCTGCCATAGCATGCTTGTATAACGAGCTTCAGGACAAATCGGACCACCGAAAGAACAATCCTAATTGCCAGTGCACGCATTTTCTGCCACCTGAATTCGCTGCAAGTGTAATTCCATGTGGCGTCCCACATATATAGAAATATATGGTAGATGAGGATGCAAGCAACGTTCCGCTTTATTCTGTTGATCCTAATGCTTCGTCTAATAACGTACATTATTTTGTTTTGGTTGCCAGGAAATCGCCATAGAAGAGGACGGATGCAATTTCCCGCTATACTATGTTATGTCCATGTTTAATATTGGTGGTGTGGAGACTCATAACCCGCAGTTCTGTGATAAGGTACTCACGAGTCATTACATCTAGATAATACCAAAACTTTTTCTTATGATGCGGGGCAACTCTTAAACCCGGAATGATCGATGTGAATCGTGCAGTTCGTCGTACCGCACAAGGAGAATAATATATGGACGACATATCTTTATGACACAAACTCAAAGAAGGCATACATGGTGGATTGCACAACAATGTCAGGCAGGACTATGACTGAAAGGCACCAGGACAAGGCTGAAACCATCCTGAAATCGCTATTCTACTCTGTTGAGCTCATAAGGGGAAAACCGGAATGGGACGTTAAAGACTGGGAGTTCTTACCGGGATGGCATGGGAGAAAAGAGATCAAATGGTACTGTCTACAACATCATATGATGTTTTCACAGATCAAATATACATGCTCTAAATTAGTTGATATCTGAACTAAATGCACTTTTATTCCACAGTGGATACACTGGTTTGGAGGCGGCATATGCATGCTGGCATTTCGGTGACACCAGGGTCCTGAAACACGCAGACAAGGTATATTAGTGAACAATCATCCTCATTAAGCCAAACCTTTACTTCCCATGTCATTGTTTGATCCAACACTATCTATCTAACATTGTGTCATTGTGGTTTCACGCAGACTATGAAGAGGTTCGTGAGAGCACTCGCATACCTTCTGCTGACCATGGAGTACAATGAGAACAGGATCGACGGGGCAAGCTTCACGGAGTGATCTGTTAAGAATGGAGGCCTCAGCAATATCCATTATCTATATTAGCTATATTATGTGGTACCATCGGTGATCGACTTCAAGATTGCACGTTGATGTTGTTCATCATCAAGTCTTAGTTATATCGGTTATGTCGTATTATGTTCCGGATGCCTTATGATGCACCGGCTTTGCGATTTGGTTTGGTTTGGAACTTATGCCTATGTCGTTATCCGTGTATTTGGTACTTAAGTATGTCTGTCGGTACGAACATCAAGTTAATTATGTGTTTCGATCACACTGTTGGGGTATTCTTGTTTCGATCATTATGTGTTTTTTTGTTCTCTCGAGAGAGTGTTATCGACAATTAAGTTTGTTGCACGTCTCCACGCTCATGGTTTTATTTTAAGAAAAACGTGGCTACAAGTGTAAAATATTTGGCTTATTCTTATCGTTGTTACGAACATGCGGTAAAACATGGTCTATGTAAAATCCAACATGAAACAACAGCCCAGTACTGGACGAAACATATGAACACAAAACGCAAATCATGTTGATTCGGTAAATATTATTATTAGTACATGAAAAGATCGTGGTATATGGTACCACCGACGGCATACATACCTCCTGTAAGCATGGTCGTGTCTTCAACGATCTATATCATGGCAATGCGCCGGGTGCCATCTTTTTGCCATCATACATTTTCAACCTGCATCACGCAACATTTTAGCATTACGTACCAACAGATAGGTCACATGGAGGCAAGTAAATTTAAACCATGTAAATCACAAGGCGGATGTGAATTGTAGCAAAATCCACGTCCACGTATGACGACCTAAATACATGGTTCATGACGACAACATTTAACATATCGGCAAGACGTAGATACATGGTTCATGACGACAACATTTAACATATCGGCAAACCTTAATGGCATCCACGTACAATTGCGGCATAAACACATGCGTGTATTACTACAAAGTGATCCAGCAAATAAGATCGTACAGGAAGTAATTTTACGTAATATTATAAGGAAGATATGATCACCAAATTTGATGACTTCATATGCTATTATGAAATAAGCAGGCTTAGAATATGTTTGCTTCACACTACACGTGCCCGATTAAAGCTGTGCACTTTCAAGCATTTTGAATATAGGCGTAGCGTACAAAAGCATACGTGCAAAACAGACAACGCTAGAATGCGACATCTAATTTCAACAATAATACAATGACAGCATCTAAACTGGTTCCATGCATACAACTAATCTGGGTAAGAAGCAGTCACCAACGTGCATGTGAGTAGTACAAACAAATACAACTTTGTGCACAACTTGCCCAGGTTCAGGCATGATTATAATTGAAGGCACTCGAACAGGTTTTGTGCAATGCCTCTTCTGGTGCATTTCAGACGTGTGTGTCCAGGCTCGTGGCATGTGCTACATATTACCTTCCTCTTCTTGCTGGGGATATTTGGCGATACTTCATCTTCTAACTCCTTAGACGGGGTATCTGTAGTCTGGTCATTATCATACAAGGAAGATAGAGCACGCTCCCTTGGCTTCAAATCACCACATGGATTTTTCTTCGCAGTTTTATTACTCTTGTTTTTCTTCTTAGCAGATGCTGCAGCATAATCCATCTTTGACTTAGGTCTCACGGACGCTGGCTTTCCACTTTTTTTCACCCGTTCAGGAGCGAGAACCGTGTTGACGTGGATGTTGACGAAACTCTCGACGTGTGGCGGTTCCAGAAGATGGTTGGTTTCAGTTATACTAGTGTTCTTCCGTATTGCAGCTGTGAGTTTGCCCATCCCTTCTACCGCAGCTTCTAAACTCTTCTTATCATGTGAACTCGCTTTCATGAGATCCTCGACAGCAATATGCAGGAGGTTCTTTAGATAACTACAGTCATCTGTATGTGGCCCGTTATCGCTCATGTCCATGCCTGCTGGATAAGATCCAGTTGCCCATATAGTCCATCGCTTCAAAATATTTCTAGAGGGGATCTTTAGAAAATCTTCACGAATCATTACCTGCACGGGGTGAATGGTTACAACTAATTATCTTACGGACTTGCTATTAATCTGGGATAGATAACCGTACGGAAAGAACGCATTATACCAATGCGGACATCATTATACCTTCAATGCATGTCTGCACAACATACCGACATGGTCGAACATCCCACAATCGCAGTTTATGAACTACCCGTCGTCATCAATCTTGACATTTCACCACTTCCTCTTTGTTGCATCCTTTACTTTGGATGGTGCGACACTAACCATGTATTGTGCACCGTGCACCACAGGTGTCACTACATAACTCCCACACTTATGAAGCTCGTCTTGGAACTTCAGCAAAACAGAGCGTGTGTATATTGATGCAGCATCATCCTCTATTGGATATGTGGATTCGTAAGTATGTGATTTCTACACACAAACGATGGCTCGTTAGCAAACCGACTAAACAGAATTCATAATGATATTAGATAAGGGATGTAAACAGAGTCGTGGGTCTTACATTTGCATTTAGATGGAATTCCCTTGCCTCATCGCTCATCCTTGACCCAAGGAATTTGTTGTATTGGCGAACAAACACGTGCATGGGGGATGACCTCGGTATGTATACTGTTTCAGCATATGATTAGCACTCTCGCTATGCTGTGTGCTTGTCATTCCAGCACAAAAAATTCCCTTGAAATACGGCTTTGCCCACATGACCCTCTTATCATATAGTCTGACGATATACTCATTATCACTGACATTGAACCTGTTCACGAGGGACAACCATTTGGATTCGAACTCATCGACACACATCACATCATTGACTAGCTTGTTGAATTCCTTCTTGAACCCAGAAGACTTGTTGTACACATGGCCAATATTTCCTTTAACGTCCCGGAGGACATGCCATTTACACCATCTGTGTTTAGTGTTAGGGAGAGCACTCTCAATCGCACCTTTCATAGCTAAAGCTTGATCTGAAAGATGAACAAATGCAGACACATATATACATGAGATCGCAAGCTAATCATGATGTGAATGATTTTTGTGATCAAATAGGTGTGTTAATTAGATTAACCAATACCTGTTAGGATCGTCACGGGATGCTTGTCATTCATCAGAGCCACAAAAGTCTTAAACAACCAATTAAAAGCAGCTTCAGTTTCCTCTCGCATTAGTGCACCACCGAATATAACAGACTGGAAGTGGTTGTTTACCCCGACAAACAGGGCAAACGGCATGTTATACAAATTGGTCTTGTATGTTGTGTCGAAGGTAATGACGTCACCAAAGTGAAAATAGTCCTGACGATTTTTTCCTGTTACCCATAGCATTGTACGGACACGACCATCTCCGTCTACGTCTATCTCAACCTTCAAATTCATGTCCTCCATCTTCATATCTTGCAGAAGTTTCATGGTTTTTTTTAGATCATCTTTTATTGTGTCCTGAGAGAATTTGGCACATAGTGTTCGTAATACTTGCTTCCTATAGGGCACTGCTTGCGAATTCCATTCTGCTCCACACAAAATGTTATAAACCTTGCCAACACTGACATTATTGCTTCGAAGATTCTTGATGAAGTCAAATGAAACAGGGTCTATGAAATCGTGTGAATTCCACTGGAGTTTTGCATCGTATCCAACCGACAAACGATGGTTGTGCTCCTTGACAAACATACTGACGTACCATCCATGATCCTTGGTACGCAGCAATCTCACCATGGCCTTGCAATCGATCTTGCATGATGACGAGTTTTCTTTGTCATTCTTGCCCTGTATAATTTTTCCACGACATGTGAAAACGGGTCAGACACACATGGTAATATAGTAGAGAACAAAATCTTAATGGGAAAAGAATTATCACAAAGTTATTACATACCGCACATTGACAAACAAGTTCGTGCATCAACTTGTACTTGTTTGTGTTAACTCTGCTTCTGCCATGCCGAATGCCGAATCCATGCTCCCACGAATACAAATTGTAGAAATCATATGCTTCTTGACATGAGTCGAAGTCGGTTCCGACCACTGGCTCGAAGATTTCACTGCCTCTACGATCATTCATTTCGAGCAGACGTCGCTCGATGGCCGTCTTTGTGGACGGAGGTGTCCTCGTGTCAGGGCCATTAGCCCCAACATTCCTGATTATAATGTAAGCAATCTGTTATCATTACGACAAAATCATAATATCCCAGCTAAAAATACATATTTAAATTGTTTAATGTTGTGGAATGATAGTATTATCGCGACTACGACCAGGCAACATCCGAACATTATTATTTGATTTTGAAAGACTATCATTAACAATCTACCTGATATGAAAATAAGCTCGATTACCGGAAATATTGATGACAACTTATGTTTTTTCAACGTTGTGACATGCGAATTACCCAGTCCTGAATAAATGGTGTATCTGTGTAGGCGGATGTGTTTACCGTTTCTTCCATCCACGCACAACTATAACGTTCCCAGAATCATCGTCACGTACATCTGGATTAAAATCTGAGCTGTAGGCGCATGCATTCGCGCCCTTCAGTGTGGCCGGAGGCGTTACTAGCCCTATGTGCGCACTGAAAAATTGAGATCAAAAGTTTAGGAGGACATACATGAGCTCAAATACGGCGATTTTGTGGATCGGACACACTGAAGATGGATAAACTTACTTGGAGAATGGCGTTTCGTCTGGGACTCGCGCGATATCCTGGATGGCTGGACGCCACGATAGATCCGACCCCGACAACCCTCCATCGATCGGCCTGACTGCGGAGGACGGGTCGCCGGCAGCTTGGTTGGATCTGTGCTCCGGCTCAGGAACAAGAAGGAGAGGGGATTCATAAACTCGCTTGGGGAATCTTAAGAAATCGACTATAACGCATCCCAGACGAGCGTTGCGATTAGTACACCAGTATCCAGTCTAGATACGTACCTGCAGTCGGCCGCCGGGGAGATTCCCGGTGCGGCGAGCGCCGGCGCCATTGACTCGCCTCCTTGCACCCAATCCATCACAGCGAAGACTTAGGAGACCGAGCAGTGCGCTGTATAGGGGAGAAAAAATCAGCCGTGCTCACGGGCCGCGTCGGTATGCAAGGGGCCCGGTAGAGACAAAAAAATATAGAGGATGCGGTGGAGCTGTTACCCTACGACGACAGGCACCGTGACAGAAGTCTGACACTGTAATACGTGCACTAAATCGCTATCCTGCGGTGGGCATCTCGAGGGAAGGGGCGTCGCTTCGACCGCTACGATAGCGCGGCCCCGGTGCAGCTGTACGAAAAATCCGCGTCCGTAAGTCAGTGAGTATGTGCAGCGAAAAACCGCTAGGTGCCATGGCTATTACTCCTATATTATACAGTGTATATTGTCGCAGCATCTCTAGCAAAGACGGCTAGACGGTGGAGTTGGCCAGCTATCTCTTTTGACACGAGGAAAAAAAAAGGAACGAGAGCACGCTAAAGATCCATGTCTGACTTGTCTACGTACAGTCCGTTAGTGACTCAGTGTCAAGTGACCCCGCTTTTCAAATAGATTAATAATCGGATGGTGGTATATAATCTGATGAGCTTTTATAATAGATTCATTCATGTGCTTTTCGCAAAAGAAAAAAAAACGAGCAATTCAAAAATACATACTTTTAATATATATACTGTTTTACTAAAACACATTTTGATGTGCCATAAGTATTGCACATTTAAGTCCTAAGTCATTGATCTTACGCGGAGGTTCGTGTGGATATTTTCTTTTTTCCTTTTTCTTTTCCTTCTCATGCGTGATTGAGTGACTTAGATGTGCAATACTAGGGCACATTTAGATATGTCCTAGACAAACTCTTTTCTTTTTTATACCCGGTGTTTCGATGGGCTTTCCTGGGATGTGATTCCGTGTTATTTACTATTCGACACACACTTATGTGATGAAGTGTTTTATAGCCGCATGTGCTATATTAATGGTACAATGTTGCATGTTAGCGCTTCTCTTTTTTATTTTTGAACATAGTACAGACACAAGCGTTCATATATATGCGTATACGCTCACCCTGAGACTGAGTCGGCTTATCACCTTGAGATTTTACGAAGTCACCGTAGGCGCCTCGTAGTGGACTGAAACGTCTCCTCAAACTGAGCGGGCATCGCCGGAAATCCTGAAATAAATCCAGGATAAATGCAAGCACCAGAACTTGAACTCTGGTGGGCTGCGATATCACTGTCCTCCTAACCATTCAACCACAAGTTGGCACTGATGTGTTTTGCAGGTTGATATTGATTATTTTGAGAAATAGTTAATCTAGTTAAAGTCGTGAATCCAATCTAAAATCAAATATTTTAATTTAATGAGAGATCTCCTTGAAAATTCATTGACCCAGTTAAAATTGTGAACCAAATCAAAACTGAATATCTCAATTGAAATAGAGAACACCAAAATTAAGTAGCATAGTGAATTAATCCCTAGATAGATTCGGTTGTTATAGAAGTAATGATTACTGCCACATGAAGGCAGCAGTATATTCCGCCTCCTATTCTATTGGTTACTTTTTTCAGACGGCTGTTGGTTAATTACATGCACTATTTTTTTTAACAAAGTACATATATAGATACTCACATACATGTATATACACTCAACCCTATAAACTTACACACGTCCATCTTACTCCTATTAGCATCTTCAAGATACTGAGTTGACACAACATCTTGAGGATGACAAAGCTGTCACAGACGTCTTTGTAGTCGACGAGATGTCTTCTTCAACTAAACACACAACGCCGGAAGGTCTGACATAAATCTCAAAAAGTACGACCATCGGTATCAAGTCTAGCACTTGAACCCTAATGGGTTTGTTTCAATACAAGGACCTAAGAACATCTACAGCCGGGCGCCCCAAACCCATCTCATACGCCCAGGCGGGCCGCCCGGTCGCGATTTTTTGACCTAGACGGCCCCCTCAAATGGGCCACAAACATCCGGGCTGACCGGCACCCCTCATATCCAGCCCAAATATGGGGCCAATATGGGGGCGCCCGGGCACGCACGCCACGACGGACTGACGACGGGGTCCCACGCGGAAACGCCCGAAAACCCGGCGGTCTGAAGCTCGTCTCCTCCGTCAGACCGGTGTCGCCGCGTGGCGCCACTCCGGCGGGCCGCGTAGTGCCTAGCCCGGCTATTTAAACCGACCAACAACACCGAAACCCCACCATCCATATTTTCCTCCGCCTGTCCGCCGCCGCCACCACTTTCCACTCCCCCCATCAGCCTAGTAGCCATGCCCCCACGCCGCCGGGTGAGGAGCGAGCCATTTCTAACGCCGGAGCGCCGGCTCGAGCTCCTTGAGCATATCCGGGCAAGACGCGAAGCCCGGATCGTCGCGGGGCTATCTTCGGATGCAGTGGATTCGGAGGAGGAGTTGGAGGAGGACTAGGAGGAGGAGGATGTGGGGGACGCTGGCGACGCGGATCTGCAGGCGGAGCAGTAGGCCATCCTAGATTCCTTCCGCTCGGAGTCGGCTGCGGAGGCCAGATGCCGTCGCCGGCAGGAGATGGAGGCGCAAAAGGCCGCGGAGGAGGCAGAAATGCTCGCCTACATGGATGAGGTCGAGCAGGAGGAGGATGAGCTGGAGCCCTCCTACCCGGCACCGTCGTCGTGGACATCTCCGACACGAAGATTTCTTTTGCATGCTTTGTATGAATTTAGGGGTCGAAATATGAGAGACTCAGATGCACAGTGGCTAATTTATGGCGTGACCGATCACTGCCCGTGGACGCGTCCGGTCGCGTCCGCGGGTGTTTGAGAGGCCGGATTTGCAAAGTCCGGCTGTAGATGCTCTAACTATCAGAGTGACCCTCAATTCTTTAGTTACACTGCCACATCGGTGCAGTGGTAAAGAGACGATACAGGGTGGAGCATTGGGACTGACCTCAATAATCATACGTACTACTTCCTCCGTTCCAAATTACTCGTCGCATATGACAGCACACCACACATTTGACAACGGAGTTTTTTTCCACGTGGATATTGGCATGGATCAAGCCCTTCCGAAGAACGAAGTCCTTCTGGAATGGATCGTCCCCGAATAATACATGTACTCCCTCCGTTCCGAATTATTTGTCGCAGGTATGGATTTATATACATCTAGATAAATCCATACCTGCGACGAGTAATTCGGAACGGAGGGAGTACATGTATTGTTCGGGGACGATCCATTCCAGAAGGACTTCGTTCTTCGGAAGGGCTTGATCCATGCCAATATCCACGTGGAAAAAAACTCCGTTGTCAAATGTGTGGTGTGCTGTCATATGTTGCTAATTAATCAGCTCCACTAACGATGGATGGTACTGGTGGGAACGCGCGGATGACTGAATGATTGAGCAATAAGCATTGAACTAATGGCTACGTACCACCCAGATAACTTTGCCAACAATGTGGAAAGCAGGATATATGCAGCTCACCAGTCAGAGACGTGCATGCGGCCGGATGGGTATGTTAGGATATGTTCTCCACCAAGCAGATTTTTTTGGGACAAAGTTTGGATTTTATTAATTCAAAATGAGCATCAAGAGGATACAACATTATGAGCACACATACCTCTTGCATAAGTAGGATGCACACAGTCAACACCGACAACCCAAAAACACCGACAACTAGCAAAGTTATAATGACCAAAGCTATATGTAAGCGAGGAAAAAAAGGCAAAGCGATCAAATCCGCGATCGACAAACTATAGCAAAAACCGTATCCGCACCAACCATCTCATGACTTCACACAGACCACAAAATTCTTCAACAGCAACGCCTTCAGGAAAGGAGCGACGCTGACGCAACCGCTGTCACTGGATCCAGCCATCAAGGCCAGAATCTAGATTTTCACCCTGAAAAATTAGTTCGAGGATATTCGAGCAATGCCTTCAACAAAGTAACAAAGGAAAAAACGTCCTCATTGCCAGGTCAAACCTAGGTTTTCATCACGAATCTCGAGACTGAGTGCATGTAGCACTAACATCGAAGTCACCCATGTGTTGACGCCACCACTTTTGTATGATCCCAGCAGCTACATCAATATGAACACCGCTGCATAACCATCCCTTTGCGTCAAGTCTTAGACTATTGTTTGCATCTCACCGCTAAAGTCAACCATCAGATCTGGAGAGATGAACCCTCTCCGAAGACCTTTCGATAACCATCGTCGACATGGAGCCGTAGGAGGTCGCTATAGCCATCACCATCTAGATCACCACACCGCCATCCATGTCCGCTGCTGCACCAACATGGAGAGAAGTAGACCCGGCATGGAGGCCACAGCCGCCGAACCGAGGAAGCCAGATCTGACTGAGAACGACGTGATCCAGCCATCCCACAATTGTGGTGGTCAACGTAGGACAAGGAGCAGACCACATGGTGAACGCCACCTGCGTTGGCCGCATCCCGTTGCCAGTGCGTGAGGCAAGGTCGCCACGGCCCACATGGCCAATGCATCCCGTGACGGATCTGGGCTGAAGCCCAAGCGGCGGATCCCCAGCCAACCGACGGAAGGGAGACGGGCGCAGACCTCTGGCCACGACCGGCGCTCCACGACCATCTTGTGGCTTGAGGCGGAGGGAAGACGACCGGCTTTGGAGCACTGTGATCGGGAAGTGCCAGGGCATTGACCCCTTGTGAGAGCAGCAGGAGAAGATGCCAATCCCGCCGCCGCCGCACAACGCACGAGGCTTTGCTCGGTAGATCTGGCCGGCGGCGGCAGCGGAAAGGACCCGGGAGGGAAGGCCTAGTCATCGGGGAAGTGGGGGCCGCCGCCCGTGTAAAAAAATGAGATCCATGGGCACTAGCACCCCAAACATATTTTTATAGGAGAAGCCCACCCCGGTGAGATCGCGGAAATTCGTCCCTGACAGGAGTCGAACTCTAGTTTGCAAGGTGCACAACAGCGACCTTGCCACTGGGCAGCTGCCCGTGTCGCCCAGCGAATGCGACGCGGAGGCCTCTACACGGTTGGACTGTTTCTCGGCAGCACTGTTTAATTTGTCAATTTTAATTTTAAGCAGATACCTCACTCAATTTTAATTTGTCAAAGCAAGAGCTTTATGTAAGAGTGGAAGCCCCAAAAGGTGAATTACAGAGTTGTCTAGTCAGAGATGATAGCCTTTTGCCCCGGAGATGAAAAATTCACCCTGTGATTATATTGTTGCGACATGCGAGTGTGCCACCATAGCGCGTACTTCCTCCAATCCAAAATAAATGTCGTGCTTTTGGTTCAAGTGTCGGAGGGAGTACAAAAGTTGAGGGCATCCCTGTCGGAGGGAGCTGGACACGCACAACATCGTGGTCGGCAGGTGCCCGGCTGGCGATGCGATTGGTTGGCGCGGATTCTTGTGTGGTAACGATGGCGGCTTCGGGCGGAGTTGGTTTGCAGCTGAGTTTTGGTAGTCGCTCTTATCCGGCGTGTTCGAGGGGTTGCCGTGCTTCACTTTGTATTTCTGGAGTCGAAGCTGCTGAGGAGGGGTCCTTGCGGCAACGATGATGAGGGGCGGGTGGTCGGTTCCGGAGGTGGCTTGGCGCAGGCTCAGCGCTTTTCTCCTGCAATGCTCATTGATAGAGTCAGAGCTGTCTGGCAGCCAGCGTGTGCGGTTGACTGTTTGGCATCGGCCGGTGCAGGCCTCGGCGTTTGCTTGCGGTGAGGGCTATATCGGTGGTTGTCGATGGTGGAGTCGGAGTCGCCCTCGTGTAGGTGTGATGAGGACGGCACCGGGTTGCAACCTTGATGGCGTTCTCTCCTCGGCGACGTGTGTGTGTTCTTGTGTTGGTTACCAGGTCGCCATGTGTGTCCTGTGTGGACGTGTTGTAACGGTTTTCGCTCAGTTTTCCGTTAATTAACCGGGAAATTCTCTTCTTTATTAATGAGATGAGGCAAATATTTTGCCTTTGTTTCAAAAAAAAAAAACCATTGATGCATAGTCGGGGCATTTGGGCTGTTCTTTTCGTTTGAAGGAAATCAAGCAAATTCTTCCTTTAATCTATGCTATAGGGTCTCATTGTCGACGTCCACTAGTTTGATTTTCATCTTGCACACTACCATTACGAGCAATAGAGCTTCTCCATGTTCTCTTGTCATCGGATTTTTCATCGTGCTCTAAAGAAAAGGACTGGCCTATGTGGCCACACATCCTAGTCTTAGTATGGGATGTGACATCTTCTCCCTGTTATGCATGGATGTAAGAAAACACCAATGTGAGCAAAGCATATCACAAGGATTCTTTTATTATTGAATGAAATATATTATCTTTCCATCCGCTAACTGTTTTTTTAAAGCATCTTTCCATCCACTAACTAACCCGAGTGTCGACCTTCTTTCATCGATTTCCTTGCAATGAGATATTTCAAACTACTCCCTCCGTTTCAAAATAAATGTCGTGACTTTAGTTAGTACTCCCTCCGTTCCTAAATATTTGTCTTTCTAGAGGTTTCAAATGGTGACTACATACGGAACAAAATGAGTGAATCTACACTCTAAAATATGTCTATATACATCCGTATGTGGTGACCATTTGAAATCTCTAGAAAGACAAATATTTAAGAACGGAGGGAGTAGTAGCTAATTTGAGATATTTTGGCAAGTTTTTTTTTTGGTACTAGTGGCAACAACCACTTGGTTGTCAGAATATAGAAACTTGGTTACCAAGATATTAAACATGGAGCCACTGTCGGGCACACCAATGTCTTGCTTATAGCAAGACATAGGGCAGCCTCGCATCAAGCGGAGCCGTAGTTGGCCAGCCCAGCACAGCACCAACAACGCTTCATCCTAGCCCGTGAGCGCGAGCACGACATGGACTACTCCCCCCCCCCCCCCCCCAAGATGACGTCACGCTAAATTATTTTTATTATTATCTGTATTTAAAGTTTTACTTTTTTAATTTTAATTGAAAAAATCCATCAGTTTCAAAAAATGTTAACACAGTATAGAATTTTTTTAACACAATAACAAAAATGTTGATAACATTCAAAAGAAATGTTCTTGCACCAAAATATATTTATGTGAAAAATTTCAAAAACAATTATACAATGTAAAATGTTTTGTGTAATATAATTCTTTTATTTTGTAACATTAAAAAATGTGAAGTTTGAAAGAAATGTTCTCATATTTAGAAATTGTTTCTTACCATTTAAAAATATATTTATACAACGTAAAAAAATATTCGCATATAATTAGAAAAATATTTATGGCCATAAAACAATTCAACATGTATTTGGAAAAATGTTGACCATGTATTCAAAAAAGTGTTTAAAACATACATTAAATAAAAATGTATATCATGTATTTTTGAAAAATATTCAACATGTATCAATAAAAATGTTTCACGTGCAAACTAAAAATTATATTGTGTACAGAAGAAAAGTAGACGTGTGAAAATGGAGAAAAAAAGAAAGACAAAACAGTAAAACACAAGTAATAAACAAAGAAAACTGGTGAAAACAAAGGAAAAAGGAAAAGAAAAGAAAAAACCAATGAAAACCAAGAAACACATGAACAAAACCAGTGAAAAACAAAGAAAAACTGAGAAAACCAGTGAAGAAACATAAAAAGGGGGGGGGTACTTAGAGATAGAAACACAAAGAACGAAACCAGTGACCTCAATCGAAACCAGCGAACGAGATTTTTTTTTGAAAATGGGCCAACTCAGTAGCTCCACATGTGGGTAAAAACCTCCGACAAGACATATGTCAGTTTCGCTATAAGCGAGATATAATATTTGTGGCCACTGCCGCCTGGCGGGCCTCAAAACCTTAATTAACCACGAATTTCTCTGGACCAGGAAGATGGAGTGTCTGAATGACGAGCCAGCCCCCCAACCCTGGTACTCGCAGACTTTTTCAAGTGCAAGTTAGATCGTCCACACTGTCGCTTCCTCAAGTAGGTGTAGGAGCTCTACCAAATTGACTTGGTTAAATACCGGAGCCCCAACTCAACTTCAATCTTGGCCATCTTCGCCCATCTCTGTGAGGCCTGTAATACAATAAACTTGTTAATCTTTGATGGATTTCTCATGATGTGACAGTTTTCAAAAATCTTAATAGAGGGCATGGTAGTCAATCTATGAAGCGGTATACATAACAAATTGTCAATCTTTAAGGATGCACATCTGTGCCGATTTTACGCTGATTTGTGATAGATTGAAACTTTCATGGATTAACATGTGTCTTGTAGTGTTGGTTGGGTCGAAGACAGCCCCTAGAGGTCTTCTGAGACGACAATTTCATGGAGGTGGTAGGGAATGCCAGAATTCGGCTTCGCTTTGCGAAGCACATCCTTCTAAGAACTCTTGGTATGACTGGAAACAAAGGCGCTTTTACCTTCACTGGTCTACATGAACTGAAATGCACTTCTGAGGTGGACGACCAATTGTGAGGGATTGCTGCACTTCAACTCCTGGCATGTTGCGGGAGGGCTATGAGGTGGTGAAGGAAATAAAGATCCTCGCTGTCAGAGGTCTCACCAGGATGGGATGTGACTTTTGACTGCCTACAATGATGGATTCATCCCTAAGGGGCTCGACTTATTACTCACTCCAGATTCAATCCATATGTCCGGTCTAAAGATGGATCTCCCGAGACCGGCCCTTGCGTTGACGCAGAGGTTTGGGCCAGTGATTTGTACTCCAAACATGATCTAGACAAACAGAACCTCGCCCCCGTTGGTGGATTGGATTGAGTCTATTTGGCTGATTTTTAACTCGTTTAATTAGGCTTTATTTCCAGTAATATCCCAACACATGTCATCACACTTTAATGATTTTGAATTCGTCATTCAAATTTGTTTCAAGTCAAAACCTGACACATGGCTTGGAGAAAAAGGCCAGACCTCTGATCAAGTCATCACATGCTTTTTAGGTTGGTTGTTAGTTCACTTTGCTACTTGAAATTAGCAACAAACAAAAATATAAAAATGCATCCATGACAGTCCATTATCCAAATTGAATAAAGAAAACAATTAGCGTTCAAAAGAAATGTTCTTGCACCAAAATATGTTTATGTGAAAATTTTCAAAAACAATTATACAACGTAAAATGTTTTGTGTAATATAATTCTTTTATTTTGTAACATTAAAAAATGTGAAGTTTGAAAGAAATGTTCTCACATTTAGAAATTGTTTGTTAACATTTAAAAATGTATTTATACAACGTAAAAAAATATTCGCATATGATTAGAAAAAATTTTATGGCCATAAAACAATTTCAACATGTATTAGGAAAAATGTTGATGATGTATTCAAAAAAGTGTTCAAAACATGTATTAAATAAAAATGTATATCGTGTATTCTTGAAAAATATTCAACATGTATCAATAAAAATGTTTCACGTGTAAACTAAAAATTATATTGTGTACAGAAGAAAAGTAGACGTGTGAAAATGGAGAAAAAAAGAACGACAAAACAGTAAAACACAAGTAATAAACAAAGAAAACTGGTGAAAACAAAGGAAAAAGGAAAGGAAAAGAAAAAACCAATGAAAACCAAGAAACACATGAACAAAACCAGTGAAAAACAAAGAAAAACAGGGAAAAAAACTAACAAAACCAGTGAAGAAACATAAAAGGGGGGGGGGGGGGACTTAGAGATAGAAACACAAAGAACGAAACCAGTGACCTCAATCGAAACCAGCGAACGAGAAAAAAATGAAAATGGGCCAGCTCAGGTGCTCCACATGTGGGTAAAAACCTCCAACAAGACGTATGTTAGTTTCTGTTGGGGAAAGTAGTATTTCAAAAGAATTCTTACGATCACGCAAGATCTATCTAGGAGAAGCATAGCAACGAGAGGGGAGAGTGTGTCCATGTACCCTCGTAGACCGAAAGCGGAAGCGTTTAGTAACGCGATTGATGTAGTCGAACGTCTTCGCGATCCAACCGATCAAGTACCGAACGCACAGCACCTCCGCGATCTGCACACGTTCAGCTCGGTGACGTCCCTCAAACTCTAGATCCAGCAGAGGCCGAGGGAGAGTTTCGCCAACACGAAGGCGTGGTGACGGTGATGATGAAGTTACCGATGCAGGGCTTCGCCTAAGCACTACGACAATATGACCGAGGTGGAAAACTGTGGAGGGGGGCACCGCACACGGCTAAAGATCAACGTGTGTGTCTATGGGGTGCCCCCTCCCCCGTATATAAAGGAGGGGAGGAGGAGGCCGGTCGGCCACAAGGGGCGCGCAAAGGGGGGAGGAATCCTACTCCTAGTAGGAGTAGGTTTCCCCCTTTCCTAGTCCAAGTAGGAGAAGGGGGGAAGGAGGAGGAGGAGAGAAGGAAGGATGGGGGCGCCGCCCCCTCCCCTTGTCCAATTCGGATTGGCGCAAGGGGGGCGCCACCTCCTGGCCAGCCCTCTCTCATCTCCACTAAGGCCCATGAGGCCCACTAGTTTCCGGGGGGCGGGGGGCGGGGGGGGGGGGGGGGGGGGGGAGGGGGGAGGGTCCGGTAACCCCCGGTACTCCGTAACTTATCCGGCACGACCCGAACCATTCCAGTGTCCGAATATAACCTTCCAATATATGAATCTTTATGTCTCGACCATTTCGAGACTCCTCGTCATGCCCATGATCTCATCCGGGACTCCGAACAACCTTCGGTACATCAAATCACATAAACTCATAATACCAATCGTCATGGAACGTTAAGCGTGCGGACCCTACGGGTTCGAGAGCTATGTAGACATGACCGAGACACATCTCCGGTCAATAACCAATAGCGGAACCTGGATGCTCATATTGGCTCCTACATATTCTACGAAGATCTTTATCGGTGAAACCGCACAACAACATACGTTGTTCCCTTTGTCATCGGTATGTTACTTGCCCGAGATTCGATCGTCGGTATCACCATACCTAGTTCAATCTCGTTACCGGCAAGTCTCTTTACTCGTTCCGTAATGCATCATCCCGTAACTAACTCATTAGTCACATTGCTTGCAAGGCTTATAGTGATGTGCATTACCGAGAGGGCCCAGAGATACCTCTCCCACAATCGGAGTGACAAATCCTAATCTCGAGCTATGCCAATGTGACGCCCGGATAATTAAGCTACAGTGAACCCCTGCTAATGGTGCCACGTCACCTCGGTTACTGTCGATAAACTCGCGTTAGTTTAAAATAGATTCAAATCAAATTTGAATTAAAGTCAAACAATAGAAGTTTTCAACTGTTAAATCTAAAATGTTCAAATTGTAGCAAATAAATCATAGATGGTTATGGTGGTGAAACCACATTGTTATGAAATGTTTAAATACTCCAAACTAAATAGAACAAAAGCCAAAACCAATAATTAAATGCCCTTTATAAAATATAACATATTAAACTAATTAAGTGGTGCCCAAGATATAGTGGCATTAGAATAAGTAGTAATACTATTTTTAGGAACTAAGGTCATAATTATAAAAACTGAAATATAGAGACACTAAAAGTAAAACAGTAAAAGAAAAATTAAGAAAAACATAATACAAAAAAAGAGAACACCCCCCCCCACGTTGGGCCAACCGGCCCAGCTACCTAACCAACTGGCTGGCCCAGTCCCGGCCTATATGGCCTATCCTCCCCGAACCCTAACTCCACCTACCCCACTCCCCCCGACCTCCCAACTCGTCCCACTCTCCCTGGCGCCTCCCCCTCTCCCCCGATCTGGACGCGCCGCCACCCGGGGACCTCGCCGCCCACCGCCGCCCGGACCCCCCTCGCCGGACTGCCTCCCCATCGCTGTCGTCTCCGACCTCCTCCCCGAGCACCGCTGCCCGAACCCCTACGCCCCCCGTGAGCTCCTCCCCCTCGCTACTTTCCTCGCCCACACACGTCGCCCGTGCGTGGCCACACACCCGCGTTGACCCCGCCGCGGTCACCATTCCCGCCTGGATCCAGAGCGCGCGCACCGCACCAGCCGTTCCCGCGCCGAACCGCTCCGCCGTGCACTGCTGCTGCTGCGCCCGTCCCACGGCCACGCCGGCGCGCCACCCAGCGCGATGCCGTCGGCCCCGCCCTCTGCTACCGCGAACTCGCTCGCAATCGGTGCCCCTCTCCCTCAGCCCCTGACCTGTGCCTTGCCTCCGTCCCGTGTGCGGCCTCGTCCGGCCCGCCGTCGCTGCCCGCGTCAGCCACTCCGGCGACCGCCCACGCATCCCCGTGGCCTTCGCCCCCGCCCCTGATGCAGCCGCTCACCGCCCGCCGTGGCGACCGCCTGCGCCGCCCCGCCTGCGGCCTTCCTCCGCCGCTCACCTATGCCCCGGCCCGGCCTCGCCCTACCCCGGTCGGCGCCCTGCCCGCCGGCACCCCTCTGGGTGCCGCGGTGCACGCAAACGGGCGCCCACGCCCGCACGCCCGGCACCCGCCCCGGTTTGGCCTGGGCCTATGACAACCAGGCCCCACGCCCCGGAAAACAAAGAAGGAAAAGAAAAGAATTAGAACATAAATTAATTAATTAGTGAACTAATTAGGCTTAATTAAAATAACCACGTAATTAGATTAATTAATATGTTTAATGAAACTAAATGGAACTTAGTTAACTAATGTGTCTATGACATGGGGACCCACTGGTCAGGTTGACCAGTCAACAGTCAAAATTTGACTGCTGACTGGGTTGCTGACTCAGCCCCCTGTCCCCACTAGTCAGCCCCATTGTACACCTCTGGGTACACTTATGTGTACCCATAGCAATTTAACATTTAATTTTTGAATTAAAACAATTTAGAAAATGATTTAAAACTTTAAAAATTAATATAAAATAAACCGTAGCTCAGATGGAAAAACTTTGTACATGAAAGTTGCTCAGAACGACGAGACAAATCCGGATACGTAGCCCGTTCGTCCGCCATGCATCCCTAGCATAGCAAACACGCAACTTTCTTCCTCCGGTTGATCTGTCCGAAAACGCGAAACACCGGGAATACTTTCCCGGATGTTTTCCCCCTTCGCCAGTGTCACCTCCTACCGCGTTAGGGCACACCTGGCACCGCTACTTGTTATGTCATGCATCGATATGCATCTGTTTGCATTGTATTCATTGTTTCTCCCCCCTCTTCTCTCGGTAGACTACGAGACTGACGCTGCTGCTGGTACCCCGATCGACTACGGTGTTGACGACCCCTCCTTCTTGCCAGGGCAACCAGGCAAGCCCCCCCTTGATCACCAGATATCGCCTATTCTTCTCTATACTGCTTGCATTAGAGTAGTGTAGCATGTTACTGCTTTTGGTAAATCCTATTCTGCTTCATAGCCTGTCATTGTTGCTACAGTTGTTACCCTTGCCTGCAATCCTAAATGCTTAGTATAGGATGCTAGTATTCCATCAGTGGCCCTACCCTCTTGTCCGTCTGCTATGCTATACTACTGGGCCGTGATCACGGGCATATGCTATATACTTTATACTGTTGTACATTACTTATGATACTGTTCGGAGATGGGGGCTGAAGGGGCAGGTGGCTCCATCCCGGTAGAGGTGGGCCTGGGTTCCCGACGACCCCAGACTGTTACTTTGTGGCGGAGCGACGGGGCAGGTTGAGACCACCTAGGCGAGAGGTGGGCCTGACCCTGGTCGGCGTTCCTGGATATTTGAAATAACACGCTTAACGAGATCTTGGTATTTGATCTGAGTCTGGCCACTAGCCTATACGCACTAACCAACTACGCGGGAACAGTTATGGGCACTCGGCGTCGTGGTATCAGCTGTCGGAGTAAATGGCCACGGGTAGCCCCACCGACTACCCCTGGTTCTTCAGAAAAATTATCAGGCCTTTGGGCCTTCAAGCACTCCAAGCATTTGGGCTGCCTTTCCTGGCCGGCTGCCTCTAAAGCCGACTCCCGGAAGGCGACCCAGCCTCGAGCAACCTCTCCCCAGGACGACTACGGGGTGGCCGACTCCAAGAAGCCGGCCAAGAAGGACGCCGGCTCCTAGCAGCCGGCCGAGACCACAACCACCAAAGCTGTTCCCACATAACGGCGACATGACGGGGTGTGGCCACAGTGCGGCCCACTACCCCCGAAGCCCGAGGCGGGCGTGGCTACAGGAGGCCGTACGGGACGGCCGTCTCCCGTGCGGCTCGGCACTATAGCCATGCTGGCCTCGACGTCATCCACGACCAACTCCTGTACGGCCCAAGGACTGCGGGCCCCTTCAGCTAGAGAGAGGCGTGAAGGCGGCCCGGCCTTTCCCAGTCGGCCAAGAGCATAGCCGGCCTCCAGAAGCCGGCTACTCCCTTCCTCGAAGCAGGAGCCCCATTAAGGAGACAAGACGAGGTAAGGCTACAGTGATAGCCCCCGAGGCGGCCCACTGTAGCCACGCTTACCTCGACAAAGCCCTCGTCATCAGAGGCGCGGCTACAGTAAGCAGCCGCCGACAAGACCCTAGGCGGTGGGGCCGGCCTGTCGACCAAGTAGCCGGCAGCCAGCGGGACCCACCAGCCGGCGGGACCCAGCAGCCGGCGGAGAAGCCGGCGAGCGTAGACACTGACGCCTGGGACCAGAGCCCAGCCGGATTACCATTGTACCCCCGGGGGGTAGGCCTATATAAACCCCCCGGAGCACCCATGCAAAGGGTTCGGACCTAAGCATAGAGTTGCCCTCTAAGCATAGCACACACACCATAGATAGAGAGAAGCAAGAGCTAGCCTTGTTCTCCTTCTCCCTTGATCTCAACAGCTCTAGGAGCGATTGTAGCCACCTTTTATCAATCTAGTGATCATGCGGAGACCCCGCAGAGCAGGACTAGGGGTGTTATCTCCTCGGAGAGCCCCGAACCTGGGTAAGATTCGCCGGCGTGCATGTCTTCGCCTCATCCCGTTTCCAGGCACCGGCGACGTTTTATTGGCTCCCACAATGATAAGCCATCCCTTGGCATATGTCGCACCAACCACCCGACATTTGGCGCCCACCGTGGGGCCAGGTGCACCGTCGTCCGGAGACCTGTTCTGGACGGGAACCCTCTTCCTCCCTCGCGAGCGCAGCCAGCCTGCTGCGCCCGATGGTGTTTGCCTTGACGCGCTGCAAGGCATCGACGACGCCTGCGCAGCGAGCTGCCTCGCCGACTTGCTCGGCGAGACTCGCATCTCCGACGAGCCTGCGTCCGACGCAGGCACCGACTACCCCGAGAGCCGCCTCGTCAGCCTCCTCGACCAACTTCACGTCTCCAGCGAGCCCGCTGCAGACATGGAGTCGGTCGGCTCCACCGACCCGATGCTCATCGACTCCGACACCGCGTCGCTCGACGCTTACCCCTCCGACGTGGTGGTCTTCGACGACCCCCTCCCTCGAGCTGACAGCGGCAGCAGCGCTGTCACCGAAGTGCTGGTCATCAGCCACGGCTCCAACTCGGGCGAGAATGCCCGCGACGCTCAGCAAGCGGCGATGCACGACCTCTCCGTCCCCATCCCGGCTGACGCCGACGCCGAGACCCTGGAGGCACGCCGCCTTGCCCTCATCGCGGAGGGCCAGAAGATAGCCTCGATGAGACGCCTCACCGAGGCCCACCAGCGCGAAGTCGAACGCGCCGCCTTCGGCACGCCGCCGCCTAGCGGCCCGAGCCGAGCCGGCTTTGTCCAGAAGCGCGGCGCAGCCGTTGCCAGCATGCTGGGCGCAGATCGCCTCGTCTACGCCACCCCGCTCGAGAATCTGCGAGCCGCTCAGGCGGCTGCAGAGGAGCTCAATGGGCTGGGAGCCGATGAGCTCCCCTACATGACGAGACGGATCCAGCAACTGATCGACGCGGCTGCAGAACGGCACGAAGACGGCGCCCGTGCTGATAGCGATCCCCCGCGCCGGGAGCACGCCGCGACGTCCCGCTCGCCGACTGCGAGCGGCGCGCGCCAGAAGAAAGACAAGGAGCCGGCTGCCAGCCGCAGCCGGACTCGCATCACCATCGAGCGCGACGCGGATGGCCGCCCTCGAGCTGTAGAGCACCAAGGAAATCTGCCTCCTCCCCCGCCTCGAAGAGAAAGACGCCTCACTCCGCCACCTATCACGCATCCGAGTCTTGGCGACCGACTCGGCCGCCGAGAAGGAGTCGGCGAGAGTGACGCCCGCCACAGGATCGACCGCCTTGCTCGATCCTTGGCGTTAGAAGAAGAAGACGATGTCGGCCCGCCATGATTTGGCCCCCGCATCCGCGACGAGCCCTTCCCTAAAGGGTTCTCGCTCCCCAGAGACACGCCCAAGTACAACGGCTCGGTGAAGCCGGAAGATTGACTCATCGACTACTCCACGGCCGTCAGCATAGCCAACGGCAATCGGCGCGTCGCCGTGAAGTACATCCCCCTCATGCTGCAAGGCACTGCGCGCACATGGCTCAACAGCCTCAAGCCCTACAGCATCAACAGTTGGCTGGACTTCACCGAAGTCTTCGTCCGCAACTTCACCAGCACCTACAAGCGGCCTCCCAAGCCTCGCCAGCTCTCCCTCTGCGTCCAGGGGCCCAATGAGTCGACCCGCGACTACCTCACGCGATGGGCCGAGCTTCGCAACTCATGCGAGGGAGTGCATGAGGTCCAGGCCATCGAGTACTTCACTGCCGGGTGCCGAGAGGGCACCCTCCTCAAGCACCGACTCCTCTGCGACGAGCCGGCTACCCTCGACGAGCTACTGGTCATCGCTAACAAGTACGCCACTGCCGACTCCTCAATGAACACCGAGCTCCGAGTGGATGCCTCGGGGAAAGTAGTTGCTCCGGCTCCCAAGACGCCGGCCGGCGACCCTAATCGGCGCCCCTACCAGAACGACCACAAGCGCAAGGGCCCCATGCCGACTTCCTCCAGTCGGCAGGTGGCCACAATTGAAGACGAGCAGCCCAAAGAGCGGCCCGCTCCCAAGAAGAAGGGTGGCCGGCCACCCTGGCAGCCGTCTTTCTCCTACGAACAAGCACTCGATGCTCCCTGCAAGTTCCACAGCGGCGCGAAGCCGTCCAACCATACAACACGGAAATGCCACTGGCTCGCCCGCATCACCAAGGGCGAAGGGATGGTGCCGCCTCCGCCTCCCGGCCCGCCGCCTCCAGCTCCCCAGCAGCCGGCGGCCCTGCCGGCAGTCGGCACCATCCAAGACGAGTTCCCCGAAGCACACGACGCCTACGTCGTCTTCACAAGTCAAGCCGACGACAAGCGCAGCCGACGCCGGCAGCACCAAGAAGTAAATGCAGTCGCCTCTAGCACCGCCGAGTTCATGCACTGGTCGGAAGAGCCAATCAGCTGGAGCCAGGCCGACCACCCAGAGGTGATGCCTTTGCCTGGCTCCTATGCGATGGTCTTGGACGTCACCCTCGCGACGGAGAGGCGAGCTGCCAGATTTTCCCGCGTCCTGATAGACGGCGGAAGCAGTATCAACATACTGTACCGCGATACCATGGACAAGCTGAACATCAAAGCGAAGCAGCTCATGCCGAGCCGCACCGTCTTCCATGGTATCGTACCCAGCCTGTCTTGCTCTCCAATCGGCAAGATCAAAATGGATGTTCTCTTCGGAGACAAAGATCATTTTCGCTGGGAAGCAATATGGTTCGAGGTAGTGGATTTGGAGAGCCCCTATCATGCACTGCTTGGCCGACCTGCTCTGGCCAAGTTCATGGCTGTGCCCCATTACGCCTACCTGAAGATGAAGATGCCGAGCTCGAAGGGGATCATCACGGTAGCCGGCGACTACAAGAAGTCCATCGAGTGCGCCATGGCCAGTAGCCGGCTGGCCGAGTCCCTCGTGGTGGCAGAAGAGAAGAAGATGTTGGAACGGGTTGTGGCCATGGCCGGCAAGCAGCCGGCCTTGTCCCCTAACCCCAAGGATTGTGATGCGCAGGGCTCCTTCCAGCCTGCAAAAGAGACGAAGAAGATAACTCTGGACCCGGAGAACCCGGAGAGGTTCGCTGTGATTGGGGCGAACTTGGACAGTAAATAGGAAGGCGAGCTCGTCGACTTCCTCCGTGAGAATCGAGACATCTTCGCATGGTCCCCAAAGGACATGCCGGGTGTCCCGAAGGATTTCGCCGAGCACAAGTTACATGTCCGAGCTGATGCGAAGCCGGTCAAGCAACCCCTCCGCCGACTATCAGAAGAGAAGCGAAGAATTGTGGGAGAAGAGATAGCCCGGCTCCTTGCCGCTGGCTTTATCATGGAAGTGTTCTTTCCAGAGTGGCTTGCCAACCCAGTTCTGGTTCTGAAGAAGAATAACAAGTGGCGTATGTGTATAGACTACACGAGTTTGAACAAGGCTTGCCCAAAGGATCCGTTTGCTCTGCCACGGATTGACCAAGTGATAGACTCCACAGCCGGATGCGAGCTGTTAAGTTTTTTGGATGCATACTCAGGGTATCATCAGATCAAGTTGGACCCAGCTGACCGCCTGAAGACTGCCTTCATCACACCCTTTGGAGCTTTCTGCTACCTGACAATGACATTCGGCTTGAGAAATGCCGGTGCCACTTTTCAGCGTTGCATGCAGAAATGTCTCTTGAAACAACTCGGCAGGAATGCCCACGTCTATGTAGACGACATTGTGGTGAAGACAAAGAAGCGCGGTACCTTGCTGGAAGACCTAAAAGAAACATTTGCCAACTTGCGCCGATTCCAAATCAAGCTCAACCCCGAGAAGTGCGTGTTCGGAGTGCCAGCCGGCCAGCTGCTAGGCTTCCTGGTCTCCGAACGCGGCATTGAGTGCAACCCTGTCAAGATCAAGGCCATCGAGAGGATGGAGATTCCCACCAAGCTGCGAGATGTGCAGAAGTTCACTGGCTACTTAGCCTCCCTGAATCGTTTTATCAGCCGACTAGGAGAGAAGGCTCTCCCTCTGTACCGACTCATGAAGAAGTCCACTCACTTTGAGTGGAATGATCAAGCCGACCAAGCCTTCCATGAGTTGAAGAAAATGTTGACCACTCCGCCTGTCCTGGCTGCGCCGACTGAGAAGGAGCCCATGCTCCTCTACATCGCCGCGACAAGCCGAGTCGTCAGCACTGTTGTTGTGGTCCAGCGCCCGGAGGAAGGCCGAGCCCAGCTAGTCCAGAGGCCAGTCTACTATCTCAGCGAAGTACTGTCCAGCTCAAAGCAAAACTACCCGCACTACCAGAAGAAGTGCTATGGGGTGTACTTCGCTGCCAAGAAATTGAAGCCCTACTTCCAAGAGCACCCCATCACGGTTGTGTGCACTGCCCCGCTCGCCGAGATCATAGGCAGCCGGGATGCATCCGGCCGGGTGGCCAAATGGGCCATTGCCTTGGCGCCCTACACGATCTTCTATCAACCCCGCACCGCCATCAAGTCGCAAGCATTGGCCGACTTCCTCGTCGACTGGGCCGAGACCCAGTACTTACCGCCGGCTCCCGACTCTACCCATTGGCGGATGCACTTTGACGGGTCCAAGATGCGCACCGGCTTGGGAGCCGGCATCGTCCTCACCTCTCCCAAAGGCGACAAGCTCAAGTACACGCTGCAGATCCACTTCGCCGCCTCCAACAACGTGGCCGAGTACGAGGCGCTCGTACATGGGCTCCGGCTAGCCAAAGAGCTTGGCATACGCCGGATCCTGTGCTACGGCGACTCAGACTTAGTGGTCCAGCAATCATCTGGCGACTGGGACGCCAAGGACGCGAACATGGCGAGCTATCGTTTCCTCGTCCAGCAGATAAGCGGATACTTCGAAGGGTGCGAGTTCCTTCACGTGCCAAGGGCCGACAACGACCAAGCAGATGCCCTAGCACGGATCGGCTCCACCCGACAAGCCATACCGACTGGCGTCTCCCTCCAGTGCCTCCACAAGCCGTCCATCAAGCCGTCTCCAGAGTCGGATTCCATCTTCGTGCCGCCTACGCCAGAAACAGCCGGATCCGACTGGAGAAATCCCGCAGGCGGCACAGGGACTTCGACGACTGGCCCGGGGACTGCCGTAGTCACACCCGGCCCGGGGACTTCAGAACCCGGCTCGGGGACTACAGCAGTCGGCCCGGGGACTGCAACGACTCAAGAAGCGGTGGCCGACTCCAATGCAACACCCAACCCACCCACCCGAGTCATGGTGGCCACATTAATAGAAGAAGAAGTCACAGCTCCCTCATGGGCCCAGCCCATCCTCAAGTTCCTAGTCAGCAGAGAGCTGCCGACTGACGAGATCTCAGCAAGACTAGTGCAACGACGAGCCGCAGCATACACAATAATCAACAGAGAGCTTGTGAAGCGCAGCGTCACTGGTGTCTTCCAGCGTTGCGTCGAGCCAGAAAAAGGAGTGGCAATCCTCAAAGACATCCACCAAGGCGAATGCGGCCATCACGCAGCCTCAAGATCCCTTGTGGCCAAGGCTTTCCGCCACGGTTTCTTCTGGCCGACTGCCTTGGAGGACGCTAAAGAAATAGTCAAGAGTTGCAGAGGATGCCAAGTTTTTAGTTCCAAGCAACACCTGCCGGCTTCTGCCCTCAAGACCATTCCCCTCACTTGGCCTTTTGCCGTCTGGGGACTGGACATGGTGGGCCCTTTCAAGACAGCCCGCGGTGGCCTGACACATCTACTTGTTGCTGTGGACAAGTTCACAAAGTGGATTGAAGCAAAGCCAATCAAGAAGCTCAATGGGCCGACTGCCGTAACATTCATCACCGACATCACTACTCGGTACGGCGTGCTGCACAGCATCATCACCGACAACGACACGAACTTCGCCAAAGGAGCACTGGCACGTTTCTGCGCGACGCAGGGCATCCGACTGGACTTAGCGTCCGTTGCCCACCCGCAGTCAAACGGCCAGGTCGAGCGAGCAAATGGACTCATCCTCTCCGGCATCAAGCCCCGACTGGTTGTACCACTGGAGCGATCGGCCGGCTGCTGGCTCGAAGAGCTGCCGGCTGTCCTCTGGAGTCTGCGCACTACACCCAACAAGTCAACCGGCTTCACTCCGTTCTTCCTTGTGTACGGTGCCGAGGCTGTCATCCCAACAAACATCGAGTTCGACTCGCCTCGGATCACCATGTACACGGAGGAGGAAGCCAAAGAAGCAAGAGAAGACGGCGTCGACCTACTGGAAGAAGGCCGGCTGTTAGCCCTCAGCCGGTCCGCCATCTACCAGCAAGGCCTGCGCCGCTACTACAACCGCAAGTTCAAGCCAAGATCCTTCCAAGAGGGCGACCTTGTGCTCCGGCTGATCCAGCGAACAGCCGGCCAGCACAAGCTCTCAGCCCCTTGGGAAGGCCCTTTCGTCGTCAGCAAGGCACTCGGCAACGACTCCTACTACTTGATCGACGCGCAAAAACCAAGAGCACGCAAGAGAGACAACTCCGGCAAGGAGTCGGAGCGACCATGGAACGCAAACCTCCTAAGACGATTTTACAGCTGAAAAGCAGTATGTATCACGCTACCCTTTTTGTATTAAGTACAAACCAGCAGGCCCCCCGAACAGTACTCGGGGACTGCCTTTTATTTATCTATGAATGACGAGTGTCATATCCTTGAATGTATTATTACATTTCGAATTCTTGTACGGCACCGGGTTCGACTAGTCGGCCCGGGGACTGGCCGCCTTGAGCTATATTGAAAGTTCTTCCTGAAGTCAGCAAAGTAGTGCGCCGGCTCCCAAGTCCTCTCTTGTTGAAAGTCGCAGCTCAAAGAACTGACTGTCCGACTAGCAAGAGAGAAGACAGAAAGGACGCCCACACGAAAAATGGCTAAGGAACAACTAATCTATATAGCAAAGAGACGGCCTCCAAACATGCCTGCCGGCTACCAGAGCAGCCGGCTGGCCGGCTTCCTAAAAAACTTAGCTTTAGTCCAGCAGAGCTAAAGTACTTCCCCTTCCCCAATCGGCCAGGCACTCCCCGGCTACAGATTGCAGAGCAACTGTTTGACTGGGGAGGCGACAACCAAGGGAGGGTGGCAAAGGAAAATGCAGAAGGACAAAGAGCAAAGCACAAGGAAAAGGCCGAATGCATAAGTTATATATACATAAAGCCGCCTACAGGCCGGCAACAGACATAAGTTCAAATACACCCAGTGGGTGGAATTGTGCAGACTTAACCAAACATTGTTCAAAAGTAACAAGACAGGAAAACAAAAGAAAGAAGACTAGGGCGCGACATGAAGGCCGAGCTGGTCGGTGAAGGCGGCCTCGCCGGCTGAAGGAGTGGCCACCTAGCTGGTCCCGGCTTGACCACCTCCTGCGGCAGGAGACGCACTCGCGCGCGATGTAGTGCTGGAGGCGCGGTCAGGCTGAGGCTGGCCGGCTACTCCACCAGCCGGCTCGGCGTCTTCACCCTCCTCCTCCTCCTCTCCGCCCTCGTCGCTGGAGTCGATCTCCTCCGCCGAGTCCTCACCATACGCCGGGTCCAGCCTGAACCACTCTTCCGTCTGGGCGACTCCATTGTCGTCCACCTCGGGGGCGAAGACACTGGTGTCGGTGTAGTCGGCGATCACCGAAGCCCGCCGAATGATGGCCGGCCGAGCCGGCTCCAGCTCCGTGTCGGCTTGCTGCCGCTAGGTAGCCAGCTGGTCCAGACTCAGGCCGGGATACCAGGCCTTGACGAACTCTAGCGCCCGCCTGGCACCGGAGCGAGCCGCTGACGCCTTCCAAGCCTCGAAGCGGCCGACTGCCACCTCCAGCCATTCGGCGGTCCAACTGGGGGTGCGAGGGACCGCTTGGCCGGGCCAGAGGGCGGCCAAGACCTGCGCCCCGGCACGCTGAAGCCGGCGGAGCAGCCGGTGAGCCGGCTGGATGCGAGCCTAGATCGCCAGGAGTTGTTCCTCCAGCGAGCGGCCGGCGGTCGGCGAGATCTCAAAGCCGGCTTGCCTCTTCGCTTGGCGACGGGCCTCGATGGCCTGGTTGGCGGCAGTTGAGTAGCCAGGGAAATACTCTGCGCGAAGAAGAAGAAAGGAAGAGAAGAACACCAAAATCAGAAAAACAAGCCAAAGTGGCAGATGGCAAGAAAGGACGAAGGGGTAGACGACTTACCGTCAACCAGATCCTCGATCTGGCCATAGCCGGAGATCAGAGTCTGCCTGGCCTCTGCCCAGCCGGCCGCCTCCGTCTCGAACTCGGCCTGGAGGGTGGCTTCGCGATCCTGCGCAGCCTTCAGCGCCGCCTTGTGGCCTTCCTCCTGGTCGGCCAGCTTCTTGACCAGGCGGTCGCGCTCCTGCACCAAGGCGGCGAGCTCGGCATCCTTGGCACGAAGAGCAGTCTGGGACTCCCCCAGCTGTGCCCTCAGACCGGCGTTGGCCGCTGCAGGAACGGAAGAAGAAGAACAACAATAAGAAATCGTCAAGGAAGATCCGAGCCGACTGCTCAGCAGTCGGCCCGAATCTCGGGGACTACACCCAGTGGGTGCGCTGATGTGCCCCCACATGAGATAAAGATCAAGTCACATACCTCGGCTCTCAGTAAGGTCGGCGGTCTTCTGAGTCAGCTCCTGAGCCTGGGAGTTAAAGGCGGCCGCTCGAAGGTTGTGGTAGTCCTGCAAGATGGACAGAAGACCGAAGTGAGAACAAAAACAGCAAAGATAAATCCACCAAGGAGTTCCAAGCCGCCTGCTCAGCAGCCGACTCGGAACTCGGGGACTACACCCAGTGGGTGCGCTGACGTGCCCCCACGGAAGAAATCAAGATCAAGAAAGAACAAGATGGGAATCCTAACCCGGATGGCTGCCCGCGTTGCGAGGAACTCGTCGGTGAACTGCCTCAGCGCCGCGGCTTGGCCCTGGAGCTGGGTCCGGACGTGTTGTGCAGCCACGTTCACCACGGCCGTCCCTCCGCCTGGTGTCTACCCCGAGGTAGCGCTGGCCGCCTCCGCATCTTGGGCCGGCGAGCTGGAGCCCACGGCCGGCTGTGGCTCCGACGCGGCCTTCTGCGGCTCCGACGCGGCCTTCCCCGCGCGCCGGCTTGGCGGAATCCTGACCGCCACCTCAACCCTCGCGGCCGGCTCGCCCTCCGCCGACTGTGTAGGCGGCGGATCAGGCCGGCCACCCTGGGCCGCCCCAGTGGGAGGGGTCGGCTCCTGCGCCTTCTCCAAGATGATGACGTCGTCGCCGCTTCCCCCAGCCCTGGCTGGTCGCCGCTGACTCCCCCTGGCGAGGGCTCCATGCTCCCAGGCGCCATGACGCGCAGCGGGGTGACCATCAAAACCTCCCCCGCCGCCGCCGCGGCCTCAGCCTCTGCCTGGGCCTTGGCTGCGGCCTCGGAGAGTGCCTTCGCCGCCTCCTCCTCCCGTGCCGCCTGGGCGGCGGCCGCCTTCCGCGCCTCCGCCTCCCGTGCCTCCTGCTCCTCCCGCGCCTCCCGCGCGTTCCTTTCCGTCGCCTCCTGGAGATCGGCGCGGGGGTCCACGCGGTGGGTGGTGCTCCCAGAGCCCCTTGGCGACTCGACGACGGAACCGGCAGCCGCCCGCGCAAGTGACAACGGAGCTCTGATCGTTGAAGAAAAAGACGAGAGTTCAAGAACCACCAAAGAAAGAAAGAAAGAGAGTACACAGAGAAAGAGAACTTACGCCGACACGGTCTGCGGCTGCTTCACCACTTTGCGGAAGCGAGCCGCCTTCGCGGCCGCCTCTTCCCGCCTGGTGGCTGCCGCCCCGCCCCTAGGCTTCTTCGATCGGCTGCCGAACAAGCCCTGGGCGGCGCGACGGTTCTGGCCTCCACCCCGAGCAGGCTGCGCGCCGGAGGAGCCCGCGCCGCGTCTGGATGCCGGCTGGCGGCGCGGGACGGCTTCGGCTTCATCCTCGTCCGGCGAGTCGTCGAAGGTAGTAGTGAACCCGGAGGCGCCTGCTTCGCCGCCGGCTTGGCCACCGGCCGGCTCGACGGCGTCGTCCATATGGACCGCCCCCAGGTCGGGGTCCTCCAGGTCGTGTTCGGTCCGGTCGGGGACGAAGCAGAGGGCTCTGTCGAAGAACAAGCCGACTAAGTCAGAGTCGGCCAAGAGATACTCGGCAACAAGGCTGAGAGAGAGAGAGAGAAAAAGAGACAAGGGGAGCGTACCGTAGGCGGAGGATTGGCACGGCTATATGGCTCCTTGCCGAATTGCCACTCTTCAGAGAGTTGGCAGTTGGCGAGGTAGTTCACCATGTAGGCGACCTGGTGCCGCGGCATCTCCTGGGTGCACATTCGGCTCGGATCGAGCTGGCCGCTCATCTGACAGATCAGATGAGGCCGGCTCTGGAGCGGAAGAACCCGGCGCGAGACGAACGCGGCCAGGAGGTCGGGCCCCGTCAGGCCCTCCGACTGGACCATCACCCGCAGTCGGGCGATGGCGGCGTTTCCTGCCTGCGACAGCGTCACGGCCCGGAAGGACCACTGGGGCAGCCTGCCCGCCGGTGGGCCGGCTACGTAAGCCGGCAGGTTGATGTAGTCGCCTCGCGAAGCGATGTTCCGCACGTAGAAGTACGACTTCTGCCACTTCTTCACCGATTGGATCAGCGTGATGACGGGGAAGGGGTTGTCGGCAGCCGATCTCCGCGACGTGATGAAGGCGCCAGTATGAGCCGGCACGCCCCGCATGCGCGTGCCCAGCTTCGACTGGAAGAACTCCCCCCAGAGCTCAAGGGTGGGGAGGACGCCGAGATAGCCCTCGCACAGGGTGACGAAAGCAGACAGCAGCACCACCGCGTTGGGGGTGAGATGGTGCGGCTGGAGCTGATAGAATTCGAGCCAGGAGCGGAAGAAGGCGCTCACTGGCAGGCCGAAGCCGTGCAAAAAGTGCGAGCGGAAGACCACCCGCTCGCCCTCCTGCGGCGCCGGCCTGATTTCCTTCGCCGGCGCGAGGCGGACCTCCACTTTGTCCGCGCCAGGCAGCCGCCGCTTGTCGCGGAGGAAGTCGACGTGGTCGTCATGGACGATGGAGCCGTCCCAATCCCCGCCAAGCTGCTCTACGTGGGGAGGCATGGCGAGAGCTAGCACGGCGGCGGAGGAGCGTGCGGTGGAAGAGCGCGGCGGCGAGGCGCTGTCGCGAGAACGAGCGAGGGAAGAAGATGGTGGAAGTAGGAGGAGCGTGCGAGGGCCTGCCGCCCTCCACCTCCCCCTACTTATAGCCTCACGAGGCCGAAGAGGCCGGACGTGGGGGGGAGACGTGGGATTAACTGCGCCCACTCCCCCCACGTCTCGCGATTATAGCGCATAAAAGCGAGCCGAAACTGCCGCACGGAACGTGCGGGCGGTTTCGGGATACAAAGGATCCGCGCCTGGGCCGGGGCGCGGGCGTGGCGGGCCCCCTCCCTGCGGCGACGTCCCGTCACGCGCGTGGGCTGGCAGGCTTTTCGGCCACGTGGTTCGCCGACGGCCCGTGGCCGGTCCGCGGCCCGGTGCACGTGCCTGCGGGTTCCCGCCCTCCGACTCCAGAAGATTTCGACTCAGGCGGCGCGCCTGATCAAGGCCGGCTCCCAGCTGCCGGCTTGTCAAGATAGGAAGCTGATCGAGCTTCTCAACCCCTGCTCCACCTCGAAGCCCAATCAGCTTCGGGGACTACTGTCGGAGTAAATGGCCACGGGTAGCCCCACTGACTACCCCTGGTTCTTCAGAAAAATTATCAGGCCTTTGGGCCTTCAAGCACTCCAAGCATTTGGGCCGCCTTTCCTGGCCGGCTGCCTCTAAAGCCGACTCCCGGAAGGCGACCCAGCCTCGAGCAACCTCTCCCCAGGACGACTACGGGGTGGCCGACTCCAAGAAGCCGGCCAAGAAGGACGCCGGCTCCTAGCAGCCGGCCGAGACCACAACCACCAAAGCTGTTCCCACATAACGGCGACATGACGGGGTGTGGCCACAGTGCGGCCCACTACCCCCGAAGCCCGAGGCGGGCGTGGCTACAGGAGGCCGTACGGGACGGCCGTCTCCCGTGCGGCTCGGCACTGTAGCCATGCTGGCCTCGACGTCATCCACGACCAACTCCTGTACGGCCCAAGGACTGCGGGCCCCTTCAGCCAGAGAGAGGCGTGAAGGCGGCCCGGCCTTTCCCAGTCGGCCAAGAGCATAGCCGGCCTCCAGAAGCCGGCTACTCCCTTCCTCGAAGCAGGAGCCCCATTAAGGAGACAAGACGAGGTAAGGCTACAGTGATAGCCCCCGAGGCGGCCCACTGTAGCCACGCTTACCTCGACAAAGCCCTCGTCCTCAGAGGCGCGGCTACAGTAAGCAGCCGCCGACAAGACCCTAGGCGGTGGGGCCGGCCTGTCGACCAAGTAGCCGGCAGCCAGCGGGACCCACCAGCCGGCGGGACCCAGCAGCCGGCAGAGAAGCCGGCGAGCGTAGACACTGACGCCTGGGACCAGAGCCCAGCTGGATTACCATTGTACCCCCGGGGGTAGGCCTATATAAACCCCCCGGAGCACCCATGCAAAGGGTTCGGACCTAAGCATAGAGTTGCCCTCTAAGCATAGCACACACACCATAGATAGAGAGAAGCAAGAGCTAGCCTTGTTCTCCTTCTCCCTTGATCTCAACAGCTCTAGGAGCGATTGTAGCCACCTTTTATCGATCTAGTGATCATGCGGAGACCCCGCAGAGCAGGACTAGGGGTGTTATCTCCTCGGAGAGCCCCGAACCTGGGTAAGATTCGCCGGCGTGCATGTCTTCGCCTCATCCCGTTTCCAGGCACCGGCGACGTTTTATTGGCTCCCACAATGATAAGCCATCCCTTGGCATATGTCGCACCAACCACCCGACATCAGCCGAAGCCTTCATGACATCAGCGACTGAGCGGCGCGCGCCGGATTGGACTGGAACGCCTACTCTTGTATAAGGGAGGCTAGGTCTGCTTCCGGCTGCGTTCGCAACTTGCAGGTGTGCAATGGGCGATGGGCCCAGACCCCTGCGCCATAGGATTTAGACCGGCGTGCTGACCTCTCTGTTGTGCCTAGGTGGGACTGCGACGTGTTGATCTTCCGAGGCCGGGCATGACCCAGGAAAGTGTGTCCGGCTAAATGTGATCGAGCGTGTTGGGTTATGTGGTGCAACCCTACAGGGAAGTTTATCTATTCGAATAGCCGTGTCCCTCGGTAAAAGGATGACCCGGAGTTGTACCTTGACCTTATGACAACTAGAATCGGATACTTAATAAAACACAGCCTTCCAAGTGCCAGATACAACCCGGTGATCGCTCTCTCACGGTCGACGAGTAGAGGATCGTCGGGTAGGATTATGCTATGCGATGCTACTTGGTGAACTTACCATCTACTCTCTTCTACATGCTGCAAGATGGAGGCTTCCAGAAGCGTAGTCTTCGACATGACTAGCTATCCCCCTCTTATTCTAGCATTCTGCAGTTCAGTCCACCGATATGGCCCCTTTACACATATACCCATGCATATGTAGTGTAGATCCTTGCTTGCGAGTACTTTGGATGAGTACTCACGGTTGCTTTGCTCCCCTTTTCCCCCTTTTCCCTTCTTCCTGGTTGTCGCAACCAGATGCTGGAGCCCAGGAGCCAGACGCCATCGTCGACGACGACTCCTACTACACCGGAGGTGCCTACTACTATGTGCAGCCCGCTGACGATGACCAGGAGTAGTTTAGGAGGATTCCAGGCAGGAGGCCTGCGCCTCTTCCAATCTGTATCCCAGTTTGTGCTAGCCTTCTTAAGGCAAACTTGTTTAACTTATGTCTGTACTCAGATATTGTTGCTTCCGCTGACTCGTCTATGATCGAGCACTTGTATTCGAGCCCTCGAGGCCCCTGGCTTGTATTATGATGCTTGTATGACTTATTTTATTTTTAGAGTTGTGTTGTGATATCTTCCTGTGAGTCCCTGATCTTGATCGTACACGTTTGCGTGTATGATTAGTGTACGATTGAATCGGGGGCGTCACAAGTTGGTATCAGAGCCGACTGCCTGTAAGAATCCCCCTTCCACACTCCTTGGCCGAAGTCGAGTCTAGACATTACAAAACTTTTAATAACATGGCTGTGTGTCTTACGGGCCCACGTCGCCATTTGGGTGGTATTAGGATCTTTTATTCCTCGACCTATACTCTGGGATTCTGATCTCTCTTCTATTCGGGTTAAAATGAATTTACTAACTCTAACACTAGGTTCTCATAAATACTTTCTCCCGGAGAGCCCCTTCATTCCAGGTGATGGCTTGCTTCACTAGAAGATTCCGAAGACATTCTCCGATATTCTCTCGAGACTTTGTGCCCACCACTTTTGCTATTCTTGACCACCGATAAGTCCCCATGGATAACATCTTTGCCGTTTGTACCTTCATCCCCAGTTGCTCTTGTTGTTACAAGCTACCTCTAACACTCTCCGTTGTTCCGAGAATCCTTTGTGCCTTCTGCTTTGCAGCTTCTTTTCGCACTGCAGATAATTCACTTATTCGGGGTTCGTTCGTCCCCAGTTGTTCAGGTGTTTCACAAAAGTCTTCGAAGTACTATTCGACCTTCCGAAAACCCTCAGCAGCCTGTTGCTCTTGAAATTCTTGCTTGCTTGTGTTCTGGTTAATACCATAAGTCTAGTAATCTTATTGGCATCTTTTGTCATTATCATTTTGAGTCCCTTGATTCAATATGTTGCGGATGCTTGCAATCCTCAGGATTTATCCTTCCGGCTCAGACATTGTTTTAAACATGAGCTGGATCTCGACCAATCGGATTTCCATCGATTGTACCCCTAAGTCTACGCAACTTATCCATCCTTAATCGGAGCATTTGCTTCTGATCCCTTGATCGGAAATCATAATTCTTTTGCATTTGAGATTTGAATTAGTCAGTTGTTTCTATAGTCTGATCTCCTTGCATTGTTTCTTCGTCTGGTTGAGTACCGATGCTCACATCAGACCCCTTGAGGACCATTGGATCCTTTGTTGGATTTTATCCGGTAGTGTCCTTCATATTCAAACACTTTGGAAGTTCTTTCTCCATTGGTAAATCTTATCGTCTGATTGACCAACCATGCTCTGCTTTCGAGCTTGTGTTATTTACTCCTGAAGTTTGTGTTATATGTTCCTACGAGACCCTGATGGGTTGAACCTATGCCTTCCTTAATATGTGTGAACTCGAAAGTTTTCATGAGTCATACTCTTCTGGTATTTTCCCAGATAAAATTTCAACACTACAACTTCTTGGAAAATGAGAAGTGAATGAAAGGTTATGCATTGTAGAAGTGGGAGTCGACCTTGAACTTTGTGTTCATGCCCATGGACACGATGTAGATCTTATCATGGAAACTTCTCTTAAATTAATTATTCCCTTGGTATAAGTTCATATTATATCTGGGATTTGGTCTTTCGCAATCGTGGTTTCGACCATATTGTCTTTCTTTGGTCGCATTTCTCGGACGAGTAAAATACTTGCCTTCTCAGATCAGTATGCCTGCCCAACCTCGATTCTGCTCAACCTTCGAGTATTACCCCCTGGTATCTCGAGGATATCAACCCATTGCACTTCATCTTATGAATTTCTGATGAAGTAGTACCTTTCCCGATAATAGTCACTCCACGGGTTCTGGGTTGTCGTAAACCGAGAACACCGATTTGTGAATCGAATGAATACTGAGATTTGGTAATCCCAGTACTTTGTTGTTGAGAAGTTTAATACTCCATCACGTCACTCCTAGCATGATCGGCTACATCATTATCATGCTAATTTTAACTGTGCTATCGGGTCCTTAATTCCGGAGCGCAACTTTCAATGATGAGCTCAGCTTACGCCGATTTCCTTGTCTAATCGTTTCACCTCGAACAGCAAGCTCGATTCCGAGTTGGAGACGTATCCGTGGTTCCAAAAATCTTTCGCTAAAACACTCCTTTTGCTTGATGCAGTCGTTGTTCGATTGCTTCTTCGTGGAGCCTGTCGACAAAATTTGTCGTGATCATCACATTTTGACTCCTTCCAGAATATCAATCAAATTCATGATGACAAGTACCATCCTTGCCCCTCGATGAGTTGTGTTATCATCGACAACATTATTGCTTTGCCTCCAACACAAACTTGTTCATGTTTTGTGTTGTACCTTGAGATCCTTGCTATCCAACTTATGTTATGTTCTACCTTGGAGTATTACCATCTTTTATGTCAAGAAGGTTGTGAGAATTTCACCACCTCTTAAGAATTCTTGATATAGTAATACTTCTCGCCATCTCCGTTCATATCTTGGTCCCCGTGTTGATTCAAACCGGGATACCAGCCATTCAACTATGATGTGTGAATTCAAAATTACTAGCAACCTTATTGCTTGTAAGATAATGAACGATAGTTTCATTCTTTGTACATTGGTTATCGAATCACCATTCTAACATCGGTCATGTTACATAAGCCCATATTTCGGCTGCACCTTTCAACTGATGTTTAATTGGGTATGTTTTCCTCGAGCATATCTCATTATAACATTTGATCTGCCAAATGCTATCTCCTTGTTCACATAATTGTAGAAATCCATCCTTTGAATTCTCGATGAATTGTTGCTGAGTCCATCAGCCACCTCCTCATCCTCTCCTGGGTTTACTGACGAACTCTTGTTTCGGAACTCGCTTCCATAGTTCGTTTCCTGAGAATCTTACAATGTCATCTCGTCAATTGGTGTTGCGCCTTTTCTTCTCAGGCATCCCGAGTCTGAGGTATCCCGACACCAATTAGATCTGAACCTCAATCAGATATGATGGTGGGAACATATTTCCAAGAGTAATAACAATGGTCTTTATATGACCCGGTAAGGTGATATCGTGCCTAGCACACCTGGCCGGAGGACCTATTGTTATCGTTTCCTTTTTTTGCAAGGCTATCCTTTCTTCCATGAGGAAATTGTAAGACTTATTCTACAAGCCGTTCCTGATGGATCCTTTGTGTTTCTAAAGTCTGATCTTCAGCTGATAACCATGTCAATGCTATCTCGATGCATGTCTATGGTACTCCAATTTTCAATAAGAGCATTTGAAGCACAATGCTAAATTTTCTGTAGCATTTATCCTAACACCATTGTATGGGTAATATCATGAGATTCATCCCCCTTACCTAAATGGTTTTCTACTTTCTATCCTGTCATGGATATCATGCTCCGCTTGTCCTTGGGAATGATATACCCCCGAAATATGTGTGTATACACATTTTCCCTTCCATTGTTCTGTTTAAACCTGATAACCACTTTTCCTTTTCATTGGTTTGTTTAAACCTTCTTGTGATCTATATTATATAAGCAGTAATATTTCCCTACTTATGTAAACACCTCGGTGTACAAATCTGTCAATGAGGCCCTGTTACTATTGTTGATGATATTCCGGTAGCCACCGATGGACGAGAACTTTGCCTAATGGTCCGCCTCGTTCAACGAGCAGGAAAATGGTTCTCTTCGTCCCTCGCCCTTGGTACCAACGATGCAGTCAACATAACTGACCGGTTATTCTCTAACATGCCTTGCTATCATGACCGTGCCAGATGTCAACGCCCTTCCTTATTTTAACCCACATGGTGGGCCCATAACCCACAGTTCCACAGGATCAAAACCTGACTCTCCTATACAACCCCTGTTTCCAAAGATATTCCTCATGCTTGGCTTCATATGTAATTCACGAGCCACCTTCCCTGTGATCATCAATTCTGGTATTAGACACAATACTTATTCCCGTTGCCTTGAACCCCTTTCACACTCTGTTTCAGGCAACGAACGATTGACTATCCGCTCGAAACTTCTCATGATACCTCCTCACTTTGCTCTCGATAATGTCTAAAGTTGCAATTCGAGAGATACTTATGCTTCTTCCCTTGAGATTAACCGTCTGATGCTCGATCTTGTTAGAATCCGTCCTTATAGAGTTTTCCCTTCTTACCCTTTCGTAAGTACGGTGAAGATCCTGAAGGAAGGACGACAACTTCATCATGATGACCTAAAGCAGAGAAATGAAGACATCAATGTAATGGATCGACCTCTTCGAGAAGAGCAACTATGACCAAGAAGAATCGTTAGAGTTTCGTAACCAAATCCCTTCCCCCTCACTTCCCATCTTAAATCTCGGGACGAGATTTCTTGTAGTGGAGGAGAATCGTGACGCCCGGATAATTAAGCTACAGTGAACCCCTGCTAATGATGCCACGTCACCTCGGTTACTGTCGATAAACTCGCGTTAGTTTAAAACAGATTCAAATTAAATTTGAATTAAAGTCAAACAATAAAAGTTTTCAACTGCCAAATCTAAAATGTTCAAATTGTAGCAAATAAATCATAGATGGTTATGGTGGTGAAACCACATTGTTTTGAGATGTTTAAATACTCCAAACTAAATAGAACAGAAGCCAAAACCAATAATTCAATGCCCTTTATAAAATATAACATATTAAACTAATTAAGTGGTGCCCAAGATATAGTGGCATTAGAATAAGTAGTAATACTATTTTTAGGAACTAAGATCATAATTATAAAAACTAAAATATAGAGAAACTAAAAGTAAAACAGTAAAAGAAAAATTAAGAAAAACATAATACAAAAAAAGAGAACCCCCCCCCCCCACATTGGGCCAACCGGCCCAGCTACCTAACCAACTGGCTGGCCCAGTCACGGCCTATATGGCCTATCCTCCCCGAACCCTAACTCCACCTACCCCCACTCCCCCCGATCCCCCCACTCATCCCACTCTCCCTGGCGCCTCCCCCTCTCCCCCGATCTGGACGCGCTGCCACCCGGGGACCTCGCCGCCCGCCGCCGCCCGGACCCCCTTGCCGGACTGCCTCCCCATCGCCGTCGTCTCCGACCTCCTCCCCGAGCACCGCTGCCCGAACCCCTACGCCCCCCGTGAGCTCCTCCCCCTCGCTACTTTCCTCACCCACACACGTCGCCCGTGCGTGGCCACGCACCCGCATTGTCCCCGCCGCGGTCACCATTCCCTCCTGGATCCAGAGCGCGCGCACCGCACCAGTCGTCCCCGCGCCAAACCGCTTCGGCGTGCACTGCTGCTGCTGTGCCCGTCCCGTGGCCACGCCGGCGCGCCACCCAGGGCGATGCCGTCGGCCCCGCCCTCTGCTACCGCCGACTCGCTCGCAATCGGTGCCCCTCTCCCTCACCCCCTGACCTACGCCTTGCCTCCGTCCCGTGTGCGGCTTCGTCCGGCTCGCCGTCGCTGCCCGCGTCAGCCACTCCGGCAACCGCCCACGCATCCCCGCGGCCTTCACCCGCGCCCCTGATGCAGCCGCTCGCCGCCCGCCGTGGCGACCGCCTGCACCGCCCCGCCTGCGGCCTTCCTTCGCCGCTCACCTATGCCCCGTCCCGGCCTCGCCCTACCCCAGCCGGCGCCCTGCCCACCGGCGCCCCTCTGGGTGTCGCGGTGCATGCAAATGGGCGCCCACGCCCGGCACCCGCCCCGGTTTGGCCTGGGCCTATGACAACCAGGCCCCACGCCCTGGAAAACAAAAAAGAAAAGAATTAAAATATAAATTAATTAATTAGTGAACTAATTAGGCTTAATTAAAATAACCACCTAATTAGATGAATTAATCTGTTTAATTAAACTAAATGGAACTTAGTTAACTAATGTGTCTATGACATGGGGACCCACTGGTCAGGTTGACCAGTCAACAGTCAAACTTTGACTGCTGACTGGGTTGCTGACTCAGCCCCCTGTCCCCACCAGTCAGCACCATTGTACACCTCTGGGTACACTTAATTTTTGAATTAAAACAATTTAGAAAATGATTTATAACGTTAAAAATTAATATAAAATAAACCGTAGCTCAGATGGAAAAACTTTGTACGTGAAAGTTGCTCAGAACGACGAGACAAATCCGGATACGCATCCCGTTCCTCCGCCACACATCCCTAGCATAGCAAACACGCAACTTTCTTCCTCCGGTTCATCTGTCCGAAAACGCGAAACATCGGGAATACTTTCCCGGATGTTTTCCCCCTTCGCCAGTATCACCTCCTACTGCGTTAGGGCACACCTGGCACCGCTACTTGTTATGTCATGCATCGATATGCATCTGTTTGCATTGTATTCATTGTTTCTTCCCCCTCTTCTCTCCGGTAGACTACGAGACTGACGCTGCTGCTGGTACCCCGATCGACTACGGTGTTGACGACCCCTCCTTGCCAGGGCAACCAGGCAGGCCTCCCCCCTTGATCACCAGATATCGCCTATTCTTCTCTATATTGCTTGCATTAGAGTAGTGTAGCATGTTACTGCTTTCGGTTAATCCTATTCTGCTGCATAGCCTGTCATTGTTGCTACAGTTGTTACCCTTACCTGCAATCCTCAATGTTTAGTATAGGATGCTAGTATTCCATCAGTGGCCCTACCCTCTTGTCCGTCTGCCATGCTATACTACTGGGCCGTGATCACTTCGGGAGGTGATCACAAGCATATGCTATATACTTTATATTGTTGTACATTACTTATGATACTGTTCGGAGATGGGGGCTGAAGGGGCAGGTGGCTCCATCCCGGTAGAGGTGGGCCTGGGTTCCCGACGGCCCCCGACTGTTGCTTTGTGGCAGAGCGACAGGGCAGGTTGAGACCACCTAGGCGAGAGGTGGGCCTGGCCTTGGTCGGCGTTCGCAGATATTTAAAATAACACGCTTAACGGGATCTTGGTATTTGATCTAAGTCTGGCCACTGGCCTATACGCACTAACCAACTACGCAGGAACAGTTATGGGCACTCGGCGTCGTGGTACCAGCCGAAGCCTTCGTGACGTCAGCGACTGAGCGGCACGCGCCGGATTGGACTGGATATGTAGTGTAGATCCTTGCTTGCGAGTACTTTGGATGAGTACTCACGGTTGCTTTGCTCCCCCTTTTCCCCGTTTTCCCTTCTTCCTGGTTGTCACAACTAGATGCTGGAGCCCAGGAGCCAGACGCCACCGTCGACGACGACTCCTACTACACCGGAGGTGCCTACTACTACGTGCAGCCCGCTGACGATGACCAGGAGTAGTTTAGGAGGATCCCAGGCAGGAGGCCTGCGCCTCTTCCGATTTGTATCCCAGTTTGTGCTAGCCTTCTTAAGGCAAACTTGTTTAACTTATGTCTGTACTCAGATATTCTTGCTTCCGCTGACTCGTCTATGATCGAGCTCTTGTATTCGAGCCCTCGAGGCCCCTGGCTTGTATTATGATGCTTGTATGACTTATTTTATTTTTAGAGTTGTGTTGTGATATCTTCCCGTGAGTCCCTGATCTTGATCGTACATGTTTGCGTGTATGATTAGTGTACGATTGAATCGGGGGCGTCACAGCCAACTCAACAAACACCATCAGAGACACCTGTAGAGCATCTTTATAATCACCCAGTTACGTTGTGATGTTTGATAGCACACTAAGTGTTCCTATGGTATTTGGGAGTTGCATAATCTCATAGTCATAGGAACATGTATAAGTCATGAAGAAAGCAATAGCAATAAACTAAACTATCATAGTGCTAAGCTAGCGGATGGGTCTTGTCCATCACATCATTCTCTAACGATGTGATCCTGTTCATCAAATGACAACACATGTCTATGGCTAGGAAACTTAACCATCTTTGATTAACGAGCTAGTCTAGTAGAGGCATACTAGGGACACTTGCTACCTCTTGAGCACTGCGCTGGTTTTCCCTTGAAGAGGAAAGGGTCATGCAGCAAAGTAGCGTAAGTATTTCCCTCAGTTTTTGAGAACCAAGGTATCAATCCAGTAGGAGGCCATGCCAACGTCCCTCGCACCTACACAAACAAATAAAAACCTCGCAACCAACACAATAAAGGGGTTGTCAATCCCTTCACGGTCACTTACGAAAGTGAGATCTGATAGATATGATAAGATAATATTTTTATAATAAAGATGCAAAGTAAAATAAAAGGCAATAAAGAAACTAAGTGTTGGAAGATTAATATGATGGAAAATAGACCTGGGGGCCATAGTTTTCACTAGTGGCTTCTCTCAAGAGCATAAGTATTACGGTAGGTGAACAAATTACTGTTGAGCAATTGATAGAATTGAGCATAGTTATGAGAATATCTAGGTATGATTATGTATATAGGCATCACGTCTGCGACAAGTAGACCGACTCCTGCCTGCATCTACTACTATTACTCCACACATCGACCGCTATCGAGCATGCATCTAGAGTATTAAGTTCAAAGGAACAGAGTAACGCTTTAAGTAAGATGACATGATGTAGAGGGATAAACTCATGCAATATGATATAAACCCCATCTTGTTATCCTCGATGGCAACAATACAATACGTGCCTTACTGCCCCTACTGTCACCGGGAAAGGACACCGTAAGATTGAACCCAAAGCTAAGCACTTCTCCCATTGCAAGAAAGATCAATCTAGTAGGCCAAACCAAACTGATAATTCGAAGAGACTTGCAAAGATAACCAATCATACATAAAAGAATTCAGAGGAGATTCAAATATTGTTCATAGATAATCTTGATCATAAACCCACAATTCATCGGTCTCAACAAACACACCGCAAAAGAAGATTACATCGAATAGATCTCCACGAGAATCATGGAGAACTTTGTATTGATATCCAAAAAGAGAGAAGAAGCCATCTAGCTAATAACTATGGACCCGAAGGTATGAGGTAAACTACTCACACATCATCGGAGAGGCTATGGTGTTGATGTAGAAGCCCTCCGTGATCAATGCCCCCTCCGGCAGGATGCCAGAAAAGGCCCCAAGATGGGATCTCACGGGTACAGAAGGTTGCGCCAGTGGAATTAGGTTTTCGTGGATGCTTCTGTTGGTTTGGGGGTACATAGGTATATATAGGAGGAAGAAATACGTCGGTGGAGCAACGTGGGCCCCACGAGGGTGGAGGGCGCGCCCAGGGGGGTAGGCACGCCCCCTACCTCGTGCCCCCCTGGTTGCTTTCTTGACATAGGGTCCAAGTCCTCTGGATCACGTTCGTTCTGAAAATCACGTTCCCGAAGGTTTCATTCCATTTGGACTCCGTTTGATATTCTTTTTCTGGGAACTCTGAAATAGGCAAAAAACAGCAATTTGGGCTGGGCCTCCGGTTAATAGGTTAGTCCCAAAAATAAAATAAAGTGTATAATAAAGCCCGTTAAACATCCAAAATAGAATATAATATAGCATGAAGCAATCAAAAATTATAGATACGTTGGAGACGTATCAAGCATCCCCAAGCTTAATTCCTGCTCGTCCTCGAGTAGGTAAATGTTAAAAACAGAATTTTTGATGCGGAATGCTACTTGGCATAATTTCAATGTAATTCTCTTAATTGTGGTATGAATGTTCAGATCCGAAAGTTTCAAGACAAAAGTTCAATATTGATATAAAAATAATAATACTTCAAGCATACTAACTAAGCAATTATGTCTTCTCAAAATAACATGGCCAAAGAAAGTTATCCCTACAAAATCATATAGTCTGGCTATGCTCTATCTTCACCACACAAAGTATTTAAATCATGCAAAACCCCGATGACAAGCCAAGCAATTGTTTCATACTTTTGGAGTTCTCAAACTTTTTCAATCTTCACGCAATACATGAGCACTATATGTGGAATAGAATGGTGGTTGTGCAGAAGACAAAAAAGGGGAGAAGATAGTCTCACATCAACTAGGCGTATCAACGGGCTATGGAGATGCCCATTAATAGATATCAATGTGAGTGAGTAGGGATTGCCATGCAACGGATGCACTAGAGCTATAAGTATATGAAAGCTCAACAAAAGAAACTAAGTGGGTGTGCATCCAACTTGCTTGCTCACGAAGACCTAGGGCATTTTGAGGAAGCCCATCATTGGAATATACAAGCCAAGTTCTATAATGAAAAATTCCCACTAGTATATGAAAGTGATATCATAGGAGACTCTCTATCATGAAGATCATGGTGCTACTTTGAATCACAAGTGTGGTAAAAGGATAGTAACATTGTCCCTTCTCTCTTTTTCTCTCATTTTTTTATTTGGGCCTTTTCTCTTTTTTTTATGGCCTCTTTTTTTTAGTCCGGAGTCTCATCCCGACTTGTGGGGGAATCATAGTCTCCATCATACTTTCCTCACTTGGGACAATGCTCTAAAAATGAACATCACCATGTTGATCATATCTACTATATGATTCACGCTCGACCTTTCGGTCTCACTGTTCCGAGGCCATATCTGCATATGCTAGTGTGACACCCGGATAGTTAAGCTACAGTAACCCTCTACTAATGATGCCACATCACCTTGGTTACTGTTGTTAAATCTCGCGTTAGTTCAAAACCAATTCGAAATTCAAATTCAAAATAAAGGCAAACAACAAAAGTTTTCAAATATTAAAACTAAATTGTTCGGGTTGTGTCAAATAATGCAAAGGTAATTATGATGGAGAAGCCACATTTTTATAAAAGGTTTAAATGCACTTAAGTAACTAAAATAGTAGGTAAAACAATTAAATAAATGCATTTTGGATTTTATAAAATACTATACTATTTTGTTCAGGGTTAAAACCTTTTGTGGCAGTAGTTATAATTGTAACTCTATTTTAGGTATGGGTTTCACTTTTTTGTAAAACTATAAAATATTACATAAGTAAAAGAAAACAGAAACAAGAGAATAAAAAAAGAAAAGACTAAACAAGATTAAAATAAAAGAAAACAAAGTAAACCCCCCACCCCCACTGGGCCACGGCCCAGCAGGCCACCAGGCAGGCCCACCAGCCGCGCCCATATCCCCCACTACCCCAAACCCTAACCCCCACCGACACCCACTTCCACCCCCACTCGCTCTCTCCCTTTCCCCCGATCTGGATCGAGATCGGGGCACGATCCCATCATGCCGTCCTCCCCGCCCGCGACTGGACGCCGTCGCCCGTCGCCCCTCACACCGCCGGAGGCCGCCTCGACCACACCTCCCTCGCCGGCCTGCCTCCCCGATGTCGCCCGTCGTCTCCGTCCTCCTCCCCTCGCCCCACTGCCCCGTACCCTACGCCCCTCGGTGAGGCCCTCGGCCTCCTCTTCCGATCGCCCGCACGCCTAACGACGTGCTCCTTGCTCCGCGTCCCGCGGACGCCACTCCCCGACTGCGCCCGATGTGTGCACGCCTCGTTTCCCCGTGCCCCTGGCTCGCTCGCTCCGCCGCTGCGCTCGGCGCCGTGCTGCCCCCGCGCCCTGGCCACGCGCCGCGCCTTCTGGCCGTGCCCGTCGCCCCGACCTTCTCTACCACGCACGCGCGCTCATCGCGCCCGACGACCGGCGCGCGCGCCGTCCCGCACCCCTAGCGCCTGCTGCCGAGCCTCGCTGCTAGCTACACCCGCGCCCACCTCTTGCGCTCCGGCCCCGCGCTCACCGCGGTCGGGCCGCCCTAGCCGTGCGCCGCTCACTCGCCGTGCGCCGCGCCCTGCCTATGCTCTGCACGCGCTCGATCGCGCTTCCCTCCCTTCGCGCACGCGCGCCCCTCCTCCCTCTCTCTCGCAAGCCCATACTCCACTGCCGCCGGCCGCTCTGCTTCCCCCCCACTCCGGCCACCGCACGCCCGCCGACCGCCGAGGTCCCCTGCCCGCTGCTGCCTCATTCGCTGCGCGCCATCGCCGGCCGCCGCAGCCGTTGCCTAGGTCGCGCCTGACCACGCTCGGGCACCCACGCCCGCAGCGCCCGCAACGCCTTGATAACCAACAAGTATAGGGGACCAATTGTAGCCTCTTTTGATAAGTAAGAGTGTTGAACCCAACGAGGAGCTAAAGGTAGAACAAATATTCCCTCAAGTTCTACCGACCACCGATACAACTCTACGCACGCTTGACGTTCGCTTTACCTAGAACAAGTATAAAATTAGAAGTACTTTGTAGGTGTTGTTGGATAGATTTGCAAGATAATAAAGAGCGCGTAAATAAAAAGTAGGGGCTGTTTAGATAAAGACACAACTAAATTAGTTTTAGTAAAGAGCTTTTTGTCACGAGAAAGTTATTTGTCCCTAGGCAATCGATAACTAGACCGGTAATCATTATTGCAATTTTATATGAGGGAGAGGCATAAGCTAACATACTTTGTCTACTTGGATCATATGCACTTATGATTGGAACTCTAGCAAGCATCCGCAACTACTAAAGATCATTAAGGTAAAACCCAACCATAGCATTAAAGTACCAAGTCCTCTTTATTCCCATACGCAAACAACCTACTTACTCGGGTATATGCTTCTGTCACTCACGCAACCCACCATAAGCAAATCATGAACATATTGCAAACCCTACAGCGGGGTGATGTCTACTACGCAACCTCCTCGTCATGGAGAGTGTCGGGATGATGAAGATGGCCACCGGTGAGGGATCCCCCCTCCGGCAGGGTGCCGGAACAGGGTCCCGATTGGTTTTTGGTGGCTATAGAGCCTTGCGACGGTGGAACTCCCGATCTAGGTTATTTTTTGGAGGTTTCTGTATTTATAGGAATTTTTGGCGTAGGTCTCATGTCAAGAAGGTGCCCGAGTCGTCCACGAGGCAGGCACACGCGCCGGGGGGGGGGGGGGGGTGGGCGCGCCCCGCACCCTCGTGGACTGCCTGGGACTCTTCTGGCCCAACTCTTTTACTCCAAGGTCTTCTTTTGATGCATAAAAAATCGTCAAAAATTGGCACGTCAATTGGTATTCCTTTTCTGTAAAACTCAAAAACAAGGAAAAAACCGAAACCAGCACTGGGCTCTAGGTTAATAGGTTAGTCCCAAAAATCATATAAAATAGCATATAAATGCATATAAAACATCCTAGATGGATAATATAATAGCATGAATACTTCATAAATTATAGATACGTTGGAGATGTATCACGGGGATCCCTCGCGCTTGCGCGACACGGAGAGCACCATAGGACAGCACCAATAATAAAACATGCAACTCAAACCAATCACGATCATCAATTAACCCATAGGACAAAATGGATCTACTCAAACATCATAGGATAGCCATACATCATTGGGAAATAATATATAGCGTTGAGCACCATGTTTAAGTAGAGATTACAGCGGGTAAAAGAGGGGTTACACCGCTGCATAGAGGGGGAAGAGTTGGCGATGATGGCGGTGAAGTTTGTTGGTGAAGATTGCGGTGATGATGATGGCCCCCGGTGGGACTCCGGCGCCATCGGAAGCGAGGGGGAGAGAGCCCCCCTCCTTCTTCTTCTTCCTTGGCCTTCTCCCTAGGTGGGAGAAGGGTTTGCCCTCTGGTCCATGGTCTCCATGGCGTGGGAGGGGCAAGAGCCCCTCCGAGATTGGATCTGTCTCTCTGTCTCTCTCTGTTTCTGCGCTCTGGGATTCTGTCCTTTCACCGTTTCTTATATATCCGGAGATCCGTAACTCCGATTGGATTGAAACCTTCACCCAGATTTTTCTCTGAAAATTAGCTTTCTTGCGGCCAAAGAAGAGCAGCAACCGCCTTACGGGGGGCCCACGAGGGCCAGGGGCACGCCCCCTTTCCTCGTGGCCTCCTCGGGCACCGTCCCGCGTTGATTCTTCTTCCCATATTTCACAAATATTCCAAAAATATTCTCCATCCGTTTTTATTCCGTTTGGACTCCTTTTGATATGGGGTTTCTGCGAAACATAAAACATGCAACAAACATGAACTGGCACTGGGCACTGGATCAATATGTTAGTCCCAAAAATAGTATAAAAAGTTGCCAAAAGTATATGAAAGTTGTAGAATATTGGCATGGAACAATCAAAAATTATAGATACGACGGAGACGTATCAGCATCCCCAAGCTTAATTCCTGCTCGTCCTTGAGTAGGTAAATGATAAAAAAGATAATTTTTGATGTGGAATGCTACCTAGCATAATCTTGATCACATAATCTAATCATGGCATGAATATTAAGACACGAGTGATTCAAAGCAATGGTCTATCATTTGACATTAAGACAATAATACTTCAAGCATACTAAGCAAGCAATTATGTCTTATCAAAATAACATAGCCAAAGAAAGTTATCCCTACAAAATCATATAGTCTGGCTATGCTCCATCTTCACCACACAAAGTATTCACATCATGCACATCCTTGATGACAAGCCGAGAGATTGGTTCATACTTTTTAACGCGATTCAGCCTTTTCAACCCTCACGCAATACATGAGCGCAAGCCATGGACATAGCACTATAGGTGGAATAGAATATGATGGTGGAGGTTGTGTGGAGAATACAAAAAGGAGAAAGTCTCACATCGACGTGGCTAATCAACGGGCTATGGAGATGCCCATCAATTGATGTCAATGTGAGGAGTTGGGATTGCCATGCAACGGATGCACTAGAGCTATAAGTGTATGAAAGCTCAAACTGAAACTAAGTGGGTGTGCATCCAACTTGCTTGCTCATGAAGACCTAGGGCATTTGAGGAAGCCCATCGTTGGAATATACAAGCCAAGTTCTATAATGAAAATTCCCACTAGTATATGAAAGTGATAACTCAAGAGACTCTCTATATGAAGAACATGGTGCTACTTTGAAGCACAAGTGTGGTAAAAGGATAGTAGCATTGCCCCTTCTCTCTTTTTCTCTTATTTTTTTGTTTTTTGGGCCTTCTCTTTTTTGGCCTTTCTCTTTTTATATATATATATATTTTTGTCCGGAGTCTCATCCCGACTTGTGGGGGAATCATAGTCTCCATCATCCTTTCCTCACTGGGACAATGCTCTAATAATGATGATCATCTACAACTCAATATTACAACTCGATACTAGAACAAAGATATGACTCTATATGAATGCCTCCGGCAGTGTACCGGGATGTGCAATGATCTAGCGTAGCAATGACATCAAAAAACGGACAAGCCATGAAAACATCATGCTAGCTATCTTACGATCATGCAAAGTAATATGACAATAATGCTCAAGCCATGTATATGATGATGATGGAAGTTGCATGGCAATATATCTCGGAATGGCTATGGAAATGCCATGATGGTAGGTATGGTGGCTGTTTTGAGGAAGATATAATGAGGCTTATGTGTGATAGAGCGTATCGTATCACGGGGTTTGGATGCACCGGCGAAGTTTGCACCAACTCTCGAGGTGAGAAAGGGCAATGCATGGTACCGAAGAGGCTAGCAATGATGGAAGGGTGAGAGTGCGTATAATCCATGGACTCACATTAGTCATAAAGAACTCATATACTTATTGCAAAAGTTTATTAGCCCTCAAAGCAAAGTACTACTACGCATGCCCCTAGGGGGATAGATTGGTAGGAAAAGACCATCGCTCGTCCCCGACGCCACTCATAAGGAAGACAATCAATAAATACCTCATGCTCCAACTTCGTTACATAACGGTTCACCATACGTGCATGCTATGGGACTTGCAAACCTCAACACAAGTATTTCTCAATTTCACAATTACTCAACTAGCACGACTCTAATATCACCACCTTTATATCGCAAAACTATTGAAAGGAATCAAACATATCATATTCAGTGATCTACAAGTTTTATGTAGGATTTCATGACTAACCATGTGAATGACCAATTCCTGTCAACTCTCTAAATAGATATAAGTGAAGCAAGAGAGTTTAATTCTTTCTACAAAAGATATGCCCGTGCTCTAACAAATATAAGTGAAGCAAAAGAGCATTCTACAAATGGCGGTTTTCTATGTGAATAGAAATAGGCAATCCAAACTTCAAATGATATAAGTGAAGCACATGAAGCATTCTATGAAGCCATACTCAAAAGATATAAGTGAAGTGCAAAGAGCATTATATAAATCAACCAAGGACTATCTCATACCATCATGGTGCATAAAAAAACTAAATGCAAAAGACGCTCCAAGATTTGCACATATCGCATGAATGAAACGAATCCGAAAACATACCGATACTTGTTGAAGAAAGATGGGATGCCTTCCGGGGCATCCCCAAGCTTAGACGCTTGAGTCTCCTTGAATATTTACTTGGGGTGCCTTGGGAATCCCCAAGCTTGAGCTCTTGCCTCTCCTCCTTCTCCTCATATCGAGACTTCCTCGATCTTCGAACACTTCATCCACACAAAACTCAACAGAAAGCTCAGTAAGATCCGTTAGTATAATAAAGCAAATCACTACTCTAAGTACTGTTGCAAACCAATTAATATTTTGTTTTTGCATTGTAGCTACTGTAATATAACTTTTCCATGGCTTAATCCATTGATATAAATCGATAGTTTCATCAAAACAAGCAAACTATGCATCAAAAACAGAATCTGTCTAAAACAGAACAGTCTGTAACAATCTGAACATTAACCATACTTATGGTACTTCAAACATTCTTCCAAAATTAGGAAAAATAAAAAATTAGTATATAAAGACAGTGCAAAAAGAATCAGAACCGTTTGACATTCCAGTAAAAAAATGTAAAATCGCGCACTACAGCCAAAGTTTCTGTCCTGCACTGCACAAACCAACAAGCATTGTAAACATCCTAAAGGCAAACCTCGGCACATTATTTTTATAATACAATGGAATTGTACAAGGGGATACTTATTTTTGTTGAAAAGTTTCTGTAATCAAGATTCACAAAGTTTCCGTGAGCATGAACAAAGTTCAAGGAGCTCCCCCACTTCAACAATGCTTGTCTCTTTCACTTTCACTTTCCTTTTTGAAAAGGTTTTAGGTTCCCCTCTTTATTTTTTTGTTTTTAAACTATATAAAAGCACTCAACAGAAATAAATGACTCTCTAAAAACTTCCGGGTTGTCTCCCTAGCAGCGCTTTTCTTTAAAGCCATTAAGCTAGGCATATAGTGCTCAAGTAATGGATCCACCTGGATCCCAAGGTATATGAAAGTCAATTTGAATTAGCAATGATTTGTAATTTAGTAGTGATCACAAAGTAACATATATCATGTAATGGTGAAGTCTAACTCTCTTCCTATGCATCGGCATGTCATACAAGAACAATTCATGCACACCTAGTAAAGGCCAATGCAAAGTATAAACAGTTTCTTGCAATTTTATCATGTGGGAAACATAGAGAGGTGGAGATATAGTTCCTCTCTCATAATAATTGCAAGTAGGAGCAGCAAGCACACGCATATTATATTCATCAAAATCATCATGTGCAACGGTAAAATGCAACCCATCAATATAATCCTTAATAAAGGCAAACTTCTCCGATATAGTGTAGTCGGGAGAATTCAAAAAAGATAATAGGACTATCATGCGTGGGTGCAATAGCAACAATTTCATGTTTAACATAAGGAACTATAGCAAGTTCATCTCCATAAGCATAATTCATATTGACATCTTGGCCACAAGCATAGCAAGCATCATCAAGAAGGGGTATTTCAAGAGAATCAACGGGATCATAACAATCATCATAGCAATCATCCTTCGGTAAGCACGAAGGGAAATTAAACAATGTATGAGTCGAAGAGTTACTCTCATTAGAAGGTGGGCACAGGTGATCAATCCACTCTTCCTCCTTTTGTTCTTCGCTCTCCTCCTCATCTTTTTCATCTAATGAGCTCACAATGTCATTAATTTCTTCTTCCATAGACTCCTGCAAAATATTAGTCTCTTCTTGGACAGCGGAGACTTTCTCAATAAATGCATCAATATCGGCATTGTATTCATAATTCTCATAGCAATATTTAAGGATAGCTAAATTTTCAGGTCTATAAACAGCATCATAAAGATTTTCACACTCTTTAAATACAGATTCAATTTCATAAGCACCCATAAAAGCAACAAATTCTTCTATTTGTTCCACATCATAGTAATCATATATACCATTAGCATAAGAAGCTAAGGTTTTATTATCATTAAATTTGCATGAAAAGGGAAGGTGTGGAGACTACATCCTAGAGCAACAAGTATAATCATATCTCAAGCATAGTTGCCTAGCATACCACTTCAACATATAAATTTGATCCCATAATAGTTTCCCTTTTTGGGTCAAGCGATAATCCCTAAAGTATTCACGTTGATCCAACGTGTCTCCCATTACCAAATTGAATGGGGTTTTCTCAGGATTATCAAAGTAGTACGTAATTTCTATCACATAACGAGCATCGAGGGTTTTAGGAGGTTCCCCATCTCCATGAGCAGAAAGTACACCCTTTTTTTGTATTTCGTGTTCCATATCCATAACTAAAGATAGAGAACAACTAAGAACAGCAAATAAAAATAACGTAGTGATAAAGCAAACAAGCACACACGAGAATATTCACCCCACGCTATAACTCCCCGGCAACGGCGCCAGAAAAAGGTCTTGATAACCCACAAGTATAGGGGATCAATTGTAGCCTCTTTCGATAAGTAAGAGTGTCGAACCCAACGAGGAGCTAAAGGTAGAACAAATATTCCCTCAAGTTCTATCGACCACCGATACAACTCTACGCACGCTTGACGTTCGCTTTACCTAGAACAAGTATAAAACTAGAAGTACTTTGTAGGTGTTGTTGGATAGGTTTGCAAGATAATAAAGAGCGCGTATATAAAAAGTAGGGGTTGTTTAGATAAAGACACAACTAAATTAGTTTTAGTAAAGAGCTTTTTGTCACGAGAAAGTTATTTGTCCCTACGCAATCGATAACTAGACCGGTAATCATTATTGCAATTTTATATGAGAGAGAGGCATAAGCTAACATACTTTCTCTACTTGGATCATATGCACTTATGATTGGAACTCTAGCAAGCATCCGCAACTACTAAAGATCATTAAGGTAAAACCCAACCATAGCATTAAAGTATCAAGTCCTCTTTATTCCCATACGCAAACAACCTATTTACTCGGGTATATGCTTCTATCACTCACGCCACCCACCATAAGCAAATCATGAACATATTGCAAACCCTACAGCGGGGATCCCTCACGTTTGCGCGACACGGAGAGCACCAATAATAAAACATACAACTCATACCAATCTAGATCACCAATCAACCCATAGGACAAAACGGATCTACTCAAACATCATAGGATAGCCATACATCATTGGGAAATAATATATAGCATTGAGCACCATGTTTAAGTAGAGATTACAGCGGGTAAAAGAGGGGTTACACCGCTGCATAGAGGGGGGAAGAGTTGGTGATGACGGCGGCGAAGTTCGTTGGTGAAGATTGCGGTGGTGATGATGGCCCCCGGTGGCACTCCGGCGCCACCGGAAGCGAGGGGGAGAGAGCCCCCCTCCTTCTTCTTCTTCCTTGGCCTTCTCCCTAGGTGGGAGAAGGGTTTACCCTCTGGTCCATGGTCTCCATGGCGTGGGAGGGGCGAGAGCCCCTCCGAGATTGGATCTGTCTCTCTGTCTCTCTCTGTTTCTGCGCTATGGGATTATGCCCTTTCACCATTTCTTATATATCCGGAGATCCGTAACTCCGATTGGATTGAAACCTTCGCCCAGATTTTTCTCCGAAAATTAGCTTTCATGCAGCCAAAGAAGAGCAGCAACCGCCTTACGGGGGGGGGGGGGGGGGGGCACGAGGGTCAGGGGCGCGCCCAGGGGGGCAGGCGCGCCCCTGCCTTGTGGCCTCCTCGGGCACCGTCTCACGTTGATTCTTCTTCCCACATTTCACAAATATTCTAAAAATATTCTCCGTCCGTTTTTATCCCGTTTGGACTCCGTTAGATATGGGGTTTCTGCGAAACATAAAACATGCAACAAACAGGAACTGGCACTGGGCACTGGATCAATATGTTAGTCCCAAAAATAGTATAAAAAGTTGCCAAAAGTATATGAAAGTTATAGAATATTTGCATGGAACAATCAAAAATTATAGATACGACGGAGACGTATCACGCCTGCGTCCGTAACCCGCCTGCCCGCTAGGCCCCCAGGGGCCTATGACAAGCAGGCCCCACCACAGAACATTTTTACAAAAAAAAAGAATTTAAATAATAATAATGAATAAAATATATATTACATAGTTAATTAATTAATTAACTTAATTAAGCTAATTAACTAATTAACCTGATTAACTACTCAGTCAATGACATGCGGGACCCTCACGTCAGTTTGACCAGTCAACACCTCTGTTGACTGCTGACGTCATGCTGATGCAATAATACTAATTTCAAATTAATTTAATAATAATAAATTAGAAAATGATTTAAAACTTTAAAAATTAATAGAAAATAAACCGTAGCTCACATGGAAAAACTTTGTACATGAAAGTTTCTCAGAACAACGAGGCGAATCTGAATACATAGTCCGTTTGTCAGCCCCATGCCCCTAGCATAGCAAACATGCAAATTTTCCCCTCCGGTTCATCTGTCTGAAAACGCGAAACACCGGGAATACTTTCCCGGATGTTTCCCCCTTCGCCGATATCACCGAGCACTGCGTTAGGGCACACCTAGCTCCGCTCATTGTCATGTCATGCATCGGCATGCATATGTTTGCATTATATTTATTGTTTCTTCCCCCACTTCTCTCGCTAGACACCGAGACCGACGCCGCTGCTACCCAGTATGACTACGGTGTTGACGACCCCTCCTTCTTGCCAGAGCTACCAGGCAAGCCCCCCCTTGATCACCAGATATCGCCTATTCCTTCTCTCTACTGCTTGCATTAGAGTAGTCTAGCATGTTACTGCTTTCGGTTAATCCTATTCTGATGCATAGCCTGTCATTCTTGCTACAGTTGTTACCCTTACCTGCAATCCTAAATGCTTAGTATAGGATGCTAGTATTCCGTCAGTGGCCCTACAGTCTTGTCCGTCTGCCATGCTATACTACTGGGCCGTGATCACTCGGGAGGTGATCGCGGGCATATGCTATATACTTTATACTGTTACATTACTTATGATACTGTTTGGAGATGGGGGCTGAAGGGGCAGGTGGCTCCATCCCAGTAGAGGTGGGCCTGGGTTCTTGTCGGCCCCCGACTGTTATTTTGTGGCGGAGCGACAGGGCAGGTTGAGACCACCTAGGTGAGAGGTGGGCCTGGCCCTGGTCGGCGTCCGCGGTTACTTCAAAATAACACGCTTAACGAGATCTTGGTATTTGATCTGAGTTGGGTCGTTGACCTTATACGCACTAACCGCCACGTGGGAAAGATATGGGCAACCGGCGTCGTGGTATCAGCCGAAGCCTTCGTGACGTCAGCGACTGAGCGGCGCGCGCCGGATTGGACTGGAACGCCTGCTCTTGTATTAGGGAGGCTAGGTCTGCTTCCAGCCGCGTACGCAACATGCAGGTGTGCAATGGGCGATGGGTCCAGACCCCTGCGCGCATAGGATTTAGACCGGCGTGCTGACCTCTCTGTTGTGCCTAGGTAGGGTTGCGACGTGTTGATCTCCCGAGGCCGGACATGACCCAGGAAAGTGTGCCCGGCCAGAGGGATAGAGCGTGTCGGGTAAGGTGGTGCACCCCTGCAGGGAAGTTTATCTATTCGAATAGTCGTGATCTTCGGTAACAGGACTACCTGGAGTTGTACCTTGACCTTATGACAACTAGATCCGGATACTAAATAATACACACCCTTCCAAGTGCCAGATACAACCCGGTGATCGCTCTCTAGCAGGGCGACGAGGAGAGGATCGCCGGGTAGGTTTATGCTATACGATGCTACTTGGTGAATTTACCATCTACTCTCTTCTACATGCTGCAAGTTGGAGGCTGCCAGAAGCGTAGTCTTCGATAGGACTAGCTATCCCCCTCTTATTCTGGCATTCTGCAGTTCAGTCCACCGATATTGCCCCTTTACACAGATACCCATGCATATGTAGTTTAGATCCTTGCTTGCGAGTACTTTGGATGAGTACTCACGGTTGCTTTGCTCCCCCTTTTTCTCCCTTTCTATACCTGGTTGTCGCAACCAGATGCTGGAGCCCAGGAGCCAGATGCCACCGTCGATGATGACTCCTACTACACCGGAGGTGCCTACTACTACGTGCAGGCCGCTGACTACGACCAGGAGTAGTTTAGGAGGATCCCAGGCACGAGGCCTGCGCCTCTTTCGATCTGTATCCCAGTTTGTGCTAGCCATCTTATGGCAACTTGTGTAACTTATGGCTTTACTCAGATATTGTTGCTTCCGCTGACTCGTCTATGATCGAGCACTTGTATTCGAGCCCTCGAGGCCCCTGGCTTGTATTATGATGCTTGTATGACTTATTTTACTTTTTAGAGTTGTGTTGTGATATCTTCCCGTGAGTCCCTGATCTTGATCGTACATGTTTGCGTGTATGATTAGTGTACAATTGAATCGGGGGCGTCACAAGTTGGTATCAGAGCCGACTGCCTGTAGGAATCCCCCTTCCACACTCCTTGGCCAAAGTCGAGTCTAGACATTACAAAACTTTTACTAACATGGCTGTGCGCCTTACGGGCCCACGTCGGCATTCGGTGGTATTAGGATCTTTTATTCCTTGACCTATACTCTGGGACTCTCAACTCTCTTCTATTCGGGTTGAATGATTTTGCTAACTCTAACTCTAGGTTCTCGTAATTACTTCCTCCTGGAGATTCCCTCGCTCAAGATGATTGCTTGGTGCACCGAAGGATTCCGAAGATATTCTCCGATGTTCTCTCGAGACTTTGTGTCCGTTGCTTTTGCAAATCCCTACCACCAAAATATCCCCATGGATAAATACATACACATGTCATTCTTACATTTATTCCCAGTTGATCTTGTTATTACAAGATACCTCGAAATTCTCTCTATTGCTCCGAGAATACTTTGTGCCTACTGCCTTGCAGATCTTTGCCGCATGAATACCCCTATGAATAATTCCTCACATTTACCGAGGATTTGTTCGTTTCTAGTTGTTCGTGTGTTTCACAAAGTTCTTTGAAAAACTATTTGATCTTCTAAAAATCCTCAGCAGCCTATTGATCCTGAATTTCTTGCCTTCCGGCATTATGGTTAATTCCATATTTCTGGTAATCTCCGTTGACATTCTTTGTCACTATCATTCTAAGTCCCTTGATTCAATATATTGCGAATGCTCGCAATTCTCAATCAGATCCTAGAATTCATCCTTTCAGCTCAGACATCATTTTAAATATGAGCTGGTTCTTGACCAATCAGTGCATTGATCGGTTGTGCTTCTAAGTCTATTGAACTTATTCATTTTCGATCAGAACGATTGCTTTTGGTCCCTTAATTTGGAAATCATAATTCCTTTGCATTTGATCTTTGAATTAGTCAGTTGTTTCTGTAATCCAATGCCCTTGCATTGTTTCTTCCTCTGATTGCGTGTCAATGCTCACATCAGCTCCGTTATGGACCGTCAGATCCTTTGTTGAATTATCATCCGACAGTGTCCTTCATATTTAATCACCTTATGAGTTATTTACCTGATACATGATGCCTTTGGTAAATTGTATCATCTCCCTTTGTCAACCATGCTCTGCTTTTGAACTGGTGATATTTACTATTGAAGCTTGTGGTATATGTTTCCACGATGCCCCGATGGGTTGAACCTATGCCTTCCTTAATATGTGTGAACTCGAAAGTTTTCACGAGTCGAGCTCTTCTGGTATTTTGCCAGATAAAATTTCAACACTACAACTTGATTGAACGCGAGAAGTGAATGGAAGGTTGTGCATTGGAGAAGTGGGAGTCGACCTTGAACTTTGTGTTCATGCCCATGAACACGATGTACATCTTCTCATCAAAGCTTCTTTTAATATTAATTATTCCCTTGGTATAAGTTCATCTTATATCTGGGATCTGTCCTTTTTGCAATCATGGTTCTGACCATGTTCTCCTTTAAATACCATTTCTCGTGCAAGTTTAAGCACTTGTCTTCTGCAGAGCAATACCCCAGTCCAACCTCTACTTTGATCTCTCATCGAGTATTACCCCCTGGTATCTCGAGATTATCATGGAACTGCATAACTTCTTATGAGTTCTTCATCAAGTACTACATTCTCACTGATTCAAATTTTTCACGGGCTCTGAGTTATTAAACACTCAAAGACACCGATAACTGAATCAAGTTCGCATTCCGATTCAACAAGTATTTGAATCCTTCACTGCTTACAAATTTAATACTCCATCATGTCATTCCTAGCCTGATCACATACTTCATTATCATGCTAATTTTAACTGTGCTGCCTGGTCCTTCTTCCCGGAGCACAAATTTCGGCGATGAGCTACACTTACGTCGATCTTCCTTGTCTTATCGTTTCACCTCGAACAGCAAGCTTGATTCCGAGTTGGTGTCATATCCGTGGTTCCAATAATCTTTCGCTGCATTAGTCCTATTGTTTGATGTAGCCGTTGTGCAACTGCTTCCTTGTGGAGCCTCTCGTCAAAAAAATTCATGATCATCATCAGCATTTTGAGCTCTTCCAGGATATCAATTGAATTCATGATGAGAAATACCATCCTGGCCCTCGATGATTTGTGTTATCATCGACCACTTAATTGCCTTCCGTTCAACACAAACTTGTTCGTGTTTTGTGTTATACCTTGAGATCCTTGCTATCCAACATTTGTTCTTCTTTACCTTGGAGTATTACCATATTTTATGTCAAGAATGTCGTGAGAATTTCACCATCTCTTAAGAATTCTTGATACAGGTGATACTTCTTGCCATATCCATTCATTCCTTGGTCCCCGTGTTGTTTCTAACCGGAAAACCGACAATTGAACTATGATGTGCCACTTCAAAAGTTCTAGCAACCCTATTGATTCGTAGTTAATGGTCGATATTTCATTCTTAGACCATTGGTTATCGAGTCACCATTCTAACATTGATCATGCTACCTACGCCCATATTTCCGGTGCACCTTTCAACCAATGTTTACTCGTGGATGTTCTCCTCGAGCATACGTCATTATATCTTTTGATCTAACCAATGTTATCTCCTTGTTCACATAATTGTGGAAATCCATCTTGTTGGAATTCTTGATGAATTGTCACTGAGTCTATCAGCCAACTCCTCACTCTCTCCTTGGTTTATTGGTGAACTCTTGTTTCGGAACTCGCTTCCATAGTTCATTTCTCAAGAATCTTACAATGTCCTCTCGACAATTTGTGTTGCACCTTTCTTCTCAGGCATCATGAGCCTGAGTTATCCTAACACCAATAAGATCTGAATCTCGGTCAGATATAATGGTTGGAACATATTTCCAAGAGTTATAACAATGGTCTTTATGTGACCCGGTAAGGTGATGTCGTGCCTACCACACCTGGCCGGAGGCCCTATTGTTATTGATTCCTTTTTAGCAAGCCTATCCATTCTTCCATGAGGAAATGGTAAGACTTATTCCACAAGCTGTTCCTTTCGTGTATCCAGAGTTTGAACTTTGCTTGAAGACCATGTCAATGCTATCTCGAAGCATGTCTCTGGTACTCCGTTTTTACAATAAGCACATTTGTAGAACAATGCTAAATGTTTCTTGATCAATTATCCAAACACCGTTGTATGGTTAATGTCATGAAATTTATCTCCCCTTTCCTGAAGGGTTTTCTACTTTATATCCTGCCATGGATATCATGCTCTGCTTGTCCTTGGGAAGGGTATACCCTTGGTATATGTGTTAAACACATTTTCCTTTCCATTGTTCTATTTGATCTGATGATCACATTATCCTTTCCATTGATTTGTTTAACCTTCCTTGTGATCCATATGATCTAAGCAGTAATATTCTTCTGCTTATGTAAACACCTTGGTGTACAACCGTGTCAGTCAGACCCTGTTGCATTTGTCGATAGCATTCCGGTAACCACCGATGGATGAGAACTTTGCCTATTGGTCCGCCTCGTTCAACGAGCAGGAAAATGGTTCTCTTCGCCCCTCGCCCTTGGTACCGATGTTGTTGCCGATGTAATTGACAGGCTATCCTCTGGCTTGCCTTGTTATCATGACTGTGCAAAATATCACTGCCCTTTTTACTTTTAACCCACATGGTGGGCCCATAACCCACAGTTCCACAGGATTGAAACCTGACTCTCCTGTACACCCCCGATTTCCAACGCTATTCCTCGCGCTTGGCCTCGTATGTAATCCACGAGCCACCTTCCGAGAGATCATCAATTCTGGTATCAGACACAATACTTATTCCCGTTGCTTTGAACCCCTTTCACGCCTTATTTTAGGCATCGAACAATTGCCTGCCCGCTCGAAACTTCCCATGATACCTCCTTACTTTGCTCTCGATATTTTCTTAAGTTTCAATTCGAGAGTTACTTTCCGCCACCTTCCCCGATGTTTCGGCCTTGTAGAGGTCCGTTCTCCCGGAATACACTTTTTTTCTCTTCTTTCGTAAGTACGATGAAGTTCCCGAAGAAAAGGACGACTTCACCATGATGACCAGAAGCAGAGAAATTATGACGTCAATGTAATGGATCGATCTCTTCGCGAAGAGCAACCAAGACCGAGGAGATTTGTTAGAATTACCTAACCAGACCCTTTCCCCTTACTCCCCGTCTTAAATCTCGGGACGAGATTTCTTGTAGTAGAGGAGAATTGTGACGCCCGGATAGTTAAGCTACAGTAACCCTCTACTAATGATGCCACGTCACCTTGGTTACTGTTGTTAAATCTCGCGTTAGTTCAAAACCGATTCGAAATTCAAATTCAAAATAAAGGCAAAAACCAAAAGCTTTCAAATATTAACACTAAATTGTTCGGGTTGTGTCAAATAATGCGAAGGTAATTATGATGGAGAAGCCACATTTTTATAAAAGGTTTAAATGCACTTAAGTAACTAAAATAGTAGGTAAAACAATTAAATAAATGCATTTTGGATTTCATAAAATACTATACTATTTTGTTCAGGGTTAAAACCTTTTGTGGCAGTAGTTATAACTGTAACTCTATTTTAGGTATGGGTTTCACTTTTTTGTAAAACTATAAAATATTACATAAGTAAAAGAGAACACAAACAAGAGAATAAATAAAAAAAGAAAAGACTAAACAAGATTAAAATAAAACAAAACAAAGTAAACCCCCCCCCCCACGCCCACTGGGCCACGGCCCAGCAGGCCACCAGGCAGGCCCATCAGCCGCGCCCATATCCCCCACTACCCAAACCCTAACCCCCACTGACACCCACTTCCCCCCCACTCGCTCTCTCCCTTTCCCCCAGATTTGGATCGAGATCGGGGGCACGATCCCACCGCGCCGTCCTCCCCGCCCGCGACTCGACGCCGTCGCCCCTGACGCTGCCAGATGCTGCCTCGACCACACCTCCCTCGCCGGCCTGCCTCCTCGACGTCGCCCGTCGTCTCCGTCCTCCTCCCCGCGCCCCACTGCCCCGTACCCTACGCCCCACGGTGAGGCCCTCGGCCTCCTCTTCCCCTCGCTCGCACGCCCGACGGCGTGCTCCTTGCTCCGCGTCCCGCGGACGCCACTCCCCGACTGCGCCCGATCCGTGCACGCCTCGTTTCCCCGTGCCTGTGGCTCGCTCGTTCCGCTGTTGCGCTCGGCGCCGTGCTGCCCCGATGGCCGCGCCCGGGCCACGCGCCACGCCGTCTGGCCGTGCCCGTCGCCCCGACCTCCTCTACCGCGCACGCGCGCTCACCGCACCCGAAGGCCGACGCGCGCGCCGTCCCGCACCCCTAGCGCCCGCTGCCGAGCCCCGCTGCTAGCTGCACCCGCGCCCACCTCTTGCGCTCCGGCCCCGCACTCACCGCGGTCGGGCCGCCCTAGCCGTGCGCCGCGCCCCACCTCTGCTCCGCACGCGCTCGACCGCGCTTCCCTCCTTCGCGCACGCGCGCCCCTCCTCCCTCTCTCTCGCAAGCCCATACTCCACCGCCGCCCGCCGTTCTGCTTCCCCCCCACTCCGACCACCGCGCGCCCGCGCCGACCGCCGAGGTCCCTTGCCCTCTACTGCCTCATTCGCTGCGCGCCATCGCTGGCCGCCGCAGCTATTGCCTGGTGCTACCTCTTGAGCACTGCGTTGGTTTTCCCTTGAAGAGGAAAGGGTGATGCAGCAAAGTAGCGTAAGTATTTCCCTCAGTTTTTGAGAACCAAGGTATCAATCCGGTAGGAGGCTACGCGTGAGTCCCTCGTACCTACACAAAACAAATAAATCCTCGCAACCAACGCGATAAGGGGTTGTCAATCCCTTCACGGTCACTTACGAGAGTGAGATCTGATAGATATGATAGGATAATATTTTTGGTATTTTTGTGATAGAGATGCAAAGTAAAATAAAAGCAAAGTAAAAAGCAAAGGAAATAACTAAGTGTTGGAAGATTAATATGATGAAGATAGACCCCGGGGCCATAGATTTCACTAGTGGCTTCTCTCAAAAGCATAAGTATTTTATGGTGGGTGAACGAATTACTGTTGAGCAATTGACAGAATTGAGCATAGTTATGAGAATATCTAGGTATGATCATCTATATAGGCATCACGTCCGAGACAAGTAGACCGACTTCTGCCTCCATCTACTACTATTACTCCACTCATCGACCACTATCCAGCATGCATCTAGAGTATTAAGTTTAGGAAAACCGAGTAACGCCTTAAGCAAGATGACATGATGTAGAGGGATAAATTCATGCAATATGATAAAAACCCCATCTTGTTATCCTCGATGGCAACAATACAATACGTGCCTTGCTGCCCCTACTGTCACTGGGAAAGGACACCGCAAGATTGAACCCAAAGCTAAGCACTTCTCCCATTGCAAGAAAGATCAATCTAGTAGGCCAAACCAAACTGGATAATTCGAAGAGACTTGCAAAGATAACCAATCATACATAAAAGAATTCAGAGAAGATTCAAATATTGTTCATAGATAATCTTGATCATAAACCCACAATTCATCGGTGTCAAAAAACACACCGCAAAAGAAGATTACATCGAATAGATCTCCATGAGAGAGGGGGAGAACATTGTATTGAGATCCAAAAAGAGAGAAGAAGCCATCTATCTACTAACTATGGACCCGAAGGTCTGAGGTAAACTGCTCACACTTCATCGGAGAGGCTATGGTGTTGATGTAGAAGCCCTCCGTGATGGATGCCCCCTCAGGCGGAGCTCCGGAATAGGCCCCAAGATGGGATCTTGTGGGTACAGAAGGTTGCGGCGGTGAAATTAGGTTTTTTGCTCCGTATCTGATCGTTTGGGGGTACGTAGGTATATATAGGAGGAAGGAGTACGTCGGTGGAGCAACAGGGGCCCCACGAGGGTGGAGGGCGCGCCCTGGGGGGTGGGCGTGCCCTCCTACCGCGTGGCCTCCTCCTTTGTTTCTTGACGTAGGGTCCAAGTCTCCTGGATCGTAATCTTCCTAAAAATCATGTTCCCGAAGGTTCCATTCTGTTTGGACTCCGTTTGATATTCCTTTTCTGCGAAACTCTGAAATAGGCAAAAAAACAGCAATTCTGGGCTGGGCCTCCAGTTAATAGGTTAGTCCCAAAAATAATATAAAAGTGAATAATAAAGCCCAATAATGTCCAAAATAGTAGATAATATAGCATGGAGCAATCAAAAATTATAGGTACGTTGCAGACGTATCAGGCATCCCCAAGCTTAATTCCTGCTCGTCCTCGAGTAGATAAATGATAAAAACAGAATTTTTGATGCAGAGTGCTACTTGGCATAATTTCAATGTAATTATTCTCAATTGCGGTATGAATATTCAGATCCGAAAGATTCAAGACAAAAGTTTAATATTGACATAAACATAATAATACTTTAAGCATACTAACAAAGCAATCATGTCTTCTCGAAATAACATGGCCAAAAGAAAGTTATCCCTACAAAATCATATAGTCTGGCTATGCTCTATCTTCACCACACAAAGTATTTCAATCATGCACAACCCCGATGACAAGCCAAGCAATTGTTTCATACTTTTAACATTCTCAAACTTTTTCAATCTTCACGCAATACATGAGCATGAGCCATGGATATAGCACTATATGTGGAATAGAATGGTGGTCGTGGAGAAGACAAAAAGGGAGAAGATAGTCTCACATCAACTAGGCGTATCAACGGGCTATGGAGATGCCCATCAATAGATATCAATGTGAGTGAGTAGGGATTGCCATGCAACGGATGCACTAGAGCTATAAGTATATGAAAGCTCAACAAAAGCAACTAAGTGGGTGTGCATCCAACTCGCTTGCTCACGAAGACCTAGGGCATTTTGAGGAAGCCCGCGATTGGAATATACAAGCCAAGTTCTATAATGAAAAATTCCCACTAGTATATGAAAGTGACAAAATGAGAGACTCTCTATCATGAATATCATGGTGCTACTTTGAAGCACAAGTGTGGTAAAAGGATAGTAACATTGTCCCTTCTCTCTTTTTCTCTCATTTTTTTTATTTGGGCCTTTTTTCTTTTTTTTATAGCCTCTTTTCTCCTTTTTTTTATTTTTCATCCGGAGTCTCATCCCGACTTGTGGGGGAATCATAGTCTCCATCATCCTTTCCTCACTTGGGACAATGCTCTAAAAATGAATATCATCACACTTTTATTTTCTTACAACTCAACAATTACAACTCGATACTTAGAACAAAATATGACTCTATATGAATGCCTCCGGCGGTGTACCGGGGTATGCAATGAATCAAGAGTGACATGTATGAAAGAATTATGAACGGTGGCTTTGCCACAAATACAATGTCAACTACATGATCATGCTAAGCAATATGCCAATGATGGAGCGTGTCATAATGAACGGAACGGTGGAAAGTTGCATGGCAATATATCTCGGAATGGCTATGGAAATGCCATGATAGGTAGGTATGGTGGCTGTTTTGAGGAAGGTATTATGGTGGGTGTATGATACCGGCGAAAAGTGTGCGGTATTAGAGAGGCTAGCAATGGTGGGAGGAAGAAAAGTGTGTATAATCCATGGACTCAACATTAGTCATAAAGAACTCATATACTTATTGCAAAAATCTACAAGTTATCAAAGCAAAGTATTACACGCATGCTCCTAGGGGGATAGATTGGTAGGAAAAGACCATCGCTCGTCCCCGACCGCCACTCATAAGGAAGACAATCAATAAATAAATTATGCTCCGACTTCATCACATAACGGTTCACCGTACGTGCATGCTACGGGAATCACAAACTTTAACACAAGTATTTATCAAATTCACAAATACTCAACTAGGATGAGTCTAATATCACCATCTTTATATCCCAAAACAATTATCAAGCATCAAACTTCTCATAGTATTCAACACACTCATAAGAAAGTTTTACAAATCTTGAATACCAAGCATATTAGGATTATTTAAGAAAATTACCATGCTATTTAAGACTCTCAAAATAATCTAAGTGAGTCATGAGAGATCAATAGTTTCTATAAAACAAATCCACCACCGTGCTCTAAAAGATATAAGTGAAGTACTAGAGCAAAACTATATAGCTCAAAAGATATAAGCGAAGCACATAGAGGATTCTAATAAATTCCAAATCATGTATGGCTCTCTCAAAAGGTGTGTACAGCAAGGATGATTGTGGTAAACTGAAAGAAAAGACTCAAATGATACAAGACGCTCCAAGCAAAACACATATCATGTGGTGAATAAAATATAGCTCCAAGTAAAGTTACCAATGGAAGTAGACGAAAGAGGGGATGCCTTCCGGGGCATCCCCAAGCTTTGGCTTTATTGTGTACTTAGATTATCTTGGGGGTGCCATGGGCATCCCCAAGCTTAGGCTCTTGCCACTCCTTGTTCCATAATCCATCAAAAAATTTCACCCAAAACTTGAAAACTTCACAACACAAAACTCAACAGAAATCTCATGAGCTCCGTTAGCAAAAGAAAACAAAAGACCACTTCAAGGTACTGTAATGAACTCATTCTTTATTTATATTGGTGTTAAACCTACTGTATTCCAACTTCTCTATGGTTTATAAACTATTTTACTAGCCATAGATTCATCAAAATAAGCAAACAAAAGAAGACCCCAGAATAAAGGAGTTGGGCCAGGAGAGTTCCGAGGTGTCCATGAGGGTGGGGGCGCGCCCACCCCCTCCCCCCCAGGCGCGTGGGCTTGCCTCGTGGACACCTCGGGCACCTCCTTGACGTGAGACCGACGCCAAAAATTCCTAAAAATACAAAAACCTCGGAAAATTAACCTAGATCGAAAGTTCCGCCGCCGCAAGCCTCTGTAGCCATGAGAAATCAATCTAGGCCCTCTCTGGCACCCTGCCAAAGGGGTCCATCATCACCAGAGGCCATGGAGGAAGATCCCGGAGGGGCCATCATAGCCATGAAGGCCAAGGACCAGAGGGAGAACCTCTCCCCGTCTAGGGGGGGCCATGGAGGAGGAAGCACAAGGGGGACAACCGTTCCTCCTCTCTCTCGGTGGCGCCGGAGTGCCATCGGGAGGGGAATCATTGCCACGGTGATCGTCTTCATCAACATCACCACCATCATCACCATCCTCATCTCTTTCACGCACACTCTCCCGCACCCCGCTGTAATCCCTACTTGAACATGGTGCTTTATGCCACATATTATGATCCAATGATGTGTTGGCATCCTATGATGTTTTGAGTAGATAACCTTTGTCGTTGGGTTGATTGATGATCTAGATTGGTATGAGTTGTGTGTTTTATTATTGGTGCTGTCCTATGGTGCTCTCCGTGTCGCGCAAGCGTGAGGGATTCCCGCTATAGGCTGTTGCAATACGTTTATGATTCGCTTATAGTGGGTTGCGTGAGTGACTGAAACACAAACCCGAGTAAGGGGGTTGTTGCGTATGGGATAAAAGAGGACTTGATGCTTTAATGCTATGGTTGGGTTTTACCTTAATGATCTTTAGTAGTTGCGGATGCTTGCTAGAGTTCCAATCATAAGTGCATATGATCCAAGTAGAGAAAGTATGTTAGCTTATGCCTCTCCCTCATATGAAACTGCAATAGTGATTACCGGTCTTGTTGACAATTGCCTAGGACAATTCCGCACACCGATCCACCATTATTCCACACTTGCTATTTATAATATTTAGTAATATATTTTAACTTTATGATAACATCACCTACTTTTATATTTTAGCTCTCCGATACCATGCAAAGTTATCCACTTCATACCCACAACGTAGTTTTATTTCTCGTTGCTAGTTGGAAGCAAACGTTCGGTGTACGTAGAGTCGTCTCAGTGGCAGATAGGGCTTGAGAGAATATTGATCTTACCGTTAGCTCCTTGTGGGTTCGACACTCCATACTTATCACTTTCACCTTTGGAAATTGCTACGATGATTCCTTGCACTTGGGGATTATCAGTTCCCGACGGCCCCCAACTGTTATTTTGTGGCGGAGCGACAGGGCAGGTTGAGACCACCTAGGTGAGAGGTGGGCCTGGCCCTGGTCGACGTCCACTGTTACTTCAAAATAACACACTTAACGAGATCTTGGTATTTGATCTGAGTTGGGTCGTTGACCTTATACGCACTAATCGCCACGTGGGACAAGATATGTGTAGCGACCAGACCTCAAACAGTCTGTGCTTCTGTGCACCAGTGTCATCCCTGGATCAGTAATGCTGACACGCACAGTACAAATGGAGGATTTATAACAGAGTAGCAATCACACACTTATTACAACGAGTAGCTCAACAGAGAATAAGTATGATAAATATGGCTTAAGGCCATCTAATACGATAACAGCGGAAGACTTGGAAGATAAGTGAGTCCATCAACTCCAACGGCATCACTGAGTATAAGACCACGACCTAAGGCACCTTACTCGTCGTCTGAAAAGTCTGCAACATGAAACGTTGCAGCCCGAAAACGGGTCAGCACATGGAATATGCTGGCTTAATAACACATAGAGAGTAATGAACATAACAATGCTATACTACATGCATATATGGCTGGTAGATGGCTCTATGGTTACAGTTTTGCGAAAATCCAATTTTTCCCTACTGCAAAGGAATAAATTTTATTCAACTATCATGGTGGTTGTTAAACATTGAGAATGGTTGACAGCATCCTCAATCCCAATTAAGTATCATCATCAAAACCCAACAAAATTAATTAAAGTAACATGATGAGATTCACATGATAATCCAGATACTAGATACTCAAAACGTCCATAACCGGGGACACGGCTAATCATGATTAGTTTATACACTCTGCAGAGGTTTGTGCACTTTTCCCCACAAGACTCGATCGCCTCCGCTTGATTCTCGCACTACATGATGTTTGAGAAACGGATGACCGAGACACAGTCTTTCAGAAGCGTTTGCACCTTACGATGTGATAGACCGTACCAACCTACATCCCCTACATCTGCTAGTCTACCACTGTAAGAGTTCACACAACTTAATCAACTATGCTAGAGCCCATAATAGCTTGTGGCTGCACACGGAAGTTTCTAGCATGAATAATCTCATGATCCCTTTGAACCTGGGTGGCGGTCCAAAAGAAAACAGGCAATCCTGGAATACCCAGGTACCTCAATCCACCCAGATGTGAGTTTTAGTTGCCACCTTAAAGTTAACCATTAATTAACAATCTCACATCTGTCATGGTAACACTCAAACCCAATCCATGTCTACTAGCATAGCATAGCAAAATAAGCAAACGTAGAAGTAACTCCCAAGGGTTTGATAATAAACAGGTGATAGGTACTACCTCAACTACTTCCCAATTCCTACAGTTTCATTAGATCCTAACCATGCAATGTTTGAGGGTTGATCTAATGCAATAAAACTGGGTAGTAAAAGAGGTATGATCAAAGTGTTACTTGCCTTGCTGATGATCCGTGAAACCTAGAGATTCGAAGTAGCAAGCGGCGCACTCCGGGTACTCTATCGCAAACAAACAAGCATACAATAAGCACTCATCAAATGCATAGGTAAAACTCAAATAAAAGATCTAACCAGAAAGTTCAACTTAAGAACTCCGGTTTGCAAAAAGAAACAAATCGAACGAAGCAACGAAAGTCAAACGGCGAAAGAAACAAGCTTCGTTTACTAACCTGGATCTAAGTCAAATTTTTCAGTAGCAAAAACTTGTTTGAATAGGTTAAACGGAAAGAGAATTTCGAGACGAAACTCTAGGCGCTTGAATCGCCTGATTCCGATAAACGAGCGAAAAGTTAAACTAAAACGAAAAACAGATCAGAAATCACGATCTGGAATAATCGCGGAAAATCCGACGAAAATAAAACTGACGAACAGTTAAACGAATGGACGTTCGTTAACTGCGACAAACCGGTGAACACGTTCGTTAAAACAAACGGATCGGTGAACGTTCACTAACTAACTAAACCGATGAAAAAAATAAACCGATCTATAAAAAAATAAACCTAGGGTTTCAAAAAAAATTAAACCGAACGGTTTTTTTTAAACCGGCACGGCGGCGGCGGCGGCGGCTATACCTCCGGCGGGCAACTCCGGCGGGGTCGGGACGGGCTCCGGCGGGTTCGGGAGAGGGCGGCGAGGGCGGCGGGGCTCAGCCGTCGTCGGGGCGGCGAGGGGCGACGGCGTTCGGGGCTTCCCGAGGCGGCGGCGATGGGCGGCTCCAGCACGGCTCCTCCGGGCGGCGTCGGGTGCGGGGCGGGGTCGGGACGGGGTGAGGAGAGGGCGGCGGGGCTGGGGTACTTAAAGAGGTGGGGGAGGGGGTGCCGTGGGGGAGGGGGCAAGGCGGCGGCGGCGTCGGCCTCGAGCCGGACTCGGGGAGGCGGCGGCAGGTCTCCACATCGGGGACGACTCGGGCGGCTGGGCTGGGCCGTCGGCTGGGCTTCGGCCCAGTCGGCGCGCTCGCGACTTTTTTTTTTAATAATTTCGCCGAACCTAAAACAAATCATAGAAAAATAAATAAAAATCCAAAAATGCCAAAACAAATTTTCACCGCCTAACTAAAATAATTAGGACGAGATGAACATTTTCTTGGCCCTAAAAATGCAGTTTTTTTAAAACGTGCAATTTTTCTAATGCAAATAAAATTGCAAATAAAATCCGAATAAAAACAAATATTTGATTTTAATATTTTTCCTCCAATATTTCAATTATTTTGGAGAAGTCATATTTTCTCCTCTCATTTATTTTAATATGAAATATTTTTCGGAGAGAAAAATAATTAGAACCAAAAATCCTCATTTCACTATTTGATAAAAACCAAATATGAAAACCGGGAAAAATCCCCAACTCTCTCCGAGGGTCCTTGAGTTGCTTAGGATTTTCGAGGATTTGCCAAAATGCAATAAAATATGCTATGCAATGATGATCTAATGTATAACATTCCAAATTGAAAATTTGGGATGTTACAATATGGGCAACCGGCGTCGTGGTATCAACCGAAGCCTTCGTGACGTCAGCGACTGAGCGGCACGCGCCGGATTGGACTGGAATGCTTGCTCTTGTATTAGGGAGGCTAGGTCTGCTTCCGGCCGCGTACGCAACGTGCAGGTCTGAAATGGGCGATGGGCCCAGACCCCTGTGCGCATAGGATTGAGACCGGCGTACTGACCTCTCTGTTGTGCCTAAGTAGGGCTGTGACGTGTTGATCTCCCGAGGCCGGACATGACCCAGGAAAGTGTGCCCGGCCAGAGGGATCGAGCGTGTCGGGTAATGTGGTGCAACCCTGCAGGGAAGTTTATCTATTCGAATAGTCGTGATCTTCGGTAACAGGATGACCCGGAGTTGTACCTTGATCTTTTGATAACTAGAACCGGATACTAAATAAAACACACCCTTCCAAGTGCCAGATACAACGCAGTGATCGCTCTCTAGAAGGGCGACGAGGAGAGGATCGCCGGGTAGGTTTATGCTATACGATGCCACTTGGTGAATTTACCATCTACTCTCTTCTACATGCTGCAAGTTGGAGGCTGCCAGAAGCGTTGGCTTCGACATGACTAGCTATCCCCCTCTTATTCTGGCATTTTGCAGTTCAGTCCACCGATATTGCCCCTTTACACAGATATCCATGCATATGTAGTGTAGATCCTTGCTTGCGAGTACTTTGGATGAGTACTCACGGTTGCTTTGCTCCCCCTTTTTCTCCCTTTCTATACCTGGTTGTCGCAACCAGATGCTGGAGCCCAGGAGCCAGACGCCACTGTCGACGACGACTCCTACTACACCGGAGGTGCCTACTACTACGTGCAGGCCACTGACGACGACCAGGAGTAGTTTAGGAGGATCCCACGCAGGAGGCATGCGCCTCTTTCGATCTGTATCCCAGTTTGTGCTAGCCATCTTATGGCAACTTGTTTAACTTATGTCTGTACTAAGATATTGTTGCTTCCACTGACTCGTCTATGATCGAGCACTTGTATTCGAGCCCTCGAGGCCCCTGGCTTGTATTATGATGCTTGTATAACTTATTTTACTTTTTAGAGTTGTGTTGTGATATCTTCCCGTGAGTCCCTGATCTTGATCGTACATGTTTGCGTGTATGATTAGTGTACGATTGAATCGGGGGCGTCACAGCTAGGCTAGTCAAGTTTAACCCGAGTATTCCACGTGTGCAAAACTGGCTTGCACCCGTTGTATGTGAACGTAGAACTTATCACACCCGATCATCACGTGGTGTCTCGGCACGACGAACTATAGCAACGGTGCATACTCAGGGAGAACACTTACACCTTGAAATTTAGTGAGAGATCATCTTATAATGCTACTAATGTCTTCTACGCAACCTTCTTCTTGTAGACGTTGTTGGGCCTCCAAGTGCAGAGGTTTGTAGGACAGTAGCAAATTTCCCTCAAGTGGATGACCTAAGGTTTATCAATCTGTGGGAGGCGTAGGTTGAAGATGGTCTCTCTCAAACAACCCTGCAACCAAATAACAAAGAGCCTCTTGTGTCCCCAACACACCCAATACAATGGTAAATTGTATAGGTGCACTAGTTCGGCGAAGAGATGGTGATACAAGTGCAATATGGATAGTAGATATATGTTTTTGTAATCTGAAAATATAAAAACAGCAAGGTAACTAATGATAAAAGTGAGCGTAAACAGTATTGCAATGCTAGGAAACAAGGCCTAGGGTTCATATTTCACTAGTGCAAGTTCTCTCAACAATAATAACATAATTGGATCATATAACTATCCCTCAACATGCAACAAAGAGTCACTCCAAAGCCACTAATAGCGAGAACAAACGAAGAGATTATTGTAGGGTACGAAACCACCTCAAAGTTATTCTTTCGGATCCATCTATTGAAGAGTTCGTACTAGAATAACACCTTAAGACACAAATCAACCAAAACCCTAATGTCACCTAGATACTCCAATGTCACCTCAAGTATCCATGGGTATGATTATACGATATGCATCACACAATCTCAGATTCATCTATTGAAACCAACACAAAGTACTTCAAAGAGTGCCCTAAAGTTTCTACTGGAGAGTCAAGACGAAAACGTGTGCCAACCCCTATGCATAGGTTCATGGGCGGAACCCGCAAGTTGATCACCAAAACATACATCAAGTGGATCACATGATATCCCATTGTCACCACAGATAAGCACGGCAAGACATACATCAAGTGTTCTCAAATCCTTAAAGACTCAATCCGATAATATAACTTCAAAGGGAAAACTCAATCCATTACAAGAGAGTAGAGGGGGAGAAACATCATAAGATCCAACTATAATAGCAAAGCTCACGATACATCAAGATCGTATCATCTCAAGAACACGAGAGAGAGAGAGAGAGAGAGAGAGAGAGAGAGAGATCAAACACATAGCTACTGGTACATACCCTCAGCCCCGAGGGTGAACTCCTCCCTCCTCGTCATGGAGAGGGCCGGGATGATGAAGACGGCCACCAGTGAGGGATCCCCCCTCCGGCAGGGTGCCGGAACAGGGTCCCGGTTGGTTTTTGGTGGCTACAGAGGCTTGCGGCGGCAGAACTCCAGATCTATTCGGTTCCCCGAAGGTTTTAGGGTATATGGAAATATATAGGCGAAAGAAGTCGGTCAGGGGAGCCACGAGGGGCCCACGAGGGTGGAGGGCGCGCCCAGGGGGTGGGCGCGCCCCCTGCCTCGTGCCTTCGTCGTTGCTTCCCTTACGTGCACTCCAAGTCCCCTGGATTGCTTTCGTTCCAAAAATAACTCCCCCGAAGGTTTCATTCCGTTTGATATTCCTTTTCTTCGAAACACTGAAACAAGGGAAAAAACAGGAACTGGCACTGGGCTCTGGGTTAATAGGTTAGTCCCAAAAATAATATAAAAGTGTTCAATAAAGCCCATAAACATCCAAAACAGATAATATAATAGCATGAATACTTCATAAATTATAGATATGTTGTAGACGTATCAGCATCCCCAAGCTTAATTCCTGCTCGTCCTCGAGTAGGTAAATGATAAAAGAAATAATTTATGAAGTGTGAATGCTAGCAGGTGCATAAGTTTGATCAATGATAATTTCAATCACCTTTTCTAGCCATCATATGTCATAACAGTAGCTCAACTCATAAAGCTTCTCATGATCAAGTAACAAGCTATTCACATGTTAAAGTATAGATCATAAATCTTCTTGAAAACTAACAAACCGTGTTATTAGTCATCAAACAATTACAATTCATCTTATTTTCAGGAAGAGTCTATGTCAGAGCTTTGATTTAGCAAACTCCACATACTCAACTATCATTTAGTCTTTCACAATTGCTAACACTCACGCGATATTTATGGGTTCAAAGTTTCAATCAGACACAGAGAAAGATAGGGGCTTATAGATTCGCCTCCTGTTGAGGATATAGACCTTAGAGTCACCCGCCAGGAGGGGCCGGGTTACTCATCTGGTCATTGCCAGAAGCCCGGCGCTAAGCTTGAAGATGGTGGGCCAAAGATGGGCTTAAGACCCGGACATGGTTTAAGGCCCGTAGTTACAATCATTATTATGGTAGAACTTGTAGTGTAGGGCAAGAATAGTTGAGAGTCCGAGCCGGACATTCTTATGAGCCGGACGGGACTCTGAGAGCTGCTGGGCGTCAGCCTCCCTATATAAAGGGACGACCCGGCAGCGGTTTAGGGACAAGAAAGATCTCATCGAGAGCCAGGCATAGCAGTTAAGCTCCCTGGTCATCGAAACCCTAATCAATACCACCTCAAACTGGACGTAGGCTTTTACCTTCACCGTAAGGGGCCGAACCAGTATAAACCCTCGTGTTCCTTGTCCCACTTAACCCCTTCAAGCTTCCTAGCTGCGATGGCTCCACGACTAAGTCCTAGCTCGAGGACATCTGCCGTGACAATTCCACGACAGTTGGCGCCCACCGTGGGGCCAGTGCACGTGGATTTGAGTTCTTGAAGGGCAGCTTCGAAGGGCTCAAGGGATACGCTGTGGGCCGAATGACCAAGAGTCGTCGCGACAAGCTCTACATCGACGATGCAAACTGGGGCCCCGACGCCGGCTCAATTGAGTACGGGTACCGGGTCCCCTTCGGCGGAATTCATGTTTTCATTGGCAAGATTGGTGAGCCGGACCCTGAGCCGGATCTCTGCGCCGATCTCATCAAGACGGCTCAGCGTGCACGACCCGCCCGGGCCCGGCCTGCCGTAAAGCATGCTTTTGTGGGATGTATCCATGGAGGGCTCTCTGATCGATCTGGATCTGGTGATGAGACGGCCGCCGGCTCTGATGGCGAGTCGTCCACCGATGAGTCAAACTCGTTGTATCAACTTCAAGATGGCAGGCTCATGGGTTGTTCCGATGGTGACAGTATTCCGGACCCGTTTGAGCCGCCAAGCCGGGTTGGAATCTTCATGGCCGGTGCGCAGCCTGTTCAGAACCCTGCTGCTGGAGCGGGAAACCCGGTGCCTTCGCCGGCTCAGGTGCTAATGGATCTCACGGACAAGATGACGGCCCTGTTAACCGCCACGGTTGACCCGGCGGATCAAGCTCAGCATGATGCGGAGGTGGCACAGTTAAAGTTGGATCTAGTGAAAGCTAAGGAGGATCTGGCAGCAGAAGGGATCAGGATGGCTGCGGAGAGGGCGGCTCTCGATGCCCAAACCCAGTTGATTCAAGCGCAGTCCTTCCGGCTCACGATGGATCAAAACGCGTCAAATGAGGTCCTGAGAAGGAGGCATCAAAAGTCCCAATCTCGACTCCCTCCGGTTTACGATCCACGAAACCTCTTCAACACGCCAGGTGCAGGGTCTAGTAACCCGCCAGGGGTCATAGTGCCCGGGTCGGGGACCCCTATTCAGCCGCAAGTAATGGGGCCTCCCCAGGTGCACCCTGCCCCGCCTCAGTACGTGCCAATACCACCGGCTCATTATAATAACCCGCTGGAGAACATGGTCACCGCGGCAGCACGGCTGGCGGCTCTCCCAGTTGACGGCGACTCTCCAACGGCTATTGAAACCCGCCGGGTCAGGGAACTCCTTCAGACAGCACTGGCGCAGCAAGAGGCATACTCCTACAGCCGGGACAGGATCCACTCGACCCCTCGTCCAGGCCGGAGCCCGAGTTACAGCAGACACATGGTCTCAGCGACGGGCTCAAGTAACGTCCGACGCCATGACCCGCCCCTGGCCATGGCCCGACTCATAACGGAGCCTTTCACGCAGCAGACCAAGACAGAGCGCGGCAAGAGGCAGAGCAGGGGCCTCAGTTGACGGCTTACCAGACTTCCCCGGCTTATCCGACGACTTCCGTTGACATGGGTATCCCTACCAGGACTGGGGGTGTCCCTTGTTTAGTGCCAGCTATCCGCAATGAACGTCTACCCAAGGACTTCAAAGGCCCTAGGAAGGTGCCTAATTACACGGCCGACTTACAACCCGCAGCTTGGATCGAGAGTTACGAGATGGCCATGGAACTGCTGGAGGTCAGTGAAGCGGCAATGGCCAAATACTTCACCATGATGTTGGATGGGACTGCCCGCACTTGGTTGAAAGGGCTACCACCGAATTCCATTGGGTCTTGGGCTGAGCTGAAGGCCCGGTTTATCCAAAACTTCAAGGATACCTGTAGGCAGTCTATGTCAATTGTGGATTTGACTAACTGCAAGCAGCAGGAGGGTGAGTCTACGACACATTGGGTTCGCCGGGTTAAGGAGATAATACATTCCTCTGATAAGATGGATGCCGGCTCTGCAGTCTTAATGTTGGAACAGAATTGTCGTTTTGTGCCCCTGAAGATGAAGCTCGGGCGGCTTAAGCGCGACTGCAACGATATGGGTACACTAATGGCGGCTCTTGTCAAGTACGCCGATTCTGATGGTACCAAGGACCCCCCTTCAGATGATGAAAGGACGGGGAAGGGAAAGAAGAACGGCAATGGAAAGGGTCCTCAGCATAACCCTGGGAACCAAGGAGGTGGCAAGCGCAAGGCCGATGGCAGCCTAGAGTTCGTAGCCAACGCCAGCTCACAAGGTAATAACCAGCGACGCAAGGGGAGGCCCCCTCCCCGAGCCAGCGGGTCAGGCCCGACGCTGGAGCAGCTGTTGAATGAGCCTTGTCCAAGGCATGGCTCTAGAGAGAAGCCAGCTACCCATCTATGGAAGGATTGTGCAATCATGAAGGCCTTTAAGAATTACAATGGCCCGGGCGGCGGCTCAGGCGCCGGCGGTTTTCATGGCCCGGGCGGCGGCTCAAATTCTAATCCTCAGAATGGTCAAGGGGGCTTTAATCAACAGTCTGGCCAGGGTCATCAACAGCAGCAGGGGGTTATCAGACCAATCCAAAGCAGCTTAGCGGTGGACAGTATCATGTGTTTACCACCAGTCTGTGTAAGAGAGATCAGAAGCTTCATAAGAGGGCTGTGAATGCTATTGAGCCGGCGGTTCCACGCTACTTGCGGTGGTCTGAGCAGCCTATAGTGTGGAGTAGGGAGGATCACCCTCCCCGGGTGGATAACCCGGGCCACTTGGCCTTAGTGGTGGCTCCTCAGGTGGAAGTGGCCTTTGGAGATGAGAACAACTACAGGGTGGAGAAATTGACCTTTGAGGTGGTTAAGATAAGAAGTCCGTACCATGCCATATCTGGGCGGCCGGCTTACGCCAAGTTCATGGCACGGCCGTGTTATGTGTACTTACAGCTCAAGATGCCGGGACACAATGGGACCATTACGGTTCACGACAGCCGGAAGGTGGCTCTGGAGTGTGAGGAAGGCGATGCAGCTTATGCAGAATCTGTTTGTGCAACAGAGGAGTTGAAGTTTTACAAAGACAATGTTGACCCAACAGATATGACCTCTCTGAAAAAACCGACTACGGAAAATGAGCCGGCGATGAAATTTAAGTCGGCTGATGAAACTAAGCTTGTTGATTTTGTTCCAGGAGATTCATCTCAGCAGTTTAGCATCAGTGCCAATCTGGATCCAAAATAGGAAAGCGCGCTCATCGAGTTCATCCGTGAGAATAGGGACATTTTTGCATGGAAGCCGTCTGACATGCCAGGTGTACCTAGAGAACTTGCTGAGCACACCCTCAATATTGATCCGAAATTTAAGCCGGTTAGGCAATTCCTCCGGCGGTTTAATGAACAGAGAAGGAAAGCTATTGGCGAAGAGGTGGCCCGGCTCTTGGCGGCCGGGTTTATTGTTGAAGTCTTTCACCCAGAGTGGTTAGCTAACCCGGTGCTCGTACTCAAGAAGAACGGCACTTGGCGGATGTGTGTGGACTACACGGACTTAAACAAGGCGTGTCCGGCTGATCCTTTTGCCCTTCCCCGTATTGATCAAATTATTGATGCTACGGCAGGTTGTGCGCGTTTAAGTTTCTTGGATGCCTATTCCGGGTATCATCAGATTAAAATGGCGGTTAAGGACCAGGAGAAGACGGCGTTCATCACTTCCTTTGGAGCCTTCTGCTATGTGTCTATGCCCTTTGGACTCAAGTGTGCACAGGCGACTTATCAGCGTTGTGTACAGAACTGTCTTCATAACCAGATTGGGCGCAATGTTCATGCTTATGTGGACGATATTGTGGTTAAGTCCATAAAGGAGGAAACCCTGATAGATGATTTAAGGGAAACCTTTGATAATCTCCGGGTTTACAAGATGATGCTTAACCCGGCCAAGTGTGTTTTTGGAGTTCCTGCAGGCAAACTCTTGGGTTTCTTGGTTTCTGACAGAGGCATTGAAGCTAACCCGGAGAAGATCAAGGCCATCACCTCCCTGGCTAAACCGGCGTGCATAAATGACGTTCAGCGCTTGGCGGGTCGCATCGCTGCTCTAAGCCGGTTTATAAGCCGTCTGGGTGAGAAGGCCATGCCATTATATCAGTTGATGAAGAAAACTGATAACTTTGTCTGGAATGATGCAGCTAATACCGCTTTTGAGGATTTGAAGAAACAGCTGGCAGAGCCCCCAGTCCTTGCTACTCCGGTTGATAAGGAGCCCTTATTACTGTATGTGGCGGCAAACACACGAGCCGTCAGTGTGGCTGTGGTGGTGGAACGCAAGGAAGAGGGTAAGGAGCATCCGGTTCAACGGCCGGTTTACTATGTCAGCGAAGTGCTTATCGAGTCCAAACAGCGGTATCCACATTGGCAGAAGCTTGTTTATGGTGTGTTCATGGCAAGCCGGAAGCTTAAGCATTATTTCCAGGGTCATCCCATCACTGTGGTCAGTTCTGCCCCTCTTGGTGATATCATTCAAAACAGAGAGGCCACAGGGCGAGTGGCTAAGTGGGCCATCGAGCTCAGACCTCATGGTCTCAAGTACGTGCCACGCAATGCTGTTAAGTCTCAGGCCTTGGTGGATTTCATCAATGACTGGACAGAGTCATAAGTACCCGAGCAGAAGCCGGATAACACATATTGGACTATTCATTTTGATGGGTCCAGGCAGTTGGAGGGCTCGGGGGCTGGAGTCGTATTGGCTTCCCCTAAGGGTGATAAGTTCCATTATGTGCTACAATTGATGTTTCCTTGTACCAACAACGCAGCTGAGGGAACCATCAAAACATAACCTCCATAGGACGTCATGGAGCCTCGATAGGCGCTCCCATCCCCACCCCGGCGATCGCCACCACCTCCGGTGATCTCCTCCCCTAGCCACCAAATTTCTTTTCCTCTCCAATAGATCTCTCTGGCGCACTGAGATCTACGTTCTAATACCCATCTCTATGGGTTCTGCTGATGGATCCACCCTTGGCTTGGACTTCTCCAAGGGTCTGGTTTTTGCGGAGAAGGTTTTTCAATCTACGGGTTTTCCAGTGCACCCCATGGATGACACGGGCTCCTTCACCATGGTAATTTCTTTTGGCCGGCATGATTTTCGTTTGACTGAGGATTCGGTGGTAGCGGCACTAGAGGCGGCCATCGGGGGTTCTGCTATTGAGTTCATGGTTTTTATGATCACGGAGAGGGTTTTTGGTTTTCAAGTTTCTTGCAAGGATGTGGCTTTAATCATTCTCAGGCTCCGTTCTTTCTCTTGTGATCATTTTAAATGTTTCTTTCATCTTTGGGGTAATGGTGGCCCAAATTGGGGCCGTGAGTTCAAGCTTTGGAAATTGGAATGTGATGCCGAGTGGATCATTGTTAGCCCTTCCAAACGTCGAGCTACCCGTGGCATGTTGGCTATGCACACCAAGCCCCGTAAATCTTCGATCAAATCATCGCATGCCCCTGCCAAGAAGCTTTCTTTTTCACAGTTCTAGAATTATCCTGCTTGTCATGGTTATCGTTATCCGGCCACGCAAACTTGCATTCAAACTGTTGAGGATGCGGGGTACACGCTTCCTGCGCATGAACGGGTGGTCATCCACCCTTCCCCGTCGGCTGAGCTCCGGTGGACGACAACTACCCCCTCCATTTCTTTTGGAACGGTTAGGGATCTTCAACCAGCTACGAATGGGTCGCCGTCTATCTCGGGCGGAAATTTTGGCTCTCTGAATGTGGACGTGCCATCCCATGTTGGGCCGTCATCTTCACGGTCCACGGTCCAGGTGGAGCCGGTGCTATCTTCTGGGCCTTCCATTCCATCCTCTCAGCAAGCAGACGAAGATTTTGATAAATTGGTTGCGGGCATGGTGGACGAAATTTTAACGTGTCAGATTTGCTTGTCTAAGGGTCATTTTGCTGCGGCGTGCACGTCTAAATTGCGTTGTAGCTCTTGTCTGCGGGTGGGGCATGGTAAAAAGGATTGCAACAAGTTTGCAAGCATTTTGGGTCTGGTTTGGAAACCAAAACCCGGTAACGTTGCAACTTCCGAGGATCGCTCAGCTCCCACCGAGAATATCTCTCTGACACAGCTTTTACCAAACTTGGACTCCTCTTGCACTTCCGCATTTACTGCTTCGCCCTGTTCCATCAGTCCTGGTCCCAAAACGCCTTCGACCGCGCCGCCTGAAACCCCTCCTCCGCCGGAGTTCTTGCCGTCTGCTTCCAGCCCGGTTTGTTCCTCTCCGATGGCCAACTTCCCTCTCGACCCCTTGTTGTATGTGCCGGCTGGCCATCACATTGTGGACGGCGGTGATGCTCGTCTGCCTCAGACCTATGTGACGCCACATACCCCACTTGTGCGCCGCCATGAGGAATTCATGCTTGCTGAGGTAATGCCCATCCCCCCTCCCGATCAGATTGGTGCTGCTAGAGAGGAAGTGGTCCAGTGGTTGCAAGCTCATGGGGTGTTGGTGAGGTCTGCTCAGCCTTGGATTAGATCGGTGGGTCTTTTCGAGCTTCGGGATGCTGCAGTCAGGTTTTCTCTTCTTCAGATGCCGCCCCAACCTCTAGGCAATGATCGTTTTGTGCGTTTTATGAAGCACGATGAGGGTGAATCTTTTAGAGGTGCTCAGGGTTTCCGTCAGGGACTGCTCATGTTCTTGGGGATTCCGCTCGATCTTCGCAATGAGGATAGTATTCGGGCAGCGGTCAACACATTTGGGAAGTTTCAGCATTGGATTAGTGAGGATCCATACCTTGTGCGCACTTTGGTCTTTGCGTCTTTTCCAGAAGATATTTTAGTGCCAAGACATGTGGTGTTCATGGATTATGCTGCCTGGGGTGGTGCCCGGGTGTCTTGGACGGTGCCTCTGTATATCCTGGGGGCCAATTTTGCTGAACAGATGCCCCAAGATGAAGACTGGATGCCCATCAATGGCAATCCTCATCCTATGCCTGGTGTTCCCTTCCCGGAGATGCCACCTTTTATTCTGCCTCCATTCCCGGCTCTGGGGTGGAACGATGTGCCACCACCTCTGCCTGAACCTGCACATAATGAGGTGCATGAGGATAATTGGGGCAACTGGGAGGAACCTGCTGCGGAGCCTGCTGTGGAGGATCAAGAATCTGTGGTGTTGAATGCCTCGGCTCAACCTAGTTCGGCTCACCAAAGTTCTGAAGCTCAACCTCAGGTGCCCCCTGCTCCTATCGTTCTCATTGATGGGGCTCCACCTGCTTACTTGAATGATCAGCTGGAAGCGCCGGACCTGGAGGATGCTAATAATTGGGCAATTGTGGTCTATCAACCTCCTCCTTTTGATGTCCACACTTTGGAGCAGCCTGTGGTTCAGATTCCCTTTGGTCCCCCTCTGCCGCCTGAGATGATTTGGAGGCGCTCGTTTGAAAACCTGCTGAATGCTCCAATGGTGTTTGAGGTGCCTAAACCCCTGCTGCCTAAACCCCTGTCGCCTGTCATTTTGACCAAGAGAACCTGGGACTTTGCTTTCCAGCAGGATGCCCTTCCTTTGCTGACATGGAAGGAGCCGGTACCTGCTCGACCTGTGGCTAGAGCATTATTTGTGGATGAAGCTGACAGGGTTGTGCCTGTTGTCCCTTCTCCTCCTGAGCGTGCACCTACAAGGAGGCCACGCAAAACTTTGCCGCCAACTCCACTTGTTGAAACATCTGTTCGTAGGTGTACCAGAAGTTCGGCCCAGCGGGATGGGTTTAAGCCCACTTTCCATGAGCTGGTTCTGCAGCCCAAGAAGAAGAAGCCCAAGGCCAAGCCCCTTTCTGCGGAGATGTCTGAAGACCCTGCATTTGGAGATGTTCCTCCACCTACTCCCATCAGTCATCTGCAAGCTATTGGCAAGGAGCTGGAGATTGATGCAGCTCTGCTCACGGAGGATGCACTTATGGTGGACCCTTATGCTACTACAAATCAAGCCTCCAATGAATAGTGTGCTTCTATTCTGCTGGGTTTGGCAAGCCCATAAATCTGCTGTATGCGTTTGGTTTTCTTTTTCTGATCCGGGGCTATGTAATAATGTTGGTTTGGAACTCTTATGTGCTTTTGGGCATCTGACACTGTGTGTCATGTGCATGGGTGACTTGATTTTGTTATTCCTTTATGAATAATCTCTGTAGAAACTGGAATGTCCTGTGCTGGAATGTCAGGGGTTTAAATTCTGAGGCTAGGCAAAGAGCTGTTAGACAAAAGATTGACGAAAGCCACTGTGCTATTGCTTGTCTGCAAGAAACTAAATGTGCTTCATCCGATTCCCGAATGATTAAAAGTTTTTGCCCCAAGAGATTTGACAGCTTTGCTTTCTCTCCTTCCTTGGGGGCCTCTGGTGGAATTCTAGTTGTTGGGAACTCGTCTATATTTGGTGGGACTTTATTGCAAGTCCAACAATTTGCAGTGGTAATTGAGTTTGTTTCTAGGCACAACAATGAGCGGTGGACTCTTGTGGTGGTTTATGGACCTTGTCAGGGGGAAGCCAGGGATAATTTTGTAACCTGGTTGTATCACCTGAACATTCCTGTGGATGAGAATTGGCTGTTACTGGGGGATTTTAATTTCTTACGATCTATGGATAACAGGAATCTACCTGGTGGTGATTTGAATGACATGTTCATCTTTAATGAGATCATTGGACACCTCGGCCTTTTGGAATTGCCCATCAAAGGCAGGTCCTACACTTGGTCCAATATGCAGGATGATCCACTCCTTGAGCAGCTTGACTGGTTCTTCACTTCTGTTGATTGGATCTCTGATTATCCCATGACTGAGGTGCTACCTCTTGCCAGAACTGCTTCTGACCATGTGCCTTGTATGGTTACAATCAAAACTTCTATTCCCAAGTCTAATATCTTTAGGTTTGAGAATTATTGGTTGGAGTTGGAGGGTTTTATGGACTGTGTTGATTCCTCATGGCAGAAACAATCCAGAAAGGGCCATATTACTGCCAGGATAGCTGACAAATTTAAGTCCTTGAGAATGTGTCTCAAAAGGTGGCAGAAGAACATTTCTAAACTGAAAACTCTAATTTGTAAATGCAATAGTGTTATCCTGCTCTTGGATGAGCTTGAGGAATATAGAACACTCTACAGACAGGAATCAAATTTCAGGATTGTGGTTAAATCCCATGTTGAGAAATTGCTCCACCTTCAATGTCTCTATTGGAGGAAAAGATGTACTATCAGATACATAAAAGTGGGTGGTGAGAACACCAAGTTCTTTCATGCTATGGCTACGGAGAGATATCGAAGAAATTCTATTGCTAGCTTAAAATTGCCTGATGGTACGGTGGTGACTGATCATTCACAAATGGAGGGTATTATCTGGGATTGTTTTAAGAACAGAATGGGTTCTTCCAGGGGAATTAACATGGGCTTTGATCTTTCTTCCCTTATTGAACCAGTTGTGGGATTGGATGTTCTCACTAAGCCTTTTGAGAAGGAGGAAATGGACTTGATTGTCAAGCACATGCCAGTTGATAAAGCTCCAGGTCCAGATGGTTTTAATGGTCTTTTCTTCAAAAGGTGCTGGCACATAATTTCTCAGGATTTTTATGAACTGGCCCAGGCTTTCTTTCAGGGTACTGCCCATCTGGAGAATATCAATGACTCTTACATAACTTTGGTGCCCAAGAAGCCCTCCCCTGAGGAGGTGGGTGACTTCAGACCTATCTCTTTAACAGGAATGGGTCTTAAGTTCTTGTCTAAGATGGCAGCCAATAGGTTTCAAGAGGTGATTATGCAGTGTGTTCACAAGAACCAATATGGTTTCATAAAAAGTAGAACAATTCAGGATTGTATTGGGTGGACCTTTGAGTATTTGCACCAGTGCCACCAGTCCAAGAAACCTATTGTGATTCTAAAGTTGGATTTTGAAAAGGCTTTTGACTCCCTTGAGCATGAAGCCATTGTGCAAATTTTGAGATATAAGGGCTTTAATGAGAAGTGGATCCTTTGGATGAAGCAACTTCTCTCCACAGGTACCTCCTCTGTTCTGCTCAATGGTGTCCCTGGTAGGAAGTTCAGGTGCAAAAAGGGTGTCAGACAGGGTGATCCAGTTTCTCCTCTCCTTTTTGTCCTCGTTGCTGATCTCCTGCAGACTGTAATTAATGACATGTTCAGAAGGGGCATTCTTCAGTTACCTATTCCTTGTCATGATCAGGATTACCCTGTGATTCAGTATGCTGATGATACTCTTATTATCTTGCCTGCTGACAAGGACCATCTCCTAGCTCTCAAGGATATGCTCAGGATCTTCTCTGAGTCCACTGGTCTGGATGTGAACTATCACAAATCCTTTATTATTCCCATCAATGTGGACACTACTGTCATGGTTGAATTAGCTTCTGCATTTGGCTGCCAGATTGGGAAAATGCCTTTTACCTACCTTGGGTTGCCAGTGGGAACTACAAGGCCTAAAATGCTGGATTTTATGCCACTGGTTGATTGCATGGAGAGGAGAATGACAGCTAGTTCATCTTTTCTGAATCAGGGGGAAAGGCTGCAGTTTCTTAACTCTGCTCTGTCATCTATGCCCATTTTCTTCTTGTGCAGTTTGACTGTCCCAGCTGGAATTCTTAAACAATTTGAAAGAATCCAGAGACAATGCCTCTGGAGGAGGAATAGGGGTCAGCCTGCCCCCTCCCTAGCTACGTGGGACCTTATTTGCAGGCCAAAAAACAGGGGAGGTCTTGGCATTCTCAACCTTGGTTCCCAGAACGTTGCACTTCTGATCAAACATGCCAATAATTTCCTTAATAAAAAGGATCTCCCTTGGGTTTCTTTAATTTGGGATACCTACTATCATAATAGGGTCCCCCAGGGAACTTCTGATTGTGGCTCATTCTGGTGGAAGGATATTTGCAAGATCATGCATCATTTTAGGGAGTGTGCTTGGGTTCAGATTAATGCAGGGAACACTGCCCTCATGTGGTCAGATAACTTGCAGTTTGATGGTCAGGTGTCTAGCCTTCAGCTCAGATTTCCCAGGCTCTATTCCTATGTTAAGGACCCCTGGATTACTGTTATGGAGTTCTTGGACTCTCAGGACATTTTCCAGCATTTCCACCTTCCTTTGTCCAGCCAGGCTTTTGATGAACTGACTATTCTCCAGTCCATGTTGGGTGGCCTTATTAGAGCACCTGGGTCCAAGGATATCTGGTTTTGGAAGGGCACTGCCAAGGGATACTCACCAAAGTTGTTTTACTCACATACTTTTGTCTCAGCATCTTTCAACCCTTTGACAGCTTGGATCTGGAAGTCCTCTTGTACAATGAAAATCAAAGTTTTTGCTTGGATGCTTATTATGGACAGGTTGAACACCAAGGACATGGTGGATAGGAGGCATTGGCATTTGGAGGATGGAGTGAACTGTGTCCTTTGCCCTTTGCAGACTAGGGAAACAAGGGATCATTTGTTCTTCAATTGCAACTTTAGTGTCAGAATTTGGAACTATCTGCAAATTGATTGGTCTTCTGGTGACTCCATGGCTCATTTGGTTCTTAATGCTAGCAGGAGTTTTAGGAAGCCCTTCTTCACTGAAGTGGTGTTCATTGCTTGCTGGAATATCTGGATCATGAGGAATGCTAAGGTCTTCAGGTATGAGAGAGCTAGATTTAATAAATGGAGATCTGCTTTCATCCATGACATCAGCTTAATGCAATATAGAGTGAAAGCTGCCTACAAAGCTGATCCTCTACGCTGGATTTCATTCCTGCCACCTTGAGGCCTTTAATCTGTATCTTTTCACTTGTTTTTTCTCCTTCTTCCCCTAGATACTTTGATTACCTCTTGTAATCCCCCTTTGGTACTTGTACTGTATCTCTTTTCTCAATAAAGTTTTGATATGCTGTGGGGGTTTCCCCTACAGTTCCCAGTCAAAAAAAAACAACGCAGCTGAGTACGAGGCCTTGCTCCATGGTCTTCGGATGGCTAAAGAGATGAGCTTGAGCCGGGTAAGGTGCTTCGGCGACTCAGACTTGGTGGCTCAACAAGTATCAGGAAAGTGGGACTCCAAGGACCCTCTCATGGCGGCTTATCGCCGAGAAGTTGATGCTATTGCTGGGCACTTTCAGGGTTACCAAGTAGAGCACATCGATCGCAGGAAGAATGAGGCGGCTGATGCTTTAAGCCGGCTGGGCTCTCAGCGAAAGCCGATTCCGCCTAATACTTTCCTGGATGTCCTGTATAACCCTTCTGTTAAGCTGCCTACGGAGGAAGACTTGGTTGTCCCTGACCCGGAGGCACGACTGGTGGCGGCTCTCCACATCATACCGGACTGGACAGTACCTTATTTGGCTTACATGACCCGGGGAGAGTTGCCTAAGGATGAAACTTTGGCCAGACAAGTAACCCGGCGGGCTAAGTCAATGATTGTTATCAATGGCGAGTTACATCACCGCAGTGTTACAGGAGCGTTTCAGCGTTGTGTCTCCCCAGAGGAAGGTCAAGAGATCTTGCGTGAGATTCATGAAGGGGATTGTGGCCATCACGCCGGCTCAAAATCTCTTGTGGCCAAGGGTTTTTGTCATGGTTTTTATTGGCTGACGGCTCATGCTGATGCGGAGGACTTGGTCAGTAAATGTGATGGTTGCCAAAGGTTCTCGCGACGGGCTCATGTGCCGGCTCAGGAGCTGAGGATGATCCCAATTACTTGGCCCTTTGCGGTCTGGGGGCTTGATATGGTTGGGCCTTTTAAAAGGTCCAAAGATAAGAAGACCCACCTCTTGGTGGCAGTTGACAAATTCACAGAGTGGGTGGAAGCTGAGCCAGTTAGCAAGTGCGATGCAGCCACGGCGGTTCAATTTATGAAAAAGGTGATTTTTCGCTTTGGCTTTCCGCACAGCATTATAACTGACAATGGCACCAATCTATCCAAAGGCGCCATGGAAGAGTTTTGTCAACGAGAGCATATCCGACTTGATGTTTCCTCAGTGGCTCATCCTCAATCCAATGGTCAAGCTGAGAGAGCTAATTAGGAGATTCTGAAGGGCATCAAGCCCCGGCTGTTGGTCCCTTTGCAACAGACGTCGGGTTGTTGGGTGGAGGAGTTGCACTCCGTGTTATGGAGCATCAACACTACTCCTAACAGGTCTACAGGTTTTACGCCTTTCTTCGTGGTTTATGGGGCAGAAGCAGTCCTCCCTAGTGACATCCGTCATGACTCGCCTCGAGCGGTGGCTTATGTTGAGGCGGATAATGAGCAGGCGCGCCAAGATGCTCTTGACTTGTTGGACGAACAGTGTGATGTGGCAGCAGCTCGCTCAGCGATATACCAACAAGACCTGCGCAGTTATCATAGTCGCCGGGTTAAATCCCAGGTCTTCCAGGAAGGCGATCTCGTTCTCCGGCTCATCCAAGATCAAACTGATGCGCACAAGTTATCCCCACCTTGGGAAGGGCCCTTTGTGGTCAGCAAAAATTTGCACAACGGGTCATATTACCTCATTGACATTCGGGAGCACAAAGATTCACGTAAGTCGGAGGAAGAGACCCGTCGGCCGTGGAACATAGCTCAGCTTCGGCCTTACTACACTTGAGCCACCGGCTCTCATAATGTACATATTTCTCTAAGCCATGTATATATTATGATGAAGCAATAAAGCAATACCTCTGTCCTTTTTTCTCCTCCAAATGTGCACGTGTTGTTTTCATTGCAAGATTACATGATAACTTGAAGGAGGATCCGGCTTATGATCGTATTTGAATCTAGCCATAGGCAGTAAGGTCACTTGGGGGCTTCCTGTTCAAACATAGGTCGTATTCGAACCAAAGAGAACATAGCTGTCGATACCCATTTGATTGGCAAAGTGCCGAGCTCATCGGGGAGTTTTCTTTGATCATATTTGAATCATAGTTTAACCTCTTTGGGAACCGACGTGGATCGTATTCGAATCAGCGTCGTTAAACAATTTTAAGTCATTTGGGGGCTTCCTGTTCAAACATGGGTCGTATTCAAACCAAAGAGAGCATAGCTGTCGGTACCCTCTTGATTGGCATCGCCACACCCACTGGGGGCTATATGATCGTATTCGAATCCTAGCATAACACCTTTGGGCCGGGTCTCTGGTCGTATTCGAACCGGAAGCCCCTAAGTTCTTCTGCTTTATAGCAAGTTTCTTCTGATTATTTTAAGGTGTTTACAGCCGGGTCTCACTTTGCCGGCTTAACGTTGATTTACAGTGTTAAGACAGGTAAACCGGAATTAAGGTACCAACCTTATTACCCGGGTTATCTAAACCGGAAGTCTACTTGCAGGCCGCTAAGTGTGTTATTATGGCTGTATTCAGGACATAATTGAGGACCAGTCTTTTTTGATTCATATTCCGGGTTATCTATCTAAAGCATATGATTCTCAGTGCGGTAAGCCGCCTAGAGACTTGTGATTTGTCCTTTTATGCAGGATAGTTAAGGGCAACTATTTTGAGTTTAAGGAAAATGAATGATCAATCATGACCCGGAGAAATATAAAGGAGACAACTTCAATGGACTTCGGCATTCAACGTGTGCACGATGGCACGGCAGAGTTTAAGTGTTGGTCCTACTCTTTTACAAGACTCATTGAGTCCAAAAGGGTGGAGCATTGTTTTATAAGCCGCCCGTAGAGTTAAGACGCTTGCTGGGTTGAAGTCTCCGGCTCGTCCCTCTCTTCTCCTCCGGCTGTTCCCAAGACCTGGAAAGTTGATGACTTCCAGTCGATGCCGCTGAGAGCTTCGATTGAGCTTCCTCGTCAATTAACCCGGCCGGGTCAATCTCCAGGGCAAAGGTGTGCTGACGAGCCGGCGGGATTAAGCTGAGGGCTTCATAGCGCGGAGTGGGGATCCTCTGATTTTCTGCATCGTAACCCGGCTGATACTTAGTCAGATCTGTATCATTGCCAATCAGAGTGGCCACCGGGCGTACGGCCTTCACGCAAGCTGCGAAGTCCTTCTGATCGAAGGCGGTGCCGTCTTCCTTCAAACTTGGATAGCCGAGGGCGATGTCCGCCGGGTCTAACTCTGGAAGGAACGCCTTGGCCCGGCTCAGCGCGGCGATCGCTCCGGCTCTTGCAGAGGCCCGTCGCAGCTCTTGGATACGTTGAGGCAGAACGGCGAGCCGGCGAAGAACTTCCGCCAGGTGAGTCGGCACCTCGTTGGATAGGGCCACCACAGCCAAGGCACGCTGTGACCCGGTGTAGAGTTGCTCCACCAGGGTGTACACGGCCTTCAGCTTGGTTACCACACTCTGGTTGAGGTTGGCACTTCTGGGACCTGTTTAACAGAATAAGATAGGCCGCCGACAAGGATGAGTTATGAGATATAAAAATTCTCAACTTGATGAAAGCCGGTGAAATGACTTACCGAAGATTGCGGCGACCATCTGGGACACTTGGCGCTTTAAACCGGAGAGTTCGGCGGTCTTCTCGGAGAGAGCCTTCTCCGCCTATTCAGCCCGGTTCACCAGCGTGACCTTTTCTTCAGCCCAAGCCTTCCGTTCAGCGTCAAACTCCGTCTTCAGCTTTTCTTGAGCGGCGATGCTGGACACAAATTTGGCATTTGCCTTCTGGGTCTCCATTTCTTGCATCTTCAGCCGGTTCTTCAGATAGGAGATGTCAGCTTCAAACTTTTTACAAGCAGCCTGCATGCATAATTTCCGGGTTATAGGAAGAACAGTTTTAAAGTCCCAAGCACTTTCCAAGCAAAGATACTTGGCACTTGGGGGCTAATGCATATTGAACGTTTCTATCTACAAATTGCCGGTTCAATTGAGTAAGCCGGAACTTAAGTCTACAACATATTCAGTCATAAGTCGTCGACTTGGGGGCTAGCATGGTAAAAGTAACTATGCAGTAAGTAAGAAGACAGAAGAGTAATACCTCAGACTTCTGCTGAATTTGGTTCACCATGCCGATCTCTGCATCCCGGCTCTTGTGCACTTGACTGACGAAGCCGGAGACGATCTCTCCAATGTTCAGGTTGGTGTAGTCAGTAAGGTCCAGATTAACCCGGCGGGGCTGTAGCAACTCCCCCTTGGCGGAGCACTTGGCCAGCACAGTAGGTCTTCCCGGCTCAACAAATTCCATCCGGGTGATTACCACGTCCGGATCATTTGCTGGTTGAGCCGAGCTGGAGGCCTCCGGGTTAACAGAAGCTTCTGCAGTTGCCTTGTCGGTTGGAGCGGTGGCTTCGGGAGCGGAGGCAGCTGGCGGTTCTTGACCTGCTACCTCCGGCTCAGGCAAATCCGGCTCTTCGACCGGCTTGGTCTTCTTCGCCCTCTTGGTGAGTTTGGCCTGGGCACTGAAAAGACAGAAAGGTTAAGCACAATAGTGTAAGTAAAGACAAGGTACAACATGAGATGATTATCATTACCCGGGCACGGTCTTGAAAGCCGGCAGACTTGACTGCATAGAGTCGCGAGAAGAGGGGGAAGTTTCCTGATAATTTGAGTCAGAAGAGTTGAGCGGTTGACGTATAACACCTGCCAAAGGATGAAAAGGGTACAAATTTGAAGTCACCTCGGTCCGGCGTTTCCTTGATGCGTCAGGTAACCCGGAGGAGAGGTCAGTGTTTTTGTCGGTCCGGGTGTGCCGCCGGCTCTCATGAACCTGTCGCTTCAAAATAAATTGAGGGTCTTGATAAGCTAAAGGATGTGAAAAGCTTACTTTCCGGGTTACCCTTCGGATTTTCAGCCGTGGCAAGGGCTCCGAGTCGGAGGAAAGTATCGTTACCTCTTCAACCACCGGGTTACTTGCTCCGGTGTCGTCCTATTGATGAACAAGTATTGATAAGGCGGACAGAAATAAACAACAAATACAACAAGGACTTACAGGCTCAGGGGTTACCTCTGACTCGGAGCTGTCGCTTAGTTGCATCAGCTCTGAAGCAGTAGGCCTACTTCCTTTCTTGCGAGGGGCGGCTTTCTTGGCGGCTTTCTTCGCCTTTCTAGCCTTCTTGGCCGCCTCATGGTCATATTTGACCCGCCAGAACTTGTCATCAGCCTGAAAAATACAATGATGATTTCTTAAAACGATTCAGATGAAAGTTATATACAGAAGAAGATAAGATGTTCAGATCAGCGGCTTACCGCTGGAGCTGGGTTGGTCTTGCAGAAGGGGGCTAACCCGGTCCTCCCGCAGTCTGCCAGGCTCTCATTCAAGAGAGCCTTGGTCATATCCTCGGCAACATCTTCAGGAAGATCGTTGCGGCTGTGTCTCTGGGGGTCATCCTTTCGGCCCGTGTACTCGCACATTAAGCCGGGGCGGCGGCTCAATGGGATCACCCGCCAGGAGATCCAGACCCGGACCAGATCGATTCCGTTGAGACCATTGCCCAAGAGAGCTTTGATCTTGTTGATGGTGGGGAGCAGAGGTTGGCGTTCCGCCTGGGTTAACTTGTCAGACAGCGGGTGAGTCGGCTCCAAACGCGAGGGGCGAAAGCCGGGCAACGGACTCTCATCAGCCGGCGACGTGTCTTGGCAGTAGAACCACGTCAGATTCCAGTCTTTGGGGTGGCTTGGCGGCTCTGCGTAAGGGAAAAGGCAGTACCTCCGCCGCTGAATGGAGATGCCACCTAGCTCCAAACTTGGCCCATTGGCGCACTCATTCTAACGGTTCAGGTAGAAGAGCTCTCTGAAGAGCAGCAGGCTGGGCTCCTCTCCAAGATAGACCTCGCAGAACACTTGGAAGTTGCAGATATTGGACACTGAGTTGGGTCCTATGTCTTGAGGCCGCAGGTCGAAGAAATTCAGCACGTCTCTGAAGAACTTTGAGCCGGGCGGTGCGAAGCCCCGGCTCATATGATCCGCAAAAATCACTACCTCCCCGTCCTTTGGCTGTGGTCTCTCTTCTGATGGGTCAGGGGCACGGTAGGACATGACGTCCTTCTTAGGCAGGTAGCCTGACTTGACAAAATCTGCTAACGTCTCGTTGGTGACATTGGACCTCATCCAATTGCAAGTGATGGAGGCTTTAGGAGCTTTGGGAGGCATGGTGAAAGTCGGCAGCCTATGATAAAGGGAAACGTCCGGTTTAACTATAAGCCGGAGGAAATTTGCAGTTCAATGTAAAGTGGCGGCTTATGAAGGGGACTAATGACATATATCTAAGTGCACCGGGCTATTTAAGCCGCCTGAAGTATTGAGAGTAATTCGATTGTCTACGACCCTATCACAGATGAGCCGGAAAATTCTATGGCGCATGGTCTCCTTTGAGTCGGAAGATTCTACGGCGCGTGGATTCTTTAAACCGGAAATGTAACCCACCATGACACAACGAGTGCAGTTTTTTACTAAGTGTGGTGAAAACAAGTTTCACACATTGTGGTAAATAATTTGGATCAAGTGTTCGGCAGAAAAAGAAAATTTCTAGACCTAAAAACAGACGCGAGGGAAGTTCTTGAGCTCGAATGAGGCCTTTATGCAGTAAAAAGAGGCCTACTTGCATTTGAAATGAGTATTAAACAGCCGCCGCACTCGTTCTATACTGTACTAAGATCAAAAAGAGGCAGTAAAAATCAAATCTACTGAGGGCCGCGATGAACTATGAAGAACAGAGGAAGAACTACGGAGCCCTAGTGCGGATCTTCCCTATGGAGTAGCAAGGACTCACCGGTGCTGAAGAGATGCGGAGGTTGCCGCCGTTTGTCTGGACCGAGTCAGGGTGATGCAGCGGCCAAGGTTGACGAAGACCGGGGGCGCGGCGGCGGCGGCGGAATTCGAGCTCGAGCAGAGGAACAGTGGCGCGAGGAGGAAGAAGGGTGGCTGAAGGCCCGTCGGGCCGGGCTATTTATAAGGGCGAGCTCATAAGTGGGCGCGAGAAACGAGGAGACCGCGGCGTGGTTATCTCCCCACAAAATGCCTCGATTTTCGGGATGGCAGTAAAGATAAGATCCGTTGCGGATCTGGTGGAGTAAAAAACGGGCTTAATGGAAGATGACGTCACGGCGGATTACCCGGAGTCCAGAGGATGACGTCACGCCGGGTTATGGCCTTCACATAATTATAAGCCGGAGATTTTCTGTCGAAAAAGATTGAAGATTGACATGAGCCGGCTCAAATCAATCTGGGGCCTAATGTTGAGGATATAGACCTTAGAGTCACCCGCCAGGAGGGGCCGGGTTACTCATCTGGTCATTGCCAGAAGCCCGGCGCTAAGCTTGAAGACGGTGGGCCAAAGATGGGCTTAAGACCCGGACATGGCTTAAGGCCCGTAGTTACAATCATTATTATGGTAGAACTTGTAGTGTAGGGAAAGAATAGTTGAGAGTCCGAACCGGACACTCTTATGAGCCGGCCGGGACTCTGAGAGCTGCTGGGCGTCAGCCTCCCTATATAAAGGGACGACCCGGCAGCGGTTTAGGGACAAGAAAGATCTCATCGAGAGCCAGGCATAGCAGTTAAGCTCCCTGGTCATCGAAACCCTAATCAATACCACCTCAAACTGGACGTAGGCTTTTACCTTCACCGTAAGGGGCCGAACCAGTATAAACCCTCGTGTTCCTTGTCCCACTTAACCCCTTCAAGCTTCCTAGCTGCGATGGCTCCACGACTAAGTCCTAGCTCGAGGACATCTGCCGTGACAATTCCACGACACCTCCCAACCTTTTACCTCAAGGGTAATGTCAACAATAATAGCTCATGATGCCTTACATCCAACTGGATATATATATCAGAATCTTTCCAACACAATGTGCTTGCCAAAGGATAAAATGTAAAAAGAAAAGGTGAAGATCACCATGACTCTTGCATAAGGTAAAAGAAAATATAGGCCCTTCGCAGAGGGAAGCAGAGGTTGCCATGCGCTTTTATAGTTGGATGCACAAAATCTTAATGTGAGGGAATATCACTTTATATTGCCACTTGTGATAAGGACCTTTATTATGTAGTCCGTCACTTTTATTGCTTCCATATCACAAGATCGTATAAAGCTTATTTTCTCCACACTAAAAGATCATACATATTTAGAGAGCAATTTTTATTGCATGCACCGATGTCAACTTACTTGAAGTATCTTACTCAATCCATAGGTAGGTATGGTCGATTCTCATGGGAATACTGGTTTAAGGGATGTTTGGAAGCACAAGTAGTATCTCTACTTGGTGCAAATAATTTGGCTAGCATGAGGGGGAAAGGCAAGCTCAACATGTTGGGCGATCCATGACAATATACTATATTTCAGATAGAAGAAAACATAACCCATTACGTTGTCTTCCTTGTCCAACATTAACATTTTATCATGTCATATTTTAATGAGTGCTCACAATTACAAAAGATGTCCAAGATAGTATATTTATATGTGAAATCTCTCTTCCTACAATATTCTTTCATGAATTGTTCAAGTGACCAATACGATGTTTGCTAACCTTCAATAAATTTACCACCTCTACTTCTTATATGTGAAGTCATTACTCCCCATGGGATAAGCATATGAAACATATATAATTTCAGATTTATGACATTCAAATCATTCAACCATTTACTCATAGGATATAAGTGAAGCACACGAGTAAATGACAAACTACTCCAAAAAGATATAAGTGATGATCAATGAGTAGTTAAATAATTATGTAGCTATGTGAAGACTCTCTCTCATTTAAGAATTTCAGATCTTGGTATTTTATTCAAACAGCAAGCAAATAAAATAAAATGACATGACGCTCCAAGCAAAACACATATCATGTGGTGAATAAAAATATAGCTCCAAGTAAAGTTACCGATGAACAAAGACGAAAGAGGGGATGCCTTCTGGGGCATCCCCAAGCTTAGGCTCTTGCCACTCCTTATTCCATAGTCCATCGAATCTTTACCCAAAACTTGAAAACTTCACAACACAAAACTTAACAGAAAACTCGTAAGCTCCGTTAGTATAAGAAAATAAAACACCACTTCAAGGTACTGTAATGAACTCATTCTTTATTTGTATTGGTTTTAAATGTACTGTATTCCAACTTCTCTATGGTTTATAAACTATTTTACTAGCCATAGATTCATCAAAATAAGCAAACAACACACGAAAAACAGAATCTGACAAAAACAGAACAGTCTGTAGTAATCTGTATCAAACGTATACTTCTGGAACTCCAAAAATTCTAAAATAAATTGGTGGACCTGAGTAATTTGTCTAGTAATCATTTTCAAAAAGAATCAACTGAATAGCACTCTCCAGTAATTGTTTTTGGCTAATCTCGTGAGCGCTAAAGTTTCTGTTTTTTACAGCATGATCATAAAGATTTCACCCAAGTCTTCCCAAAGGTTCTACTTGGCACAAACACTAATTAAAACACAAAACCACATATAAACAGAAGCTAGATGGATTATTTATTCCTAAACAGAACCAAAAATCAAGAAACTAAAATAAAATTGGGTTGCCTCCCAACAAGCGCTAACGTTTAACGCCCCTAGCTAGGCATGATGATTTCAATGATGCTCGCAAGATAAGAATTGAAACACAAAGAGAGCATCATGAAGAATATGACTAGCACATTTAAGTCTAACCCACTTCCTATGCATAGGGATTTTGTGATCAAACAACTTATGGGAACAATAATCAACTAGCATAGGAAGGCAAAACAAGCATAACTTCAAGACTTTAAGCACATAGAGAGGAAACTTGATTATATTGCAATTCCTACAAGCATATATTCCTCCCTTATAATAATTTTCAGTAGCATCATGAATGAATTCAACAATATAACCAGCACCTAAAGCATTCTTTTCATGATCTACTTGCATAGAAATTTTACTACTCTCCACATAAGCAAAATTCTTCTCATTCGGAATAGTGGGAGTATCATAAGGGACTCGAATACTATAAATTGTTTCCACATTAAAAGAGTAATGTTCAGAAAAAGGGTAATCATAATCATGACAAGTTTTATAAATATAATCATCACTACTTTTTATAGCATAAGTTTCATCACAATAATCATCATAAGTAGCAACTTTGTTTTCATCATAATCGATTGAAACCTCTTCCAAGATAGTGGACTCGTCACTAAATAAAGTCATGACCTCTCCAAATCCACTTTCATAAATATTATAAGATTCAACATCCTCCAAAATAGTGGGATCATTACTTCCTAAAGTTGACACACTTCCAAACCCACTTTTATCAATATAATCATCATAGGTAGAAGGCATGCTATCATCATAACAACTTTGCATATCAAAACTTGGGAGGCTAAAAATATCATCTTCATCAAACATAGCATCCCCAAGCTTGGGACAAACATTAATTGCAGCAAATATATTCTCAAAAACATCATCTTCATCAAACATAGCATCCCCAAGCTTGGGCCTTTTCATATCATAAGCATAATCACTCTCATCATTAATAGTATGGATAGCACCAATAGTATAGCAATTATCATCATCACAATGGCAACATCATTTGGGAGGGATACCTTTTTACCTTTGCTTCTCCATTTTTTCTTTTTATTTTTCACATCATGTGCGGGTTTATCCCTCTTTTTTGAGCTCCTTATTGATGAGATTGGTTGAATAGAAAGCTCCTCCTCGTTACCTGATTCATCATAAGAAATAATAGGAGGATATTGGGAAGTATCTTCCCTGTCATTAGTGTTCTCTTCATCTTCTATTTTCTTTCTTCTCTTTATGTAATTGGCAATATAAGCATTTTCAATGCAATTCACCGCACAATACATATAAATTTCCTCTAGATCAAATTCAAGAAGTTTATCACGGGCAAATACTGGAAGATAGTTAGTTATACGTTTCATTTCTTCATAACCCATAAGCAAACTAAGTTCATTATGATCTGCAAGGGAAATCAAGTCATCACAATTTTTGGAAACGATTAGATCATGAAACAATTTGCATCGGATAGTTAAATGACCACGTTCATTGCAAAGTTCACAAGTACGGCTAAGAAAATTTAAATTTTCAGCACAAACATCTAGCCTTTCTTGCAACCATTTAGTTTCTAAGTACTTATGCCTCTTACAAAATCTATCTTCCCTTTTTGGTATGTAATTGCAAACTCTATGCACTCCACAAAAATCGACATGCTTATAAGAGATATTTTCATCATGACTAGTGCAATCATCATTAGTACCATGGATATTCAAGGAGTTCATACTAACAACATTGCAATCATGCTCATCATTCAAAGACTTAGTGCCAAACATTTTAGGGACAATTCCATTTATCCCCCTAACTTGAGCCAACACCTGGCATTTGCCCCTAATTTTCAGGTATGCTCAAAAATACCCCTCTTCCGTCAAGTCACCTTACAGAAATGCCCTTGCCGTCCGGTCAAAGGGGTTTGACCGTCTGGTGAATAGTAACATGGGGAACAGTAAATTCATAAAAAAATAGCAAAAAAATTAAAAAAATCTGAAATTTTGTGAGATCGAAGATACTTAAGGGCGCAAGGTGTGTGCAATTTTTTGCGTTGTTTGGACATTCCAGGAACTCGTGGGAAAGGAAAAAAAATTTAAATCTATACGCTGTGAACAGTAAATTAAAAAAATAGCAAGAAATTTTTAAAAAATATGAATTTTATTGGCATCAAAGAGGCTTGGGTGCGCAAGGGGCTTGCAAATTTTTGTGATCAAATGGCATGCGAGGTGCTCTAGCAAAAAAACAAAATAGTGCATTTTTCAAAGTCTTTTCTGCGCCAAATTTTGCTTTTTTCTCCGCGAGCTCCTACAGTGTCGAAACGCAAAAAAAAAATTGCACGCACCTTGCGCACCCCAGCCTCTTTGATGCCAAAAAATTTCATATTTTTTTTGAATTTTCTTGCTATTTTTTTTGAATTTACTGCTCACAGCGTACATTTTAAAGTTTTTCGTTTGACACGAGGTGCTGGAATGTCCAAACTGTGCCAAAATTTGCACGCGCCTTGCTCCCTTGAGTATCTTCGATCCCACAAAATTTCATATTTTTTTGATTTTTTTTGCTATTTTTTCGAATTTACTATTCACCAAACGGTCAAACCCCTTTGACCGGACGGTAACGGCACAGAAGGGCATTTCTGTAAGGTGACTTGACGGAAGAGGGGTATTTTTGAGCATACCTGAAAATTAGGGGCAAATGCCAGGTGGTGGCTCAAGTTAGGGGGATAAATGGAATTGTCCCAACATTTTAATGCATTCTTCTTCTAACACTTTGGCACAATTTTCCTTTCCATCATACTCATGAAAGATATTAAAAAGATGAAGCGTATGAGGCAAACTCAATTCCATTTTTTATAGTTTTCTTTTATAAACTAAACTAGTGATAAAACAAGAAACTAAAAGATTCGATTGCAACATCTAAAGGTATACCTTCAAGCATTCACCTCCCCGGCAACGGCGCCAGAAAAGATCTTGATGTCTACTACGCAACCTTCTTCTTGTAGATGTTGTTGGGCCTCCAAGTGCAGAGGTTTGCAGGACAGTAGCAAATTTCCCTCAAGTGGATGACCTAAGGTTTATCAATCCGTGGGAGGTGTAGGTTGAAGATGGTCTCTCTCAAACAACCCTGCAACCAAATAACAAAGAGCCTCTTGTGTCCCCAACACACCCAATACAATGGTAAATTGTATAGGTGCACTAGTTCGGCGAAGAGATGGTGATACAAGTGCAATATGGATAGTAGATATATGTTTTTGTAATCTAAAACTATGAAAACAGCAAGGTAACTAATGATAAAAGTGAGCGTGTAAACGGTATTGCAATCTTAGGAAACAAGAACTAGGGTTCATACTTTCACTAGTGCAAGTTCTCTCAACAATAATAACATAATTGGATCATATAACTATCCCTCAACATGCAACAAAGAGCCACTCCAAAGCCACTAATAGCGGAGAACAAACGAAGAGATTATTGTAGGGTACGAAACCACCTCAAAGTTATTCTTTCGGATTAATCTATTAAAGAGTTCGTACTAGAATAACACCTTAAGACACAAATCAACCAAAACCCTAATGTCACCTAGATACTCCAATGTCACCTCAAGTATCCATGGGTATGATTATACGATATGCATCACACAATCTCAGATTCATCTATTCAAACCAACACAAAGTACTTCAAAGAGTGCCCTAAAGTTTCTACCGGAGAGTCAAGATGAAAACGTGTGCCAACCCCTATGCATAGGTTCATGGGCAGAACCCGCAAGTTGATCACCAAAACATACATCAAGTGGATCACGTGATATCCCATTGTCACCACAGATAAGCACGGCAAGACATACATCAAGTGTTCTCAAATCCTTAAAGACGCAATCCGATAATATAACTTCAAAGGGAAAACTCAATCCATTACAAGAGAGTAGAGGGGGAGAAACATCAAAAGATCCAACTATAATAGCAAAGCTCGTGATACATCAAGATCGTATCATCTCAAGAACACGAGAGAGAGATCAAACACATAGCTACTGGTACATACCCTCAGCCCCGAGGGTGAACTCCTCCCTCCTCGTCATGGGGAGCGCCGGGATGATGAAGACGGCCACCGGTGAGGGATTCCCCCTCCGGCAGGGTGCCGGAACAGGGTACCGGTTGGTTTTTGGTGGCTACAGAGGCTTGCGGCGGCGGAACTCCCGATCTATTCTGTTCCCCGAAGGTTTTAGGGTATATGGAAATATATAGGCGAAAGAAGTCGGCCAGGGGAGCCACGAGGGGCCCACGAGGATGGAGGGCGCGCCCAGGGGGTGGGCGCGCCCCCCTGCCTCGTGCCTTCCTCGTTGCTTCCCTTACGTGCACTCCAAGTCCCCTGGATTGCTTTCATTCCAAAAATAACTCTCCCGAAGGTTTCATTCCGTTTGGACTCCGTTTGATATTCCTTTTCTTTGAAACACTGAAACAAGGGAAAAAACATGAACTGCCACTGGGCTCTGGGTTAATAGGTTAGTCCCAAAAATAATATAAAAGTGTTTAATAAAGCCCATAAACATCCAAAACAGATAATATAATAGCATGAATACTTCATATATTATAGATACGTTGGAGACGTATCAGCTACCGCCGTACTAAGCAAAATAAGATGCATAAAGGATAAACATCACATGCAATCAATATAAGTGATATGATATGGCCATCATCATCTTGTGCCTTTGATCTCCATCTCCAAAGCACCATCATGATCACCATCGTCACCGGCTTGACACCTTGATCTCATCGTAGCATCGTTGTCGTCTCGCCAACTATTGCTTCTACGATTATCGCTACCGCTTAGTGATAAAGTAAAGCAATTACATGGCGATTGCATTTCATACAATAAAGCGACAACCATATGGCTCCTGCCAGTTGCCGATAACTGTTACAAAACATGATCATCTCATACAACAATTTATATATCATCACATCTTGACCATATCACATCACAGCAAGCCCTGCAAAAACAAGTTAGACATCCTCTACTTTGTTGTTGCAAGTTTTACGTGGCTGCTACGGTCTTAACAAGAACCGTTCTTACCTACGCATCAAAACCATAACGATGTTTCGTCAAGTTTGTTGTTTTAACCTTCAACAAGGACCGGGCGTAGTCACACTCAATTCAACTAAAGTTGGAGAAACACACACCCACTAGCCACCTGTGTACAAAGCACGGCGGTAGAACCAGTCTCATGAATGCGGTCATGTAATGTCGGTCTGGGCCGCTTCATCCAACAATACCGCCGAATCAAAGTATGACATGCTGGTAAGCAGTATGACTATTATCGCCCACAAGTCTTTGTGTTCTACTCGTGCATATAACATCTACGCATATACCTGGCTCGGATGCCACTGTTGGGGAACGTAGTATTTCAAAAAAATTCCTACAATCACGCAAGATCTATCTAGGAGAAGCATAGCAACGAGCAGGGAGAGTGTGTCCACATACCCTCGTAGACCGAAAGCGGAAGCGTTTAGTAACGCGGTTGATGTAGCCGAACGTCTTCGCGATCCAACCGATCAAGTACCGAACGCACGGCACCTCTGCGATCTGCACACGTTCAGCTCGGTGACGTCCCTTGAACTCTAGATCCAGCTGAGGCCGAGGGACAGTTTCACCAGCACGACAGCATGGTGACGGTGATGATGAAGTTACCGACGCAGGGCTTTGGCTAAGCACTACGACAATATGACCGAGGTAGAAAACTGTGGAGGGGGGCACCGCACATGGCTAAAGATCAAGTTGTGTGTCTATGGGGTGCTCCCCTCCCCCGTATATAAAGGAGGGGAGGAGGAGGCCGGTTGGCCACAAGGGGCGCGCCAAGGGGGGAGGAATCCTACTCCTATTAGGAGTAGGTTTCCCCCTTTCCTAGTCCAAGTAGGAGAAGGGGGAGGGAGGAGGAGGAGAGAAGGAAGGATGGGGGCGCCGCCCCCTCCGCTTGTCCAATTCGGATTGGGGCAAGGGGGGCGCCACCTCCTGGCCAGACCTCTCTCATCTCCACTAAGGCCCATGAGGCCCGCTAGTTTCCCGGGGGGGTTCCGGTAACCCCCGGTACTCCGTAACTTATCCGATACGACCCGAACCATTCCGGTGTCCGAATATAACCTTCCAATATATGAATCTTTATGTCTCGACCATTTCGAGACTCCTCGTCATGTCCGTAATCTCATCCAGGACTCCGAACAACCTTCGGTACATCAAATCACATAAACTCATAATACCAATTGTCATCGAACGTTAAGCGTGCGGACCCTATGGGTTCGAGAACTATGTAGACATGACCGAGACACATCTCTGGTCAATAACCAATAGCGGAACCTGGATCTCATATTGGCTCCTACATATTCTACGAAGATATTTATCGGTCAAACCGGACAACAACATACGTTGTTCCCTTTGTCATCGGTATGTTACTTGCCCGAGATTCGATCGTCAGTATCACCATACCTAGTTCAATCTCGTTACCGGCAAGTCTCTTTACTCGTTCTGTAATGCATCATCGCGTAACCAACTCATTAATCACATTGCTTGCAAGGCTTATAGTGATGTGCATTACCGAGAGGGCCCAGAGATACCTCTCCGATAATCGGAGTAACAAATCCTAATCTCGATCTATGCCAACTCAACAAACACCATCGAAGACACCTATAGAGCATCTTTATAATCACCCAGATATGTTGTGACGTTTGATAGCACACTAAGTGTTCCTCTGGTATTCGGGAGTTGCATAATCTCATAGTCATAGGAACATGTATAAGTCATGAAGAAAGCAATAGCAATAAACTAAACGATCATGGTGCTAAGCTAATGGATGGGTCTTGTCCATCACATCATTCTCTAATGATGTGATCACGTTCATCAAATGACAACACATGTCTATGGCTAGGAAACTTAACCATCTTTGATTAACGAGCTAGTCTAGTAGAGGCATACTAGGGACACTCTGTTTGTCTATGTATTCACACATGTACTAAGTTTCCGGTTAATACAATTCTAGCATGAATAATAAACATTTAGATATAAAGAAATATAAATAACAAATTTATTATTGCCTCTAGGGCATATTTCCTTCAGTTTCTCTATAAGCGAGATATAATATTTGTGGCCACTACCGCCTGGCGTCCGAGCATATGCCGCTCGGTGGGCCTCAAAACCTTAGTTAACCATGAATTTCTCTGGACCAGGAGGATGGAGTGTCTGAATTACGAGCCAGCCCCCCAACCCTGGTACTCGCAGACTTTTTCGAATGCACGTTAGATCGTCCACACTCTCGCTTCCTCAAGTAGGTGTAGGAACTCTACCAAATTGACTTGGTTAAATACCAGAGCCCCAACTCAACTTCAATCTTGGCCATCTTCGCCCATCTTTGTGAGGCCTGTAATACAATAAACTTGTTAATCTTTGTGAGGGCATGGTAGTCATCTTTGTGAGGTTGCTTCATAGATTGACTACCATGCCCTCTACTTGATCCAGACAAACAGAACCTTGCCCCCGTTGGTGGATAGGATTGAGTCTATTTGGCTGATTTTTAACTTGTTTAGTCGGGCTTTATTTCCAGTAATATCCCAACACATGTCATCACACTTGAATGATTTTGAATTCGTCATTCAAATTTGTTTCAAGTCAAAACCTGACACATGGCTTGGAGAAAAAGGCCAGACCTCTGATCAAGTCATCACATGCTTTTTAGGTTGGTTGTTAGTTCACTTTGCTACTTGAAATTAGCAACAAACAAAAATATAAAAATGCATCCATGAGAGTCCATTATCCAAATTGAGTAAACAATTAGCTACTAAAATCCACTCACCCGAATTATCAGTAGCCAAAATACGAAAAAAAGTGAAAAGGAGACTTACCAGTAGGAATCTGTTTCACATGATTTTAAAACCTAAATCACAAGTTTTTGTCATGATTTACAAATTCCAAATCTTGTATTAACAAATCTAATGAATCTTTTTTTGCGGGTGTAGTATAATGTATCATAACTTGTTCCACGCAAAGAGTCTACACTATAAGCATTAGGAAAATTGAGTCCACATGATTTCAAAACTAAAATTCAAGTTATTTGTATCTTGATTCACATGTTCCAATACTCGTGAGAATCTAGTGTGACTTGTTCTTAGATAAAGAGCCGACAACAAAAATGAAAGTGATATCCATTAGATCCACATACACAACACGCATCAATGACAAAATGGGAGGTGGAAAATTCGAATGAAGTCTAAAATAAAATCATTCTATTGAATTCATACTCCGGCTAATTCATTCAAAAGTCCGAATTGATGGAGAGAGGCGGGCAACATATTTCAACACCCCCTCACGTCTAGGCCTTTTTAGTCCTAGACACGGGATTGATGTCAGCAACAAAATGGGAGGTCGAAAACTCGAATGAGGTATAAAATAAAATCAGTCTATTAAATTTATTCTCCAGCCAATTCATCCAAAAGTCTAAACGGATGAAGAGAGACGGGCAATATAATTCAACACTCCCCCTTGCGTCTAGACATTTTTAGTCCTTATACATGGAATCGATTTAGGCCGTAGAATCTTTTATTTTAATATTGCGTTGACAGAGTCTTGATCGTGAGACCTCTTGGCTGGGATCCATATTAAATTATCCTCCATTCAATTTCTCCAAAAGTCTGAATTGATGGAGAGAGACGGACAATATATTTCAACATATTCGACTGAAAAATAAGAATTTTATAAATGTAATAGTGTTTCTCTAGGATGATGTATGTTTTGGCTATAACATTTCCATACCTTGAATGATACATCAATGCAAATTGAGTCGCGGATTACTTAAAAGAAGCTATGTGTGAGAAAACGATCTCTGTTTACCAAAATATATTAACATATAAGATTTTTGTATTAAATCTAGCGGCGCAAAAGTGTTGGGAATTAGCACACAAATGCACTTGTGGTTAACTGAAAAACTGCAGCGGAAACAAATAATCTCAGCACCACATTGTGTACTAACTCAAGGATCGTTGCTTAACATGGAAGGAAACATATGGAGCAGCATATATGGAGGCAGAAAATGTTACTCAGCGGGCAAGACACTCCTCAGCCTAGTGTCTTGTGGTAGGAGTAAGTTTTCCTGACAACATCAAGCATCAACAAAGAGACACCAGATTTTTACGTGGAAACCCCCTCAACTTGAGGGGGAAATCCACAGGCCGAAGCCACCTAAATCCTCTTCCACTCTTATCAAATGTGGGATACAGCAAGTTCTTCTCTACACAACACTAGAGGATCTCATACATCAAGATTTCTGAATCTTGGATGAACACAACAAGATTTGGGGCTCAAAAACTAGGGATTGGAACAATCTCACCAAAGATGGTGGAACCGAATCTTGAAGGAGGCAAGGTAGTGGATCTGGACCATCACAACCTTGGGGAGGAGCTCCCTTTGCTTCTTCCTTCAACCTTCCTCTTCTTCCCTTGCTCTCTTGGTTTTCTCTCTTCTTCTCTCTTGGAGGATAAACTAATTTTCGTCACTCTTGGTGGTGGCTGCTGGATGGAGGGTAAAGCATCCCCATCCACTCATGTGCAACGTCCAAAATAACCCTAATGGGTAGTGGGCTTCTGCACCTCTTTGGGCTGCCTAAAAGGCCTCAAATGGTCATCTCCTCACAGCCCACATGAGGAGGATATCCCAACAAATCTCCCCCTCTGACTCATGAGGGGGGCACCGCCATGCCCGCTACCTTGCAACATGCTTGTAGATTCTCATTTGGCAATATCTTGGTCATCATATCCGAACCATTGTCGTCGGTATGGATCTTCTCAAGTTTCAGCAACTTGGGACTCACAACATCTCGAATCCAATGATACCTCACATCAATGTGCTTGGTTCGAGAGTGATAGCTTGAATTCTTGGCAAGATGAATAGCACTCAGACTGTCACAAAACAAGACATACTTCTCTTGCTTCATGCCAAGCTCTTGCAAGAAGTTCTTCATCCACAAAACTTCCTTGCCAGCATCAACTGCTGCAATGTACTCAGCTTCTGTAGTTGATGTAGAAACACATTTCTGCAATCTTGATTGCCATGACACTGCTCCCCCTGCATAAGTCATCAGGTATCTGGATGTGGACTTCCTACGATCCTTGTCACCTGCATAATCTGCATCTGTATAGCCCTGCAATATAGGATCACCGCTTCCAAAACGTAAACAAGATGTAGAAGTACCCTTGAGATACCTGAGAATCCACTTCACTGCTTCCCAGTGAGCTTTTCCTGGATTTGTCATGAACCAGCTAACAACTCCAACTTCATAGGCAATGTCAGGCCTAGTGCATACCATGGCATACAAAAACTGCCCACAACAGATTGGTAAGGTACTTTCCTCATTTCTTCTTTCTCCTTCTTGCTTGTAGGACATTGTTTAGAATTCAGTTTGTGATGGCCTGCAAGTGGAGAGATAACAGATTTTGCATCTTTCATATTAAACCTTTCAAGTACCTTCTCAATGTATCTTTCCTGTGAGAGCCAAAGCAGCTTCTTTGATCTGTCATGGGAGATCTTCATGCCAAGTATTTGCTTAGCTGGTCCTAAATCCTTCATGGCAAATGATTTACTCAATGCCTTCTTGAGGAGAGCAATCCTCTTTGTGCCATTTCCAACAATCAGCATATCATCAACATACAACAAGAGAATAATGAAATCACCCTCGGCGTACCTCTTCATAAAGACATAATGATCAGGTTGTGCTTTATGGTAACCAAGCCCAGTCATAAAAGACTCAAACTTCTTGTACCACTGCCGAGGAGCTTGCTTCAAGCCATACAAGCTATTCTTCAATTTGCAAACTAAGTGCTCCTTGCCTGCAACCATGAATCCATCTGGCTGCTCCATGTATATCTCCTCCTCTAGGTCACCATGTAAGAATGCAGTCTTCACATCAAGTTGTTCAATTTCCAAGTCCATGGTGGCAGCCATGCCAAGCACAACTCGGATCGAAGACATCTTGACCACTGGAGAGAATATCTCACCATAATCAATGCCCTTTTTCTGAAAGAATCCTTTCACAACCAATCTAGCCTTGTACCTTGGATGTGAGGTGTTTTCTTCAGTCTTCACTCTGTACACCCACTTGTTCTTGAGTGCTTTCTTGCCCTTTGGCAGATTCACCAACTCAAAAGTATCATTCTCATACAGGGAATTCATCTCATCCTGCATGGCTTCTGACCATTCTTCTTTGTTCTCATCAGACATTGCCTCCTCATAGCATGAGGGCTCACCTGCATCTGTCATCAACACATATTGATGTTGTGGATATTTGGAAGAAGGAATGTGACCTCTTTCACTTCTTCTTTGCTGCTGCACTGGTGGTGAATCAGGTGGATTTTCGTTGGCATCATCATTACCAACTTCATCATCATCACTTGATGGCTGCTCGCCACTTTGACTTGTACTGCCTTGATCAGTTGCATCTCCACTGTCTTCAGTGTCATCATCTCCCCCATGATTGTCATGCACGAGAGGAGGACGGATTGGATCCATATCAACCTGAGGTGTGTTGGTCATTGGCTTCTCTGGTTTCCCAATATCTTTTATCGTTTCATCTTCAATGAACACCACATCTCGGCTTCTCACAACCTTCCTATTTGCTGGATCCCACAACCTGTAGCCAAACTCTTTACTTGGTTGGCTGAGGTAGATGCACTGCTTTGTCTTGCTATCAAGCTTGGATCTCTCATCCCTTGGAACATGTACAAATGCCCTGCAACCAAAGACCTTCGAGTGCTTGTATAATACCTCCTTCCCTGACCAAACTCTCTGAGGAATATTACCTGCAAGAGGAACTGAGGGAGATAGGTTAACCACATACATAGCATTCATCAATGCTTCAGCCCAAAATGAATTAGGTAAATGAGCATGAGAGAGCATAGCTGTGACCCTCTCTGTGAGTGTCCTGTTCATTCTCTCTGCAAGACCATTGAGCTGAGGTGTCTTTGGTGGACTCTTCTCAAGCCTGATGCCAAACTTTCTGCAATACCTTTCAAAAGGACCTCTGTATTCACCACCATTGTCTGATCTCACGCACTTCAATTTCCTGCCAATTTCTCTTTCAACTTTGGCATGGAACTCCTTGAAGGCTTCAAGCGTCTGGTATTTGTGTTTCAGCACATACACAAAAACCTTTCTGGAATGGTCATCAATAAAGGTCACAAAGTATAATGCTCCACCATGAGATTTTTCAGTCATGGAGCAAACATCAGTGTGCACAATATCAAGAACATTTTCTGCACGATGTGGAGGGAGTGTACGAAATGCAACCCTATGTTGTTTGCCAGCAAAACAATGTGCACAGGGTTTCAAGGATATACCTTTCAACTCAGGGAGGTACTCATGCGAGCAAGAGCGTGCATGCCCTTCTCACTCATATGCCCAAGCCTCTTGTGCCACAATTCAACCGAAGTGTCTTTTTCAGCAATGTTCAACACCTCATTGCACAACTTGGTTTTAGTCACATAGAGATTACCTTGCGTACTTCCTCGAGCCACAATCAAAGAGCCTTTGGTGAGCTTCCATTTTCCTTCACCAAAATAACTAGGATGTTTGATATCATCAAGCTTGCCCACTGACAACGAATTCAGCCTTATGTCGGGAACATGCCTCACATCATCGAGCACCAATCTGCAACTTGTGTTTGTTTCAATGCATATAGAGCCCTTGCCAACAATTGCTAACGAACCACTATTTCCCATCCTCACTTGGCCAGTAACACCACTAGTGTAAGATGTGAAATACTCCTTGTGTGATGTGATGTGGAAGGACGCACCTGAATCCACAACCCAACTCATGGCATCATCACGAACAATACTATAGCAATCTTCATCTTCAATGACTAAATAGTCCTCATCTGTTGCAGTCATGGCTGAACTTCTCCCAGCCTTTTGCTCGGTTTTCTTTGTGAGTTTCCCCTCTGCAAGCTCTCTTTTGTACTTCCTGCACTCGCTCTTTATGTGTCCCGGATTGCCACAATGAAAGCAAGTAATATCTTTTCTCTATTTTGACTTTGACCCCCCTGGATTTGCTTTTGCCTTGCTGAAATCTTGTATTGTTGCGTCCACGGTTCTCATTCTTCCCATGGGTTTCAGCCACATACGCATCAGAAGAAGAGGCATCACCCTTTTCCTTCTTTCTGGCTTCTTCATTTAGCATACTGTTCTTCACCATCTCCAAAGTCAGCTTCCCATCCGGAGCTGAATTGCTAAGTGACACAACAAGCGTGTTCCAACTATCAGGCATGGAACTCAGCAGCAACAATGCTTGCACCTCATCCTCAAAGTTGATCTTCATGGCTGAAAGTTGATTTATATGGCATTGGAAGACATTCAAGTGCTCAATCACACTTGTGCCATCTCGGTACTCAAGCTTTGCAAGTCTTTTGATCACCGAGGCTTTGTTCATCGATGTCTTCCTCTCATACATAGACTCCAACTTTTGCCACATCTCATAAGCATTTATGTCATTTGCAACATGGTGGAAAATATTGTGGTTGATGTACAACTGAATCATACTGTAACACCCCGGATGTAACTTTCCATATTTGTAACTCCAACTCTTGCCATTTTCGGCTATGTGTTATGATATTCCCTTCGTGGTCGGGTTTTGTCTTTCGTTTTGCATTTTGTTCATGTCATGCATTGCATATCATGTCATCATGTGCATCTCATTTGCATACGTGTTCGTCTCATGCATCCGAGCATTTTTCCCGTTGTCCGTTTTGTAATCCGAGACTCCGACATGCACCGGCGCACCCCTCTTGTCTCTTTTCGTGAGCGGGTGTTAAACGTTCTCGGAATGGACCGAGGTTTGCCAAGTGGCCTTGGTACACCACCGGTAGACCACCTGTCAAGTTTCGTTCCATTTGGAGGTCGTTTGATGCTCCAACGGTTAACCGGGTAACCGCAAAGGCCTTTTGTGTGTTGCAGCCAAACACCCCTCCAAACAGACCAATAACCCATCTAAGCCCCCTCCATGCTCTCGGTCGTTCGATCACGATCGTGTGGGCGAAAACCGCTCCTCATTTGCAGTCTCCTAACTCCCTCTATCTATATAAATGCATCTTCCCCTCCAAGATCACGGTGGAAACCCTAGAAATTCCCCTCGCGTCGCCGGACACCTTCTCCTCCACCGACGGACATGTCCGCCGCCGTCCACTCGTCCAACCGCGCACCGCCACGTGGCGAGCCGCGCCCCACTTCGCCGCCCCCGCCGCCGAAGCCCGCAGGGCCTGCGGGAGGCCCTTTCGGCCCAGATCGGCGCAGCCGCCCCGCGCGGGACCCCGCCCGCGCCCCGCCGCCAACCGCCGCCGCCTCCGCCGCTCGCCGCCGCCGACCGACGCTGGCCGCCGCCTCCGTCGCGCCTCCACGCCTCCACTCCGTCTCTGCCCGCTCCACCGCGCGCCCCGGACTCCCCCTCGCCGGATCCGGCCGGCCCGACCCCGACGACCTCCCCCCGAGCTCTTCTCCGGCCGCCCCTTCCTCCAACTCCGGGGAAGCTCCGGCCCCGCCTCGGTTCGCATGCCCACGAAGAACCCTAGATCTGGAAAAGGTTGACCCCGAAATCCTCCAAGTTCAGAGATTATCACATTATGTTGCCATGTTCATCATGCCATAACTCTTTGTGTGCTGCTCCGTTTCATGCGCATGATACATCGAAATGTTCATCAGGTTATGCTCTTCATTTTGTTCCATTGTGCCATGTCTGTTTGGGCTCATCTTGATGCCTAAATCTTCGTTGCAAGAGTGCTATATGATGTTTACTGCTGTTACTTATCAGAACTTGATGTTTTGTTATTTTTGTTGCATTGGATGTGTGCATCTTATGAGCAAGAGCTCTACATGTGTTTTGATCTATGCCATGCCATATTTACAGGGGTGTATGCCATGTATTTTTCTGATCTATGTGGTGACTAGCACAAGCATGCAAACTAGGCTTTGTGATGTTTCTGTTTTCAGGGACTTAGAATTTTGCTGTCTTTTCCTGTTGTTATTTGGATGCCATGTATCCATGTGGCTACAGTGAGATCCATGCTTCTTTTGAGTATGTTCAGTAAGGATGTTTTGGACATATAGTTGTTCTCCATCCATCATGCCCCTGTTTGCAATTATGGAGTGCCCTAGCATGTCTTAATCTTGCTCTACTTTTGCTATAAAATGTTCCTAGCAGATTGTTAACATGATATTCAATTTTGCCATGGATGTTGCTAGTGATCCATGCATGCTATGAACTTGATCTTGCCATGCTTAGCTTCATGAACATGTCTTCTTGCTGTAGGTATGCTTGTTTTGTCATGCATTGGTTTGTGACGACTGAATCGAGCTCGCAAAGATGCCTTCATAATTCTGTTAATGCCATGCTCTGTTTTCTGCTAAGTCTGAAACCTGTTAACGAAACTTGCTATGTTCACATGGGTGCATTCATATCTTCTGTGCCTTTTTCGCTCATGATCAGTAAGGGACTTTTGTGCTATGCATTTAGTAGATTCATTCTGTGCCTTTTTTTGATATGATAAGTTTCTGTAGCATGTGTTTTGCTTGCTCTGAACATTGCTACCTGATGCTGTTTCAACCATGTTCAGTATTTTCACTAAGTCTGTGAAGCTGATATCTTTTGCACTTTTGCCATGCTTGTTTGAACCTGTAATTGTGTGATCTAACCGTAGCTCAGTGTCCATCTTTGGTCAAGCATCTCTTGTAGATCACTACCATATGCTTTGTTGCTATGTTGGGGTGCTGTAGCATAGTTACTTGATGTATTCTAAGTGCTATCATGCTGTTAATCGCAGAATTGTGACATCCTTGTTTTGCTTGCCATTTGCAAACCGTGCATCCGTTTCCGGTGATCTTTATATCGATTTCGACCGAAATCATCTCATCTTTCCAGTGGAAAACTTGGTTTGCCAAGTTGATGCCTTGTTCATCCTTTTTCTTCCGGAGCACGCATATGCATCGCATATCACATCTCGCATATCATGCATGTATTGCATCATGTTGCTTGTGCATTTCCCGTGATTGATTGTGGTTCCATTGCTTGTGTTCTTGCTGTGGGTAGATCCAGGAGACGAGTTCGTGAACGAGGAACCTGTTGAGTACGCTTACGAGGATCAAGCTTTCAACAACTCTGAGAACCTCGCAAGCAAGATGACCATACCCTCGAAATCACTTCTATCTTTGCTTGCTAGTTGTTCGCTCTATTGCTATGCTGCGCTACCTACCACTTGCTATATCATGCCTCCCATATTGCCATGTCAAGCCTCTAACCATCCTTTCCTAGCAAACCGTTGTTTGGCTAAGTTACCGCTTTTGCTCAACCCTTCTTATAGCGTTGCTAGTTGCAGGTGAAGTTGAAGTGGGTTCCATGTTGGAACATGGATATTTTGGAATATCACAATATCTTTATTTAATTAATGCATCTATATCTTTGGTAAAGGGTGGAAGGCTCGGCCTTATGCCTGGTGTTTTGTTCCACTCTTGCCGCCCTAGTTTCCGTCATACCGGTGTTATGTTCCTTGATTTTGCGTTCCTTACGCGGTTGGGTGATTTATGGGACCCCCTTGACAGTTCGCCTTGAATAAAACTCCTCCAGCAAGGCCCAACCTTGGTTTTACATTTGCCTACCTAAGCCTTTTTCCCTTGGGTTTTCGCGAGCCCGAGGGTCATCCTTATTTAAACCCCTGGACCAGTGCTCCTTCGAGTGCTGGCCCAAACCGGGCGATGTCCGGCGCCCCCTAGGCAACCAGGGTCTATGCCAACACGACGTCTTGCCCATCCGGTGTGCCCTGAGAACGAGATATGTGCAGCTCCTATCGGGATTTGTCGGCACATTCGGGCGGCTTTGCTGGTCTTGTTTTACCATTGTCGAAATGTCTTGTAAACCGGGATTCCGAGACCGATCGGGTCTTCCTGGGAGAAGGTTTATCCTTCGTTGACCGTGAGAGCTTATAATGGGCTAAGTTGGGACACCCCTGCAGGGTATTATCTTTCGAAAGCCGTGCCCGCGGTTATGTGGCAGATGGGAATTTGTTAATGTCCGGTTGTAGAGAACTTGACACTTGACTTAATTAAAATACATCAACCGTGTGTGTAGCCGTGATGGTCTCTTTTCGGCGGAGTCCAGGAAGTGAACACGGTTTGGGTTATGTATGAATGTAAGTAGTTTTAGGATCACTTCTTGATCTTTTCTAGCTTCGTGACCGTTGCGTTGCTCCTCTTCTCGCTCTTATTTGCGTATGTTAGCCACCATATATGCTTAGTGCTTGCTGCAGCTCCACCTCATTACCCCATCCTTCCTACAAGCTTAAATAGTCTTGATCTCGCGGGTGTGAGATTGCTGAGTCCTCGTGACTCACAGATTCTACCAAAACAGTTGCAGGTGCCGACGATACCAGTGCAGATGACGCAACCGAGCTCAAGTAGGAGTTCGACGAGGAACGTGGTCGTTACTATGTTTCGTTTCCTGATGATCAGTAGTGAAGCCCAGTTGGGACGATCGGGGATCTAGCATTTGGGGTTATCTTCCTTTCTTTTGGATTTGACCGTAGTCGGTCTATGTGTGGATTTTGGATGATGTATGAATTTAATTTATGTATTGTGTGAAGTGGCGATTGTAAGCCAACTCTCTTTATCCCATTCTTGTTCATTACATGGGATTGTGTGAAGATGACCCTTCTTGCGACAATACCTACAATGTGGTTATGCCTCTAAGTCGTGCCTCGACACGTGGGAGATATAGCCGCATCGTGTGCGTTACACATACCTACTGCCTTTCTATACAACACTCTCCATTCTTCTTCCGTGACACTTGTGGGTATTTTGTCTTTCACAATTGGCTTATACAAATCCTTGCAATAAAGGATGTCTTTCATCATGGGCTTCCATAATGAGTAATTGGAAGAATCAAGTTTTATCATGCCACTTGTAGTAGCGCTTTCTTCCAACGCCATTGTGAGCAGTACTTCCAGCAACAATCAAGCAACTGAGATTTGCAACCTTCTAAGCAACCAAGGCTCTGATGCCACTCTGTTGGGAATTAGCACACAAATGCACTTGTGGTTAACTGAAAAACTGCAGCGGAAACAAATAATCTCAGCACCACATTGTGTACTAACTCAAGGATCGTTGCTTAACACGGAAGGAAATCATCTCAGCAGCATATATGGAGGCAGAAAATATTACTCAGCAGGCAAGACACTCCTCAGCCTAGTGTCTTGTGGTAGGAGTAAGTTTTCCTGACAGCATCAAGCATCAACAAAGAGACACCAGATTTTTACGTGGAAAACCCCTCAACTTGAGGGAAAAAACCACGGACCGAAGCCACCCAAATCCTCTTCCACTCTTATCAAATGTGGGATACAACAAGTTCTTCTCTAGACAACACTAGAGGATCTCATACATCAAGATTTCTGAATTTTGGATGAACACAACAAGATTTGGGGCTCAAGAACTAGGGATTGGAACAATCTCACCAAAGATGGTGGAACCGAAGCTTGAAGAAGGCAAGGTAATGGATCTGGACCATCACAACCTTGGGGAGGAGCTCCCTTTGCTTCTTCCTTCAACCTTCCTCTTCTTCCCTTGCTCTCTTGGTTTTCTCTCTTCTTCTCTCTTGGAGGATAAACTAATTTTCGTCACTCTTAGTGGTGGCTGCTGGATGGAGGGTAAAGCATCCCCATCCACTCATGTGCAAAGTCCAAAATGACCCTAGGTCATAACCCTAATGGGTAGTGGGCTTCTGCACCTTTTGGGCTGCCTAAAAGGGTTCGGCTCACCTGCAGGGATCCCTGCAGGAAATACTGTGCAGGGCCAATAATAGATCGCCATGTGTCTGTGTGGGCCAACTTCTCCAATTAAAAATAGACTTAATTTGATACGAGAAGAGCTCGCGGGGCAGTTAGGCGAGCATGGAGGACTCAGGCGACATGCGGCGCGCTGGAACACTGACGTGAGCAGCCTGTGCGGCCGAGCAGAGCATCGCCGCCGTCCGGGCGGTGCTGCTCCTCCATGATTCCCGGGGCTCTGGCCGTAGTGACGCCACCAGATGGCCGCGCTCGTCGCGCCCTCGTCCCTGACCTCCGCGGCTTCAGCGACTCCGGCGTCCCAGCCGACCCCGCCGTCTATGTTGTCGTGCTCCTCGACAACCTCCTCGAGGCGATGGGCTCACTGCATCACGCGGTACCAGGTGGCATGCCATCTCCTGTGTCTTTCAGCATACGTTCTTCTTCTTCTTTTGACAGGAGCATACGTTCTTCTTGTTTATCAGTTAAAGGAACTGAGTTTTGTGAATGAGAGTTCACACAACCAATCGAATAAAATGTGAGCAAGTAGTTTGGAGCAGATGGTTTTTCGAGGGGGCTAGTTGAATGAGCCTTTCAACCTCGATGACATGGAGAACGTTGTACCACTGCAGCATGGCTGGTTCTCACGTGAATATGCTAGAGATGACTCCAACCGATGCATATGCTAGGACGTCCATATATAGTCGCTGCATCAAACTCGGCATGGATGGAGGCAAACTGCACCGCCACATCCCGCATAGCAACAGCGCTCGACAACATCCTCTGCGAAGGAGAGACCAGTGTGGACCGTCATCCCGGCAAGGACGCAACCGCAGCGTGCACCTAGTCGAAGGAGAGACCAGCGCCGAAGCCGCGGAGGTCGCGGACGAGGACGCGGCGACCGACGAGCGCGGCCATCTGGTAGCGCCACTACGGCCAGAGCCCCGGGAAGTCGTGGAGGAGACCACCGGACGGCGGCGGAGCTCTGCTCGGCCACGTGAAGGGACACTGCTGCTCACGTCCGCGTTCCAGTGCGCCGCATGTCGCCGGAGTCCTCCATGTTCGCCTAACTGCCCCGCGAGCTCTTCTCGTATCAAATTAAGTCTATTTTTAATTTGAGTAGTTGGCCCACACAGACACGTGGCGGTTTTTTATTGGGCCTGCACAATATTTCCTGCCAGGGATCCCTGCAGGTGAGCCGAACCCGGTCTCAAATGGTCATCTCCTTACATCCCACATGAGGAGGATATCCCAACAAAAATCACGGTTTATCCAGCTTGTTACAGAACCGACCATACAGAGAATGGAGATGGTAGCATGCATTTAGTTGGAAGCTCATCAAAATCCACGCAGTAATAACATCTCTTCTCAAACCAGGCAAACCGCACAGAGTTGGAAGCTTCATAGCTCTGCCAAAACTGTCGTTCATCACACCCAAATCAAGCACACACACACCATGCCATATAGAGCAACGATTGTTGTCTCCTGAGCTTGAGCTACTTGCCGATGTTCTGGTACCTGTAGAGCTTTGCGCACGTAAGGAAGTAGCCGAAGTTGAGGGCGACGAGCAGGGTGAGCAGCCAGTAGAGGTTCTCCAGCCTGGAGGCGTTCATGTTGTCCGGCAGCCAGGTGGTGGCGCGCTGGACGATATTGACGAGGGCGGTGCTCAGGTAGAACCCCAGCGCCACGATCATGGCCATCATGCCCGTGGCCGTGTTCTTGAGCGACGGCGGGAACTCCTGGTAGTAGAGCGTCACCTGCGCCGGGAAGTGCAGCGCCTCCCCGGCCCCGGCCACGGCGAACGGCAGCACCAGCCACATGGCCGACAGCGGCGACACCCACGCCGGGTCGCCCTCCTGGCCGTGCGCGCGCACGGTGGCGGTGCGCTCGCGCTCCACGAGGGCCGACGCGGCCATGCTCAGCACGGTGAGCGCCTGGCCTGCGCCCACCAACTGCAGCGGCGTCGGCGTGTGGCCGGTCACGCGCCTCCAGAGCGGGAGCAGGACCCGGTCGAGGAGGCCGAGGAAGATGACGACGGAGATGAGGGTGCCCACGATCATGGAGCCCGCCGGCACCGTGAATGGCCCCACGGCGCGGTCCATGACGAGCGCCTGCAGGACGGTGAAGTTGATCTGCACGCCGATGGCCACGCTCAGCACGATGGCCGCGCTCCAGATCGGCAGGATGCGCAGCACCGTCTTGAAGTCCTCCACCTGCTGCACAGTGCAGACGCGCCACGGCCGGAGCGCCGAGCCGCTCGCGCCGTCCACGTCGCCGTCCGTGATCACCGCAGCACGGTTCAGGAAGCTGCACGCGATCGGTTAGCGTGGAATTAAGCGGATGTCATTGTCGTGGATGATTTCTCAATTATATGACCATGCATGTTTACAAGAGTGCCATCCATTAGTTGTTAAGATCTTCATTTCATCCATCTTAATTAATGGCGACCATTTGTAGTTGCAGTCGTTGAGATTCAGGTGACGTCACACTTGATGCTTTCATATTGAAATGTTTTTATAATCATACCTCCATAATCTTGCTTTCATTATGTTACTCAAGTTTGTGGGTGAGACTAATTTGCCGAGCTGAAATTTCAATTACAGTGACATTTTGGTTCTATAGAACGCACGTGAGCTTAAATTATAAATTTATGATTGTTTAAGCTCTTGGTCCTGGACTTCTCTTTTATCACTCAGAACTGGTAGCATATATTGTAGCCTCCTCCTGTGCATAGCGCTTAGATGAGGTGCTAAGTGCACAAAAAAGTTTAGCAGCTCTGCTCTTCAATGCATAAGTGATTAGCTTCTTGTTGCTAAGTTTTCTTCATTTAATGAGTTGTAAACTGTAAATTGTGCTTTAATCTAGGTACATGGTACTTATAAATAGTACTTATATTTGTGTGTGAGACTAATTTGCCGAGCTGAAATTTCAGTGACAACGATAATTTGGTTCTTGGATCCATGTAAGCTTAAATTATACTCCCTTTGTCTCAAAATAAATGCCGTGGTTTTAGTTTAAATTTTTTCACTTATTTTAGGATGGAGAGAGTACTCTTTTTGGCTCTCTCTGGACCTATTGTTTTATTTTATTAGCTTTTTAGAACCGATAGCATATATTCTAACTGATGAGCTAGTGCATTCCTTTACTAGCTACCGCCTAGTAGCTAATACACTACTTTTCTGCATGCAATCTTGGTATCCAGGATATGGACGGGCTAATAGTTTGATGGGCTGTAAAGCCAATATTTTTCGTGCCTGAGGAGTTTACTAATCAAGAAAATTAAGCACCATTAATTTGTGTAGCATGATGGTGTGATAATATGTCCATGTCATTGCTTCAATGGTAACCATATGATAAGATTATTATAGCGCGAAGGTGGGAGTTAACTTGCACTGGACAGGGACATCGAGGCAAACCCTTGCCCCACACATACCCAACACTGGCCCCATTATGCTCAAAACCAAATTTGTGTAGAGTTGATTGTAGATTTATGTCACGTTTTACAAAACTCTGCATAACCACCAATAGGGACAGATGAAAAGTAGTGTACAAACCTACAAATTTTGACGGAAAGAATATTTCCATTTTCAGTATGCATGAAGATGAGGAAGAGAGGCTAATATAGCTAGCAAATAATAGTGATGTGTTTTTTTTTGGGTGGAGAATATAAGCTTCTCACAATATTACGATATTCTAACATATGCTATTTTCTGTTAAAGAATCTCTAGCCATTTCCCTAAAATTTAATCCCTACACTTATCCCGAAGCCTTAACTCCCCAAATTGAAGGAATAAAAAACTAGGAGCTCATATTTTGCTTGCTCAACTTGGAGTGGACCTTGCAAGGCCTATGAATTCAAGGAGGATATGAAAATAACCTTCGATCTTGGGCCCGAAGATGAAATTGACAATAATATCGACATTTGGGTGGATGTGGACACACTTCCAATTCTACCTTTTTGTGAGTTTGTCAATAAAGTTGTTAAGTAATTTATATTGTTTATTTAAAAATCATTGACGACCTATTTTCATTAACAACTTATTTTCGTTCTTCAAAAAATGTACGAAAAATAGTAGACAAAACCTACTACACTGATGGCTCTGAACTAACTTATGAGGAGAAAAATCATCTTGTCTCATTTATTATTGATGTTGAGACCTTCAATAACAATTATGAAACTCCTCCACATTATGGTCAATACGTGCCTCTAGTCCACGTGTTGAACTATGGTAACATCCATGGAAATGGCATGGTAAGATTTTTTACTATTATGACACTAGTACATCTTTTGCATACATTCTTCTAAAGCTAAACTACATTGCTAAATACGTTATTATTATGCTCTTCAAAAGAAAATCCTGAAGGATTGTGTGCCACATCTGATGCATACGAAAGGTCGCATTGAAGTTATTAGCCTACAGCAAAGTCTGCAACCGTTGTGCATACATGATTTCTCAAAGAGATGAAGACCTCACAATCAAAGAACGAAAAAAAATTGTGAATGATCGCAGGGAGTTACTTGGAGGCAAAATGGTCTGAAGCCACGAATTGGAGACAGGATAATCTCCATTCTCCATAATGGAGAGTCAGGGGCTATCCTGTTTTACACTATTTTACCTTAGAGGGGGTAGCAGGTCCTAGCTAGCTAGTACTCATGATAATATGCTAAGAACACTTCTAGTGTTGGTTATGACTACGATGACGAGGAGGAGTTGTTTTTATGATGATGATGATGAGTGATATGATGTACTACAATGATGAGTTGTTAGATGACTATGATGATGATGAGTATGACTTGTTATTATGATAATGATGATGAGTTATTATGATGATGATGATGCTGGGTTGTTATATCATTATGAGCATGATAAGTTATTATATCAGTCGGTGAAAGAAACGTGGATTAGATTCAAGTGGAGGCAACTTACTAATCAGATTAGTAGTACTTTGGATCTGCACCATGTTGCCTCCACTGAATGTAATCCACGCTTTTTCACCGACTGATATAATAACTCGTTGTGATCATAATGATATAACAATCTCTAAATTGCTACTGTATCAAAACTTGTTGAACGGTTGATAAATAATTAAATACACTACACAAAAAAATAGACAAATGAAATACAAGACGAGCAGTAGTAGCCCGGGTCCTGGACTCGCTGCTAGTATATAGCCGTGGCGCGGTCTTTGGGACACCCCTACTGCTATCTGATTTATCAGTAGTGCCATGTCAACCGCACTACCGTTAAACTTTAGTTGTAGCGCTGTACTAGTAGCGCGCCCCCCCGCGCTACTGCTAGGGTTTTCCCTAGTAGTGGGACGATGTGGAAGATGAGAAATCGAAGGGAATCCTCGTCAGAGGTCATAAGGCCATGGTCAGGGACGACAGGGAGGAGCGTCGTCGTGGGGTTGGTGGGAGAGAGAGTGCGTGTGTCGCAAGAGGAGAGAGAAGTTACTGATAGAAAGCTTTTTGAAAGGATTAAAAGATTTTAGGGGAAGTGTTAGAGATGGTCTTACTGCGCAAAAATGTATATATCTAACCTACATATATTGTTTTCATGGGCAAAAGTATTTATATCGAGGATAAATGTTCTCCACGGATGTTGAAAGATATGGCACCACGGGTAGTTACATCTGACGGAACCAATTCTCAAGTATTGTGCTGTCGGACGGAGGAGACAAGGAAAGGGGGCCGTAGCCACTGCCACTCCAATTGGAAATATTAATATTCTGAGTGGACGTGGTAGCTATAGCATTTTGGAGCAAAGGTGTCGGAGTTGTGTACGATCCAACAGGGTCCACACGCGCAATAGTTGAAGATTGTGCGCCATCGGTTGTGGCACAATCGTGCTAAGCAAATGGCAGGAATATATGTATGTACATGTCAGAAAGGATTGCAGGCACATATGCTAGCTATAGATGCCCGTGAAAGGCTAAGCACGGTTGGTACACTCTATGATTTTAGCCACGGAGAGGATGTGCTTATGATCGTGGCCTTGCTTGTTTTACTTGTATGTCAAGCTACGTAGGTGCAGTGCAGCAGGGCCCTTTTGCACATACTTTTGTTACTCGGTCGAGGATGGGCCGGTACAATACGAAAGCACCTCCTAATAACAAAAGAAAATCATCGTGAGCTGCACTATCCTCTCATTAGTTGGTCAGCCTTTTATGGTGAAATCTGCTCATCTAAATTCAAGTTCTAGAATCTAGACTTAGCATGAGTGTTTCCTGGATTTATTTCAGAATTTAACAATTTTATTTTTCAGTGATTAGTGATGGGCCATCAGCAGTGATGCACTTGTGGAGCTTCGTCAATCTTAAGACTTTGACTTCGTCAACATTAAGATTTGTTGAACCAATCTCTTACAGGTGCTCATACGAGTATTATATGCGTGTATGTCTTCATTGAGGTGAATGTATGCATGCATGTGTTCGTGAGCGTCTATTTCTATGTTTTGCATAAGAAAATCATCCCGGCGAGGAAAAACCAAAATAAATTCATATTGTTCTTTCACATTTCCCTACTTATTACTAGTTCGTCCCATAATGCAAGATGTTTTTGACACTGGTGAGACAGAGAGTAGCTATTATTCCCTACTCCAATCATTTTCCTGAAAAAACTATTTGCACCATAGGTTTCTAAAATTGGCCACGATCTATTAAAATTTAATTTCGGACGTAGTGGGGTGGATTATATAATTATTACTTTTGTTGGGGAGCAGATTCAGCATGCACATGCATGTGCATGTGAAATCTTTTCTTACCTAAAGCTGTCGCTCGGAGGAAGGACATCGTCGCCGCCGTTCTTGCCGTCGTCGTCTTCCCTACGTAGCCCGTGGTAAAACTTCAGCTCCCCCGGAGCCACGACACTGACCTTCCTCTTCCTCGCGGCGGCGAAGACCACCCTGGCGAGCCCCGTGAAGGGGCTGCCCTGGGCGGCGGGATGACGGTAGTACCGCGCGCCGAGGAGCAGCGCGGCCAGGCCGACGACGCTGGCGGCGCAGGAGATGCCGAAGCCGAGCGTCCAGGACACCGTGTCCTGGACGTAGACGATGACGGTGGCGCCGAGCACGGAGGAGGCGTAGAGGAGGATGAAGTACCAGTTGAAGAAGACGTCGCGGTCGGCGGCCGCCTCGAACTGGTTGGCGCCCATGGTCGCCTGGTTGAACCGCGCCCCCGCCGCGCCCAGGCAGAGCAGGAACACGGCCGCGTACAGCGCCGCCATCTGCCCCGTCGACGCCTGCTCGCACGGGCCGGCGCCGGGCTGGCACGCCGCCGGCCGCAGGCCCGGAAGGCTCGCCGTCAGCGTGAACATCACCAAGGACTGCACGCACGCATGTACGAGGGAAGCAAAAGCTTAATATATGCTTGTGCTGTGCACACAGGCGCAGACCGATCATCGGCCGTTTAATTTGGAAGGAAGTTGGTGTGAGTGTGACTTACGAGGACGGACGTGGCCATGGCGATGGCGACGATGGGGTAGCAGCCGAAGAAGGCGTCGGCGACGATGGCGCCGGCCACCGGGGCGACGCTGATGGAGCCGGAGATGATGGTGGAGATCTGCGCCGCGTCGACGCTGGGCACGTGGTACTCCGTTATCAGGTAGACCACCATGTTGGACATGGCGCCCCCGCTCGCCAACCCGAGGCACAGTATGGCCACTGCAAACATCACACACACAAACTTGTAAACATGCCTGCCTTTGTCTCGGTTTCCTTGAGGAACTCGTCATCCTCAAAGAGCTAGCTGAGGCACAAACCTGCGAGGAAAGGGAAGGTGATCCACCCCCCCTTCCTCTTCTTGGGGTCCTTGAGGGACTCGTGATCACCGGAGCTGAGGCGCCGAGGCTCCTCCTGCTGCGACCCGTTGGCCTCCATGCCGTTTCTGCTGCTGTGTCGTGTTCTTTCGCCCTTGCAATGATTGAGCTAATTCAGCTGGCTCGCCCAAAACAGTTATATATAAGAGCGCAAGCGTAACAAGTGAGTGTGACTACTGTGTGAGTATGTGTAGTGAGAGTGAGGCACTAGCTAGCAAGCAAGCTTATTATGGACGCAGACGTTTGGTTCCTGGGTGTATCTACATCCTATATGAAAAAAAATTAGTAATTCAACAAAAAGTCAAAAAATTCTAAAAATATTTTTAAATAAACTTGATCTTTCATTGTACTTGTTTGAAAAATTCCACGAAAAGAAAATCCCCCTTCGACTTCTTTTAAAAAAATTACAAATTTGTAGCTAAAATAGTGTGAATAGTGACCAATAATAGCAAGTAAATTTTGTCTTTTTTGCACTAAAGTCACGTTAGTTTTTTTTCTTGAAAATTTATATACTAGTGCGAAATTAAGTCAAGTTTATTCAAAAAAACTTCTAAACTATTTTGACTTTATGTTTAATTATTTAAAAAAAATCTTCATATAAGGTGTATATACAATCCGGCTCCGAAGTGTATTTCTCGCTTATTATATACTCACATTATCTCTAGGAGAGCTGTTGATTGCAACTAGACTGGTAGACAGTGGAGTTGGCCAGCCATCTCCTTTAATAAGACAAAACAATCAATCACGGAGAGCAAGTTAAAGCTCCACGTGTGACTCGTGTGGACAATAGTCTTGTCTACCTCTACAACCAGCTGTCAGTGACCCTGGTTTTTCAAAAAGATCAACTATTGAATATCGATATATGTTAATTTGCTGGTAGCAAACCGGGGGCAAATTAAAAATCAGAACTTGTTAGTACTCTCATGTCTATTTTACAAGACCTGTTGGTTTGACTTAAAGTCAAACTTGTTTAAATTTGAGCAGGCTTATGATATTAACATCAACAGCTTCATATAAACACAATATAAAAATATATTTCATTTCATATCAAGTGGCATATGTTTGGTGTCGTAGACGTTAACATTGATAAATTCTACATAGCCGCATCAAACTGAAAAGGATTTGATCTAGGACAGACAAACGGAGCTTTGTGAATTCATCCGTAGGTATAGACGTATAGTGCCCTGATTTTATATCCAAGGCATAATGCGTAACCTTATAGATTAATAAAGCTACAACGACAGATACAAAGTGTTGAAAATCAGCTGACATGCAACGTACGCATCAAGCAAACATAGAAACAGAAGAAAGCAGCTTAACGTTGAGGCCCTCATCCAACCTCACAGTCATGGTAGATTTATTTTAGAGAATAGGCGCTTACCCGATTTTAGCAAACTGAAGCCCTTAAAAGTTTACAAACCATGTCTGAAACAAAGAAATAAATGACACAAACACGCGATACAAACCCCGTAGGGGCCTTGGCTCAAAAGCCAAACATAACATAAAATAGTTGGCAACGAAATCCCTCCAACACCTCAACAATCGGGGATATTGCCGTGAACTATGGCATGAACACGAAGCTTTGTGCAGAGAACCTCAATCGCTTCCGCCCCTGTTTGTAAAGGCCATCAGCCGGGTGTTTAAGGAAAGTGCCTTCAATAAGCGTTTTGTTACGGATTTGCCATAAAGACCACGAAATCGAAGCAACAAAATCCAGGCATTTCTCGCCCGTATACTCGTCCGACCTGTAATTTTTTTTTGCCGCGGCCAGCAAACCTCACCCCCGATGCTGTATATCTACAGGTTTGCGGGGCAGATACGGGTCGAAACCCTTCCCCCCGCCGCCACGTTTCGCCGCGATTCCCCACTCTCTCCCTCGCATTTCTCGCCGCCGGTGAGTGTCGGGGTTATGATCCTGACAATGAGTACTAGGGGCACGAATAAGGGGCAGAGCCTAGCTACGGCATAGGTATAACACTCGTGTTTAACGAGTTCAGGCCCCTCACTCGATGGAGGTAAAAGCCCTACGTCTCGTGCCCTGAGGCTTGCTTTGATTTGATGGATATGGTTACAAGGGTTGAACGTGCCCGACTATGGAGAGGGGAGCGGCTTATATGGAGTGTGCTGCAGTCCCATGTCTCCCACGCCGCCGGGGTAATTAATGCCATTGAATGAGACAGTTACTAGTGTAATGAGCCTCTACTACAGCGGTTACAGGTAACGGTAGCTATAACTCTATTTAGTGGATGACTTAGGATTCTTCGACCGTTGCAGCTCCCACGACGCCTCCCTGTCCGGTACGTCCGAGTGGTAGTTCGTCCGTCAAGTGACGTGTGGTTGTCCGAGTGCTGCAGAGCAGTCCGAGTGATCCTTTTGATGTATCATCCGAATGCTGACATGGCCCAGAGACCTACCTATGACGGTGAAGGGACCCCTGTGGGTCCCGGATGATGGGCCCTTGACCCTACCTGTAATAGGTGACCACATCATTAGCCCCCGAATCAGTTGGGATTTCGTAGGACAAACAAACCAATTCTTCGGTTGGGTCCGAGTGCTGCAGGGACGCTCGGGATATGTTTCCGGACCGTGATTTGTTGTTCCTTGGACGAAAACACAACAAATTCTGGACTTTAGTTTTACCCAGATGACCGGGTGCTGTTGATAGTCGAGAAAAAAACCCGGTGGCATTCGTTTTGTCTCTCGGAGATGGACTAGGAGCCCGAGTGAGGGCATGCCATGACAACTCGAGTGGCGATGCCGGCGCGTGGTTTGACTCTCCAGAGAGACGCCACTCCTTATCCCAGGGGAACGCTAGCGCAGCCCTCCTACGAGTCCGGGTTTACGAGTCATGCGCCTTGGAGCCTACCGAGAGGGCCAAGTGAACCCGCAGAGGGGCGTCAAGCTCGTCACATAACGATCCTGAAGGGGACTTCGGTCGGGTGTTTAACGTGGCCGAGTGCACGGGTCCCCATGGTGGATGGTCAGTCGAACTGACGCACGCCCTTCAGGAAAGGAATCGCTGGTAATCAATCGGATTGATCTGTCCCGGAAATCTCGGGATTTGAATTCGCGTGTTCGGGCAATGAAGCGGTAACGTCGTGCGTTAGTGGGAAAGTGGAGGGGCGTGGCCGGCGGGGCCGGAGTGGCGGGCGGCGCTTAGGAGGAGGGGGAGGCGCTCCTCTCTGCTTGATTAGTCAAAACTTACTCGTATGAATTTAGAGACCTTATTTGAGGAACATGTAATTCAAATTTGAATTCCATCCACCCAACAGCTCGAAATTTATTCAATACCTAAATATTTCAGAAAATTACCAAGGTAGATTCTGCGTTAATAATAATGTACTATTATGGTACGTTTTGTGTAGAAAAAAAATGTTGGATAGTTTTGGATGAATATTTAAAGGCACCTTAACTTACTGGGACTGCGATGCAGTTGAAATGGAGTACCCGCGGCAAATCTCGTGGTGTGTGAGATGTGTGCTCGCATTGTGCGACGCGACCTCGGCGGTGGAGTGCCCGCACGCACGAACACGGCCGCGCGGGCTTGCTGTGAACTGTGATGCCGTTGGCGAGATGCGTGGAGGTGAGAAACAAGTGTAGGATCCAAAATCGATCACCTCTAACGTCGATCAAGTCATCCTCCGGGCGCCCACCATGGTCATCAGTGCCTGCCTGTCTGCACCAGCGATCGATCAGTTGAAGGCCGGCCGCTCGCTTCGCTAGTGGTGGCTACGTATCGGGCCGGGGCAAGGCCGGCCGGCCGGCGCCACGGCGAAGCGGAGCCGCCGCCATCAATCACGTCACCGTCACGTCGCACGGGTGTGCTTGTGACGTCGCGATCCCTTGCCCCGTTAGCGTTGCGCACCGGCGGGAAAGCTGGCTGGACGACTGAATGATTGAGCGGTCAGCAGAAGCACTGGGCTATATAATCATCAGCGGATAAACTCAACTTTGCCAACGCGGTGGGTATAAAAGGCCAGCAATGTGGCCGGCAGATGCATGCGTCTCACCAGTGAGAGTGAGCAGCAAGCCGGACGTGTGTGTGTGCTCCTGTGGCCACTGTGGTGGTGGTTGCGTGCGGTACGCGAGTGCGATCCTGGCACAGCACGTAATAAAAGTTGGCAGATCTCCCTCCCACTCCCACTCTGACCTGCATCCGCTTTATGTGAACCGGCCGGGCGGGCAGGCGTATATGCGCGCGCGTGGCGCACGAGACAGGCGGACAGGGGCGAATGAACCAACAGCTGACCCTCTCCGACTCTGAGTGGAATGTACAGTAGGCAACATCACGTCATATGTAATGTACCCACGGCCGGCGCGCATGTCACCACCTGCAGAATCGACGGCTGCAAGTTTGTAGGTACTAGTATATATCTGGATGTTTGCTGATGGAGAGGAGAGGCCCGTGCAGTACAGACTGGCTGTGACCGTTGACACAACACAGTTGGAGCACTTGGAAGCCACGCGAATTCCTGCGTCAAATTATATGCTATGGGTGCTGACTGCATGCATTGTCGGCTTTCCGCCGGTTCAACTTTCATCGTGCACACCACCATGGCATTGCCATTGCCATGCATCAGGACAAATAGGCCACAGTGTGTGTACCTGCCTCTCCATCTTCTCTCCTGACTTTCCATCGTGCTCTCAGGAAAAGGACCGCCCAAGAACGCCGCGCCACATCCTGGCTAATCTTGTTATGGAAGTTCTGTGCTCTCTTCTCTCTCTACATGCATGCATGTGGAACATCCGTGCCCTTCTATCATGTACTCCCTCCGTTTCATATTAGTATGTACTCCTTCCGTTCCATATTACTTGTCGCTTAAACGGATATATCTAACACTGAAATACGTCTAGATACATCCATTTCAACGACAACTAATATGGAACGGAGGGAGTAGTACACCAGTACCGGGATGTGGTCTACTGGGACCGACCATTTGCCATCACCCTCCTCTGCGCAAGTCCATGCGTCTAATGTCCTCGCTGATTCAGCAAAAACAAATACTCCCTCCGTCTCAAAAAATAAGTGTCTTAACCTTACTAGAACACTTATTTTGAGACGGAGGGAACATTACTCGCAGCAAAAAATTTCACTTTGCAGAGAATAACTGGGCGCAGAGACGATGCTCGCCGATTTAACTCTGAATTTTGTTCCAAGACGCTGTTTCTCTCTGATAGTATAAAACGAGAAAAAAAAACTGAACAAGTGCTGGCACAGAGAGAGCACCAAACCTGCCTGGCAATGTGCTGGAAAGCCCTATCACTGCCCAGGGTGGGTATGGCTGCTAAACTACTGGGGTTTGCCTGCCGCTTACAAGGGGGGTAAAAGTGTGTAAATCGCCCATGCGTTTCCTTCTTCTAGCAAGTCCAGCCATCACGCTGTGGTGGTTCAACGAGCGTGATGTCACGACCTCGTCACCTTGCCACGTCATGCTAGGCTGCTAGCTTGCCCTTTCGTCTCGAGCTTGAGGGACGAAGCGCCACAGATCGACTGCGATATCGAGCTCCTTTTGCTTGTGGAACCTGTAGGTCCGAGGTAGATCGTAGCGCAGCTGTAACAAGGAGAAAAAGGAGCACGTTGCAGATATTACCACAGCAGGTGCGAAACAAAAGACATGGTTTGGGCCCAGAACCCCGAATGCAGAATAACCTTCCCATGAAAAACAAAAAGTACTTGTCTATCCTGGTTTTAAGCAAGACAAGAAAGGCTGGCTAATAGTGTATTTCTCTGTTTCATATGACATTACCTCACACAGAACTTCGGCACTGATTGCGTTGCAATTGCGCAGGGCTGCCTTCTTGATGTACTAAAAGATTAGAAGCACAAAAAGAAAGTGAACACCAAATGAACATTTCTTCCACATGAAATGTACAAAATGGAAAACGGACAAATATCGACTATGGTTAGGTTCATCGTGTACAAAATTGAGTAATTCCTTTTGGAGCTCCAATGTTCTCTACAAAGATGGCATTAGAGATGTACACGGCACAAGAACTTACCTCTCTCGTGGAGGTCTTGTGCAGAGAATAGACAGCTTGAGCTGCAACCTGTGAATAATAAACAGATATTAGAAACTTACTACAACACTAAGAACGTCTTTCATTAACTGGTATAGTAAACTGTTGCTCTGACAACCTTCAAGCCCATAGAAAGGAATTCCATGTCAGCTCCTTTTCTTTTTGTCCCAAAGGGAGGATTCATGACAACAGTGTCAACAAGAAGGCCTGCACCATATCTCTTATAAGGCACTCAAAAGGTTATGGACACTTTTCAATGTGAAAAAAGCATCTGTATTTGTGAGACAATATAATTCATTCCAAGAACCACATTTTACAAGTGTGGCTTTTGATAGCATGATTATATTTCATCTACTTACTTCTACCTGTGCAAGCTACACCAAATACTGAAGACTGGGAAGTAATTCAGCCAGCTTGGAAAGCATGTTCAGCTAGGATACTAAATTGTTCGTAAAATGATTTTCTAGACATTATTTACTTATGTATTGAACAAACAAAAAGGGCACTAGAGAAGAACAATATTGAAAAACCCTCCATAATGGTAACAGAAAACAGTGTATCGTAACCAAAAGAACACTGAAGTTTCAATGAGCCTACACATTACCACTTAAGAAAATACCTTTTAAATTTAAGTTCTTTATGTCACACTGAATTAAGTCGATATCCAGCTGCATAAGAAAACATTTGATGAAAAGAAACATGTCATTCACATGTTAAAACATAGTAGATTCTAGAAATATCAAGTTACTGCGTCAATCCTCTCACGTACTACTTTCAGCTCTACCTCTACCTCACCAACATGTACTTAACCATTTAAATTTGATCACTGGTACCAAGGGTAAAAACCATGCAAGAAGAACATCAGAGTCAACACACCGAGGTTGTTATTGCTGAAGAAAAGGCAGCAGACAATAAGGATGTGACAGGCTAGCTTAGCACATCCATGGAGTACTGAATGCAACATAACTGAGGTGAATGGTTCTGTGGTTTGAGGGGTGTGATTCTGACTAGTATTGGAGTTAAGGGTTTAGGGGGGTAATGCACTTATCTCATATAGATACTATATTTAGGGGCCGCCTCTATGACATTGTGTATGATGTCTACAAGTGCAACCAACAGCTTGGTCAATTCCAGAATTACATTCTCCTCGCCAAAAAGAACCCTCCAGAACTATATTTGATACAAGCTAAGGCCCACAACCTTGTCCCTACGAATTTCTTAAGAAGCACATAACGTAATGCTAAAGGCAACAGAAATTGGGGACCTAAACAGTTTTCAGCTAACTGCACTTGCAAGTTGTTATCCTTTGATCAACTGTAGTAAGCGATCGAGATAATAGACCAAGCAGACCCACAGAAAATTCTGCGTGATGTTTGACTCATTATAGAGGGAAAAGAGTCAATATGAAGGTTTATTTGCTTCAGATAAAAGCAATTGTTGCAATTGGAAATGAAAGCAACAGCATACCTCTAGATCAGTAGCATTTTCTTGAGCAAGTTCAAGGGACTGGAGGTCAATATCAATACCAGTAACATGCCTGTCATTCCACAATCGCGATGAATAAGATTAGGGATATCTAACAACAGAATAACAACAAAAATCGTAAGATACCCAACTGGTACACACACACGTCGGTTTATAAGTTCATGACAATAATGGACAACCATTTCAAATATTGTGCAGTATATGAGTTTGTTACATGCCATGGGAATGATAGTGCCACATAATGATTGTTACGCAACATAATTTTGACCAGCATATAGAAATTTCAAACCAAAAAAATATGTGGTCAATTAAAGTATAATAATAATAGAAACAGTTTTATTTTCTTAGCTCTTCAGTACGAGTGATTAAGTTACAGACAGGGCACTAAGGGAGGTGGATCAGTGAGCCTGTATGGTAGTATACTGTCTAGTAAGATCAAATACTGGTAATCAGCACATAAACATCATGAAGCAATGTACTGCCTACTAGTTACACCCTTAGTATCCCCCAAAACAAGGTATACCATATTCTGCACAATCAATCAGCAAATCATGGCAGAGGTAACCACTCTTCAGTTCCCCATTTAGCTACTGTTTAAAGCAGGTGTGCGAATTATGGCACCGGAATTATAAAAATGGCAACGCTATTGTACGGTTAAGGAGCGGAGATCTCTGCTGATACCAACTCAGAAGAAACGACTCTGAACAAGAACTGAAGGAAACGATTACCAAAATACTAAGAGCTTCAACGCACTCACTCAGCATCCAGCAGAGCACTCGCAACAGCCAGGGTACCACAGCCGCACCCAAAATCAGCCACCACTTTACCAGATATGTCATCGAAGCTGTTCTCGGCCTGACAGATTCAGCAAATCACCATGAAAAAGATACAACAGAGGCACACCAGAATCACAGAGTTTTAGCATCGAAGCACACCCCACAAGCCTACATAGCTACAACCTCCGTTCACAAAATAAGATGTTCTAACTTTTTTCCTGAATCGGATGTATACAGACACGTTTTAGTGTGTTTGTTCACTCATTTCAGTCCGTATGTAGTCCATATTGAAATATCCAAAACATCTTATAATTTGTGAACGGAGGGAGTATTTGTCTACCTTATGGTTTCAGATGCAATGTTCAGATAAAATAGCCAGGTGAGGCATTCCTACAGGTCGAGGCACAACTTGCAAGCAGCTGAAAAATCAAACATTCCCAGCTTTGTACTGCAGAGAGTAAGCTTACACAGAGCCAAAAGAACTAAAGTGGGAGCAACAACATGTGCAGAATCTTCCATGGCAAAGCATGGGAGCCGCCACAAGCCTACTAGCCCACTGCCGGAGTAGCTTGCCAGTTTTGGGCATGGAGCCGCGGCCGCCCGCACTCGCGGCGTCCAATTGCAGACACAATCACATCACAGCAAGTACCAGGATCGCATCCATGCATAAAGGCAACAAGGCATATGGGAATCGGGGCGGGGCGCTACCGTGTAGAGCATCCTCGACGCGATGTGGGGGCCCGTCGCGTACTGCTCCAGCTCCACCTGCACACACGGCCGCCGCCGGCGACGGCGGCGGCGAAGCTCGTGTAAATTCACTGCTTTGTTCCGGAGGCGAATCGAGCGGCGGGGTGTACCTTGGGGTCGGAGAACTGGGTCAGGCCCCCCAGGAGGCCCTCCAGCTGCTTCAGCTTCATCTCCTCCTCCTCCCCTCGCCGTCGCCGTCGCCGTCGCGGAGTTGGAGATGTGCCCTCTCTTCCTGCCGGCGAGCCAGTGGCGCCTCCGACGGCCAGAGGGCGGCCTTTTTCCCTTAGGGCCGGACCGCATACCTGGCCCGCCTGCAAGGCCCAACTCCAGCGGAAGAGCCCATCACGCCCGACCCAAAACGAGCCCAGTACGAGGGGGTGGGAACTCGGACAGGCGGATGGTCTCTCTCTCTCCTTCCCTTCCTTCTCGTGCCGTGCGGCGGCCGGTGGACTCGAGACCGCCGTCGCCGTCGCCACCGGTTACCTCCCGCTCCGTCCGTCCCCGCCCCGTAGATACCAGCGCTTCCCTTGGGCGGCGGCGCACGTAGAAGGTACGTGCTGCTCGCTCCTCCTCCGCCCCAGTTCTTCGGCTATGCGCTTGAGCAAGCAGCATTTTTTTTCCCTGCTAAATAAGCTAGTAGATTTCTTCCCCTCCACAAAAAGGGGTTCCATTTTGTTCCAGTGCGTGATGGTCTGAGCTCGTAGTGTCCTTCATCTTCAATCTATACCGAAGTTTAATTATAAGGCTAATTAATCTGTACCATCTCTGAAGTATTATTCAGTTCTAATTGCTTGAATATATACTTCCATGCCCCAGCCAGAAACAAAGTCTTGCCATTTTCCATAACATGCGAGTATGATTGATCCTACTTAGACATGAATTCTGTACTCTTTGCGTAAACTGCTCGAAGCGTCACAGATTCAGGCGCAGAAGGAATGTACAGCCCAATATTCTACACAATTTATTATTTTGTTTTAGCAGAGTCCGTGTGCTTTACTTTTACATCACAAAGGAAAACGAAACGACTGATGCTGCAGGCATATAGCATCGCATGCCATGCCATGCCATGCACTACTGCGGATGTTAATGACTTCTCGACTTGACCAGCATCTTGCAATGGGCACGGGTGGTGTGTGTGCCACGTTTTCTGAATAATGCATGCTGCTTAATTAACCATAGTTTTCTTTCTCTTGCATGAAGTAATCTATTTATGAAAGTAAATGCCCCATTAACAACGCAAGTTAATAAACCCATAAAACCCCCTTGGGTTGTGGCCATTAAGGGGCCATAAGGCCGCTCTTGTCAAGATATAATGTGACACGCCATGCCAATGTCTCCTCTTCCGAGAGATGCAGGTAGACAGGAACCAGCATCCAGCCGCTCCCTCTTCCCCCCACCCCTAGCAGTAGCCAGCTCCTGAAACCCCTCCATGGATTTCGGTTGCTTCCAGCCCCACGCAGGGAGCTGCGATGACATGCCGCTTGATTTCCATGTGCAGCAGAGTGCCCACTATGATCTCCACTCCCTTGATCGTTCGTTCGAGCCTGCCGGCGGATCGATCGGCCCCTTTGCGGCCTTCTATCCTGACTACTACCCACAAGGCACCGCGACGAAGGCTATCGTCGGCGACACTTCATCGGTCGTTCATAGTTCTGGACCTCACCTCCCTCTGCTGACGCCGAAGCTTGAGGTTTCACATCTCATAGGAGGTGGCCTTGGATCATACAAGACCTATGAGATGAGCCGCAGGTTTTTACCAAGAAAGAAGGCCTCCAGCAAGGCTCTCAAGAGGGCTAATGTTGTCAAAGGGCAATGGACGCTGGAAGAAGACAGGTAAGAATTAGATATGTTGTTTCATGCTTAGTTCAGTATTTTCTCTGTTTGCAGCACTGTAAGTCTGTGTTATTACTTGCTATCCTGCGATGGTATCAAGAAGTTCGTTCTTGCAAATTTTACAGGAAGTTGGTGAAGTTAGTGGAGCAGTTTGGATTGAGGAAGTGGTCTCAGATTGCGCAAATGTTGCCTGGAAGAGTTGGAAAGCAATGCAGAGAAAGATGGCACAACCATTTGAGACCTAACATCAAGGTTTGTCTCTCCAACTTCCATTTGAGCTGAACCGAGGAGTCAAATCTATTTTAATCTCCTTTATATTCTGTAATAAATGGAATGCCTGCAGTTATGTCTTTTGCTTTGACCGTGTTTAATGAAATAGTAAACTAATTAAGCTCCAAAAAAACTAATTTGAACACATTGAGTGAGATTTGAATGTCGTTGGGTCAGTCTGCAATTCATTATGGGTGCAGTAAATTTTGGGAATTATATACACGACGTCATTTTTGGTTTGCTTAGATCAGATTCATGGGTGGGGATGGTATTTAGTACTAGATTTGCAATCTAATTCAGCTTAAAAAAACTAGCTTGAATACATTCAGGAAGATTTGAATGTCATTGGGCCAGCCTGCCCTTTATTAAGGGCGCACTAAATTTTGGGAGTAATATAAGCTATGTCTTTTTTGGTTAGCTTTTATCAGGTTGATGGGTGGGGAATGGGTATAGTCCTTAGTACTAGAATGGTTCTTATCCATGATGATAGAAACTCAAACCGGCACTCAAAAACTAATTTTCTACCCTTCCAGTGAGCCAAAGAGAAGAAAATTCTAACCTGACATGGCCACATGGGACAAGAAAACATAAACTGAGGGGAAATATGATTTAGGAAAAACTAGAAACAATGCATCGTCATGGAAAATCATGTTGTTGACCAGAGCTATAGAAGTTCAAATAACCTTTGCCCCTATTAAATTTTAGAAAAATACAAAATGTTTAATGGTAAATAACAATAATGGGTAAATATCATGGTGAAATCCAAAAATGGGGCATGGATGTTTCGAAATCTGAAATATTTTTGTCAAGTTCTTTTTCCTGAAAACTTCTCATAGTATCTGTGTAGTATTCATGCTTGAAATAAACTTTTTGTGCGTGGATGAAACCACAAATGCAGAAAGATACTTGGAGTGAGGAGGAAGACATGGTTCTAATACAAACACACAAGGAGGTTGGCAACAAATGGGCAGAGATAGCTAAGCGCCTCCCTGGGAGAACTGAAAACTCCATAAAAAATCATTGGAATGCAACCAAGAGAAGGCAGTTTGCAAGGAGGCGGACCCGCACAAGCGCCAAGAATCCCAAATCTGGGACCCTTCTGCAGAACTACATCAAAAGCCTTGGAATTGGCTCTAGCAAGGTCACTGCTGCTCCTCTAGCCCCAAAAGAACCTCCACTGTCACCATCTTCACCAGCACCCCCAACACAAAATCTGGCACAGGTGAATGACAGTTGGTCAGAATCCAACCCATCCAGCACAATGATCACCCAAGGACTATTCAGCACAGATGACAGAGAGGCTGACTCTTGGGAAGAAATTCTAGTCCCAACATGTGATGATTTTTCTGTTGACATGTGTGATGGTTTATTTGACACAAAGGAGGATGCGCAATACCCGGTTTACAGCATAGATGATGATGTTGACATGGACTATATCTTCAACCATATGGACTACACTATTAAGATTGACCATGAGATAGATATGGAGATGGCATGGTGTGATGGCGCACTCGCAAACATTGAATCTGGATCATCGCCATTGGTGACAGCGGTAGGTCCAACAGAAATCAAGACTGTCCAGGTGAAGGAGGAGATGGATCTAGTTGAGCTGGTCACACGTACACAGACTTGACACTATTATATATGCATGCTATTTATAGGTGATATGATGACCTTTTGGATGTTACTATGGGGCATGCTATTTATAGATAATATGACGACCTTTGTTTTCATAGATTATATATATGACGACCTTCTGGATGTTTCCATAGATTATATGACGACCTTCAAATGTATTATGGAATCCATATTGACATGATAAAAATGGTAAATAAGACCATGTGTATATGGCTTGAAAATGAAGTGTTTATTATATATTGAATTAATGTTCGAAACATGTTTCTCATTTCATAATTATGGTATAGTTACCTAATTTTTACTTTATTTTCGTTATGGAAATGGAGATGAATTGCTATACTTTTATGAACATTTATGGATAACATGTTAGTGCAGTGGTGACTTATTGTTTGTAGCTATGCACTGACACGGTGCACTTATTTTCAGTACCCTCAGTTCAAACTGAGAGATTGTGTGGTCAATTCAGCATCCAACATTCAGATAATTCTCCTCTCAAGTTTAAAATAGCACACAATATGATTGAATAGTACATAATAGGTTGTTTTAAGTTAGAACCCATGGATAAAAGAAAGCATTGCCTTAAATTTATATCACATAGACCCAACATAGGACATCTGCGCTCAGGCTCAGCTAATACAACCATTCATTCTTTGTTCAATTGATCCAGGAAATTTCGTTGATACCTGCACACGATCGTAATAGGTAGTTACGAAAAAAAAATAGACAAAGACATGTTTAAAAAGGAAACCTGTTTATTGATTCTGCACAAGTTGTTCTAGTGTGATACTTCAGTTTCTGTTGGTAATGCAAATTGGGATTTTATTCCTTTTTTTACATGTTGGCAATCTTGTTCAAATATAGTACTGTATTCCTTTCAAAAAGAATGTTTAAAAATCAATTCCTATAATTTACTAAAGTATGAGCTGTTGATATGAGTTTTCCTTTTTGCTGAGATTATTTATATTTAAAGAACATAGTTAATGTTAATAAGGCATCATGCTTGGAGTCTTTTATTAATAGCTGAAGAAAAAAATTACCCTATACGCAGGGAAGGGTCACAAGCAGGATGAAAATGCTCCTGTTGATTAGCTTGATTAGCATGGCCACTAGACCCACTAGGTCCAACATCCTGGCAAGACATTTGCAGCACATTTTCCGCAGTAGTTTCTTGTATCTGGTACAACAAAGAGGTAAAAATTGAAGCATGCATAGCTCACACTTCTTTTGAATATACGTGACGAGCTCAGCCACTAATTTACCATTTCCAAGAAGAACCACAGCCATGGAATTTTAACAACAATATAAATACCTTCTTTTGCCAAGAATTCTATGGTCAGTTGTGCATTTCCATCGAACAAGCAAAGATACACATATTCAGAAAAAACGTTGAAAGAGCAGGACTTTCTAATTGTGCCGTGTCTCATATTTTTCAGTTGCACGATTTTTCTTTAGTTAGGAGAAAGAAACTAGATGATTGACAATTTAATGAAATAACCGAGACAATACAAAGTCGGCTAGTGCTAACTTTCCCCTCATATATACTCCCTCCGTTCCTAAATATTTGTCTTTCTAGATATTTCAACAAATGACTACATACAAAGCAAAATGAGTGAATCTACACTTTAAAATGTCTACATACATCCGTATGTGGTAGTTCATTTGAAATGACTAGAAAGACAAATATTTAGGAACAGAGGGAGTATGTTTTTATTTTATCACTGAGGCTTCCCTGTACTGTGTATGGAACTCCTGAGCATGTCTAAATGAGGATTAACCAAAATAGTTTGTGTATATATGGCACATTCAGGCTAAGCCAATGCTGGAAATAAAAAAAATTGATTAAAACCCGTGAGGGAAGAGATGAGGTTTATCACTCATATTGACGTATTATACCTTCTTCCGTAAGTCTTTATTAACATCTTGCAGTTGTTGTTCCTGCACAAATTAGTAATTAGTAATTCTGCGGCCTCTATGCTGAAAGAAATATATTGAACAAGATCAGGGCTTAACAAGACGACACATGAGTTACCTTGCGCTTGAGATCAAAGAGCTGATCAAGTGACTGCTGGCTCTGTACAAGTCATACACAGAAATAGCTAGTCAGCATGACATTCTACAAGTTAAACAGATCTGATCTCAAACATTTATATATTATTACAGCATGCATCTGAAATCTGAACCTACGACTTGAGAAATACATATATATATATATGTGGAAATATGATCACCAATGAATTTACTTGACTATGATGATGTACCTTTGTCGCCCTGATATGTTTGAGAGATATCTCAATTTGGTTCTCAAGCTGTTCAAGTTCCTTCATGTTAAGTGGGCCCAAGTCCTCGCCAAGAAGATTTCTGTAAAAGATCAAAAAATTTAGGCACTAACAGCTCCTCTCTTCTCTCTGTTATCTCTCTATCTTCTCTCAACTCTCTAGTACACACATAATGAAAAAGGCTCAACACATTCACACGTACTGCATTAATCACTCCATGCTCTCATCACTTCCTAAACTCTCTCCATGATCAAGACGACCCGGGAACCATCCAAGCAAACTATATGCTAGTGCTTCTCCTTATCTATGCTACATGATCTCTTCTTGCTTGCAGGCCATGCGACCACACTTAATCCACCAACTAATCTTCTAATGCAGCAACTAAAACGCACGGAGCCACACAACCACACACATGTCTGCGTCTACTAATGTGTGTTTGCCTCCATCTCCCTCTAAGAACACGCATGCTAAGTCCATGTCATCCATGCTCGCTTAGCCACTAACTCGACTCTAAAATGCATGACAGTATTAAATAGCAATCGATCACCTGGTAAGTAATTAATGATCCACATGATCGATATATCTAACATTTCCTATAGTTGGCTAGCTAGGGACTGCATACCTCTGAGTTGTCTGTAGGAACTCAACTCTTGTCTTCAGCTTTAAATACTCCTGGTAATTGCTCTAGTTTGGATAAGAGAAATTAACAACCCACTGGTCAAGTAATCGAGTGAAATCATGACTATAATACAGAACTACATTATGCATAAACCATAGATATGTATGGTTGTTTACAAGGTACTGCAAAAACTTTCTAGAAGATAATAGCTATGTCACAATGAAAATAGAAGGGCATGACATACTATAAGATGCTGCTAGTTAAGTATTCCAAAGTTGATAATATGAACGACAAAGCGTACATAAAGTAGCATATATAGTAGTTTTTACATCACATTGAAGTTAGGGGATAAGTCCTCTCCAGCGTTAATTAGTTTTGTTTTTCACAAAGGGATATTAGATCCATCATGTGAGAGCTCTGTGCATGTGCAAATGTTCAGAAAGTTTTACTTAATTCCATTAAATACTTGATGCTACTCAGAAGCAGTAGATGGAGCTCTTATATTTCACCACATACCACTGCATTTACTTAACAATTTAGTAGATCCAAATATCCAATTTGAATTATTATTTTGCTTTCTATATTGATATTTGATTCGCTATGACCCGTGAAATTACATTAAACACATTACTTCCAGTCATCAAATTGCCATCATCAGATCCTGATCATAAATCCTATCCAAGACTAACAATTCACAGAACGCACGTGGCATATATATGCCATGTATATACTTCTAGAAACACCGCTCTAGTGTCTAGTACACACTGTTTGGTTTTGCACATAAAATGTATAAGAAGCAACAGTGTTGAAAAGGTTACTAGTTCAATCTCCGGAGCTGCAGTTGCCTCGGAGTTGAAGTTGCAGCTGCGGTACCGCTCCAGTGTCTTGTACATGCTGTTGAACAACAAGAAAAATGGATTATAGACAAGCTTTTGAAAGAAGAAAATCATGATATATCTCTGACCCAATTAATCCTACGAGTTCATGTGTGACAGGACCAAACGAATTTGGCATGGTTAAATCGTTTGGAGAACAGTTATTTCTAAGTCGACCAAATCGGTTAAACAATTGGATGTAAACATAGAGCACCTTTGGATTGAAGGGTTTTTCTAAGAATTTGTAGGATTTTAATCCATCGGAATTTTCCCTATGAAGGATCCCGTTCCAAAGGTTTGGGGCGAGGAGCACAGCAAGCTCAAAAGAAAAGAGAAAGGAAAAAGAAAAACAAGGTTTCATACTACTACGGCATGATGGCGCGTGGTCAATGCAAAATAAAGTAGGGGCACGTACGTAGTGGTACTACATCACTTTTTTCTTTTCTCCCCGAAAAAAAAGTCGCTTTTTTTCTTTTCGAACAGGTAGTACCACGGCCCTAATAATACTCTCGAGTCCCAGTACGCGTCTTCACGTGTTTGCTACGACTGTACTACTTTTGCACTCCTGGCTGGCCTGGCCTGGCCTAGCTACCGTAGTACTCCGAGTAGCAACATTTCACCCGTCTGCCCGTCCCTGTCAAAGTTCCACGACCGACCGGTAGAGACGACGGCGACGTAGCACCGACCGGTCGCAGGCATGCATGCCAGGAGGAACAAGGTACGTAGGATAGGAATAGGATAAATCCCTGACGGTCGAGCGCATGGATCGACACCGGCCTCCATTTTCTCCGATCACTTCTCCGGCCGTCCCCGTCCTGACCCCCTTGCTGCCTGCGGCCGCACGTACGGCCGCGTCCCCAATGGAACAGTAGTAGTGCAATCTATACCTAGTGAGCAGAATTAAGGCGGAGTTAATGATACCGCTAACATTCTAACGGACTGAATTTCCAAGCCTCAACTCTAGGATTTTTTTATATTTTTTTTGCGAATTTCAACTCTAGGATTTCCATTTAGTGGTTACACCTCATGGGAATTTCCCCTTTTTTATGCGCACCTTTTCTATATATCTTTTTTGCGGGGGATATTAACACCTTTTCTGGCTCTTCTAGTTCACGTAAAAAGGACTTGAAGTATCCAAATGGTCGTATCTACAAAATCATGCGCATTGGTTTCAGATGACATTTGAATGCTACATTAGCCTATTCATGTCTTTTTGTACGTAACTCTAATAGTAAATAACTTTCCCCGTTCCAAAATGATTTATTTAGGTTCACCCACAAAAAAAACTTTTATTTAGGTTCTTCGCAATGGATTCCCGTGAGTTTTGGAAACAACCATTGCACGTTACCAAGGGATATAGTGATTTATTTGGTAAATAGTATTTTATTTCGGCGGGACCGCATTAGAGGGGCAGGGTGCTCCTGCGATTTCACTAAGAAGAAGAAGGGAGTTGTCCCAATTTGTAAGAAAAAACTAGGTCAAAAACCGCACAACGTTATTTGGTAAATTCTATTCTAAATGGATTTTATTTGGTAAGCATTTTTTTAAAAGTGGTAACGCTTATCAATTTACGAATGAACATGGTTTTATTTGGTAGGTTCACAAAACATGGGACAATTATGGCGGTTTTCAGAGAAGACCGGTGGGGGAAAGCAGAGATGGGAGAGCAAAGAAAAATCAAAAGAGGAGGGAACTAGAGAGGTCGGACGAATGGTTGACGTATGATGGAACCTCACGTTCGTTTTAGACAGTAGAGATTTCTCGCTACTTCCTCTATTAATTTGATTCGAAAGTACATGTTATTCTGAAAAAAAAACAAATGCCAGTAAATCTGTTTAACACCGTCTACTCCAAGATATTACTCCCTGCGTCCCATGTTAATTGACGCTGAGGAAGTAAAAACCATTCGCATTTTGAAGGTGAAATAAATATGTTGATGCCATTTTTGGAGGGCAAAAAAGAAAAACCGGATGAGTACGGTACTTTTTTGAGGGTTGATGAGTACTGTACTGGTAGTATAGTACGGCCGGCTGAAGTTTCTCCAAGCTCCGGTACGCGCACACTTCACGTGTTTGCTTCGTGCCGTTTCGTTTGTGAACTGTGGCTTGTGGTCTGTGGACGAGCGACGGGACGTACACTGGACTACCAGCTGGCGTTTCACCCGTCTGTCCGTGTCCGTCCGTCTGTCAAAGTTCTCTACCGCTACTAGGATAACCCTGAGCCTGACGATGGAGCGTACGATGTCGTTTCACCGGATTACTTCTCCGGCCGGGCCGCGTGCACATACGATTAAGGCGTGACGACGGAGCGGCGCACCACCGTCGCCGTGAGCGGTCGCCACGCCATGGCGTCAATCTCTCCGGTGGACGACGACGAGGTACGTACGTACGTACCACGCCTGTCCGTCTGTCTGTCAGATGTCTACGGCCAGAACGCACTGCTAGGCTGGTACCGGCCGGTGAACATGCGGCCGGAGAGCAGCATGGTAGTACTCCGGTCCTGCTCCGGCATAAGATCGCTCCTGACGAGGACTGGCCAAGTGACGGGCCGGCGCGTACACCGATACACATGGGCTTTCTCCATAACTTTTGCTCTACCGGTCGCGTGCGCGTACGGCCCCTGAGTAGTCACCCAGACAAGACGGGGGGAGAGAGAGAGAGAAGGGATGGGAGGAGGAGGAGAGAGGGCCGGGGGCTCAATGGAACAGTAGAATTGGATCCGGATGAGTGGCTCCCAATGGAACAGTAGAATCTCCACACACACAAACACACAGAGAGCCAGAAAGAGAGATCGAGAGCCAGATCCCCAAGAACTCGACGAATGGTAGATCAAACATACATACATAAAATTAACACAGGAGAAGGAGAGTAACTAGTACTAGCTGGTTGATTTGTTTTCTGTGCTGGGCAACAAGCCGGCCGGCCGGTAGGGGAGATCGGGACAAGCAGTTAGTAAAATTGCTTGTGTGATTCTTACAAACAAAGGTGCTATGTGTACTCTATGTGTCTGCCTGCCCAGATCTGGGTGTGCTAGCTAGGGAAAACGAAGCAGCTAGTGGTTCTGATTCATCGGTCGATCGGCATGTGCGTGGCTACTGAGGAGCACGGCACGGGTCTGCCGGAAAGAAAAGAGCTGAGGCCAGAGGCTAAGCGCTACGGGATATAGCTAGGATCGAGCCTGGATGACACCATCAGCTGCCGCTTACAGCGAGCTCGACTCGCGTAAGCACCAGAAGAGGAAAGGGGAAGCATCCCGCCGCGCGCTGATGGATGAATGGATGGATGGACGGACGATAGGGAAGAGAAGACGCGGCAAATCAAATCCTTACCCAAAACAGCAACAAGAGAAGAGGGGCTACCATGGTAGCCATGCGTCTAGATGAGCAACTTTTTCATACAATAAAACAAATCAGAGAGTAGGATGAGTCGGATGCAGCGGTTGGGTACCATGAGGATGTGGAGAACTCGAAGAGGCGGCCGCGGGTGGAGAAGATGATGAGCGCGACCTCGGCGTCGCAGAGCACCGACAGCTCGTACGCCTTCTTGAGCAGCCCGTTGCGGCGCTTGGCGAAGGTCACCTGCCGGCTGATCTTGTTGTCGATCCGCTTCAGCTCCACCTTGCCGCGCCCCATCCTCTTCTTCCCCCCCGCCTCTCTCTCTCTCTCTCTCTCTCTCTCTCTCTCTCTCTCTCTCTCTCTCTCTCTCTCCTTTCCTCTTCTCCTTCTCCCCGCTTGCTTGCTGCTCGGATAGCACTGGCTAGCCGGAGGAGGAGGACGAGCTGCTGTCGTAGAGTACTTACCTCTCTTTATGGTTTATTATGCTATGCCATGGCAGGACGGACGGATGCTACACGCTGGCCTGGCGTGGCCTACCCATGCATTGCACCTGCACGTACGGTGCGATCCTGTCCTGTCTTTGCTTGGGCTCGCTCCGTTCCCTTTCCGCTGTAGAGTATCTCGCTCCAAGATTTTCTACCCCTCTCCGCCTCTATCCTGTCGTCCTGTCAGCCGTGCTCTCTCTGTCACCGCCGTACTGCGTGGCCCGCCCGTCCCGTCGATCGTCGCTCCCCCCTAGGCCCTACGACCTAGCTTGGCAGCGGCCATGGCTCTCGCCGCGGCCGCCCGCTCCGCAACAGTGACGGGTGGGGCGGGCGGAGGGGCACGATCCAACGTGTCGACTGCTTCCATCCAGGCCCCAAAGGCACCAACAGATGGACACCAGAGCTAGCTCCGCCATCATTTCGTCGAGAGAAGAACTTCATTTTAACTTCGCCGGCCCAGATGGATCATCGATTGGATGGATCATGGATGGACGGCGTACCGGTACGATTGGACTCCTCCCTGCTCGGGTTATGAGACACGTACGTCGTGTTTGGGAGACGTGAAAATTAGACGTTTCAGCCACAATTTGTTCCCTGTTTGATGTGGTGGGAATTAGCGGCGGGAAATCGGGAGGAAGCTCTATGCCAGCTAAAATTAGGAGGGGACCAAGGTGGTGTTTGGTTCTTTAGTCCTAGGACTTTTTCTAGTCCCAACTAAAAACTCCCTAGTTCCTAAAAAGTCCCTCCCTCTTTGTTTCCAGAGACTAAAAAGTCCATAGTCCCTTCCTAGAGGTTATTAAATGACCATGTTGCCCTTAGTATATAGAAAAATAACAATCAAACAACACGATGGGGTGGCGGGCCAATGGATGCATGGAGGGGCATTGTTGGAAAAGTCCCAAAAAGTCTCAAAAAGACTCTCCTTGAGAGTCTTCTTCATTTAGTCCCAAATGCCTAGTTTAGTCCCTAAAAAGTCCCTTCCGTTTGGTAAAAAAGTCTTTAAAAGGGACTTTTTCTAGTCCCTACACAAAAAAGTCCCTGAAAACAAACACCCCCTAAGGAAGAGACGCCTGTGAGTTGACCTCACCTCTTTAATTCCCTTTCCCCTTCCCTCATCAACTCCTTTACCCCCAATCAAGCACCCTTTTACTCTCATTCCGTATCACTATTTTCCACCAAACAACGGCCTGATTGCTCGCATATGGATTCCGTGATTCTTTAAAGAATGTAATTTTTTTTGCGAACCAACGTGTGATTGGATGGTTAAAGGGACTGTGGTATCCCAGCCCACCAGGGTTCAAGTCCTAATGCCTATGGTGACTTCGTAAATTTCAAGATGATATGCCGGCTCAGTCTTTCGGAGGTGCTCATTGGGGTAGGGTGTGCGTGTGTGCGTTCATAGGTGAGTGTATGCGCATATATATGAGCGCTTGCGTCTGTACTGTGTTCAAAAAAATGTGTACATTTTTCGCACGTCAAAAAAGGTAGCTGCAAATTCCTACAAACGCAGACCCGTGTAGATTTTAAGAAGCAACTGCACAGCAAAATAAAAATGGATCCAAATCAAACCTACAAAATATAATTTTTTTGCGTGAAATCTGCAGAATATATTATAACATACAAAGCCAATATCCAAATAAATACTACTACAAATTATATATAGGGACAACGGTCGCGCATTTGTGAAGTGCACAACTGGTGAAGGATTTACCGAGTCGATATAACAACTAGAAATAAAGGATGGTTGTATTGACTTGAGATCATAGCATACGTACATGTGATGTCATTCTATATGTTATATATTGTTCTTGATCAACTTATCTTTATTTATATACCCTTTTTTTTCCTTACCGAGACGTAGTAAGCTCGTTGTAATTTTTTCACGTACTCCCTCCGTCCAAAAATACTTGTCGGAGAAATAGATGTATCTAGACGTATTTTAGTTTTAGATACACTCATTTTTATCAATTTCTTCGACAAGTATTTTCGGACGGAGGGAGTATGTTATCTTCGTTTTGTTAAAATATATTGCCCGGCTCTCTCCATCAGTTCGGACTTTTGGATGAGTTAGATGTAGTATGGATTCAACATAGTATTCGAGCCAAGAGATTTTGAGTTCAAGGCCCTGCCAATGCAATACTAAAAAAGATTCTGCGGCCTACATAAATCTCACATCTAAAGACTAAATAAGCCTAGACGTGAGGGGTGATGTTGAAATATATTGCCCGTCTCTCTCCATCAATTCGGACTATTTAAATGAGTTGGATGGAGCATTGATACGTCCATTTTGCATCATGTTTTCCTACTGTTATTTACAATATTTTTAATCATTATAATACTTTGTGATGCAATTCTAATGCTTTTCTCTCTTAATTTGGAAGATTTACACAAGGGAGATTGCCGGCATCTTGAATTCTCGACCTAAAAAAGTTACATCAGAGACACCTATTCTGCACAACTCCAAATGAGCTGAAATTTCACGAAGAATTTTGATGGAATATATATAAAAATACTGGGGCAAAGAAGTACCAGAGGGGACCCACCAACTGCCCACAAGGCACCTGGGCACGCCTAGGTACCTTGTGGGGCCACTGGCAGGCCCCGGCCCCCATCTTCTGCTATATGAACGGTTTTGACCTAGAAAAAATAAGGGGAAAACTTTCAGGACGAAGCGTCGCCGTCTCGAGGCGGAACCTGGGCAGGAGCACTTTTGCTCTCCGTTGGAGCGGTTCCGCTGGGGATACTTCCCTCCGGGAGGGGAAATTAAAGCCATCGTCATCACCAATGACCCTCTCATTGTGGGAGGACCAATCTTCATCAACATCTTCACCAACACCTTCTTATCTAAAACCCTAGTTCATCTCTTGTATTCAACCTTTGTCTCAAAACCTCATATTAGTACTTGTGGGTTGCTAGTAGTGTTGATTACATCTTGTAGTTGATACTAGTTGGTTTATTTTGTGGAAAATTATATGTTCAGATCCTTGATGTTATCCAATATCCCTTTGATCTTGAACATGATTTGTGAGCAGTTGCTTTTGTTCTTAGGGACATGGAAGAAGTCTTCTTATAAGTAATCATGTGAGTTTGGTATTCGTTTGATATTTTGATGATATGTTGTGATTTCCTTAGTGGTGTTATGTGAACGTCGACTACATGATACTTCACCATACTTGGGCCTAAGGGAAGGCATTGTGGAGTAGTAATTAGATGATGGGTAGCTAGAGTGACAACTTAAACCCTAGTTTATGCGCTATTCCGTAAGGGAATGATTTGGATCCATATGTTTCATCCTATGGTTAGATTTATCTTAATTCTTCTTTTATAGTTGCGGATGCTTGCGAGAGGGGGTAATCATAAGTGGGAGGCTTGTTCAAGTAAGAACATCACCCAAGCACCAGTCCACCCACATATCAAATTATCAAAATACCAAACGCGAATCAAATAAACATGATGAAAGTGACTAGATGAATTCCCATGTGTCCTCGAGAACGCTTTCCTTATTATAAGAGACCGTTCCGGCATGTCCTTTGCTAGAAAAAGGATTGGGCTATCTTACTGCACCTTTGTCACCATTAATACTTGTTGCTCGTACAAATTATCTTGCTACAAAACTATTTGTTACTGATAATTTCAGGGCTTGTAGAAAATACCTTGCTGAAAACCGCTTGTCATTTCCTTCTGCTCCTCGTTGGGTTCGACACTGTTACTTATCGAAAGGACTATGATTGATCCCCTATACTTGTGGGTCATCAAGACTCTTTTCCGGCGCCGTTGCCACGGAGTGAAGCACCTTTGGTAAGTGGAATTTGGTAAGGAAACATTTATATTACGTGCTAAAATTTACTGTCACTTGTCACTATGGAAAACAATCCTTTGAGGCGGTTGATTGGGGTATCTTCACCTCGATGGGAAGCAATTATAGTTGCTCCAAAAATATTTATTATGAGATTACTTCGGGTATGATAGAAAAACCGCTAGCTAATCCTTATGCAAGAGATGGAACAGTACATCCCGATATGCACTTAATATATGTGGATGAAATTTGTGGATTGCTTAAGCTTGCAGGTTTATCCGAGGATGGTGTTAAGAAGAAGATTTTCCCTTTATCTTTGGGGGGAAGGCATTGACATGGTATATGCCATGTGATGATATTGGAACATGGGATTGGAACCGATTGAAATTGGAATTTCATCAAAAGTTTTATCATATGCATTTGGTTCATCGTGATCAAAATTATATATATAATTTTTGGCATCGTGAAGGACAAAGTATCGCTCAAGCTTGGGGAAGGCTTAAGTACATGATGTACACATGCCCCAATCATGAGCTCTCAAGATAAATTATTATACATAATTTTTATGCTTGGCTTTCTCATAATGATCGATCCATGCTTGGTTCTTGTTCTACTGGTTCCTTTATAAAGAAAACTATTGAATTTAAATGGGGTCTTCTCGAAAGATTTAAACGCAACTCTGAAGATTGGGAACTCGACAAAGGTAAAGAGTCAGGTATAAAACTTGAGTTCGATTGTGTTAAACCTTTTATGGAAACCGATGCTTTCACAAGTTTAGTACTAAATATGGACTTGACTCTGAGATAGTAGCCTCTTTTTGTGAATCTTTTGCTGCTCATGTTGATCTCCCTAAGGAGAAGTGGTTTACATATCACCGCCTATTGAAGAAAAATTAGAGGAACCCATTATAGTTAAAGAAGAAACTATCATTTACAATGTTAATCCTGTTGTGCCTACTGCTTATATTGAGAAAACTCCTTTCCCTGTTAGGTTAAGGAACATGCTAAAGTTTCAACTATAGTTAACAAAAGTAATATTAGAGCACCTAGACCTTCTGAACTAATTAAAGTTGTACCTAATGTTGATATGTTTAAGGATCTCTTGGTTGATAATGTTGATGGGCACGTCATATATTTCTGTAACGAAGCAATTAGAATTGCTAAGCCCGATACTAAAGATAAGAATAAACCTGTTGTTGGGATGCTTGTTATCTCTGTTAAAATAGGAGATCATTGTTACCATGGTTTATGGGATTTGGGTGCTAGTGTGACTGCTATTCATGTTACCTTATATTAAGAGATTATGAATGATATTGCACCTGCTGAGATAGAAGACATTGATGTTACTATTAAACTTGTGAATGAAGATACTATAGGCGTATGCCTTTTGGTTTATGTAATGCACCTACTACCTTTCAAAGATGTATAACTGCTATTTTCTCTGATTTTTGTGAAAAGATTGTTGAGATATTCGTGGATGATTTTTCCGTTTATGAGACTTCTTTTGATGATTGCTTAAGCAACTTTAATCGAGTTTTATAGAGATGTGAAGAAACTAATCTTATCTTGAATTGGGAGAAGTGCCACTTTATGGTGAATGAAGGTATTGTGCTTGGGCATAAAATTTCTGAATGAGGTATTGATGTAGATAAAGCTAACGTTGATGCAATTGAGAAAATGCCATGTCCTAAAGATATTAAAGGTATAAGAAGTTTCCTTGGTCATGTGGTTTCTATAGAAGGTTCATAAAAGACTTCTCTACAATTTCTAGGCCTCTTAGAAATCTTTTGCAAAAAGGTGTTTCATTTGTTTTTATGATGATTGCATAGAAGCCTTTGAAATACTTAAGAAAGCCTTAATATCTGCACCTATTGTTCAACCACCTCATTGGAACTTGCCCTTTGAAATTATGTGTGATGCTAGCGACAATGATGTTGGTGCTGTTTTAGGATAAAGAGTTGATAAGAAATTGAATGTTATTCATTATGCTAGTAAAACTCTAGACAGTGCTCAAAAAATTATGCTACTAGTGAGAAAGAATTTTTAGCAGTTGTGTTTGCATGTGATAAATTGTTGATTCCAAAGTAGCCATGCACATCGATCATGCTGCTATTAAATATCTGATGGAAAAGAAAGATGCTAAACCTAGGTTGATTAGGTGGGTTCTTTTGCAACAAGAATTTGAATTACATATTATTGATAGAAAGGGAGCTGAGAACCCCGTAGCTGATAATTTTTCTAGAATGGAACATGTTCTTGATGACCCACTGCCTATTGATGATAGTTTTTCTGATGAACAGGTAGCTGTCATAAATACTTCTCGTAGTACTCCTTGGCATGCAGACTATGTTAATTACATTGTTGCTAAATACATACCACCTAGTTTCACATACCAACAAAAGAAAATGTTATTCTTTGATTTAAGACATTACTTTTGGGATGACCCACGTCTATATAAAGGAGTGGGTGGTGTTATTAGATGTTGTGTACCTGAGCATGAACAGGAATAAATCCTACAGAAGTGCCATTTCAAGGCATATGGAGGACACCATGCTGGAGATAGAACTGCACATAAGGTATTACAGTCTGGTTTTTATTGGGCTACTCTCTTCAAAGATGCACGTAAGTTTGTCTTTTCTTGTGATGAATGTCAAAGAATTGGTAATGCCGTTAGATGTCAGGAAATGCCTATGAATTACTCACTTGTTATTGAACCATTTGGTGTTTGGGGATTTGATTACATTGGACCTTTTCCTTCCTTCCTTCCTCTAATGGGCATACACATATTTTAGTTGATGTTGATTATGTTACTAAGTGGGTAGAAACTATTTCAACTAGTAGTGCTGATCATAACACTTCTATTAAAATGCTTAAAGAAGTCATTTGGAGTCCGTAGATATATAACGACTGATGGTGGTTCACATTTTATTCGTGGTTCTTTCCGTAAACTTCTTGCTAAATATGATGTTAACCATAGAATTGCATCTTCTTATCATCCTTAGTCTAGTGGTCAAGTTAAATTGAGTAATAAAAAGATCAAATTAATTTTGGAAAAGACCGTTAATAGATCTAGAAAGAATCTATTATATATAAAAAGTGCTTTGCGGGCTAACCAGAAAAAATATAATTATCTAGAAAATCCCGTAAAAATCAGTAACATCTGATCGCCTATTTAACACATCAGTAAAACATGACCAATGGATATTATTTTACTAACAAAAGTTAGGAAAATTACCCATCTTTGTCATTATGTAAAATGCATCATTTTATTTGCCACCATAGAAAACCTTTCCTACCAAAATAAAAGGCCCTGCAGCTTCATCCATCAAGCTGGCACACGACAGGGGATGCCCTAATTTAATTTAATGGACTGCCAGTGTGTGGACGGGACGACCAACTTAGCAGGACGATCGACGACAACCTCTTTTGGGCACGGCTGCCACGATGACCTTTCCATGCAATCTATATATTGTGGATCAATAAAGCAAACACAGGTGTGTTCATGTGTTTCCAAACAGCCAGAATCGATCAAGGAAAGATCGATCAGCCACGGTAGTGCACGCGCTTGATGTGAATTTGTTTCCGGTCGGCCGCGCGTCGATTAATCATTGCAGATGAGACTTTGTGTACTTGACTCCAGGTTAATCATTCATCTACGGCCGTTAGTGAGAAGTACTCTGGCCAGATTGGCACCACCACGCCATCCCCATCGTGCTGCATGCCATTGGAGCCTCCTAATCTAATCTCAGCACATCACTAAAAATTGTATACCAGGACCATGTCAGATCTGCATAGGTATTCATAGAGGGGAGGTGGAGTTGAAGCAACAAGCCTAGAGTCAACATGAGACAACGCTGGGCCATGGAGGCGGACTAGGGGCACAATTCTTCTAGAGGCCAAGAGATGGCGAGGACGACAACTATACGTTGGTGAAAGGGGAGGAGGGCCTAGGTAGTGCGCCAACTGCATGAGGAGGAACCTAGAGGCGAACAGGCGAGGACGACTCGCGCGGCTGCGAAGATGGGGTAAAAAACTAGCATTACTAGGCTATTCCCATCCCCGCTCAAACCGCCAGAACCTCCCAACCCTTCTCCTTTCTTCTCTTTAGAAGTCCAGCAGCGATTTGTACCATCTTCCCAAGAATTCCTGAGGTGTTCTTGCCGAAGAGCTAGATTTTTGTGCCAAAATTTGATCCTCCCCCAAAATTTGTTCGCTGTGTCCCATCATGATAAAGCGGAGTTCCTATCGCCTTATCATGCCTCTTCACATGGTCATTTATCGTCATGGACTTTTCTTGCTATGGACAACTTTGCTATGTGCTGCATGTGTGTGGAAGAGAAGACGAGGAACCACTCATATATATGGATGATTAGGCTTACAAATAACTTGGTACTATCAAAGATATGAATCTGCTTCATCCCAAAGTCATATTCTACTTTGCTACTTGATTGACTCTAGGGACAACTTTGCTATGTGCTGCATGTGTGGAAGAGAAGACGAGGAACCACTCATATATATGGATGATTAGGCTTACAAATAACTTGGTACTATCAAAGATATGAATCTGCTTCATCCCAAAGTCATATTCTACTTTGCTACTTGATTGACTCTATGGGACAGTATCCAGTGCTCGCTTACGTCCGTATGCATAAGCACATGCATGTTTCAAAACGCATGAATGCTTCATGCTTGGGCATACAAGCAATGGGATCAACGCGCGCTGGTGCTGTTAGCCTGTTACTCTCTACGACCTTTGTGTTGAAAATTTAAAGTGACACATATAGAGATTTAAGAATTATTTAGAAATAGTAATTGGATAGAGTAGGATAATTCTTATCGGCACACAAAAGACTGACTTGATGTTTTTCAGCCAATGTGTCACCGACTGGCGGGCTAGGGGGAGGAGTATGCGGGTGTCGCGCGCGTCCATATCGTGTCCAGGCCGATGCAAACGAGGCCTAAATTTGGGCCAGGAAAGGGTCAGGCGGCGGACAAAAAGTGGATGTGCGTCTGTTTGGGTCGCTGCGTTGGACCGACTTTTCTGTTGAGGAATTGGTAAAAAACTTGATGATGCATTATGGGCATACATAACTTCTTATAAGAATCCTATGCTTGTGTCTCCATATAAAATGGTCTATGGAAAAGCATGTCACTTACCTCTTGAGTTAGAACATAAAGCATATTGGAAAATTAAAGAACTTAACTATGATTTCAAACTTGCTAGTGAAAAGAGGTTATTTGATATTATCTCTCTAGATGAATGGAGAACTCAAGCTTATGAAAATGCCAAGTTGCTTAAAGAAAACGTTAAAAGATGGCATGATAGCAGAATCAAAAACGGAAATTCAAAGTAGGTGAGCATTTTCTGTTATACAACTCTCGTTTCGGATTCTTTGCAGGAAAGCTTCTCTCCAAATGGGAAGGACCATACATCATCGAAGAAGTTTATCGCTCCGGAGCTATCAAGATCAATAATGCCGAGGGCACTAATCCGAGGGTGGTCAATGGTCAACATTATATCTCAGGTACACATATTAATGTTGAAACTAACATTGTCCAAACTATCACACCGGAGGAACACATTAGAGAGACCTTCTGGAGTACTCGAGAAACATGAAAAAGGCTAGGTATGTTGATACGGTAAGTAAACCAACTACAAAAATTCCATAAAAAAATATTTTTGTCTGATTTGGAATATTAAAAAAAATAAAAAAAAAGAAATAGTCGAGAGGACCCATAAGGAGGTCACAAGGCACCTGGGTGCGGGCACGCCCTAGGTTCCTTGTGGGCCCCTCGTGTGCCTTCCCGACTCTGTTTTCTTTTGGAATAATTGTTCTGCAAGATTAAATTCTTTACATATACTCCCCGGATGTTTTGACCACCGTATCACAAGTTTCTCCTCTGTTCTTGTTTCGAGAAGTTTTTCTGGCAGATTTGGAGTGCTATGTCATCGCAAGAATCAGATGGAGAGAGCCATGTTTCCCACCTTACAACAAATCCTAGAATCTACGGTGATGTTGACCCTTACGGGTGGTCGATCGATGAGGAGGTGGAGGATGACTTGAGGAGGATGGACTCTACAAGAGAGGAGCAGGAAGAAACCTCGCTAACCCAACCTGGAGATATGCATGTGGAATTCAAGAAATCAAGCTTGCCGGATACGGTTAAACCTCCCAACACCCGATTTATTTCTGATCATAATTTAAGAAAGAGTGTTGCTTGATCTTCTTCAACAAGGGGGCATCGTTGGGTGGATGGTTCATTAAGCGTCACCGCAAAGCTTCGAAAAGAAATCATAGATCTTAAGCATCAATTTAATAAGCTCGAAGAGGAGAATCGCATCCTCAGGGGCATCATCACCAAGAATATCGCACCACCACCACCAAAGAAGGAGACTTGAGTACACGGGTATGGGCACCACCCTTAGCTTGGGCCAAGCTTGGGGGAGGTGCCTTGGTATCGTACCACCACCACTTTTATTATATTTACTTATCTTAGTTTGATCCATAGTTATTTCGTGATTTAGAAGAATAAAAGTTTGGTATGATCTATTTTCAAGGCTAGTTTCGTGATCTATCTATCTATGTAATCGAGTTGAGAGTTATATAATAAAGAGTAGTTTGAGTTTTTTTTCTTTACTTTTATGTTTCTATCTTAGCAATGAAAATAATTAAAAGATCATATGCTAATCCCATGGAAAGTAATGACCTTACATAAAAAGTATAAGTGGTAAAATTTATTGAAAGATGACAAACATAGTATTGGTCAATGGTACAATTCATGAAAGATTAGTAAAGGAAGAGAGGATTCACATATAAATACACTATCATGGACATTTTTTATGATTGTGATCCCCCATTAAATATTTTATGACAACTAGTTGATGTTGGACAAGGGAGACAATGTAATGAGTTATGTTTGCTCGTATTCACATAGAAGTTATATTGTCATGGATCCTCCAACATGTGGTGCTTGCTCGGTATCTTTTGCTAGCCAAAAATCCGCACCAAGTAGAGATACTTCTTGTGCATCCAATACCCTTGAACCCAGTTCCATGCCATGAGAGTCCACTATATCTACCTATGGATTGAATAAGATCCTTCAAGTAAGTTGTCATCGGTGCATAAAGCAATAAAAATAGATCCTAAATATGTTTGATCTTTTATTGTAAGGCAAAATAAGCTATGTACGATCTTGTGATGGTAAAGAAATAAAAGCGACAAACCGCATAATAAAGTTTGCTATCACAAGGGGAAATATAAAGTGACATTCCTTTACATTAAGGGCTTGCACATCCAAAAATAAAAGAGCATGACAACCTCTGCTTCCCTCTGTGAAGGGCCTATCGTTTACCTTTCTGTATTTACTTTTTATGCAAGAGTCAATAGTGTTCTTCTCTATTCCTTTTTCTCCTTGCAAGCATCATGTGGTGGGGAAAGATCTAGGCACATATATCCAATTGAATATGAGTGATCATGAGCTATTATTGTTGAAATTACCCTTGAGGTAAATAAGTTGGGAGGCGAAACTATAAGCCCCTATATTTCTATGTGTCTGACTGAAATTTTTGCTCCATATATATGTCGTGAGTGTTGATTTCCTGTATCTGCGTTGGTAATTCCCCGAAGAGGAGAGGATGATGCAGCACAACAACGGTAAGTATTCCCCTCAGTTATGAAACCAAGGTTATCAATCTAGTAGGAGAACCAAGCAACAGTACTATGTAAAAAACACCTGCACACAAACAACAAAAACTTGCAACCCAACGTGTAAGAGGGGTTGTCAATCCCTTCTCAGTATTGAGATAGATTAAATTGTATGAGATTGGATAAATAGATCTAGCAAAAACACAAAATAAAATACATCAAGAAAAAGTGCAGCAAGGTATTTTTGGTTTTAATATGATAGGAAATAGACCCCGTGTTGGGGATATTACCACTGGACGTAAACCTGCCAGGAGAGGCCGGGTTAACCCCATAAGTAGTTCATCTGTATCTGAAGTCCATGAAGACAGACGGTGACGCTTTATGAAGGCCCAGGGCCCAAAGCCGGTTTAAGGCCTGTAGACATAAACCGGCATTGATATGTAAACTTGTGTTATAAGATAGAAGTAGCAGAGACCGAGCCGGACACGATTATGAGCCGGCCTCGGGATTCTGTAAACCGACGGGCGTCAACCCATGTATATAAGGGGACGACCCGGTGGCGGTTCAAGGACAATAGACAACAACTCGAGACTCAGGCAAAGCGTATTCGCTCCCTGGTCATCGAAACCCCAGCAATTCCATCACAACTAGACGTAGGCTTTTACCTTCATCGTAAGGGGCCGAACTAGTATAAAACTCTCTTGCGTCCCTTGTCTGCTGTAACCCCTTTAAGTTAACCCGTAGCGATGGCTCCACGACTAAGTCCTTTCTCTAGGACATCTGCCGTGACAAAACCATGACAGTTGGCGCCCACCGTGGGGCTATCGCATGATGGTTTCAAGTTCTTGGAGGGCAACTTCGAAGGACTCAAGGGTTACTCTGTGGGCCGGATGACCAAGAGTCATCGCGGCAAGCTCTACATCGACGATGCAGGCTGGGGCCCCGAGGCCGGCTCAATTGAGTACGGGTACCAGGTCCCCTTTGGTGGCATACACGTTTTCATTGGCAAGATCGGCGAACCGGGCCCTGAGCCGGACATCTACACCGACCTCGTCGAAACGGCTCAGCGTGCGAGATCTGCCCGGGTCAAGCCTGTCATGAAGCGTGCCTTCGTGGGAGTTATCCATGGAGGGGAATCTGAGGATAGATCGGAATCTGGTGGTGAGACCGTCGTTTATTCCGGCGACGAGTCATCGACCGGAGAGACCGAGTCGTTATATCAGTTACAAGATGGCCGGATTGGGGGCTGTTCCGATGGCGACAGTATTCCGGACCCCTTAGATCTGCCAAACCAGGTTGCGATCTTCATGGCCGGTACGCAACCGGTGCTCCACTCTTCGACCGCAGCGGCGATGATTTCCGGATCGGCAGCGGCAACAGCGGCCGGGGCAGGAGACCCTGTGCGACCGCCAGCTCAGGTTCTATCTGATTTGTTTGACGCGTTGGCAACGCTGATGGCGGAGGTTAACCCGGCGGATCAGGATGCGCACAATGCGGAAATCGCGAAAGTGAAAGATCAGATCACCCAGGCCAAAGCCGACTTAGCAGCTGAGGATACCAGGATAGCCGCGGAGCGGGCCGCTTTGGATGCACAAGCTTACCGGATTATGCTGGATCAGAATGCGTCGAACGAAGTCCTGAAGAGGAGGCACCGATCTCGCCTGCCGCCGGTTTATGACGCTAGAAATCTCTTTAACACCCCAGGAGCAGGGACCAGTAATCCGCCGGTGGTAAACCGGGCGGAGGCACCTGGAGCAGGAGCGACGGTTCAGCCACGTTTGGTGGATCCGCCTCGTCAGAACAACATTGTAGCACCACATGTCCCCATGCCACCGGGTCATTATTCTAACCCGATGGACAACATTGTCGCTGCCGCTTCACGGCTGGCGGCCATCCCGATCGAAGGCGATTCTCCGGCGGCGGTCGAGACGCGTCGGGTTAAGGAGCTTCTTCAGACAGCCTTGGTTCAACAGGAGGCTTATTCATATAGTCGCGATCGGATTCATGCCACTCCCCGTCCAAGCCGGAGTTACAGCAGGCGTATGGATGAACCGGCAGTGTCAAGCAATGCACGGAACCGTGATCCGCCCCGTGGCAATAACCCGGCGGGTGGTGCTGGTGATGCTCAGGAGGTGGTGGACCGGGCTCGGGCACGCAGAGAGGCCGAGTTAGCGGCGCAGCATGAAACCCGTCAGCTTACTCCGGTTCGTCCAACCACATCGGTGGAACCAGGAGTTACCTCTAGTTCTTTGGGAGTGCCGTGTCTCGTCCCGGCGTTACGCAATGTGCGCCTGCCCAAGGATTTCAAGGGCCCGCGCAAGGTGCCGAATTACACCGCCGATTTATCCCCTAAAACATGGGTCAAAAGCTATGAGATGGCCATGGAGATGCTGTATGTGGATGATGCGGCATGTGCAAAATACTTCACCATGATGCTAGAAGGGACAACCCGCACTTGGTTAAAGAGCTTACCGGCTAATTCTATCAGGTCATGGGCCGAGTTGAGAGCCCGGTTTATTCAGAATTTCAAGGATACATGCAAGCAGCCCATGTCAATTGTGGACTTAGCTGCCTGTGTCCAGGAGGAAGGAGAGTCAACAACCCATTGGGTGCGCCGGGTTTCGGAGATTTTGCATTCATTGGACCGCATCAACGCTGACACCGCAGTTTTAACATTGGAAGGCAATTGCCGGTTTGAACCCTTGAAGTTGAAGTTGGGACGGCTCAAACGTCATTGTAATGACATGGGAACCCTCATGGATGCACTGGTGAAGTATGCCGACTCTGATAGTACCAAGGATCCCGAGTCTGATGATGATAAGACAGGGAAGGGAAAGAAGAGCGGCAACGCCAAGGGGCAGCACCACAACCCGGCGGGTCATGGAAACGGCGGCAAGCGTAAGGCGGACCACGGTTTAGACTTTGTGGCTAATACTAATACACATGACAAGGGCCAGGGGCATAAGGGTAAACCACCCCAGCGCGGTGGAAGGCCAAGTCCTAATCCGGACCGTTTGTCTTATCTGTTGAACCAGCCCTGTCCAAAGCATGGGACGAAGGAGGACCCGTCCACGCACCTCTGGAAAGATTGTTACATCATGCAAGAGTTCAAAAATTCTGATTCTTTCCGGTATGATCATGGACCAGGAGGCGGTTCGGGCCCCGGCTCTCATGGGCCAATTTATGGCGGAGGAAATTCCGGTTCAGCCACAGTAATCAGGGTGGACATAACAATCAAAGTAATCAGGGTAACCAAGGTCGCTATAATCATCAGGGCAATCAGCAGCAGCAGCAGTCGGGTCACCAGAGCAACCCGAAGCAGTTGAATAGCAGACAGTATCATGTCTTCACCACTAGCTTGGACAGGCGCGATCAGAAGCTTCGTAAAAGGGCGGTGAATGCCATTCAACCGGCGGTCCCCCGATACTTACGCTGGTCTGAACATCATATTGTGTGGATTCGAGAGGATCATCCACCCCGGATTGATAATCCGGGTCATCTGGCGTTGGTGGTGGCACCTCAGGTGGGAGGCTATAAGTTCACCAAGGTACTCATGGACGAAGGGAGTAGTATCAATATCCTTTATCATGAAACTTTCCGTCGCATGGGGTTAACAGATAAAAATCTTAAACCGTCCAACACGGTGTTCCATGGTGTGGTGCCTGGTAAATCGGCTTATCCTATTGGTAAGATAGATCTGGAGGTGGCTTTTGGAGATGAGCATGACTCAAGATCAGAAACTTTGACCTTTGAAGTGGTGAAAATCAAAAGCTCGTATCATGCCCTATTTGGACGGCCAGCTTATGCTAAGTTTATGGCACGGCCTTGTTATGTCTATCTGGAGCTCAAGATGCCAGGTCACAAGGGAACTATAACCGTGCATGGGAGCCGCAAGATTGCTCTGGAGTGTGAAGAAGGTGATGCGGCTTATGCTGAGTCGGTTTGTGCAACAGAAGAGTTGAAGTTTTACAAGGACAATGTTGATCCGGCAGATATGACTTCGTTGAAGAAACCAACTATAGAGCATGATCCGACCCTGAAGTTTAAATCGGCTGATGAGACTAAGCTTGTTGACTTCGTGCCTGGCGATTCGTCCAAGCAGTTTAGCATTAGCACTAACTTGGATCCGAAATAGGAAAGCGCGCTCATTGAGTTCATCCGTGAGAATCGGGACATCTTTGCATGGAAGCCTTCTAACATGCCAGGTGTACCGAGAGAACTCGCTGAGCACACTCTCAATGTTGATCCCAAGTATAAACCGGTCAAGCAGTTTCTCCACCGGTTTAATGAAGAAAGACGCAAGGCTATTGGAGAAGAAGTAGCCAAACTCTTGGCGGCTGGATTTATCGTTGAAGTATTCCATCCTGAGTGGTTGACTAATCCGGTGCTGGTCCTCAAGAAGAATGGCACTTGGCGTATGTGTGTAGACTACACAGATCTCAAGAAAGCTTGTCCAGAAGATCCTTTTGCCCTTCCCCGTATTGATCAAATTATTGATGCTACGGCGGGTTGTGAGCGTTTAAGCTTTTTGGATGCATATTCTGGTTATCATCAGATCAAAATGGCAGTTAAGGACCAGGAGAAGACAACCTTCATAACTCCCTTTGGAGCCTTCTGCTATGTGTCCATGCCCTTTGGGCTCAAGAGTGCCCATGCGACTTATCAACGGTGTGTGCAGAATTGTCTTCATAAACAGATAGGCCACAATGTTCACGCCTATGTGGATGATATTGTGGTAAAATCAAGGAAGAAGGAGACACTGATTGATGACTTGAAGGAAACCTTTGATAACCTGTGGGTTTATAAAATGATGCTTAATCCGGCCAAGTGTGTCTTTGGTGTACCTGCAGGCAAGCTCTTGGGCTTTTTGGTGTCTAACAGGGGCATTGAAGCTAATCCGGAAAAGATCAAAGCCATCACCTCCTTGGCTAAACCAAAGTGTATCAATGATGTTCAACGCCTGGCAGGCGGATTGCCGCGTTGAGCCGGTTTGTCAGTCGCCTTGGCGAGAAGGCCATCCCTTTGTATCAGATGCTGAAGAAAATGGATAACTTCGTCTGGAGTGACGCCGCTAATGAAGCATTTGAGGACTTAAAGCGGCAACTAGCTAATCCGCCGATTCTCGCTGCTCCGGTTGACAAAGAACCATTGTTGCTATATGTGGCAGCTAACGCTCGGGCTATTAGTGTGGCTATTGTGGTGGAGCGCAAGGAGGCAGGAAAGGAATATCCGGTTTAGCGGCCGGTTTACTATATCAGTGAGGTACTTATTGAGTCCAAGCAGAGGTACCCGCATTGGCAAAAATTGGTGTACGGGGTTTTCATGGCAAGCCGGAAGCTTAAGCAGTATTTCCAAGGTCATCCCATCACGGTGGTCAGCTCTACTCCTTTGGGGGATATAATCCAGATCAGGGAAGCAACTGGCCGGATTGCTAAGTGGGCTATCGAGCTCGGGCCTCATGGGTTGAAATACATACCCCGAACGGCGATCAAATCTCAGGCACTTGTGGATTTCATCAATGATTGGACAGAATTACAAGCGCCAGAGGAGAAGCCGGATCATACTTATTGGACTATTCATTTTGATGGGTCCAGGCAATTGGAGGGCTCGGGGGCTGGAGTCGTATTAACTTCCCCACGAGGTGATAAGTTTTGTTATGTTCTCCGTTTAATGTTCCCTTGCACTAACAATGCAACTGAATATGAGGCTTTACTCCATGGTGTTCGGATGGCTAAGGAGATGAACCTAAGCCGTGTTAAGTGCTTCGGTGACTCGGATCTGGTGGCTCAACAAGTGTCCGGCACTTGGGATTCCAAGGACCCACTAATGGCAGCATATCGTCGTGAGGTGGATATTGTTGCAGGTCACTTTAAAGGTTATCAGGTGGATCATGTGGACCGGCGGAAGAATGAAGCGGCGGACGCTTTAAGCCGCCTGGGTTCCCAACGTAAACCGGTTCCACCTAATGTCTTCCTGGATGTTTTGCATAATCCGTCCGTCAAGCTCCCTGGTGAAGAGGATTTGGCTGTTCCTGATCCGGAGGCTCAGTTGGTGGCGGCCCTTCATGTTATCCCGGATTGGACGGTTCCATATCTGGCGTACATGAACCGGGGCGAGTTACCAGAGGATGAAACTCTGGCCAGGCAGATAATCCGGCGGTCCAAGTCCATGACTATTATCAATGGAGAGTTACATCATTGCAGTGTGACAGGGGCATTTCAACGCTGTGTGTCTCCTGAGGAAGGCCGTGAAATTTTGCGTGAGATCCACGAAGGAGATTGTGGTCACCACGCCGGTTCAAAATCTTTGGTGGCCAAGGCGTTTTGTCACAGTTTCTATTGGTTGACAGCTCATGCTGATGCCGAGGACTTGGTCAAAAGATGTGATGGCTGTCAGAAATTCTCAAGACGCGCTCATGTACCGGCTCAAGAATTGAGGATGATTCCAATCACCTGGCCGTTTACAACTTGGGGGCTGGATATGGTTGGGCCTTTCAAGAGGTCCAAGGACAAGAAGACCCACCTTTTGGTGGCGGTTGATAAGTTCACGAAGTGGGTGGAGGCAGAGCCAGTTAGTAAGTGTGACGCAGCCACCGCGGTTCAATTCATCAAAAGGTGATCTTCCGATTTGGCTTTCCACACAACATTATAACAGACAATGGTACCAATCTGTCAAAAGGTGCCATGAAGGAGTTCTGTCAACGTGAGCACATCCGGCTTGACGTGTCATCAGTGGCTCACCCACAGTCTAATGGTCAAGCGGAGAGGGCCAATCAAGAGATCTTGAGAGGCATCAAACCCCAGCTTATGGTTCCTTTGCAATGGACGCCGGGTTGTTGGGTTGAGGAGTTACCTTCTGTGTTGTGGAGCATCAATACCACACCCAACAGATCGACACGATACACACCATTTTCATGGTTTATGGAGCGGAAGCAGTTCTTCCTAGTGACATCCGTCATGACTCGCCTCGTGTAGCGGCATATGTTGAAGCTGACAACGAGAAGGCACGGCAGGAAGCTCTTGACCTGTTAGATGAGGAACGTGACATGGCGGCAGCCCGTTCGGCGATTTATCAGCAAGATCTGCGTCGTTATCATAGCCGCCGGGTTAGAACCAGAACCTTTTAAGAAGGTGATTTGGTGCTTCGGCTCATCCAGGATCAGACGGATATGCACAAGCTATCCCCCCTGGGAAGGACCCTTTGTGGTCAGCAAGAATCTACACAACGGGTCGTACTACCTAATCGATGTTCGAGAGCACAAAGACTCACGTAAATTGGAGGAGGAGACCAACCGACCGTGGAATATTGCTCATCTTCGGCCTTACTATACTTGAGCTATAGGCTCTGCTTATGTACATATTATGACAATGTATATATTATGATCAATATAATAAACCGGAACCTCGGCTAAAGCGGGGTATCTGTTGTTTTTCTTACATCATGTGTGGTTACATGGAGCTTACAAAGCGGCGTCCGGTTTACCCCTTGATTTAGCTTCTCTAGCTTTATATTGCATCACTTGGGGGCTTGGTCGTATCCGAACCATAGCTACACCTCTTGATCGGTGCAATGCCACAACATCACTTGGGGGCTTGGTCGTATCCGAACCATAGCTACACCTCTTGATCGGCGCAATGCCATAGCATCACTTGGGGGCTTGGTCGTATCCGAACCATAGCTACACCTCTTGATCGGCGCAATGCCACATCATCACTTGGGGGCTTGGTCGTACCCGAACCATAGCTACACCTCTTGATCGGCGCAATGCCACAGCATCACTTGGGGACTTGGTCGTATCCGAACCACAGTCACACCTCTTGATCGGCTCAAAGCCACATCAATCTGGGGCCAAAGAGAGTATTGTAAAACAACAGCTCAAACATAGGCACCCACTGAGCACAGCTCACAATGTTGCTTGGGAATTCTTTGCTGTTGAATTTAGGGCCTGGCAGCCCGTGAAAAGCCTCGACTACAACGGTTTTCATTTGCCTTTTGCTAAGTTTTCTTTGTTTTCATAAGATTTGTGATGCTTTTAAACCGGTGTTTATCAACCCGGTTAGGCTGTCAACTACAAGTTGTCAGTACACGATCAAATTATAATCCGGAGACTATCAGCCCGGTCTGGTTTTGACTCAAAGTCACCAGTATGGAATAAGCCGGTGTTTATCACAACCGGGACCGTTTTATTGTAAACCGATATCATATAACAGGAGTTACTTATCCTCTAGAGTAGGGTTATGGCCCTCACTACAAAGTTGGTCAGCCAACATCATGCCTAAAGGTCCCAGGTATCATATATTTCCATATTTGGTTATCTTTTACAACCTTGGTTATAAACCGTGGTCATGTATATATTTGGGTATCATGACCCGCCCGGTGGTAAACCGCCAGGGCGCTTTAAGCTTCTTATCTGCAGGAACAACTTGAATAAATAGCTATGGATTATGAACATCATATCTTAAAGCATGGCGGATTAACACGCATCAGTTGCAGATAAATATGCACGAAGGCATAACAGACCAAGTGTTTTAACTAGCCTATTACAAGGCGTTTCAGTGCCCAAAGGGATAATTGTTTCTCAATAAGCATTGCAACACATGGAAGACTAAACCGGCCCCCGGATTATGATTGCTTATCAGCTTGACCTGACGGCCGCGGATCATCTTTCACCGGTTCATCTTCTTCGTCTCTACCCAGCGGCTGGAAGTTAACAGTTGTCCAGTCGATCCCAGTTAAAGCTTGGAACACAGATTCGTCGCTTATAAGGGTTGACGGTTCAATATCGGGGGCATAAGTGTGCGTACGGATTGGAGGGATCAGATTTTGCGCTTCCAGAATTGGTGCAGCAACCCGTCTGTTCTTGTCATCATAACTTGCCTGATAGTATGAGAGATCAGCTTCTTCAGCCAATTGACAAGCCAGTGGACGTACTTCTCGGTTTATGGCGCGGAGATCCTCCTGGCCAAATTCCGATCTGTCTTCTTTTAAGCTTGGGAAGCCTTTAGCCACGTCCACCGGATCAAGATCAGGCACCCACGCCTTTGCCTGGGTTAGAGCGGTCAGAGCTCCGCCCCTTTCCGAAGCTTTCTTTAGTTCTTCAACCCGGGCAGGCAGCATGGATAGCCTTTCTAAGGTGTCCTTGATCAATGTTGGTGGAGGTTTATTGTGTGAAGCGGTGCAGATGATCCGCTGCACACCGGTATACAGCTGCTCTATCAGAGTATAGGCCGCTTTCAATTTCTTCTGTACGTCGGAGCCCAGATGGCTAATACGAGTTCCTGCATCATTATAAATGTCAGTAAACCAGCAACACATGGGAAGATATGTTGAAAGTATAAAGCAAGGATGCTTACCAAACACAGCAGCGGTCATCGCATGTACTTGCCGCTTTACACCAGTCAGCTTGTCTACCACCGGTTTGAGAGCTGCCTCTGCGTCTTCAACTCTTTTCTGCAAAGCGGATTTCTCTGTGTTCCAATCCGCCCGCTCCTTGTTGAAGCTCTCCTTTAGCTTTTCCATAGCGGCTAAGGCGCTCGTCAGCTCATCTTTTGCCTTGGAAGCTTCGGCCTGTTGGGACTCGATATTTTCTTACAGATCGGCGATTTGAGATTCCTTTTTGCTCAGCTCAGCCTATAAAGAGACAGATATATAATGAGCTGACAGTACATATTTGAAGTACCAAACACATAACAAGTTATGCCCTTAGTACTTGGGGGCTAATGCATATTTGCTCTTAATCAGAAATTTTTACAAGTCCCAAGCACAATACAAGTATTAAGCTTGGCACTTGGGGGCTAATGTGTATTTGCTCATAAAATGCTGATATGGGAATTCTTCTACAAAGTCCCGGTTCATCTTTATAAAGTTAAACCGGCCCTTGGGGGCTACATCAGTGAAGTTAAGATGCATTGTTGCAAACATGAAATTGTTACTAAGTCCCGGTTTAAATTGGTATCTTAAATCGTCACTTGGGGGCTACTGGAGTTGATAAGCTGCAATTAAATATAAGAGAGAAACACTTATGAAAGGTACCTGATATCGCTCCTTCATCATATTTACCAAACCGGCTTCATAGTCACGGCTGGTGTACAGACGGTTCAGGAAGCCAGAGTGAAGGTCTTGAGCATTCAGATGGGCATAATTTGACAAATCGGCGTTCCATTTGCCTTTGCCAATTGCAGAGAGCTCATCTTTGGCAGTATGCTTTGACAAAACGACAGGGCTGCCCGGAGCGGTATGGCCAGTGCCAGTAATCATAATGTCATCATCTTTGTCATCAGCAGCCGTTACTGGGGTTGGCGGTTTGTCAGTATTCTTAACTGGTCTTGCCGGTTTATTGTCAGTTCGGACAGGGCTGGTTGGCTGGTCAGCATGGCTTGTGGTGTCAACTTCCGCCTGCTCAGCAACGAAGTCATGATCTTGAGGCGGTGGGTCATTCAGTATGGCATCAATGTTGGTCTCTTTAGGATCTGGAGTTTTCTCCGGTTCAACAGCCATGTCTTCATCAGCCGGTTTATTCAACCGAGCTTTCTTGCTGGGTCTGGGCTTGGCGTTGAGAAAAATAAGCATAAGGATCAGTACAGTATATCAAAATAGCAACATCAAGGATAACAACAAGTGTATAGATCACCCAAGAACCGTTTTGAGGGGTGGAAGTTTTGTGGCCGATGACTTGCCAGAAGATGAGTGAGAAGTACCCCGATAATTTGAATCAGACGGGTTAAGAGGCTGGCGGAAACAACCTGCTTTGGGGCATGAAGTATCAACGGGATAAGAGACCTCTGATCGGCGTTTCCGAACCGGACTGTTCGGTAAACCGGCAGAGGTAACTACCTGGCCGCTGTGCCGGGTTGTGCGGCGAGCCTCGTGCTGCTATGTCTTCAAAAGAAAGTTTGGGTCCAAGTAAGCAAGGGGGTGAGAAAATTTTACTTACCGGTTTGCTCGACGGATTTTCGATGTCGGCAGAGGATCTGTATCGGAGAAAAGAATGATTACCTCTACATCGTCAGCATGACTGCCTTCAGCGTCGTCCTGATAATAATCATTGTCAATGAGGTCTACGAAAAATGAACCAAGAGAGTCAAGTTCTACCTCTGGTTCCAGATTACCCACATCGTCATCAGCTGGTAGGTCGGAGGATGCAGTGGTCCTTCTCTTGGCAGGTTTTTTAACGACTCTGGTCTTTGGACGAACTGGCTTGACCGGTTTGTCTTGCGGCTTTGCCGGTTTGTCTTGTGATGGTTTCTTGTTCCAGAACGGATCATCACCCTGTCACAAAATAATCACACTTTCAGAGAATATTTGGAGAGAAGCAACTTCAGATAAAAAGATTATATGATTCTTACAGCTGGTGGTTTGTTGAAGGTGCAGAAAGGGAGTAGTCCGGTTTGGGCACAGACAGCCTCCGGTTAGTTCAGTATCTTTTTTACAGCCTCAGTGACTTCTGCATCTGTAAGCTGAATGTCAATGTGCCGCTGAGCATCCTTCAAACTCCCCGTATACTCACACATCAAACCGGAGCGCCGACTTAAGGGCAGAATACTCCAGCTTATCCAACAACGAGCAAGATCAACTCCTGTCAAACCATTTGCCATGAAGGCTCTGAGCTTTGATAATTGAGGAGCATAGTTGGCCCTTTCTCTTGCAGTCAACCTCTGAGGAAAAGGATGTGTGTTGCTCAGGCGTTCAGGGTGGTAACCCGGCAGGGGTTTTTCGTCAGATGGAGAGGTATCCATGCAATAAAACCAAGTCTGGTTCCACTCTTTGGGGTGACTGTAGAGTTTGGGATGAGGGAAGGTGACTCCTTTCCTTTTCTGAACTGCCATTCCACCCAGTTCCGTATTGGGTCCATCCGAGAACTCTGTGCGATGGTTTAAGTGAAAGAAATCCCTAAACAGTTCGACTGTAGGTTCCTCTTGCAGGTAAACCTCACAGAAGACTTGGAAGTGGCAGATGTTGGTCACAGAATTGGGACTGATGTCTTGAGGGCGCAGCTGAAAATTGGCTAGTACATCTCGGAAAAATTTCGAACCGGGAGGGCTAAAACCTCGACTCAGATGGTCAGCAAACACGACTACCTCTCCGTCCTTGGGTGTAGGAGGATTTTCCGGGCCAGGGACCCTCCAGTGGATGACATCTTTCTTGGTTAAAGCGCCCGTTTTAACAAGATTGTTTAACTGTTCTTCGGTTACTCGAGAAGGAGCCCAATTGCATTCATAGACTTGCTTGGCCATGGCAATGAAATATCTGAAACATGATTATTGCCGGTTTAAGATTTACAAAGGTCAACTATACAGCGGTATAAGGATGTAAGCATCATGTTAAACCGGAATTGGTTATTGGTAAACCGGAGTCTGACAATTGAAACAGTACAATGATGAATGCATTGGCGGTTCAACAGGGGACTAATGATATCTACTGGGTCATCATTCTGTATATGAAGTTAAACCACCCAATCTGGTATTGAAAATGTATAAGTGAAGGAAGAAAGAAGTTTCACATCTTGCCAGGGTAATTTCAGATCTACCGCGCATTGGAAAAACAAAATATATTCTGACCTAATTTCCAGCGTGTTAAAGGTTCACCAAGTTTAGATGAGTTGGATATCAAGCAGGTGCCTTAACAAGAAGAAAGGATTCTAAACTACAAAAGGCGCTGAAAATAGTCAGATCTAACCGGCCATTCGTGCTACCGAAGGAAGAACAGCTTCAAGCTATGAAGAACACCGAACCCTAATGGCGGATCTAGGGCGAGAAGAAGAGGGACTTACTGGTGCAGGAGGAAGCAGCAGAGGATCACCGCTTTTCTATGGTACGATCAGGTTGATGCAGCGGCCTTTGTCGAAGCAGAGGTGAAGGACGACGACGGCGGCAGAGCTTGAGGGTCGGTCGGCGCGAGGAAGACGACGACGCGAAGAGGCACGAGGGGGGAAATGGAAAGACCCCCTGGCCCTATTTATAAGGGCAGAAAGATAAGCGTCAGGCGCGAGAATCTCGAGGAGCCTAAATTTTGGATATGAGGCGGAGCTGTCGCCTCAATTGTCGGAGGCTCATTAATGAAGGTGGATTATACACAGTTTTAAATAACAGGTGATGTCACGCCGGTTTACCATGGTCCTAGAAGATGATGTCATGGCGGTTTACAAGATTATGTGAAGATGTTGAAGAAGAAATTTTCTTAAGTATTGAGGATTGACATGAACCAGTTCAAATCAATCTGGGGCCTAATGTTGGGGATATTACCACTGGACGTAAACCGTCCAGGAGAGGCCGGGTTAACCCCATAAGTAGTTCATCTGTATCTGAAGTCCATGAAGACAGACGGTGACGCTTTATGAAGGCCCAGGGCCCAAAGCCGGTTTAAGGCCTGTAGACATAAACCGGCATTGATATGTAAACTTGTGTTATAAGATAGAAGTAGCAGAGACCGAGCCGGACACGATTATGAGCCGGCCTCGGGATTCTGTAAACCGACGGGCGTCAACCCATGTATATAAGGGGACGACCCGGCGGCGGTTCAAGGACAATAGACAACAACTCGAGACTCAGGCAAAGCGTATTCGCTCCCTGGTCATCGAAACCCCAGCAATTCCATCACAACTAGACGTAGGCTTTTACCTTCATCGTAAGGGGCCGAACTAGTATAAAACTCTCTTGCGTCCCTTGTCCGCTTTAACCCCTTTAAGTTAACCCGTAGCGATGGCTCCACGACTAAGTCCTTTCTCTAGGACATCTGCCGTGACAAAACCACGACACCCCGGGGCCGTAGATTTCACTAGAGGCTTCTCTCAAGAAAATAGCATACGGTGGGTAAGCGAATTACTGTTGGGCAATTGATAGAAAAGCGAGTAATCATGACGATATCCAAGGCAATGATCATGTATATAGGCATCACGTCCAAGATTAGTAGACCGACTCCTGCCTGCATCTACTACTATTACTCCACACACCGACCGCTACCCAACATGCATCTAGTGTATTAAGTTTATGGAAAAACGGAGTAATGCAATAAAAACGATGACGTGATGTAGACAAGATCTATTCATGTAGGAATAGACCCCATCTTTTTATCCTTAATGGCAATGATCCATGCATGTCATGTATCCTTCTGTCACTGAGATTGGGCACCGCAAGATCGAACCCATCACAAATCACCTCTTCCCATGGCATGAAAAATCAATCTAGTTGGCCAAACCAAACCAAAGTTTCGGAGAAGAAATACGAGGCTATAAAAATCATGCATAAGAGAGTTCAACAAAGACTCAAATAACATTCATGGATAAAACTGATCATAAACTCACAATTCATCGGATCCCAACAAACACACACCACAAAAAGTCATTACATCAAATAGATCTCCAAGAACATCGAGGAGAACATTGTATTGAAGATCAAAAAGAGAGAAGAAGCCATCTAGCTACTGCCTATAGACCAGTAGGTCTGTGGTGAACTATTGGTACGTCTCCAACGTATCTATACTTTTTGATTGTTCCATGCTATTATATTATCTGTTTTGGATGTTTTATATGCATTAATATGCTATTTTATATTATTTTTGGGACTAACTTATTAACCCAGAGCCCAGTGTTAGTTTATGTTTTTCCCTTGTTTTTGAGTTTCGTAGAGAAGGAATATGAAACAGAGTCCAAACGGAATAAAACATTCGCGATAATTTTTCTTGGACCAGAAGACACCTACGAGACTTGGAGTTGAAGTCAGAAGACCCACGAGACGAGGACAAGCCGTAGGGGAGCACCCTATGGGGGGTGCCCCTGGCTTGTGGCCCCCTCGGGAGTCCACCGACCTCCTTCTTCGTCCTATAAATTCATATATATTCGCAAACCCTCAGAACAAGCCACAAAAATACTTTTCCGCCGCCGCAACCTTCTGTTCCCGTGAGATCCCATCTTGGGGCCTTTTCTGGCGATCTGCCGGAGGGGGATTCGATCACTGAGGGCATGTACAACAACCCTATTGCCCTTCCGATGAAGCATGAGTAATTTATCTCAGACCTACAGGTCCATAGCTAGTAGCTAGATGGCTTCTTCTCTCTCTCTCTCTATGATCTTCAATACCATGTTCTCCTGGATGTTCTTGGAGTTCTATCCGATGTAATCTTCTTTTGCGTTGTGTTTGTCGAGATCTGATGAATTGTGGATTTATGATCAGATTATCTATGAATATTATTTGAATCTCCTCCGAATTCTCATATGCATGATTTGATATCTTTGTATTTCTCTTTGAATTATCGGTTTTGTTTGACCAACTAGATTGGTATTTCTTGCAATGGGAGAGGTGCTTAGTTTTGGGTTCAATCTTGCAGTGTCCTCACCTAGTGACAAAGTTGGGTAGCGAGGCACTATTGTATTGTGGCCATCAAGGATAAAAAGATGGGGTTTTCATCATATTGCTTGAGTTTATCCCTCTACATCATGTCATCTTAATTAAGGCGTTACTCCATTCTTTATGAACTTAATACTCTAGATGCATGCTGGATAGCGGTCGATGTGTGGAGTAATAGTAGTAGATGCAGGCAGGAGTCGGACTACTTGCCACGGACGTGATGCCTATATGCATAATCATTGCCTTGGATATTTTCATAACTTTGCGCTTTTCTATCAATTGCTCGACAGTAATTTGTTCACCCACCGTATTATTTGTCTTCATGAGAGAAGCTTCTAGTGAAACCTATGGCCCCTGGTCTTTTACGTTCTAGCAATCTTTTATACCTATCTCTATCAGATCTCACCTTTGCAATTGACCATGAAGGGATTGACAACCCCTTTATCTCGTTGGGTGCAAGTGTTTGATTGTTTGTGCAGGTGCATAGACTGGGGACTTGCTTGTACCTCCAATAGGATTGATACCTTGGTTCTCTAACCGAGGGAAATACTTATCTCTACTTTGTTGCATCACCCTTTCCTCTTCAAGGGAAAAACTAACACAAGCTTAAGAAGTATCAAGAAGGATTTCTGGCGCCATTGCCGGGGAGGTCTACATCAAGCCTACCAAGTATGCATCATAAACTCTCATCTCTTGCATTACATTATTCGCCATTTGCCTCTCGTTTTCCTCTTCCCCACTTCTAAAATGATTTTTAGAAAAACACAAAAAGATTTGCCTTTTTATTCGCCCTTCTTCCGTTTGTCTTTTCGTTTTCCTTTTGGTTTCTTGTGTGCTAGATCGGTTTGTTGCCATCATGTATGAATCAGGGGAGGTTATTGTTGAAAATTTTGAGAATATTGCAGGCATAAATCTTGAGGAAAAACTTGATGCTTGTTCTTTGGATAACGAAACTAAAAACCCTCCTAATTATAAAGCGAAAACTTTTCATGTAGGAGACGGTAATATTATTGGGAAAAGTGTTATTCAAGAATTCTTTGATTGTACAGGAACAATGCCTATTAATAAGAGTTCTATTCTTCATGATACAAATTGTTATGCGGATGCTATTGTAATGCTCATTGATAAATTAGAGAGAAAATTCGTGCACATCCATCCCACTTTGCAAAAGGTGTTTTACGAACTCCCCAATATTAATCATCCGAAAGCCAAAAAGATTGCCACTATTATCCTTATGCGGGAAGTTGATTTTATAATACAAGAGGCTAGGGAAAATTTTGCTTTCTATAATAATGGTATTGAACATCCTCCTATTGAAGAAATTCTCCATGATAAAGAAACTTTGCGTAGTTTGGAATCTAGAGATTATCAATCTTACAGTAACAATCTTAGGAGGAGAGTTCCCTACTCAGAAATTACCCAAACTATGTACCTTGAAACTTATGATAAATTTGATTGGATAACTAGGGGAATTTATGTAGGATTCAATGATGATTGGTTAGAAGATAAGATTAGGGAACCTTTAAAAATGAGATAGATATTTTATATGATGATATTTATGGAGATGATCCGGATTATGGGTTTATGAATGTCAAAGTTACCAATCAAAGTCCTTTTCATGAATTAAGTTCATCCACTAGAAGGGAAAAGAAAGAAATAAAGGATTTGCTAAAAAGGGTTTTGGAAGATTTTGTCAGGAAAGAGTTGCATGCCAATACCTAGATCTATTGCAATATGCCTAGCTAGGGGCGTTAAACAACATCGCTTGTTGGGAGGCAACCCAATTTTTATATTTGTGTTTTTTGTTTTTTCTACTGTTCTTGAATAAAATACACATTGTTACCTCTGTATTATTGTGTTTTGCTATTTTAATTAGTGTTTGTGCCAAGTAAGACCTTTGGGATGGCTTACTGTGATTGTTGAATTGATCTTGCCGAAAAACAAAAAACTTTTGCACCCAGTAAAATAATTTTCATAATTCACAGATGCGCGATAAAATACTGATTCTTTTTGCACAAGATTGATATACAAATAGCCCATGTTGTCCTAATTTTTCAGAATTTTTGGAGTTACATAAGTATTCGAAGTTTACAGATTGCTACAGACTGTTCTGTTTTTGACAGATTCTGTTTTCTATGTGTTGTTTGCTTATTTCGATGAATCTATGGGTAGTATCGGGGGGTATGAACCATGGAGAAGTTGGAATACAGTAGATATTACACCAATATAAATAAAGAATGAGTTCACAACAGTACCAAAAGTAGTGATTTTATTTTCTTATACTAACGGATCTCATGAGTTTTCTGTTGAGTTTTGTGTCGTGAAGTTTTCAAGGTTTGGGTAAAAGATTTGATGTACTATAGAATAATGAGTGGAAAGAGCCTAAGCTCGGGGATGCCCGAGGCACCCCAAGGTAATATCCAAGGACAACCAAGAGCCTAAGCTTGGGGATGCCCCAGAAGGCATCCCCTCTTTCGTCTTCAATCCATCGGTAAATTTACTTGAGGCTATATTTTTATTCACCACATGATATGCGTTTTGCTTGGAGCGTCTTGTATGATATGAGACTTTGCTTTTTAGTTTGCCACAATCATCCTTGCTGTACACACCTTTTGAGAGGGACACGCATGAATCGTGAATTTATTAGAATACTCTATGTGCTTCACTTATATCTTTTGAGCTAGGCAATTTTGCTCTAGTACTTATATCTTTTTAGAGCACGGCGGTGGTTTTATTTTATAGAAATTGTTGAACTCTCTTGCTTCACTTATATTATTTTGAGAGTCTCTAAACAGCATGGTAATTTTCTTTGGTTATGAAAATTTAGTCCTAATTAATATGATGGGCATCCAAGAGGGATATAATAAAAACTTTCATATCAAGTGCATTGAATACTATATGAAGTTTGATTCCTTATATATGATTGTTTTGAGATATAAAGATGGTGATATAAGAGTCATGCTAGTGAGTAATTGTGGATTGGTAGAAATATTTGTGTTAAAGTTTGTGATTCCCGTAGCATGCACGTATGGTGAACCGTTATGTTATGAAGTCAGAGCATGATTTATTTGTTGATTGTCTTCCATATGAGTGGCGGCCGGGGACGAGCGATGGTCTTTTGCTACCAATCTATCCCCCTAGGAGAATGCGTGTATTACTTTGTTTCGATAGCTAATAGACTTTTGCAATAAGTATGTGAGTTCTTTATGACTAATGTCGAGTCTATGGATTATACACACTCTCACCCTTCCACCATTGCTAGCCTCTCTAGTACCGCGCAACTTTCGCCGGTGCATTACACCCACCATATACCCTTCCTCGAAACAGCCACCATACCTACCTATTATGGCATTTCCATAGCCATTCCGAGATATATTCCCATGCAACTTTCACCGTTCCGTTTATTATGACACACTTCATCATTGTCATATTGCTTTGCATGATCTTGTAGTTGACATCGTATTTCTGGCAAAGCCACCATTCATATTTTTTTATACATTTCACTCGTCAGTCATTGCACATCCCGGTACACCGCTGGAGGCATTCATATAGTGTCGGTGCAACAAACCCTAGGCCCGTTGCCCAGACTGTGCACATGCACGGAAACAAGATCACAACACCAAGGTCAGACTAAAGCACAAGAGATTAGTTCTTCGAGGGACCGACGTGCAGCATAAGAAGATCAAGAAGAGCCAGAAGAGTAAGATACTGCTAAGGGAGAAACCACCCTTGCCGGGCAGGCGAGCCTGGCAAGGACGGGGTCACGCCCGGAAGCGCGCCTTCGAATTGTCCCGGCAGGCCTGTCGGGGCTTACGGAGGCAGAACCACCTCACCGCACCACCTCATCACGATGCACGTCGTCGATCGGTGGAGTTTCAAGCTCCAAAGTGACTAAGTGGCTGCTATTTTCCACATGGTGGCCACTTCCTAAAGGAAATCCCTACAAGCGACACCCGTCCTGCGACGTGTCAAGCAAGCAGACGCCAAGCTGGGAAAATAGCCCGACAGGACCTGCCGGGCAAGCTACAATGTGACATTGAGCGGCGCATTTAGTGCGCTCTGTCAGCCTGCAGAGTTAGGTATGATAGCACTGTTTGCTATCTAATCAGTGCATAATGACTGATTTGCCACTGTGGGGACCCCTTTGTCTATAAAAGGAGGCCCAAGGCAACCGTAGAAAGGGTTGGCTGATCCATCCTCACACATACTCATACGCGCATAGCCGCTTGCACCCCGAGGCAACCCTGCCGGGCAAGCGTGTTGCGCTCACCACCATTTTTTCCACCATCAATCCACCAAAGCAGGAGTAGGGTTTTACGCCTCATGGCGGCCCGAACCTGGGTAAAGACTGCCCGTGTGATCTCTGCCGTGCTGTTCCACTCTCCTCTGCTCTTTGTGCAATGTGACATCCCCCTGCCGAACCAGCAAGGGACCCTTGGTCCCATAGGTGGCCGTGGTTTCCCGCGACATCTTTGGCGTGCCAGGTAGGGGGATCACTTGCTTGAAGCTGAAAGCGTTAGCACCGCGTCATCTTCATCGCCATTTTCATCATCGACGGCTCCATCGACTATGGCGCCCAAGAAGAAACGCGGTGCTTCGGCTCACCCATCCACCTCGAAGGCTCTGCCGCCCGCGGCCACCACGGCCGCGGGGGATGCGGAGGCACATGAGGATGTGGGCGCTGCGGGGGATGCGGTCGGCACTGGGGGTGCTGTCACGACCTCCCCCAGGGCCGAAGCAGGAGTAGGGGGCACCGGAACAGAGCAGCATCAGCAACACCCCAGTGGTCATGCTCCGCGAGGTACGAACGAAGAGGTTATACCATCTATACCTCTTCCCCTCGCCGAAGGGCACAACCACAACGGTGGCACTCGGTCTGGGGCGAGTCGCCGCCCTCCGACCGCCCCCACTATGGGCGCGACCGCAGTGCGCGCGCCTCCCACGGAGCAGATTGACCCAACCACTGTGCCCAATGGAGCCACTGGCCCTCAAGCGCCTTCACCGCACCGCCATGCCATCCAAGTGGTCGGCTCGCAATAGTGAGGGCGTGACTCTGTCTCCACCAGCACCGTCAGAAGCCGAGCGACGGTACAATCTACATCATCATCACAGATGCCAAGCACCGCTACAGAGGCCATGGCGCGGGCCCAACTGCTGTTGAGGTTCCCACCGGCAGCCGATCAGATGTATGAATGGAGAGCCACCATTTAGAGTCTGATTGGCTTCGCCGAGGCTAGGGCTCACAGTGAGCTGGCCCACCGCGGCCTCCCCAAGCGACGACAACGGATCGCAGTGCCGGCCGTACGGAAGGGGCCACCCCCACTGTGCAGTCCCCACCGCGGCAACCAGCGCAAGCGCTGCAGAATCAAGAACATGACAACGTCTGGATGGCCTCTTCTGACCCTCGAGCACGTCCAGGCCAACGGCGAGCCCCAGAGGACAGGTGGAGGGGAGGCGTGATACGTCTCCAACGTATCTATAATTTATGAAGTATTCATGCTATTATATTATCCATCTTAGATGTTTTATATGCATTTGTATGCTATTTTATATGATTTTTGGGACTAACCTATTAACCTAGAGCCCAGTGCCAGTTTCTGTTTTTTCCTTGTTTTGAGTTTTACAGAAAAGGACTACCAAACGGAGTCCAATTGACGTGCCAATTTTTGATGATTTTTATGGACCAAAAGAAGACCCCGGAGTAAAAGAGTTGGGCCAGAAGAGTCCCGGGCCGTCCACGAGGGTGGGGGGCGCGCCCACCCCCCTGGGCGCGTGGGCCAGCCTCGTGGATGACTCGGGAACCTCCTTGACGTGAAACCAACGCCAAAAATTCTTATAAATACAGAAACCCCCAAAAAATAACCTAGATCGGAAGTTCTGCCGCCGCAAGCCTCTGTAGCCACGAGAAATCAATCTAGGCCCTCTCTGGCACCCTGCCAGAGGGGGCCATCATCACCGGTGGCCATGGAGGAGGATCCCGGAGAGGCCATCATCGCCATGAAGGCCAAGGACCGGAGGGAGAACCTCTCCCCATCTAGGGGGAGGCCATGGAGGAGGAAGCACAAGGGGGGGAACCTCTCCTCCTCTCTCTCGGTGGCGCCGTAGTGCCATCGGGAGGGGAATCATCGCGGCGGTGATCGTCTTCATCACCATCACCATCACTATCACCATCCTCATCTCTTTTACGCGGTCCACTCTCCCGCACCCCGCTATAATCCCTACTTGAACATGGTACTTTATGCCACATATTATGATCCAATGATGTGTTGCCATCCTATGATGTTTTGAGTAGATATCCTTTGTCTTTGGGTTGATTGATGATCTAGATTGGTACGAGTTGTATGTTTTATTTTGGTGCTGTCCTATGGTGCCCTCCGTGTCGCGCAAGCGTGAGGGATTCCTGCTGTAGGGTGTTGCAATACGTTCATGATTCGCTTATAGTGGATTGGTGAGTGACTGAAACACAAACCCGAGTAAGGGGGTTGTTGCGTATGGGAATAAAGAGGACTTGATGCTTTAATGCTATGGTTGGGTTTTACCTTAATGATCTTCAGTAGTTGCAGATGCTTGCTAGAGTTCCAATCATAAGTGCATATGATCCAAGTAGAGAAAGTATGTTAGCTTATGCCTCTCCCTCATATGAAATTGCAATGATGACTATCAGTCTTGTTAACAATTGCCTAGGATAATTCCGCACACCGATCCATCATTATTCCACACTTGCTATTTATAATATTTAGTAATATATTCTAACTTTATGATAACAGCACCTACTTTTATATTTTAGCTCTCCGATATCATACAAAGTTATCCTCTTCATACCCACAACGTAGTTTTATTTCTCGTTTCTAGTTGGAAGCAAACGTTCGGTGTACGTAGAGTCGTATCAGTGGAAGATAGGGCTTGAGAGAATATTGATCTTACCTTTAGCTCCTTGTGGGTTCGACACTCCATAATTATCACTTCCACCTTTGGAAATTGCTACGATGATTCCCTGCACTTGGGGATTATCAAGCTCTTTTCTGGCGCCGTTGCCGGGGAGCAATAGCGTGGGGTTGATATTCTCGTGTGTGCTTGTTTGCTTTCTTCACTAAGTACATTTTGTTTTTACTTTTTGTTTATGTTTAGTTGTGGGTGAAACATAATTTTTTTTAAAAGAATGAAAAACAAATTACTTGCCTCTCATGCCTAAAAAGTTTTTCAAAAAGAGAAGTGATTGGAAAGTTATGCATTGAAGAAGTGAGGGTCGACCTTGAGCACTTGTGTTCATGCTCACGGAAACAATGTAGAATTTTTCATGGAAGTTTCTCTGTAAATAATTATCCCCTTGTATATTTCCATTGTATTATAAAAATAATGTGCCAAGCTTTGGTTTTAGGATGATTAGATTGCTTGTTTACTATGTGCAGAACAAAAACAGAAACTTTGGCTGTAGTGCGTGATTTTACATTTTTTACTGGAAGGTCAAATGGGTCTGAAACTTTTTGCACATTACTTATGTACAAATTTTTCAAATTTTCAAATTTATTTCATAATTTTGGGAGTTACAGTAGTTTACTAAACTTCCAGATTACTATAGACTGTCCTGTTTTTGACAGATTCTGGTTTTCGCGTGTTGTTTGCTTATTATGATGAATCTATGGCTAGTATCGGGGGGGGGGGGGGGGGGGTATGAACCATAGATAAGTTGGAATACAGTAGGTTTAACACCAATATAAATAAATAATGAGTTCATTACAGTACCTTAAAGTGGTAGTTTGCTTTATTACACTAACGGATCTCACAAAGTTTTTGTTAATGTTTTGTGTGGATGAAGTGTCCGAAGAACGAGGAGTTACCGATGTGAGAAGAATAAACAGAGGCATGAGTTCAAGCTTGGGGATGCCCAAGGCACCCCAAGTAAATATTCCAAGGATACTGAAGCATCTAAGCTTGGGGATGCCCCGGTTGGCATCCCATCTTTCTTCTTCAACAATTATCGGTATACCTCGTTTTTTGTTTTGTTCACATGATTTGTGTCCTTTGTGTTTTTCTTTTTCTTTAAGAACCATGCTAGTATGAGATGTCACTTCATAAATTTATAGAATAATTCATGTGTTTCACTTATATCTTTTAAGTATGATCTTATAGAATTTCTCTTTGTGCTTCATTTAAATCTTTTGAGTATGGTTTTATAGAATGCTTCGTGTGCTTCACTTATACATTTTGAGCTTGGATATTGGTTAGTATATATTAATTGTAGAATGCTCCACGAACTTCACTTATATATTTTGGAGTATGAATAATACTATCATCTGAAGCGGGTTTGGAAGAGTGTCAACTTTAGGAATTAGTGATCCCACTATTCCGAATGAGAAGAATTTTGCTTATGTGGAGAGTAGAAAAATTTCTATGCTTGTAGATCATGAAAAGAATGCTTTATGTGATGGTTCTATTGTTAAATTCATTCATGATTCTACTGAAAGTTATTATGAGGGAGGAATATATGCTTGTAGGAGTTGCAATAATATCAAGTTTCCTCTCTATGTGCTTAAAGTTTTGAAGTTATACTTGTTTTGCCTTCCTATGCTAGTTGATTCTTGTTCCTATAAATTATGTGTTCACAAAATCCCTAGGCATAGGAAGTGGGCTAGATTCAAATGTGCTAGTCATATTCTTCATGATGCTCTCTTTATGTCCCAATTCTTATCTTGTGTGTGAGCATCATTGAAATGATCATGCCTAGCTAAAAGGCATTAAAGAAAAGCGCTTGTTGGGAGACAACCCAATATTTACCCTTACTGTTTTTGTGTGTTTGCATGATTAAGATAATGTAGTAATCATGTTTTATAGGTTTTGTTTCAATAAAGTTTCAAGTAAGACCTTTGGGAAGACTTGGGTGAAAGTTAATGTGATCTTGCTGTAAAAAAACAGAAACTTTGCGCTCACGAGAATAGATGTCATTTTTTACAGAAGAGTGATTTTGAGTTGATTCTTTTTGCAGAAGATTAATAGACAAATTCCTCACGTCTACCAATTTATTTCAGAATTTTTGGAGTAGCAGAAGTATGGTTTCTGTTCAGATCAATACAGACTGTTCTGTTTCTGACAGATTCTGTTTTCATTGCATAGTTTGCTTGTTTTCTATTCTATGGCTTATATTTCTCAATATAAATTGTAGAAATGGTATGGTACAGTACGAATTGTGTGAGAGAAATTATGAACCTTTTCTTTGACTGTACCAAAGTGAATGGTTTACTCTTTATCATACTAACCTATCTCACGAAGTTCCATTAAGTTTTGTGTGATTGAAGTTTTCAAGCTTTGGGTGAGATATCGATATGAGGAGAATAAGGAGTGGAAAGACCCTAAGCTTGGGGATGCCCAAGGCACCACAAGGTAATATTCAAGGAAGACTCAAGCGCCTAAGCTTGGGGATGCCCCGGAAGGCATCCCCTCTTTCGTCTTCAAAACTATCGGTATACCTTACTCGGAGCTATATTTTTATTCTTCACATGATATGTGTTTTGCTTGGAGCGTATTTTAAATTTTACTTGCTGTTTGAATAAAATCATTGGATCTGAAATCTTGAATGAAAAAGAATCCTCCCATGGCTAGTTAATTATTTGACTACTCAGTGTTCTTCACTTATATCTTTTTGGAGTAGTTTGTCATTTACTCACGTGCTTCACATATATCCTATGAGTAAATGGTTGAATAAATTGAATATCATAAATCTGAATTTATATATGTTTCATATGCTTATACCATGGGGAGTAATGACTTCACACAGAACAAGTATAGGTAGTAAACTTATTGAAAGTTAGCAAACGCAGAATTGGTCACTTGAACAATTCATGAAAGAATATTGAAGGAGAGAGATTTCACATATAAATATACTATCTTGGACATCTTTTGTAATTGTGAGCACTCATTAAAATATAACATGCTAAAAGGTTGATGTTGGACAAGGAAGACAACTTAATGGGTTATGTTTTCCTATATCCGAAACGTTATATTACCTTGGATCATGTTGGGCTTGCCTTTCCCTCTCATGCTAGCCAAATTCTTTGCACCAAGTAGAAATACTACTTGTGCTTCGAAACATCCCTTAAACCAGTTTTGCCATGAGAGTCCACCATACCTACCTAAGGATTGGATAAGATCCTTCAAGTAAGTTGTCATCGGTGCATGCAATAAAAATTGCTCCTTAAATATGTATGATCTATTAGTGCGAAGAAAATAAGCTTTATACGAACTTGTGATAGGGAAGAAATAAAAGCGACGGACTGCATAATAAAGGTCTTTATCACAAGGGGCAATATAAAGTGACGTTCTTTTGCATTAAGATTTTGTGCATCCAACCATAAAAGCGCATGACAACCTCTGCTTCCCTCTGCGAAGGGCCTATCTTTTACTTTTACCTTCTACCCTTATACAAGAGTCATGGTGATCATCACCTTTCCTTTTTACACTTTTTCCTTTGGCAAGCACTTTGTGTTGGAGTGATCCGGATATATATATATCCACTTGGATGTAGGTTTTCATGAGTTATTATTGTTGACATTACCCTTGAGGTAAAAGGTTGGGAGGCAAAACTATAAGCCCCTATCTTTCTCTGTGTCCGATTAAAACTTTGAACCCATAAATATCACGTGAGTGTTAGCAATTGTGAAAGATTAAATGGTAGTTGAGTATGTGGAGTTTGCTGAATCAAAGCTCTGACATAGACCCTTCCTAAAAATAAGATGAATTGCAATTGTTTGATGACTGAGAATATTGTTTGTTAGTTTTCAAGAAAGTTTATGATCTATACTTTAACATGTGAATAGCTTGTTACTTGATCATGAAAAGTTTTATGAGATGAGCTACTGTTATGACATATAATGATTCTAGAAAAGGTGATTGAAATTATCATTGATCAAACTTGTGCACCTGTTAGCATTCACACTTCATAAATTATTTATTTTACCATTTACCTAATCGAGGACGAGCAGGAATTAAGCTTGGGGATGCTGATACGTCTCCAACGTATCTATAATTTATGAAGTATTCATGCTATTATATTATCTATCTTAGATGTTTTATATGAATTTATATGCTATTTTATATGCTTTTTGGGACTAACCTGTTAACCTAGAGCCCAGTGCCAGTTTCTGTTTTTTCCTTGTTTTTGAGTTTTACAGAAAAGGAATACCAAACGGAGTCCAATTGACATGCCAATTTTTGATGATTTTTTATGGACCAAAAGAAGACCCCGGAGTAAAAGAGTTGGGCCAGAAGAGTCCTGGGCCGTCCACGAGGGTGGGGGACGCGCCCACCCCCCTGGGCGCGTGGGCCTGCCTCGTGGACGACTCGGGAATCTCCTTGACGTGAAACCAACGCCAAAAATTCCTATAAATACAGAAACCCCCAGAAAATAACCTAGACCAGAATTTCTGCCGCCGCAAGCCTCTGTAGCCACGAGAAATCAATCTAGGCCCTCTCTGGCACCCAGCCGGAGGGGGCCATCATCACCGGTGGCCATGGAGGAGGATCACGGAGAGCCATCATCGCCATGAAGGCCAAGGACCAGAGGGAGAACCTCTCCCCATCTAGGGGGGAGGCCATGGAGGAGGAAGCACAAGGGGAGAACCTCTCCTCCTCTCTCTCGGTGGCGCCGTAGTGCCATCGGGAGGGGAATCATCGCCGCGGTGATCGTCTTCATCAACATCACCATCACCCTCACCATCCTCATCTCTTTTACGCGGTCCACTCTCCCGCACCCCGCTGTAATCCCTACTTGAACATGGTGCTTTATGCCACATATTAGGATCCAATGATGTGTTCCCATCCTATGATGTTTTGAGTAGATATCCTTTGTCTTTGGGTTGATTGATGATCTAGATTGGTACGAGTTGTATGTTTTATTTTGGTGCTGTCCTATGGTGCCCTCCGTGTTGCGCAAGCGTGAGGGATTCCCGCTGTAGGGTGTTGTAATACGTTCATGATTCGCTTATAGTGGGTTGGTGAGTGACTAAAACACAAACTCGAGTAAGGGGGTTGTTGCGTATGGGAATAAAGAGGACTTGATGCTTTAATGCTATGGTTGGGTTTTACCTTAATGATCTTTAGTAGTTGCGGATGCTTGCTAGAGTTCCAATCATAAGTGCATATGATCCAAGTGGAGTAAGTATGTTAGCTTATGCCTCTCCCTCATATGAAATTGCAATGATGACTACTGGTCTTGTTAACAATTGCCTAGGATAATTCTGCACACCGATCCATCATTATGCCACACTCGCTATTTATAATATTTAGTAATATATTCTAACTTTATGATAACAACACCTACTTTTATATTTTAGCTCTCCGATATCATACAAAGCTATCCTCTTCATACCCACAACGTAGTTTTATTTCTCGTGTCTAGTTGGAAGCAAACGTTCGGTGTACGTAGAGTCGTATCAGTGGCAGATAGGGCTTGAGAGAATATTGATCTTAACTTTAGCTCCTTGTGGGTTTGACACTCCATACTTATCACTTCCACCTTTGGAATTTGCTACGATAATTCCCTGCACTTGGGGATTATCAAGGCGCACACGTCGTCATTGAGCGGCACCGCGATGACCACCGCCGGACCAATGGGTGCGATGGTCCTGACGTCGACGAGTGTGCGCTCGAGGATAGCGGGTGCCTGCCTTTCGAGGTGGGTTGCCCTGCCTTTACTCGTGAGCTGTGGCAAGTCCGTTGGCCATCCGCTCGCACGTTCAAGCCAGAGATACCCGAGAAGTACGATGGGAGGATGAGCCCGACAGAGTCCTTGAACATCTACACCATCGCTGTTCAAGCTATCGGGGGAAGAGAGAAGGTCTTTGCCAACTACTTCCCTTTGGCACTCAAGTCCAATGTGAGGTCTTGGCTGATGCACCTGCCGGAGAACTCCATTTCGTCATGGGCTGACCTGTGCCATGAGTTCATTGGCGCCTTCACGGACGGCCATCAAGAACCAGGACGGCCCAGCGACTTGCAACTTCTCCAACAGAAAGAAGGAGAGACTCTCCACAAGTATTTGCAGAGATTCAGCAAAGTCCACCGAAATATCCCAAATATCCACCCGGCAGATGTGATAGCTGCCTTCCATTCCAATGTGCACAACAACAGGATTCGTTCCAAGATGAATGTTTGGTTGCCCAAGACTGTGAAGGAGCTTTACACCTTGGTGGACAAGTGCGCGCGGGTGGAGGAGGGAAGGAAACTCCCTGGAGAGGAGGATTGCGTCGACATCGAATCTGAAGATGATGATGAATCCACCAGTCAGAATAAGAAGAACAAGAAGCACAACAAGAGGCGCAAGGATAAGGCAGTGATGACCGTCGAAGGATCGGGCACGCTTAGTACCGGCAAGAAGGCTAAGGCCGAAGCCCCCGGCAAGGAAGCTGTCGCGTGCGCTGACTGCCGGGAGGCTGCGGCTGCCGAGAGGGCTGGGAAAGGCGATGGGCTGTAGTGCAAGATCCATCGGACCAAGGACCACGATCTCCAAGAGTGTCATCAGTTTGAACAGCTCGTCAAGAGGCAGAGGGCTGAATATGAGAAGCGTGATAAGGAAAAAGGTCAGAATGAAACTGGTGGGAAGGGCCGGGGTGGTGAAGCAAATCGCCCCGGCAAGGCCTTTCGGAACCAAGGGAAACCTGCAAGGGGTCGAGAGAAAGAAGTTTGCGATGATGAGAGTGATGGAGGAGATGAAGAGGAAACCAGCGAGCAGGAATTCCAGAAGGCCACTGATGCCCTGTGCATTAACGAGGGTGCATCTTTGCACTCCTCTCACCGCCAACTTAAACGGTGGGCACGTGAGGTCAATGCCGTGGAGCCAGCAGCAGAGTCTCAGAAGCCGCTCAAATGGCCACGGACGCCCATCATCTTTGACGAAGAGGACCATCCTGACCGCACCACCGCGGTAGGGTGTTTGCCGTTGTTGGTCTCTCCAAAAATTCGCAACCTCAAGGTCACAAAGATGTTGGTTGACGGCGGGCCTATGTTGAATCTGATTTTCCCAAAGGTTATCAGCAAGCTTCAGATAGCGGAGGAGGAACTAAAAGTCACGGGCACGTTTCAAGGGGTCAATCCTGGTAGGAGTCATCCCAAGGGAAAGATCATGTTGCCAATGACATTTGGGGGAGAATTGAACTACCGGACTAAGAAGGTTGTGTTCGATGTGGTTGACCTCCCCCTGCCTTATAATGGGATCCTTGGACGCCCAGGTCTGGCAAAGTTCATGGTGGCATCCCACTATGCCTACAACACCTTAAAGATGTCAGCGCTGGTAGGAGTCATTTCCATTCCGTCGGACGAGAAAGACGCCATCATTTGCATAGATAAGATGTATCAGGACACAGTCGTGGCAGAGGCCACGGTAGAAGCAGTTCCCGCCAAGGAGAACAAAGGAAAGATGAAGGATAGCAGGGACACCAGTAAGGAACCTGGGAAGCATACTCTCTGGAGTGTGCTGCGCCTGTTGATGACTTGTTGGAGAGTTCCAACAGCAAGAGATCCAAGGTTGCTGCACCACATGTGAAGAAGGCCCCGACAGGGTTGGCTGGCCTTGATGGTACGTTCACTATTAGCGCCACCCTTGATGAAAAATAGGAAAGCGCTCTCGTTGCCTTCTTGCGGGCGAATATTGATGTGTTTGCCTGGAAACCATCTGATATCCCCAGTGTTCCCAGGGAGGTAATTGAGCACCACCTTGCTGTCTGCCCACATGCCCGACCGGTCAAGCAGAAGATTCGAAAGCAGGCCTTGGAGAGGCATTAGTTCATTAGCGAGGAGATTAAGAAGCTTGAGGCAGCTGGTTTGGTCAGAGGAGTACTGCATCCGACATGGTTAGCAAACCCACTGGTCGTGCACAAGGCTAACGGGAAATGGAGGCTTTGCATAGATTTCACAGATCTCAACAAGGCTTGCCCGAAGGACCCATTTCCCTTTCCGTGCATCGACCAGATTGTGGACTCCACTTCAGGTTGTGATTTGCTCTCCTTTATGGATGCATACTTTGGGTATCAATCATGTCCAAGGAAGACGAAGAGAAGACCTCATTCATCACCCCATGTGGTACGTGCTGATTCGTGCGCATGCCCTTCGGGTTAAAAAGTGCCGGCTCCATTTTTGCAAGAGCAGTCCAGATTGGTTTTGAACCACAGTTGCACAGAAACATCGAAGCATATATGGATGATATTGTGGTCAAGACCAAGGACAGATCAACCCTCATCCAGTATTTGGAGGAGACATTTGCTAATCCGCGCAAGATCAACTTGAAGCTAAATCCGGAGAAGTGTGTGTTTGGCGTTCCCTCCGGCAAGCTACTTGGGTTCTTCGTGTCCCATCGTGGGATCGAAGCCAACCTCGACAAGATCAAAGCTATCGAGTAGATCCAGCCACCCATGACAGTTAAAGATGTGAGGCGTCTGACAGGGTGTGTTGCCGCACTTAGCAGATTCATCTCCAAGTCTGCCGAGCGCGCCCTGCTGTTCTTCAAAATTTTGAAGAAGGCAAGGCCCATGAAGTGGACCCCGGAAGCAGATGCAACATTTAAATTTTTTTCCTACTTGTCCTCTGTGCCCACTTTGGTCGCTCCCAAACCACAAGAGTCGTTACTGCTGTACTTAGCGGCAACTAATCAAGTGGTCACCGCAGCCCTAGTGGCACAGCGTGAAGTAATGGAGTCAGAGAGTGAGCAAAGCCCGGCAGGACCGGATGAGGATCAGGATAGAGAGGAACACGACAGCAGGGCAACCCCAAGGACGCGGCAAAGAAGAAAGTGGTGCAACACCTAGTGTACTTTGTTAGTTCCCTGTTACAGGGGGCTAGATCGAGGTATTCTGGTGTGCAAAAGTTGATTTTTGGCCTCATCATGGCCTCAAGGAAACTGCGCCACTACTTCCAAGCCCATGAGATCACGATTGTCACCCGCTTCCCGTTTCAAAGGATACTCCAAAACCCCGAGGCTACCGGCAGAATAGTGGAGTGGGCTTTGGAGTTATCCAGCTTTGGCCTGAAATTTGAGAGCACATCAACAATTTAGAGCAGGGCATTGGCAGAGTTTGTTGCAGAATGGACGCCAACCCCTGATGAGGAAATACTAGAAACAGTTACCCCCGGCAAGGAGGCACCCCAAGAATGGATTATGTATTTCGATGGTGCCTTCTCCCTGCAAGGTGCAGGGGCTGGCGTGCTTCTCGTTGCTCCCACAGGAGAGCACTTGAAGTATGTCCTCGAAATGCATTTTCCCCAGGAGGAGGCAACCAACAATACAGCAGAGTATGAAGGGATCCTTGCCGGGCTCAGGATTGCCACAGAATTGGGAATCAAGAAGCTGATCATTCAAGGAGATTCACAACTCGTGGTGAGACAAGTCAACAAGGATTACCAAAGTCCATTGATGGAAGCATACGTTCAGGAAGTGAGAAGATTGGAGGAGTGCTTTGACGGATTGCAAACAGAGCACGTACCCCGTGTGGAAAACAACATAGCTGATCATCTGTCAAAGTGTGCTGCGCAAAAACTTCCTGTGGAACAAGGAACTTTTGTTCTCCATCTTACTTGGCCCTCCGTATCCCCGGCAACAATGGCCCGAAAGAGGAGGAAGTTGGACTCCGGTAAGCCTCTCCCGATAGAGCCTCCCGAGGCTCCTGGTAGGGACCCTGCCGGAAACAACTCCCCATCGATTGTCGGGTTGCGCCCTCCTACTGGGCCACTAGTCCCCGTGGTCAAGGAATGCGCTCCCGCAGATGAGGAGGTGCCGCTAGTCCTTGTTGCCGACCCTAGGCTCCAACTTGGGCAAGGCACATAGTCCATTTCCTCCAAAATGGAGAACTTCCCGATGAGCAAGATGAAGCTGAAAGAGTAGCCCGGAGGGCCAGTATGTATCAGTTTGTCGATGATACTCTATATAGAAGGAGGCCCAAGGTGTGAAATTGAAGTGCATCTGTCGGGAAGAAGGAAAGGAACTGCAGGCAGAAATACACAAAGGCATGTGCGGCTCCCACATTGGATCAAGGGCATTAGTTGGGAAAGCATTCCGGCAAGGATTCTATTGGCCCATAGCTCTCCGAGATGCGGTCGAGCTAGTCACAATGTTTGAAGCCTGCTAGTTCCATTCCAAGAACATCCATCTGCCTGCACAAGCTCTTCATACAATCCCTTTGTCATGGCCGTTTTCGGTCTAGGGGCTTGATATCCTCGGCCCTTTCCCCCGAGGTGCAGGGGGCTTTGAATTCTTGTTCGTTGCCATAAACAAGTCTACGAAGTGGCCGGAAGTAGATGCCATGAGAAAGGTGAGTGCTCGGTCAGCTATCAAGTTCTTGAAAGGATTGGTGTGCCGCTTCGGGGTCCTTGCACGGATCATCACTGACAACGACACCCAGTTCACGAGCCGCGCCTTCATGCAATATGTTCATGCCCTCGGAAGCAAGATCTCATTTGGCTCTGTTGCACATCCCAGAAGCAATGGACAAGCTGAGTGGGCGAACGCTGAAGTGTTGCGAGGACTCAAGACGAGAACCTTTGATGCACTGTAGAAGTGCAGCAGGCGATGTATCGATAAGCTATCGGTGGTTCTCTGGTCCCTCCGAACGACACCAAATCGAGCTACCGGGCAGACTCCCTTCTCCCTAGTTTATGGGGCAGAAGCAGTTATCCCCACATAACTCATTTATGGGTCGCCTCGAGTGCTTGCCAACGATGAAGTAGCGCAGGAATAGCACCGACGAGACGACGCTGTGCTTCTCGAGGAGAACCGTCTCCGGGCTGCTACGCGTGCGTCATGCTATCAGCAAGCCCTGCGTTGGTATCACAGCCGCAGGGTTCATGCCCAGTGTTTTGAGGAAAGCGACCTTGTCCTTAGGCGTGTTCAGTCCGCCAAGGGTACAAACAAGTTGACGCCAAAGTGGGAAGGCCCTTACCGGGTAGTTCGAGTCAACAGACATGGTGTAGTCCGTCTGGAGACCGGAGATGGCATTCAATTGCAAAACTCATGGAATATTGAGCATCTCCGCAAGTTCTACCTGTAAGGCGCGGATGTCGGGCCCTGCCTGGTAGCCACCATTTTGTACATGCCTTGCCTCAGTTGCATGTAACTCCTTGTACAAAGCCAGGCGCAGACCTTGAGCAATAGAGAAATGAATGAAGCGCTAGGGGGGGGCCCTGACAAGTTGCATGCATGCATAAGCATTTAATGAGCATTGCATGTGCATATAGATAAGATCGCATCTGGCATCATTTCCATCTGCATGAAACTGCAGGTTCCTGCCGAGAGCTTGGCCTCTAAGGGAAGCTGGCAAGATGAACCAGCACTGCGATCTCCGGCAAGCCAAACAGGTAAGTTCTATCTCTTGTCCATACGTGTTCTGTAAGCAAAGACTTGTGCATAAGAGAACCTCGCCGCTTTTTGAAACTTAGGTGCTCCCATCCCTCGACTCGAACGTTGCTTCGATCAGGATGGTCGCAGTGGCCTTTGGTAAAAAAATATTGGTGGGGGGCTGGTCCCTCATCACAATTTGTGCCCGGAAGGCTTAGTTCCCCGGCAAACAAAATGAAGGGTACCAGTAGGATAGCCTGCCGGGGGAAACTCGTTTATTTGAAAATATAGAGGCATTCCACCTCTGCATGGACATATGCATGCACGAGTCCCCGGCAAGGCTCATCTTTTTCATTAATATGCTAATCAACAAGTACATACCTTACATGACACAAACATGGATACAAGATATTACATTATTTGAACTAAAATTTGGCAAGTGCCTGCAGATTTAAGATTAAACAAAAAGATAAGTTCCACGTAATCTCCTCTTTTTGTTTTCCTACCGCCAGGTATTGCGGTGGGAAGAAGAGGGGACTATGGGAGCACCCAAGCAGGAGCCCATCCCGGTCCCGCACGGTCTGCCAGGCGCGGCCTGGCAAGATAGGGAGTGGCGAGGCTGCAAAAGAGGGGCATGAAGAGCAGCGCGGCGGTGCCCTGGTCACCGCCTCCAGGACCAGTCAAAAGCCCCAGGACAAGCACCGGCAGGGAAGGCCGTCGGAGCTCAGCTGGAAGACTGCTGGAGGAGGCGAAAGCACCAGAAGGGCGATCCCTTCCCCAACAACCGAGAAAACGGTGATGACGGTGCTGGGGAAGAGAGGGGATAAACAGAAAGATGAGGCAGCAGGTCGCCAGTACGAGACGAACGCGTCAGTGCTATCGTACTCCGACCTGACGGCCTGCCTCCTGCCTTCTTGTCTTCCTTGGCTTCATCTTCATCAACACCGCTCCAGGGAAATGCCAGGTCCCCCAGCCCAACACCTTCCCCGGAGAAGTGGCCGAGGGCCAAGACGGCCAGGGGACTCGGGGCGCCCTGCTCCCCACCTTGGCGGGTAGGAAGGCGCACCTCCCCTCAACATCAGCCCCGGATCCACCGGAAGAGGCAGTGCTGGGATTACCAACGATCCCCAGCCCTGCTTCCCGGGCGGACGTTGAGGCACCGAAGACCTGGTCGCCGAGCTAACAAGTAGTAGCAGCCCGAGGCAAGATGCCGCATTACCTAACGGATGACCAACCATGACAGCAGAGACAAGCATTTCCCCACAATGGGGGAGCTTGATATCTCCCACGCCACAGACAACTCATCTGCCACGTCTTCTCCAGGCTTGGACCAGACTCACTCCCCGAGCGACAGCACAACCATTCTGTATTGCCAACCTCAAGCTACCTCTTGGGGCCTGGCCCCAGACCCTCCTCTTTGGGATGGCCAGCAGAAAGGAAGGAGTGGAGGAGAAGGTATGCAAGGATGGATGACTCCACTTCTCCCCCGCTCCTCCTTTTATAGGCAGGACGGGAGAGAGAGCTGATCCCTCAACGGATGATCGTCGCCCTCCTCCACCAATTCAAGAAGACCGGGCCCCCACCTTGATGCTCTCCCGCACCACACGCCTCCATTACCTACCCCACACGATGCATGCGACATACGTGGCTAAGGATAAGGGCGTGGTGGGAAAAGTGAATTGGCAGTTACTCCCCCGTGTGTTAAAGTCATTCACGAGCCATTACAAAAGTGGCTCCACCATGATTGGCTTTACACGACACGCGGGAAAACCGGAAACTGGCCCGGGCGCAAGTTAATGAAGAAACAAAGAAAGTCTCAATCTACGCCCTTGCCTGTGCACTTGTTAGGGCCTGCCCAGAAGATGCCTGGCGACGTGTTCGGGAGAGGCCCGGGGGCTTCTGTCGGTGCAACAAACCCTGGGCCCATTGCCCAGACTATGCACAGGCACGGGAACAAGATCACAACACCAAGGTCATACTAAAGCACAAGAGATCAGTTCTTCGAGGGACCGGCGTGTAGCACAAGAAGATCAAGAAGAGCCAAAAGAGTAAGATACTATTAAGGGAGAAACCTCCCTCGCCAGGCAGGCAAACCTGGCAAGGACGGGGTTGTCACCCCCGGAAGCGAGCCTTCGGATTGTCTTGGCAGGCCTGCCGGGGCTTACGGAGGCAGAACCACCTCACCGCACCACCTCATCACGACGCACGTCATCGATCGGTGCAGTATCAAACTCCAAAGTGACTAACTGGCTGCTATTTGCCACATGGCGGACACTTCCTACAGGAAATCCCTACAAGCGACACCCGTCCTGCGACGTGTCAAGCAAGCAGATGCGAAGCTGGCAAAACAGCTAGGCAGGACCTGCCGGGCAAGCTATGATGTGACGTTGAGCGGCACATTTAATGCGCTCTGTCAGCCTGCAGAGTTAGGTATGATAGCACTGTTTGCTATCTAATCAGTGCATAATGACTGATTTGCCACTGTGGGGACCCCTTTGTCTATAAAAGGAGGCCCAAGGCAACCGTAGAAAGGGTTGGCTGATCCATCCTCACACATACTCATATGCGCGTAGCCACTTGCACCCTGATGCAACCCTGCCGGGCAAGTGTGTTGCGCTCACGACCATTTTATCGACCATCAATCTACCAAAGCAGGAGTAGGGTTTTACGCCTCACGGCGGCCCGAACCTGGGTAAAGACTGCCCGTGTGATCTCTGCCGTGCTGTTCCATGCTACTCTTCTCTTTGTGCAACGTGCCATCCCCCCGCCGAACCAGCAAGGGACCCTTGGTCCCATAGGTAGCCGTGGTTTCCCGCAACATATAGAGTCATATATTTGTTCTAGTATCGAGTTATAATTCTTGAGTTGTAAGTAAATAAAAGTGTGATGATCATCATTATTAGAACATTGTCCCATGTGAGGAAAGGATGATGGAGACTATGATGCCCCCACAAGTCGGGATGAGACTCCAGACGAAAAAAGAGGAAAAAAAGAGAAACAAAGAGGCCGAAGAGGCCAAAATAAAAAATGAGAGAAAAGAGAGAAGGGGCAATGCTACTATCCTTTTTCCACACTTGTGCTTCAAAGTAGCACCATGATCTTTATGGTAGAGAATCTCCTATTTTTTCACTTTCATATACTTGTGGGAAATTTTCATTATAGAACTTGGCTTGTATGTTCCAATGATGGGCTTCCTCAAATTGCCCTAGGTCTTCGTGAGAAAGCGAGTTGGATGCACACCCACTTAGTTTCTTTTTGAGCATTCATACACTTATAGCTCTAGTGCATCCTTGCATGGCAATCCCTACTCACTCACATTGATATCTATTGATGGTCATCTCCATAGCCCGTTGATACGCCTAGTTGATGTGAGACTATCTCCTTCTTTTTATCTTCTCCACAACCACCATATTCTATTCCACCTATAGTGTTATATCCATGGCTCACGCTCATGTATTGCGTGAAAGTTGAAAAAGTTTGAGAACATCAAAAGTATGAAACAATTGCTTGGCTTGTCATCGGGGTTGTGCATGATTTAATACTTTGTGTGATGAAGATGGAGCATAGCCAGACTATATGATTCTGTAGGGATAACTTTTTTTGGCCATGTTATTTTGAGAAGACATGATTGCTTTATTAGTATGCTTGAAGTATTATTGTTTTTATGTCAATATTAAACTTTTGTTTTGAATATTATGGATCTGAATATTCATGCCACAATAAATAAAATTACATGGATAAATATGTTAAGTAGCATTCCACATCAAAAATTCTATTTTTATCATTTACCTACTCGAGGATGAGAAGGAATTAAGCTTGGGGATGCTTGATATGTCTCAACCGTATCTATAATTTGTGATTGTTCCATGCTATTATATTATCTGTTTTTGATGCTTTATATGCATTAATATGCTATTTTATATTATTTTTAGGACTAACTTATTAACCCAGAGCCCAGTGCCAGTTTCTGTTTTTCCTAGTTTTTGAGTTTTGTAGAAAAGAATATCAAACGAAGTCCAAACGGGATAAAACTTTTGCGATGATTTTTCTTGGACCAGAAGACACCTATGAGACATGGAGTTGAAGTCAGAAAACCCATGAGGCAATGACAAGCCGTAGGGGCGCGCCTTAGGGGGCGCGCCCCCTGGCTTGTGGCCCCCTCGGGAGTCCACCGGCCTTCCTCTTCGTCCTATAAGTTCAGATATATTCCCAAACCCTCAGAACAAGCCACAAAAATAATTTTCCGCAGCCACAACCTTCCGTTCCCGTGAGATCCCATCTTGGTGCCTTTCCCGGCGATCTGCCGATGGGGGATTCGATCATGGAGGGCATCTACATCAACCCTATTGCCCTTCCGATGAAGCATGCATAGTTTACCTCAGACCTACGAGTCCATAGCTAGTAGCTAGATGGCTTCTTCTCTCTCTCTCTCTCTATGATCTTCAATACCATGTTCTCCTCGATGTTCTTGCAGTTCTATCCGATGTAATCTTCTTTTCTGGTGTGTTTGTCGAGATCCGATGAATTGTGGATTTATGATTAGATTATCTATGAATATTATTTGAATCTCCTCTGAATTATTATATGCATGATTTGATGTCTTTGTATTTCTCTTCGAATTATCCGTTTGGTTTGGCCAACTAGATTGGTATTTCTTGCAATGGGAGAGGTGCTTAGTTTTGGGTTCAATCTTGCGGTGTCCTCACCCAGTGACAAAGTAGGGGTAGCGAGGCACGTATTGTATTGTTGCATCAAGGATAAAAAGATGGGGTTTTCATCATATTACTTGATTTTATCCCTCTACATCATGTCGTCTTACTTATAGCATTACTCCGTTCTTTATGAACTTAATACTCTAGATGCATGCTGGATAGCGGTCGAAGTGTGGAGTAATAGTAGTAGATGCAGGCAGGAGTCGGTCTACTTGACACGGACATGATGCCTCTATGCATAATCATTGCCTCGGATATCGTCATACCTTTGTGCTTTTCTATCAATTGCTCGACAGTAATTTGTTCACCCACCGTATTATTTGCCTTCATGAGAGAAGCCTCTAGTGAAATCTATGGCCCCCGGGTCTATTTTCCATCATATATTTTTTCAGATCTATAAACAAAATATACCAAACATACCTTGTTGCAATTTATTTACTTTTACTTTGTTTTACATTCTAGTAATCTTTTATACCTATCTCTATCAGATCTCACCTTTGCAATTGACCGTGAAGGGATTGACAACCCCTTTATCGCGTTGGGTGCAAGTGTTTGATTGTTTGTGCAGGTGCATAGATTGGGGACTTGCTTGTACCTCCTACTGGATTGATACCTTGGTTCTCTAACTAAGGGAAATACTTATCTCTACTTTGCTGCATCACCCTTTCCTCTTCAAGGGAAAAACCAACGCAAGCTCAAGAAGTAGCAACTACTCACGCATCATCCAAGCTCAAGAAGTAGCATCTACTCACGCATCATCGGAGGAGCAAGGGTGATGATGAAGAACCCCTCCGTGATCATTGACCCCTCCGCAGAGTGCCGAAAAAGGTCTCTAGATTGAATCTCGTGGTTCTGGAACTTGCGGCGGCTGGAATTGTGTTTCGTCGACTCCCCTAGGGTTTTTGGGATTTTAGAGTATTTATAGAGCCAGAGGTTAGTGGAGGGGGTGCCTGTGGGCTCCACTACCCACCAGGGTGCACCTGGGGCCCTAGTGCGCCCTGGTACCTAGTGGGCTCCACAGGCCCCCTCTGGTGCACTTCTTGGGCCTCCTGGGTGTCATTTGGGCAAAAAAAATCTTCAAAATGTTTCATGGAATTTGGACTCCATTAGGTATTGATATTCTGCAAAGTAAAAAACAAGCAGAAAACAACAACTGGCACTGAGCACTATGTCAATAGGTTAGTCCTAGAAAATGATATAAAGGTGCTAGTAAATGAGTATAAAACATCCAAGAATGATACTTTAATAGCATGAAACAATAAAAAATTATAGATATGTTGGAGACGTATCAACATCCCCAAGCTTAATTCCTGCTCATCCTTGAGTAGGTAAATGATAAAACATATTTTTTATGTGGAATGCTACCCATCATATTCATCTCATATTTTTTTCTTTTGTAGCATGGACATTTGGACTTTAGATAATTCAAAGCAATAGTCTATAATTTGACATGAAGACTTCAATACTCAGGCATATCAACAAGCAACCATGTCTTTCAAAATATCAACACTAAAGAAAGCTATCCCTAGCCATATGCTCAATCATTGATCCATTCATGAAACACACTCAAATATTAGCCACATCCAATGCACAAGTATGATAATAGTGCTCCCTATTTGGTGCTTTTATAAGAGAGGATGGAGACTCAATAAAAATAAAAATTGCATAAGTAATTAGATAGGACTTTCACAGAGGGGAGCAGAGATTTGTAGAGGTGCCAGAGCTCAAAGCTTAAATTGAGAGATAAAATTGTTTTCAGAGGCATGCTTTTCCCGTCAATGAAAACAACTGAGAATTCCCAATACTTTCCATGCTAGATACATCATAGGCGGTTCCCAAACATAAAATAAAGTATATTCCTTTTTCCACCATTCTTTCACAATCCATGGCTAGCCGTATCCACGGGTGCCTTCCATACCAACACTTTACAAGGAATTTATTATTAACAACATAAAATAAATTTCTTTTTCAATTTGGGATTGTCCATCCCTATTACCGGCCACACTCTCGTGCAATGACAAGTGAATAAACACTCATCTTTAGAATAACACATCTAGCATGGAAAAATATTGGCCACCCGTGCCGCTTCATGAGCGGTATGGGCACACAAAAAGGAAATTCATTTTGAAAATTAGAGTTGGCACATACAAATTTACTTGGAACGACATGGAAATATCACATATAGGTAGGTATGATGGACTCATTTGGCACAACCTGGTTTAAGGAGTTTGGATGCACAAGCAGTATTCCCGCTTAGTACAAGAGAAGACTAGCAAATAGATTGAGAAGCAACCAACCAAGAAACGAAAACGATGATAAACAAGCATTAAACATAACTAACATCGAATAATGCATCATAAGTAGGAAGTAACTTCATTGCATAAGTATTGACTTTCGTGCCTGCATAGGGAATCACAAACCTTAGCACCAATATTCTTACTAAAGCATAATAACTCACCAACATGACTCACATATTACTATCTCCATATCGCAAAACTATCTTATATCTTATATCTTATATTTACTAACTGGAGGCACCATTAGAGCCCCCACATTAATCCTATAAAACTAGCAATAATAACCGTTGGATATTAACTGGACATCTAAGATTAAGAAAAAAAAGTTCGACTTACAGAAAGTTTAAAGTCCTAGACAACTAGAGTTACCCTTTTTGAAAGATCTCTTCCGTATGGCCCCAATAGTTGGAATGCTTGATAGCTACGAGTCATATAGTATAGTTTCCTTTTTTATAGACATCTTCTGTGTAGACAATTCTAGACTTTCCACTCCGCATTATATTCCTTAAAGAAAATATGATCACCCCATCAGCCTTGGAGGCTTGGACTGCGTTGGGGACCCACCGTGCAGCCTTCCAACCAAATGGAAAAAAATGTGTACATAAATTTTATATTCCCCTAAGCACAACAAGGGCAAAAAAAAAAGAATATGTAGCTCTCCGCCATCCATGGCGATTCTGTAGCATGACCTTCGACCCGTTCGCTGACGCCAGTCTAGATCAATATCAACTGTGCGTGCATGGATTTCAAGCTCATCAGACATGTACGTGTGTGTTAATTAAAAAAAAACATGTACGTGTGTATGCACTCTCGGCGTCCCTAAACCTTGGAGGTACTATAACTGAAAAACGGATGGACTTCCTTCAGACCGTTATTGGATATAGATACGTTATAGTTTCAGATGGCCACAACTTCAGTCATGCAAGATGCATTAAGTAGAAAAAAATAACAAAATATTATTTAAGTTGAAAATACAAGTTCTGAAGTTGGAATAACTTAAATCATGATAAACTTTCCACCTGTGTTTTTCAACCATCTAAAGTGGGGACACTATTTTAAGCCACAAAAAAGTGGTAAATTACTATTGATGAAATAAATATATATGTCGCTATGTGTATAGGATAATTATCTACAGTATGATACAAAAGAATTACGTGCAATATGATTGCTATGTATAACTTTGGGTATTACAAGAATTAGTGTATGTTATACCGTCCTATCAATTTCATCATATTTGTTCAACCTACACCCATGCGCCGTACGAGCCATCAGGCTCTCCTTCAAGGGAAGATTAACAACAGGTTTTATGCGGTACGTACACACCCAAATCCATCTATCAATCAAGGCTCTATGGCACATGTTAGCCATTGCCGTGCCATCTTGTATCGCGCTCAATCGGCGAGTTCCTAATGGAGATAGTTTGGTGCACCCGTGCAGCTAAGCCAGCAAAAAGTCAGATCCATCCAAGGACGTGACCATGAAGTGCTAAGAAAAGGCCTCGGCTGGCAGCAACTGTGTAGGGTGGACATGAAAGGTTTTGTCCTCTATGTTTGTTCTGTAAATTCTCCCATATTTTCTATCCGTTCGGTTATTTTGTTTTGTCCCCAAAAGCTAAAAGTATGTGCCATGCAAATTTGATCCAGTGTATAAATGAAAGCCGGGAAACTATTTCTCTTTTTAAAATACCTCCATTAGATTTAGTGTCATTTTTTTAAAGTTATTAGATTTAGTGTCATGATATGTTCAATTAACAGAGATTTAGAACATAGCTGGCAACAATACTGAATTCAAATTTTGGTTCATTATGTGTCACTTTAGGTTATAAATGATTTTATTTGTGCAGTTTAGTTCTGTCTTTATCTGTACAAATAAAATAATTCATGCATGAGTTTTAATTTCTTCTTTTTAATTCAGATGCATCACATACAATGGTGGAGCGTAATTATGGTACACATACAAATAAATCATTGCTTTACTTTTGTCTCACTGCGTTGATAGTTGTACGCTTTAGATTGCTCTAGGAAAATCACATTGCTCGGCAAACTTAGTGTTGTTTCCAGTTAGTATCTACTGACTGTGGCTCCACTTTAGCATTATTTCCTCACTTTTTAGTAGCTTTGTCATCTCTTATGCAGATGGTCCACCCGATCCGCACAACTTATCTAATAATAATAGACCGAAGTATATGGTGAAATAGACACAGATTTCTTAAAAATTAGGTAAAGCAAGGATTGCATGGCTCATGTTGACATATGATGCTCACTGTCAGCATATGTGATTTAGAGTAGGTCCAAAGTCACATTTTTTTTTCCTAAATTTAGTTTTCGATTTACTTATATACTTCCTTGAATATGAAATGTCTAAGCAAATGGTCAACCAATATTTCAAACATTTTATGTGGTAAGAAAAGTTCTAATATTTTCACTTATATTTGATCGGTCGATTTCTTAATTTTTCTATGTTAAATATGTAAATATTTGTGTATTAAATGAGTATAAGAATAAAATTTTATCTTGGTCTACCATACGAATAACTAGCCCTTGCAGATGCATGGGTTGATGACTAGTTGTAAGGAATCAAGTTTTAATAGCCAATGATCTTCATGATAGTTTTTATTATCCCTCTTGAATATCTATCACTTTGGGACTAGTTTCATATATTACCATTGCTTATAACAAGCTCTCAAACAAATTTAAGTGAAGAACAAGAGCATAAATATTTCTTCAAAATTTTCATCTGTAAAAATAATATAAGTGAAGCATGAGAGGATATTTCTTCAAAAATTAAACAACCACCGCGCTCAAAAGGATATAACTGAAGCACTAGAGCAAATCCATAGCTCAAAAAATTTAAGTGAAGCACGTAGAGCAATTCTAATAAATCATGGCATCATTATGGCTCTCTCAAATAGGTGTGTCCAGCAATGATGATTGTGACAAACTAAAAAGCAAAACAAGCAAAGACTCAAATAATACAAGACGCTCCAAACAAAACTCATGATATGTGATGAATAAAAATATAGCTCCAAGTAAAATTACCGATGGTCGTTAGAAGAAAGAGGGGATGCCTTCCAGGGCATCCCCAATCTTAGTTGCTTGGTTCTCCTTGAATATTACCTTGGGGTGCCGTGGGCACCCCCAAGCTTAGGCTCTTTTCACTCCTCATTCCTTCATCCATCGAGGTCTCACCCAAAACTTGAAAACTTCAATCACACAAAACTTAACAAAAACCTTCGTGAGATCCGTCAGTATAAAGCAAATCACCACTTTAAGTACTGTTGCAAACCCATTCATATTTCAATATTGCATTATACCTACTTTATTATAACTTTACCATGGCTTATACCCCCCGATACAATCCATAGATTCATCAAAATAAGCACACAATTCAACGAAAACAGAATCTGCCAAAAACAGAACAGTCTGTAATAATCTGGACTTTGACCATACTTCCGTAAATCCAAAAATTCTGAAAACTTAGGACAACGTAGGCAATTTGTATATAAATATTGTGTAATAAATTCAGAATTTTATCGCGCTTCTGTCATTTTTAACAATTCTTCTACTGGGCTCAAAAGTTTCTGTTTTCCAACAAGATCTATCACCCAACATGATTCCAAAGGCTTCACTTGGCACAAATAGTAATTAAAACATAAAAACAAAATCATAACAGTAACATAATTGTGTCAACACACAAAAACTGAATGAAAAAGAGAAAACATATTTTATTCATTGGGTTGCCTCCCAACAAGCGCTATCGTTTTATGCCCCTAGCTAGGCGTAATGCATAGATTCAAGTATTGTCATCTTTCTTCTTATTTTCCATAGATGTGTTTTTGTCAGGAGGTTTTTCGAATATAACTTGAAACACGTTATCCATAGAAATTTTAGCATTATTATCAAGTTGCCCATTTGCAAATCCTCTTTGATTTTTGGCTACGATCCAAGAATATTGTTGATTAACATCATTGAAAACTTGTTGGATCATATCCAAAATGGGAACTTCCTTTTTAAGGTTCTCATCAAAGATGCGATCATTACCAAGGAAATGTCTTAAAACATAATCACTATTGTAAAGAATTTCATCTATCATTGTTTTTCATGGTTCATACCATAAAAATCAAAGATCTCCTGGCTTCCCGCACTATATGATCAAATTCATTCATAAGGGGAAGGGTGGCTATATTTTTAGCTCTAGGATATTTTATAATAGGTAGCTCATAAAACAATCTTTGCAAGGTAGGATGAGTACAAATAAATATATTCTCAAGTTTCAGAACTAGTCTGGAAATAGCTTCCGCATAAGTTTTAGTTCTTTTGAGTATAGGAGCATCATCACAAGTCACAGTTCCAACACAATTAAAGAATTCTTGGATGGCGCCTTTTCCTATAACATTCCCTTGTCCCAAAACAAATTTTTAGCATCCAGATTACTAGAATGTCCAATTTTAGGAGTTCAGCATCATCTATTTCTGTCATACCAAAATCACTCATGATGATGGGTTTAAAGCAAGCAAAGGAGCAAACAAAAAAGGCAAATATTTTTGTGTTTTTGTAAAAACTTTTTAGAAGTGGGGAAGATGAAAACGAGAGGCAAATGGAAATAAATTAATTGCAAGGAGATGAGAGTTGTGCGTAGGAACCTGATAGATGTTGATGATGTCTCCCCGCCAACAACGCCAGAAATTCTTCCTGATTGCTTGCATCTGCGTTGGTAATTCTCCAAAGAGGAGAGGATGATGCAGCACAACAATGGTAAGTATTTCCCTCAGTTATGAAACCAAGGTTACCAATCTAGTAGGAGAACCAAGCAACACTATGTAAACAACACCTGCACACAAGCAACTAAAACTTACAACCCAACGCGTAAGAGGGGTTGTCAATCCCTCCTCGGTATTGAGATAGATTAAATTGTATGAGATTGGATAAATAGATCTAGCAAAAATACAAAATAAAATAAATAAAGAAAAATTGCAGCAAGGTATTTTTGGTTTTAATATGATAGGAAATAGACCCGGGGGCCGCGATTTCACTAGAGGCTTCTCTCAAGAAAATAGCATACGGTGGGTAAACAAATTACTGTTGGGCAATTGATAGAAAAGCGTATAATCATGATGATAACCAAGGTCATGTATATAGGCATCATGTCCAAGATTATTAGACCGACTTCTGCCTGCATCTACTACTATTACTCAACACATCGACCGCTATCCATCATGCATCTACTGTATTAAGTTTATGGAAAAACAGAGTAATGTAATAAGAATGATAACATGATGTAGACAAGATCTATTCATGCAGGAATAGACCCCATCATTTTATCCTTAATGGCAATGATACAAGCGTGTCATGTCTCCTTCTGTCACTGAGACTGAGCACCGCAAGATCGAACCCATCACAAAGCACATCTTCCCATGTCATGAAAAATCAATCTAGTTGGCCAAACCAAACCAAAGTTTCGGAGAAGAAATACGAGGCTATAACAATCATGCATAAGAGATTGCAATAAAGACTCAAATAATATCATGGATAGAACTAATCATAAACTCACAATTCATCGGATCCCAACAAACACACCGCAAAAAGTCATTACATCAAATAGATCTCCAAGAACATCGAGGACAACATTATATTGAAGATCAAAAATAGAGAAGAAGCTATCTAGCTACTGCCTACCCATAGGTCTGTGGTGATGATGAAGAACCCCTTCATGATTGTTGACCCCTCTGACAGAGTGCCGGAAAAGGCCTCTAGATTGGATCTTGTGGTTCTGGAACTTGCGACGACTGCATTGGTGTTTCGTTGACTCCCCTAGTGTTTTTCGAATTTTAGAGTATTTATAGAGACAGAGGTCGATGGAGGGGGTGCCTGTGGGTTCCACTACCTACCAGGGCACACCTAGGGGCCCTAGTGGCCCTGGTGCCTAGTGGGCCCCACAGCCCCCTCTGGTGCACTTCTTAGGCCTCCTAGGTGTCTTGTGGGCAAAAAAAATTCTCCAAAAAGTTTTGTGGAATTTGGACTCTGTTTGGTATTGATATTCTACAAAGTAAAAAACAACCAGAAAGTAGCAACTGGCACTGGGCACTATGTCAATAATTTAGTCCCAAAAAATGATATAAAGTTGCTAGTAAATGAGTATAAAACATCCAAGAATGATACTTTAATAGCATGGTACAATAAAAAATTATATATACGTTGGAGGCGTATCAAGTGTCAGCAATCATAGAAGATTACATGATAGTTGAGTATGTGGAATTGCTAAATAAAAGCTCTTACATGAGACCCTTCCTGAGAATATGATGAATTGTAATTGCCTTGTTGACTAAGAACAAAGTTTGTTAACTTCCAAGAAAGTTTATGCTTTATACTTCGTTATTGTGATAAATTGTTACTTGTTCATGAGAAGTTTTATGATGATACATTGTTGCTATGATAATTATCATGATGCTACTATGTCCTTATTTTGTTTTCATCGACACCTCTCTCTCTCTCTCTAAACATTTGGTCATCATTATCGATATCGGTATTGGCTTGAGGACAAGCAAGGTCTAAGCTTGGGGGAGTTGATACGCCTGTCGGTGTCAAAACTGGCGGATCTTGGGTAGGGGGTCCCGAGCTGTGGATCTTGGATCAATGGCGAACAAGCACTAGTAGAAAACATGGCACTTGTCCCGGTTCCAGAGGGCCTTTAGTCCCGGTTCTGCAACTGGGACAAAACGGTCGGGACTAATGCCCGTTACTTTTAGTCCCGGTAGGCTTACGAACGGGGACTAAAGCAGCTCCACGTGGCCGCTGTGGGGCGCCCAGGCAGGAGGACCTTTAGTCACGGTTGATACTAAAAGGCAGCCACGTGTTAGCAGCTCCCAGGCACTGGGGTTTTTGTTTTTTTGGAAGGGGGGCGTTAGGGGTTTTGGAGGGTTTAGGGGTTTCATATTGTGTTAGCTAGCTACTACATATAGAAAGAAGTGACCTCTCTTTCTCTCGGTTTGGTTGACGGTAGCTACTACATATAGAGAGAACTCGCCGCTAGCTAGTAAGCAAATGAAGGAACCATTATTATACAACATCGTCATGAACATATTTAGAGAGAAGTGAACTCTCTTAATCCCTTCTTGGTTGAACCAGAAGTTTTCTTATATCTATCCGACGCTACTACATATATACAATATAACAACCCTAACATCATCAAGCGCCAAACTCCCATTGAATTTCCGTATGGTATTCTCCCTTTTCATGTATGGCATGGTCAAGAAAGAATCCCGCCAATTCCTCTTGAATTGCTCGTATGCGATCATGTGGTAGGAGTTCATTCCGCATCTGCCAGATCTAATTAAAGAAGGGGGTCACTACATATATATGAATGAAACTCAACAAAATGATGGTAATAAAATAAAATCGTGAATATTGTGTACATACTTCAAATTATTTGTCAAACAAACCCCACTCAGAGGTCGAGTAGTGAATGAACTCACAAACGTAGTATCCACATAAATTATTCCCGCCTGCCTGCCACAAGCACTTTACGAGAATAGAGTTCAATTAAACTGATAATCAAGCATGATAATGGTATTGATGAAACTAGAATCAATGAGAGATGCGCAGAACTAGCTAGTACTACTTACTTTGGGGTGTGTAAATCACAGCTTGTTCTTTAGACCCGGAATCATTCCGGTGAACTTTTTCCTAACCCTGCCAGGCAAAGAAAATGACTACTTGATATCAGGAAATGAATGAAAGTTACTGATATGGTGCGATAATGATTGAACTTACTTCTGGAGCATTGCAGTCATCTCCGCATAATCCTTGGGATCTTTACGTCTCGAGTCTAAGACAGTTACTACTCCCCCATCAAGCTTAATGGATAGCAGAATAAAGTGGAACCTGCGCATGCATAACTCATCATTTACATTACTTATCCTCGAGGAAGCGAAATCGAATATGCACAAGATAGTAACACTCACTTGAAGTTGTAAGGAAAGAGTATTTCCCTTTTGTTTTGATGTCGAAGGAACACTTTTAGCAAGTTTTCCTTAGTATCTTCAACTGTATTTTCTACCATCCATTCATTTACGGTATTTGGGCTAATGAACCCAATGTCATAGATTTGTCCTCTTTTGCATTCGACGATCTTCAATCCACATAATATAGTAATGATAATTATATATACATGCAATGAATGAGCCGAGCTAGAGACTTAATTACAGAAGTAATACTTACAGACAGTAGCAAGTCATAAGTTGTTTGTCGAGGGCCTCTTGATTGAATAACTGAAATAATTACACAAATTCAACAGGCATCAGGTTGACTCCAATGAAGTCGTGCTCATCTTTAATTCTCACCATCAAACTATTGGTCCCATTCTTCCTGCAGCTTTCCAAGTACCACTCATGCAATCTTCGCATCATCGTTATTAGATGAGGATGATCAGGTTTGACAAGAGGCTTCCCGTGCTCGTATCTAAATATCTCTACTACCTCAACCATTTCAAACTGTACATCATTGCCCACGTAATCACCAAGAGTGGTACCGGGCGGTAGCCCCGGATGATTAGTGATATTGCTAAACACCTTGAGCGGGGGGCACGATTGCCTCTCCTGTTCGCCGAGCTAGGGAATTGTTTTCCCACTTCTTTGTCTTGCAGCACTGGTAGTACTTCCCTACCACTGCGCTTCATCATATGTCTTTTCAATACAGCGGTCATAGTTGGATTGTGGCGGAGGCGGTGGTTTTCTCTTAAGGGCATCCAGAGTGCGCTTCGCTTTCACCGGATCGATTGTTTCTTTTGGACGTGGAGGTTTCCGTTCAAAATGGGCCTGTAGTTCGGCATCCACGATGTCCTTGGTTTCCTCGCCAGTCCTCCTATATGGTAACTTTGGAGGAACCTTGAGGCTTGGACCAGCTCTGAATTTCTTCCCGCCTTTTGTACCGCCAGCCGGAGCGGCCGCTCCTTTCTTCCGCCGTTGCTGAGGCGGCGGAGTCTGCTGACGTGCCGAAGGAGGCAGCGACGAAGGAGGAGGCGAAGTCCGCTGACGCGCCGGAGACATCTGAGGCAGAAGAGGACTCTTCTGAGGGGCCTCATCCGGCTGAGTCTGCTGAGGGGCCTCATCCGGCTGAGTCTGCTGAGGGGCCTCATCCGGCTGAGGCTGTTGAGGTTGCATCCAGTTTGGAAGCTTGATGTTCTCATTTCTCCATAGATAGGTACTCCTTAAAGAATTTTCCAGAAGAATATCCCCTTCACCTGTAGGGTAGTCAAGCTCCAGCCCCTCAAATCCCTCCATTATTTCATCCACCTTGACAATAGCATAGCCATGTGGAATGGGACGGCAATGGAAAGTTCCCTCAGCTCGAGGAGGTAAAACAGAGCCGACGACTGCCTTCAAGGTCAGGTTCCGGCATTTCTCCATTAGCACACAATGTTCAGTCTCCGTGATACTATCCACGGGGTAGCGAGGAGCCATGAAATTAGGTTGAACGAGCTCCGTGGAAGCCAGGCTTCTTCTCGGCTGAGATGGTGGGGTAGCTACGGGGCAGCGTTGAACGAAGGATATTCGTGCCGCTGAGATGGTTGGCCGGTAGCTCGCTGGCTCTCAAGTTCCTCTAGTTTCACTAATCTTGCATTGATCTTCTGCATTTCGCTTGCTTCCTCTTTCTTCTTTCTCTCTCGGCTTCTTTAACCACCGCTGTCGGGAAACCCATGCACCCACGGAACGGAGCCTGATGTGCCTCGTGTTCAGGATTCCCGAGGGCCTCTGTCAGCTCGTCCTTCTCTCTGTCGGGAATGAACGTCCCTTCCTGCGCTGCCTTGATTGCTTTCTCAAGCTTCGTGATGGGTATTGCAAGCTGATCGTTCGTCCAAACACACTTCCCTGATTCTGGGTCCAAAGTTCCCCCAACCCCGAGGAACCAAGACCTTGCCCGATCTGGCGAGTGCAATGTCATTGGTTGGACCCCTTTAGCAAGAAGGTCATTCTCAGCTTTGTCCCACATAGGTAGGGCCTGTAGCCACCTGACCCCGTAGTATGGTGATACTTCTTCTTTGCAGCATTTTGCTTGTTTGTCAGTGACCTTTGCTTACCCTTCTCTGATTTCTTGTAGGCCACAAATGCGGGCCAGTGATCTCTTATCTTCTCATATTGACCGATGAATTCTGGAGTCTTGTCTTTCTCGACAAACCTTTTGTTCAAATCTTTCTTCTAGTTCTTGAATAGTTCTGCCATCTTCTTAAGAGCAAGCGCCTTGACCTTTCGCTCTATAACTGGGTTATTCGGATCCTCCTCTGGCAGTAGGCTGAAATTTTTCACCAGCGAGTTCCAAAGATCATCTTTCAGTCTATCCTGGACATAAGAAACTTCAGGGTCCTTCTTCTTATTCCATTCTTGGATGCTGATTGGGACGCTATCCCTAACAACAACTCCACACTGATGTACAAATGTGTCCTTGGTCCGCTTGGGAGCAATCGGTTGGCCATCTCGAGCGAATTCTGTGATCGTGAACCTTTCATCCTGGCGCAACCTTTTCTTCAGGCGTCCTCTCCTTACAGAAGTTTGGCTTGATCCGGAGGGCTAAAATAAGAATTAAGCGTTAATATATGTACATACAAAACAATTAATGCATCAAGTATGCAGAGGCTTAATTAATATATATACCTCGCCGGACTTTGCAATAGTTAAGTCTCTCTCCTCCGTTCGGTCACTCGAGCCGTCATGATCTCCTTCCTCCTCCATTCGGTCACTGATACGTCTCCGACGTATCTATTATATTGCCTGTTTTGCATGTTTTATATGCATTAATGTGCTATTTTATATTATTTCTGGGAATAACCTATTAACCTAGAGCCCGGTGCCAGTTTCTATTTTTTCCTTGTTTTTGAGTTTTACAAAAAAGGAAAATATTAAACGGAGTCCAAATGAGCTTAAAATTTACGGTGATTTTTGATGGACCAAAAGAGTCCTCGAAGCACCGGAGCTGGACCAGAAGAGTCCCGAGGAGACAACAAGCCAGGAGGCTTGTGGGCCTCTCGGGCACCTCCTTGACTTGTTTCCAACGCCAAAAATCCATATAAATATAGAAACCTCTGAAAAGAACCCTAGATCAGAAGTTCCACCGCCGTAAGCCTCTCTAGCCAAGAAAAACCAATGGAGACCCCGTTCCGGCACCCCGCCGGAGGGGGAAACCATCACCGGAGGCCATCTTCATCATCCCGGCAGCAACCATGATGAGGAGGGAGTAGTTCACCCATGGGGCTGAGGGTACGTACCAGTAGCTATGTGTTTGATCTCTCTCTCTCTCTCTCTCTCTCTCTCGTGTTCTTGATTTGGCACAATCTTGATGTACCGCGAGCTTTGTTACTATAGTTGGATCATATGGTGTTTCTCCATCTCTATCTTCTTGTGATGAATTGAGTTTTACCTTTGAGGTTTCACTATTATCGGATTGAATACTTTTATGGATTTGAGAACACTTGATGTATGTCTTGCGTGGGATGCCCATGGTGACAATGGGGTGTTCTATTGATTCACTTGATGTATGTTTTGGCACTCAACTCGCGGATTCCGAGGTGACATTGGGGTAATCTATGCATAGGGGTTGATGCATGTTTTCATCCTTATTTATCCGGTAGAAATCTTGGGGCACTCTTTGAGGTTCTTTGTGTTGGATTGAATATTATGAATCTGAAGTTGTTTGATGCATATCGTATAGTTGACCCACAGATACTTGTGGTGATATTGGAGTATCTAGGTGACATTAGGGTTGATTGATGTGCATCATATGGTGTTATTTTAGTACGAACTCTAGGGCTGTTTGTGACACTTATAGGAATAGCTCAAAAGATTGATCAGAAAGAATAACTTTGATGTGGTTTCGTACCCTACAAGCAATTTCATCTTATGTTCTCCGTGATAGGAACTTTGGAGTGACTCTTTGTCGCACATTGAGGGATTGCCATATGATTTAACTATGTTACCATTGTTGAGAGAATTTGCACTAGTGAAAGTATGAACCCTAGGCCTTGTTTTCAAGCATTGCAATACCGTTTTTGCTCACTTTTGTTACTAGTACCTTGCTGTTTTTATATTTTCAGATTACAAAAACCTATATCTACTATCCATATTACACTTGTATCACCATATCTTCGCCGAACTAGTGCACCTATTTAATTTACCATTTTATTGGGTGTGTTGAGGACACAAGAGACTCTTTGTTATTTCGTTGCAAGGTTGTTTGAGAGAGACCATCTTCATCCTATGCCTCCCATGAATTGATAAACCTTAGGTCATCCACTTGAGGAAAATTGCTACTGTCCTACAAAACTCTGCGCTTGGAGGCCCAACACGAGTCTACAAGAAGAAGGTTGCGTAGTAGACATCAAGCTCTTTTCTAGCGCCGTTGCCAGGGAGAGAAAAATGAGTGCTTGAATGTATATCTTTCGATCTTGCAATTGAATCTTTTAGTTTCTTTTTTATCACTAGTTTAGTTTATAAAATAAAACTACAAAAAAAATGGAATTGAGGTTGCCTCATATGCTTCATCTTTATAATGTCTTTCGTGAAAATGATGGAAAGGTAAATTGTGCCAAAGTGTTAGAAGAAGAAGTCAATAAAATGTTTGGCACAAAATCTTTGAATGTTGAGCATGATTGCAATGTTGTTAGTTGCTACTTCGTCAGCTTGCGTTGGTTTTTTCCTTGAAGTGGAAAGGGTGACGCAGCACAGTAGAGATAAGTATTTCCCTCAGTTAAGAACCAAGGTATCAATACAGTAGGAGAAACGCGCAAGTCCCCAATAGATGCACCTACACAAACAATCAAACACTTGCACCCAACGCGATAAAGGGGTTGTAATTCCCTTCACGGTCACTTGCAATGGTGAGATCTGATAGAGATAGATAAAACTAAACAAAAGATAACTAAATATTTCTAGGTTTTTTGGTCCATAGATCTGAAAATAAAAGATTGCAAAATAGTAGATCGGAAACTAATATGATGGAAAATAGACCCAGGGGCCATAGGTTTCACTAGAGGCTTCTCTCTTCAAGGCAAATAATACGGTGTGTTAACAAATTACTAGCAAGCAATTGATAGAAAAGCGAAAAGTTATGACGATACCCAAGGCAATGATTATGCATATAGGCATCACGTCCGTGTCAAGTAGACCGACTCTTGTGTGCATCTACTACTATTACTACACACATCGACCGCTATCCAGCATGCATCTAGAGTATTAATTTCATAAAGAACGGAGTAACGCCTTAAGTAAGATGACATGATGTAGAGGAATAAACTCAAGCAATATGATGAAAAAAACCCATGTTTTTATCCTCGATGGCAACAATTCAATACATGTTCGCTACCCCTACTTTGTCACTGGGTGAAATCACGCAAGATTGAACCCAAAGCTAAGCACCTTTCCCATTGCAAGAAAAACCAATCTAGTTGGCTAAACCAAACCGATAGTTCAAAGAGAAATACAGAGATATCAAATCATGCATATAAGAATTCAGAGAAGATTTAAATAATATTCATGGATAAGTTGATCATAAATCTAGAATTCATCGGATCTCGACAAACACACCGCAAAAGAAGATTGCATCGGATAGATCTCCAAGAACATCGAGGAGAACATGGTATTGAGAATAAAAGAGAGAGAAGAAGCCATCTAGCTACTAGCTATGGACCCGTAGGTCTGAGGTAACTACTCACGCTTCATCGGAAGGGTAATAGGGTTGATGTAGATGCCCTCCGTGATCGAATCCCACTCCGATAGGATGCCGGAAAAGGCCCCAGGATCTCACGGGAACAGAAGGTTGCGGCGGCAGAAAAGTATTTTCGCTGACTCCTTTGAGGGTTTTGAAATATATGTGAATATATAGGATGAAGAGCTAGGTCAGGGAGTCACCAAGGGGCCCAAAAGGTAGGGGGGTGCCCTCCACCGTTGCCGCCGCCTCGTGGCTCTTCTGGCTTGGACTCCAAGTCCCCTAGGTGTCTTCTGGTCCAAGAAAAATCATCGTGAAGTTTCATTCCGTTTGGACTCCGTTTGGTATTCCTTTTCTGCGAAACTCAAAAACAAAGAAAAAACAGAGACTGGCACTGGGCTCTAGGTTAATAAGTTAGTCCCAAAAATAATATAATAGCATATTAATGCATATAAAACATCCAAAACAGATAATATAATAGCATGGAACAAACAAAAATTATAGATACGTTGGAGATGTATCATTAGTATGAATTCCTTGAATATCCATGATGGTAATGATATGCAAAGCCACAAGCTTAGGGATGCTATGTTTGATGAAGATGATATTTTTAGTCCCCCAAGTCTTGATGGGAAAATTTATTATTATGAAGGCATGCCCCCTATTTATGATGATTATTGTGATGAAATGTATGCAATAAAGAGTAATGATAGCCATGAAACTTGTCATCATGATTTTAATCAAGTATCTCATTATAGCTATTTTGTTGAATTTGCTCCTCCCACTATTCTGAATGACAATAAAATTGCTTGTGTGGAGAGTAGTAAAATTTCTATGCTTGTAGGTCATAAAAATAATGCTTTATGTGCTGGTTATATTGTTGAATTCGTTCATGATGCTACTGAAAATTACTATGAGAGAGGAACATATACTTTCACATATTGCAATAATATCAAGTTTCCTCTCTATGTGTTGAAAATCTTGAAGTTATGCTCGTTTTGTCTTCCTATGCTAGTTGATTCTTGTTCCCATAAATTGTTTGCTCACAAAATCCCTATGCATAGGAATTGGGTTGTGCTTAAATGTGCTAGTCATATGCTTCATGATGCTCCAGTTATGTTCCAATTCTTATCTTTCATGTGAACATCATTGAAATCATCATGCCTAGCTAAAAAGACATTAAAGAAAAGCACTCGTTGGGAGACAGTCCAACATTTACCCCTACTGTTTTTGTGTGTTCACATGATTAGGCTACTGTATTAATCATGTTTTATATATTGTTTCAATAAAGCACCAAGTAAAGCATGTGGGGTAGTGTGGATGATAATTGACTTGATTTTGTGTCAAAACAAAAACTTTTGCTTCCAGTAACAGAATTTTGTAAATTCACTGGAACATGATAAAATTCTGAATTTTTCACACATGATTGATATACAAATTTCCTATATTGTCCTAATTTTTCAGAATTTTTGGAGTTGCAGAAGTATACGAAGTTTCCAGATTACTGCAGACTGTTCTGTTTTTAATAGATTCCGTTTTCATTGTGTTGTTTGCTTATTTTGATGAATCTGTGGGTAGTATCGGAGGGTATGAACCATGGAGAAGTTGGAACACAGTAGATATAACACCAATATAAATTTAGAATGAGTTCACAACAGTACCTAAGTGGTGATTTGCTTTATTATACTAATGGAGCTTATGAGTTTTCTGTTGAGTTTTGTGTTGTGAAGTTTTCAAGTTTTGGGTATAGGTTTGATGGACTATGGAATAAGGAGTCGCAAGAGCCTAAGCTTGGGGATGCCCAAGGTACCCGAAGGTAATATTCAAGGACAACCAAGCATCTAAGCTTGGGGATGCCCCGGATGGCATCCCCTCTTTCGTCTTCAATCCATCGGTAAATTTACTTGAGGCTATATTTTGTTCACCACATGATATGGGTTTTGCTTGGAGCGTCTTGTATGATATGAGTCTTTGCTTTTTAGTTTTCCACAGTCATCCTTGCTGTACACACCTTTTGAGAGGAACACACATTAATCGTTAATTTATTAAAATACCCTATGTGCTTCACTTATATCTTCTGAGCTGGGTAGGTGCTCTGGTGCTTCACTTATATCTTTTTAGAGCACGGCGGTGGATTTATTTTAAAGGAATTGATGAACTCTCATGCTTCACTTATATTATTTTGAGAGTCTTGAAATAGCATGGTAATTTGCTAAGGTTATGAATTTAGTCCTAGTCTGATGGGCATCCAAGAGGGATATAATAAAAACTTTCATATTAAGGGCATTGAATACTATGAGAAGTTTGATTCCTTATGATTGTTTTGCGATACAAAGATGGTGATATTAGATTCATGCTAGTGAGTAATTGTGGATTGGTATAAATACTTGTGTTAAAGTTTGTGATTCCCATAGAATGCACGTATGGTGAACCGTTATGTGATCAAGTCGGAGCATGATTTATTTTTTGATTGTCTTTCTTATGAGTGCCGGTCGGGGATGAGCGATGGTATTTCCCTACCAATCTATTCCCCTAGGAGCATGCATGTAGTACTTTGCTTCGGTGGCTAATAAATTTGTGCAATAAGTATGTGAGTTCTTTATGACTAATGTTGAGTCCATGGATTATACGCATTCTCACCCTTCCACCATTGCTAGCCTCTGTAGTACCGTGCATATTTCACCGGTGCATTAAACCCACCATTACCCTTCCTCAAAACAGCCACCATACCTACCTATTATGGCATTTCCATAGCCATTTCGAGATATATTGCCATGCAACTTCCACCTTTCCGTTTATTATGACACATACCATCATTGTCATATTGCTTTGCATGATCATGTAGTTGGCATAGTATTTGTGGCTTGGCCACCGTTCATATTTTTATACATGTCACTCTTGATCATTGCACACCCCGGTACACCACCGGAGGCATTCATATAGAGTCATATCTTTGTTCTAGAATCGAGTTGTAAGTAAATAGAAATGTGATGATCATCATTATTAGAGCATTGTCCCATGTGAGGAAAGGATGATGGAGACTATGATTCCTTCACAAGTTGGGATGAGACTCCGGACGAAAAATAAAAAATAAAGAGGCCAAAGAGCCCAAACAAAAAAAGAGGGCAAAGTGCCCAACAAAAAAATGAGAGAAAAGAGAGAAGGGGCAATGCTACTATCCTTTTACCACACTTGTGCTTCAAAGTAGCACCATGATCTTCATTATAGAGAGTCTCCTATTTTGTCACTTTCATATTCTAGTGGGAATTTTTCGTTATAGAACCTGGCTTGTATATTCCAATGATAGGCTTCCTCAAATTGCACTAGGTCTTCATGAGCAAGCAAGTTGGATGCACACCCACTCAGTTTCTTTTTGAGCTTTCATACACTTATAGCCCTAGTGCATCCGTTGCATGCAATCCCTACTCACTTGCATCGTTATCAATTGATGGGCATCTCCATAGCCCATTAATTTGCCTAGTTGATGTGAGACTTTTCCTTTTTGTCTTCTCCTCACAACCTCCACCATATTCTATTCCACCTATAGTGCTATATCCATGGCTCACGCTCATGTATTGCGTGAAAGTTGAAAAAGCTTGAGAACATTAAAAGTATGAAACAATTTCTTGGCTTGTTATCGGGGTTGTCCATGATGAAATATTTTGTGTGATGAAGATAGAGCATAGCCAGACTATATGATTTTGTAGGGATAACTTTCTTTGGCCATGTTATTTTGAGAAGACATGATTGCTTTATTAGTATGCTTGAAGTTTTATTGTTTTTATGTCAATATTAAACTTTTGTTTTGAATCTTATGGATCTAAATATTCATGCCACAATAAAGAACATTACATGAATAAATATGTTAGGTAGGATTCCACATCAAAAATTCTGTTTTTATCATTTACCTACTCCAGGACGAGCAGGAATTAAGCTTGGGGATGCTTTATGCGACTCCAACGTATCTATAATTTTTTATTCTTCCTTGCTATTATATTATCTGTGTTGGATGGTTTATATGCATTAATATGCTATTTTATATTATCTTTGGGACTAAACTATTAACCTAGAGCTCAGTGCCAGTTTCTGTTTTTTCCTTGTTTTTGAGTTCTATAGAAAAGGAATATCAAACGGAGTCCAAATGAGCGGAAGATTTACGGTGATTTTTTATGGACCAAAAGAGACCCCCGAAGCACCGGAGCTGGACCAGAAGAGTCCCGAGGAGACCACAAGCCAGGGGGCGCACCCTACCCCCTGGGCGCGCCTTGAGGGCTTGTGGGCCTCTTGGGCACCTCCTTGACTTGTTTCCAACGCCAAAAATCCTTATAAATATAGAAACCTCTGAAAAGAAGCCTAGATCGGAAGATCCGCCACCGTAAGCCTATGTAGCCAAGAAAAACCAATTGGGAGCCCGTTCCGGCACCCTGCCGTAGGGGGAAACCATCACTGGAGGCCATCTTCATCATCCCGGTGGCCACCATGACAAGGAGGGAGTAGTTCACCCTCGAGACAGAGGGTATGTACCAGTAGCTATGTGTTTGATCTCTCTCTCTCGTGTACTTGATTTGGCACGATCTTGATGTACCGCAAGCTTTGTTACTATATTTGGATCATATGGTGTTTCTCCCTCTCTATCTTCTTGTTATGAATTGAGTTTTACCTTTGAGGTTCCACTATTATTAGATTGAATACTTTTATGGATTTGAGAACACTTGATGTATGTCTTGCGTGGGATACCCGTGGTGACAATGGGGTGTTCTATTGATTCACTTGATGTATGTTTTGGCACTCAACTTGCGGATTCCCAAGGTGACATTGGGGTAATCTATGCATAGGGGTTGATGCATGTTTTCATCCTTGTTTCTCCGGTAGAAATCTTGGGCCACTCTTTGAGGTTCTTTGTGTTGGATTGAATATTCTGAATATGAAGTTGTTTGATGCATATAGTATAGTTGACCCACGGGTACTTGTGGTGACATTGGAGTATCAAGGTAACATTAGGGTTGATTGATGTGTATCATATGGTGTTATTTTAGTATGAATTCTAGGGCTGTTTGTGACACTTATAGGAATAGCTCAAAAGATTAATCAGAAAGAATAACTTTGAGGTGGTTTCGTACCCTACAAGCAATTTGATCTTATGTTCTCCGCGATAGGAACTTTGGAGTGACTCTTTGTCGCACATTGAGGGATTGCCATATGATTTAAGTATGTTACCATTGTTGAGAGAATTTGCACTAGTGAAAGTATGAACCCTAGGCCTTGTTTTTAAGCATTTCAATACCGTTTTTGCTCACTTTTCTTACTAGTTACCTTGCTGTTTTTATATTTTCAGATTATAAAAACCTGTATCTACTATCCATATTACACTTGTATCACAATCTCTTCGCCGAACTAGTGCACCTATACAATTTACCATTGTATTGGGTGTGTTGGGGACACAAGAGACACTTTGTTATTTGGTTGCAGGGTTGTTTGAGAGACCATCTTCATCCTACGCCTCCCACGGATTGATAAACCTTAGGTCATCCACTTGAGGGAAATTGCTACTGTCCTACAAAACTCTGCGCTTGGAGGCCCAACATGAGTCTACAAGAAGGTTGCGTAGTAGACATCAGTCACTGGAGCCGTCATGATCTCCTTCCTCACCATCGGTGTCATTGAGAAACAACAAGGTGATATCACCTTTTCCGCGGATTATATCCCCCAACAACTCTTCTTTTTCTAAGTCTCTGTCCATAGTTTCTGCAAACATTACAACATGGCAATATACAACCATGAGAGACGAATTAGTGGCAAACATAGACCTAATCACAACAAGATATCATATGCATATGAGCAATGGATTAGTGGCAAACATCATGTAAAGTTGACAAGTTTTATAACAGTCAGTTTCAGACGATCGTCGAGGACTCCTCCCCCCTCATGTCTGATGAGTCATCCTATCTTTCGAGAGAGGATACTTTGCGGACCGCCTCTCTCATGGTCGACGAGGATACTTGCGGACCCCCTGCTCATGTCGAAGTTATCGGGGATATGTTGAATTCCCGAGAGAGTTAGGGGTGTTCTAATGCTGCACTACCCGATATAGCTAGGTGAAGGGGGATAACATCCGGGAATGTTTTCCCGAAGTCTACATTTTTGGACAGATGATCCGGAGGGGGACGGTCCCAGGTTCGCTATGCTAGCTGCTTGTGACGGACGAACAAAGGGCATATTCGGATTCGTCATATTTTTCTCATCGATTTTCATATATAAATAATTTTCATCGGAGTTACGGTTAATTTTTTACGAATTTCTAAAGTTTTACCAATATTTTCCATATACATCCATCCATACATACATACATATACATCTATATTATATATACACTAAGCATCTACATATACATACATAAACATAAATATAATTAATAAACATATACATGCCAGCAAAAAATATAAAAATAAACATATACATGCACACATATACATACATACATACATACATCTATCATCTATCACAATCTTTATACATATATATATACATAAACATAATTATTAAAAAAAGGACAGCGGGCCGGAGCGGTGGCGGCTCACAGCGGGGGCGGCGCGGGCTCGGGGGCGACGCGGGCTCAGGGGAGCTCGGGGGCGGCGCAAGCTCGGGGGCGGTGCGGGCTCGGGGGAGCTCGTGGGCGGCGCGGGCTCGGGGGCCGCGGCGGTGACAACGACGGCGACAACAGGGCAGGGCGTGGCGACGCGGGGCAGGGGCGTGGCAATAGCGTCGGGACAGCCTGGCGGCGTCGTCGGAGGAGAGGACGAGGAGAGATCGAAGAAACTGAGACAAAAACTGATAAGTGCCTACTTATATACCCAGAGCATTGGTCCTGGTTGGTGACACCAACCCGGATGAAAGGCCCCCTTTCATCCCGGTTAGTGCCACCAACCGGGACTAAAGGTCAATTTCAGCAGCCCAAAGGGCAGGAAGCAGAGACCTTTTGTCCGGTTGGTGGCTCGGACCGGGACGAAAGGGGGGCATTGGTCCCGATTGGTGGCTCGAACCGAGACGAAAGGCACTCTTTCGTCCCGGTTCAAGCCACCAACCGGGACCAATAGCCTTGCACAGCGGTGTCTAAAAGTTTACTCCCACCTCGCTAGTTGAGAGGCGCTCGCACCTGTATATAAGGCCCGTGGCTATCGTTTCGAGCTCCTCTCTAAAGCAGGCCTGTGTGGGCCTAATGAACATGTTATTGCCCTATGGGGCCTACTTGCCCAGTGGGCCTGCATCCTGGCCCTACTAGTAGTTGGGTTTCTAGTCGTATGCAGGCCGTTGTGGCCTTGTAGGTGGGCAATTTTTCCTATTATTTTAGTTTGTTATTAAAGATTTTAACAAAAAAACCTTTATGAAAATTCTTTTTGCTATTAATGTTTTTAACAAAAAAGAGTTTGATCATTTTAGTTGCAGAAATTTTACATAATTTTAAGTTAATATTATTTTGAGAATAACTAGAGGTTTATAAAAGATTTTTAGTTGATTCTTTTGCTATTGAAGAATATTATAGTTTTGTTTTAGTTGATCATAAAAAATATTTTAGTTGATTCTTTTTAGTTCATTCTTTTTAACAAATAAATACATTGATAATTTTAGTTAATATTTTTTAATTCCTTTTAGTCGATTCTTTTTAGTTCATTCTTTTTAGTTAAAGTTTTAGTTGATTCTTTTTAGTTAATATTTTAGTTGATTCTTTTTAACAAATAAATACTTTGATAATGTTAGTTAATATTATTTTGATTCTTTTTAGTTGATTATCTTTACTAGTGAAGAATATTATATTTAATTAATTCTTTTTTGTTCATTCTTATTGCTATTAGAGTTTTATAAAATCTTTTACATTCATTCTTCGAGCTAAATGACCCTGAAATTGAAAAACACTACAAATGAACTCTGAAAAGGTCAAAAGTTGGCATGGTATCATCATTTCACCCACATATCATGTGCTAAAAAGCTGAGAGGGTTACGACAAAAACTGGATGCACTTCGTGTACAAAATGGACAATCTCTTTCGAAGTATCACGGTTTAGGACGAAAACTCATCTGTTACAAAGGGATTTCATTTTTTTGAACTTATTTCACCTCTAGACTTTTTGTGCGTTCAACATGCACCATTCAAGGCCACATCATCAATTTTTAAACCCGTTTTGACTTCATTTGATATTTTTCATGCATTTGCTGATTGTTTTAGCTAAATGACCCTGAAATTGAAAAGCACTACAAATGAACTCTAAATAGGTTGAAAGTTGGCATGGTATGATCATTTCACCCACATAGCATGTGCTAAAAAGTTGAGAGGGTTACGGCAAAAGCTGGATGCACTTCGTGTACAAAATGGACAATCTCTTTCGAAGTAACAGGGTTTCGGACGAAAACTCATCTACTACAAAGGGATTTCATTTTTTCTTCGCGTAACCAAAGCCATCAAGAGAGCCATCATCAGAATAGTTGTGGAGAGATAGTCTTCACTTTTTCTTCGCGTGTTTCCCTTGCTTATTGCGCCGTAACCATGGATAATCTTCATCGTTTAACATGGTGCTTGGGTCCGCCTTCACTTTGAAGGGAGGAATTTTATGAAACTTTTCATAATCTTCAGACATGTCCATCTTGCCCTCCACTCCCACGATGTCTCTTTTCCCTGAAAGAACTATGTGGTGCTTTGGCTCATCGTATGATGTATTCGCTTCCTTATCTTTTCTTTTTCTCGGTTTCGTAGACATGTCCTTCACATAGAAAACCTGCGCCACATCATTGGCTAGGATGAATGGTTCGTCTATGTACCCAAGATTGTTCAGATCCACTGTTGTCATTCCGTACTGTGGGTCTACCTGTACCCCCGCCTCCTGACAGATTGACCCATTTGCACCGAAACAAAGGGACCTTAAAATCATGTCCGTAGTCAAGTTCCCGTATGTCCACTATGTAACCATAATATGTGTCCTTTCCCCTCTTGGTTTCTGCATCAAAGCGGACACCACTGTTTTGGTTGGTGCTCTTTTGATCTTGGGCGATCCTATAAAATGTATTCCCATTTATCTCGTACCCTTTGTAAGTCAATAAAGTCGAAGATGGTGTCCTGGCATATGAGTACAACTCATCTCCAACAGTGGTTACCCATGAGATGTGTTTGCAACAAACTGCCGAAAGTCCTGATTTGTTCACATGCAATCCAGTTGTCACACTGCTTCGGGTGTTTGGAGCGCAGAATATTCTAGTGTTCATTGACATACAGGGTCACCAAGGTAGAATTCTGTAGAACTGTATAGTGTGCTTGAGCCAAAGAATGCATGTCCCTACATATTACTGAGTCTGCTCCTAGCATGCCTTTTCCAGTCAGTCTCCCCTCATACCGTGATAGAGGGAGACCAATCGGCTTTTGGTCAAGAATGAAGTCAACACAAAACCCAATGACCTCCTCTGTTTGATGGCCCGTGGAGATCCTTCCTTCTGGCCTACACTGGTACATCGAGGTGCTATACAAACGGTTTTTAACCCCTTTCCGCGACGGCATTTGGAACCGTCGGCAAGTGAGTGTGGGCGATAGGGGGGGGTCCTTCCCACACGACCCAGAAACCGTCGAGGATATGGAGCCATGATCTATAGGCCCTGCAAAATGTAATTGTGTGCAATGCAGCACACACTAAATTCTTTCGCACGTGTGGGATCGTTGATTAAATGTTTCTAATGACGCAGTGAAACCAAATGGTGTGTCGTAATGAACCGTTTGGGAAACAATATGTAAGGCACACGGGCCAATATATGAACTGTGTGCAATATGTGCCCCATCGCACACGAGTTTTCTGCGGAACCCATCTACCATGCAAGACTCCATCGCATATGTTTCCCAACAATTACCGTGTGCGATAATGTTCTATCACAAACGGTTCAGGAGCCCCTTCACACACATACAAGTGTTGAGACCGTTTGTGAATTGTTGTGTATCACCGACGGTTGCAACAAGAGTGACTTGTGCTTTTCGTTTGGGATCCCACACGTTTCCTGAAAAAAATTACGACTGGAATTGTATTTTACATTGGGCACGGTTTACTCCGAGCTCTCGTGTGCGATAACGTGATATCACAAACGGTTCCAGTGACCCTACGCACACGTAGTAGCGCTGCAAATCGTTTGTGATCTACTCTGTATCATCGATGATTCCGCTATGATTGACCTATGCTTTCCGATGAGGATCGTGCACACTCATTTAGTTGAACCCTGTGCGGAGCAATTGCCAGGTTAACAAAAATATCTCAGTTTGAATCGGCATGCAAAAAGCAAATTTGCCACAATATTCAATTGAACAAATAGTGTCCATAGGAAGAACATTCATCAGATTTCGTAACAACAGCAATTGGACATATGGTAGCTAAATTCCAACGATTTGTCGACACATATATGCATTACATAATTAAACATAGTGTATGAAATACGACGACGTCATTAGATGGAAAACAATGGATCCATGCGTATATGTTTAGCGGCTAACTCTTACTCAATGTTTTAGGAGAACGCATGCTGAAATCTTCATTATCACCAGTGGGATTGATGTAGTGATTCAGGAATAAGTCACTGATAAATCTCAGAACCATCAGCAATTCACCTGCGGGGAGCGGTTCAGGGGTCCTCGGTTCTAAGATGAGCTGCCACATTTTTATGATCAGAATGTGCCATATGAGTGGAGTAGACGATATTAATTAAGATAGATTTATTGGTACTAATTCACGAGGATCTTCAACTATCAGCAGATTTGCAGATGGAGATCATGTGTCTGCAAACATAGTATCCACAAAGGTTGGTCCCTGCTTGTTGCTGATGAATTTTTTTGTACAGAATTAGTCATGTATTTGTCCTATTAGGAACAACCTAACCGGTGTTAGATGTAATTTTTTCTTTGGACAAAAATAGAAAGAGGATTATCTATAAGCTTGAACATTTGACTAGCGTAAGAAAAGGTATTTGCAGACTATTGGATAAATTTTCCGAAAATAACGGATTTCTGTGTGTTTCCGGAAAAACGATCTCGTGTTGTAGAGGTAGTTCCCACTTGAACAGTTTCCTTAGTTTAGTTTTCCACAACGCGAGCACACTGCAAATGAAGATGAATTTTGACAACATCAATTATTGAACCAGATATGAATGCAAATTAATTCAACATCATAGAATTCAATACCTATCCATGAATTGCCGAAGATGCGTCAGATCTTGGGCGTTTGTTGACTCTCTGAGAGAATCCATGTAGTAAACCGTGTTCTTGTTGGGAACAATGAATACCAATATCCAGTGATTTCTACATATTAAGAAAGCCATGAACTTACGAATTGTGTCGAAATCTGAAAGACAATCAGTGTATGTGTGGTTGTTTACTTTACTTACCGTTCATGATATGGCTAGAGAAATGATTCTGCATGGGACGTGTTTTCAAAGATACGGACGACCGAGCTAATGGCCCAGTCCCGTAGGTCCTTACCATCTAATGTTGTGCCATTTGCTAATGCATGATCTATGAAATACACACTCTCCCTTTTTCTTCTCAGCGTGTTCAATCCCATGAGAGGAATAAAATGCAGTTAGATATTTATCATTTACAACCTCGTATGGAGAAGTTGATCAGAGTTAGTTAAGTACTTACAAAATCAGGCATCTAACAAGAGTGGCATCGAGATCCTCGAAACTCACATTGATGGAACCAACATCGTGTCGGAAATGATCTCTGTTGTAGTGGACTAGCAGACCATGATGACCTGCTGACATTTGATCCATGCAATATTCATGTAACTCGCGGCAACTGGAGCTGCACTCATCAAAGTATTCGCCAACAAGAAATGGCTGGCCATGGACGTAATTGTGTGCTTCAAGTACATCCGCTTTACTTTTAGCAAGCAACAAATGTACTTCTTCATCATCCATGCCGCCAGAAATAATATTACTCCCCGATTCGAACAACCTGCTGCTAATTTGGTTCTGGGCGATGAGTGCTTTAAGTAAGAGGCAATCATTCTCTTTCCTCTTCACTCTCTCGGCGCGCTTCCTCGTGGGTGCAGCCTTTTTGGCCGCTTCCTTCTTGGTACTTGAAGCATTTCTGGTAGAATGTCTGGTTGGCTGAAAGGTAGACTGCCAAGCAGACGGTAAAGCTTCGACGGACTGCTTAGCAGATGGTTTAGCTATGCTGGACCGCTGAGCTGGCGGTGCTGCTGTGATGGACTGCTGGGCTGCAGGAGCAGAGGCATCAGACTGCTGACCATGCGTTGAAGCTATGTCGGGTTTCTGCGTAGGTGGTGCCAACTTGTCAGTGTGCTGAGGAGGCCATGCCAACGCGTTGGTTTGCTGAGCAGGAAGTGATGATGCATTGGTATGCTGATCACGCGGCTGGGGACCAACGGACTGATGAGCAGTCGGTTCTGGACCTACAGACTGCTTAGCAGGCGGTTCCGAAGCATTAGACTCCTTAGCAGTTCGTTCCACCAGGTTGGTCTGCTGAGCATGTGCTGCAGCTGGGTCTTCCCCTGCTGCTTCAGCGACCGGCATCTGAACCGATGGTGTGTCCTTAGCAGTTGTAGGCCTGGCCACTGGCTGCTCTTGGGCTGATGATGACATAGCCTATACGGCACAATGTTCGGCCGGCTGATCACAGGTTGATGCATTAGTCGTCGGATTACAGTATTAGGTTCTTTGGGGGAATCATGCGAGAGCTGTTGTGGCAAGGAGAGCGTCATCGGTTGAGGGGCGACATTGATTGCTCGTGGCGGGGCTTCAGGGATCTCATTGATGAACTCTATTTCCTTTCGTGGCCACTGGATGGGATGTAATAGTGTTTCTCCCAAGGTCCTTTGCTCATCAAAGTCTCCTAGGACATTGTTCAAGGCAAATTCATTGAATCTAGGATCTACTTCTGTCACTAGCATTTCACACAGCCCGACTTCAATGGCGCATTGTCCAACAAGAGGCCCTCTTCCATGAAGGGTGGGCAAACCTAGGCTGTTGCACATTTTAATGTACCTTCATAATGTGTAAGCATGCCCTTCAGTCCGTCTTTCATTCCAGATAGATCAGATATAGCATCATCAAGAGCAGCTGCAGTCTCAGTGTCGCTGGGGTCAGTTGATGCACAGCTACTCTTGTGCAGTGTTGTTGCGCAATAAGCAGCATCCTCCATGCCCGCCACCCCTCCCATCTGCTGCCTATCTGTCAGTGTTAGAGTCTTCTGCATCATCATTGACTCCTTAATATCCTTTCGAACAGCCGGATACATGTCCTTCCTCAACCTTTCATACAATTCATTCTGCTTCATTTCACTCCCCGCTTTTTTCAGGTTGAGCCTCTCTTCTTTGCTGAGTGTGAAAGCCCTCTTGTGCGGGACATTAACACCTATACCCCTTGCACGGCCAGGGGGCTCTCTTGTTTCCAGAGCATCGGACAGAATGTCACATGGCCCTGAGTTCTTGTAGAACCTTCCAGGGATCTTGGAAGCCTTTAACATCATGTTATACATTTCTTCGTCACGTTAGTTTTCAAAGTAATAAGTTCCTTCATCATGCCTCCTTGCACATGCGCGCAAGTAGTCTCTAGCGCGTTCACCCCTGATTTCAGTAAAGGCCGGTTTCCCACCCGCCGCTACTGCTTCTTTGTCCTCCTGGTCCCATATCGGTTTCATGCCGTAGTATCTTGCCACACCCATACGGTGGGGGTGTGTGTTCCTCTTCTGAAGTTCCAATTGCTTGGCAATCTTCTCAGCAAACTCTGTAGTTGCCCTGACCCTTTTTAATTTTGCCCAGTCTGCCTTTGTAATTTGGGGGTATGTGGGGATTGGGTCCTTGCCTTCACTCAAGTACTTCTTGTACAACACGTGCTTCCAGTTTCTCCAAGCATCCCTAGACTTCTTCAGTGCAGCGTGTTCCACCTGCATTCTCCATTGCTCTGGAACGTTGAAGTGATCCATGATCTCCCGGACTATCCTTTGCCGTGTTTCTCTCTCAGCCTTCCGAAACCCCGGCATATTAATGTTGAGCCTTGCCCTGCCAACAAATCCACACACACTCCTAAACCTCGTGCGTGCTTTATCTGGTTTAGTTGGAGCCCAAAACTTTAAATCGGTCTCGGTTACTTCATATAGACCTTTAGGCTGGTGTGTGGGCTTCCTTGGAGCGTTCCTCCGTGTCCTGACCGGAAGGGTAATTGATGGAGCTCTATCCCGTTCAAGATTACTAGATCCCTCACCATCTGCCGAAGACCTAGGGTTGTCGGAATCAGATGAAGATACATCGCCTGAAGCTTGAGTGTTGTCGCTGCTACTCGGCATCTATAGAGAGCACATGCGAAACTCAGGAAAGGAGGATAAGCATAAAACTAACAACTTGGTATCAAGCTGTCTAAACATGTCATGCAATAATTTATAAAATGTACGGCTTATTTGTTAAGTTTGTGTGATTCGGGCGCCCATGATCTGTAAATCGACAATAACTTATTGGAACAAATACAACTTATATGTACTAGTTAGGAAGGTAGATAATGAAAATATATACGCTCTCCATTATATTGTAGCCAATTTGGGAGCATACGGAACACAATAGGAAGAGGGATTGCAAGGACATATGCCTCACCGCGATGGAGAGCACTAACTTAACAGGTTTCTTAATGCAAACCCGGCCAGACCACAGAAGAGGCGAGGGTTACAAGATCGATATGCTCGAGGGTGGCTGGCGAGGAAACGAAGATGGCGAGGCGCGGGCAGTCGCGTGTTGGGAACGACAGTGGAGGTAGGCTTGACGCCGAAGAGCGGGCACACGGTCGGGGTGAGCACGCCGGCGCCGGAGAGGGTTCTGCTGTGGATCCGGGGAAGGGGGGAGCTAGTGATGGAGATTGGGTGGACTAGTTGAGTGAAACGCAGGCGGGCGGTGGGGGGGGGGGGGGTGGGGGTGTTGGTGGCCTAGGTGAAAAGGGTGAAAAATATCCCCGGTCGCCGCGCGGAAAGGCCTATGCAAACGGTTGCCTCTAAGCGCTCGTGTGCACAAAGAGAATAATTTCGTTTGAAATGAAGACGCACTAATCTTCTATTATATTTGTCCACACAGATTAAATTATCTCAATCGTTAACTTTTAGATATTAATGGTCGAGATTTAAAGAAGTAGCGTTACTTACAAATATTATCACGTACAAGACACTTTGACATGGCACGTTGGAATAGTTCAAGACGGTTTATGTCAAACTCATATGCCTTTCCTGTTAAAAGGAGTAAAAAATCTGTCCGATTGAGACAATCATGCATAAGTGCCTTTTCTATTAAAAAAGACTAAAAAAATGTGTCCGATTGAGGCAATCATGCATAAGCATGCGTGGTGGTTGCTTATACGAAAGCCAATTCCTATACGGACTCTTAGTGTTTCACTTTTTTTGAGTTGTAGTGCTTCACGCTGGAATAAAATTTTCTTTACCTAGATCTAAAAGAAAACAAAAATAGATGTGTACGTACGTATTACATATATAGCAATGAGTTTGGGGTAAAAAAATTTGGCAAGACAATTATTTTAAATTACAAATATGTTACCCCTTCCCCTCCCCTCCCCTAAAAAAAGATGTTACCCGTACTAATTCATGCATCGGCAACTCATGCCAAAAGTACGTGGATCTCTAAGTGCAAATAATTTATATTTATATTCGCGCTAATTTTTAGTAGTGAATCATGGTATATTTTCCATTTTTGGCGATTATTGATGTATGTTCTAATTACTATGACTGGAATTATATATATCAGTCTGAAGAAATAAGGCTGAAATATTTCATCCGTTGATTGTAAAAATTAATGTCAGAGATTAAAATTAGCACATCTAAAATATGTACAGTTATATATGTACATCATGGCGTCATTGGTGCCCTTGAAAAGAAAACATGTGATAGGATGAGAGACCTGATACGTTCTAACCGGAAATATAAAATGAACATGGCAAGTAGGAGTAATAAGGAATTTGTCCGACTAGATGGAGTAATAAAAAATGTATACTTCTCTTCTTAAGAAAGAAAAAGCTGCACGATTCTCAGCGAGGCTATGCACTCTTGATCGCACTCTAAGTGGTGACATCACAATGATGCCAACAATAATAAGAAAAACTTCCATCACTTAGGATGAGAGCCAAATGAAAAATAGTGAGTATCTGAACATGTACGTCATAAATCATATAGAACTCAAGATTTCTTTTACTGAAATTAATAGTTTCGATTGGTGAATAAAATATTGAACAGAGAGTAGAATAATATATTTGAGGACTAAAAAATAACTATTGGTTATTATAGACTTAGAATAATTAAAATTATAAAATAGGGTTCAATAGTGTAATAAAAGAAGTCACATGAGTTCATCCGCAAAAAAAGAAGAATTCACATGAGTTAGACTTAAGAAGAGAAGAGTGTTGTGCTTCAGTTCACGGTTGCTAACAAGGTATTGCTGATTTTTTTTTTTTGCGAAAAAGATCTGATCTACTATTAAAGTTCACCTGAAGTAGAAAACATCTCTATATGAAAAAAAGGTATTGCAGATTTTATTTTATTTTTGCGAAAAAGATCTGATCTACTATTAAAGTTCACCTGAAGTACAAAGCATCTCAAACATATAAATTACATCGAGATTCTAAGAACACACCGAACAAGCACTACTGTCGCCAGAATGAGTCAGGATCAATGCATGCAAGACATTCAGTATTGTTGTACATGGGCGAGCAATATATCATACGGAATCCTCGCAAAAAAAACATAAGCAAAATGATATTGTGTCTATAACAATAGAAAATGAACAACACGTAGTTCAAGTATCCACTAAATCATCTTAATTGTGTATGAACATATATGTCTTAGAACAAAATTTATCCATAGAATAAGGGGGAGAAAGCAATGATAATAGTGAGAGGATATTCATCAAAGGTTAGTTTGGTGGGGAAAACTGAGCAAGAGATAATGTTCTAATGAACTAGAAACAAACCATGCTGTATATTTTATACTTTTTTTTGTCATGCCAAGAAAATATAGGTCAACACAAAATAAGATGGACATGGCAAAATAATTCTATGATGATTATAACAAGGGGACAAAGAGAAGAAGAGAGAGAGGGGTAGAGAGAGAGAGGCAGAGAGAGAGAGGTAGAGAGAGAGGCAGAGAGATAGGTCGGGAGAGAGAGAGAGTTTTGACAACTTTATTTAGCATGTAACAATAATGTAATGGCTTAGATTTATGATTATGCGAAATATATATAATAAGATGAGCTGCCAAGAAAGTATTGGGAGGGTGATATGTACCAAACGGATAATATATCCAGGTATTAACCAATGAGAAAAATAGCAAAATTTATCAAAAATATAAATAAAATATATGAATTCTAGCTGTGCAATTGCGTGGGTGAACCCGCTAGTTTTGAAATGAAGACGTGAGTTCACCGTTCGGCCTCTAAATTTTTCCCATGTTAAGCAATCACCATTATACCACGGGTTTGATTTGCTGGCGCATTTCAGGTCTCGTGTGCTATATTTAAGACTTTTTTTAGCATTTACCGTGCATTTTCGCATATAAATCAAATCCTAGCCAGAATGCATTTCCTGTCGAAAGGGATGATGATTGCCGTTCGATCTGGGAGCATCCAACGGTGCAGACATACGATCCGTGGGGTTTGGGTTCTGGCCAATCAGAACGCTGGACTTAGATCGCACGCGCAACAAGGGGGGGCATCGGCAACGGTTTGGTAGGCACACAGCTTTCGTGAGTGAACCGTGTGCTATTTGAAAACATTTACATTAACTAACAACATATTTTCGTTTGAATGAAAACATGAGTTCATCGTTTCGCCTCCAATTTTATTTTCCATGGTAAGAAATCACCATTGTACCCTATGGTTCGATTTTCTTGTGCATTTGAGGTATCGTTTACTAATTTGAGTCGTTTGCTATAGTCGCAACTACACATGGGTGCTAGCTAGCAAGATCATTTGTGTGTCGCTTTGGGAGTTTTCATTCATTGTTCGAGAAACGGGAAAAAAATCGAACAGTTCGGACGCAGGGTGCGGCCAGAGGCGTAAGCCTTGTTGGTATTCTAATTACAGGAAATGCATATAGAGTCCGGAAATAATGAAAATCGGTGTGTCACTGTGGCGTGCTCTCAGGATCCCATGGAAATTTTTTGGTAAAGATCGCACAAGTTTTGATGCTCAAACCTTCCAAATCGGAGCATCTCAGAAGAAGGATCATAGTTTCCAAAAGGAGACGCGGCACTTCGGACTCAAATCGTTAGTGACTACATTGTTCGCCTCAATTTTTTTTTCATGGTAAACAATCATGTATATACCCTAGGTTTGATTTTCTGACCCATTTCAGGTCTCGTCTACTATATTTACGTCATTTTTTTTGCACTTATCTTGCATTTAGTGCATACAAATTCAAAACCGTTCTACAACTACATCTTGGTGTTAGTTAGCAAAGAAGGTGTGTACAAATCATTTGTGTGTCGCTTTGCGAGTTTCATCCATTGTCCGAGAAACGGGAAGAAGTTTCAAACATTTCGGCCACGAGGTGCGGCCACCGGTGTAGGCCTAGCTGGTATTTCAATTACAGTGAATTCTGATGGATTCCAGACATCATCAAAATTGGTGTGTGCCCGTGGCGTGCTCTCACGACCCCAGGGATTTTTTTCGTAAAGTTTGGCACAAGTTTTGACAATCGCTCCTACCAAGCCGGAGCATCTCACATGAAGGACCATGGTTTCCAAAAGGAGACGTGTCAACTCAAAGTCCAGTGGCCGGTGACTTCATCATTTGGCCTCATAAAAATTTCCATGGTACGCAATCACCATTATACCACAAGTTTGATTTTCTAACGCATTTAAGGTATCGTTTGCTATATTTAAGACATTTTTTGAATTTAACGTGCAATTTGTGGATATAAATAAATCACAACCAGAAATGCATGTGCTGTCAAAAGGTATGAGGATCGCCGTTGGATCAAGGAGAATCCAACGGTGCAGACGTACGATCCGTGGGGTTTGGGTTCTGGCCAATCAGAATGCATGACTCAGATCACGCACGTGGCAGGGGGCATCGGCCACGGTTTAGTGGACACACGGCTTTCATGAGTGGACCGTGTGCTATTTGAAAACATTTACATTAACTAACATCATATTTTCATTTGAATGAAAACATTAGTTCATCGTTTCGCCTCCAATTTTTTTCCACGGTAAGAAATCACGAGTGTACCCTATGGTTCAATTTTCTGGTGCATTTTACCAGGCGGCAGGCCTAGCTAGCGATCTCAAAGTTTGAATATGCAAAAAGAAAGAGATCTTTGTTGCTATATTTGAGTCATTTTTTGCATATTATATATATATATATACATACATATATATATATACATACAACTACACGTGGGTGTTAGCAAGATCATTTGTGTGTTGCTTTGCGAGTTTTCATTCATTGTCCGAGTAACGGGAAAAACTTCAAATAGTTCGGCCACAAGGTGCAACCAGAGGCATATTCCTTGTTGGTATTTTAATTTTAGGAAATGCATATAGAGTCCGGAAAATAACAAAAATCGTTGTGTCACTGTGGCGTGCTCTCACGATCGCATGGAAATTTTTTGGTAAAGTTTGGCACAAGTTTTGGTGCTCGCACCTTCCATATCGGAGCATCTCACAAGAAGGATCATAATTTCCAAAAGGAGACGCGGCACTTTGGACTCCAAATCGTCAGTTACTACATCGTTCCGCCTTGAAAAAAAAGCATGCTAAACAATCGCAGATATACCCCTGGTTTGATTTTCTAGCCCATTTCAGGTCTCGTCTGCTATGTTTAAGTCATTTTTGCACTTACCTTAGATTTAGTGCGTATAAAGTCAAAAACCCTACTAAAACTACATGTGGGTATTTTAGTTAGGCTATACTTAGGCTACTCATAGTGGAGATTATCATATACTAGTATCATGCATATATATGATACTAGTGCATGATACTATCTTTAATTATAGTGCATAGTATAATAGAGTAGTATCATAGATGATCATATTTAATTTATTGCCATGCATGACACAAATTAGCATCGCATTTAACATGATACGATATCTACCTATATGTTACTATAACTCTCTCTATCTTTTTAATTCTTTGCCACATCAGCATACTTGCTATTTCCGAGTGCATGATACCGGCTATGATACCACTACTATGGGCGCCAGCCTTATAGTGGGGAGTATCATATACTAGTATCATGCATATGATACTACGTACCTTCATAGTGCATAGTATCATAGAGTAGTATCATAGATGACCGTATTTATGGCCAGACACAAGACTAAGTAGTATAGCATTTATTATGTTACGGTATCTACCAATGTTACTCTAACCAACTCTCCCTTCTTTAATTCCTTGCCACATCATCATATTTGCCATTCTCGAGCACATGATACCGGCTATGATACCCCCACTATGGCCACCCTTAGCAAAGAAGGTGTACAAATCATTTGTGTGTCGCTTTGCGAGTTTTCATCCGTTTGTCCGAGAAGCGGGGAGAAGTTTCAAACATTTCGGCCACGAGGTGCGGCCACTGGCGTAGGCCTAGTTGATATTTTAATTACAAGAAATTCAAATGGAGGCCGGACATCATCAAAGTCGATGTGTGCCCGTGGCGTGCTCTCACGACCCCGTGGAAAAAATTTGGTAAAGTTTGGCACAAGTTTTGATGATCGCTCCTTTCAAACCGGAGCATCTCACATGAAGGATCATGATTTCCAAAACGGGACGTGTCAATTCAAACTCCAGTGGCCGGTGACTTCATCGTTTGGCCTCATAAAAATTTCCACGGTACGCAATCACCATTATACCGTGGGTTTGATTTTTTGGCGCATTTCAGGTATTGTTAGCTATATTTAAGACATTTTTTGAGTTTTACGTGCATTTTGTGCATAAAAATAAAATTACAATTGGAACTGCATTTGCTGTCGAAAGGGATGAGGATCGCCTTTCGATCTGGGAGCATCCAACGGTGCAGACGTACGATCTGTGGGGTTTGGGTTCTGGCCAATCAGAAAGCACGACTCAAATCGCGCGCAGGGTTTGGTCGGCACACGAATTTCATGAACGAACCGTGTGCTATTCGCAAACCAGATTGCATATTTTTGTTCACACATATTGTAGTGAGGTCAATTGAGTGTGCTACCTCTATTATATAAAAATAATAATAGTAATAATACTTATTATAAACAATTCATATTCATTGCGTGAGCTGACAGCATATCAAGGTCAACATATTAATGGATCTTACATCAACAGAAAACCGAGCATAACTCACAAATTGAGTACACGCGTATGTTCCAAATTGAACTAATTAAGTTGCAGGGTAGGCATAATTCCCATGTACATAGGGGAACTTGGATCATTACGTTGACCCCAAATGAACTTGGGTTTTCTGATGATTTTACGCTTCTCTGTTACATGGGTGCGTGATCCCTTGGCTGGCAACTCAGCAAATTCATCGTACTCGTCCTCATCGGCAACATCCTCGACACCTAGTACCCTCCTCTTCCCATGCATTACTACATGGCAGTTCTTATGCAAGGGGTCTTCCGCAAAGAAAATCTGGGTAGCATCGCTGACAAGAATGAACGGGTCCGTGTGATATGCCATCGTTGTCCTGTTAACACAGGTCTTCCTGTAATCATCAACCTTTACCTGACCAAGAGGGATCCATGTGCACTTGAATAATGCCAACTTAACTTTCACATAGTCAAGCTCCCAAATCTCTTTGATGGTTCCATAGTATACCCTTTTATCAGCTTCATCTATAGTCGTGCATTCTATTCGAACAGAGATGTTCTGATATGAGGTCTTCTTATCACGTTCCTCACTGTAGAACGTGTATGCATTTATGTCATATGCTTGGTACGTCAATCCCGTAGATGATGGCTTTTGTGCCAACCACGTAGCAATGCCATCGATGGATCCTTGTGCCAAACGATTCTTCAGCCATTCGGCATAGTTCTTAGTGTGCTTCTTCATCTCCACATCTGATGAAGGCACCATTGGTACGAAGCTTTTGGCGTATCTCCGCCAAGTGTTCTTCGGCATAAGCGCTGAGAACGGGGATGTTAAGCAGTACCATCAAATGGGCTTTCTCTGCCAATTCTTCATGTGCGGCCATTTGCGTGCCAGCAAGGACCGTCTTAACTTTAAGCCTTCCATCATGGCGAGAGAGGGGCAAACCTATATGTTTTCATTTATTCGGTGCAAAACTCAACCACCTCCTCCGCGGTATAACCTTGTAGGGTGCTTGCCTCTGGATGATTTCGGTTCCGACAATAGCGCTTCAGTATTCCCATGAACCGCTCGAAGGGATACATGTTGCGAAGAAACACAGGAGCACAATACTTTATCTCATCGACAAGGTGCACAGTGAGATGGACCATGACATCAAAGAACACTACTGCAGGATGCTACTAACACGACTCTATGATCAGAGACCCTTCGACGAAACTGTGTGCGATGCAATAATCACAAACAGTGGTGTAAAATAACCGTCAGAAAAGAAGCAAAACGTTTGCGATGGCGGGCACATCAAACACGGTTCAGATTTTAGTTGCGTGTGCGATGCTGGGCATACGGTTAATCCATTTTTGAATACGGGCAGAACGTTTGCGATTAGACAGAACAACAGAAACGGGCAGCCATATCAATGTGTGTGCGATATATGGCATACAGTTTGCTCCGATGAACTATTTGCGATGATCGAGGTGAACACAAAAAATTCAAAGTAACAAGATGTGTGTGATACCCGGCAAATAGGTCGGTAACCAGAATTGTGTGTGATCATTATAGACAACCCATACGATATTTTTTTGTGAATTGTGTGCTCGTCAGGGCACACAGTTCAACAAACCAACCAGTGGGAGATAATATAGAAAATTTTTGTCGAATACGTATTACTAACCATCCGCGATGAGATTGATAGGATAAACAGAGATAACAAATTAATATGAGCGAACGGAAACAGAGATATGTACAGTCTGCTTAATTTAGTACTTCTTCTTGTTGTTGTTGTTGTTGGATGGCCCCGCGACATCGTCTTGGCGAGGACGCTTCTTGCCGCTGACGGTTGGCTTTTCATCGTCGTCATCGTCGTTGCTGTCATCATTGTCCTCCTCCTTGTTCAACCATTCCTCCTCCTCATCATCGTCGTCCTCTTCTCCGTCCTCCGACGGCTCCTCGTCCATCTAGTCGTCGTCTGACGACTCTGGAGGCATCGTCCCTTGCATGATCCGGATATAATCGAGGTCTGGGATCGACGCCGGACTTATGGAAGAAGAGCGGGATGATTCCGATGTTGACCTATCCTCCGGCGCCAGACTGTTGGCCGAACTGTCGTCCTCGCAGTCGCTCGACATGGCTGCAGAGTGTGTGCCAATGTTTAGTGCGGCCTGCCGGGGACGATGAAGATGGTGGACACTTAAGCGGGGTATGCAGAGAAGAGGAAATGCTAATTGAAGCGGGGGTTGGCATATTATCTAACCGCTGACATAATCAACCGCAATTATTTGTACCCAGTCGCTCCAAATTCCCGGGGTTGCGCAGGACTCCTATTGGCTATTTGGCTGGTTTCTTTTTTCAGGAAAAAAAAACAAGGAACGAGTTTTGGGATTATGCACCGCAACCGGTACGAACGGAGTAGGACAGTTGACAAGCAATACATTGAGCTCGTCTTATTTATAAAGCCAGTAATAATCAAACTACAAAGGAAAAGAAAAAAGACAAAGGAAAATATCTGCACGAATCTTCGCGTAACATCAATGGCATATGACCTAGATGTGCATTACTTAGAGCACATCTAGATGTGCTTTAGCAATACTGTCAAACAAAACCCTTAATCATCATTCCAAACAGCGCATAGAACATGGCTAATGCGACAACCACAACTACACATGCTAGTTCCTTCTTGTCTCTTGCTTTCATCTGTTGCCTGTGATTGATTCTTTCTTGCTTCATCATACTGATTGCACATTCCAGATCAGCTAGTTTCTTCTTCAGCTTTACGTTATCTTCTACGAGCTTGGTGAGAACACTCTGAGCCCTGCCATGCCATTCTTCATCCAGCCAGTTAACAAAGGCACAAGCCGCATATCCCTGCCAATGTTAAATAGTATTCAGGATGAGCGGTTGCATTAGTTGAAGTAAAATGATGAACTTAGCACTAATCTCTAAGGGGATCCTGAGAAACCGCCTGCCAATTTCGAATCCCTCTGTGCATACACGTCGAGCGGGAGTGTGCCCGTGCACACAACTCAGCTTTTGGTACTTCTCGGTGGCGCAAAACTCGGAGTCAAACTCGCTTTGCGGGAGCCTGGATTCATGCACCGGATCCGGCGGCAGATCGCTTTCCTGGGGGGGGGGGTCATTCAGGACGAATTCAGCAAGGAGATATACTTTGGACATGCTAAAAAAGATCGGGATAGATTGGAACCTGACATGACGATTCGGATCCGTAGTACACCTGCCTTCTCATGACCTTAGGCAAGTGCTCGGTGGCGACCGCCGTCGTGGCGGCGATACGAGCAGGAGCAGCCGCACCAAAACCATCAGCACCACTCGTCTGCATTCCCCCAATGTCAGCGATGCGAGGGAATTCTGAGGCTATGTAGGGATTTGGGGGAAATGGGGAAACTGTGGGGATAAGCTAACGGTCGGGAACTACTTATGGCACTATATGTTGTATACGGCACACTGTTTATACATGTCGTTTGTGTTACGTATTAGACCGTCACACACGATTTCCGCACCAAACCGTGTGAGAAGACAACGTAGGTTAGACACGGTTGCCGTTACATAATCTTATGTGATGTACTACCCTGTCCATATAATTCAGTTACAGTGATACCGTGAAAACAACAGCTTTGCGAATATCCGTAAAAAATAGCTGCTCTGCATATAGAGATGGCGGCGGCGGAGTAGGCAGCGGTTACCGGAGACGAGGTCAATCCTCGGTCGGTGGGTGGTGGCGGCGTCATAGGAGGTCAATCCTCGGTCTTTGGCGAGAGATAGGTGGAGCTCAACCATCGAGGTCGGCGGTGGCGTGAATCGAGCACATCCCTCATGGTCGATGGCGGGATAGTGGAGGTCAAACTTCTGGCGACAGCCGCACTAAGCTTTCCTCCTCGACCGTGCTGTCTCGGCGTGCCGCCGCATCGTGCTTCTCTGTCTGCTGGGTGGAGGTCGCCGTGCGGCTAATTAATTAAGGTATTCTTTTCGTGAGTGGCTTAATTAAGGTATTCAATTCCTAAGGGTAGTGTTGCGTGTAAATTGACTGGCCATTAATTTTTGTCATTGCACGTTGGATAGCAATATGGAGCACCCTCAGTAATTATGAAAATAAAACCTTGTGATTTATGCACGCATCTTTGGGCAGCAGTTTATCCGTGTATTAATGTTCTTGTTTTGTTTTTAATTATCATTCGTGTGGTGCAGATGGAACAATCTCGATGGATGAAGAATCGAAAAACCGCAGATTTATCAGTGGCATGACAGAGTTCATGAATTTGGCTCAAAGTACAAAAAGGAGAATTGGTGATGCGGATTACACTTGTGTCCATGTGTTGATTGTGCCAATACAGAGTGACATGTAGTTGGAGATGTCTAGTGGAACTTAGTCTCTCGGGGATTCATGGATGGATATACACGTTGGACCACACACGGTATAGAGGAGGTCATGGATGAAGATACCCAGGGCTGCGAGATGCCAAACCCCGATCAGTGTTACATGGATGTTGAATCTAACATCGGGGTAAAGGCGTCAACTACCAATGGAACACCGGAAAGCCGAAACGCCCACTGGAAAACTGAGACGTCGACGTAGATGACGACGATCTTGATATGCCAGATTTTGAGGTGGTACAAGGATCTGCCAACCATTGATGCGGACTCTAAGAAAGAATTGTATCTAGGTTGCAAAAAGAAATATTCCAAGTTGAGTGCCACCCTGGCGCTTCTCAGATTTAAAGCAGCAAACGGTCTATCAAACAAGGGCTTCATAGAGATGTTAGGTATTTTCAAAGAAATTATTTCGGAAGATAATGTTCTCCCCAGAAACACGAATGAAGCGAAGAAAATTGTTTGCCCATTGGAACTTAAAGTACAGAAGATACACGCTTGTGTGAATAACTGTATATTGTACTGTGGTGAGTACAAAGATTTGCGTGCATGTCCCACATGCAAGCATGCACGATACAAGCGCAGGAGAGCAAAGGATAAGTACAAATTGGACGACGAGATCAAGATAGGAATCCCGTTCAAGGTTGTTTGGTACTTGCCATTAATTCCAAGGTTGAGGCATTTGTTTGCAAACCCTAGAGAGGCAAATAGGTTGCGGTGGCATCATGATGAGCAAATTGCGAATATGTATATGAGGCACCCGAAAGATGGTGTTCAGTGGGAATTAATCGACAACAAGTTTCAAGACTTTGCCAAGGATCCTAGAAGTATAAGGCTCGGGTAGTGTACTAACGGGATGAATCTTTTTGGCGATATGAGCACCAATCACATCACATGGCCGGTGGTTCTGTGCATATATAACCAAGCTCCTTGGTTGTGTATGAAGAAAAAATACATTATGATGTCAATGATTATCCAAGGCCCGAAGCAACCTGGAAATGACATCGACATTTACTTTCGTCCACTAGTAGAAGAACTGCTGACAGTGTGGATAGATGCGCCTGCTGTAAAATGTTATGATGCTTACAGAAAGGAGATTTTCGATCTACATGCGATGCTGGTGCACACCATTCAAGATATGCCGGCATTAGGCAACACATCTGGGTAGAAAACAAAGGGAGATGTAGGGTGTGTCACATGCACGGATAGGACAGCTAGTAGATTTCTCCCAACTCGCGCAAAACCGTGTATTTGCGTCATCGTAGGTTCTTACGGAGAAATCACCCATACCGAAAGATGAAAGCTGAATTTGATGATACGACGGAGGTAGGTGTGGGCCCAGGACCCTATGATGGGGAGGTGGTCCACAACATGGCTAAACAAATTAATGTTGTGCTTGGCAAGAAGCACGCTTTGACGATGAAACTAACACCTAAGGGTCAAGTGTTTAAGAAAAAATCGATGTTCTAGAAATTACCTTACTGGGAGATTCTACGTGTACGTCACTGCATCGATATCTTGCACGTAGAGAAGAACATATGTGAAAGCATCCTTGGTACTCTGCTCAAGATTAAAGGTAAAAGAAAGAATCGTGAAGGTTCATGGCTCGATATGCTTGCTGATCAATCAAAACGCAAGAGTGAAGCAGAAGATGATGACGAATTCATCAAAGCTCGCCAGAGTTATAATTTCAGTACAAAAGAAGCAACACAGTTCTTCACCTATTTGTTGTCAGTTAAGACACCGTCTTCCTACTGCGCAAACATTAGAAGTCTCGTGGATGTGAGCTCAGGTAAAATGAAGTTGGGACACATGACGTCACATGATTGCCATGTAATGTTGACACAAATCCTCTCGGTGGCCATCAGGAATCTGATGGGCAAAGATATAAGAAACATACTCATTGAGCTCTGTGATTTTTTAACCAACACTAGTACGCGTCGGTGCTATACAAACGGTTTTTAACCCTTTTCCACGACGACATTTGGAACCGTCGCCTAGTGAGTGACGGCGATAGGGGGTTCCTTCCCACACGATCCAGAAACCGTCAGGGATATGCCCTCCTGGCACACACGCTCGACAAAATGAGGCCGTGTGCGACCGGCAAGCGCTCAAATACGGAAATACGTACAGTAGAGCTAAAAAAGTACAATTATACAGGCGATATTGTTTCCGGTCGCAAGTACATCCCACACAGTCAGTCCCCGCTAAACGTTTTCGTTCGTATGTACATCCCATACAGTCGCTCGAAGGAAAACGTTTCCGTTCACAGGTACATCGCACACAATTTTTTCCCGTTAAATCGTTTGTGACAGCGTTGCCATTGCACATGATATTAACAATTTTACCGTTTGCGTTATTGAATGCATCACACACGGTCCGTAGAAGAAACTCTGTGGCAAAGGCAGTCCATCACACACAGTTTTTATGTGGTAAACGTTTGCGCAAGGTGACCTAACGCAAACAAATTTCAAGAGAAAGTCGTGTGTGATTGTTCATTGATCCAACACGGTTTATTCCTAGAAACTGTATGCGTTGCCTGAGGTCATCACCCACGGTATTTTTTCAATAACCGTTTGCAATAGCAAAACCCAATTAGCAGGCTAATTGACCTACTATTAATAATCCATTTATTAATCTAATTGACGTCTATTATCTATTATATACATAATACAGAAGGCAAACAAGCCATTAGGTTCGTCCACATATGTTAATATTATTTACACCGTCCGATCAAAATAATAATGGCTGAGATTTAAAGGTTTTTACGTAACATATTAATGTCCAACATATCGGACTATCACGTTGTCACATATACAGCCCATCCAATGTAATTAGACTAGGCAAGGAAGCGTCGATCAGCACATAAAAAAACAACTACTAGGCAAGGAATCGTCATCACTTAAAAAAAGGTAGGAAGAGTTATGGTTCACGTACGGGCACCCATATGGTCATTTCTTTCCTGACACGTTGCATACAAAAGTAGTCTTAATAAGTTATTTAAACTAGCTATAGCAATTAATGCCTGAGATATAAAAATAGATGTGCGATAAAAATAGACAAGCAAAGATGGATGTATTGATATAGGACATACCGATTTAAACACGAAAAGCTATAAGGGGCACACCATTGCCGTGGGCCAACAGCCCATCGCAGCAGCTCACGAGAGCAAAAAAAAAAAAAACAGGCCAAGATAGAGTTTGGCTCGGAGGCACCGTATATCCATGTCTACACGTACGTGCTAATGAAGGGTAGTCCCATTTTAAAAAATGATGGTTTTTCCTCATACCAATCGGATTGGGTGTCAATAGTAAATAGGTATACGAGAATCATGCCCTTGGCATTTAGAAAAAAACATCCATGCAAAAATAGCACAGTATGAATGCGATTTTCATGAGGTCAAATTGAGTTTTCTATTTGTGATCTGGTATTACAGCCCGACTAAGTTTACCGCGATACCTCAAGTGCATTGCAGCCCGTTTTCATTTGGCATGCAGGTTTGCTGCCGCTCGCAGAATCGAGTAGTGGACATTACGTGGCGCCGAAAGATCCCGAGAGAACATTCGGTCCATAGAGTTTCCTTTTTCTTTGCATATTACTTTTTTTTCTTGAATACACAAAGAGCGTATCATTTCATTGATAGAAGGAGAGAATTACATGTGCTAAGCAAAGCCACATATTGCGGTGGCTAGGTTAGCAATACAAGAGTAGAAGAAAGGGTCAAGGCGGTTCGAAAATGAGTACACGTAGCCCTTTGGCTCCTGCCATAGACCAAAACCTAGCCTCGGCAAGGGCGGCTTGGGTAGTCTCGGCAGTGGAGGGCCGAGCATTGTCGAATATGCATGCGTTCCTGTGCTTCTAGAGGGTCCAGCCATGATGATTCCGAGCGACGCAGTGCCTTTGCGGAGAGTGGCGGGGCAGACGTGTGGCCTCCTGCCACCAATGATATTTTGTGCCTTTGCATATTACTCATATTGAGTTGAGTCTATACAGAAATGATTATGGTATTTCGACTCTGAAGAGTAATAAAATTATAACGACACACTTTTATAAATTATAGAAAACAACATGCACAGAATTGCAGCATGGCATATTACCTCAAATTCTTTGTGATTAAAATTTGTATCTAATTTTATTTGATTTCACCAAAACAAAACAAAATATTCTCTCTAAGATATTTGAGTGCCATGAAAAGTAAATTTCTACAGAGAAAAATCCTTAAACGAACCAATCCTCCAAAATGTTAAGAAAAATATCCTACAAATCGAGGAGTCTGTACAGAAGACAACCATACTACCTGCGCCACACATTTAAACCTACAAAAGATAAAAATAGAAAAAAGAACATGCCGTGCAAGCAAACCCAAATATAGATCACTAAAGTAGTGATCTAAACACTCTTATATTTCTATACAGAGGGAGTAGTTAGTTAAAGCAAACAAACTTCTATATAGATAATACAATTCTATGTATAAACTTCTCACCATGATCGATCATATGCACATGAATTAAAAAATTACGTGCACGTGGATTAATTTTAAAAGCAAATGAATAATGAGACGGATATATCAGTGCAAATTCTGTCTCTATTTGAGTTATAAGGTATAGACGATTATCTGGTTATGTAATATAACAATGTGGGCTGACTAAATCTGGAAGACTACAAAATGCAACTCTTTCTATCCCGTGAGAAAAAATGTAAATTTTTCTCAACATCACGATAGCTCATAGTATTCTAGAAGTGTCTCCACAGAAAAGAAAAACAAAGTTATTGCACTAAGAAAATATACTATACCCCGTCATATGCACCTGGATTAATATGCATGAACTTATGTAACCTAACCGAATATTGCAGTGTTCAGTACTATGGGTATTTCATCTATAAGTTCTAGATACATGCTTTTGGTTAATTCATACTATGATTAAATCTAGAAAGTACAAAATCAAAATATTAATTTGCTAGACATGTATTATGAAAATCATTGGAAGGGACATAAAAATGATCGGCTAGGGAGACACTTCAAGAGTACCCATATAATGAGGTAAGTTAGTAACCACATCACTGTCCTTTATATTAGTATCTCATGATCCTTACAAACAAACTAATACGACAAATGAAAGGATTTTACTAAAGTTAGACCAATTTTTTACAACATATACATGCTTTCTCTTTTTTGTGGGTAATCATGTGGTTCTATTGAATGTTACCAGCATTACATTCAGTCAATATAAGGTCAAAGATGAAACCTGGTCGAAACTGCATCCAATAAGCCGTGCTACGGACCGTGCAAGCATAATTGGCCAGACAGTGTGTGGACCCTATTTTCATCTTTTTTTGAACACCCGATTTTGATCTCTTAAAATCTTAAGAGGCTTAATCTCCCTAACCACTATAAAATTCTAAATCTCCTTGACTAAATTACCAAACTCTGACTTGAGATGCAAGATGTCCAATATAGAACACAGTGCTACCATTGAATCAGATAGCACCAGAATCGGAACAATTGACCATTTAAGAGTAAGGTTCATCCCTAGCATGATTTCTTGGAATTTGGCTTCCATGGCATTCTTGCAACTTTTCACAACATATACATGCTTTCTCAATCATTCTAATATATTGAGCGATAATCAATGCTAATGTAGCATAATTCAGAACTTACTACAATTTGTATGGTGCAAGTTTCCAAGGGTAAAAACCATTTTTCTCTCAAATTGTAAATGTTTGCAAAAGGTATTAAAAATATAATAACTAGGAAAACATAAATAAAAAAATACAAATCTACCCGCGCAAATGCGCGGGTCACACCGCTCGTTCATATTAAGCACATAATATATTTCATTTCCATATTAAGGAAGCATAATATCATAATTGAAATACATCAGAGTACAACATGATATAGCTTCAGCAGTCAGCTACCTCATTACATAACTGCACCAGCACCATTTCACATGCAACATGTAGAACCTTTCGAAATTAGCATCATAGACGGTATATAGACAGATGCATCTCATCTGGAAAGCTGCTGAAGCGGAAGGCCAGTGCTTGTGGACGGTATATTGAGCCTTCATTCATGTTGAAGGTCTTTGCAACTTTAGGCCAGTGCTTGTGGATGATTGATCGTCCGTCCTTCGCCCTCTTCGGAAACACTTCAATATTGAACCGTGGGTGTTGTATGAAAACCTTCCTCACCTCCTGACCATAGAGGTGGTTTGAGAGGTAATCATCAGTGAACTGCTTTGGAAAGGCCTGAAAATAAGGATGTGCATAAATATCTTCTCTATATTGGAAATGGGGCAAAGGAATAAAAAAAGGCAAGGTATAATAGTTAGTACCATCTTGTAGTGAACTAATGTCTTCTTCATTGTGCAGACAAAGATCTTGTTATTTTTTGTCACTAATTTCTTTATCCTAACAATCTTTCTGAGTTTCTTGATTTGATTGATATTCATGGACAACTCATTTCCCCATATGCAAAAAGGGTCGAACAGTGGGTCAAAACCTCTGACAGCAGGATCTACATGTGCAAGACCAAATTGTTAAAAACCTAAATATTAGAATGGTTCCTGCAATTGCACAATAATGTTCTATTACACAACGAACCATGCACGTGCTAACCTCGATTGTAAACCTCAGTGCTTCCCATTGTTTTCCTGCAACACATATAAGGTAGTTAGTCATCAGGTTAAGTAAGGGTTCGCATGCTATCAGTAAAATATGTTGATGAAAAATAAGCACATTGCAGATTCATTAGATAAATTCAAGTCACATGGAAAATCCATTTATCCAAACCAAGCATGATTAAGAACTAGGAAATATAGCTCTTGTATATGTTTCTCATGTATTAAGTGCAGCTAAATTCGATTTATTTCTCACATGCACAACAATACAAAAGTCTACCCACAACAATTGGACATCGCATTGCAGAATTGAACCAAGCAGTTAACTAAACACCACAACAAATGAACCAAACATTAACTGAGCACCACATTGCACAATATAACATACTCCTAATACAAGATCAGACAGTTAACCAAACCAAGCATGCTTAAAAACTTGGAAATATAGCAATATTTGTTTCTCATGTATTTACTATAGACAAATTCAATTTATTCCTCACATGGTATACAATAACAGAATGCACCCACAACTATTGAACATCGCATTGCAGAATTGAACCAAACAGTTAACTAAACACCACAACACAAATGAACCAAACGTTAACTGAACACCACATTGCACAATGTATAACTAAAGCAAGCATGCTTGTGACTTGGAAATATAGCAATTGTATTCGTTTCTCATGTATTTTGAAAAGATAAATTCAATTTATTTCTCACATGGAAGACAATACAAAATTGCAGCCTGAAGAATTGAACATCACATTTGCAGAATTGAACCAAACAGTTAGCTGAAGACGACAACTAATTAACAAAACAGTTAATAAGTGAGCACCACATTGCACGACATATAGAACATATACACTAGAGCAATAGATTGCATGGTAAAATTAGGTAGCACAATTCACTAGAATTTGTGAAGGAAAGGCAGGAGCAGCACATGCAACGGGTAAACCGAGCATGCTTAACCGGCGTAGCTAGCAAATGGCAAGGTGCTTCTCCAAGATCTGGGGGTCGGCACGGATGGCAGCCATCGCGACCTCATCCGCGCGTGTGGCCGCGATTTGCTTCTCCTCTGCCAAATGCTCCTTGAGATCCTGGCTATACCACGTGCACCATGGCTTAGCGCGGTGCTTATTTGGTGGAGGGGTCTGTGATTTGGGTGGAAGGTGTCGCGCTCGCGCCGATGGTCGGGGCATCTGGGATGTGGAAAAGGAGGAGGAGGATGGGGGTCGGGTGTGGATTACCTGCCTGGATAGACGAGGCCAAGCAGCGTGAAGGAGGGTTGCCGGCGAGGAGGCGGCGCTGCAAGCAAGGAGTGAAGGTTTCAACTTGGAAAGGAAGGCGGAAACAGAGGAAATGTGGCTTTGGGTAAGAGGGAGGGGGTGGGGAGGTAGATATTTTCGCGGAAGCTGAAAACTTGGAATCGTTTCAGTGAAAAAACTGGCGCGCAAAGTGTCATCAGACACGGTCCCTTATTCAAAACTGTGTACGATATGTGAACATCACAAACGATTCAGATAGCTTAACCCGTGTTTGATGAGTTTGAACATCAAAAATTTTGGTTCGAATTTCCATGGTTACAGTGGTCATCCACGTCATTGCATAATTTGGGTACACAAAGGAGACTACAGCACACGCACACTTCTTAATCGAGCAAGTTCAGCAATTAAACAGAGCTAGCTCACCTAAACATTACTCTAACAAATTAAAGACCAATGCTCTTAATTAATCAAAACAAAGAGTACTAGTACTACGGCTGGTGCTCGTCGATCTCCCCTGCCGCCTCCATGTCCAGCCCGTGCTCGACGGTCTCCTGGGGAAGGGGCTCCATGGCATCCATTGCACCATACTTGGCAAGCATCTCACCATATGCGTTCGCCATCTCTTTGGAAAAGGCCGCCACGAGCTGGGCGTGGGCGGCCGCGATCTGGGCATGGACGGGCTCCGTCGTCGCAAGGTATGCGGCGGAGGAACGGACGGTTGCTCGAACGCTCTCGGCGATTGCCAACTCTTCGGCCGTGGGTTGCCAACCGTTGTCGGAGAAGCTTCGTTCGATATGTGCGGTGACCACCACGAGCTGGGTGTGGGCGGCCTTGACATGGTCGTGCGGTACCTCTTGAGCACTGCGTTGGTTTTTCCCTTGAAGAGGAAAGGGTGATGCAGCAAAGTAGCGTAAGTATTTCCCTCAGTTTTTGAGAACCAAGGTATCAATCTAGTAGGAGACTACACGCAAGTCGCCTCGTACCTACACAAACAAATAAGAACCTTGCAACCAACATGATAAAGGGGTTGTCAATCCCTTCACGACCACTTGCAAAAGTGAGATCTGATAGAGATAATAAGATACATATTTTTGGTATTTTTATAATATAGATTGAAAGTAAAGATTGCAAAGTAAAATAGATTGGAAACTTATATGATGGAGAATAGACCCGGGGGCCATAGGTTTCACTAGTGGCTTCTCTCAAGATAGCTTAAGTATTACGGTGGGTGAACAAATTACTGTCGAGCAATTGATAGAAAAGTGCATAGTTATGAGAATATCTAGGCATGATCATGTATATAGGCATCACGTCCGCGACAAGTAGACCAAAACGATTCTGCATCTACTACTATTACTCCACACATCGACCACTATCCAGCATACATCTAGAGTATTAAGTTCATAAGAACAGAGTAACGCATTAGACAAGATGACATGATGTAGAGGGATAAACTCAAGCAATATGATATAAACCCCATCTTTTTATCCTCGATGGCAACAATACAATACGTGTCATTTCCCCTACTGTCACTGGGATCGAGCAACGCAAGATTGAACCCAAAGCTAAGCACTTCTCCATTGCAAGAAAGATCAATCTAGTAGGCCAAACCAAACTGATAATTCGAAGAGACTTGCAAAGATATTAAATCATACATAAAAGAATTCAGAGGAGATTCAAATATTGTTCATAGATAATCTTGAACATAAACCCACAATTCATCAGATCTCGACAAACACACCGCAAAAAGAATTACATCGAATAGATCTCCAGGAAGATCGAGGAGAACTTTGTATTGAGATCCAAAGAGAGAGAAGAAGCCTTCTAGCTAATAACTATGGACCCGAAGGTTTGTGGTAAACTACTCACACATCATCGGAGAGGCCATGGTGTTGATGTAGAAGCCCTCCGTGATCGATTCCCCCTCCGGTGGAGCGCCGGAAAAAGCCCAAAGATGGGATCTCACCGGTACAGAAGGTTGCGGCGGTGGAAATAGGGTTTCGTGGTGCTCTCGGATGTTTTCTGGGTATATGTATATATATAGGAGGAAGAAGTAGGTCAGCGGAGCTGCGAGGGGCCCACAATGGTGGGGGGCGCTCCGAGGGGGGCAGGCGCGCCTCCCTGCCTCGTGGATTCCTTGCTTCTTTCTTGACATCCACTCCAAGTCCCCTGGATCACGTTTGTTCCAAAAATAACTCTCCCGAAGGTTTCATTCCGTTTGGATTCCGTTTGATATATCTTTTCTGCGAAACACTGAAATAGGCAAAAAAAACAGCAATTTGCACTGGGCTTCGGTTAATAGGTTAGTCCCAAAAATAAAATAAAAGTGTATAATAAAGCCCATTAAACATCCAAAACAGATAATATAATAGCATGGAACAATCAAAAATTATAGATACTTTGGAGACGGATCAAGCATCCCCAAGCTTAATTCCTGCTCGGCATCGAGTAGGTAAATGAAAAAACAGAATTTTTGATGTGGAATGCTTCCTAGCATAATTCTCAATGTAATTTCCTTTATTGTGGCATGAATGTTCAGATCCGAAAGATTCAAGATAAAAGTTTAATATTAACATAAACAAATAATACTTCAAGCATTCTAACTAAGCAATTATGTCTTCTGAAAATAACACGGCCAAAGAAAGTTCATCCCTACAAAATCATATAGTTTGGTCATGCTCCATTTTCGTCACACAAGAATGCTCTCATCATGCACAACCCCGATGACAAGCCAAGCAATTGTTTCATACTTTAGTAATCTCAAAAAATTTCAACCTTCACGCAATACATGAGCGTGAGCCATGGATATAACACTACGGGTGGAATAGAATATGATGATGGGGGTTATGTGGAGAAGACAAAAAAGGAGAAAGTCTCACATCAACGAGGCTAATCAACTGGCTAGGGAGATGCCCATCAATTGATGTCAATACAAGGAGTAGGGATTGCCATGCAACGGATGCACTAGAGCTATAAATGTATGAAAGCTCAACAAAAGAAAAGTGGGTGTGCATCCAACTTGCTTGCTCACGAAGACCTAGGGCATTTGAGGAAGCCCATTGTTGGAATATACAAGCCATGTTCTATAATGAAAAATTCCCACTAGTATATGAAAGTGACAAAACAAGAGAGACTCTATCATGAAGATCATGGTGCTACCTTGAAGCACAAGTGTGGAAAAAGGATAGTAGCATTGTCCCTTTTTATTTCTTTTCTCTTTTATTTTGGGCCTTTATTTCTTTTTATTTTGCCTTTCTTCCTCTTTTTTTATCTTTATTATTTTTGTTTTGTTTGGGACAATGCTCTATCAATGATGATCATCACACTTCTATTTATTTACAACTCAAGATTACAACTCGATACTAGAACAAAATATGACTCTATATGAATGCCTCCGGCGGTGTACCAGGATGGGCAATGAATCAAGAGTGACATGTATGATAAGTTATGCATGGTGGCTTTGCCACAAATACGATGTCAACTACATGATCATGCAAAGCAATATGACAATGATGAAGCGTGTCATAATAAATGAAACGGTGGAATGTTGCATGGCAATATATCTCGGAATGGCTATGGAAATGCCATAATAGGTAGGTATGGTGGCTGTTTTGAGGAAGATATAAGGAGGTTTATGTGTGATAGAGCGTATCATATCACGGAGTTTGGATGCACCGGCGAAGTTTGCACCAACTCTCAAGGTGAGATAGGGCAATGCACGATACCGAAGAGGCTAGCAATGATGGAAAGGTGAGAGTGCGTATAATCCATGGAATCAACATTAGTCATAAAGAACTCACATACTTATTGCAAAAAACTACAAGTCATCAAAAACCAAGCACTACGCGCATGCTCCTAGGGGGATAGATTGGTAGGAAAAGACCATCGCTTGTCCCCGACCGCCACTCATAAGGATGACAATCAAAGAACAACTCATGTTTCAAATTTGTCACAAAACGGTTACCGTACGTGCATGCTACGGGACTTGCAAACTTCAACACAAGTATTTCTCAAATTCACGATTACTCAACTAGCACAACTTTAATATTACCATCTTCATATCTCAAAACAATCATCAAGTATCAAACTTCTCATAGTATTCAATGCACTTTGTATGAAAGTTTTTATTATACCAATCTTGGATGCCTATCATATTAGGACTAATTTTATAGCCAAAGAAAATTACCATGCTGTTCCAAAGGACTGCCAAAATAATATAACTGAAGCATGAGAGATCAATAATTTCTATAAAATAAAACCACCACCGTGATCTAAAAAGATATAAGCGAAGCACTAGAGCAAAATTATCTAGCTCAAAAGATATAAGTGAAGCACATAGAGTATTCTAATAAATTCCGATTCATGTGTGTCTCTCCCAAAGGGTGTGTACAGCAAGGATGATTGTGGTAAACTAAAAATCAAAGACTCAAATCATACAAAACGCTCCAAGCAAAACACATATCATGTGGTGAATAAAAATATAGCATCAAGTAAAGTTACCGATGGACGAAGACGAAAGAGGGGATGCCTTTCGGGGCATTCCCAAGCTTAGGATTTTGGTTATCCTTGAATTTTACCTTGGGGTGCCTTGGGCATACCCAAGCTTAGGCTCTTGCCACTCCTTATTCCATAATCCATCAAATCTTTACCCAAAACTTGAAAACTTCACAACACAAAACTCAACAGAAAATCTCATGAGCTCCGTTAGTGAAAGAAAACAAACCACCACTTAAAGGTACTGTAATTAACTCATTCTTTATTTATATTAGTGTTAAACCTACTGTATTCCAACTTCTCTATGGTTCATACCCTCCGATACTAGTCATAGATTCATCAAAATAAGCAAACAACACACGAAAAACAGAATTTGTCAAAAACAGAACAGTCTGTAGTAATCTGTATCTAACGCAAACTTTCTGTAACTCAAAAATTAAACCAAAATAGGACGACCTATATAATTTTTTTATTGATCTACTGCAATTGGAATCATCATTTTATCACGTTCTGGTGATTTTTAACAATTGTTTTCGTGAGCAGAAAGTTTCTGACTTTTTCAGCAAGATCAACTAACTATCATCCAAGAAGATCCTATAGGTTTTACTTGGCACAAACACTAATTAAAACATAAAACCACATCTAACCACAGGCTAGATCAAATATTTATTGCTAAACAGAACCAAAAAGCAAGAAACAAAAATAAAATTGGGTTGCCTCCCAACAAGCGCTATTGTTTAACGCCCCTAGCTAGGCATAAAGGCAAGAATAGATCTAGGTATTATCATCTTTAGTTGGCAATTCTTCATTAGAACACTTACAACCCTTAGGAGTTTCCTTCTTTTTATTAATAATCAAACGCCTAGGCAAGAAATCAAGGAATTCATTTGTAACAAATGGTTCCTTAATGATAGCGAAAAAGTTGGGGTGAACACTTATTGATTTGAGATCCGCATTTTCCTTACTAGAAGATTCACCCTTATTTTTCGGAACATACATTAATTTGGCAATTTTGGTAGTAGGAGGATTTGGAGTATTTTTCACGGATGAAGAGGCAGACCCTAAGTTGGTAATAATATCCTCAAGTTTACCAATTCTTGTGGAATCTTGATCTATTTTTCCGTTAACTATAGGTTCCTTTTCTTTAAAAAAATTCAGAGTAACTCCTACCTTAGATCCATATTGGGTAATTTGGTTGTGGATCTTTTTATCCAAAATTTCAATCAACTCTACAGTGGCAACTTTATTTTCAATAATTTGAAGCCTTTGCATCACGTGTTCCAAAGTTAAAATAGTTCCATTAACCAAAAGAGGTGGTGGGCCAAACAAATCTATCATAGCATTATAAGAATCAAAAGTATGGCTACCCAAGAAATTCCCTCCGGTAATGGTATCAAGAATATATCTGTTCCAAGGAGTGATGCCTACATAAAAATTGCCAAGAAGAACGGAAGTAGATTGCTTCCTAGTAGATCTATTGTGAGCATTGCAAATTCTAGGCCAGGCATCTTTTGGATTCTCTCCCTCCCTTTGTTTAAAATTAAGGACTTCATGATCGGGAGTACTAACAATGATAGAAGGACTAGGCATGACGGCAAAACAAGCGATCTAACACATGGACACAAAAAGCAAGCGAAAAAGAGGCGAACGGAAAAAGAGGGCGAATAAAATGGCAAGGGTGAAGTGGGGGAGAGGAAAACGAGAGGCAAATGGCAAATAATGTAATGCGAGGGATAAGAGTTTGTAATGGGTACTTGGTATGTCTTGACTTGACTTGACTTGGCGTAGATCTCCTCGGCAACGGCGCCAGAAATCCTTCTTGCTACCTCTTGAGCACTGTGTTGGTTTTTCCCTTGAAGAGGAAAGGGTGATGCAGCAAAGTAGCGTAAGTATTTCCCTTAGTTTTTGAGAACCAAGGTATCAATCCAGTAGGAGACTACACGCAAGTCGCCTCGCACCTACACAAACAAATAAGAACCTTGCAACCAACGCGATAAAGGGGTTGTCAATCCCTTCACGGCCACTTGCAAAAGTGAGATCTGATAGAGATAATAAGATAAATATTTTTGGTATTTTTATGATATAGATTGAAAGTAAAGATTGAAAAGTAAAATAGATTGGAAACTTATATGATGGAGAATCGACCCTGGGGCCATAGGTTTCACTAGTGGCTTCTCTCAAGATAGCATAAGTATTACGGTGGGTGAACAAATTACTGTCGAGCAATTGATAGGGAAGGGCATAGTTATGAGAATATCTAGGCATGATCATGTATATAGGCATCACGTCCGCGACAAGTAGACCAAAATGATTCTGCATCTACTACTATTACTCCACACATCGACCGCTATACAACATTCATCTAGAGTATTAAGTTCATAAGAAAAGAGTAACGCATTAGGCAAGATGACATGATGTAGAGGGATAAACTCAAGCAATATGATATAAACCCCATCTTTTTATCCTCGATGGCAACAATACAATACATGTCGTTTCCCCTACTATCACTGGGATCGAGCAACACAAGATTGAACCCAAAGCTAAGCACTTCTCCCATTGCAAGAAAGATCAATCTAGTAGGCCAAACCAAACTGATAATTCGAAGAGACTTGCAAAGGTATTAAATCATACATAAAAGAATTCAGAGGAGATTCAAATATTGTTCATAAATAATCTTGATCATAAACCCACAATTCATCGGATCTCGACAAACACACCGCAAAAAGAATTACATCGAATAGATCTCCAAGAAGATCGAGGAGAACTTTGTATTGAGATCCAAAGAGAGAGAAGAAGCGATCTAGCTAATAAGGACCTGAAGGTCTGTGGTAAACTACTCACACATCATCGGAGAGGCCATGGTGTTGATGTAGAAGCCCTCCGTGATCGATTCCCCCTCCGGCGGACTGCCGAAAGGCGCCCAAGATGGGATCTCACGGGTACAGAAGGTTGCGGCGGTGGAAATAGGGTTTCGTGGTACTCTCGGATGTTTTCGGGGTATACGGATATATATATAGGAGGAAGAAGTAGGTCGGTGGAGCTGCGAGAGGCCCACGAGGGTGGGGGGGGCGTGCCCAGGGGGGCAGGCGCACCTCCCTGCCTCGTGGCTTCCTCACTTCTATCTTGACGTCCACTCCAAGTCCCCTGGATCACGTTTGTGCCAAAAATAACTCTCCTGAAGGTTTCATTCCGTTTGGATTCCGTTTGATATTCCTTTTCTGCGAAACACTGAAATAGGCAAAAAAAACAGCAATTTGCGTTGGGCCTTCGGTTAATAGGTTAGTCCCAAAAAAATTATAAAAGTGTATAATAAAGCCCATTAAACATCCAAAACAGATAATATAATAGCATGGAACAATAAAAAATTATAGATATGTTGGAGACGTATCATCGTGGGCAGCCTCCATCAGGGCTAAGGCCGCCGCTGTGGAACGGGCAGCTGCTGTGCTGCTCTCGCCAGTTTCAATCCGCGAGGCAGATGTTGCTGCCGCCACTTGAGAAGCAACAGCGGCCGTTTGGGCTGCCTTGGCCGCCAGGTTGCAGATTGCGGCCGCGCTCATGCACCTTGTTAGCACGCGCATGGCGGTTGTGGCCTCGCTCTCGCTGGAGTGGGCCACCGATGTTGCCCTCACGACGCGGGTCTACGTGGCCATCTTTCACCGGCGACGATTGAACAGTGAAATGATATTTGGGGACCGAGCTAGTGTGCTTGAGACGCCGGCTGTGGACTATAGCCGACGCACCTTCTCGCGTAAGCCATATGCGTACTATACACCGACGGTGCTCCAGGATATTTTGTGCTGCATCTCACACCATTTGTGATAATAAACTGTGTGTGATCTACTTGATTTTTCATCTTGATTTGAATTACATAATGGGGTCACAGTGGCAATGGACGGTGTTTGAATTCCTAGACCTTTTATCTGAAGTGAACATGCAACTATATGTGTGTCGTAAAAGAATTGGAATTATTCAAGGTTCGTTTGAACATTTTATACATTAAATTGGTTTTCTAGCCGTTTCAGGTACACAATTCAAAATTAAACTACATGCACATGCTTTGATGCACCAACATGGGTTGTAAAATCATATATGTGTCCATGGGTTTATGCTTATGTCCAACGCTAGAAAAGGGGATGAAATTCGAACACCACGGCACCGTGGCTCTCCGGCAAACGTCGACGTACTTGCTTTTGTAATTCTAATAAATCCAAAATTCATCCAAAATTCATGAAACTTGGCATGCGATCATGGAGCGGCATCAACATGCCGTGGTAAACTTTTTGTCCCATTTGGGGCAGGTTTGGGTATAAGCTTCTCATAAACCAGAGTTCTCACACCAAGTGTGATGGTTTCGGTAGGGAGCGTTTCACCTTTCTAGATGAAACGATATCCGTTGCCTCTTCTCGATTTCAAATTTTTTCCTAGTGTCAACATAGAACAACAGGAGTGTTGTGTCAATTTTTGGGATTTTTCGGGGCTCGCTTGGACATTTTTATATATAAACTGAGTTTTCTATGCATTCATGTGCATAATTCAAATTTAAACTACAGGCACATGCTCTAATGCATATAAATTATTTGAAAATTCAAATCTGTGTCCTTGGTTGCCTGCTTAGGTCCCATGCAAGAAATGGGAATGAATGTCAAACACCCTGCCACCGTCACTCGGCTGCAAACATTGAGATACCTGGTTTTTAAGTTCTAGTAAATCCAAAGCTCGTCTGAAATTCATGAAAGTTGGCATCCTGTCATGGAGTGGCATCAACATGCCATGGTAAACTTTTTGTCCCATTTGGGGCAGGTTTGGGGATATGCTTCTCACAAACCAGAGCTTCTCACAACAAGCCTGATGGTTTTGGTAGGGAACGTTTCACCTTTGTGGACAAAACGATATCCATTGCCTCTTCTCAATTTCAAATTTTTTCCTAGTGTCAACATAGAATAACAAGAGTGTTGTGTCAATTTTTGGGATTTTTGGGGTAGTTTTGGACATTTTTATGCATTAATTGAGTTTTCAATGCTTTTATGTGCATAATTCAAACTTGAACTACATGCACATGCTCTAATGCATATAAATTGGTGGAAAATTCAAATCTGTGTCCTTGGTTGCATGCTTAGGTCCCATGCAAGAAATGGGAATGAATGTCAAACACCCTGCCACTGTCACTCGGCCACAAACGTTGAGATACCTGTTTTTTAAATTCTATTAAATCCAAAACTCGTCTGAAATTCATCAAACTTGGCATGCTATCATGGAGCGGCATCAACATGTCGTGGTAAAAAATTTGTCCCATTTGGGGCAGGTTTGGGTATATGCTTCCCACAAACCAGAGCTTCTCACAACAAGCATGATGGTTTCGATAGGGAACGTCCCACACTTGGGGAGGAAACGATTTTTTCGGGGTTCGTTTGGACATTTTTATGCATTAACTGAGTTTTCAATGCATTTATGTGTATAATTCAAATTTGAACTACACGCACATGCTCCAGTGCATATAAATTGGTTGAAAAATCAAATCTGTGTCCTTGGGTGCATGCTTAGGTCCCATGCAAGAAATGGGAATGAATTTCAAACACCAGAGCACCGTTGATTGCCGGCAAAACATTGAGATACTTTATTTTTAAATTCTAGTAAATCCGAAACTCGTCTGAAATTCATGAAACTTGGCATGCTATCATGGAATGGCACCCGACATGCTGTCGTATTTTTCGTGTCCATTTTGAGAGAAGGTGCACTTGAATAATGACAGCCAACAAAGGCATTTTGAAAAAACAGCTGCCTCTTTAATATCTCAGACGTTTGTATAATTCAAACTGTGTGCGTTTTGCTAACCATTCACGTGACGCCACGTGTCTTGGTTTTAATGGTTATAGGAGGTGCCGTGCGGAGAGCTGCTTGACCTTGACTGAACGGGAGGCGTGCGAGCCCAGTCCGGTGCGCAGGCTGACCGAGAGGCGCGCAAGCTTTCCTCAAATGCGTAGGCTCACCGGGAAGCGTGCGAGCTGTACGCTGCGCAGGCTCACTGGGAAGCGAGCCCTTTGACTTCCATGGCCGCCCGCCTTCCTCTCCATGCGTGTGCCCCCCTCAGCGCCATGGGACGCCACCGTCGAACGCTACCTCTCAGCGCCGCCAGCTGCTGTCCTCCCGCGCCCCACCCGTCGATCCCGGAACGACATGATGTTTGATTTACAAGTGAAGAACATTCTGTGCTGCATTGAAGACTTCAACAACAGCGTCCCGGAGGACGACAACGACAACGATGGTGCGGCACGCCGCCTCCGCCGCCGCCGGAAATAGTTTTTTCTTGGGTTTAGTACTATATCTCGATCATATGAATATAAATTTGCAGTATGACTGAATGAAAGATATGGTTTGAGCGAACTTGCGTTTTTCTCTCTTAATGTACAAACTTCTCAAACGATTTTCTTTTGAAAAAAATTCAATGATTTTTAAATATAAAACACTCATTGCAAATGTTTCAGTTAGAACACCCGTATGCAAACCGGGAGCTTCCCCAGGAAGCCAAGGGAAAATGTGGCGAGCAGGATTTTTGCGGCTCTTGATTGCAAATGTTTTAGATAGAACACCAATGCAAAGTGAGAGCAGGATTTGTGCATCTCTTCAACGCAAACGGTTCTTTTGGATGACCCGTGTGCGACCACTTACAAATAATTTGGTAAAATTTGCATCTGTCATATTGGGTATGTTGCCATTTGTCAAACTGAAAAGATTGACATTTGTTGATCTAGTAACGTTGCCATTTGTCAACCTTGTAACACTGCGTTTTGTCAAAATATGAAGCTAAAAATCACTAGCAGTATTTAATTTTTGCAACTAAAATTTAGTAATTAAGCAAAGATTTCATTCATAGATTAAGCAGTCGTTCTTAATTTATACCAACAGTTCACCTCGACAGCTGAACCGACCAAACTTTTCTCCAATTGTTGCCAACCACGTACTAAAATAGCTAGTTCAACTATATATACTAGCTAATTTTAAGTACGTTCTACAGTTCCACCACATCTATAGTCAGATGAACTGAACAAAATAGCCCCTATATACTACTACTACTATTGCGGAGGGGCTTTGTACTACTTCCGGCTACCTCTCCTCTGCCGAGCGTGTTCAGTAAGAGGAGGAGGAGGAGGAGGAGGAGGAGCCTACCGATGAGCTGGGCAACCGCAATATGGTGCCTGCCGCTGTTGCAGTTTCAGCGACGCTCACCTCGAACGCCCTCTGCTGCTCCTAGACGACCCCTCTTGAAGCGGTGGTTCTCCTTGTAGATCTCCTGATTCCTTGCCTCTAAGGCGGCGTGTGCCGTGGCCACGGCGGCGGTAATGCTCTTTGCGTGCTCGAAGAGGCGCTCCTCCTCCTCCCGCAGGAACTCTGTGCAGCGCGCAAGGTCGCTGACGCACGTGCGGGCATCCACCTCCTCGTCACGCCTTCGGGCGACGGTGGCGGAGCGGGTGATGACCCCGGCAGTCGACGGTGGGCTGGCGGCCACGGCGACCGACGATGGGGTGGCAGCCATGACCACCACCTCCCGGCTTCGGGCCGCGATGGCGGAGCGGGTGATGGCCACTGTGGCCGAAAGTGGGGTGGCGGGCAGGACGGCCACCTCCCGCGTTCGGGCCACGGCGGTGGAGCGGGCGATGGCCCTGGCTTTCGATGGTGGTATGGCGGCAATAGCGGCCAACGGGCAGCAACGGCAGAGCGTGTGGTGGGTGTTCCGTGCACACCCAACAGGGACGCCACGCGCACTACACTACGCCGGGGACTGCGCTGCCGCCGCGGTGTAGCCTCCTAGCTGGAGCTGTCCTCTATGACGGCGGAGTGGCTGAGCGACGACGACGGACCGGTGCCATTGGTGATTGTGGGAGAAGCAGACGAGATAAGCTACAGGGAGGGAGGGGAAAATGCGACGCAGGACTCGCCGGCCGTGAGGGTTTTATAGCAGGCCGGTAAGCATTGGGATTTTGGGGGATTTCACCGAGTCAAGCGGGAAGCTTGCGCGGGAACCTGCGAGGTTGCGCGGGAACGAGCTCACCGACGATTCATTGGCACCACCGTTAGGCCAAAAGAATGCTCCCGCGCGCTGCGCAAGCTTGCACTATAAGCCATCTGCGGCAGCGGGGTGACAAGACATGCGAGAGGAGGACAAAAGGCCACGTACACATACGGTTAATAAAAAAATGTTTGAGATTTAATTACCTACTATACCCCCGTCCTAGTTCATAAGTATGATTTAACTAATAAAATACGAATGCATGTCGCCAAAGATTATATACTTGGATTCATATTTGAACATAATTTCCAATTATATAATTTTTATAACATGCATTAACATTTTGTTTGTTAAATTTGAGGGAAAAGTATGGCAGAGAATATAAACGGGACTATAGACTAGACGGAGGTGGTAGCACGCGGCCGCTCTCTACGCAGCAACGCAACTCTCGGCCGACTTGTAGGCGACCATTTCTTGCGTGTTCAACAGCTCTATGCGTGTGGTTGCTTGTAGTTCAGGTGGCCGCGGCGTGCTCTGCTCGTGTCCCGCCGCGCGTGCTCTGCTCTCGCGTCCCTCTAGGTGCTCTGCCTCATCCCTCCACGCGCGCTGCCAGTGTTTGGGGTCGGCGCACGATCTCTCACGTTCGTGTGCATGCGGTTGCGCCGGGCGCGGCGCGACGATGCAGTTACCCGCTGCAAAAACTGCCATGCGGATGCGCAGAGAATCCAGGCCTCCCGGCCCCCATTTATTCCTGCGGCCATTTACCTTACATGTCTCGCGTCACACGACACAATAAGCACACCCACGACGACACATACAGAGAGGACATCCAGCGGTTCCAATGGCACTCCCCGTGGCTCCAGTGGCGCTCCCAGCGGCCGACGACAACAACGGCGGGAAGTTCACCACGCATCATGTAGTGGACACCCACGTGAGGGGGAAGGCCCTCTCGATGGTGTACACGAACGATCCAGTCTCAGTGGAGAGCTCCATCCAAACTATGGAGTAGTTCCTTGCCGACGACAAGTACCGAGTGGTCGGCTTCGACCTCGAGTACACCATCGGTCGTGCCGGGCACGATCAGAAGGTTGTCGTCGCCCAGTTGTGCGTGCGACATGATGTCCTTGTCTACTACTACCACCTTGCCACAAGGCCATGCGAGCGTTTCTCCAGGTTTATCAACAGCTCCGACTACAGTTTCGCTACGGTGGACACCACCAGCGATCTAAAAGAGCTCAAGGTTTCGGATTTGAAATGCCCGAATCTTGTCAACATCCAGCACCACTACAAGGTCTGGGGCAGCGACAAAAACAAACTGAACTCCCTGGTTGACCTCGCCTCGGCCATCATCGACCCCTACTACATGAAGATGAAGAATGAGAGCAATATATAAGGACAAGAGCGCCTGGCACAGTGTGTGGCATCAGAGACTGGATGAACAACATGTCAAGTACATGACCATGGACGCGTACACAAGCTACGATATGTACAGGCGGATCGTTGACATGAGGAAGTGTCTTCTTCCTGCCCCAGACGAGGGATCGAGCCACAGAGCTGTGGCGGGAGCATCACAAGAAGTAGATGACTAGACGATCGTTTCTCCTACTTTAGAATGCATTCAATTGTTTATTGAGGTGTGTGCGAATGATCTGTATAGTCACTTATGTAATTGGATGTTTATTTCAGTTATATATATACATATATATATGCATGTTATTCAGAGCAAATCACACGGCTTATTAGCAGCTATCGCCTCTGTTATTATTGGTCTTCGCACACATTTCTGATTACAGACCTGTTTGCCGCGTATCACACACATCTTGTTCAGTTGAACCGTTTCCATTGTGTTGCCTAATCACACACAGTTCATCCTAGTGAACCGTATGCTATATATCGCACACGGCTTCCTCTGGCTGCCCGTTTCTTTTGTTCCTCCTCATCCCAAACAGTTAATTGAACTGAACCGTATGCCCTGCATGGCACACGAACTAAAATCTGAACCGTGTTTGATGCATCCATCATCGCAAATGTTTTACACCTTTTTTGACGGTTATTTTACACCACCGTTTGCGATTATGGCATGACACATAGTTTCGTCGAAGGGTCTCTGATCGTAGTGTCGCGTTTGGACCATCCTACAGTAGTGCAACTATGGCAGAAAGTTGTAGATCCTGAAGAGTTGGATCATATGCAAGATGATATTGCAAGAATATTGTCCAACCTAGAGATGTTTTCCCACCATCTTTCTTTGGTGTCATGGTCCATCTCACTGTGCACCTTTTCAACGAGATAAAGTATTGTGGTCATGTGTTTCCTCGCAACATGTATCCCTTCGAGCGGTTCATGGGAATATTGAAGTGCTTTTGTCGGAACCAAAACCATCCAGAGGCAAGCATCCTACAAGGTTATACCACGGAGGAGGTGGTTGAGTTTTGCACCGAATACATGAAACAAAAACCTATAGGTTTGCCCCTCTCTCGCCATGAGGGGAGGCTGAAAGGTAAGCCGGTCCTTGCTGGCATGCAAATGGGTGCACCCGGAGAATTGGCCGAGAAAGCCCGGAGCTTGACTATGTGAAAGTAAAGGTGGCATTATTCAGGTGCGCATGGATCCATCTTGGTCATGTAAAGGTTGATGATTACAGGAAGACCTGTGTTAACAGGACAACGATGCATATCAGGCGGACCCATTCATTCTTGCCAATGATGCTACCCAGATTTTCTTTGTGGAAGACCCCTTGCATAAGAACTGCCATGTAGTGATGCATGGGAAGAGAAGGGTACTGGGTGTCGACGATGTTGCCTATGAGGACGAGTACGATGAATTTGATGATTTGCCAGCCAAGGGATCACGCACCCATGTAATAGAGAAGCGCAAAATCATCAGAAAACCCAAGTTCATTCGAGGTCAATGTAATGATCCCAGTTCCCCCATGTACATGGGAATTAAGCCGTAAGACTAGTCTTTATGCCTACCCTACAACTTAATTCGTTCAATTTAGAACTGTCGCGTGTACAGAATTTGTGAGTTATGCCCTGTTTTCTATTGATGTAAGAACCGTTAATATGTTGACCTTGATATGATGTTAGCTCAGGCAATGAATATGAATAGTTTTTTGTTATTATTATTATTATATCACAGAGGTAGCACACTCAATTGATCTCACTACAGTATGTGTGAACAAAAATATGCAATCTGGTTTGCGAATAGCACACGGTTCGTTGATGAAAGCCGTGTGCCGACCAAACCCCGCCCACGATCTGAGTCGTGCTTTCTGATTGGCCAGAACCCAAACCCCACAGATCGTACGTCTGCACCGTTGGATGCTCCCAGATCGAACGGCGATCCTCATCCCTTTCGACAGCACATGCAGTTCCAGTTGTATTTTTATTTTTATGCACAAAATGCACGTTAAACTCAAAAAATGTCTTAAATATAGCTAACGATACCTGAAATGCGCCTGAAAATCAAACCCGTGGTATAATGGTGATTGCGTACCGTGGAAATTTTTATGAGGCCAAATGATGAAGTCACCAGCCACAGGAGTTTGAATTGACACGTCTCCTTTTGGAAACCATGATCCTTCATGTGAGATGCTCCGGTTTGGAAGGAGCGGTCATCAAAACTTGTGCCAAACTTTACCAATTTTTTTCCACGGGCTCGTGAGAGCACGCCACGGGCACACATCGATTTTGATGATGTCCGGACTCCATCTGAATTTCGTGTAATTAAAATACCAACTAGGCTTATGCCAGTAGCCGCACCTTGCGGCCGAAATGTTTGAAACTTCTCCCCGCTTCTCGAACAATCGGATGAAAACTCACAAAGCGATGCACAAATGATCTGTAGACCTTCTTTGCTAGGCTGATAGTAAGGGGATATCATAGCTAGTATCATGCATGCCAACTAGGCAATTTTGATGAGCTGTCATAGAATTAAATGGAGAAAGAGAGGGTTATGTATCATATCATGAAACCATATCATAATAAATGCTATGGTACTATGTGTCATGCATGACAATAAATAAAGTACTACATGATACTACTCTATGATACTATGCATTAGAGCAAGTGCAATTGAGTGACATAAGAAGGCTATAAGGAATATAATAATATATGTGTGCTTAGTTGGAGGAAAGAGAAGAGGAGACAGAAGAGAAGCGGGCTCTTGGTTAGTAGCCAGCTGCAACACGAGACCCAAGACACTTTATGAGGATGTAAGGTGGGCCAACTATTGATAAACTAGTACATATTTAAAACTTATTATTGTACATGCCGGCTAAGAGGTTGGCTGTATATGACATGGCAACTTCTTATAGCCGACCTTTGGCTGTACTATTAACCCTGCTCTTAGTGAGGTAGCTAGTATGTCATAGACTAGCTAGTATGATATATATGCATGATACTAGTATATGATCGATACTACCTCCGTAATGCGTGCATAGTATCATAAGTTAGTACCTTAGGTTGCCTTATTAATTGCCATGCATGACACAAAGTAGCACAACATTTAATATGATACGGTATCATGATATGATACCGCACCCTCTCTTTCCTCCTTTAACTGTGTGCCACATCATCCAAAAAGTCTAGTTGGCATGCATGATACCGCTTGATACTCCCATTACGACCAGCCTTAGGGTGGCCATAGTGGGGGTATCATAGCCGGTATCATGCACTCGGGAATAACAAATATGATGATGTGGCAAAGAAGCAGTAACATAGGTAGATACCGTAACATATATAATAAATGATATACTACTTTGTGTCATGCATGGCCATAAATAAAGTCATCTATGATATATACTACTCTATGATACAATATATATATATATGCACTAGGTACGTATGTAGTATCATACACTAGTATCATATGCATGATACTCACTAGTAGAAAAACAGGGCTTACGTTCGGGCCAGGTAAGCCCATTAGTCCCGGTTCAGTCATGAACCGGGACCCATGGGCCCATTGGCCCCGGTTCGTGAGGCCAGGGGCCTGCCGGGCCTCGTGGGGGCATTGGTCCCGGTTCGTCTGGCCACTTTGGTCCCGGTTGGTGGGACGAACCGGGACCAATGGGCCTCGCTCCTGGCCTATCACCATTGGTCCCGGTTGGTGGCTTGAACCAGGACCACATGCTGCCCTTTAGTCCCGGTTCATGCCACGAACCGGGACCAATGAGGTGCCTATATATACCCCTCGCCCGCGAGCAAAGCACTCCAGTGCTCTGTTTTTCTCTGGCTGGCGAGGGGAGGGCTTTGTGGTGCTCTAGCTGACCTCCTATGCACATGAGGTGTTCGATGAAATGCCCGAGCCACACTAGTTAAGCTTTCTCCTCTCGAAGCTCGACCTCAAAACTCCATTTTCCTCGAGATTTGTCTAGGTTTAGCGGCCCGTCACGTCCCATTCCCGTCTTCACCACTGTCGATCGCCCGCGCCGATCTCGTCGCCGGCACCACCGTGGTGAGCCTCTTGTTCTTATCTTCTTTCTGAAAGAAAAAAATTCTTACTTTAGATAGATACTTGTCTGATTTTCTTACTATTTTATTGCTTGTTATTATATAGTGCGATGGTTTTGGTATCCGCACCCGTCGGCCCTCGTCCTGTCTATGATTCGGATGTGGTATATATTACCTTTATAACTATTGGTTCATTTATTGTTTATGAAAATTATGCCGACCAACGTGACATAGATTTTATTTATCGAGGAGGTATGTGAACCGGAAATTCCAACCGACCCTATTGTCGAGAGGTTAAACTTAGTTGAAGAAGAAAACAATTTCTTGAAAAAAAATAAAAAAATTGAGGAGGAGAAGACGATATTGGAGTTGCATGTTGCGGATGTCGTCGATGATCACAAGATCAAGATGGATGCAATGCGCTTGAAGATTAGAAAGATTAGAAAATATGCCATTCATACCGAGGCTTGCTATCATTATGCCGTTGGATCAATTGTTACCTTGGTTGCGATTATGATCGCATTTGTTTTCGCATTGAAATGTTTTACATAGTTTCAATGTATGGTTTAATTAATTAGATGCTCTGGAGAGCTATATGTTGTTAGATGAGAACTATGTATGTACTTTGGTTTTAATGTGATGATGAACTTCTATTAATTTGGTCACTTAATTATCTATTCATGATGTTCTGTAATGGTTTTTGACACACTTAATTATATATAATGCACGCAGATGAACCGGCAATGGATGTACGGTGGCAGACAGACCTCCGAGTACATTAAGGGCGTGCATGATTTTCTTGAAGTGGCTGAGGCAAACAAGCAGAATGGTTTTATGTGTTGTCCATGCACTACATGTGGGAATACGAAGTCTTACTCTGACCGGAAAATCCTTCACACCACCTGCTTTACAAGGGTTTCATGCCACACTATAATGTTTGGACGAGGCACGGAGAAATAGGGGTTATGATGGAATACGGCGAAGAAGAAGAGGACGATGACAACTACGTGCCCCATGAATACGGTGATGCTGCAACGGGGGAAGCTGCTGAAGATCAAGAGGAACCAGATGATGTGCCCAATGATGCTGCAACGGGGGAAGCTGCTGAAGATCAAGAGGAACCAGTGCCCGATGATGATGATCTCCGCCGGGTCATTGTCGATGCAAGGACGCAATGCGAAAGTCAAAAGGAGGAGCTGAAGTTCGATCGCATGTTAGAGGATCACAAAAAAGGGTTGTACCCCAATTGCGAAGATGGCAACACAAAGCTCGGTACCGTACTGGAATTGCTGCAGTGGAAGGCAGAGAATGCTGTGCCTGACAAAGGATTTGAGAAGCTATTGAAAATATTGAAGAAGAAGCTTCCAAAGGATAACGAATTGCCCGACAGTACATACGCAGCAAAGAAGGTCGTATGCCGTCTAGGATTGGAGGTGCAGATGATACATGCATGCCCTAATGACTGCATCCTCTACCGCGGTGCGTACAAGGATCTGAACGCATGCCCGGTATGCGGTGCATTGCGGTATAAGATCAGACGAGATGACCCTGGTGATGTTGACGGCGAGCCCCCCAGGAAGAGGGTTCCTGCGTAGGTGATGTGGTATGCTCCTATAATACCACGGTTGAAACGTCTGTTCAGAAACGAAGAGCATGCCAAGTTGATGCGCTGGCACAGTGAGGACCGTAAGAAAGACGGGAAGTTGAGAGCACCCGCTGACGGGTTGCAGTGGAGAAAAATCGAGAGAAAGTATTGGGATGTGTTCGCAGGTGCCCCAAGGAACGTATGGTTTGGTTTAAGCGCGGATGGCATTAATCCTTTCGGGGAGCAGAGCAGCAATCACAGCACCTGGCCCGTGACTCTATGTATGTATAACCTTCCTCCTTGGATGTGCATGAAGCGGAAGTTCATTATGATGTCAGTTCTCATCCAAGGCCCTAAGCAACCCGGCAACGACATTGATGTGTACCTAAGGCCATTAGTTGAAGAACTTTTACAGCTGTGGAATGGAAATGGTGTACGTACGTGGGATGAGCACAAACAGGAGGAATTTAACATGCATGCGTTGCTGTTTGTAACCATCAACGATTGGCCCGCTCTCAGTAACCTTTCAGGACAGACAAACAAGGGATACCACGCATGCACGCACTGTTTAGATGACACTGAAAGTATATACCTGGACAAATGCAGGAAGAATGTGTACCTGGGCCATCGTCGATTTCTTCCGACCAACCATCAATGTCAAAAGAAAGGCAAGCATTTCAAAGGCGAGGCAGATCACCGGAAGAAGCCCGCCATGCGTACCGGTGATCACGTACTTGCTATGGTCAATGATTTACACGTAATCTTTGGAAAGGGTCCCGGCGGACTAGTTGTTCCGAATGACGCTGAGGGACACGCACCCATCTGGAAGAAGAAATCTATATTTTGGGACCTACCCTACTGGAAAGACCTAGAGGTCCGCTCTTCAATCGACGTGATGCACGTGACGAAGAACCTTTGCGTGAACCTGCTAGGCTTCTTGGGCGTGTATGGGAAGACAAAAGATACACCTGAGGCACGGGAGGACCTGCAACGTTTGCACGAAAAAGACGGCATGCCTCCGAAGCAGTATGAAGGTCCCGCCAGCTACGCTCTTACGAAAGAAGAGAAAGAAATCTTCTTTGAATGCCTGCTCAGTATGAAGGTCCCGACTAGCTTCTCGTCGAATATAAAGGGAATAATAAATATGCCAGAGAAAAACTTCCAGAACCTAAAGTCTCATGACTGCCACATGATTATGACGCAATTGCTTCCGGTTGCATTGTGGGGGCTTCTACCGGAAAACGTCCGATTAGCCATTGTGCAGCTATGTGCATTCCTCAATGCAATCTCTCAGAAGGTGATCGATCCAGAAATCATACCAAGGCTAAGGAGTGATGTGGCGCAATGTCTTGTCAGTTTCGAGCTGGTGTTCCCACCATCCTTCTTCAATATCATGACGCACGTCCTAGTTCATCTAGTCGACGAGATTGTCATTCTGGGGCCCGTATTTCTACACAATATGGTCCCCTTTGAGAGGTTCATGGGAGTCCTAAAGAAATATGTCTGTAACCGCGCTAGGTCAGAAGGAAGCATCTCCATGGGCTATCAAACAGAGGATGTCATTGGGTTTTGTGTTGACTTCATTCCTGGCCTTAAGAATATAGGTCTCCCTAAATCGCGGTATGAGAGGAGACTGACTGGAAAAGGCACGCTAGGAGCGGACTCAATAATATGCAGGGACGGGCATTCTTGGTCTCAAGAACACTACACAGTTCTACAGAACTCTACCTTGGTGACCCCGTATGTCGATGAACACAAGAACAGTCTGCGCTCCAAACACCCGGAGCAGTGTGACGACTGGATTACATGTGAACACATCAGGACTTTCAGCAGTTGGCTGGAAACACGTCTCAGAGGTGACACCACTGTTTGTGATGAGTTGTACTCGTTGTCCAGGGGACCATCTTCGACTGTATTGACTTACAAAGGATACGAGACAAATGGGAATACATTTTACATGATCGCCCAAGATCAAAAGAGCACCAACCAAAACAGCGGTGTCCACTTTGATGCAGCAACCGAGAGGGGAAAGGACACATATTATGGTTACATAATGGACATATGGGAACTTGACTACGGACCTGATTTTAAGGTCCCTTTGTTTAAGTGCAAATGGGTCAATCTGTCAGGAGGCGGGGTACAAGTAGACCCACAGTACGGAATGACAACAGTGGATCTGAACAATCTTGGGTACACAGACGAACCGTTCATCCTAGCCAATGATGTGGCACAGGTTATCTATGTGAAGGACATGTCTACCAGACCGAGAAAAAGAAAAGATAAGGAAGCGAATACATCATACGATGAGCCAAAGCGCCACATAGTTTTTTCAGGAAAAAGGGACATTGTGGGAGTGGAGGGCAGGACAGACATGTCTGAAGATTATGAAAAGTTTCATGAAATTCCTCCCTTCAAAGTCAAGGCTGACCCAAGCATCCTGATAAACGATGAAGATTATCCATGGTTACAGCGCAATAAGCAAATGACACAAGCGAAGAAAAAGTGAAGACTTTCTCCCGCAACTATCATGATGATACCATGCCAACTTTGTAACAGACGAGTATGATACCATTGTCCGTTTTGTACACGAAGTGCATCCAGTTTTTGCCGTAACCCTCTCAACTTTCTTGCACATGCTATGTGGATGAAATGATGATACCATGCCAACTTTCAACCTTTTCAGAGTTCATTTGAAATGCTTTTCAATTTCAGGGTCTAATAGCTCAAAATAATCAATAAATGCATGAAAAATAACAAATGAAGTCAGAAAGGGTTGAAAAGTGATGATGTGGCTTTGAATGGTGCATTTTGAACACACAAAAAGTCAGGAGTTCAAATAAGTTTTAAAAAATGAAATCCCTTTGTAATAGACGAGTTTTCGTATGAGATCCGGATACTTCGAAAGAGATTGTCCGTTTTGTACACGAAGTGGATCCAGTTTTTGCCGTAACCCTCTCAACTTTCTTGCACATGCTATGTGGATGAAATGATGATACCATGCCAACTTTCAACCTTTTCAGAGTTCATTTGAAATGCTTTTCAATTTTAGGGTCTTATAGCTCAAAATAATCAGTAAATGCATGCAAAATGGTGCATGAAAAATAACAAATAAAATAAATAAGTAATTACAAACAAAATAATATAAACTTTAATAAAATATATAAGTAGAAACAAAATAAAATAAACATTAATAACATAAATAAAATTTATGAAACTAAAATTATCAAAGTATTTTCTGTTCAAAACATTATAAGCAACCTCTAGTATTATTGAAACTAAAATTATATAAAATTGATCCAACTAAAATTATCGAAGTATTTTCTGTTCAAAATCATTGATAGCAAAAAGAATTTTCATAAAGAACTTTTTTGTTAGAAACTTTAATAGCAAAAAGAATTATCATAAAGTAAAATAAATGAGTAATTAGAAACAAAATAAAATAAAATAAATAAGTTTTTTGTTGTAAGTAGAAACAAAAAAAATAAAGCAAAAAAGAAAACAAAAAAACAGGCAAAAAATAAAAATTATGCCACCTACTGGGCCACCACGGCCAGAATACGACTAGAAACCCATCCATGGGCCAGGATTCAGGCCCGCAGAAGGCCCAGTAGGCCCATCAGGCATAGCAGTGACAATTAGGCCCGTAAGCCTGCAATGGAGAGGAGCTCGAGAGGGTTGGCGTAGCAGCGCTTATAAACCACTCTCGAGCTCTCTCAACTAGCGAGGTGGGACTAAACTTTGGCCGTGACGCGGGCAGCACATGTCCTTTGGTCCCGGTTGGTCGCTCCAACCGGGACTAAAGGGGTGCATTGGTACCGGTTGGTGGAACCAACCGGTACCAATGCACCCCTTTAGTCCCGGTTGGTGCCACCAACCGGGACCAAAGGCCACCGCTTCCCGCCCTTTGGGCTGCTGAAAAGAGGCCTTTGGTCCTGGTTGGTGGCACCAACCGAGACCAATGCTTGGACTATATAACAACCACTTGTGAAAAGTTTCTGTTTTCATCGCCAGTTGCCTCCCCCCCCCCGCCGTCAGTGTTCTCCACCTCGCCGTCTACGCCGCCGCCGCCAACGCCGTCGCCTCCCCGAGCCCGCGTCGTCCTCGTCGCCGGCATCCCTGAGCCCGCCGTCCTCGTCGTCCCCGTCGCCGCGTGCCTCCCCGAGCCCACCCCTCCTCGTCCCTGTCGCCGCCTGCCGTCCCGAGACCGCCGTCCCCGTCACCGCGTGCCGCCCCGAGCCCACCGTCCTCGTCGCCGGACTCCTGCCATCGCCACCCCCTCGAAGTGAGCCCCCCCTTTCCCATGGTCCCGATCGAGCGCCGCTCTTGCGCCCGAGTGCCCCTTGCTCTCTGCCCCTGCTCCGTGGTCGCCGCCGGCCCCGACGCATTGAAGAGCAGAAGGAGAGGAGAAGGAGAGGAGAGGAGAAGGAGTGGAGCAGCAGCAAGACGCCGTCCAATTTTCTGAAATTTCTGAATTTTTTTACAGAGATGAACAGTGCATATAGAGGGTGTTTGATCAAATGCTAGATGGCTTTGGGCATTTTTAGAATTTATGATATTTTTTGTGGTGAGGTACTGATGCAAGACAAAGGTGATGGCAAAATTTCAGAATTTTTGGATTTGTTTAGAATAGGTTTTCAGCAAGGAATTTGAATCTGGTTCAAATTTCATTTGAATGAAATTTGAAAATTTTGAACTATGGATCAGAAGATTTTTGGTGAAATGGAGTGTGGGTACTGTCATGAAGTTGGAGTAATTTTTGTGGTCTTAAAAGAGTTAGGAAAATTTAGAATGTGCTAAATATGTCAAAAAATGTTTTTTTGTTCATATACAGAAAGTTTTTATATATGACTATGGATATATGAGCAATGATGATCCATGGATGTATGCATTGATATATATATGAGAAACGATGTTCATAGAATATTTACCAAGTAGAGGAAGAAAGGAGAAGAAGAAGAGGAGAGGAAGAAGAGGAGAAATAAATAAGAAGAAGAAAAAAGAAAAAAAAGAAGAGGAGAAGAAGAAAGGAATAGAGGAGAAGAAGAGAAAATAGAATATTCTATTTTCTCTTCTTCTCCTCTATTCCTTTCTTCTTCTCCTCTTTTAGTTCTTCTTTTTTTCTTCTTCAATCTTCTCCTCTATTAATATCTTCTTCTCCTCTTTTTATTTCTTCTTCGTCTTCTTAATTTTTATAGGATATGTCGTTGTCGATATACCCCGTGTCCCGATAACTTCAACACGAGGGGGGGGGGTCGACCTACCCCCTCCCCGATAACATTATTTTCCCATGTATGTATGTCGTCGTTGTCGATATAACCCCCTCTCGGATAACTTCGACCGTGATAACTTATACCACGGGAGCACCCCCCCGGTCCTCTCGCTCGACCAAAACTCTCGAGGACACCCAAACCCTAGAAAAAAATGATGTCGGTCTCCTACCCCCTCCCGCCGCGCCCCTACCCTTGAAGCGTTGTCGAGGCCACCCCAAACCCGGAATAAGCTAGGTCTACGTTTGCACTAATATATCCACCTGCTGTCATGTTTGTGTAATAATTGCCATGTTGTAATATTTGCAGAAACAATGCAGCACGGACGAGACGAGGAAGCAGAAGAGGTGTTGGGGGACATAATCTTAGCCGGAGGTGATATCTTGTCGCATGTTAACGACAATGATGGTCTGGAAGAACAGGGTGAAGAAGCAGGCTACGGGGATCGAAGAGTGGAGGAGGAAAGACATGATTATGATGGCTCCGGTGACCCAATGCTGGTGCAAGAAGGAGCCCGTGGTGACTGCTCCGGTGACCGAACAGAGTCCGGCCACGTAAATATATTAGTTAAGCCTGTGCTGACTAGCTAATTGATGCATTCATTGTTTTGGTATGTACACATATTAATTAACTCTCGTCTTTCTTCTTTTTTCTAGCCCTCCGGATCGAGGACAACTTCGGTAAAGAGACAAGGCCCGAAGAGAAAGTTGCACTCGGATGAAAGGTTTGAGATCACAGCAATCGCACGCGACGGCCAACCGATTGAACCCATCCGGACAAAGGATGCATTTGCTGCTCAGTGCGGGGTTCTTGTTAGGGATAAGATCCCGATCAGCATCCACCAATGGTATAAGCCTAAGAAGGAAGACCCTAAGGTGTCTTATGTCAATGATTTGCAGAAAGATGATCTTTGGACTGAGCTGAAGGAAAATTTCACCCTACCGCCAGAGGAGGATCCAGAGAAGCCAGTTAAAGAGCAATTAATCAAGTCTCATGCTCTTAAGAAGATGGCAGACCTATTCAGGAGGTGGAAGAATGAGCTGAAAACGTTTGTCGACAAAGAAGAGACACCAGAATTCATCGGCCGGTATGAGAAGATCAGAGATCACTGGCCCGCATTTGTGGCCCACAAGACATCGGAAAAGAGTAAGAAGATGTCAGCGACAAACAAGAAGAATGCAGCGAAGAAGAAGCTTCACCATCGCACGGGGTCAGGTGGCTACCTCAAAGCCCGGCCTAAGTGGGCCAAGGCTGAGAATGATCTGCTTGATAAAGGGATCGAACCACAGACAATGAACTGGCCAGACCATTGCCGGACATGGTTCTTCGGGGCTGGCGGAAAATTGGACCCTGTATCAGGGAGGTGCGTTTGGACGGACGAGCTTTTGAGAATACCAGTCAAGAGGCTTCAGCACTATATCGATGCAGCATAGGAAGGGACGTTCGTTCCAGACAGAGAGAACGACGAGCTCACAATGGCCCTTGGGAATCCTGAGCACCCTGGACGGACACGAGGCACGCCAGGCTCCGTTCCGTGGAAAGCTGGTTTTTCGGACGCAGGCGGTTACAAAAGCCAGGAGAGGAGGAAAAAAGTGGAGCAGACCCAAATTCAGAAGCTGCACGAAAGGGTTCAAGCGCTAGAGGAACGAGACGGCAATCGACATGCCGAAACTACCCCCGAAGCTACCCCGCCATCTCAGCGGAGAAGCAGCGTGGCTTGCACCGAGCTGCTTCAGCCGGAGCATGTCTTGACGGCTCCTGCTAGCTACCCCGGGGATGCTATCACGGAGTCTCAACATTGCCACCTTATGACGCAATGGTAGAACTTCAAAGTCAAGGCGGCTGTTGGCTCTGTTTTACCTCCTGAACCCGGCGCAACCTACCACTGCCGGCCGATTCCAGAAGGATATGCTAGGGTGATGGTGGATGAAATAACGGAGGGATTTGAGGACCTCTGGCTAGACCACCCTACCGGTGAAGGGGAGACTAGGCTGGGTTCTGCTCTGATGACTCCATGCCTATGGCGGAAGGAGCTCATCAACCTTCCGAACTGGACGCCTCCGGTGAGTAAGGGCACTCCGCCTCCTCCACCGCCTCCTCCTCGGCGAGTGATCAGGGCACTCAGCCTCCTTCTCCGGCGCGTGGCGGCACTCCTCCTCCTCCTCCACCTCCTCCTCCGGCGAGTGATCAGGGAACTCAGCCTCCTTCTCTGGCGTGTGAGGGCACTCCACCTCCTTCTCCGCCTGCGCCGGCGCGCCAGAGCAGCCAACCTCCTCCTTCTCCGCCTCGTCAGCAAGGGCGGAAGAGACCCGCCGCCGCTCCGGCTGCTCCGGCGCGTCGTAGTTCTTCTCCTCCACCTCGTAAGCAAGGAAAGAAGACAGCCGCAGCCGCTCCGTCTGCTCTGCCGGCGTCTAGCAGTACAACCAGAGGCGGGAGGCAATACAGATTCGGTCCTTCTCTGAAGACTCCAGAGAAGTTACCATACGAGAGGACCGAGGAGGAAACCACGAAGATCGTGCGAGCCGAAGTGACAAACTTCTTTGAAGGGGTGGAAGCAAATAAACATGCACCTCTGGAGGAGAAGGTAGATCCGGTGAAAGAGAAGCGCACTCTGGCTGCCCTGACAAAACCACCAAAGTCTCCGCCGAAAGGCAACTATGAGCGCATTATTGCAAAGACATTTGCCGAAGCGGAGCGGTCGGGAAGTACTGTCAGTGAGCAAAGGTTAAAAGAACGACGAGCTGGGAAAAAAATTGCCCAGCTCGGCGAACAAGCGAACCAATCGTGCCCCCCGCTCAAGGTGTCTAGCGACATCATAGCTAATGATCCGAGGATGGTGCCCGGTTATAGCAATCTTGGAGATTACCTGCCCGACGATGTACATTATGATATCTTGGAGGTGGACGAACACAAATACCATTACGGGAAGCCTCTCGTCAAAGATGAAAGATCTCTAACAACGATGATGCGAAGATTACATGATTGGTACATGAAAACCTGCAGAGAGTCTGGGGGGAGGAATACTTTGAGGCTGAGAGTTAAACCAGAGCATGACCTCGTTGGAATTGAACTGTTGAATGTTCCATTTGAGGAGTTCTTCCAGTTTTTCAATCAAAAGGCCCTCGATAAATCAACGATCACTTGCTACTGTCTGTAAGTAGTACTACTTCTGTCATTAAGTCTCTCTATATAGGTCAGCTCTTTCATTGCATGTATTTATAATTATCCTCACTATATTATGCAGATTGAAGATCGCCGAATTGAAGAAAAGACAAATCGGTGATATTGGGTTCGTTAACACAAATCTCATAGATGCAACTCAGGTTAAATATCATGCCGAAAATACCGAGGCCAACTTGCTACGTCGTTGGTAATAAATGAAAACAAAGATATAATACTCTTTCCTTACAACTTCAAGTGAGTGTTACTGTCTTGTGCATATTCGGTTTCCCTTATTAGTCTAGGTTATAGTAATGTAATTGATGACTTATGCATGCGTGCGCAGCTTCCACTATATTCTCCTAGAGATTAAGGTTGAGCAGGGAGTAGTAACCGTCTTAGACTCGAGACGAAAAGATCCCCAGGACTATGCGGACATGACTCAAATGCTCGAGAAGTAAGTTAAATCGATCATTATCCACCATATCAGCAACTTTGTTCATTTCCTGATATCAAGTAATTGTTTTCTTTGTCTGGCAGGGTTTGGAGAAAATTCACCAAAAAAGCTTCGGGACTGCCGAAGAAGCTGCAATTTAGACACCCGAAAGTAAGTATTATAGTAGCATGTTCCGCGCATCTACTAGTGATTCAAGCGCTAGTTTCATCAATACCATTTAGCATGCTTGCTTATCAGTTTGATTGACCTCTATTTCTTGTAAAGTGGTTGTGGCAGGAACCCGGGAATAATTACTGTGGATACTACGTTTGCGAGTCCATCCGCTACACGACCTGTGAGCGGGGCTACTCTGATGAACAATATGAAGTGCGTAAGCAATAATATTCACAATTTTATTTTATTACCATCATTTGTGTTGAGTTTCATTTATTCATATATATATGTATTGACCCCTTCTTCAAATTAAATCTTTCGGATGCGGGATGAACTCCTAGCACCAGATCATATGCGAGCAATTCAAGAGGAATTGGCGGCATTCTTCCTTGACCACGTGATCGCTGAAAACGGAGAATACTATGTGGACCCTGTGTTCTTACAATTTAATTAGGAGATTATATTGTAAGAGATAATTATTGTATATATGTAACCGGTAGTGTCGGATAGATATACGAGAACTTGTTGTTCGACCAATCTCTCGGAGAAGGAGAGGTGGTCGATATCACTTCTCTCTGTATGCATATGTTCATGACGATCTTCTGTTTCCTTCATTTGATTACTAGCTAGCGTGTCTAGTCCTCTCCATACGTATATAGTACGTAGCGTCGACCAAGCACGGAGATAAGAGAGGACACTTCTCTCTATTAATTAGCTAGGTAACACAATATATGAAACACCTAAATTAACCCCCCCAAAACCCCCAACCCACCCCCCTTTCAACAAAAAACAAAAACCCCAGCCCCTGAAATGCTGACGCGTGGATGCCTATTGGTCCCGGTTAGTGCCACCAACCGGGACCAAAGGCCCTCCTGCCTGGGCTCGCCGCACCGGCCACGTGGAGGCCCATCTGTCCCGGTTCTTGTAAGAACCGGGACTAAAGGGTTAGGACATTAGTAACGACCCTTTAGTCCCGGTTCAAAAACCGGGACAAAAGGCCCTTACCAACCGGGACAATAGGCCCTTTTTCTACTAGTGACTATAGTATATGATACTCCCCACTATATAAGACTGGCCATAGTGGTGCTATCATAGCCGACGATATCATGCACTCAGAAATAGCAAGTATGCTGATTTGGTAAAGAATTAAATATAGAGAGGGTCAGAGTAACATATAGCTAGATACTGTATCATGAGAAATGCGGTGCTAATTTGTGTCATGCATGGCAATAAATATGATCTATCATACTATGCTCTATGTCTTATACTATGCACTATAATTAAAGGTAGTATCATACACTAGTATCATATATATATATATATATATATATATGCATGATACTCATATATGACACTCTCCACTACGAGTAGCCTAAGTATAGCCTAACTAAAACACCCACATGTAGTTGTAGTAGGGTTTTTGACTTTAATTATATGCACTAAAATGCAAGGTAAGTGGAAGAATGACTTAAACATAGCAGACGACCTGAAATGGGCCGGAACGATGTAGCTAGAAACTGACGATTTGTAGTCCGAAGTGCCGCGTCTCCTTTTGGAAACTATGATCCTTCTTGTGAGACGCTCCGGTATGGAAGGTGCGACCACCAAAACTTGTGCCAAACTTTACCAAAAAATTTCCATGCGATCGTGAGAGCACGCCACAGTGACACAATGATTTTTATTATTTTCGGACTCTATATGCATTTCCTGAAATTAAAATACCAACAAGGCCTACGCCTTTGGCCGCACCCTGCGGCTGAACTGTTTGATGTTTTTCCCGTTTCTCGCACAATGAATGAAAACTCGCAAAGCGACAAACAAATGATCTTGCTAACACGCACGTGTAGTTGCGACTATATATATACATACAAAGGAGATCTCTTTTTTTGCATATTCAAAGTTTGAGATTGCTAGCGAGGCCTGCCGCCTCGTAAAATGTACCAGAAAATCGAACCATAGGGTACAATCGTGATTTCTTACCATGGAAAAAAATTGGAGGCGAAACGATGAACTCATGTTTTCATTCAAACAAAAATATGATGTTAGTTAATGTAAATGTTTTCAAATAGCACATGGTTCACTCACGAAAGCCGTGTGTCCACTAAACCGTGGCCGATGCCTCCTCTGCCACGCGCGCGATCTGAGTCGTGCGTTTTGATTGGCCAGAACCCAAACCCCACGGATCGTACATCTGCACCGTTGGATTCTCCTTGATCGAACGGCGGTCCTCATCCTCTTCGACAACACATGCAGTTCCAGTTGTGATTTTATTTATATCCACAAATTGCACGTTAAATTCAAAAATGTCTTAAATATAGCAAACAATACCTGATATGCGTTAGAAAATCAAACCTGTGGTATAATGGTGAATGGGTACCGTGGAAATTTTTATGAGGCCAAATGATGAAGTCACCGACCACTGGAGTTTGAATTGACACGTCTCCTTTTGGAAACAATGGTCCTTCATGTGAGATTCTTTGGTTTGGAAGGAGCAATCATCAAAACCTGTGCCAAACTTTACCAAAAAATTTCCCCGAGGTCGTGAGAGCATGCCTGGACTCCATCTGAATTCCCAGTAATTAAAATACCAACTAGGCCTATGCGGTGGCTGCACCTCGCGGCCGAAATGTTCGAAACTTCTCCCTGTTTCTCAGACAATGGATGAAAACTTGCAAAGCGACACACAAATGATTTGTACACCTTCTTTGCTAACTAACACCCCAGATGTAGTTGTACAACGGTTTTGAATTTAATTATATGCTCTAAATGCAAGGTAAGTGCAAAAAATGACTTGAATATAGCAACGAGACCTGAAATGGGCCAAAAAATCAAACCTAGGGTACATACGTGATTGTTTACCATGAAAATATTTCAAAGCGGAACGATGTAGTCACTGATGATTGGAGTCCGAAGTGCCGCGTCTCCTTTTGGAAACTATGATCGTTCTTGTAAGATGCTCCGATTTGGAAGGTGTGAGCATCAAAACTCGTGCCATCTTTACCAAAAAAATTCCATGTGATCCTGAGAACACGGCACGGTGACACACCTAGTTTCGTTATTTTCGGACTCTATATGCATTTCCTGTAATTAGAATACCAACAAGGCATACGCCTCTGGCCGCACCCTGCGGCTGAACTGTTTGAATTTTTTCCCGTTTCTCGAACAATGAATGAAAACTCCCAAAGCGACACACAAATGATCTTGCTAGCTAGCTAGCACCCACGTGTAGTTGCGACTATAGCAAACGACTCAAATATAGCAAACGATACCTCAAATGCACGAGAAAATCGAACCATAGGGTACAATGGTGATTTCTTACCGTGGAAAACAATTTGGAGGCGAAACGATGAACTCTTGTTTTCATTCAAACCAAAATGTGTTGTTAGTTCATGTAAATGTTTTGAAATAGCACACGGTTCACTCACGAAAGTTGTGTGCCTGCCAAACCATGGCTGATGCCCCCCTTTGCTGCGTGCGCGATCTGAGTCGTGCATTCTGATTGGCCAGAACCCAAACCCCACAGATCGTATGTCTGCACCGTTGGATGCTCCCAGACCGAACGGCAATCCTCATCCCTTTGGACAGGAAATGCAGTCTCGCTAGGAATTGATTTATATGCCAAAATGCACGGTAAATGCCAAAAAATGTCTTACATATAGCACATGAGACCTGAAATGCGCCAACAAATCAAACCCGTGGTATAATTGTGATTGCATAATGTGGGCAAAATTTAGAGGCAAAACGATGAACTCACGTCTTCATTTCAAAATTAGTACGTCTTCATTTCAAACGAAATTATTCTCTTTGTGCACACGTCACTACAGGAATCAGAAACTTTGCCGTCAGCTATGGCGGACGGCAAAGGCACGCTTGGCCGACGACAAAGACCATTGCCGTCAGCCAGCTGACGGCAAGACGTCCGGCAGAACAGGCTACGGCAAAGGCTTCTTTGCCGTCTGCTGGCGGACAGTAAAGATACAAAGGTCTTTGCCGCCAGCCGACGGCAAAGAGCCTGGACGGCGCAAACACTTTCTTTGTCGTCAGCTGCTTCTTTGCCATCAAATTTCTTCAAGATGATGGTAAAGACCCTCTTTGCCATTAGCTAGCTGACGGCAAAGTTCCTGATTCCAGTAGTGCGTGCACTTAGTGGCAACCATTTGCATTGGCCATTCCGCGCGGACAGTAAAGATACAAAGGTCTTTGCCGCCAGCCGACGGCAAAGAGCCTGGACGGCGCAAACACTTTCTTTGTCGTCAGCTGCTTCTTTGCCATCAAATTTCTTCAAGATGATGGTAAAGACCCTCTTTGCCATTAGCTAGCTGACGGCAAAGTTCCTGATTCCAGTAGTGCGTGCACTTAGTGGCAACCATTTGCATAGGCCATTCCGCGCGGAGACCGGGAATATTTTTCACCCTTTTCACCTAGGCCGCCAACACCCCCCCACCGCCCGCCCGCGTTTCACTCAACTAGTCCACGCAATCTCCATCGCCAGCTCCCCCTCCCCCAGATCCACAGCAGAACCCTCTCTGGCGCCGGCGTGCTCACCCCGCCCGTGTGCCCGCTCTTCGGCGTCAAGCCTACCTCCACTGTTGTTCCCAACACGCAGCTGCCCGCGCCTTGCCGTCTTAGTTTGTTCCTGTGGTCCAGCTGGTTTTGCATTAAGAATCCTGTTATTTACTGCTCTCCATCGTGGTGAGGCATATTTCCTCGTAATCCCTCTTCCTATTTCGTTCCGTATGTTCCCAAATCTATACCTACTAATAAAGTAAGGTGGGTTTCTCCAAATTTTTCATCCGTTCACCCATATTATTGAGATTTTTACTTTCCGAGGTGGTATTATTATTTGTTGTGAGCCCCATCAGATTATTCAGCGCTCATACGGGCCTCAACCCACACAAAAGTCAGATTCGCTCACATGGGCCTCAGCCCACCCTTCAAAGTTGAGAAAATCACCAAAAAATACTTCAATTTGAAGTTAATTACCATTACTAGGATTTGATCTCATGACCTCGCTATCATCAAAGCGCTGCGGCTACCAACTAGGCTAGCCACACGTTTCTAATTTGTCGTGTGTTCCTTACATAATAGACGCTTTCTATTAAACTGGTGACGTTACTGGGCCTCTATTGGGCTCAGACAAAAAAACTTGACCAACTTCCCAGCCTCTTACCGTCGATTGTGTTAAGAGTGGAGTGTTCGTTGATAACTAATAGTCCCACCTCGATATTTTTCATAAAATCCCACCAGTTTATATTATGTTAATGGCTTTCCTGACAATAAGCGAGGCACCTTGAATTTAATAAGGTGGATGAAAATTGATCCGTGGAGAGAAAGAAGGATATTATATTGAAAAGGAAATCCACGTGCTGACAAATAAGAAGGAAGGAAATTGTTCCATGGAAAAAAGGAAGGATATCATATTGAAAAGTAATGGAAATCAACGTGCTTCCAAATAAATAAGAAGGAAGACAATTGATACGTGGAAAAAAGGAAGGATATCATATTGAAAAGTAATGGAAATCAATGTGCTTCCAAATAAATAAGAAGGAAGACAATTGATACGTGGAAAAAAGGAAGGAAAGAAATTGAATCCATGGAAACTACCAAATCCACATGCTGCTATATATAAGAAGGAAGGAAATTAACTGACATGTGGAAACCTTCGAGATCGAATCGAGCAGAAAAAAGATGGAAACAATCCATGTGAGATTTGTGTAACCGTGTCATCATTTCGGAAAATACCCAGAATATTCCACAAAAGCGATAACAATTAATTTCCTAGACCACAAGCCTTTGATTTCTTTTTTAGAAAGTGGGATAACATTTGCATTGAAAATCTAGCGTTCACAATATCAAGGGCAACCCACAATATTCCGCCAACTACACATACTAATTTCCTACACCACAAGCCATTGATTTTTTTTTTTAAAGTGGGACAACATTTGCATTGAATATCTAGCATACACGCTAGCCACAATATCATGGAACTTTTTTGTAATATAATTAAGAGACTGGGTTTATTTTGTAGTCATAAAGGTCACGCGAAGTTATTTTGTGCAATAGCTGAAACTGGATTTATTTGTAGTCAGAAAGATTATGAGGGCTAGGCAACGAGTAATAGGATAAAAGATGCCTCTATTTTTCCTTTCCTCTCTTTTCATTGTTAGGAGGTGGGCACTCACGTCTAGCTCGATGAGACTAATTTTTTAATGCTTTAAATACCTCTTTGTGCTAGCGCGGTTCAATGATAGTGAGTCGTGCGATGGCAATCTCATTGTCTTAAGATTTAAGATTGAACCATGTTCAAACGTGTGCTAATTAGGCATACACCGCGATCACTGTGGGTGGGACGGGAAGGAGATTAAGGGATGATACATGTGGGGCACTGTTCAAATGTAGGACATGCAGCTACTAGGATGGGCTTTCGAGCCATGCTTATTGTGCTAGGTCTGTATGATGTTAGTTTTTTCCCGTTGCAACGCACGGGCATATGTGCTAGTTGGCTATAAAATAATGGAGAACGTATATATGTTCATTATCTACCTTCCTAAGTAGAACATATAAGCTGTATTTGTTTCAATAAGTTACTGCCTATTTACAGATCGCGGGCTCTCGAGTCACACAAACTTAACAAATTAGCCGTACATTTTCTAAATTATTGCATGACATGTTTAGAAAGCTTGATACCAAGTTGTTAGTTTTATGCCTATCCTCCTTTCCCGAGTTTCGCATGTGTTATCTGTAGATGCTGATTAGCAGCGACATCACTCATGCTTCAGGCGATATATCTTCATCTGATTCCGACAACCATATGTCTTCAGTAGATGGTGAGCGATCAAGTAATCTTGAATGTGATAGAGCTGTAGCAATTACCCTTCCGGTCAGGACACGGAGGAACGCTCCAAGGAAGCCCACACACCAGCCTAAAGGTGTATATGAAGTAACCGAGATCGATTTAAAGTCTTGGGCTCCAACTAAACCAGATAAAGCACGCACGAGGTTCAGGAGTGTGTGTGGATTTGTTGGTAGGGGAAGGCTCAACATTAATCTGCCGGGGTTTCGGAAGGCTGTATTTGTTTCAATAAGTTACTGCCTATTTACAGATCGCGGGCTCTCGAGTCACACAAACTTAACAAATTAGCCGTACATTTTCTAAATTATTGCATGACATGTTTAGAAAGCTTGATACCAAGTTGTTAGTTTTATGCCTATCCTCCTTTCCCGAGTTTCGCATGTGTTATCTGTAGATGCTGATTAGCAGCGACATCACTCATGCTTCAGGCGATATATCTTCATCTGATTCCGACAACCATATGTCTTCAGTAGATGGTGAGCGATCAAGTAATCTTGAATGTGATAGAGCTGTAGCAATTACCCTTCCGGTCAGGACACGGAGGAACGCTCCAAGGAAGCCCACACACCAGCCTAAAGGTGTATATGAAGTAACCGAGATCGATTTAAAGTCTTGGGCTCCAACTAAACCAGATAAAGCACGCACGAGGTTCAGGAGTGTGTGTGGATTTGTTGGTAGGGGAAGGCTCAACATTAATCTGCCGGGGTTTCGGAAGGCTGACACAGAAACACGGCGACAGATAGTCTAGGAGATCATGGATCACTTCAACGTTCCAGAGCAGTGGAGAATGGAGGTGGAAGACGCTGCACTGAAGAAGGCTAGGGATGCTTGGAGAAACTGGAAGCATGTGTTGTACAAGAAGTACTTGAGTGAAGGCAAGGACCCAATCCCCGCATACCCCCAAATTACAAAGGTAGACTGGGCAGAATTCAAAAGGGTCAGGGCAACTAAAGAGTTTGCTGAGAAGAGTTTCAAGCAATCGGAAATTTAGAAGAAGAACATACACCCCCACCGTCTGGGTGTGGCAGGATACTACGGCATGAAACCGATATGGGACCAGGAGGACAAAGAAGGAGTAGCGGCGGTGGGAATCCGACCTTTAGTGAAATCAAGGGCCAACGTGCCAGAGACTACTTGCGGGCACTGGCAAGGAGGCGTGATGACGGAATTTATTACTTTAAAAACTCACATGACGAAGTACTGTATCAAGTGATGTTAGAGGCTTCCAAGATCCCTGGAAGGTTCTACAGGAACTCCGGGCCATGTTGCATTCTGTCCGTTGCTCTGGAAACAAGAGAGCCCCCCTGGCCGTGCAAGGGGTATAGGTGTTAATGTCCCGCACAGGAGGGCTTTCAAACTCAGCAAAGAAGAGAGGCTCAGCATGAAAAAATCGAGGAGTGAAATGAAGCAGAATGCATTGTATGAAAGGTTGAGGAAGGACATGTATCCGGCTGTTCGAAAGTATATTGAGGAGTCAATGATGATGCATAAGACTCTAACACTGACAGATAGTCAGCAGATGGGAGGGGAGGCGAGCATGGAGGATGCTACTTATTGCGCGACAACAGTACACATGAGTAGTTGTGCATCAGCTGACCCCAGCGACAATGAGACTGCAGCCGCTCGTGGTGATGCTATATCTGATCTATCTGGAATGAAAGACAGACTAAAGGGCGTGCTTACACATTATGAAGGTACATTAAAATGTGCAACAGCCTGGGTTTGCCCACCCTTCTTGGAAGATGGCCTCTTGTTGGACAATGTGCCATTGAAGTCGGGCTGTGTGAAGTGCTACATGACTACAGTAAAGCCTGGATTCAATGAATTTTCCCTGAAGAATGTCCTAGGATACTTCGATGAGCAAAGGACCTTGGGAGAAACACTATTACATCACATCCAGTGGCCACAAAAGGAAATAGAGTTCCTCGATGAGATCCCTGAAGCCCCGCCAAGAGCAAACAATGTCGCCCCTCAACCGGTGACGCTCTCCATGCCACAACAGCTCTCGCGTGCTTCCCCCAAAGAACCTAATACTCGTAATCCGACGGCTGATGCATCAACCTGTGATCAGCCGGCCCGCTTTGTGGCGTACATGCCATGTCATCCTCCACCCCAAACCAGCCAGTGGCAAGGCCTACAACTCTTGAAGATGCACCACTGGTTCAGATGTCGGCCGCTGAAGCAGCGGGGGGAGACCCTGCTGCAGCACACGCTCAGCACACCAACTTGGTGGAACGGACTGCTAAGCAGTCTGATGCTTCAGAACCGCCTGCTAAGCAGTCTGTAGGTCCAGGACCAACAGCACATCAATTCGTCGGTCCGCAGTCGCGTGATCAGGATACCAATGCGTCAGCACTTCCTGCTCAGCAAACCAACGCGTTGGCACGGCTTCCTCAGCACACCGACAAGTTGGCACCACCTGCGTAGAAACCCAACATAGCATCAACGAATGGCAGCAGTCCGATGCCTCTGCTCCTACAGCCCAGCAGTCCGTCACAGCAGCACCGCCAGCTCAGTGGTCCGGCATAGATAAACCTTCTGCTAAGCAGTCCATCGAAGCTTCATCGTCTGCCTGGCAGTCTACCTTGCAGCCAACCAGATGTTTTGCCAGAAATGCTTCAAGTACCAAGAAGGAAGTGGCCAAAAAGGCTACACCCACGAGGAAGCGCGGCGGGAGAGTGAAGAGTAAAGAGAATGATTGCCTCTTACTTAAAGCACTCATCGCCCAGAACCAAATTAACAGCAGGTTGTTTGAATCGGGGCGTAATATTATTTTTGACGACATGGATGATGAAGAAGTACATTTGTTGCTTGCTAAAAGTAAAGCAGACGTACTTGAAGCACGCAATTACGTCCATGGCCAGCCATTTCTTGTTGGCGAATACTTTGATGAGCGCATATCCAGTTGCCGCGAGTTACATGAATATTGCATGGATCAAATGTCAGCAGGTCATCATGGTTTGCTAGTCCACTACAACAGAGATCATTTCCGATACGATGCTGGTTCCATCGATGTGAGTTTCGAGAACTTACATCTCTTCTTCAACTTGAATGAGCTCGATGCCTGATTTTGTAAGTACTTAACAAACTCTGATCAACTTCTGCATACAAGGCTGTAAATGATAAAAGGCTAACTGCATTTTATTCCTCTCAGGGGATTGAACGCGCAGAGAAGAAAAAGGGAAGACCTACGGGACTGGGCCATTAACACGGTCGTCCGTCTCTTCAAAAACACGTCCCATGCAGAATCATTTCTCTGGCCATATCATGAACGATAATTCCAGTAAACAACCACGCATACACTGATTGTCTTTCAGATTTCGACATAATTCGTAAGTTCATGGCTTTCTTAATATGTAGCAATCATTGGATATTGGTATTCATTGTTACAAACAAGAACACAGTTTACTACATTGATTCTCTCAGAGAGTCAACAAACGCTTAGGATCTGACGCATCTTCAGCAATTCATGGATAGGTATTGAATTCTATGATGTTGAAATTAATTTGCATTCATATATGGTTCAATAGTTGATGTTGCCAAAATTCATCTTCATCTGCAGTGTGCTCGCATTGCGCAAAACTAAACCAGGGAACCTGTTCAAGAGGGAACTACCTCTGCAGCAGGAGATCGTTTCTCCGGTAACACACCGAAATCCGTTATTTTCGGAAAATTTATCAAACTGTCTGCAAATACCTTTTCTTACGCTAGTCAAATGTTCAAGCTTCTAAATAAACCTCTTTCTATTTTGTCCAAAGAAAAAATAATACATCTAATACCGGTTAGGTTGTTCCTAACAGGACAAATACATGACTAATTTTGTACATAAAATTTCAGTGTCCTCAGCAAGAAGTAGGGACCAACCTTTGTGGATACTATCTTTGCAGACACATGATCTCCATCTACAAATCTGCTGATAGTTTTGATGATCCTCATATACTTATTCGCAATTCGCTCATCATGATGCCACCGCAAACTATTTGCCTCTCTAGGGTTTGCAAACAAACGCCTCAACCTTGGAATTAAAGGCAAGTACCAAAAAACCTTTAACTGGATTCCTGTCTTGATCTTGTCGTCCAATTTGTACTTGTACTTGGCTCTCCTGCGCTTGTATCGTGCATGCTTGCATGTGGGACATGCAAGTGAATCTTTGTACTCACCACGGTACAATATACAATCATTCACACAAGCATGTATCTTCTGTACTTCAAGTTCCAATGGGCAAACAATTTTCTTCGCTTCCTTCGTGCTTCTGGGGAGCACATTATCTTCCGGAAGAATTTCTTTGAAAAGACCTAATATCTATGAAGCCCTTGTTTGATAGACTGTTTGATACTTTAAATCTGAGAAGCGCCAGGGTGGCACTCAACTTGGAATATTTCTTTTTGCAACCTGGATACAATTCTTTCTTAGAGTCTGCATCAGTGGTTGGCAGATCCTTGTACCCAATCATATCCTTTTTTGGGCCCTTGAAATCTGCAATCATAGCCGCAAAATCTGGCATATCAAGATCCTCGTCATCTGCGTCGACGTCTTGGTTTTCCAGTGGGCGGTTCGGATTTTCGGTGTTCCATTGGTAGCTTGACGCCTCTGCCCCGGTGTTAGATTCAACATCCATGTGACATTGATCGGGGTTTGTCATCTCGCAGCCCTGGGTATATTCATCCATGACCTGCTCTTCACCATGTCTGGTCCAACGTGTATGTTCATCCATGAATCCCCGAGAGACTAAGTGCCACTGGACATCTGTAACTTCACGTGACTCTGTATTGGCACAATCAGAACATGGACACATGATTTGATCCGCATCACCAATTCTCCTCTTTGCACTTTCAGCCAAATTCATGAACTTTGTCACGCCCCTGATAAAATCTGCGGTTCTCCGATTCTTCATCCATACAGATCGTTCCATCTACACCACATGAATGGTAATTAGAAACAAAACAACAACATTAATACACGGATTAACTCCTACCCAAAGATGCGTGCATAAATCACCAGGTTTTATTTTCATAATTACTGAGGGCGCTCCACATTGCTATCCAGACGTGCAATGGCAAAAATTAATGACCAGTCAATTTACACGCAGAGTACTAGTACAACACTACCCTTAAGAATTGAATACCTTAATTAAGCCATTCACGAAAAGAATACCTTAATTAATTAGCCGCCCGGCGACCTCCACCCAGCAGACAGAGAAGCATGATGCGGCGGCACGCCGAGACAGCAGGGTCGAGGAGCAAAGATTAGTACAGCTGCCGCCTGAAGTTCGACCTCCACTATCCCACCATCGACTGTGATAGATGTGCTCCAATCACGCCGCCGCCGATCTCGATGGTTGAGCTCCTCCTATCTCCCATCGCAGACCGAGGATTGACCTCCTATGACACCGCCACCACCGACCGACCGAGGATTGACCTCTTCTACGGTAGCCGCCGCCTAGGCCGCCACCGCCATCTCTATATGCAGAGCAGCTGTTTTATTTTTTGACAAATATCCGCAGAGCGGCTGTTTACACGGTATCATTGTAACTCAATTATATGTACAGGGTAGTACATAACATACAGTTATGTAACGAAAACCGTGTCTCACCTACGTTGTATTCTCACACGGTTTGGTGCGGAAATAGTGTGCAAAGTTATAATAACTAACACAAACGACATGTATAAACAATGTGTCGTATACAACATATAGTGCCATATGTAGTTCCCGACCGTTAGCTTATCCCCACAGTTTCCCCATTTCCCCCAAATCCCTAGACAGCGTCCAAATTCCCTCGTGTGGCACTGGCATTGGGAGAATGCGGACGAGTGGTGATGATGGTTTCGGTGCGGCTGCTCCTGCTCGTATCTCCGCCACGGCAGCGGTCGCCGCCGAGCACTTGCCTAAGGTCATCAGCAGGCAGGTGTACTACGGATCCGAAACGTCCTGTAAGGTTCCAATCTATCCCGATCGTTTTTAGCATGTCCAAAGTAGCTACTTGCTGAATCTATCCTGAATGACCCCCCCACCACCAGGAAAGCGATCTGCCGCTGGATTCGGAGCATGACTCCAGACTCCCGCAACACGAGTGCGACTCCAAGTTTTGCACCACCAAGAAGTACCAAAAGTTGAGTTGTGTGCACAGGCACACTCCCGCTCGACATGTATGCACGGAGGGATTCGACATTGGCAGGCGGTTTCTCAGTTGCCCCTTAGAGGTTAGTGCTAAGTTCATCATTTTACTTGAGTTAATGCCACCGCTCATCTTGAATACTATTTAACATTGGCGGGGATACGAGGCTTGTGCCTTTGTTAACTGGATGGATGAAGAATGGCATGGCAGGGCTTGGAGTGTTATCACCAAGTTTGCAGAAGATAACGTAAAGCTGAAGAAGAAACTAGCTGATCTGGAATGTGCGATCAGTACGATGAAGCAAGAAAGAATCAATCACAGGCAACAAATGAAAGCAAGAGACAAGAAGGAACTAGCATGTGTAGTTGTGGTTGTCGCATTAGCCATGTTCTATGCGCTTTTTGCAATGATGATTAGGGGTTTTGTTTGACAGTATTGCTAAAGGACATCTAGATGTGCTCTAAGTAATGCACATCTACATCCTATGCCATTGATTTTACACGACGATTCGTGTAGATATTTTCCTTTGTCTTTTTTTTCTTTTCCTTTGTAGTTTGATTATTACTGGCCTCAACAATAAGAAGAGCTCAATGTATTGGTTGCCAACTGTCCTACCCCGTTCGTACCGGTACCGGTCCATAATCCCAAAACTCATTCCTTGTTTTTGTCCTGAAAAAAGAAATCAACCAATAGGAGTCTTGCGCAACCCTGGGAATTTGGAGCGACTGGGTACAAATAATTGCGGTTGATTTTATCAACGGTTAGATAATACGTCAACCCCCGCTTCAATTTGCATTTCCTCTTCTCTACATACCCCGCTTAAGTGTCCACCATCTTCATCGTCCCCGGCAGGCCGTGCTACGCACCTGCACAAACTCTGCAATCTCGCTTTCTCATTGTTTTTATATGACCGCAACCATGTCGAGCGACAGCGAGGACGACATTGCGTCGACCAGTCTAGCACCGATGATAGGTCAGCATCGGAATCATCCCACTTGTCTTCCATGAGTCTGGCGTCGAGCCCAGACCTCGATTATATCCGGATCATGGAAGGGACGCCGCCTCCGGAGTCGTCAGACGACAACCAGATGGACGACGACCCATCGGTGGACGAAGAAGAGGACGACGACGATGATGAGGAGGAATGGTCGAACGAGGAGGAGGACAACGATGACAGCAACGACGAAGACGATGGCGGCCTCGATGAAAAGCCAACGGTCAGTGACAAGAAGCGTCCTCGCCAAGAAGATGTCGCGGGGCCATCCAACAACAACAACAACAAGAAGAAGGACTGAATTAAGCAGACTGTATATATCTATGTTTCCGTTCGATCATATTAATTTGTTATCTCTGTTTATCTTGTCAATCTCATCGCAGACGGTCAGTAATACGTATTCGACAGAGATCTTCTACATTATCGCCCATAGGTTGGTTTGTTGAACTGTGTGCCCAGACTGTATGGGCCGTCTATAATGATGGCACACAATTCTGATTACCGACCTGTTTGCCGTGTATCACACACATCTTCTTACGCTGAATCGTTTGTGTTCACCTCGATCATCGCAAACGGTTCATCGGAGCAAACTATATGCCATATATCGCACACACCTTGATCTGGTTGCCCATTTCTGTTGTCCTGTCTCATCGCAAACAGTTCGTATGGATCAACCGTATGCCCTGCATCGCACGCACAACTAAAATCTGAACCGTGTTTGATGTATCATTCATCCCAAATGTTTTATATCTTTTTTGACGGTTTTTTACATCACCGTTTTCAATTAATGCATCGCACACAGTTTCGTCAAAGGGTCCCTGATCGTAGTGTCGCGTTAGCAGCATCCTGCAGTAGTGCTAGCACGGTTACGAACATATTACTTTAATACTCCCATGAACCTGTCAAAGGGGAACATATTGTGTAGGAATACAGGGCCTATAATGGCAATCTCGTCGACTAGATGAACTAGGACGTGCCTCATGATATTGAAGAAGGATGGTGGGAACACCAACTCGAAACTGACAAGACATTGCACCAAATCATTCTTTAACCTTGGTAGGATTTCTGGATCGATTACCTTCTGAGAGATTGCATTGAGGAATGCACATAGCTTCACAATGGCTAATCGAACATTTTCCAGTAGAAATCCCCTCAATGCAACCGGAAGCAGTTGCGTCATAATCACGTGGCAGTCACGAGACTTTAGGCTCTGGATCTTTTTCTCTAGGATACCTATTATTCCCTTTATATTGGACGAGAAGCCATATGGGACCTTCATACTGAGCAGGCATTCAAAGAAGATTTCCTTCTCTTCTTTGGTAAGAGCGTAGCTGGCAAGACCTTGATACTGCTTTGGATGCATGCCGTCTTTTTCATGCACACGTTGCTAGTCCTCCCGTGCCTCCGGTGTATTTTTTGTCTTCCCATACTCGCCCAAGAAGCCTAGCAGGTTCATGCAAAGATTCTTCATCACGTGCATCACATCGATTGCAGAGCGGACCTCTAGGTCTTTCCAATATGGTAGGTCCCAAAATATAGATTTCTTCTTCCACATGGGTGCACGTCCCTTAGCATCATTCGGAACAGATAGTCCACCAGGACCCTTTCCAAAGATTACATGTAAATCATTGACCATATCAAGTATGTGATTACTAGTACGGAGGGCGGGCTTATTCCGGTGATCTACCTCGCCTTTGAAATGATTGCCTTTCTTTCAACATTGATGGTTGGTCGGAAGAAATCGACAATGTCCCAGGTAAACATTCTTCCTGCATTTGTCCAAATATATACTTTTGGTGTCATCTAAACAGTGCGTGCATGCATGGTATCCCTTGTTTGTCTGTCCTAAAATGTTACTGGGAGTAGGCCAATCATTGATTGTTACAAACAACAATGCATGTAGGTCAAATTCCTCCTGTTTGTGCTCATCCCACACACGTACAGCTTTTCTATTCCATAGCTGTAAAAGTTCTTCAACTAATGACCTTAGGTACACATCAATGTCATTGTCGGGTTGCTTAGGGCTTTGTATGAGCACTGGCATCATAATGAACTTCCGCTTCATGCACAACCAAGGAGGAACGTTATAGACACATAGAGTCATGGGCCAGGTGCTATGATTGCTGCTCTGCTCCCCAAAAGGATTAATGCCATCTGCACTTAAACCAAACCATATGTTCCTTGCGTCACCTGCAAAGTCCCCCCACCTTCTCTCGATTTTTCTCCATTGCGACCCTTCAGCGGGTGCTCTCAACTTCCCGTCTTTCTTACGGTCTTCTTTGTGCCATCACATCAACTTGGCATGCTCTTTGTTTCTGAACAGACGTTTCAACCGTGGTATTATAGGAGCATACCACATCACCTTAGCAGGAACCCTCTTCCTGGGGTGCTCGCCCTCAACATCACCAGGGTCATCTCGTCTGATCTTATACCGCAATGCACTGCATACCCGGCATGCGTTCAAATCCTCGTACTCACCGCAGTAGAGGATGCAGTCATTAGGGCATGCATGTATTTTCTGCACCTCCAATCCTAGAGGGCATAGAACCTTTTTTGCTTCGTACATACTGTCGGGCATTTCGTTATCCTTTGGAAGCTTCTTCTTCATTATTTTCAGTAGCTTCCCAAATTTGTTGTCAGATACACCATTGTCTTCCTTCCATTGCAGCAATTCCAGCATGGTACCGAGCATTGTGTTGTCATCTTCACAATTTGGGTACAACCTTTTTTTGTGATCCTCTAACATGCGATCGAACTTCAACTTCTCCCTTTAACTTTGACATTGTCTCGTTGCATCAACAATGACCCGGTGAAGATCATCATCGGGCACATCGTCTGGTTCCTCTTGATCTTCAGATTCCCCGTTTGTAGTATCACCGTATTCAGGGGGATAGTTGTCATCGTCCTCTTCTTCTTCGTTGTGTTCCATCATAACCCCTCTTTCTTTGTGCCAGGTCCAAACATTATAGTGTGGCATGAAACCTTTCTCAAGCAGGTGGACGTGAAGGGTTTTCAAGTTAGAGTAATCCTTCATATTCTCACAGACAAGGCATGGACAATGCATAAAACCATTCTGCTTGTTTGCCTCAGCCACTTCAAGAAATTTATGCCGGCCCTCAATGTACTCGGAGGTGCGTTGGTCACCGTACATCCATTGCCGGTTCATCTGCATGCATTATATAATTATGTGTATCAAAAACCATTACAGAACATCATGAATAGAGAAGTGACCAAATTAAAACCAAAGTATAGTAGTGATCAAATGTTATTACTGAAAAAATACATAACGTTCATACATAATTCTCATAGACATACATTGAAACTATGAAAAACATTTAAATGCAACAACAAATGCGATCATAATCGCAACTAAGGTAACAATTGATCCAATGGCATAATGATACCAAGCTTTATTATGAATGGCATATTTTCTAATCTTTCTAATCTTCAACCGCATTGCAACCATCTTGATCTTCTGATCATCGACGACATCCGCAACATGCAACTCCAATTCCATCTTCTCCTCCTCAATTATTTTCAATTTTTTCTTCAAGTTATTGTTTTCATTTTCAACTAAATTTAACCTCCCGATAAGAGGGTCAGTTGGAATTTCCGGTTCACATACCTCCTAGATAAAAACATCTATGTCACGTTGGTCGGCATAATTGTCATAAACACTAAATAAAACAAATCATAATAAAAGATAACATACCACATCCGAATCATAGACATGACGAGGGCCGACAGGGGCGGATACCAAAACCATGGCACTATATAATAACAAACAATAATAAAAGTAAGAAAATCATACAAGTATCTATCTAAATCATACAAGTAAGAATTTTTTCTTTTAAAAAGAAGATAAGAACAAGAGCCTCACCACGGTGGTGTCGGCGACGAGATCGGCGCGGTCGATCGACGGCGGTGAGGACGGGGACATGACGGGATGGACCGCCAAAACTAGACAAATCTTGAGGAAAATGGAGCTGGCAAGTCGAGATTGGAGCGGAGAAAGCTTAAGTGTGGCTCGGGCATTTCGTCGAACACCTCATGTGCATGCATAGAAGGGAGAACAGAGCAACGCATGCACACACCTCCCACACGGCCAAAAAACAGAGGAGAGGGTGGACAGGGGCGAGGGTATATACAGGCATCTCTTTAGTCCCGATTGGTGGCTAGAAGCCTGCTCTTTAGTCCCAGTTCCAGCCACCAACCGGGACTAAAGGGGCTGCGCCAGGAGCGAGGCCCTTTTGTCCCGGTTCGTGTCTGGAACCTGGACCAAAGGGGTCAGATGAACCGGGACCTATGGCCCCTGAGGCCCGGCCGGCGCCCTGGCCTCCCAAACCGGGACTGATGCACCCATTGGTCCCGGTTCGTAAGACAACCTGGATTAATGCCCTTATTTGGCCTCGACCAAAGCCCTGTTTTCTAGTAGTGAAGGGACAAAGGAGATGATGTTTACCCAGGTTCGGGCCCTCTCGAAGAGGTAAAACCCTGCGTCCTGCTTGATTATATGAACTAAACCCTAGGTGAGTATATGATGGTTACGGAGTCGATCTACCACGAGATCAGATGAACTAAACCCTAGGTGAGTAGGATGATGGTTCTTCTTCTAGCCTCTACGGACTAAAACCTCTGGTTTATATAGACAATAGGGAAACTAGGGTTACACATGATCGATTACAACAAGGGAATAAACATGCACTACAAAAAAATACACTTCCGTGATGATACGTGTTTGTCACAGTAGGTTAGGTTTTCTGTCATGCATGCACATCCATGACGATTTTATGACAGAATCAAGATAGTCATACCTGTGCTATCATAGAAGTGTTCCATGACATTACCAAAATTATCATCACGGAAGTGTCCACTTCCATGACGATAAATCGCGCGTCATAGAAGTGCTTTCGTCAAGGGTGACCGACATGTGGCATCCACCGTAACGGGTCGCCGTTAAGCTATCGGGTTCCGGTTTGGATCCGATAACCTGTTAACAGCCCGGACCAATGGGGATTTTCCATGTGTAAAATTCTCATTGGCCGGAGGAAACATGTGTTGGCTCACCGTTGGGACAGATGTCATCCACTCATTGGACAGGAGGCACCTATGATAGGTCGACACGCGGCACGGCCCAACAGTGGCCCATTCCGGTGAAAAAAACCGGCCGATTAAAAATTAGCAGGCCGGCCCATATAAGGCCTACTTGTGTCAGGTCCATTTAAGCCCACGGCCCATACGAGATGTGCCAATTCGACCCATCAATGGCCCGTTAACGATTTGACGCCATTGTAGCCCATCGTCAGTTCGAGCCCGTTAAAAGCCCGCTATATATTTGGGCTCAATATCGGCCCGATGTGGTTTCGGTCTGTTAACAGCCCATTAGAGGGATGGGCCAATTTTCAGGATGTACATCTTTCGGCCTTTTAGCGATCCATTTAAGTGTTGGGCCAATTTCCGGCCCGGTGTGTCTTTCAGCCTGTTGACGGCCAATAAATGAGTTGGGCCATTTGTAGTCGGACCTGAGTTTTGGCCTTTTAACGGCCCATGCTCTTCATGGTCCAATACCAGCCCGGTTTCTCTTTCGGCCTGCTAAAGGCCCACAACACATTTGGGCCATATACAGTACGACCTGACTTCCGGCCTCTTAGCGGCCCGTGCTCTTCATGGTCCAGTACGAGCCCGTTGTCTCTTTTGGCCTGCTAAAGGCCCACAGTATAGTTGGGCCATATGTAGCCCGGCCTTAGAATCGGCCTGTTAATAGCCCGTGAAATCAAATGGGCGCACCTGTTGCCCGCTTCGATGTCGGCCTGTTAACGACCCGGGAGGTAACATGGCCAAGCATTAACTTTCATCCTAGTAATGGCCCATTAACTTAATGGGCCCACTAAAGTTCGAACATGTCCGTAGGCCCAATTAGATAATTTGAGCCCATTACGGCGAGCAATTATGCACAGGACCAAAACCGATCAATCAAAGGCCTATGAGAATATTGGCCCCTGCGAGCCCATTAGGGAAGCTCATTAAGGCCAGTGGGCTGCTTCCTTCATATAGGGCCCACGACTGTTCATGCTAACTAATAATTTCACTGCTTTTTTAGCTTCCTAGCGACCATTTAGCTGGAATGCGAGGCGCGCTAAGCAAATGTACAACATATAGGGAAAAACATTGCACATCCAACAAATTACATCCACTAGGCAATCAAAGATTGATGCCAGTGCAAATAAATGAACAGAACCTAACGATCTACAACATCACAATCTGCAACCTCAGCGCCGATGACGACCATAAGCATGTGGGCAAGTTCTTGCTGCTTTGCTACACTGTCTCTAAAAATATTGATCAGTTGTTGTTGCGCACGAATGTGCACCTCTGATTCCTCCACCATTTCCATCATTGCTTCAGCCAGTAATTGGTTCACAAACATACATTTTTTTCGTTGCATTCGAGACAGAGGAAACTGAACAGATTCAGATGGCGATTTTGGCAGGCTTGTATTGTTGATAGTGGATAGTGTCTCAACCACTGCATCATAACATAAATTAGGAGGGGAACTGAGTAGATTAATCAAGAGTTATTGCCATATTACCTAACATAGATTTATTGGAAAGAAACAATGGGGTTGCCTCGCTGTTTTCAGGGTTTGTCTTCTTATCTTCAGCAGCCCGCACCAAATTAACACACTAGCATTGCTATCATTGGCCATGTCAGATAATAGAAAAGCAACATTGACACAACGAACGTTTGGGCAACCAGAACACACCAGCCTACACCAAATTAACATAATATGGCACAGCTATCATCAGCCAGGTAAGGTAATACGAAAGCAACATTGACACAATGAATGATTGGGCAACTAGAGCAGCACTACAATTCAGTAATGTGCATGATATGAGATAGTACACTCATGCCGCTCAGTATGCAAAACTACCAGGCAGTTTTCCTTACAAAAATCAACATTGTCGCCTTTAGGGTCTATTTGGTTGGAGACTAGTATGGCCAAGCCAAAGTGTGGCTAGCCACACAAGTATGGCAAGCCACACAAGTGAGGCTGAGAAATTGGACGCCAAACTTTGGCAAAAGTTTGCAAAAAAATGTCTCTATGACAAGTATGCCATAGGGAAAATAAAGTGTGGCAAAACCAAACACATGCAAACTAAACTGTGGCTGCCAAATTTTGGCTTGCAAACTGTGGCTGGGAACCAAACAGCCCCATACATTTTGCTACAACTAAATTTAGATCAGATAAAGGTTGGATTCACGCCGATTAACAAAATACATGCTGATGTAAAAATACAGTGATATGCAACAGGTACTTACATCAGCATTGGAGCACAGAGAATTCCCGCAAGATACTTTCCTCAAATACTATCCCAGTGCAGAAAGTCTTCTATCGTTTAACCTTATTTTCTAAAAGAGAGATGGGTAAGAAACATGTAGAAAGTATGATCAAAATGCTATAAAATTTCATGATGCAAGGATACACACACGCTTCTTAGAATGGAGTTGACATATTTTTGCTGGACTGGAGCGGACTAGTTCTTTGGCCACTGGAATCTGCTTATTATCAGTAGGAGTTGGGTTTCTCGGTGCTGGAGCGGTGTCTATGAAAACTGGAGTAGGTTTATTATCTCCTGGCGTTTGGATCTTTTGCAAAGACCTGGTTTGTAACCCTTCAGATTCTAACATAGCCGTCTTCCCCTTGGATGCCTTATATAGAAGAATGGTGCTTAAATTATAAAACATGCTACAGCAGAGATGAAATAGGTACTGAAGAATAGAAAGGCATGACATATTGACATGTATTCCCTCCATCCAGAAATAAATGGATGGGTCTAGGCGTATTTCAGTTCTAGATACATCCATTTTTATCCATTTCTGCTACATGTAATCCGGACACAGGGAGTATGATGTAAGAGCTGGGGAGAAGGGAGCCTGCGGGGAGAAGGTGATTTGGCGCCCACGAGGTATGAATGAGGAATTGGAAGGGGGAACCATGTCTTACGAACGCATTTGTCTGAAATGTGTGTGGGGGGGGGGGGAGTTATAGTTTTACCCCTACCTTTAGGCTTCTCGGCTTGGGTCTTTGTACTGAGGGTCGGGGATAGTAGAGTAACCTTGCTTCTCCCAAATAGTGGGCGCGAGCAATTTCGGGCAAGGAGGTCGTGTCTTGAAATAGTGAGCGCGAGCGATTTCGAGCGAGGAGGGCGTGTTTTGAAATAGTGGGCGCGAGCTATTTCGGGCGAGGAGGGCGTGTTTCAAAATAGTCGGCGCGAGCAATTTCAGGAGAGGAGAGGTTATTTTGCCACCCATGGTTTATGAATTATTCGGCACATGTCATTTCGGCCAAGGAGAAGGCGCGCTTGGATGAACGAACCTACCCTCGATGTACAACGGGCCAATTGATGCGTGTCCCACATAGGCCGGTAATTTCGTGTCTCCCATTTATTTGCTCGGATGAATTACACCAAGCAGAGGTGTTTAACGGTTCATTCAAATTTTGGGAGACTGAGCATCCACGTCTACCTTACTAAGTCGATTCGAATCAAATTTTAAAATATTAGCTTGCCACTTCGTTTTTAGACGGAGAGATGATGCTCGGGAGTAATGTGTTTTTACATGCTGATGACCCACAAGTATAGGGGATCAATTGTAGATATTTTTGATAAGTTAGAGTGTCGAACCCAACGAGGAGAAAAGGAAATGACAAGTGGTTTGCAGCAAGGTAATGTCTGCAAGTGCTGAAATTGTAAGTAACAGAGTAGTTTGATAGCAAGATAATTTGTAATGGGCAAGTAATGATAGTAGTAACAAAAGTGCAGCTAGGTAGCCCAATCCTTTTGAGGCAAAGGACAGGCCAAAACGGTCTCTTATGAGCAAAGCGTTCCGGAGGGTACATGGAATTTTCATCTAGTCACTTTCACCATGTTGGTTTGGTTCGTGTTCGGTACTTTGATAATTTGATATGCGGGTGGCCGGTGCTTAGGTGTTGTTCTTACTTGAAAAAACCTCCTACTTATGATTCACCCCCCCCCCCCCCCCCGCAAGCATCCGCAACTACGAGAAAAGTATTAAGAATAAATTCTCACCATAGCATTAAACTTGTGGATCCAATCGGTCCCTTACGGAATAGTGCATAAACTAGGGTTTAAGCTTCTGTCACTCTCGAAACCCATCATCAAATTGCTACTCCATAATGCATTCCCTTAGGCCCAAATATGGTGAAGTATCATGTAGTCGACGTTCACATGACACCGCAAAGGGAATCACAACATACATACTATCAAAATATCGAACACATATCAAGTTCACATGATTACTTGCAACATGATTTCTCCCGTGACCTCAAGAACAAAAGTAACTACTCACAAATGATAATCATGCTCAAGATTAGAGGGGTATTAAATAGCATATTGGATCTGAACATATAATCTTCCACCAAATAAGCCATATAGTAATCAACTACAAGATGTAATCAACACTACTAGTCACCCACAAGTACAAATCTATTGTTCCGGTAACAAGACTGAACACAAGAGATGAACTAGGGTTTGACATGAGATGGTGCTGTTGAAGATGTTGATGGAGATTGCCCTCCCCAAGATGGGAGAGTTGATGGTGATGATGATGACGATGATTTCCCCCTCCAAGAGGGAAGTTCCCCCAGCGGGAAAAAGTGCTCCTGCCCAAGTTCCGCCTCGAGACGGCAGTGCTCTATCGCGAAAGTCCTCTCCTTCTTTTTTCTAGGTCAAAATGACCTATATACCAGAAGATGGGCATCGGAGGGCCTGGGTGAGCACAACCCACAAGGGCGCGCCTGGGCTCCTTGGCGCGCCCAGGTGGGTTGTGCCCACCTAGTGGGCCCCCTCTGGTAGTTATTTTCTCCAATATTCTTCAAATATTCCATAAAAATTCTCCGTGAAGTTTCAGCTTGTTTGGAGTTGTGCATAATAGGTGGCCTGACGTAGCTTTTCCAGGTCCAGATTTCTAGCTGTCGGAATTCTCCCTCTTTGCGTGTACCTTGCAAAATATGAGAGAAAAGTCATTAGAATTATTCCAAAAAGCATTATTACGGATGAAAACATCATAAATAACAGTAGGAAAACATGATGCAAAATGGACGTATCACATGCTCGTTGCTAACGATTTACTATATGACAAATAGTTGACCCACTAAAAAACGGGAATCAAACCCAAAATGAAATATCTCGATTAAATGAAATAGCTCGTTCACCAGGTCAAAATAGTGAACTAAATCCAAAATTGAACACCTCAATCGAGTAGCATGTTGTACAATATTATAGTACTCCATGAAAATGTAGAAAGTCAAATTAATGAACTTGTTTGATACGCATATCTCCATTCCTGTGTGGATTGCAGACAACATGTTCTCCAATTTAAATATTTGAATGCAAGTTTATACCGAAACATGGTTTATATCAGTCTTTGATGCATAAAACATGACCTCCCCCTCTCCCGGACTCCTGCTCTCTCTCTCGCCGACAATCTTCAATTCTGTCGCACGCATCCATCACACAAACCTTGTTGGTCCCTCTCTCTCTCTCTCTCTCTCTCTCTCTCTCTCTCTCTCTTTGTGTGTGTGTGGGGGAGGGGGTCTTTCTAGTTTGCATGCATATATACTCCATGTATAGGTCTCTCTCGCACACTATGTATGATTCTCCAGTCCAAGCTAAATATCTGGGGTGCACTCACCGTACGCACACAAATTTCCTGGCTCGTTGCCCGTAACTCTCTCACGCACCACTCTGTCATCTCGGAGCTCTTCCCTCTCTCTCTCTCAAACTCTCCATCTTCCTGGGTCACACATACACATGCATACTCACTCGCACTCGATAGACCCATCTAAAACTCTATCTCTCTCCCTCGTTCTCTCTCCATCTCACACGCACACACACACACACAATCTCATGCCTAGCAAAGTATGATGGTCTCTCACTCAATTGTAGGCACACGCAGCCCCCTAAATGTATATGACTAGCTAATTCTTAGTCTCCATCACAAACATGTGCATGGTCTATCTCGATTTCTCTTGGGGCATCTTTATATCGCACACGCACCTCGTCCCTCGATCTCCCACCCATATAGTCCCTGACGGTCTCGAGGGGATCTCTCTATCACAAACACACCCTCTCTCCCTCCCCATGCATCCTTCTTCTCCATGTGTCCCTCTCGACCTTTGTTCCTTGTTGGCCAGACCTCTATTGGACATGTGCTATAGGGGTGTCTCTCTCCATTGCAAATAATCACACACTAGCTATCTTCGTGTATCTCCTCACCACGCTTTTCTATCTCGGAGATGCATGCGTGATATGTTTGCATAAGAAATGAACACACACACTCTCTCTCTAATTTATCGTTTCTTGTCCCTTTCTCTTTCACACACATACTCTTTTTGCACACTCACTCATTCTCCTTCACACGCACTTGATCTCTCTCGATTTAGGTACTATCTTCGGTCCATAGCATATAGATTTATTGAAAAGTCAAACATCACAAAGTTTGACCATGTACGTGGAGAAAAACATTTACATCTAGAACGGCAAACATATACCATTAGATTCATCATGAGATGTAGTTTCGTATGATGTATCTTTGGTATTGTAGATATAAATAATATTTGCATAAACCTGGTCAAAGTTTCCAAAGTTTGACTTCTAAAAATTTATATGCACTGGATTATCGAGCGGATGGAATATCTCTTTCCCCCTCTCAGCTATCTGACGCACCACTCAGCCTTATCGGGGCTCCTCTATCTCTCTCAAACTTTATATCTCCCTGGTTCACACATAGACATGTCTCGCTCGCGCTACATAGACCCATATAACACTCTCCGCCCTTGTTCTCTCTCTATGTGACACGCACCCCCCTAAGTACCATAATCCCTCAATCCATCATAGGCGCACACACCCCCCCCCTAAGTATGACTATCTCTCACTAGCCATCATGAACACACGTATTGTCTCCTTCCATCCATATGTCTATCTCGATATCTCTCGGGGTATCTTCTATCGCGCACACACCTTGTCACTCGATCTACAACCCATGTAGTCCCATCATGATCTCCAGGGGATCTCTCTATGACAAACATACACTCTCTCCTCCCCATGTCTGCATTTTCTCCGTACGTCTCTCTCGACCTCTCTCCCTTGTTTCTCAGACCCCTCTTGGCCACGTGCTTGGGGTCTTTCTCTCTCGGTTCCAAACAACCTTATACACTATCTCCTCACATTGCTTCCGCTGTCGAAGATGCATGTGTGATATGTTTGCATAAAACACACACGCTTTTTCTCTACTTTTATCGTGTCTTGTCCATGTATCTTTCACACACGCGCACACACTTTTCTCGGTCACACTTTCTATTTCACTGTAACGCCCACGATGCGGCTATATCTCCCACGTGTCGAGGCACGACTTAGAGGCATAACCGCATAGTGGTTTTGTCGCAAGAAGGGTCATCTTCACACAATCCCATGTAATGAACAAGAATGGGATAAAGAGTTGGCTTACAATCGCCACTTCACACAATACATGAATATAATTCATACATCATCCAAAATACAATCATAAAGACCGACTACGGTCAAAATCCAGATGAAAATAAGATAACCCCAAATGCTAGATCCCTGATCGTCCAAACTGGGCTCCACTACTGATCATCAGGAAAAGACACATAGTAACGACCACGTTCCTCGTCGAACTCCCACTTGAGATCGACGCCATCATCTGCACTGGCATCGTCGGCACCTGCAACTGTTTTGGTAGAATCTGTGAGTCACAAGGACTCAGCAATCTCACACCCGCGAGATCAAGACTATTTAAGCTTATAGGAAAAGAAGGTGTAGTGAGGTGGAGCTGCAGCGGCAAAAGCATATATGGTGGCTAACTTGCGCAAATGAGAGCGAGAAGAGAAGCAACGGAACGGACGTCATCTAGCAATGACCAAGAAGTGATCCTGAACACTTACTTACGTCATACATAACTCAGACCGTGTTCACTTCCCGGACTCCACCGAGAAGAGACCATCACGGCTACACACGCAGTTGATGTATTTTACTTGGGTCAAGTGACAAGTTCTCTACAACCGGACATTAACAAATCCCATCTGCCTCATAACCGCGGGCACGGCTTTCGAAAGATATTACCCTGCAGGGGTGTCCCAACTTAGCCCATCATAAGCTCTCACGGTCAACGAAGGATAAACCTTCTCCCGGAAAGACCCGATCAGTCTCGGAATCCCGGTTTACAAGACATTTCGACAATGGTAAAACAAAACCAGCAAAGCCCCCGAATGTGCCGACAAATCCCGATAGGAGCTGCACATATCTCGTTCTCAGGGCACAACGGATGAGCCAGACGTCGGGTTGGCATAGACCCTGGTTGCCCAGGGGGCGCCGGACATCGCTCGGTTTGGGCCAGCACTCGAAGGAGCATTGGTCCGGGGGTTTAAAATAAAGATGACCCTCGGGCTTGCGAAAACCCGGGGGAAAAGGCTTAGGTGGCAAATGGTAAAACCAAGGTTGGGCCTTGCTGGAGGCGTTTTATTCAAGGCAAACTGTCAAGGGGGTCCCATAAATCACCCGACCGCGTAAGGAACGCAAACTCAAGGAACATAATCCCGGTATATCAGTAACTAGGGCGGCAAGAGTGGAACAAAACACCTGGCATAAGGCCGAGCCTTCCACCCTTTACCAAAATATATAGATGCATTAATTAAATAAGAGATATTGTGTTATCCCAACATATCCATGTTCCGACATGGAACAAACTTCAACTTCACCTGCAACTAGCAACGCTATAAGAGGGGCTGAGCAAAACCGGTACTTAGCCAAACAACGGTTTGCTAGGAAAGGATGGTTAGAGGCTGACATGGCAATATGGGAGGCATGATATAGCATGTGATAGGTAGCGGAGCATGGCAATAGAGCGAACAACTAGCAAAGCAAAGATAGAAGTGATTTCGAGGGATGGTGATCTTGCCTGCAAGGTTCTCAGAGTTGTCGAAAGCTTGATCCTCGTAAGCGTACTCAACAGGTTCCTCGTTCATGAAATCGTCTCCCGGCTCTACCCAAGACAAGAAGAAAAGCAAACGGAACCACAATCAATCACGAGAAATGCACAAGCAACATGATGCAAAACATGTATGATATGCGAGATGTGATATGAGATGCATATGCGTGCTCCGGAAGGAAAATGATGAACATGGCAGTAACTTGGCAAACCAAGCATGCCACTGGAAAGATGAGATGATTTCGGTCGAAATCGATATAAAGATCACCGGAATTGAATGCACGGTTTGCAAATGGCAAGCAAAACAAGAATGACGCGAATCTGCGATAAACAGCATGATAGCACTTAAAATGCAACAAGCAACAGTGCTACAACACTCCAACATAGCAACAAAGCATATGGAAGTAATGTACAGGAGATGCTTGACAAAAGATGAACACTGAGCTATGGCTAGATCACAACATATCAAGCTCAAACAAGCATGGCAACAGTGCAAAAGATAACAGGTTCACAGACTTGGTGAAAAACTGGACATGCCAGAAGACAGCATCAGGTAGCAATGTTCAGAGCACGAAATCAACATGCTACAGGAACTTAACATAGCAAAACAAGGCATGGCAGTGTTCTACTAAATGCATATGACAAAAATCCCTTACTGAACATAAGCCAAAAAGGAACAGAAGATATGATGGCAAGCATGTAAACATAGCAAGTTTCGTTATCAGGTTTCAGACTTAGCAGAAAACAGAGCATGGAAGAATAATAATATGCAGGCCTCTTTGTGAGCTTGATGCACTCACCACAGACCAATGCATGACAAAACTAGCATACCTACAGAAAGATGGCATGTTTATAAAGCTAACCATGGCAAGAACACAAGCAAAGCATGTATGGATCAACTACAGTAAGCTTGGCAAAATTGCATATCATGTTAAGAATCTGCCAGAAATATTTTATAGCAAAAGTAGGGCAAGATTGAGTCATGCTATGGCACTCCATAACTGCAAGCAATTGCACTCCATAACTATAGCTACAAAACATCCTTACTGAACATCTCCAAAATATGCATGGATCTCTCTGTAGCATCAAGTTTACATGGCAACAAAATAACAGCAGACGAGAACTTAGAGAAATCACTAAGTCCCTGAAAGCAGAAACATTACGGAGCCTACTTTGCATGCTTGTGCTACTCTCCACAGAGATCACAAAAATACATGACATACACCCTTCGAAATACGGCATGGCATACTTCAAAACACATGTAGTGCTCATGCTCATAAGATGCACAGATTAAATGATACAAAAATGACAAATCTCCAAGTTCTGCTAAGAACCAGAAGATAACAGCAACTAGCCCTCTTCCAACAGATATTTGGGCATTAAGATGACCTCTAATGAGCATAGTGCAATTGAACAAAATTAAGAGCATCACGAAGCGAACAATTTGACATATTACACGCATGAATCGGAGCTACATGCAAGGAGTTATGCACTATTGAACAGAGGCATATGCTGTGAAAATTTCACGACTTAGAAAATTAGAGGGGGCTCGGGGGAAAAGTCAACCGTACGGGCTCCGGATCTGGATCGAGCCTGGCGAGCTCGTGCTCGCCCTCGTCGGCGGCGATGGAGGGAAGGCGAGGCGGCGGCCGGAGGAGAGGAGGAGGGAGGCCGGAGGGGCGCGCTCGGCGGAGAGGAGGACGGTCGCGGGCGGGCGGTGGCGCGGCGCCGGCGGGGAGGCGGTCGGCGTCGGCGCGGAGGCGGAGGTCGGGCGGCTCGGGACCCGTGCGGGGGCGCGGCGACGGCGTGGGCCAGGAGGTCCGCGGGCGGGCCGGCGGGCCTCGGCGGCGGCGGCGTACGGAAACGTGACACGTGGCGGCGGCGCGGAGGTGGACGCGTCCGGCTCCCCCCGGACGTGTCCGGCGGCGGAGAGGGACGAGGGTTAGGGTTGGACTGTGTCGTGGAATTGTCACGGCAGATGTCCTCGAGCTAGGACTTAGTCGTGGAGCCATCGCAACTAGGAAGCTTGAAGGGGTTAAGTGGGACAAGGAACACGAGGGTTATACTGGTTCGGCCCCTTACGGTGAAGGTAAAAGCCTACGTCCAGTTTGAGGTGGTATTGATTAGGGTTTCGATGACCAGGGAGCTTAACTGCTTTGCCTGGCTCTCGACGAGATCTTTCTTCTCCCCAAACCGCTGCCGGGTCGTCCCTTTATATGGGGAGGCTGACGCCCAGCAGCTTTCAGAGTCCCGGCCGGCTCATAAGAGTGTCCGGCTCGGACTCTCAACTATTCTTGCCTTACACTACAAGTTCTACCATAATAATGATTGTAACTACGGGCTTTAAGCCATATCCGGGTCTTAAGCCCATCTCTGGCCCATCGTCTTCAAGCTTGGCTCCGGGTTTCTGGCAACGACCATATGAGTAACCCGGCCCCTCCTGGCGGGTGACTCTAAGGTCTATATCCTCAACATTAGGCCCCAGATTGATTTGAGCCGGCTCATGTCAATCTTTAATTCTTTCGAAAGAAAACCTCCGGCTTACCATTGTGTGAGAGCCATAACCCGGCGTGACGTCATCCTTTGGACTCCGGGTAATCCGCTGTGACGTCATCTTCCATTAAGCCCGTTTTTACTCCGCCAGACCCGCAACGGATCTTTACCTTTATTGTCATCCCGAAAATCGAGGCGTTTCGTGGGGAGATAACCACGCCGCGGTCTCCTTGATTCTCGCGCCCACTTATGAGCTCGCCCTTATAAATAGACCGGCCCGACGGGCCTTCAGCCACGCTTCTTCCTCCTCGCGCCACTGTTCCTCTGCTCGAGCTTGAACTCCGCCGCCGCGCCCCCGGTCTTCATCAACCTTGGCCGCTGCATCACCCTGACTCGTTCCAGACAAACGGCGGCCATCTCCGCATCTCTTCAGCACCAGTAAGTCCTCGATACTCCATTGGGCAGATCCACATTAGGGTTCCGTAGTTCATCCTCCGTTCTTCGTAGCTCGTTGCGACCCTTGGTAGATTTGGTTTTTAGTGCCCTTTTTTGATCTTAGCTCTGTATAGGATCACTGCGGTAGATGTTTAAGACCCATTTCACATGCAAATAGCCCTCTTTTTACTGCATAAGAGCCTTGTTCGAGCTCAAGAACTTCCTCGCGTCTGTTTCTAGGTCTAGAAACTTTTCTTTTGCCCGACCATTTTGATCCAAAATATTTACTGCAATGCATGAAACCTGTTTTACCACACTTAGTAAAAAACTGCAATCATTGAATCACCGCGGTTTACATTTCCGGCTCATCTGTGATAAGGCCGTAGACAATTTGAGTTACCCTCAGGCACACCAGCGGCTTAGATAACCTGATGCACTTAGACATATATCATTAGTCCCCTCCATAAGCCGCCATATTAAACCTTAACTTGTAAGTCTCCTCCGGCTCATTATTAAACCGGACATTTTTCCCTGTATCATAGGCTTCCAACAGTCACCATGCCTCCCAAAGCTCCTAAAGCCTCAATCACTTGCAACTGGATGAGGTCCAACGTCACCAATGAGACCCTAGCAGATTTTGTCAAGTCTGGATATCTGCCCAAGAAGGACGTCATGTCCTACCGTGCCCCTGACCCGTCAGAAGAGAGACCACAGCCAAAGGACGGGGAGGTAGTGATTTTTGCGGATCATATGAGCCGGGGCTTCGCACCGCCCGGCTCAAAGTTTTTTCAAGACGTTCTGAATTTCTTTGATCTGCGGCCTCAGGACATAGGACCCAACTCAGTGTCCAATATCTGCAATTTCCAAGTGTTCTGCGAGGTTTACCTTGGGGAAGAACCAAGTCTGCTGCTCTTCTATTTAAACCGTCAGAATGAGTGTGCCAACGGGCCAAGTCTGGAGCTAGGCGGCATCTCCATCCAGCGGCGGAGGGACTGCCTTTTCCCTTACGCAGAGCCGCCCAGTCACCCCAAGGACTGGAATCTGACGTGGTTTTACTGCCAAGACACGTCGCCGGCTGATGAGAGTCCGTTGCCCGGCTTTCGCCCCTCGCGTCTGGAGCCGACTCACCCACTGTCAGACAAGTTGACTCAAGCGGAGCGCCAACCTCTGCTCCCCACTATCACCAAGATCAAGGCTCTCCTGGGCAATGGTCTGAATGGAATCGATCTGGTCCGGGTCTGGATCTCGTGGCGGGTGATCCCATTGAGCCGCCGCCCCGGCTTAATGTGTGAGTACACAGGCCGAAAGGATGACCCTCAGAGACACAGCCGCAACGATCTTCCTAAAGACGTTGCAGAAGATATGACCAAGGCTCTTTTGAACGAGAGCCTGGCAGACTGCGGAAGGACCGGGCTAGCCCCCTTCTGCAAGACCAACCCAGCCCCAGCGGTAAGCCGCTGATCTGAACATCTTATCTGTACATAACTTTCATCTGAATCGTTTTAAGAAAACCTCATTGCATTTTTCAGGTTGATGATAAGTTCTGGCGGGTCAAATATGACCATGAGGCGGCCAAGAAGGCCAGAAAGGCGAAGAAAGCCGCCAAGAAAGCCGCCCCTCGCAAGAAAGGAAGCAGGCCTACTGCTTCAGAGCTGATGCAATTAAGCGACAGCTCCGAGTCAGAGGTAACCCCTGAGCCTTTAAGTCCTTGCTGTATTTGTTGTTTGTTGCTGTCCGCCTTATCAATACTTGTTCATTGACAGGATGACACCGGCGCAAGTAACCCGGTGGTTGAAGAGGTAATGTCACTTTCCTCCGACTCGGAGCCCTTGCCAAAGCTGAAAGTCCGAAGGGTAACCCGGAAAGTAAGCTTTTCACATCCTTTAGCTTATCAAGACCCTCAATTTATTTTGAAGCGACAGGTTCATGAAAGCCGGCGGCACACCCGGACCGACAAAAGCACCGACCTCTCCTCCGGGTTACCTGACGCATCGAGGAAATGCCGGACCGAGGTGATCTCAAAATTGTACCCTTTTCATCCTTTGGCAGGTGTTATACGTCAACCGCTCAACTCTTCTGACTCAAATTATCAGGAAACTTCCCCCTCTTCCGGCGACTCTATGCAGTCAAGCCTGCCGGCTTTCAAGACCGTGCCCGAGTAATGATAACCATCTCATGTTATACTTTTGTCTTCACTTACCTATTATGCTTAATCATTTTGTCCTTTCAGTGCCCAGGCCAAGATCACCAAGAGGGCGAAGAAGTCCAAGCCGGTCGACGAGCTGGACTTGCCTGAGCTAGAGGCAGCCGCTCAAGAGCCGCCAGCTGCCTCTGCACCTGAGGCCGCAGCCCCAACCACCAAGACAACTACAGAAGCTGCTGTTAACCCGGAGGCCTCCAGCTCGGCTCCCCCAGCTGATGACCCAGACGTGGTAATCACCCGGACGGAGTTCGTTGAGCCGGGGAGACCTACCGTGCTGGCCAGGTGCTCCGCCAAAGGAGAGCTACTAGAGTCGCGCCAGGTTAACCTGGACCTCACCGACTACTCCAACTTGAACATTGGAGAGATCGTCTCTGGCTTCGTCAGCCAAGTGCACAAGAGCCGGGACGCAGAGATTGCTATGGTGACCCAGATCCAGCAGAAATCTGAGCTAATATTCTTCTGTCCTCTTACTTACTGCTTAGTTACCTGTACCATGCTAGCCCCCAAGTCGACGACTTATGATTGAGTATGTTGTAGACTTAGGTTCCGGCTTACTCCATTTGAACCGGCAATGTGTAGATAGAAACGTTCAATATGCATTAGCCCCCAAGTGCCAAGTGTCTTTGCTTGGAAAACGCTTGGGACTTTAAATTTGTAGAGTAATTGTTCCTGCCATAACCCGGAAATTTATACAGGCTGCTGGCAAGAAGCTTGAGGCTGACCTTGCTGATCTCAAGAACCGGCTGAAGATGCAAGAGATGGAGATCCGGAAGGCAAACGCCAAGATTGTGTCCAGCATCACCGCGCAAGAGAAGCTGAAGATGGAGTTCGACACTGAGCGGAAGGCGTGGGCCGAAGAAAAGGCCGCATTGGTGAACTGGGCTGAACAGGCGGAGAAGGCTCTCTCCGGGAAGACCGCCGAGCTCTCCGGCCTAAAGCACCAAGTGTCCCAGATGGTGGCCGCAATCTTCGGTAAGTCGTCTCACCGGCTTTCATCAAGTTTAGAATGTTGATATCTCATAATTTCATCCTTGTCGGCGGCTTATCTGACTCTGTTAAACAGGTCCCGAGTCACAACGTGCCTTGGCTGTGGTGGCCCTCTCCAACGAGGTGCCGACTCACCTGGCGGAAGTCCTTCGCCGGCTCGCCGTTCTGCCTCAACGGATCCAAGAGCTGCGACGGGCCTCTGCAAGAGCCGGAGCGATCGCTGCGCTGAGCCGGGCCAAGGCGTTCTTGCCAGAGTTAGACCAGGCGGACATCGCCCTCGGCTACCCAAGTCTGAAGGAAGACGGCACCGCCTTTGATCAGAAGGACTTCGCAGCTTGCATGAAGGCCGTACGCCCGGTGGCCACTCTTATTGGCAATGATACCGATCTGACCAAGTATCAGCCGGGCTACGACGCAGAAAATCAGAGGATCCCTACTCCGTGCTATGAAGCCCTCAACTTGATCCCGCCGGCTCGTCAGCACAGTTTCGCCCCGGAGATTGACTCGGCCGGGTTAATTGACGAGGAAGCCCAATTCGAAGCTCTCAGCGGCATCGACTGGAAGTCATCAACTTTCCGGGTCTTGGGATCAGCCGGAGGAGAAGAGAGGAATGAGCCGGAGACTTCAACTCAGCAAGCGTTGTAACTCAGCTGGCGGCTTATCAATCAATGCCTCACCCTTTTGGACTCAATGAGTCTTTGTAATAGAGTAGGACCAATACTTTTATCCTTGCCGTGCCATCGTGCACGCCTTGAATGTTAAAGTCCGATGAAGTTGTCTCCTTTATGTTTCTCCGGGTCATAATCAATCCTTTGTTTTCCTTAATCTCAAAATAGCTGCCTTTAACTATCCTGCATAGAAGGGCAAATCACAAGTCTCGAGGCGGCTTACCGCCCTGAGGATCATAAGTTTTAGATATATAACCCGGAATATGAATCAAAAAGGACTGATCTCCAATTATATCCTTAATGCAGCCGTAATATCATACTTAGCGGCCTGCAAGAATACTTCTGGTTTAGATAACCCGGGTAATAAGGTTGGCACCTCAATTCCGGTTTACCTGTCTTAATAACACCCATTGTGTCCAACTATCACTGGAAATCAAAGTTTAAACCGGCCAAGTGAGACCCGGCCGTACACACTTTGAAATGATCAGAAGAACCCTACAATGAAACAGAAGAACTTAGGGGCTTCCGGTTCGAATACGACCAGAGACCCGGCCCAAAGGGGTTATGCTAAGATTCGAATACGATCATATAGCCCCCAGTGGGTGTGGCGATGCCAATCAAGAGGGTATCAACAGCTATGTTCTCTTTGGTTTGAATACGACCCATGTTTGAACAGGAAGCCCCCAAGTGATTTTAAGAATTGTTTAACGACGCTCATTCGAATACGATCCACGTCGGTTCGCAAAGGGGTGAAACCATGATTCAAATATGATCAAGGAAAACTCCCCAATGAGCTCGGCACTTTGCCAATCAAATGGGTATCGACAGCTATGTTCTCTTTGGTTCGAATACGACCCGTGTTTGAACAGGAAGCCCCCAAGTGACCTTATTGCTTACGGCTAGATTCGAATACGATCATAAGCCTGATCCTCCTTCAAGTCATCATGTAATCTTGCAATGAAAACAACACGTGCATATTTGGAGGAGAAAAAAGGACAAAGGTCCTGCTTTATTGCTTATCATAATATATACATGGCAGAGAGAAATATGTACATCACAAGAGCTGGTGGCTCAAGTGTAGTAAGGCCGAAGCTGAGCTATGTTCCACGGCCGACGGGTCTCTTCCTCCGACTTACGTGAATCTTTATGCTCCCGAATGTCAATGAGGTAATATGACCCGTTGTGCAAGTTCTTGCTGACCACAAAGGGTCCTTCCCAAGGCGGGGAGAGCTTGTGCGCATCTGTTTGATCCTGGATGAGCCGGAGCACGAGATCGCCTTCCTGGAAGACCCGAGTTTTAACCCGGCGATTATGATAACGGCGCAGGTCTTGTTGGTAAATCGCGGAGTGAGCTGCGGCCACATCACGCTGTTCGTCCAACAAGTCAAGAGCATCTTGGCGCGCATGTTCATTGTCCGCCTCGACATAAGCCGCCACTCGAGGTGAGTCATGACGGATGTCACTGGGGAGGACGGCCTCTGCCCCATAAACCATGAAGAAAGGTGTGAAGCCTGTAGACCTGTTAGGAGTAGTGTTGATGCTCCATAACACGGAGGGCAACTCCTCCACCCAACAACCCGGCGTCCGTTGCAAAGGGACCAAAAGCCGGGGCTTGATGCCCTTCAGAATCTCCTGATTAGCTCTCTCAGCTTGACCATTGGATTGAGGATGAGCAACTGAGGAGACATCAAGTCGGATATGCTCTCGTTGACAAAACTCTTCCATGACGCCTTTGGATAGATTGGTGCCATTGTCAGTTATAATGCTGTGCGGAAAGCCAAAGCGGAAAATCACCTTTTTCATAAATTGAACCGCCGTGGCTACATCGCACTTGCTAACTGGCTCAGCTTCCACCCACTTTGTGAATTTGTCAACTGCCACCAAGAGGTGGGTCTTCTTATCCTTGGACCTTTTAAAATGCCCAACCATATCAAGCCCCCAGACCGCAAAGGGCCAAGTGATTGGGATCATCCTCAGCTCCTGAGCCAGCACATGAGCCCGTTGTGAGAACCTCTGGCAACCATCACATTTACTGACCAAGTCCTCCGCATCAGCATGAGCCGTCAGCCAATAAAAACCATGGCGAAAAGCCTTGGCTACAAGAGACTTTGAACCGGCGTGATGGCCACAATCCCCTTCATGAATCTCATGCAAGATCTCTTGACCTTCCTCAGGGGAGACACAATGCTGAAACGCCCCTGTAACACTGCGATGATGCAACTCGCCATCGATAACAATCATTGACTTAGCCCGCCGGGTTATTTGTCTGGCCAAAGTTTCATCCTCAGGCAACTCACCCCGGGTCATGTAAGCCAAATAGGGCATTGTCCAGTCCGGTATGATGTGGAGAGCCGCCACCAGTCGTGCCTCCGGGTCAGGGATAGCCAAGTCTTCCTCCGTAGGCAGCTTAACAGAAGGATTATACAGGACATCCAGGAAAGTATTAGGTGGCACCGGATTTCGCTGAGAGCCTAGCCGGCTTAACGCATCAGCCGCCTCGTTCTTCCTGCGATCAATGTGCTCTACTTGGTAACCCTGAAAGTGCCCAGCAATGGCGTCAACTTCACGGCAATAAGCCGCCATGAGAGGGTCCTTAGAGTCCCACTTGCCTGATACTTGTTGAGCCACCAAGTCTGAGTCACCAAAACACCTTACCCGGCTCAAGCTCATCTCCTTAGCCATCCGAAGACTGTGGAGCAAGGCCTCGTACTCAGCCGCATTGTTAGTGCAAGGAAACATCAACCGTAACACATAATGGAACTTGTCACCTTTAGGGGAAGCCAATACAACTCCAGCCCCCGAGCCCTCCAACTGTTTGGACCCATCGAAGTGAATAGTCCAATATGTGTTATCCGGCTTTTGCTCGGGCACTTGTGACTCTGTCCAATCATTGATGAAATCCACCAAGGCCTGAGATTTAACAGCAGTGCGTGGCACATGTTTGAGACCGTGAGGTCCCAGCTCTATAGCCCACTTAGCCACTCTCCCTGTGGCCTCTCTGTTTTGAATGATGTCACCAAGAGGGGCAGAACTGACCACAGTGATGGGATGACCCTGGAAATAATGCTTAAGTTTCCGGCTCGCCATGAACACACCGTAAACAAGCTTCTGCCAATGCGGGTACCGCTGTTTGGACTCGATGAGCACTTCGCTGACATAATAAACCGGCCGCTGAACCGGACACTCCTTACCCTCTTCCTTGCGCTCCACCACCATAGCCACACTGACAGCCCGTGTGTTTGCCGCCACATATAATAATAAGGGCTCCTTATCAACCGGAGCAACAAGGACGGGAGGCTCTGCCAGTTGCTTCTTCAACTCCTCAAAGGCAGTATTAGCTGCATCATTCCAGACAAAGTTATCAGTTTTCTTCATCAACTGATATAATGGCATGGCCTTCTCTCCCAAACGGCTTATGAACCGGCTTAAAGCAGCGATGCGACCCGCCAAGCGCTGAACGTCATTTATACACGCCGGTTTAGCCAGGGAGGTGATGGCCTTGATCTTCTCCGGGTTAGCTTCAATGCCTCTGTCAGAAACCAAAAAACCCAAGAGTTTGCCTGCAGGAACACCAAAAACACACTTGGCCGGGTTAAGCATCATCTTGTAGACCCGGAGGTTATCAAAGGTCTCCCTTAAATCATCTATCAGGGTTTCCTCCTTTATGGATTTAACCACAATATCGTCCACATAAGCATGAACATTGCGCCCAATCTGGTTATGAAGACAGTTTTGTACACAACGCTGATAAGTCGCCTGTGCACACTTGAGTCCAAAAGGCATAGACACATAGCAGAAGGCTCCAAAGGGAGTGATGAACGCCGTCTTCTCCTGGTCCTTAACTGCCATTTTAATCTGATGATATCCAGAATAAGCGTCTAAGAAACTTAAGCGCGCACAACCCGCCGTAGCATCAATAATTTGATCAATACGGGGGAGGGCAAAAGGATCAGCCGGACACGCCTTGTTTAAGTCCGTGTAGTCCACACACATCCGCCAAGTGCCGTTCTTCTTGAGTACGAGCACCGGGTTAGCTAACCATTCCGGGTGAAAGACTTCAACAATAAACCCGGCCGCCAAGAGCCGGGCCACCTCTTCACCAATAGCTTTCCGCCTTTCTTCATTAAACCGCCGAAGGAATTGCCTGACCGGCTTAAATTTCGGATCAACATTGAGAGTGTGCTCAGCGAGTTCTCTAGGTACACCTGGCATGTCCGAAGGTTTCCATGCGAAGATGTCCCTATTCTCACGGATGAACTCGATGAGCGCGCTTTCCTATTTCGGATCCAGATTGGCACTGATACTAAACTGTTGAGATGAATCTCCTGGAACAAAATCAACAAGCTTAGTTTCATCAGCCGACTTAAATTTCATCGCCGGCTCATTCTCCGTAGTTGGCTTTTTCAGAGAGGTCATATCTGTTGGGTCAACATTATCTTTGTAAAACTTCAACTCCTCTGTTGCACAAACAGATTCTGCATAAGCCGCCTTCCTCACACTCCAAAGCCACTTTCCGGCTGCCGTGAACCGTAATGGTCCCATTGTGACCCGGCATCTTGAGCTGTAAGTACACATAACACGGCCGTGCCATGAACTTGGCGTAAGCCGGCCGTCCAAATATAGCATGGTACGGGCTTCTTATCTTGACCACCTCAAAGGTCAATTTCTCCACCCTGTAGTTGTTCTCATCTCCAAAGGCCACTTCCAATTCAATCTTGCCGACTGGATAAGCCGACTTACCAGGTACCACACCGTGGAAAATAGTGTTGGACTGGCTGAGGACTTTATCAATCAACCCCATACGACGGAAAGTCTCATAATAGAGGATGTTGATGCTACTGCCTCCGTCCATGAGCACCTTAGTGAACTTATATCCTCCCACCTGAGGAGCCACCACTAGGGCCAAGTGACCCGGATTATCCACCCGGGGAGGGTGATCCTCCCTACTCCACACTATAGGCTGTTCAGACCACCGCAAGTAGCGTGGAACCGCCGGCTCAACGGCATTGATTGTCCTCTTATGTAGCTTCTGATCTCGTTTACACAGACTGGTGGTAAACACATGATACTGTCCCCCGCTAAGCTGCTTTGGATTGGTCTGATAACCCCCCTGCTGCTGATGATGACCCTGGCCAGACTGTTGATTAAAGCCCCCTTGACCGTTCTGAGGATTAGAATTTGAGCCGCTGCCCGGGCCATGAAAACCGCCGGCGCCTGAGCCGCCGCCCGGGCCATTGTAGCTCTTAAAGGCCTTCATGATTGCACAATCCTTCCATAGATGAGTCGCTGGCTTCTCTCTAGAGCCATGCCTTGGACAAGGCTCATTCAACAGTTGCTCCAACGTCAGGCCTGACCCGCCGCCTCGGGGAGGGGGCCTCCCCTTGCGTCGCTGGTTATTACCTTGTGAGCTGGCGTTGGCTACAAACTCTAGGCTGCCATCGGCCTTGCGCTTGCCTCCTCCTACCATTGCCATTCTTCTTTCCCTTCCCTGCCCTTTCATCATCTGAAGGGGGATCCTTGGTACCATCAGAATCGGCGTACTTGACAAGAGCCCCCATTAGTGTACCCATATCACTACAGTCGCGCTTAAGCCGCCCGAGTTTCATCTTCAGGGGCACGAAACGACAATTATGTTCCAGCATTAAGACTGCAGAGCCGGCATCTATCTTATCTGACGAATGTATGATCTCCTTGACCCGGCGAACCCAATGCGTCGTGGATTCACCCTCCTGCTGCTTACAGTTAGTCAAATCCACAATTGACATAGACTGCCTGCAGGTATCCTTAAAGTTTTGGATGAACCGGGCTTTCAGCTCAGCCCAAGACCCGATGGAGTTCAGTGGTAGCCCTTTCAACCAAGTGCGGGCAGTCCCATCCAACATCATGGTGAAGTACTTGGCCATTGCCGCCTCACTGACCTCCAGTAGTTCCATGGCCATCTCGTAACTCTCGATCCAGGCTGCGGGTTGTAAGTCAGCCGTGTAGTTGGGCACCTTCCTAGGGCCTTTGAAGTCCTTGGGTAAACGTTCATTGCGGATAGCTGGTACTAAGCAAGGGACACCCCCAGTCCTGGTAGGGATACCCACATCAACGGACGTCGTCGGATAAGCCGGGGGAGTCTGGTAGGCCGTCAACTGAGGCACCTGCTCCGCCTCTTGCCGCGCTCTGTCTTGGTCTGCTGCGTGAAAGGCTTCGTTATGAGCCGGGCCATGGCCAGGGGGCGGGTCATGGCGTCGGACGTTACTTGAGCCGGTCGCTGAGACCATGTGCCGGCTCTAACTCGGGCTCCGGCCTGGACGAGGGGTCGAGTGGATCCTGTCCCGGCTGTAGGAGTACGCCTCTTGCTGTGCCAGTGCTGTCTGAAGGAGTTCCCTGACCCGGCGGGTTTCAATAGCCGTCGGAGAGTCGCCGTCGACCGGGAGAGTCGCCGTCGACCGGGAGAGCCGCCAGCCGTGCTGCCGCAGCGACCATGTTCTCCAGCGGGTTGTTATAATGACCTTGTGGTATCGGCACGTACTGAGGCGGGGCAGGGGGCATCTGGGGAGGCCCCATTACTTGTGGCTGAATAGGGGTCCCCGACCCGGGCACTATGACCCCTGGCGGGTTACTAGACCCTGCACCTGGCGTGTTGAAGAGGTTGCGTGGATCGTAAACCGGAGGGAGTCGAGATTGGGCCTTTTGATGCCTCCTTCTCAGGACCTCATTGGACGCGTTTTGATCCATCATGAGCCGGAAGGACTGCGCTTGAATCAACTGGGTTTGGGCATCGAGAGCCGCCCGCTCTGCAGCCATCCTGATCCCTTCCGCTGCCAGATCCTCCTTAGCCTTCACTAGATCCAATTTTAACTGTGCCACCTCCGCATCATGCTGAGCTTGATCCACCGGGTCAACCGTGGCGGTTAACAGGGTCGTCATCTTGTCCGTGAGATCCATTAGCACCTGAGCCGGCGAGGGCACTGGGTTTCCCGCTCCAGCAGCAGGGTTCTGAACAGGCTGTGCACCGGTCATAAAGACCCCAACCTGACTTGGCGGCTCAAACGGGTCCGGAACACTGTCACCATCGGAATAACCCATGAGCCGGCCATCTTGAAGTTGATACAACGAGTTTGACTCATCGGTGGACGACTCGCCGTCAGAGCCGGCGGGCGTCTCATCACCAGACCCAGATCGATCAGAGATCCCTCCATGGACGCATCCCACAAAAGCATGCCTTACGGCAGGCCGGGCCCGGGCGGGTCGTGCACGCTGAGCCGTCTCGATGAGATCGGCGCAGAGATCCGGCCCAGGGCCCGGCTCACCAATTTTGCCGATGAAACCGTGAATTCCGCCGAAGGGGACCCGGAACATGTACTCAATTGAGCCGGCGTCGGGGCCACAGTTTGCATCGTCGATGTAGAGCTTGCTGCGACGACTCTTGGTCATCCGGCCGACAGCGTATCCCTTGAGCCCTTCGAAGCTGCCCTTCAAGAACTCAAATCCACCGTGCGCTAGCCCCACGGTGGGCGCCAACTGTTGTGGAATTGTCACGGCAGATGTCCTCGAGCTAGGACTTAGTCGTGTTGCCATTGCAACTAGGAAGCTTGAAGGGGTTAAGTGGGACAAGGAACACGAGGGTTATACTGGTTCGGCCCCTTACGGTGAAGGTAAAAGCCTACGTCCAGTTTGAGGTGGTATTGATTAGGGTTTCAATGACCAGGGAGCTTAACTGCTTTGCCTGGCTCTCGACGAGATCTTTCTTCTCCCTAAACCGCTGCCGGGTCGTCCCTTTATATGGGGAGGCTGACGCCCAACAGCTTTCAGAGTCCCGGCCAGCTCATCAGAGTGTCCGGCTCGGACTCTCAACTATTCTTGCCTTACACTACAAGTTCTACCATAATAATGATTGTAACTACGGGCTTTAAGCCATATCCGGGTCTTAAGCCCATCTCTGGCCCATCGTCTTCAAGCTTGGCTCCGGGCTTCTGGCAACGACCATATGAGTAACCCGGCCCCTCCTGGCAGGTGACTCTAAGGTCTATATCCTCAACAGACTGCGTTCGTTTTTCGGGAGGGCCACATATTTATAGGTAGAGGGAGCTAGGAGAGTCCAAATGAGGTGCGGTTTTCGCCCACACGATCGTGATCGAACGACCTAGAGCATGGAGATGACTTGGAGGGGTTTTGGGATGGTTTAGAGGGGGTTTTTGCTGGACACTCAAATGGACATTGCGGATGCCCGGTTAACCGTTGGAGTACCAAACGACCTCCAAATGGAACGAAACTTGACCGGTGGTCTCCGGGTGGTATAATAAAGGCCACTTGACAAGCCTCGGTCCATTCCGAGAAAGTTTGACACCCGCACACGAAAGAAAACAAGAGGGGTGCACCGAAGGAGATAGGAGCGCCGGATTGCAAAACGGACAACGGGGAAAATGCTCGGATGCATGGGACGAACAGGTATGCAAATGCAATGCGCATGATGACATGATATGAAAATGCAAGACATGACAAAAAGCAAAACGAAAGACAAAACCCGACCACGGAGGAAATAACATAGCACATAGCCAAAAATGGCAAGAGTCTGAGTTACAAATATGGCAAGTTACATCCGGGGTGTTACAACACTCCACCACTACGAGAGGATCTCGTCCCGAGATCTAGGACTGAAAGAACTCCGGATATTCGGAACGGAGATGGTCCTCGCGTTCCCAGGTGGCTTCCCGGTCGGAATTTTGCGACCACTTCACTTTCAGGAATTTGATTGACTTGTTGCGAGTCTTGCGCTCAGTTTCTTCAAGAATAGCCACGGGGTGCTCATGATAAGACAAATCTTCTTGGAGGTCAATCTCTTCGAAGTTGATAGTGCGCTCAGGCGTCCTGAAGCACTTGCGGAGCTGTGACACGTGGAACACATCGTGCACGTTCGCGAAGTTGGAAGGAAGCTCAAGTTGATAGGCGAGGTCGCCTCTTTTGCCAATGATCTTGAAAGGACCCACGTATCTAGGGGCAAGCTTACCTTTGATACCGAAACGACGAGTGCCTTTCATTGGAGAGATGCGTAGGTAGACATGGTCTCCGATCTCGAAAGCCAAATCACGGTTGTTGAGGATATAGACCTTAGAGTCACCCGCCAGGAGAGGCCGGGTTACTCATATGGTCATTGCCAGAAGCCCGGAGCCAAGCTTGAAGACGATGGGCCAGAGATGGGCTTAAGACCCGGATATGGCTTAAGGCCCGTAATTACAATCATTATTATAGTAGAACTTGTAGTGTAAGGCAAGAATAATTGAGAGTCCGAGCCGGACACTCTTATGAGCCGGCCGGGACACTGGGAGCTGCTGGGCGTCAGCCTCCCTATATAAAGGGACGACCCGGCAGCGGTTTAGGGACAACAATCTCATCGAGAGCCAGGCATAGGAGTTAAGCTCCCTGGTCATCGAAACCCTAATCAATACCACCGCAAACTGGACATAGGCTTTTACCTTCATCGTAAGGGGCCGAACCAGTATAAACCCTCGTGTTCCTTGTCCCGCTTAACCCCTTCAAGCTTCCTAGTAGCGATGGCTGCACGACTAAGTCCTAGCTCGAGGACATCTGCCATGACAATTCCACGACAGTTGGCGCCCACCGTGGGGCCAGCGCACGGTGGATTTGAGTTCTTGAAGGGCAGCTTCGAAGGGCTCAAGGGATACGCTGTGGGCCGGATGACCAAGAGTCGTCGCGGCAAGCTCTACATCGACGATACAAACTGGGGCCCCGACGCCGGCTCAATTGAGTACGGATACCGGGTCCCCTTCGGCGGAATTCACGTGTTCATCGGCAAGATTGGTGAGCCGGACCCTGAGCCGGATCTCTGCGCCGATCTCATCGAGACGGCTCAGCGTGCACGACCCGCCCAGGCCCGGCCTGCCGTAAGGCATGCTTTTGTGGGATGCGTCCATGGAGGGCTCTCTGATCGATCTGGGTCTGGTGGTGAGACGGCCGCCGGCTCTGACGGCGAGTCGTCCACCGACGAGTCAAACTCGTTGTATCAACTTCAAGATGGCCGGATCATGGGTTATTCCGACGGTGACAGTATTCCGGACCCGTTTGAGCCGCCAAGTCAGGTTGGGGTCTTTATGGCCGGTGCACAGCCTGTTCAGAACCCTGCTGCTGGAGCGGGAAACCCGGTGCCCTCGCCGGCTCAGGTGCTAATGGATCTCACGGACAAGATGACGGCCCTGTTAACTGCCACGCTTGACCCAGCGGATCAAGCTCAGCATGATGCGGAGGTGGCACAGTTAAAATTGGATCTAGTGAAGGCTAAGGAGGAGCTGGCAGCGGAAGGGATCAGGATGGCTGCGGAGCGGGCGGCTCTCAATGCCCAAACCCAGTTGATTCAAGCGCAGTCCTTCCGGCTCACGATGGATCAAAATGCGGCCAATGAGGTCCTGAGAAGGAGGCATCAAAAGGCCCAATCTCGACTCCCTCCGGTTTACGATCCACACAACCTCTTCAACATGCCAGGTGCAGGATCTAGTAACCCGCCAGGGGTCATAGTGCCCGGGTCGGGGACCCCTATTCAGCCACAAATAATGGGGCCTCCCCAGATACCCCCTGCCCCGCCTCAGTACGTGCCAATACCACCGGGTCATTATAATAACCCGCTGGAGAACATGGTCGCTGCGGCAGCACGGCTGGCGGCTCTCCCAGTCGACGGCGTCTCTCCGACGGCTATTGAAACCCGCCGGGTCAGGGAACTCCTTCAGACAGCACTGGCACAGCAAGAGGCGTACTCCTACAGCCGGGACAGGATCCACTCGACCCCTCGTCCAGGCCAGAGCCCGAGTTACAGCCGGCACATGGTCTTAGCGACCGGCTCAAGTAACGTCCGACGCCATGACCCGCCCCCTGGCCATGGCCCGGCTCATAATGGAGCCTTTCACGCAGCAGACCAAGACAGAGCACGACAAGAGGCGGAGCAGGTGCCTCAGTTGACGGCTTACCAGACTCCCCCGGCTTATCCGACGACGTCCGTCGATGTGGGCATCCCTACCAGGACTGGGGGTGTCCCTTGCTTGGTGCCAGCTATCCGCAATGAACGTCTACCCAAGGACTTCAAAGGCCCTAGGAAGGTGCCCAATTACACGGCTGACTAACAACCCGCAGCCTGGATCGAGAGTTACGAGATGGCCATGGAACTACTGGAGGTCAGTGAGGCGGCAATGGCCAAGTACTTCACCATGATGTTGGATGGGACTGCCCGCACTTGGTTGAAAGGGCTACCACTGAACTCCATCGGGTCTTGGGCTGAGCTGAAAGCCCGGTTCATCCAAAACTTTAAGGATACCTGCAGGCAGTCTATGTCAATTGTGGATTTGACTAACTGTAAGCAGCAGGAGGGTGAAACCACGACGCATTGGGTTCGCCGGGTCAAGGAGATCATACATTCGTCAGATAAGATGGATGCCGGCTCTGCAGTCTTAATGTTGGAACAGAATTGTCGTTTCGTGCCCCTAAAGATGAAACTCGGGCGGCTTAAGCGCGACTGCAAGGATATGGGTACACTAATGGCGGCTCTTGTCAAGTACGCCGATTCTGATGGTACCAAGGATCCCCCTTCAGATGATGAAAGGGCAGGGAAGGGAAAGAAGAATGGCAATGGCAAGGGTCCTCAGCATAACCCGGGGAACCAAGGAGGAGGCAAGCACAAGGCCGATGGCAGCCTAGAGTTTGTAGCCAACGCCAGCTCACAAGGTAATAACCAGCGACGCAAGGGGAGGCCCCCTCCCCGAGGCGGCGGGTCAGGCCCGACGCTGGAGCAACTACTGAATGAGCCTTGTCCAAGGCATGGCTCTAGAGAGAAGCCAGCGACTCATCTATGGAAGGATTGTGCAATCATGAAGGCCTTTAAGAATTACAATGGCCCGGGCGGCGGCTCAGGCGCCGGCGGCTTTCATGGCCCGGGCGGCGGCTCAAATTCTGGTCCTCCGAGCGGTCAAGGGGTCTTTAGTCAATAGTCTGGTCAGGGTCATCAACAGCAGCAGAGGGGTTATCAGACCAATCCAAAGAAGCTTAGCGGTAGACAATATCATGTGTTTACCACCAGTCTGTGTAAGCGAGATCAGAAGCTTCATAAGAGGGTTGTGAATGTTGTTGAGCCGGCAGTTCCACGCTACTTGCGGTGGTCTGAGCAGCCTATAGTGTGGAGTAGGGAAGATCACCCTCCACGGGTAGATAATCCGGGTCACTTGGCCCTAGTGGTGGCTCCTCAGGTGGGAGGATATAAGTTCACTAAGGTGCTAATGGATGGAGGCAGCAGCATCAACATCCTCTATTATGAGACTTTCCGTCGTATGGGGTTGATTGATAAAAACCTCAGCCAGTCCAACACTATTTTCCATGGTGTGGTACCTGGTAAGTCGGCTTATCCAGTCGGCAAGATTGAATTGGAAGTGGCCTTTGGAGATGAGAACAACTATAGGGTGGAGAAATTGACCTTTGAGGTGGTCAAGATAAGAAGCCCATACCATGCTATATTTGGACGGCCGGCTTACGCCAAGTTATGGCACGGTCGTGTTATGTATACTTACAGCTCAAGATGCCGGGTCACAATGGGACCATTACAGTTCACGGCAGCCGGAAAGTGGCCCTGGAGTGTGAGGAAGGCGATGTAGCCTATGCAGAATCTGTTTGTGCAACAGAGGAATTGAAGTTTTACAAAGATAATGTTGACCCAACAGATATGACCTCTCTGAAAAAGCCAACTACGGAGAATGAGCCGGCGATGAAATTTAAGTCGGCTGATGAAACTAAGCTTGTTGATTTTGTTCCAGGAGATTCATCTCAACAGTTTAGTATCAGTGCCAATCTGGATCCGAAATAGGAAAGCGCGCTCATCGAGTTCATCCGTGAGAATAGGGACATCTTCGCATGGAAACCTTCGGACATGCCGGGTGTACCTAGAGAACTCGCTGAGCACACTCTCAATGTTGATCCGAAATTTAAGCCGGTCAGGCAGTTCCTTCGGCGGTTTAATGAAGAGAGGCGGAAAGCTATTGGTGAAGAGGTGGCCCGGCTCTTGGTGGCCGGGTTTATTGTTGATGTCTTTCACCCAGAGTGGTTAGCTAACCCGGTGCTCGTACTCAAGAAGAACGACACTTGGCGGATGTGTGTGGACTACACGGACTTGAACAAAGCGTGTCCGGCTGATCCTTTCGCCCTTCCCCGTATTGATCAAATTATTGATGCTACGGCCGGTTGTGCGCGTTTAAGTTTCCTGGACGCTTACTCCGGATATCATCAGATTAAAAAGGCGGTTAAAGACCAGGAGAAGACGGCGTTCATCACTCCCTTTGGAGCCTTCTGCTATGTGTCCATGCCTTTTGGACTCAAGTGCGCACAGGCGACTTATCAACGTTGTGTGCAGAACTGTCTTCATAAACAGATTGGGCGCAATGTTCATGCTTATGTGGATGATATTGTGGTTAAATCCATAAAGGAGGAAACCCTGATAGATGATTTGAGAGAAACCTTCGATAATCTCCGGGTCTACAAGATGATGCTTAACCCGGCCAAGTGTGTCTTTGGTGTTCCTGCAGGCAAACTCTTGGGTTTTTTGGTTTCTGACAGAGGCATTGAAGCTAACCCAGAGAAGATCAAGGCCATCACCTCCCTGGCTAAGCCGGCGTGTATAAATGACGTTCAACGCTTGGCGGGTCGCATCGCTGCATTAAGCCGGTTTATAAGCCGTCTGGGTGAGAAGGCCATGCCATTATATCAGTTGATGAAAAAGACTGATAACTTTGCCTGGAATGATGCAGCTAATACTGCCTTCGAGGATTTGAAGAAGCAGTTGGCAGAGCCTCCAGTCCTTGCTGCTCCGGTTGATAAGGAGCCCTTATTATTATATGTAGCGGCGAACACACGAGCCGTCAGTGTGGCTATTGTGGTGGAGCGCAAGGAGGAGGGTAAGGAGCATCCGGTTCAGCGGCCGTTTTATTATGTCAGCGAGGTGCTCATTGAGTCCCAGCAGCGATACTCGCATTGGCAGAAGCTTGTGTATGGTGTGTTCATGGCGAGCCGGAAACTTAATCATTATTTTCAGGGTCATCCCACCACTATCGTCAGTTCTGCCCCTCTTGGTGATATCATTCAAAACAGAGAGGCCAAAGGGAGAATTGCTAAGTGGGCTATAGAACTTGGACCTCATGGTCTCAAATACGTGCCACGCACTGCTGTTAAATCTCAGGCCTTGGTGGATTTCATCAATGATTGGACAGAGTCACAAGTGCCCGAGCAAAAGCCGGATAACACATATTGGACTATTCACTTCGATGGGTCCAGGCAGTTGGAGGGCTCGGGGGCTGGAGTTGTATTGGCTTCCCCTAAAGGTGACAAGTTCCATTATGTGTTACGGTTGATGTTTCCTTGCACTAACAATGCGGCTGAGTACGAGGCCTTGCTCCACGGTCTTCGGATGGCTAAGGAGATGAGCTTGAGCCGGGTAAGGTGTTTCGGTGACTCAGACATGGTGGCTCAACAAGTATCAGGCAAGTGGGATTCTAAGGACCCTCTCATGGCGGCTTATCGCCGCGAGGTTGATGCCATTGCTGGGCACTTTCAGGGTTACCAAGTGGAACACATCGATCGCAGGAAGAACGAGGCGGCGGATGCTTTAAGCCGGCTGGGCTCTCAGCGAAAACCGGTGCCGCCTAACACTTTCCTGGACGTCCTGTATATCCCTTCTGTTAAGTTGCCTACAGAGGAAGATTTGGCTATCCCTGACCCGGAGGCACGACTGGTGGCGGCTCTCCATATCATACCAGACTGGACAATGCCGTATCTGGCTTACATGACCCGGGGCGAGTTGCCTGAGGATGAAACTTTGGCCAGGCAAATAACCCGGCGGGTTAAGTCAATGATCATTATCGACGGCGAGTTGCATCATCGCAGTGTTACAGGGGCGTTTCAGCGTTGTGTCTCCCCTGAGGAAGGTCAAGAAATCTTGCGTGAGATCCATGAAGGGGATTGTGGCCATCACGCCGACTCAAAGTCTCTTGTGGCCAAGGCTTTTGGCCATGGTTTTTATTGGCTGACGGCTCATGCTGATGCGGAGGACATGGTTAGCAAATGTGATGGTTGCCAGAGGTTCTCACGACGGGCTCATGTGCCGGCTCAGGAGCTGAGGATGATCCGAATCACTTGGCCCTTTGCGGTCTGGGGGCTTGATATGGTTGGGCCTTTTAAAAGGTCCAAGGATAAGAAGACCCACCTCTTGGTGGCAGTTGACAAATTCACAAAGTGGGTGGAAGCTGAGCCAGTTAGCAAGTGTGATGCAGCCACGGCGGTTCAATTTACGAAAAAGGTGATTTTCCATTTTGGCTTTCCGCACAGCATTATAACTGACAATGGCACCAATCTATCCAAGGGCGTCAAGGAAGAATTTTGTCAACGAGAGCATATCCGACTTGATGTTTCCTCAGTTGCTCATCCTCAATCCAATGGCCAAGCTGAGAGAGCTAATCAGGAGATTCTGAAGGGTATCAAGCCCCGGCTTTTGGTCCCTTTGCAACGGACGCCGGGTTGTTGGGTGGAGGAGCTGCCCTCCATGTTATGGAGCATCAACACTACTCCTAACAGGTCTACAGGCTTCACGCCTTTCTTCATGGTTTATGGGGCAGAGGCCGTCCTCCCCAGTGACATCCGTCATGACTCACCTCGAGTGGCGGCTTATGTCGAGGCGGACAATGAACAGGCGCGCCAAGATGCTCTTGACTTGTTGGACGAACAGCGTGATGTGGCCGCAGCTCACTCCGCGATTTACCAACAAGACCTGCGCCGTTATCATAGTCGCCGGGTTAAAACTCGGGTCTTCCAGGAAGGCGATCTCGTGCTCCGGCTCATCCAGGATCAAACAGATGCGCACAAGCTCTCCCCGCCTTGGGAAGGACCCTTTGTGGTCAGCAAGAACTTGCACAACGGGTCATATTACCTCATTGACATCCGGGAGCATAAGGATTCACGTAAGTCGGAGGAAGAGACCCGTCGGCCGTGGAACATAGCTCAGCTTCGGCCTTACTACACTTGAGCCACCAGCTCTCGTGGTGTATATATTTCTCTCAGCCATGTATATATTATGATAAGCAATAAAACAGGACATCTGTCCCCTTTTTTTCCTCCAAATATGCACGTGTTGTTTTCATTGCAAGATTACATGATGACTTAAAGGAGGATCCGGCTTATGATCGTACTCGAATCTAGCCGTAAGCAATAAGGTCACTTGGGGGCTTCCTGTTCAAACATGGGTCGTACTCGAACCAAAGAGAACATAGCTGTCGATACCCAGTTGATTGGCAAAGTGCCGAGCTCATTGGGAGTTTTCCTTGATCATATTTGAATCATGGTTTCACCCCTTTGGGAACCGACGTGGATCGTATTCGAATCAGCGTCGTTAAACAATTCTTAAAATCACTTGGGGGCTTCCTGTTCAAACATGGGTCGTATTCGAACCAAAGAGAACATAGCTGTTGATACCCTATTGATTGGCATCGCCACACCCACTGGGGGCTATATGATCGTATTTGAATCTTAGCATAACCCCTCTGGGCCGGGTCTCTGGTCGTATTCGAACCGGAAGCCCCTAAGTTCTTCTACTTTATAGTCAGCTTTTGTCTGATTATTTCAACGTGTGTACGGCCGGGTCTCACTTTGCCGGCTCTGGCTTACAGTAGTAGCTGAACACAATGGGTGTTATTAAGACAGGTAAACCGGACTTGCGGTACCAACCTTACCACCCGGGTTAACTGAGCCGGAAGTATGCTTGCAGGCCGCTAAGTATGTTCTTACGGCTGTATTAAGGATATAATTGGAGCTCAGTCCTTTTTTCATATTCCGGGTTATATATCTAGAACTTATGATTCTCAGGGCGGTAAGCCGCCTCGAGACTTGTGATTTGCCGTTCTATGCAGGATAATTAAAAGCAGCTCTTTTGAGGTTAAGGAAAACAAAGGATTGATTATGACCCGGTGAAACATCAAAGAGACAACTTCAAAAGACTTCAGCATTCAATACGTGCATGATGGCACGGCAGAGATAAACTGTTACACCTACTCTATTACAAAACTCATTGCATCCAAAAGGGTGGAGCATTGTTTGGTAAACCGGCTGCGGAAGTTAAGACGCTTGCTGGGTGGAAGTCTCCGGCTCATCTCTTCCTTCTCCTCCGGCTGATCCCAAGACCCGGAAGGTTGATGACTTCCAGTCGATGCCGCTGAGAGCTTCGAACTGGGCTTCCTCGTCAATTAACCCGGCCGGGTCAATCTCCGGGGCGAAAGTGTGCTGACGAGCCGGCGGGATCAAATTGAGGGCTTCATAGCGCGGAGTAGGACTCCTCTGCTTTTCTGCGTCGTAGCCCGGCTGTTACTTGGTCAGATCGGTATCGTTGCCAATAAGAGTGGCCACCGGGCGTACGGCCTTCACGCAAGCTGCAAAGTCCTTCTGATCAAAGGCGGTGCCGTCTCCCTTCAGACATGGGTATCCGAGGGCGATGTCCGCCGGGTCTAACTCTGGCAAGAACGCCTTAGCCCGGCTCAGCGCAGCGATCGCTCCGGCTCTTGCAGAGGCCCGTCGCAGTTCTTGGATCCGTTGAGGAAGAACGGTGAGCCGGCGAAGGACTTCCGCCTGGTGAGTCAGCACCTCGTTGGAGAGGGCCACCACAGCTAAGGCACGTTGTGACCCGGTGTAGAGTTGCTCCACCAGGGTGTATACGGCCTTCAGCTTGGTCACCACACTCTGATTCAGGTTGGCACTTCTGGGACCTGTTTAAAAGAGTCAGATAAGCCGCCGACAAGGATGAACTATGAGATATTAAATTTTTGAACTTGATGAAAGCCGGTGAGACGACTTACCGAAGATCGCGGCCACCATCTGGGACACTTGGCGCTTTAGGCCGGAGAGCTCGGCGGTCTTCTCGGAGAGAGCCTTCTCCGCCTGTTCAGCCCGGGTCACCAATGCGGCCTTTTCTTTGGCCCACGCCTTCCGCTCAGCGTCGAACTCCGTCTTCAGCTTATCTTGCGCGGCTATGCTGGACACGAACTTGGCGTTTGCCTTCCGGGTCTCCATTTCTTGCATCTTCAGCCGGCCCTTGAGATTGGCAAGATCAGCCTCAAGCTTCTTGCCGGCAGCCTGTATAAACTTCCGGGTTATGGCATGAACAATTACTCTACAAATTTAAAGTCCCATGCATTTTCCAAGCAAAGACACTTGGCACTTGGGGGCTAATGCATATCGAACGTTTCTATTTACACATTGCCGGTTCAAATGGAGTAAGCCGGAACCTAAGTCTACAACATATTCAATCATAAGTCGTCGACTTGGGGGCTAGCATGGTACAAGTAACTAGGCAGTAAGTAAGAAGACAGAAGAGTATTACCTCAAATTTCTGCTGGATCTGGGTCACCATAGCAATCTCTGCATCCCGGCTCTTGTGCACTTGGCTGACGAAGCCGGAGACGATCTCTCCAATGTTTAAGTTGGAGTAGTCGGTGAGGTCCAGGTTAACCCGGTGCGACTCTAGCAGCTCCCCTTTGGCGGAACACTTGGCCAGCACGGTAGGTCTCCCCGGCTCAACGAACTCCGTCCGGGTGATTACCACGTCCGGGTCATCAGTTGGGGGAGCCGAGCTGGAGGCCTCCGGGTTAACAGCAGCTTTTGTAGTTATCTTGGTGGTTGGGGCTGCGGCCTCAGGTGCAGAGGCAGCTGGCGGATCTTGAGCGGTTGCCTCTGGCTCAGGCAAGTCCGGCTCATCGACCGGCTTGGACTTCTTCGCCCTCTTGGTGATATTGGCCTGGGCACTGAAAGGACAAAACGATTAAGCACAATAGGGTAAGTGAAGACAAAGACTAGAACAAATATAAGAGGGTTATCATTACCCGGGCACGGTCTTGAAAGCCGGCAGGCTTGACTGCATAGAGTCGCCGGAAGAGGGGAAAGTTTCCTGATAATTTGAGTCAGAAGAGTTGAGTGGTTGACGTATAACACCTGCCAAAGGATGAAAAGGGTACAATTTTGAGATCACCTCGGTCCGGCGTTTCCTTGATGCGTCAGGTAACCCGGAGGAGAGGTCGGTGCTTTTGTCGGTCCGGGTGTGCCGCCGGCTTTCATGAACCTGTCGCTTCAAAATAAATTGAGGATCTTGATAAGCTAAAGGATGTGAAAAGCTTACTTTCCGGGTTACCCTTCAGACTTTCAGCTTTGGCAAGGGCTCCGAGTCGGAGGAAAGTGACATTACCTCTTCAACCATCGGGTTACTTGCGCCGGTGTCATCCTGTCAATGAACAAGTATTGATAAGGCGGATAGCAGCAAACAACAAATATAGCAAGGACTTAAAAGCTCAAGGGTTACCTCTGACTCGGAGATGTCGCTTAATTGCATCAGCTCAGAAGCAGTAGGCCTGCTTCCTTTCTTGCGAGGGGCGGCTTTCTTCGCCTTTCTGGCCTTCTTGCCCGCCTCATGGTCATATTTGACCTGCCAGAACTTATCATCAGCCTGAAAAATGCAATGAGGTTTTCTAAAAATGATTCAGATGAAAGTTATGTACAGATAAGATGTTCAGATCAGTGGCTTACCGCTGGGGCTAGGTTGGTCTTGCAGAAGGGGGCTAGCCTGGTCCTTCCGCAGTCTGCCAGGCTCTCGTTCAAAAGAGGCTTGGTCATATCTTCTGCAACATCTTCAGGAAGATCGTTGCGGCTGTGTCTCTGAGGGTCATCCTTGCGGCCCGTGTACTCACACATTAAGCCGGGGTGGTGGCTCAATGGGATCACCCGCCACGATATCCAGACCCGGACCAGATCGATTCCATTCAGACCATTGCCCAGGAGAGCCTTGATCTTGTTGATGGTGGGGAGCAGAGGTTGGCGCTCCGCTTGAGTCAGCTTGTCGGACAGTGGGTGAGTCGGCTCCAAACGCGAGGGGCGAAAGCCGGGCAATGGATTCTCGTCAGCCGGCGACGTGTCTTGGCAGTAAAACCACGTCAGATTCCAGTCCTTGGGGTGGCTGGGCGGCTCTGCGTAAGGGAAAAGGCAGTCCCTACGCCGCTGGATGGAGATGCCACCTAACTCCAGACTTGGCCCATTGGCGCACTCATTCTGACGGTTCAAGTAAAAAAGCTCGCTGAAGAGCAGCAGACTAGGTTCCTCTCCAAGGTAAACCTCGCAGAAGACTTGGAAGTTGCAGATGTTGGACACTGAGTTGGGTCCTATGTCTTGAGGCCGCAAGTCGAAGAAGTTTAGAACGTCTTGAAAAAACTTTGAGCCGGGCGGTGCGAAGCCCCGGCTCATGTGATCCGCAAAAATCACTACCTCCCCGTCCTTTGGCTGTGGTCTCTCTTCTGACGGGTCGGGGGCACGGTAGGACATGACGTCCTTCTTGGGCAGATATCAGGACTTAACAAAATCTGCTAGTGTCTCACTGGTGACATTGGACCTCATTCAGTTGCAAGTGATGGAGGTTTTGGGAGCTTTGGGAGGCATGGTGAAAGTCGGCAGTCTATGACAAAAAAAGGAAAAACTTCCGGATTAATTATAAGCCGGAGGAGATCTACAGTTCAAAGCTAAGGTGGCGGCTTATGAAGGGGACTAATGGTATACACCTAAGTGCAGCGGGTTATTTAAGCCGCAGGGGTGTTCAGAATAATTTGATTGTCTACGGCCTTATCACAGCTAAGCCGGAGGATTCTACGGAGCATGGTTTTCTTTAACCCGGAAGGTTCTATGGCGTGTGGTTTCTTTAAGCCGGAAATATAAACCATCGTGTTTCAATGGTTGCAATTTTTTACTAAGTGTGGTAAAACAGGTTTCACATTTTGCAGTAACTATTTCGGATCAAAATGGTCGGGCAAAAGAAAAGTTTCTAGACCTAGAAACAGAAGCGAGGGAGTTCTTGGGCTCGAACAAAGTTCTTATGCAGTAAAAAGAGAGCTGCTTGCATGTAAAATGGGTGCTAAACAGCCACCGCAATAGTTCTATGCAGGTCTAAGATCAAAAGGAGGCAGTAAAAATCAAATCTACTGAGGCCCGTGAAGAACTACGAAGAATAGAGGGATAACGATGAAACCCTAGTGCGGATCTGCCCCATGGAGTAGCAAGGACTCACTGATGCTGAAGAGGAGCGGAGGTGGCCGCCATTTGTCTGGACCAAGTCAGGGTGATGCAGCGGCCGATGTTGACGAAGACCGGGGGCGAGGCGACGGCGGCAGAGTTCGAGCTCGGGTAGAGGAGCAGTGGCACGAGGAGGAAGAAGGGTGGGAGAGAAGCCCGTCAGGCCGGCCTATTTATAAGGGCGAGCTCATATGTGGGCGCGAGAATCAAGGAGACCACGGCGTGGTTATCTCCCCACGAAACGCCTCGATTTTCGGGATGACAGTAAAAGGTAAAGATCCGTTGCGGATCTGGCGGAGTAAAAAACGGGCTTAATGGAAGATGACGTCACGGCGGGTTACCCGGAGTCCAGAGGATGACGTCACGCCGGGTTATGGCCTCCACACAATTGTAAGCCGGCGATTTTCTGTCGAAAGGATTGAAGATTGACATGAGCCGGCTCAAATCAATCTGGGGCCTAATGTTGAGGATATAGACCTTAGAGTCACCCGCCAGGAGAGGCCGGGTAACTCATATGGTCATTGCCAGAAGCCCGGAGCCAAGCTTGAAGACGATGGGCCAGAGATGGGCTTAAGACCCAGATATGGCTTAAGGCCCGTAATTACAATCATTATTATGGTAGAACTTGTAGTGTAAGGCAAGAATAATTGAGAGTCTGAGCCGGACACTCTTATGAGCCGGCCGGGACTCTGGGAGCTGCTGGGCGTCAGCCTCCCTATATAAAGGGACGACCCGGCAGCGGTTTAGGGACAACAATCTCATCGAGAGCCAGGCATAGGAGTTAAGCTCCCTGGTCATCGAAACCCTAATCAATACCACCGCAAACTGGACGTAGGCTTTTACCTTCACCGTAAGGGGCCGAACCAGTATAAACCCTCGTGTTCCTTGTCCCGCTTAACCCCTTCAAGCTTCCTAGTAGCGATGGCTCCACGACTAAGTCCTACCTCGAGGACATCTGCCGTGACAATTCCACGACAACGGTGCTTACTATTATAGTAACTCTTCTGGCGTAATTGCGCGGCTTTGAGACTATCACGGATGACTTTACACATTTCTTCAGCTTCTGTGATTAAGTCATTGCCAAGAAGTTGGCGTTCACCAGTCTCTGACCAATTGAGAGGAGTACGACACTTTCTGCCATAGAGAATCTTGAATGGGGCCTTGCCCGAACTCCCTTGGAAGCTGTTGTTGTAGGAGAATTCAGCATATGGAAGACAATCTTCCCATTTCATGCCAAAGGAAATGACACAAGCCCTGAGCGTATCTTCAAGAATTTGATTGACTCGCTCGACTTGGCCACTAGTTTGAGGATGGAAAGCTGTGCTGAAGCGAATGTTTGTGCCCATGGCCTTGTGGAAGGAGTCCCAGAACATAGAGGTGAAGATGCTTCCACGATCTGAAGAAATCAATTGTGAAATGTCGTGCAAGGAGACAATTTTGGAGGTGTAAAGCTCTGCCAGCTGAGCTGCTGTGATGGATTCTTTGATTGGAAGGAAATGAGCCACTTTAGAAAGCTTGTCAATGACAACGAAGATAGCATCATTTCCATGCTTGGACTTTGGAAAACCAGTCACGAAGTCCATTTCGATATGATCAAACTTCCATTCTGGGATAGCAAGAGGTTGGAGGAGACCAGCTGGTCGTTGGTGTTCTGCTTTCACTCTTCGGCAGACATCACATTCATTCACGAATTGAGTGATTTCTCGTTTCATTCGAGTCCACCAATACGACTGCTTGAGGTCATGATACATCTTCGTACTTCCAGGATGAATGGAAAGGAGAGAATTGTGCGCCTCGTTCATTATGACTTTCCTTAGATCACCTTTAGGAACCACAATCCGGTCCTCGAAGAATAAAGTGTCTCTGTCATCAATGCGATAGCACTTGTATTTGGAAAGACCCTTGTCGATACCACGTTTCACCTTCTTCACCATGGCATCAAGGAGTTGTGCCTCACGAATTTGATCTTCCAAAGTAGGAGATACTATGAGGTTGGCAAGAAAGCCTTGAGGGACAACTTGGAGATTCAGCTTGCGGAAAGCTTCACAAAGATCCGGTTGGAAAGGCTTGAGAATTAAGCTGTTGCAATAAGCCTTCCTGCTTAAAGCATCTGCAATGACATTTTCTTTGCCTGGAGTATATTCGATACTCGGATTGTACTCTTGAATCATTTCGACCCATCGAGTCTGCCTGAGGTTGAGGTTGGGTGAGTGAAGATGTACTTGAGACTCTTGTGATCGGTGAAAATGTCCACTTGTCTTCCCAACAAGAGATGTCTCCACGTTATTAATGCATGGACAACTGCCGCCAACTCAAGATCGTGAGTGGGGTAGTTCTTCTCGTTGGGCTTCAACTGACGAGAGGTATAGGCCACAACTTTCTTCTCTTGCATTAACACAACACCGAGACCTTGGAGAGAAGCATCATAGAAAACATCAAAAGGCTTTGATTCATCAGGAGGAGTCAAGACAGGAGCGGTGACTAGTTTCTCTTTGAGAGTGTTGAAAGCAACGTCACACTCAGGAGACCAGATGTACTTCACATGCTTCTGGAGGAGGTCGGAAAGAGGCTTTGCAATCTTGGAGAAATTCTCAACGAATCTTCGACAATAGCTTGCAAGACCAAGAAAACTGTGGAGCTGCTTGACATTTTGAGGAGGTTCCCAATTCACAATTGCGGACACCTTCTCGGGGTTAACAGCGATGCCCTTGGCAGAGATGATGTGACCAAGGAAAAGAACTTCATCGAGCCAAAACTCACATTTGGAGAACTTCGCATAGAATTGATACTCTCTGAGCTTGTCGAGCACCAATCGCAAATGTTTGGCATGATCCTGCTTATTCTTGGAGAAGACCAAGATATCATCGAGATACACCAGGACGAATTCATTGGTATAGGGGTTGAAGATGAAATTCATCATCCGAGAGAAAACTGGAGGAGCATTGACAAGGCCGAAAGACACGACAGTATATTCATAAGAACCAAAGCTTGTTCTGAAAGCTGTCTTGGGAATATCTTCTTCACGAATGCGAATCTGATGATAACCCATACGAAGGTCAAGCTTCGAGAAAACTTTAGCACCTTTGAGTTGCTCGAATAGCTCATTGATGTTGGGAAGTGGATACTTGTTCTTGATTGTCTTCTTGTTCAATGGACGGTAGTCGACACAAAGTTGGTCCGTGCCATCCTTCTTCTTGACAAAAAGAACACCACAACCCCATGGAGAAGAACTCGGTCTGATCAAACCCAGACGCTCTTGTTCATCGAGCTGTTTCTTCAATTCCTTCAGCTCGTTGGGTCCAAGCTTGTATGGACGCTTGCAAACGGGTTCAGTGCCAGGCTCTAGTTCGATAACGAACTCAACTGGCCGATGAGGAGGCATACCCGGAAGCTCTTCTGGAAAGACATCTTGATACTCACAAACGACTGGAAGTTGAGAGATGGCATTCAATTCACCCTTCTCATTGAGAGAGAAAAACCGAATGGTTTCATCACGAGCGGCATAAATAATCACATCCTCAGACGAGTGTGTCAATTGAATTTCCCTGGCAGCACAATCAAGTTGAGCCTTGTGCTTAGAAAGCCAGTCCATCCCGAGAATAAGATCAATATCCGAGTCACCCAGAACAATTGGAGAAGACTGAAATTTATAGTTTCCCATCTTGATGGAAACATTCGGAACCATAGAGCTTGCATTCATGAATTTACCCGGAGAGACAACTGATAACGGCCTAGGCAAATCTTGATAAACCAACTCATGCTTAAATGCAAATGGTCTTGATATGAAAGAAAGTGATGCACCAGTATCAAAAAGAACTTTTGCAGGAATATCATTAACAGGAAGATTACCCATTATCACATCAGTAGATTCCTCCGCTTGAGCTGCATTCATCATGTTCACCTTTGCAGACTTTGGATTATGCTTGACCACTGCATTGCTGGAAGATCTGACAGGAGGAGGAGGAGGAAGACGCCTTTGGTTGAAGCACTTGTTAGCATAGTGACCTTTCTGCTGACATTTGTTGCAAGTCACCTCTGAGAGTGGACAGTGATAAGGAGCATTGGACTTTGGAGCTTGATTCTGAGACTTGTTCTGATAGCCAGAGTTGGAAGAGTCGGAAGAACCATGGCCACATTTGTTCTTTTGCTGGTAAGGCTGACGAAACGGAGGAGGAGGAGGCAACCAGAACTACTGTTGCTTAGCTGTCACAAGTGAGGAAGAAGAAGACTGAACTGCGTCTCTGACTCTTTTCTTAGAAGCCTCACACTTGAGCTGAGCAGCCTCTTGCTTCAGTGCCATGTTATAGAATTGATCAAACTGAGTAGGCTCAACAAGAACGAGGGCTAACTGCAGATCCTCTTTAAGGCCATCTCTGAAGTGATAGATCATGCTCTTTTCATCAGGAACGTCTTGTTTAGCGAAGCGAGCAAGTTTCTGAAACTGGATGTTGTATTGATACACAGACATGTTGCCTTGCTTGAGATTGCGGAACTCCTCACGCTTGCTCTCAACAACACTTTGAGGAATGTGGTGCGCTTTGAAGTCCCGACAGAAGTTAGTCCAAGTGATCACACGACCTCCTCTAGAATCTTTGTATTGTTGATACCAATCAGCAGCTTGGTCCTTGAGCTGGAAAGAAGCAAACTTGACATAGTCCTCAGGCCTGACATTGCTACATTCAAAATGCTTGTTGATGTCCACGAGCCAATCATCGGCATCCGTGGCCTCGGCACAGTAGCTGAAAGACTTGGGCTGATTTGCGAGAAACTGGTTGAGTGTAGCGAAGTGAAACTGATTGTTGCCTCGACCTTGATTGCCTTGATTGCCTTGCCCTTGAGTACGTTCTTGCAAGAGTTGTAGAATCATTTGAGCATTGGCGTTGGTGGCTGCCATGATAGCTTGCCATGCCTCCGGAGGTGGAGGTGGTGGCGGAGGGTTCGCTTGACTCCCTTCATTGCGATCCGGATTCTGACGCGTTGGCGGAGCCATCCTGAAGAGGGTGACATCCGTTAGCATCTTGATAGACAAAAAGATAAGTAGAATCAACGGATAGAAATTGCAACATATAGTCTTCACAATAAACATTCGAACGAAGATGAACGAATGAATTCCGTAGTAAATCAACACACTTCCATAAGTTGAGAAGCCACTAGAAAAAGATATGGAATCAACATATGAATTCGAAGCAACTCGAATACCACAATACAAAACAAAACAAAATATTGGCTTTCAAAATAAGCCGGAACAAACATATGATAGAGATTTCGTCTGAAGTTTTCGTGGTGGGGCCCACACGGGCTCAATCGTACAGCACCATCATGTACAAGGCTGTGCACATGACATACGAAGCGTCCCCAAGTCGGCATAGCCATGGACTCTTTAAGACACTACGAGACCACTGTAAAATCAACCGTATACAGGCGGACCACTAGACGTCGAACCCCAATCTCATATCATGCGTCTGTCGGAAAGATAGCCTAAGGCTACTTGAATTCCCACTTATAAACTCCCGAAACTTTCTGGTTATGCAATCTGGTGTAGGGGATACAGGGGACACAAAATATATCACCCAAACTAGCAATCCCTAGATCCAGCTGTATCCATCCGTCAACACATAACCAAGAAAACTCAGGTATTCCAGAACTACAACGATAAAATTGTGACGACAACACCTCGGAGCTCAACTCCCCGGGACACTGCCACAACCCCTAAATGTCAGGAGGCACCAAGAACAATGTTCTCGTCACAAAACCATCCGAACGATTCCAAGATACCCGCGTGATCCTAAAAAAAAGTTTAGTGAAATTTGAGGAGAGAATAGTCAAAACTTCTACGTCAGGAGACCTCACCAGAGCGATGAAGGGACTGAGGAGTAAAAAGAATCCTACTCTCCGATATATATAATCCTAAGACTCAAAACATTTTTGTTCTAGACTCAACAAGGCCAGCGATTCGATCAAGCAGGGGGCTCCTAAGTCGGGGATGGCTCTGATTACCAACTTGTAACGCCCACGATGCGGCTATATCTCCCACGTGTCGAGGCACGACTTAGAGGCATAACCGCATAGTGGTTTTGTCGCAAGAAGGGTCATCTTCACACAATCCCATGTAATGAACAAGAATGGGATAAAGAGTTGGCTTACAATCGCCACTTCACACAATACATGAATATAATTCATACATCATCCAAAATACAATCATAAAGACCGACTACGGTCAAAATCCAGATGAAAATAAGATAACCCCAAATGCTAGATCCCTGATCGTCCAAACTGGGCTCCACTACTGATCATCAGGAAAAGACACATAGTAACGACCACGTTCCTCGTCGAACTCCCACTTGAGATCGACGCCATCATCTGCACTGGCATCGTCGGCACCTGCAACTGTTTTGGTAGAATCTGTGAGTCACGAGGACTCAGCAATCTCACACCCACGAGATCAAGACTATTTAAGCTTATAGGAAAAGAAGGTGTGGTGAGGTGGAGCTGCAGCGGCAAAAGCATATATGGTGGCTAACTTGCGCAAATGAGAGCGAGAAGAGAAGCAACGGAACGGACGTCATCTAGCAATGACCAAGAAGTGATCCTGAACACTTACTTACGTCATACATAACTCAGACCGTGTTCACTTCCCGGACTCCACCGAGAAGAGACCATCACGGCTACACACGCAGTTGATGTATTTTACTTGGGTCAAGTGACAAGTTCTCTACAACCGGACATTAACAAATCCCATCTGCCTCATAACCGCAGGCACGGCTTTCGAAAGATATTACCCTGCAGGGGTGTCCCAACTTAGCCCATCATAAGCTCTCACGGTCAACGAAGGATAAACCTTCTCCCGGAAAGACCCGATCAGTCTCGGAATCCCGGTTTACAAGACATTTCGACAATGGTAAAACAAAACCAGCAAAGCCCCCGAATGTGCCGACAAATCCCGATAGGAGCTGCACATATCTCGTTCTCAGGGCACAACGGATGAGCCAGACGTCGGGTTGGCATAGACCCTGGTTGCCCAGGGGGCGCCGGACATCGCTCGGTTTGGGCCAGCACTCGAAGGAGCATTGGTCCGGGGGTTTAAAATAAAGATGACCCTCGGGCTTGCGAAAACCCGGGGGAAAAGGCTTAGGTGGAAAATGGTAAAACCAAGGTTGGGCCTTGCTGGAGGAGTTTTATTCAAGGCGAACTGTCAAGGGGGTCCCATAAATCACCCGACTGCGTAAGGAATGCAAACTCAAGGAACATAATCCCGGTATATCAGTAACTAGGGCGGCAAGAGTGGAACAAAACACCTGGCATAAGGCCGAGCCTTCCACCCTTTACCAAAATATATAGATGCATTAATTAAATAAGAGATATTGTGTTATCCCAACATATCCATGTTCCGACATGGAACAAACTTCAACTTCACCTGCAATTAGCAACGCTATAAGAGGGGCTGAGCAAAAGCGGTACTTAGCCAAACAACGGTTTGCTAGGAAAGGATGGTTAGAGGCTGACATGGCAATATGGGAGGCATGATATAGCATGTGATAGGTAGCGGAGCATGGCAATAGAGCGAACAACTAGCAAAGCAAAGATAGAAGTGATTTCGAGGGATGGTCGTCTTGCCTGCAAGGTTCTCAGAGTTGTCGAAAGCTTGATCCTCGTAAGCGTACTCAACAGGTTCCTCGTTCATGAACTCGTCTCCCGGCTCTACCCAAGACAAGAACACAAGCAAACGGAACCACAATCAATCACGAGAAATGCACAAGCAACATGATGCAAAACATGTATGATATGCGAGATGTGATATGCGATGCATATGCGTGCTCCGGAAGGAAAATGATGAACATGGCAGTAACTTGGCAAACCAAGCATGCCACTGGAAAGATGAGATGATTTCGGTCGAAATCGATATAAAGATCACCGGAATTGGATGCACGGTTTGCAAATGGCAAGCAAAACAAGAATGACGCGAATCTGCGATAAACAGCATGATAGCACATAAAATGCAACAAGCAACAGTGCTACAACACTCCAACATAGCAACAAAGCATATGGAAGTAATGTACAGGAGATGCTTGACAAAAGATGAACGCTGAGCTACGGCTAGATCACAACATATCAAGCTCAAACAAGCATGGCAACAGTGCAAAAGATAACAGGTTCACAGACTTAGTGAAAAACTGGACATGCCAGAAAACAGCATCAGGTAGCAATGTTCAGAGCACGAAATCAACATGCTACAGGAACTTAACATAGCAAAACAAGGCATGGCAGTGTTGTACTAAATGCATATGACAAAAATCCCTTACTGACCATAAGCCAAAAAGGAACAGAAGATATGATGGCAAGCATGTAAACATAGCAAGTTTCGTTATCAGGTTTCAGACTTAGCAGAAAACAGAGCATGGAAGAAATAATAATATGCAGGCCTCTTTGTGAGCTTGATGCACTCACCACAGACCAATGCATGACAAAACTAGCATACCTACAGAAAGATGGCATGTTTATAAAGCTAACCATGGCAAGAACACAAGCAAAGCATGTATGGATCAACTACAGTAAGCTTGGCAAAATTGCATATCATGTTAAGAATCTGCCAGAAATATTTTATAGCAAAAGTAGGGCAAGATTGAGTCATGCTATGGCACTCCATAACTGCAAGCAATTGCACTCCATAACTATAGCTACAAAACATCCTTACTGAACATCTCCAAAATATGCATGGATCTCTCTGTAGCATCAAGTTTACATGGCAACAAAATAACAGCAGACGAGAACTTAGAGAAATCACTAAGTCCCTGAAATCAGAAACATTACGGAGCCTACTTTGCATGCTTGTGCTACTCTCCACAGAGATCACAAAAATACATGACATACACCCTTCGAAATACGGCATGGCATACTTCAAAATACATGTAGCGCTCATGCTCATAAGATGCACAGATTAAATGATACAAAAATGACAAATCTCCAAGTTCTGCTAAGAACCAGAAGATAACAGCAACTAGCCCTCTTCCAACAGAGATTTGGGCATTAAGATGACCTCTAAGGAGCATGGTGCAATTGAACAAAATTAAGAGCATCACGAAACGAACAATTTGACATATTACACGCACGAATCGGAGCTACATGCAAGGAGTTATGCACTATTGAACAGAGGCATATGCTCGGGGGAAAAGTCAACCGTACGGGCTCCGGATCTGGATCGAGCCTGGCGAGCTCGTGCTCGCCCTCGTCGGCGGCGATGGAGGGAAGGCGAGGCGGCGGCCAGAGGAGAGGAGGAGGGAGGCCGGAGGGGCGCGCTCGGCGGAGAGGAGGCCGGTCGCGGGCGGGCGGTGGCGCGGCGCCGGCGGGGAGGCGGTCGGCGGTGGCGAGCCGCGGCGGGGCCGGCCGGCGGCGGGGCGGCGCGGCGCCGGCGCGGAGGCGGAGGTCGGGCGGCTCGGGACCCGTGCGGGGGCGCGGCGACGGCGTGGGCCAGGAGGGCCGCGGGCGGGCCGGCGGGCCTCGGCGGCGGCGGCGTACGGAAACGTGACACGTGGTGGCGGCGCGGAGGTGGACGCGTCCGGCTCCCCCCGGACGTGTCCGGCGGCGGAGAGGGACGAGGGTTAGGGTTGGACTGTGTCGTGGAATTGTCACGGCAGATGTCCTCGAGCTAGGACTTAGTCGTGGAGCCATCGCAACTAGGAAGCTTGAAGGGGTTAAGTGGGACAAGGAACACGAGGGTTATACTGGTTCGGCCCCTTACGGTGAAGGTAAAAGCCTACGTCCAGTTTGAGGTGATATTGATTAGGGTTTCGATGACCAGGGAGCTTAATTGCTTTGCCTGGCTCTCGACGAGATCTTTCTTCTCCCCAAACCGCTGCCGGGTCGTCCCTTTATATGGGGAGGCTGACGCCCAGCAGCTTTCAGAGTCCCGGCCGGCTCATAAGAGTGTCCGGCTCGGACTCTCAACTATTCTTGCCTTACACTACAAGTTCTACCATAATAATGATTGTAACTAGGGGCTTTAAGCCATATCCGGGTCTTAAGCCCATCTCTGGCCCATCGTCTTCAAGCTTGGCTCCGGGTTTCTGGCGACGACCATATGAGTAACCCGGCCCCTCCTGGCGGGTGACTCTAAGGTCTATATCCTCAACATTAGGCCCCAGATTGATTTGAGCCGGCTCATGTCAATCTTTAATTCTTTCGACAGAAAACCTCCGGCTTACCATTGTGTGAGAGCCATAACCCGGCGTGACGTCATCCTTTGGACTCCGGGTAATCCGCTGTGACGTCATCTTCCATTAAGCCCGTTTTTACTCCGCCAGATCCGCAACGGATCTTTACCTTTATTGTCATCCCGAAAATCGAGGCGTTTCGTGGGGAGATAACCACGCCGCGGTCTCCTTGATTCTCGCGCCCACTTATGAGCTCGCCCTTATAAATAGACTGGCCCGACAGGCCTTCGGCCACGCTTCTTCCTCCTCGCGCCACTGTTCCTCTGCTCGAGCTTGAACTCCGCTGCCGCGCCCCCGGTCTTCATCAACCTTGGCCGCTGCATCACCCTGACTCGGTCCAGACAAACGGCGGCCATCTCCGCATCTCTTCAGCACCAGTAAGTCCTCGATACTCCATTGGGCAGATCCACATTAGGGTTCCGTAGTTCATCCTCCGTTCTTCGTAGCTCGTTGCGACCCTTGGTAGATTTGGTTTTTAGTGCCCTTTTTTGATCTTAGCTCTGTATAGGATCACTGCGGTAGATGTTTAAGACCCATTTCACATGCAAATAGCCCTCTTTTTACTGCATAAGAGCCTTGTTCGAGCTCAAGAACTTCCTCGCGTCTGTTTCTAGGTCTAGAAACTTTTCTTTTGCCCGACCATTTTGATCCAAAATATTTACTGCAATGCGTGAAACCTGTTTTACCACACTTAGTAAAAAACTGCAATCATTGAATCACCGCGGTTTACATTTCCGGCTCATCTGTGATAAGGCCATAGACAATTTGAGTTACCCTCAGGCACACCAGCGGCTTAGATAACCTGATGCACTTAGACATATATCATTAGTCCCCTCCATAAGCCGCCATATTAAACCTTAACTTGTAAGTCTCCTCCGGCTCATTATTAAACCGGACATTTTTCCCTGTATCATAGGCTTCCAACAGTCACCATGCCTCCCAAAGCTCCTAAAGCCTCAATCACTTGCAACTGGATGAGGTCCAACGTCACCAATGAGACCCTAGCAGATTTTGTCAAGTCTGGATATCTGCCCAAGAAGGACGTCATGTCCTACCGTGCCCCTGACCCGTCAGAAGAGAGACCACAGCCAAAGGACGGGGAGGTAGTGATTTTTGCGGATCATATGAGCCGGGGCTTCGCACCGCCCGGCTCAAAGTTTTTCAGAGACGTTCTGAATTTCTTCGATCTGCGGCCTCAGGACATAGGACCCATCTCAGTGTCCAATATCTGCAATTTCCAAGTGTTCTGCGAGGTTTACCTTGGGGAAGAACCCAGTCTGCTGCTCTTCAGAGAGCTTTTCTATTTAAACCGTCAGAATGAGTGTGCCAACGGGCCAAGTCTGGAGCTAGGCGGCATCAACATCCAGCGGCGGAGGGACTGCCTTTTCCCTTACGCAGAGCCGCCCAGTCACCCCAAGGACTGGAATCTGACGTGGTTTTACTGCCAAGACACGTCGCCGGCTGATGAGAGTCCGTTGCCCGGCTTTCGCCCCTCGCGTCTGGAGCCGACTCACCCACTGTCAGACAAGCTGACTCAAGCGGAGCGCCAACCTCTGCTCCCCACTATCACCAAGATCAAGGCTCTCCTGGGCAATGGTCTGAATGGAATCGATCTGGTCCGGGTCTGGATCTCGTGGCGGGTGATCCCATTGAGCCGCCGCCCCGGCTTAATGTGTGAGTACACAGGCCGAAAGGATGACCCTCAGAGACACAGCCGCAACGATCTTCCTAAAGACGTTGCAGAAGATATGACCAAGGCTCTTTTGAACGAGAGCCTGGCAGACTGCGGAAGGACCGGGCTAGCCCCCTTCTGCAAGACCAACCCAGCCCCAGCGGTAAGCCGCTGATCTGAACATCTTATCTGTACATAACTTTCATCTGAATCGTTTTAAGAAAACCTCATTGCATTTTTCAGGTTGATGATAAGTTCTGGCGGGTCAAATATGACCATGAGGCGGCCAAGAAGGCCAGAAAGGCGAAGAAAGCCGCCAAGAAAGCCGCCCCTCGCAAGAAAGGAAGCAGGACTACTGCTTCAGAGCTGATGCAATTAAGCGACAGCTCCGAGTCAGAGGTAACCCCTGAGCCTTTAAGTCCTTGCTGTATTTGTTGTTTGTTGCTGTCCGCCTTATCAATACTTGTTCATTGACAGGATGACACCGGCGCAAGTAACCCGGTGGTTGAAGAGGTAATGTCACTTTCCTCCGACTCGGAGCCCTTGCCAAAGCTGAAAGTCCGAAGGGTAACCCGGAAAGTAAGCTTTTCACATCCTTTAGCTTATCAAGACCCTCAATTTATTTTGAAGCGACAGGTTCATGAAAGCCGGTGGCACACCCGGACCGACAAAAGCACCGACCTCTCCTCCGGGTTACCTGACGCATCGAGGAAACGCCGGACCGAGGTGATCTCAAAATTGTACCCTTTTCATCCTTTGGCAGGTGTTATACGTCAACCGCTCAACTCTTCTGACTCAAATTATCAGGAAACTTCCCCCTCTTCCGGCGACTCTATGCAGTCAAGCCTGCCGGCTTTCAAGACCGTGCCCGGGTAATGATAACCATCTCATGTTATACTTTTGTCTTCACTTACCTATTATGCTTAATCATTTTGTCCTTTCAGTGCCCAGGCCAAGATCACCAAGAGGGCGAAGAAGTCCAAGCCGGTCGATGAGCCGGACTTGCCTTAGCCAGAGGCAGCCGCTCAAGAGCCGCCAGCTGCCTCTGCACCTGAGGCCGCAGCCCCAACCACCAAGACAACTACAGAAGCTGCTGTTAACCCGGAGGCCTCCAGCTCGGCTCCCCCAGCTGATGACCCAGACGTGGTAATCACCCGAACGGAGTTCGTTGAGCCGGGGAGACCTACCGTGCTGGCCAGGTGCTCCGCCAAAGGAGAGCTGCAAGAGTCGCGCCAGGTTAACCTGGACCTCACCGACTACTCCAACTTGAACATTGGAGAGATCGTCTCCAGCTTCGTCAGCCAAGTGCACAAGAGCCGGGACGCAGAGATTGCTATGGTGACCCAGATCCAGCAGAAATCTGAGGTAATATTCTTCTGTCCTCTTACTTACTGCTTAGTTACCTGTACCATGCTAGCCCCCAAGTCGACGACTTATGATTGAGTATGTTGTAGACTTAGGTTCCGGCTTACTCCATTTGAACCGGCAATGTGTAGATAGAAACGTTCAATATGCATTAGCCCCCAAGTGCCAAGTGTCTTTGCTTGGAAAACGCTTGGGACTTTAAATTTGTAGAGTAATTGTTCCTGCCATAACCCGGAAATTTATACAGGCTGCTGGCAAGAAGCTTGAGGCTGACCTTGCTGATCTCAAGAACCGGCTGAAGATGCAAGAGATGGAGACCAGGAAGGCAAACGCCAAGATTGTGTCCAGCATCACCGCGCAAGAGAAGCTGAAGACGGAGTTCGACACTGAGCGGAAGGCGTGGGCCGAAGAAAAGGCCGCATTGGTGAACTGGGCTGAACAGGCGGAGAAGGCTCTCTCCGAGAAGACCGCCGAGCTCTCCGGCCTAAAGCACCAAGTGTCCCAGATGGTGGCCGCAATCTTCCGTAAGTTGTCTCACCGGCTTTCATCAAGTTTAGAATGTTGATATCTCATAATTTCATCCTTGTCGGCGGCTTATCTGACTCTGTTAAACAGGTCCCAGAAGTGCCAACCTGAATCAGAGTGTGGTGACCAAGCTGAAGGCCGTATACACCCTGGTGGAGCAACTCTACACCGAGTCACAACGTGCCTTGGCTGTGGTGGCCCTCTCCAACGAGGTGCCGACTCACCTGGCGGAAGTCCTTCGCCGGCTCGCTGTTCTGCCTCAACGGATCCAAGAGCTGCAACGGGCCTCTGCAAGAGCCGGAGCGATCGCTGCGCTGAGCCGGGCAAAGGCGTTCTTGCCAGAGTTAAACCAGGCGGACATCGCCCTCGGCTACCCAAGTCTGAAGGAAGACGGCACCGCCTTTGATCAGAAGGACTTCGCAGCTTGCATGAAGGCCGTACGCCCGGTGGCCACTCTTATTGGAAACGATACCGATCTGACCAAGTATCAGCAAGGCTACGACGCAGAAAATGAGAGGATCCCTACTCCGTGCTATGAAGCCCTCAACTTGATCCCGCCGGCTCGTCAGCACACTTTCGCCCCGGAGATTGACTCGGCCGGGTTAATTGATGAGGAAGCCCAATTCGAAGCTCTCAGCGGCATCGACTGGAAGTCATCAACTTTCCGGGTCTTGGGATCAGCCGGAGGAGAAGAGAGGAATGAGCCAGAAACTTCAACTCAGCAAGCGTTGTAACTCAGCTGGCGGCTTATCAATCAATGCCTCACCCTTTTGGACTCAATGAGTCTTTGTAATAGAGTAGGACCAATACTTTTATCCTTGCCGTGCCATCGTGCACGCCTTGAATGTTAAAGTCCGATGAAGTTGTCTCCTTTATGTTTCTCCGGGTCAAAATCAATCTTTTGTTTTCCATAATCTCAAAATAGCTGCCTTTAACTATCCTGCATAGAAGGGCAAATCACAAGTCTCGAGGCGGCTTACCGCCCTGAGGATCATAAGTTTTAGATATATAACCCGGAATATGAATCAAAAAGGACTGATCTCCAATTATATCCTTAATGCAGCCGTAATATCATACTTAGCGGCCTGCAAGCATACTTCTGGTTTAGATAACCCGGGTAATAAGGTTGGCACCTCAATTCCGGTTTACCTGTCTTAATAACACCCATTGTGTCCAACTATCACTGGAAATCAAAGTTTAAACCGGCCAAGTGAGACCCGGCCGTACACACTTTGAAATGATCAGAAGAACCCTACAATGAAACAGAAGAACTTAGGGGCTTCCGGTTCGAATACGACCAGAGACCCGGCCCAAAGGGGTTATGCTAAGATTCGAATACGATCATATAGCCCCCAGTGGGTGTGGCGATGCCAATCAAGAGGGTATCGACAGCTATGTTCTCTTTGGTTCGAATACGACCCATGTTTGAACAGGAAGCCCCCAAGTGATTTTAAGAATTGTTTAACGACGCTCATTCGAATACGATCCACGTCGGTTCGCAAAGGGGTGAAACCATGATTCAAATATGATCAAGGAAAACTCCCCAATGAGCTCGGCACTTTGCCAATCAAATCGGTACCGACAGCTATGTTCTCTTTGGTTCGAATACGACCCATGTTTGAACAGGAAGCCCCCAAGTGACCTTATTGCTTACGGCTAGATTCGAATACGATCATAAGCCTGATCCTCCTTCAAGTCATCATGTAATCTTGCAATGAAAACAACACGTGCATATTTGGAGGAGAAAAAAGGACAGAGGTCCTGCTTTATTGCTTATCATAATATATACATGGCAGAGAGAAATATGTACATCACAAGAGCTGGTGGCTCAAGTGTAGTAAGGCCGAAGCTGAGCTATGTTCCACGGCCGACGGGTCTCTTCCTCCGACTTACGTGAATCTTTATGCTCCCGAATGTCAATGAGGTAATATGACCCGTTGTGCGAGTTCTTGCTGACCACAAAGGGTCCTTCCCAAGGCGGGGAGAGCTTGTGCGCATCTGTTTGATCCTGGATGAGCCGGAGCACGAGATCGCCTTCCTGGAAGACCCGAGTTTTAACCCGGCAACTATGATAACGGCGCAGGTCTTGTTGGTAAATCGCGGAGCGAGCTGCGGCCACATCACGTTGTTCGTCCAACAAGTCAAGAGCATCTTGGCGCGCATGTTCATTGTCCGCCTCGACATAAGCCGCCACTCGAGGTGAGTCATGACGGATGTCACTGGGGAGGACGGCCTCTGCCCCATAAACCATGAAGAAAGGTGTGAAGCCTGTAGACCTGTTAGGAGTAGTGTTGATGCTCCATAACACGGAGGGCAACTCCTCCACCCAACAACCCGGCGTCCGTTGCAAAGGGACCAAAGGCCGGGGCTTGATGCCCTTCAGAATCTCCTGATTAGCTCTCTCAGCTTGACCATTGGATTGAGGATGAGCAACTGAGGAGACATCAAGTCGGATATGCTCTCGTTGACAAAACTCTTCCATGACGCCTTTGGATAGATTGGTGCCATTGTCAGTTATAATGCTGTGCGGAAAGCCAAAGCGGAAAATCACCTTTTTCATAAATTGAACCGCCGTGGCTACATCGCACTTGCTAACTGGCTCAGCTTCCACCCACTTTGTGAATTTGTCAACTGCCACCCAGAGGTGGGTCTTCTTATCCTTGGACCTTTTAAAAGGCCCAACCATATCAAGCCCCCAGACCGCAAAGGGCCAAGTGATTGGGATCATCCTCAGCTCCTGAGCCAGCACATGAGCCCGTTGTGAGAACCTCTGGCAACCATCACATTTACTGACCAAGTCCTCCGCATCAGCATGAGCCGTCAGCCAATAAAAACCATGGCGAAAAGCCTTGGCTACAAGAGACTTTGAACCGGCGTGATGGCCACAATCCCCTTCATGAATCTCATGCAAGATCTCTTGACCTTCCTCAGGGGAGACACAACGCTGAAACGCCCCTGTAACACTGCGATGATGCAACTCGCCATCGATAACAATCATTGACTTAGCCCGCCGGGTTATTTGTCTGGCCAAAGTTTCATCCTCAGGCAACTCACCCCGGGTCATGTAAGCCAAATAGGGCATTGTCCAGTCCGGTATGATGTGGAGAGCCGCCACCAGTCGTGCCTCTGGGTCAGGGATAGCCAAGTCTTCCTCCGTAGGCAGCTTAACAGAAGGATTATACATGACATCCAGGAAAGTATTAGGTGGCACCGGATTTCGCTGAGAGCCTAGCCGGCTTAACGCATCAGCCGCCTCGTTCTTCCTGCGATCAATGTGCTCTACTTGGTAACCCTGAAAGTGCCCAGCAATGGCGTGAACTTCACGGCAATAAGCCGCCATGAGAGGGTCCTTAGAGTCCCACTTGCCTGATACTTGTTGAGCCACCAAGTCTGAGTCACCGAAACACCTTACCCGGCTCAAGCTCATCTCCTTAGCCATCCGAAGACTGTGGAGCAAGGCCTCGTACTCAGCCGCATTGTTAGTGCAAGGAAACATCAACCGTAACACATAATGGAACTTGTCACCTTTAGGGGAAGCCAATACAACTCCAGCCCCCGAGCCCTCCAACTGTTTGGACCCATCGAAGTGAATAGTCCAATATGTGTTATCCGGCTTTTGCTCGGGCACTTGTGACTCTGTCCAATCATTGATGAAATCCACCAAGGCCTGAGATTTAACAGCAGTGCGTGGCACATGTTTGAGACCGTGAGGTCCCAGCTCTATAGCCCACTTAGCCACTCTCCCTGTGGCCTCTCTGTTTTGAATGATGTCACCAAGAGGGGCAGAACTGACCACAGTGATGGGATGACCCTGGAAATAATGCTTAAGTTTCCGGCTCGCCATGAACACACCGTAAACAAGCTTCTGCCAATGCGGGTACCGCTGTTTGGACTCGATGAGCACTTCGCTGACATAATAAACCGGCCGCTGAACCGGACACTCCTTACCCTCTTCCTTGCGCTCCACCACCATAGCCACACTGACAGCCCGTGTGTTTGCCGCCACATATAATAATAAGGGCTCCTTATCAACTGGAGCAACAAGGACGGGAGGCTCTGCCAGTTGCTTCTTCAACTCCTCAAAGGCAGTATTAGCTGCATCATTCCAGACAAAGTTATCAGTTTTCTTCATCAACTGATATAATGGCATGGCCTTCTCTCCCAAACGGCTTATGAACCGGCTTAAAGTAGCGATGCGACCCGCCAAGCGCTGAACGTCATTTATACACGCCGGTTTAGCCAGGGAGGTGATGGCCTTGATCTTCTCCGGGTTAGCTTCAATGCCTCTGTCAGAAACCAAAAAACCCAAGAGTTTGCCTGCAGGAACACAAAAAACACACTTGGCCGGGTTAAGCATCATCTTGTAGACCCGGAGGTTATCAAAGGTCTCCCTTAAATCATCTATCAGGGTTTCCTCCTTTATGGATTTAACCACAATATCGTCCACATAAGCATGAACATTGCGCCCAATCTGGTTATGAAGACAGTTTTGTACACAACGCTGATAAGTCGCCTGTGCACACTTGAGTCCAAAAGGCATAGACACATAGCAGAAGGCTCCAAAGGGAGTGATGAACGCCGTCTTCTCCTGGTCCTTAACTGCCATTTTAATCTGATGATATCCAGAATAAGCGTCTAAGAAACTTAAGCGCGCACAACCCGCCGTAGCATCAATAATTTGATCAATACGGCGGAGGGCAAAAGGATCAGCCGGACACGCCTTGTTTAAGTCCGTGTAGTCCACACACATCCGCCAAGTGCCGTTCTTCTTGAGTACGAGCACCGGGTTAGCTAACCATTCCGGGTGAAAGACTTCAACAATAAACCCGGCCGCCAAGAGCCGGGCCACCTCTTCACCAATAGCTTTCCGCCTTTCTTCATTAAACCGCCGAAGGAATTTCCTGACCGGCTTAAATTTCGGATCAACATTGAGAGTGTGCTCAGCGAGTTCTCTAGGTACACCTGGCATGTCTGAAGGTTTCCATGCGAAAATGTCCCTATTCTCACGGATGAACTCGATGAGCGCGCTTTCCTATTTCGGATCCAGATTGGCACTGATACTAAACTGTTGAGATGAATCTCCTGGAACAAAATCAACAAGCTTAGTTTCATCAGCCGACTTAAATTTCATCGCCGGCTCATTCTCCGTAGTTGGCTTTTTCAGAGAGGTCATATCTGTTGGGTCAACATTATCTTTGTAAAACTTCAACTCCTCTGTTGCACAAACAGATTCTGCATAAGCCGCCTTCCTCACCCTCCAGAGCCACTTTCCGGCTGCCGTGAACCGTAATGGTCCCATTGTGACCCGGCATCTTGAGCTGTAAGTACACATAACACGGCCGTGCCATGAACTTGGCGTAAGCCGGCCGTCCAAATATAGCATGGTACGGGCTTCTTATCTTGACCACCTCAAAGGTCAATTTCTCCACCCTGTAGTTGTTCTCATCTCCAAAGGCCACTTCCAATTCAATCTTGGCGACTGGATAAGCCGACTTACCAGGTACCACACCGTGGAAAATAGTGTTGGACTGGCTGAGGACTTTATCAATCAACCCCATACGACGGAAAGTCTCATAATAGAGGATGTTGATGCTACTGCCTCCGTCCATGAGCACCTTAGTGAACTTATATCCTCCCACCGGAGGAGCCAACACTAGGGCCAAGTGACCCGGATTATCCACCCGGGGAGGGTGATCCTCCCTACTCCACACTATAGGCTGTTCAGACCACCGCAAGTAGCGTGGAACCGCCGGCTCAACGGCATTGACTGTCCTCTTATGTAGCTTCTGATCTCGTTTACACAGACTGGTGGTAAACACATGATACTGTCCCCCGCTAAGCTGCTTTGGATTGGTCTGATAACCCCCTGCTGCTGCTGATGACCCTGGCCAGACTGTTGATTAAAGCCCCCTTGACCGTTCTGAGGATTAGAATTTGAGTCGCCGCCCAGGCCATGAAAACCGCCGGCGCCTGAGCCGCCGCCCGGGCCATTGTAGCTCTTAAAGGCCTTCATGATTGCACAATCCTTCCATAGATGAGTCGCTGGCTTCTCTCTAGAGCCATGCCTTGGACAAGGCTCATTCAACAGTTGCTCCAACGTCAGGCCTGACCCGCCGCCTCGGGGAGGGGGCCTCCCCTTGCGTCGCTGGTTATTACCTTGTGAGCTGGCGTTGGCTACAAACTCTAGGCTGCCATCGGCCTTGCGCTTGCCTCCTCATACCATTGCCATTCTTCTTTCCCTTCCCTGCCCTTTCATCATCTGAAGGGGGATCCTTGGTACCATCAGAATCGGCGTACTTGACAAGAGCACCCATTAGTGTACCCATATCACTGCAGTCGCGCTTAAGCCGCCCGAGTTTCATCTTTAGGGGCACGAAACGACAATTATGTTCCAGCATTAAGACTGCAGAGCCGGCATCCATCTTATCTGACGAATGTATGATCTCCTTGACCCGGCGAACCCAATGCGTCGTGGATTCACCCTCCTGCTGCTTACAGTTAGTCAAATCCACAATTGACATAGACTGCCTGCAGGTATCCTTCAAGTTTTGGATGAACCGGGCTTTCAGCTCAGCCCAAGACCCGATGGAGTTCAGTGGTAGCCCTTTCAACCAAGTGCGGGCAGTCCCATCCAACATCATGGTGAAGTACTTGGCCATTGCCGCCTCACTGACCTCGAGTAGTTCCATGGCCATCTCGTAACTCTCGATCCAGGCTGCGGGTTGTAAGTCAGCCGTGTAGTTGGGCACCTTCCTAGGGCCTTTGAAGTCCTTGGGTAAACGTTCATTGCGGATAGCTGGTACTAAGCAAGGGACACCCCCAGTCCTGGTAGGGATACCCACATCGACGGACGTCGTCGGATAAGCCGAGGGAGTCTGGTAGGCCGTCTACTGAGGCACCTGCTCCGCCTCTTGCCGCGCTCTGTCTTGGTCTGCTGCGTGAAAGGCTTCGTTATGAGCCGGGCCATGGCCAGGGGGCGGGTCATGGCGTCGGACGTTACTTGAGCCGGTCGCTGAGACCATGTGCCGGCTCTAACTCGGGCTCCGGCCTGGACGAGGGGTCGAGTGGATCCTGTCCCGGCTGTAGGAGTACGCCTCTTGCTGTGCCAGTGCTGTCTGAAGGAGTTCCCTGACCCGGCGGGTTTCAATAGCCATCGGAGAGTCGCCGTCGACTGGGAGAGCCGCCAGCCGTGCTGCCGCATCGACCATGTTCTCCAGCGGGTTGTTTTAATGACCTGGTGGTATCGGCACGTACTGAGGCGGGGCAGGGGGGCATCTGGGGAGGCCCCATTACTTGTGGCTGAATAGGGGTCCCCGACCCGGGCACTATGACCCCTGGCGGGTTACTAGACCCTGCACCTGGCGTGTTGAAGAGGTTGCGTGGATCGTAAACCGGAGGGAGTCGAGATTGGGCCTTTTGATGCCTCCTTCTCAGGACCTCATTGGACGCGTTTTGATCCATCGTGAGCTGGAAGGACTTGGCGGCTCAAACGGTTTCCGGCTCACGATGGATCAAAACGCGTCCAATGAGATCCTGAGAAGGAGGCATCAAAAGGCCCAATCTCGACTCCCTCCGGTTTACGATCCACGCAACCTCTTCAACACGCCAGGTGCAGGGTCTAGTAACCCTCCAGGGGTCATAGTGCCCGGGTCGGGGACCCCTATTCAGCCACAAGTAATGGGGCCTCCCCAGATGCCCCCCTGCCCCGCCTCAGTACGTGCCGATACCACCAGGTCATTATAACAACCCGCTGGAGAACATGGTCGATGCGGCAGCACGGCTGGCGGCTCTCCCGGTCGACGGCGACTCTCCGACGGCTATTGAAACCCGCCGGGTCAGGGAACTCCTTCAGACAGCACTGGCACAGCAAGAGGCGTACTCCTACAGCCGGGACAGGATCCACTCGACCCCTCGTCCAGGCCGGAGCCCGAGTTAGAGCCGGCACATGGTCTCAGCGACCGGCTCAAGTAACGTCCGACGCCATGACCCGCCCCCTGGCCATGGCCCGGCTCATAACGAAGCCTTTCACGCAGCAGACCAAGACAGAGCGCGGCAAGAGGCGGAGCAGGTGCCTCAGTTGACGGCCTACCAGACTCCCCCGGCTTATCCGACGACGTCCGTCGATGTGGGTATCCCTACCAGGACTGGGGGTGTCCCTTGCTTAGTACCAGCTATCCGCAATGAACGTCTACCCAAGGACTTCAAAGGCCCTAGGAAGGTGCCCAACTACACGGCTGACTTACAACCCGCAGCCTGGATCGAGAGTTACGAGATGGCCATGGAACTACTGGAGGTCAGTGAGGCGGCAATGGCCAAGTACTTCACCATGATGTTGGATGGGACTGCCCGCACTTGGTTGAAAGGGCTACCACTGAACTCCATCGGGTCTTGGGCTGAGCTGAAAGCCCGGTTCATCCAAAACTTGAAGGATACCTGCAGGCAGTCTATGTCAATTGTGGATTTGACTAACTGTAAGCACCAGGAGGGTGAATCCACGACGCATTGGGTTCGCCGGGTCAAGGAGATCATACATTCGTCAGATAAGATGGATGCCGGCTCTGCAGTCTTAATGTTGGAACAGAATTGTCGTTTCGTGCCCCTAAAGATGAAACTCGGGCGGCTTAAGCGCGACTGCAATGATATGGGTACACTAATGGCGGCTCTTGTCAAGTACGCCGATTCTGATGGTACCAAGGATCCCCCTTCAGATGATGAAAGGGCAGGGAAGGGAAAGAAGAATGGCAATGGCAAGGGTCCTCAGCATAACCCGGGGAACCAAGGAGGAGGCAAGCGCAAGGCCGATGGCAGCCTAGAGTTTGTAGCCAACGCCAGCTCACAAGGTAATAACCAGCGACGCAAGGGGAGGCCCCCTCCCCGAGGCGGCGGGTCAGGCCCGACGCTGGAGCAACTGCTGAATGAGCCTTGTCCAAGGCATGTCTCTAGAGAGAAGCCATCGACTCATCTATGGAAGGATTGTGCAATCATGAAGGCCTTTAAGAATTACAATGGCCCGGGCGGCGGCTCAGGCGCCGGCGGCTTTCATGGCCCGGGCGGCGGCTCAAATTCTGGTCCTCCGAGCGGTCAAGGGGTCTTTAGTCAACAGTCTGGTCAGGGTCATCAACAGCAGCAGGGGGGTTATCAGACCAATCCAAAGAAGCTTAGTGGTGGACAATATCATGTGTTTACCACCAGTCTGTGTAAGCGAGATCAGAAACTTCATAAGAGGGCTGTGAATGCTGTTGAGCCGGCAGTTCCACACTACTTGCGGTGGTCTGAGCAGCCTATAGTGTGGAGTAGGGAAGATCACCCTCCACGGGTAGATAATCCGGGTCACTTGGCCCTAGTGGTGGCTCCTCAGGTGGGAGGATATAAGTTCACTAAGGTGCTAATGGATGGAGGCAGCAGCATCAACATCCTCTATTATGAGACTTTTCGTCGTATGGGGTTGATTGATAAAAACCTCAGCCAGTCCAACACTATTTTCCATGGTGTGGTACCTGGTAAGTCGGCTTATCCAGTCGGCAAGATTGAATTGGAAGTGGCCTTTGGAGATGAGAACAACTACAGGGTGGAGAAATTGACCTTTGAGGTGGTCAAGATAAGAAGCCCATACCATGCTATATTTGGACGGCCGGCTTACGCCAAGTTCATGGCACGGCCGTGTTATGTATACTTACAGCTCAAGATGCCGGGTCACAATGGGACCATTACAGTTCACGGCAGCCAGAAACTGGCCCTGGAGTGTGAGGAAGGCGATGTAGCCTATGCAGAATCTGTTTGTGCAACAGAGGAATTGAAGTTTTACAAAGATAATGTTGACCCAACAGATATGACCTCTCTGAAAAAGCCAACTACGGAGAATGAGCCGGCGATGAAATTTAAGTCGGCTGATGAAACTAAGCTTGTTGATTTTGTTCCAGGAGATTCATCTCAACAGTTTAGTATCAGTGCCAATCTGGATCCGAAATAGGAAAGCGCGCTCATCGAGTTCATCCGTGAGAATAGGGACATTTTCGCATGGAAACCTTCTGACATGCCAGGTGTACCTAGAGAACTCGCTGAGCACACTCTCAATGTTGATCCGAAATTTAAGCCGGTCAGGAAATTCCTTCGGTGGTTTAATGAAGAAAGGCGGAAAGCTATTGGTGAAGAGGTGGCCCGGCTCTTGGCGGCCGGGTTTATTGTTGAAGTCTTTCTCCCGGAATGGTTAGCTAACCCGGTGCTCGTACTCAAGAAGAACGACACTTGGCGGATGTGTGTGGACTACACGGACTTGAACAAAGCGTGTCCGGCTGATCCTTTCGCCCTTCCCCGTATTGATCAAATTATTGATGCTACGGCCGGTTGTGCGCGTTTAAGTTTCCTGGACGCTTACTCCAGATATCATCAGATTAAAATGGCGGTTAAAGACCAGGAGAAGACGGCGTTCATCACTCCCTTTGGAGCCTTCTGCTATGTGTCCATGCCTTTTGGACTCAAGTGCGCACAGGCGACTTATCAGCGTTGTGTGCAGAACTGTCTTCATAAACAGATTGGGTGCAATGTTCATGCTTATGTGGATGATATTGTGGTTAAATCCATAAAGGAGGAAACCCTGATAGATGATTTGAGAGAAACCTTCGATAATCTCCGGGTCTACAAGATGATGCTTAACCCGGCCAAGTGTGTCTTTGGTGTTCCTGCAAGCAAACTCTTGGGTTTTTTGGTTTCTGACAGAGGCATTGAAGCTAACCCAGAGAAGATCAAGGCCATCACCTCCCTGGCTAAGCCGGCGTGTATAAATGACGTTCAGCGCTTGGCGGGTCGCATCGCTACATTAAGCCGGTTTATAAGCCGTCTGGGTGAGAAGGCCATGCCATTATATCAGTTGATGAAAAAGACTGATAACTTTGCCTGGAATGATGCAGCTAATACTGCCTTCGAGGATTTGAAGAAGCAGTTGGCAGAGCCTCCGGTCCTTGCTGCTCCGGTTGATAAGGAGCCCTTATTATTATATGTAGCGGCGAACACACGAGCCGTCAGTGTGGCTATTGTGGTGGAGCGCAAGGAGGAGTGTAAGGAGCATCCGGTTCAGCGGCCGGTTTATTATGTCAGCGAGGTGCTCATTGAGTCCCAGCAGCGATACCCGCATTGGCAGAAGCTTGTGTATGGTGTGTTCATGGCGAGCCGGAAACTTAAGCATTATTTTTAGGGTCATCCCACCACTATCGTCAGTTCTGCCCCTCTTGGTGATATCATTCAAAACAGAGAGGCCAAAGGGAGAATTGCTAAGTGGGCTATAGAACTTGGACCTCATGGTCTCAAATACGTGCCACGCACTGCTGTTAAATCTCAGGCCTTGGTGGATTTCATCAATGATTGGACAGAGTCACAAGTGCCCGAGCAAAAGCCGGATAACACATATTGGACTATTCACTTCGATGGGTCCAGGCAGTTGGAGGGCTCGGGGGCTGGAGTTGTATTGGCTTCCCCTAAAGGTGACAAGTTCCATTATGTGTTACGGTTGATGTTTCCTTGCACTAACAATGCGGCTGAGTACGAGGCCTTGCTCCACGGTCTTCGGATGGCTAAAGAGATGAGCTTGAGCCGGGTAAGGTGTTTCGGTGACTCAGACTTGGTGGCTCAACAAGTATCAGGCAAGTGGGATTCTAAGGACCCTCTCATGGCGGCTTATCGCCGCGAGGTTGATGCCATTGCTGGGCACTTTCAGGGTTACCAAGTGGAACACATCGATCGCAGGAAGAACGAGGCGGCGGATGCTTTAAGCCGGCTGGGCTCTCAGCGAAAACCGGTGCCGCCTAACACTTTCCTGGACGTCCTGTATATCCCTTCTGTTAAGTTGCTTACAGAGGAAGATTTGGCTGTCCCTGACCCGGAAGCACGACTGGTGGCGGCTCTCCATATCATACCAGACTGGACAATGCCGTATCTGGCTTACATGACCCAGGGCGAGTTGCCTGAGGATGAAACTTTGGCCAGGCAAATAACCCGGCGGGCTAAGTCAATGATCATTATCGATGGCGAGTTGCATCATCGCAGTGTTACAGGGGCGTTTCAGCGTTGTGTCTCCCCTGAGGAAGGTCAGGAAATCTTGCGTGAGATCCATGAAGGGGATTGTGGCCATCACGCCGACTCAAAGTCTCTTGTGGCCAAGGCTTTTCGCCATGGTTTTTATTGGCTGACGTCTCATGCTGATGCGGAGGACTTGGTCAGCAAATGTGATGGTTGCCAGAGGTTCTCACGACGGGCTCATGTGCCGGCTCAGGAGCTGAGGATGATCCCAATCACTTGGCCCTTTGCGGTCTGGGGGCTTGATATGGTTGGGCCTTTTAAAAGGTCCAAGGATAAGAAGACCCACCTCTTGGTGGCAGTTGACAAATTCACAAAGTGGGTGGAAGCTGAGCCAGTTAGCAAGTGCGATGCAGCCACGGCGGTTCAATTTACGAAAAAAGTGATTTTCCGTTTTGGCTTTCCGCACAGCATTATAACTGACAATGGCACCAATCTATCCAAGGGCGTCAAGGAAGAATTTTGTCAACGAGAGCATATCCGACTTGATGTTTCCTCAGTTGCTCATCCTCAATCCAATGGCCAAGCTGAGAGAGCTAATCAGGAGATTCTGAAGGGTATCAAGCCCCGGCTTTTGGTCCCTTTGCAACGGACGCCGGGTTGTTGGGTGGAGGAGCTGCCCTCCGTGTTATGGAGCATCAACACTACTCCTAACAGGTCTACAGGCTTCACGCCTTTCTTCATGGTTTATGGGGCAGAGGCCGTCCTCCCGAGTGACATCCGTCATGACTCACCTCGAGTGGCGGCTTATGTCGAGGCGGACAATGAACAGGCGCGCCAAGATGCTCTTGACTTGTTGGACGAACAGCGTGATGTGGCCGCAGCTCGCTCCGCGATTTACCAACAAGACCTGCGCCGTTATCATAGTCGCCGGGTTAAAACTCGGGTCTTCCAGGAAGGCGATCTCGTGCTCCGGCTCATCCAGGATCAAACAGATGCGCACAAGCTCTCCCCGCCTTGGGAAGGACCCTTTGTGGTCAGCAAGAACTTGCACAACGGGTCATATTACCTCATTGACATCCGGGAGCATAAGGATTCACGTAAGTCGGAGGAAGAGACCCGTCGGCCGTGGAACATAGCTCAGCTTCGGCCTTACTACACTTGAGCCACCAGCTCTCGTGGTGTATATATTTCTCTCAGCCATGTATATATTATGATAAGCAATAAAGCAGGACATCTGTCCCCTTTTTTTCCTCCAAATATGCACGTGTTGTTTTCATTGCAAGATTACATGATGACTTAAAGGAGGATCCGGCTTATGATCGTACTCGAATCTAGCCGTAAGCAATAAGGTCACTTGGGGGCTTCCTGTTCAAACATGGGTCGTATTCGAACCAAAGAGAACATAGCTGTCGATACCCAGTTGATTGGCAAAGTGCCGAGCTCATTGGGAGTTTTCCTTGATCATATTTGAATCATGGTTTCACCCCTTTGGGAACCGACGTGGATAGTATTCGAATCAGCGTCGTTAAACAATTCTTAAAATCACATGGGGGCTTCCTGTTCAAACATGGGTCGTATTCGAACCAAAGAGAACATAGCTGTTGATACCCTCTTGATTGGCATCGCCACACCCACTGGGGGCTATATGATCGTATTCGAATCTTAGCATAACCCCTCTGGGCCGGGTCTCTGGTCGTAATCGAATTGGAAGCCCCTAAGTTCTTCTACTTTATAGTCAGTTTTTGTCTGATTATTTCAACGTGTGTACGGCCGGGTCTCACTTTGCCGGCTCTGGCTTACAGTAGTAGCTGAACACAATGGGTGTTATTAAGACAGGTAAACCGGAATTGCGGTACCAACCTTACCACCCGGGTTAACTGAGCCGGAAGTATGCTTGCAGGCCGCTAAGTATGTTCTTACGGCTGTATTAAGGATATAATTGGAGCTCAGTCCTTTTTTCATATTCCGGGTTATATATCTAGAACTTATGATTCTCAGGGCGGTAAGCCGCCTCGAGACTTGTGATTTGCCCTTCTATGCAGGATAATTAAAAGCAGCTCTTTTGAGGTTAAGGAAAACAAAGAATTGATTATGACCCGGTGAAACATCAAAGAGACAACTTCAGAAGACTTCAGCATTCAATACGTGCATGATGGCTCGGCAGAGATAAACTGTTACACCTACTCTATTACAAAACTCATTGCGTCCAAAAGGGTGGAGCATTGTTTGGTAAACCGGCTGCGGAAGTTAAGACGCTTGCTGGGTGGAAGTCTCCGGCTCATCTCTTCCTTCTCCTCCGGCTGATCCCAAGACCCGGAAGGTTGATGACTTCCAGTCGATGCCGCTGAGAGCTTCGAACTGGGCTTCCTCGTCAATTAACCCGGCCGGGTCAATCTCCGGGGCGAAAGTGTGCTGACGAGCCGGCGGGATCAAATTGAGGGCTTCATAGCGCGGAGTAGGACTCCTCTTATTTTCTGCGTCGTAGCCCGGCTGGTACTTGGTCAGATCGGTATCGTTGCCAATAAGAGTGGCCACCGGGCGTACGGCCTTCACGCAAGCTGCAAAGTCCTTCTGATCAAAGGCGGTGCCGTCTTCCTTCAGACATGGGTATCCGAGGGCGATGTCCGCCGGGTCTAACTCTGGCAAGAACGCCTTAGCCCGGCTCAGCGCAGCGATCGCTCCGGCTCTTGCAGAGGCCCGTCGCAGTTCTTGGATCCGTTGAGGAAGAACGGTGAGCCGGCGAAGGACTTCCGCCTGGTGAGTCGGCACCTCGTTGGAGAGGGCCACCACAGCTAAGGCACGTTGTGACCCGGTGTAGAGTTGCTCCACCAGGGTGTATACGGCCTTCAGCTTGGTCACCACACTCTGATTCAGGTTGGCACTTCTGTGACTTGTTTAAAAGAGTCAGATAAGCCGCCGACAAGGATGAACTATGAGATATTAAATTTTTAAACTTGATGAAAGCCGGTGAGACGACTTACCGAAGATCGCGGCCACTATCTGGGACACTTGGCGCTTTAGGCCGGAGAGCTCGGCGGTCTTCTCAGAGAGAGCCTTCTCCGCCTGTTCAGCCCGGGTCACCAATGCGGCCTTTTCTTTGGCCCACGCCTTCCGCTCAGCGTCGAACTCCGTCTTCAGCTTCTCTTGCGCGGCGATACTGGACACGAACTTGGCGTTTGCCTTCCGGGTCTCCATTTCTTGCATCTTCAGCCGGCCCTTGAGATCGGCAAGATCAGCCTCAAGCTTCTTGCCGGCAGCCTGTATAAACTTCCGGGTTATGGCATGAACAATTACTCTACAAATTTAAAGTCCCAAGCATTTTCCAAGCAAAGACACTTGGCACTTGGGGGCTAATGCATATCGAACGTTTCTATTTACACCTTGCCGGTTCAAATGGAGTAAGCCGGAACCTAAGTCTACAACATATTCAATCATAAGTCATCGACTTGGGGGCTAGCATGGTACAAGTAACTAGGCAGTAAGTAAGAAGACAGAAGAGTATTACCTCAGATTTCTGCTGGATCTGGGTCACCATAGCAATCTCTACATCCCGGCTCTTGTGCACTTGGCTGACGAAGCCGGAGACGATCTCTCCAATGTTTAAGTTGGAGTAGTCGGTGAGGTCCAGGTTAACCCGGTGCGACTCTAGCAGCTCCCCTTTGGCGGAACACTTGGCCAGCACGGTAGGTCTCCCCGGCTCAACGAACTCCGTCCGGGTGATTACCACGTCCGGGTCATCAGCTGGGGGAGCCGAGCTGGAGGCCTACGGGTTAACAGCAGCTTCTGTAGTTATCTTGGTGGTTTGGGCTGCGGCCTCAGGTGCAGAGGCAGCTGGCGGCTCTTGAGCGGCTGCCTCTAGCTCAGTCAAGTCCGGCTCATCGACCGGCTTGGACTTCTTCGCCCTCTTGGTGATCTTGGCCTGGGCACTGAAAGGACAAAAAGATTAAGCACAATAGGGTAAGTGAAGACAAAGACCAGAACAAATATAAGAGGGTTATCATTACCCGGGCACGGTCTTGAAAGCCGGCAGGCTTGACTGCATAGAGTCGCCGGAAGAGGGGAAAGTTTCCTGATAATTTGAGTCAGAAGAGTTGAGTGGTTGACGTATAACACCTGCCAAAGGATGAAAAGGGTACAATTTTAAGATCACCTCGGTCCGGCGTTTCCTCGATGCGTCAGGTAACCCGGAGGAGAGGTCGGTGCTTTTGTCGGTCCGGGTGTGCCGCCGGCTTTCATGAACCTGTCGCTTCAAAATAAATTGAGGATCTTGATAAGCTAAAGGATGTGAAAAGCTTACTTTCCGGGTTACCCTTCAGACTTTCAGCTTTGGCAAGGGCTCCGAGTCGGAGGAAAGTGACATTACCTCTTCAACCATCGGGTTACTTGCGCCGGTGTCATCCTGTCAATGAACAAGTATTGATAAGGCGGATAGCAGCAAACAACAAATATAGCAAGGACTTAAAAGCTCAAGGGTTACCTCTGACTCGGAGATGTCGCTTGATTGCATCAGCTCAGAAGCAGTAGGCCTGCTTCCTTTCTTGCGAGGGGCGGCTTTCTTGGCGGCTTTCTTCGCCTTTCTGGCCTTCTTGCCCGCCTCATGGTCATATTTGACCTGCCAGAACTTATCATCAGCCTGAAAAATGCAATGAGGTTTTCTAAAAAAGATTCAGATGAAAGTTATGTACAGATAAGATGTTCAGATCAGCGGCTTACCGCTGGGGCTAGGTTGGTCTTGCAGAAGGGGGCTAGCCCGGTCCTTCCGCAGTCTGCCAGGCTCTTGTTCAAAAGAGCCTTGGTCATATCTTCTGCAACGTCTTCAGGAAGATCGTTGCGGCTGTGTCTCTGAGGGTCATCCTTGCGGCCCGTGTACTCACACATTAAGCCGGGGTGGCGGCTCAATGGGATCACCCGCCACGATATCCAGACCCGGACCAGATCAATTCCATTCAGACCATTGCCCAGGAGAGCCTTGATCTTGTTGATGGTGGGGAGCAGAGGTTGGCGCTCCGCTTGAGTCAGCTTGTCGGACAGTGGGTGAGTCAGCTCCAGACGCGAGGGGCGAAAGCCGGGCAATGGATTCTCGTCAGCCGGCGACGTGTCTTGGCAGTAAAACCACATCAGATTCCAGTCCTTGGGGTGGCTGGGCGGCTCTGCGTAAGGGAAAAGGCAGTCCCTACGCCGCTGGATGGAGATGCCACCTAACTCCAGACTTGGCCCATTGGCGCACTCATTCTGACGGTTCAAGTAAAAAAGCTCTCTGAAGAGCAGCAGACTAGGTTCCTCTCCAAGGTAAACCTCGCAGAAGAGTTGGAGGTTGCAGATGTTGGACACTGAGTTGGGTCCTATGTCTTGAGGCCGCAAGTCGAAGAAGTTTAGAACGTCTCTAAAAAACTTTGAGCCGGGCGGTGCGAAGCCCCGGCTCATGCGATCCGCAAAAATCACTACCTCCCCGTCCTTTGGCTGTGGTCTCTCTTCTGACGGGTCGGGGGCACGGTAGGACATGACGTCCTTCTTGGGCAGATATCCGGACTTAACAAAATCTGCTAGTGTCTCACTGGTGAAATTGGACCTCATTCAGTTGCAAGTGATGGAGGTTTTGGGAGCTTTGGGAGGCATGGTGAAAGTCGGCAGTCTATGACAAAAAAAGGAAAAACGTCCGGATTAATTATAAGCCGGAGGAGATCTACAGTTCAAAGCTAAGGGGGCGGCTTATGAAGGGGACTAATGGTATACACCTAAGTGCAGCGGGTTATTTAAGCCGCAGGGGTGTTCAGAATAATTTGATTGTCTACGGCCTTATCACAGCTAAGCCGGAGGATTCTACGGAGCATGGTTTTCTTTAACCCGAAAGGTTCTATGGCGTGTGGTTTCTTTAAGCCGGAAATATAAACCGCCGTGTTTCAATGGTTGCAATTTTTTACTAAGTGTGGTAAAACAGGTTTCACATTTTGCAGTAACTATTTCGGATCAAAATGGTCGGGCAAAAGAAAAGTATCTAGACCTAGAAACAGAAGCGAGGGAGTTCTTGGGCTCGAACAAAGTTCTTATGCAGTAAAAAGAGAGCTGCTTGCATGTAAAATGGGTGCTAAACAGCCACCGCAATAGTTCTATGCAGGTCTAAGATCAAAAGGAGGCTGTAAAAATCAAATCTACTGAGGCCCGTGAAGAACTACGAAGAATAGAGGGATAACGATGAAACCCTAGTGCGGATCTGCCCCATGGAGTAGCAAGGACTCACTGATGCTGAAGAGGAGTGGAGGTGGCCGCCGTTTGTCTGGACCAAGTCAGGGTGATGCAGCGGCCGAGGTTGACGAAGACCGGGGGCGAGGCGACGGCGGCAGAGTTCGAGCTCGGGTAGAGGAGCAGTGGCACGAGGAGGAAGAAGGGTGGGAGAGAAGCCCGTCGAGCCGGCCTATTTATAAGGGCGAGCTCATATGTGGGCGCGAGAATCAAGGAGACCACGGCGTGGTTATCTCCCCACGAAACGCCTCGATTTTTGGGATGACAGTAAAAGGTAAAGATCCGTTGCGGATCTGGCGGAGTAAAAAACGGGCTTAATGGAAGATGACGTCACGGCGGGTTACCCGGAGTCCAGAGGATGACGTCACGCCGGGTTATGGCCTCCACACAATTGTAAGCCGGCGATTTTCTGTCGACAGGATTGAAGATTGTCATGAGCCGGCTCAAATCAATCTGGGGCCTAATGTTGAGGATACAGACCTTAGGGTCACCCGCCAGGAGAGGCCGGGTTAATCATATGGTCATTGCCAGAAGCCCGGAGCCAAGCTTGAAGACGATGGGCCAGAGATGGGCTTAAGACCCAGATATGGCTTAAGGCCCGTAATTACAATCATTATTATGGTAGAACTTGTAGTGTAAGGCAAGAATAATTGAGAGTCCGAGCCGGACACTCTTATGAGCCGGCCGGGACTCTGGGAGCTGCTGGGCGTCAGCCTCCCTATATAAAGGGACGACCCGGCAGCGGTTTAGGGACAACAATCTCATCGAGAGCCAGGCATAGGAGTTAAGCTCCCTGGTCATCGAAACCCTAATCAATACCACCGCAAACTGGACGTAGGCTTTTACCTTCACCGTAAGGGGCCGAACCAGTATAAACCCTCGTGTTCCTTGTCCCGCTTAACCCCTTCAAGCTTCCTAGTAGCGATGGCTCCACGACTAAGTCCTAGCTCGAGGACATCTGCCGTGACAATTCCACGACAACGGTGCTTACTATTATAGTAACTCTTCTGGCGTAATTGCGCGGCTTTGAGACTATCACGGATGACTTTACACATTTCTTCAGCTTCTGTGATTAAGTCATTGCCAAGAAGTTGGCGTTCACCAGTCTCTGACCAATTGAGAGGAGTACGACACTTTCTGCCATAGAGAATCTTGAATGGGGCCTTGCCCGAACTCCCTTGGAAGCTGTTGTTGTAGGAGAATTCAGCATATGGAAGACAATCTTCCCATTTCATGCCAAAGGAAATGACACAAGCCCTGAGCATATCTTCAAGAATTTGATTGACTCGCTCGACTTGGCCACTAGTTTGAGGATGGAAAGCTGTGCTGAAGCGAATGTTTGTGCCCATGGCCTTGTGGAAGGAGTCCCAGAACTTAGAGGTGAAGATGCTTCCACGATCTGAAGAAATCAATTGTGGAATGCCGTGCAAGGAGACAATTCTGGAGGTGTAAAGCTCTGCCAGCTGAGCTGCTGTGATGGATTCTTTGATTGGAAGGAAATGAGCCACTTTAGAAAGCTTGTCAATGACAACGAAGATAGCATCATTTCCATGCTTGGACTTTGGAAAACCAGTCACGAAGTCCATTTCGATATGATCAAACTTCCATTCTGGGATAGCAAGAGGTTGGAGGAGACCAGCTGGTCGTTGGTGTTCTGCTTTCACTCTTCGGCAGACATCACATTCATTCACGAATTGAGTGATTTCTCGTTTCATTCGAGTCCACCAATACGACTGCTTGAGGTCATGATACATCTTCGTACTTCCAGGATGAATGGAAAGGAGAGAATTGTGCGCCTCGTTCATTATGACTTTCCTTAGATCACCTTTAGGAACCACAATCCGGTCCTCGAAGAATAAAGTGTCTCTGTCATCAATGCGATAGCACTTGTATTTGGAAAGACCCTTGTCGATACCACGTTTCACCTTCTTCACCATGGCATCAAGGAGTTGTGCCTCACGAATTTGATCTTCCAAAGTAGGAGATACTATGAGGTTGGCAAGAAAGCCTTGAGGGACAACTTGGAGATTCAGCTTGCGCAAAGCTTCACAAAGATCCGGTTGGAAAGGCTTGAGAATTAAGCTGTTGCAATAAGCCTTCCTGCTTAAAGCATCTGCAATGACATTTTCTTTGCCTGGAGTATATTTGATACTCGGATTGTACTCTTGAATCATTTCGACCCATCGAGTCTGCCTGAGGTTGAGGTTGGGTGAGTGAAGATGTACTTGAGACTCTTGTGATCGGTGAAAATGTCCACTTGTCTTCCCAACAAGAGATGTCTCCACGTTATTAATGCATGGACAACTGCCGCCAACTCAAGATCGTGAGTGGGGTAGTTCTTCTCGTTGGGCTTCAACTGACGAGAGGTATAGGCCACAACTTTCTTCTCTTGCATTAACACAGCACCGAGACCTTGGAGAGAAGCATCATAGAAAACTTCAAAAGGCTTTGATTCATCAGGAGGAGTCAAGACAGGAGCGGTGACTAGTTTCTCTTTGAGAGTGTTGAAAGCAACGTCACACTCAGGAGACCAGATGTACTTCACATGCTTCTGGAGGAGGTCGGAAAGAGGCTTTGCAATCTTGGAGAAATTCTCAACGAATCTTCGACAATAGCTTGCAAGACCAAGAAAACTGTGGAGCTGCTTGACATTTTGAGGAGGTTCCCAATTCACAATTGCGGACACCTTCTCGGGGTTAACAGCGATGCCCTTGGCAGAGATGATGTGACCAAGGAAAAGAACTTCATCGAGCCAAAACTCACATTTGGAGAACTTCGCATAGAATTGATACTCTCTGAGCTTGTCGAGCACCAATCGCAAATGTTTGGCATGATCCTGCTTATTCTTGGAGAAGACCAAGATATCATCGAGATACACCAGGACGAATTCATTGGTATAGGGGTTGAAGATGAAATTCATCATCCGAGAGAAAACTGGAGGAGCATTGACAAGGCCGAAAGACACGACAGTATATTCATAAGAACCAAAGCTTGTTCTGAAAGCTGTCTTGGGAATATCTTCTTCACGAATGCGAATCTGATGATAACCCATACGAAGGTCAAGCTTCGAGAAAACTTTAGCACCTTTGAGTTGCTCGAATAGCTCATTGATGTTGGGAAGTGGATACTTGTTCTTGATTGTCTTCTTGTTCAATGGACGGTAGTCGACACAAAGTTGGTCCGTGCCATCCTTCTTCTTGACAAAAAGAACACCACAACCCCATGGAGAAGAACTCGGTCTGATCAAACCCAGACGCTCTTGTTCATCGAGCTGTTTCTTCAATTCCTTCAGCTCGTTGGGTCCAAGCTTGTATGGACGCTTGCAAACGGGTTCAGTGCCAGGCTCTAGTTCGATAACGAACTCAACTGGCCGATGAGGAGGCATACCCGGAAGCTCTTCTGGAAAGACATCTTGATACTCACAAACGACTGGAATTAGAGAGATGGCATTCAATTCACCCTTCTCATTGAGAGAGAAAAACCGAATGGTTTCATCACGAGCGGCATAAATAATCACATCCTCAGACGAGTGTGTCAATTGAATTTCCCTGGCAGCACAATCAAGTTGAGCCTTGTGCTTAGAAAGCCAGTCCATCCCAAGAATAAGATCAATATCCGAGTCACCCAGAGCAATTGGAGAAGACTGAAATTTATAGTTTCCCATCTTGATGGAAACATTCGGAACCATAGAGCTTGCATTCATGAATTTACCCGGAGAGACAACTGATAACGGCCTAGGCAAATCTTGATAAACCAACTCATGCTTAAATGCAAATGGTCTTGATATGAAAGAAAGTGATGCACCAGTATCAAAAAGAACTTTTGCAGGAATATCATTAACAGGAAGATTACCCATTATCACATCAGTAGATTCCTCCGCTTGAGCTGCATTCATCATGTTCACCTTTGCAGACTTTGGATTATGCTTGACCACTGCATTGCTGGAAGATCTGACAGGAGGAGGAGGAGGAAGACGCCTTTGGTTGAAGCACTTGTTAGCATAGTGACCTTTCTGCTGACATTTGTTGCAAGTCACCTCTGAGAGTGGACAGTGATAAGGAGCATTGGACTTTGGAGCTTGATTCTGAGACTTGTTCTGATAGCCAGAGTTGGAAGAGTCGGAAGAACCATGGCCACATTTGTTCTTTTGCTGGTAAGGCTGACGAAACGGAGGAGGAGGAGGCAACCAGAACTACTGTTGCTTAGCTGTCACAAGTGAGGAAGAAGAAGACTGAACTGCGTCTCTGACTCTTTTCTTAGAAGCCTCACACTTGAGCTGAGCAGCCTCTTGCTTCAGTGCCATGTTATAGAATTGATCAAACTGAGTAGGCTCAACAAGAACGAGGGCTAACTGCAGATCCTCTTTAAGGCCACCTCTGAAGTGATAGATCATGCTCTTTTCATCAGGAACGTCTTGTTTAGCGAAGCGAGCAAGTTTCTGAAACTGGATGTTGTATTGATACACAGACATGTTGCCTTGCTTGAGATTGCGGAACTCCTCACGCTTGCTCTCAACAACACTTTGAGGAATGTGGTGCGCTTTGAAGTCCCGACAGAAGTTAGTCCAAGTGATCACACGACCTCCTCTAGAATCTTTGTATTGTTGATACCAATCAGCAGCTTGGTCCTTGAGCTGGAAAGAAGCAAACGTGACATAGTCCTTAGGCCTGACATTGCTACATTCAAAATGCTTGTTGATGTCCACGAGCCAATCATCGGCATCCGTGGCCTCGGCACAGTAGCTGAAAGACTTGGGCTGATTTGCGAGAAACTGGTTGAGTGTAGCGAAGTGAAACTGATTGTTGCCTTGACCTTGATTGCCTTGATTGCCTTGCCCTTGAGTACGTTCTTGCAAGAGTTGTAGAATCATTTGAGCATTGGCGTTGGTGGCTGCCATGATAGCTTGCCATGCCTCCGGAGGTGGAGGTGGTGGCGGAGGGTTCGCTTGACTCCCTTCATTGCGATCCGGATTCTGACGCGTTGGCGGAGCCATCCTGAAGAGGGTGACATCCGTTAGCATCTTGATAGACAAAAAGATAAGTAGAATCAACGGATAGAAATTGCAACATATAGTCTTCACAATAAACATTCGAACGAAGATGAACGAATGAATTCCGTAGTAAATCAACACACTTCCATAAGTTGAGAAGCCACTAGAAAAAGATATGGAATCAACATATGAATTCGAAGCAACTCGAATACCACAATACAAAACAAAACAAAGTATTGGCTTTCAAAATAAGCCGGAACAAACATATGATAGAGATTTCGTCTGAAGTTTTCGTGGTGGGGCCCACACGGGCTCAATCGTACAGCACCATCATGTACAAGGCTGTGCACATGACATACGAAGCGTCCCCAAGTCGGCATAGCCATGGACTCTTTAAGACACTACGAGACCACTGTAAAATCAACCGTATACAGGCGGACCACTAGACGTCGAACCCCAATCTCATATCATGCGTCTGTCGGAAAGATAGCCTAAGGCTACTTGAATTCCCACTTATAAACTCCCGAAACTTTCTGGTTATGCAATCTGGTGTAGGGGATACAGGGGACACAAAATATATCACCCAAACTAGCAATCCCTAGATCCAGCTGTATCCATCCGTCAACACATAACCAAGAAAACTCAGGTATTCCAGAACTGCAACGATAAAATTGTGACGACAACACCTCGGAGCTCAACTCCCCGGGACACTGCCACAACCCCTAAATGTCAGGAGGCACCAAGAACAATGTTCTCGTCACAAAACCATCCGAACGATTCCAAGATACCCGCGTGATCCTAAAAAAAAGTTTAGTGAAATTTGAGGAGAGAATAGTCAAAACTTCTACGTCAGGAGACCTCACCAGAGCGATGAAGGGACTGAGGAGTAAAAAGAATCCTACTCTCCGATATATATAATCCTAAGACTCAAAACATTTTTGTTCTAGACTCAACAAGGCCAGCGATTCGATCAAGCAGGGGGCTCCTAAGTCGGGGATGGCTCTGATTACCAACTTGTAACGCCCACGATGCGGCTATATCTCCCACGTGTCGAGGCACGACTTAGAGGCATAACCGCATAGTGGTTTTGTCGCAAGAAGGGTCATCTTCACACAATCCCATGTAATGAACAAGAATGGGATAAAGAGTTGGCTTACAATCGCCACTTCACACAATACATGAATATAATTCATACATCATCCAAAATACAATCATAAAGACCGACTACGGTCAAAATCCAGATGAAAATAAGATAACCCCAAATGCTAGATCCCTGATCGTCCCAACTGGGCTCCACTACTGATCATCAGGAAAAGACACATAGTAACGACCACGTTCCTCGTCGAACTCCCACTTGAGATCGACGCCATCATCTGCACTGGCATCGTCGGCACCTGCAACTGTTTTGGTAGAATCTGTGAGTCACGAGGACTCAGCAATCTCACACCCACGAGATCAAGACTATTTAAGCTTATAGGAAAAGAAGGTGTGGTGAGGTGGAGCTGCAGCGGCAAAAGCATATATGGTGGCTAACTTGCGCAAATGAGAGCGAGAAGAGAAGCAACGGAACGGACGTCATCTAGCAATGACCAAGAAGTGATCCTGAACACTTACTTACGTCATACATAACTCAGACCGTGTTCACTTCCCGGACTCCACCGAGAAGAGACCATCACGGCTACACACGCAGTTGATGTATTTTACTTGGGTCAAGTGACAAGTTCTCTACAACCGGACATTAACAAATCCCATCTGCCTCATAACCGCAGGCACGGCTTTCGAAAGATATTACCCTGCAGGGGTGTCCCAACTTAGCCCATCATAAGCTCTCACGGTCAACGAAGGATAAACCTTCTCCCGGAAAGACCCGATCAGTCTCGGAATCCCGGTTTACAAGACATTTCGACAATGGTAAAACAAAACCAGCAAAGCCCCCGAATGTGCCGACAAATCCCGATAGGAGCTGCACATATCTCGTTCTCAGGGCACAACGGATGAGCCAGACGTCGGGTTGGCATAGACCCTGGTTGCCCAGGGGGCGCCGGACATCGCTCGGTTTGGGCCAGCACTCGAAGGAGCATTGGTCCGGGGGTTTAAAATAAAGATGACCCTCGGGCTTGCGAAAACCCGGGGGAAAAGGCTTAGGTGGAAAATGGTAAAACCAAGGTTGGGCCTTGCTGGAGGAGTTTTATTCAAGGCGAACTGTCAAGGGGGTCCCATAAATCACCCGACTGCGTAAGGAATGCAAACTCAAGGAACATAATCCCGGTATATCAGTAACTAGGGCGGCAAGAGTGGAACAAAACACCTGGCATAAGGCCGAGCCTTCCACCCTTTACCAAAATATATAGATGCATTAATTAAATAAGAGATATTGTGTTATCCCAACATATCCATGTTCCGACATGGAACAAACTTCAACTTCACCTGCAATTAGCAACGCTATAAGAGGGGCTGAGCAAAAGCGGTACTTAGCCAAACAACGGTTTGCTAGGAAAGGATGGTTAGAGGCTGACATGGCAATATGGGAGGCATGATATAGCATGTGATAGGTAGCGGAGCATGGCAATAGAGCGAACAACTAGCAAAGCAAAGATAGAAGTGATTTCGAGGGATGGTCGTCTTGCCTGCAAGGTTCTCAGAGTTGTCGAAAGCTTGATCCTCGTAAGCGTACTCAACAGGTTCCTCGTTCATGAACTCGTCTCCCGGCTCTACCCAAGACAAGAACACAAGCAAACGGAACCACAATCAATCACGAGAAATGCACAAGCAACATGATGCAAAACATGTATGATATGCGAGATGTGATATGCGATGCATATGCGTGCTCCGGAAGGAAAATGATGAACATGGCAGTAACTTGGCAAACCAAGCATGCCACTGGAAAGATGAGATGATTTCGGTCGAAATCGATATAAAGATCACCGGAATTGGATGCACGGTTTGCAAATGGCAAGCAAAACAAGAATGACGCGAATCTGCGATAAACAGCATGATAGCACATAAAATGCAACAAGCAACAGTGCTACAACACTCCAACATAGCAACAAAGCATATGGAAGTAATGTACAGGAGATGCTTGACAAAAGATGAACGCTGAGCTACGGCTAGATCACAACATATCAAGCTCAAACAAGCATGGCAACAGTGCAAAAGATAACAGGTTCACAGACTTAGTGAAAAACTGGACATGCCAGAAAACAGCATCAGGTAGCAATGTTCAGAGCACGAAATCAACATGCTACAGGAACTTAACATAGCAAAACAAGGCATGGCAGTGTTGTACTAAATGCATATGACAAAAATCCCTTACTGACCATAAGCCAAAAAGGAACAGAAGATATGATGGCAAGCATGTAAACATAGCAAGTTTCGTTATCAGGTTACAGACTTAGCAGAAAACAGAGCATGGAAGAAATAATAATATGCAGGCCTCTTTGTGAGCTTGATGCACTCACCACAGACCAATGCATGACAAAACTAGCATACCTACAGAAAGATGGCATGTTTATAAAGCTAACCATGGCAAGAACACAAGCAAAGCATGTATGGATCAACTACAGTAAGCTTGGCAAAATTGCATATCATGTTAAGAATCTGCCAGAAATATTTTATAGCAAAAGTAGGGCAAGATTGAGTCATGCTATGGCACTCCATAACTGCAAGCAATTGCACTCCATAACTATAGCTACAAAACATCCTTACTGAACATCTCCAAAATATGCATGGATCTCTCTGTAGCATCAAGTTTACATGGCAACAAAATAACAGCAGACGAGAACTTAGAGAAATCACTAAGTCCCTGAAATCAGAAACATTACGGAGCCTACTTTGCATGCTTGTGCTACTCTCCACAGAGATCACAAAAATACATGACATACACCCTTCGAAATATGGCATGGCATACTTCAAAATACATGTAGCGCTCATGCTCATAAGATGCACAGATTAAATGATACAAAAATGACAAATCTCCAAGTTCTGCTAAGAACCAGAAGATAACAGCAACTAGCCCTCTTCCAACAGAGATTTGGGCATTAAGATGACCTCTAAGGAGCATGGTGCAATTGAACAAAATTAAGAGCATCACGAAACGAACAATTTGACATATTACACGCACGAATCGGAGCTACATGCAAGGAGTTATGCACTATTGAACAGAGGCATATGCTCGGGGGAAAAGTCAACCGTACGGGCTCCGGATCTGGATCGAGCCTGGCGAGCTCGTGCTCGCCCTCGTCGGCGGCGATGGAGGGAAGGCGAGGCGGCGGCCAGAGGAGAGGAGGAGGGAGGCCGGAGGGGCGCGCTCGGCGGAGAGGAGGCCGGTCGCGGGCGGGCGGTGGCGCGGCGCCGGCGGGGAGGCGGTCGGCGGTGGCGAGCCGCGGCGGGGCCGGCTGGCGGCGGGGCGGCGCGGCGCCGGCGCGGAGGCGGAGGTCGGGCGGCTCGGGACCCGTGCGGGGGCGCGGCGACGGCGTGGGCCAGGAGGGCCGCGGGCGGGCCGGCGGGCCTCGGCGGCGGCGGCGTACGGAAACGTGACACGTGGCGGCGGCGCGGAGGTGGACGCGTCCGGCTCCCCCCGGACGTGTCCGGCGGCGGAGAGGGACGAGGGTTAGGGTTGGACTGTGTCGTGGAATTGTCACGGCAGATGTCCTCGAGCTAGGACTTAGTCGTGGAGCCATCGCAACTAGGAAGCTTGAAGGGGTTAAGTGGGACAAGGAACACGAGGGTTATACTGGTTCGGCCCCTTACGGTGAAGGTAAAAGCCTACGTCCAGTTTGAGGTGGTATTGATTAGGGTTTCGATGACCAGGGAGCTTAACTGCTTTGCCTGGCTCTCGACGAGATCTTTCTTCTCCCCAAACCGCTGCCGGGTCGTCCCTTTATATGGGGAGGCTGACGCCCAGCAGCTTTCAGAGTCCCGGCCGGCTCATAAGAGTGTCCGGCTCGGACTGTCAACTATTCTTGCCTTACACTACAAATTCTACCATAATAATGATTGTAACTACGGGCTTTAAGCCATATCCGGGTCTTAAGCCCATCTCTGGCCCATCGTCTTCAAGCTTGGCTCCGGGTTTCTGGCGACGACCATATGAGTAACCCGGCCCCTCCTGGCGGGTGACTCTAAGGTCTATATCCTCAACATTAGGCCCCAGATTGATTTGAGCCGGCTCATGTCAATCTTTAATTCTTTCGACAGAAAACCTCCGGCTTACCATTGTGTGAGAGCCATAACCCGGCGTGACGTCATCCTTTGGACTCCGGGTAATCCGCTGTGACGTCATCTTCCATTAAGCCCGTTTTTACTCCGCCAGATCCGCAACGGATCTTTACCTTTATTGTCATCCCGAAAATCGAGGCGTTTCGTGGGGAGATAACCACGCCGCGGTCTCCTTGATTCTCGCGCCCACTTATGAGCTCGCCCTTATAAATAGACTGGCCCGACAGGCCTTCGGCCACGCTTCTTCCTCCTCGCGCCACTGTTCCTCTGCTCGAGCTTGAACTCCGCTGCCGCGCCCCCGGTCTTCATCAACCTTGCCCGCTGCATCACCCTGACTCGGTCCAGACAAACGGCGGCCATCTCCGCATCTCTTCAGCACCAGTAAGTCCTCGATACTCCATTGGGCAGATCCACATTAGGGTTCCGTAGTTCATCCTCCGTTCTTCGTAGCTCGTTGCGACCCTTGGTAGATTTGGTTTTTAGTGCCCTTTTTTGATCTTAGCTCTGTATAGGATCACTGCGGTAGATGTTTAAGACCCATTTCACATGCAAATAGCCCTCTTTTTACTGCATAAGAGCCTTGTTCGAGCTCAAGAACTTCCTCGCGTCTGTTTCTAGGTCTAGAAACTTTTCTTTTGCCCGACCATTTTGATCCAAAATATTTACTGCAATGCGTGAAACCTGTTTTACCACACTTAGTAAAAAACTGCAATCATTGAATCACCGCGGTTTACATTTCCGGCTCATCTGTGATAAGGCCATAGACAATTTGAGTTACCCTCAGGCACACCAGCGGCTTAGATAACCTGATGCACTTAGACATATATCATTAGTCCCCTCCATAAGCCGCCATATTAAACCTTAACTTGTAAGTCTCCTCCGGCTCATTATTAAACCGGACATTTTTCCCTGTATCATAGGCTTCCAACAGTCACCATGCCTCCCAAAGCTCCTAAAGCCTCAATCACTTGCAACTGGATGAGGTCCAACGTCACCAATGAGACCCTAGCAGATTTTGTCAAGTCTGGATATCTGCCCAAGAAGGACGTCATGTCCTACCTTGCCCCTGACCCGTCAGAAGAGAGACCACAGTCAAAGGACGGGGAGGTAGTGATTTTTGCGGATCATATGAGCCGGGGCTTCGCACCGCCCGGCTCAAAGTTTTTCAGAGACGTTCTGAATTTCTTCGATCTGCGGCCTCAGGACATAGGACCCATCTCAGTGTCCAATATCTGCAATTTCCAAGTGTTCTGCGAGGTTTACCTTGGGGAAGAACCCAGTCTGCTGCTCTTCAGAGAGCTTTTCTATTTAAACCGTCAGAATGAGTGTGCCAACGGGCCAAGTCTGGAGCTAGGCGGCATCAACATCCAGCGGCGGAGGGACTGCCTTTTCCCTTACGCAGAGCCGCCCAGTCACCCCAAGGACTGGAATCTGACGTGGTTTTACTGCCAAGACACGTCGCCGGCTGATGAGAGTCCGTTGCCCGGCTTTCGCCCCTCGCGTCTGGAGCCGACTCACCCACTGTCAGACAAGCTGACTCAAGCGGAGCGCCAACCTCTGCTCCCCACTATCACCAAGATCAAGGCTCTCCTGGGCAATGGTCTGAATGGAATCGATCTGGTCCGGGTCTGGATCTCGTGGCGGGTGATCCCATTGAGCCGCCGCCCCGGCTTAATGTGTGAGTACACAGGCCGAAAGGATGACCCTCAGAGACACAGCCGCAACGATCTTCCTAAAGACGTTGCAGAAGATATGACCAAGGCTCTTTTGAACGAGAGCCTGGCAGACTGCGGAAGGACCGGGCTAGCCCCCTTCTGCAAGACCAACCCAGCCCCAGCGGTAAGCCGCTGATCTGAACATCTTATCTGTACATAACTTTCATCTGAATCGTTTTAAGAAAACCTCATTGCATTTTTCAGGTTGATGATAAGTTCTGGCGGGTCAAATATGACCATGAGGCGGCCAAGAAGGCCAGAAAGGCGAAGAAAGCCGCCAAGAAAGCCGCCCCTCGCAAGAAAGGAAGCAGGCCTACTGCTTCAGAGCTGATGCAATTAAGCGACAGCTCCGAGTCAGAGGTAACCCCTGAGCCTTTAAGTCCTTGCTGTATTTGTTGTTTGTTGCTGTCCGCCTTATCAATACTTGTTCATTGACAGGATGACACCGGCGCAAGTAACCCGGTGGTTGAAGAGGTACTGTCACTTTCCTCCGACTCGGAGCCCTTGCCAAAGCTGAAAGTCCGAAGGGTAACCCGGAAAGTAAGCTTTTCACATCCTTTAGCTTATCAAGACCCTCAATTTATTTTGAAGCGACAGGTTCATGAAAGCCGGTGGCACACCCGGACCGACAAAAGCACCGACCTCTCCTCCGGGTTACCTGACGCATCGAGGAAACGCCGGACCGAGGTGATCTCAAAATTGTACCCTTTTCATCCTTTGGCAGGTGTTATACGTCAACCGCTCAACTCTTCTGACTCAAATTATCAGGAAACTTCCCCCTCTTCCGGCGACTCTATGCAGTCAAGCCTGCCGGCTTTCAAGACCGTGCCCGGGTAATGATAACCATCTCATGTTATACTTTTGTCTTCACTTACCTATTATGCTTAATCATTTTGTCCTTTCAGTGCCCAGGCCAAGATCACCAAGAGTGCGAAGAAGTCCAAGCCGGTCGATGAGCCGGACTTGCCTTAGCCAGAGGCAGCCGCTCAAGAGCCGCCAGCTGCCTCTGCACCTGAGGCCGCAGCCCCAACCACCAAGACAACTACAGAAGCTGCTGTTAACCCGGAGGCCTCCAGCTCGGCTCCCCCAGCTGATGACCCAGACGTGGTAATCACCCGGACGGAGTTCGTTGAGCCGGGGAGACCTACCGTGCTGGCCAGGTGCTCCGCCAAAGGAGAGCTGCAAGAGTCGCGCCAGGTTAACCTGGACCTCACCGACTACTCCAACTTGAACATTGGAGAGATCGTCTCCAGCTTCGTCAGCCAAGTGCACAAGAGCCGGGACGCAGAGATTGCTATGGTGACCCAGATCCAGCAGAAATCTGAGGTAATATTCTTCTGTCCTCTTACTTACTGCTTAGTTACCTGTACCATGCTAGCCCCCAAGTCGACGACTTATGATTGAGTATGTTGTAGACTTAGGTTCCGGCTTACTCCATTTGAACCGGCAATGTGTAGATAGAAACGTTCAATATGCATTAGCCCCCAAGTGCCAAGTGTCTTTGCTTGGAAAACGCTTGGGACTTTAAATTTGTAGAGTAATTGTTCCTGCCATAACCCGGAAATTTATACAGGCTGCTGGCAAGAAGCTTGAGGCTGACCTTGCTGATCTCAAGAACCGGCTGAAGATGCAAGAGATGGAGACCAGGAAGGCAAACGCCAAGATTGTGTCCAGCATCACCGCGCAAGAGAAGCTGAAGACGGAGTTCGACACTGAGCGGAAGGCGTGGGCCGAAGAAAAGGCCGCATTGGTGAACTGGGCTGAACAGGCGGAGAAGGCTCTCTCCGAGAAGACCGCCGAGCTCTCCGGCCTAAAGCACCAAGTGTCCCAGATGGTGGCCGCAATCTTCCGTAAGTTGTCTCACCGGCTTTCATCAAGTTTAGAATGTTGATATCTCATAATTTCATCCTTGTCGGCGGCTTATCTGACTCTGTTAAACAGGTCCCAGAAGTGCCAACCTGAATCAGAGTGTGGTGACCAAGCTGAAGGCCGTATACACCCTGGTGGAGCAACTCTACACCGAGTCACAACGTGCCTTGGCTGTGGTGGCCCTCTCCAACGAGGTGCCGACTCACCTGGCGGAAGTCCTTCGCCGGCTCGCCGTTCTGCCTCAACGGATCCAAGAGCTGCAACGGGCCTCTGCAAGAGCCGGAGCGATCGCTGCGCTGAGCCGGGCCAAGGCGTTCTTGCCAGAGTTAAACCAGGCGGACATCGCCCTCGGCTACCCAAGTCTGAAGGAAGACGGCACCGCCTTTGATCAGAAGGACTTCGCAGCTTGCATGAAGGCCGTACGCCCGGTGGCCACTCTTATTGGAAACGATACCGATCTGACCAAGTATCAGCCGGGCTACGACGCAGAAAATCAGAGGATCCCTACTCCGTGCTATGAAGCCCTCAACTTGATCCCGCCGGCTCGTCAGCACACTTTCGCCCCGGAGATTGACTCGGCCGGGTTAATTGACGAGGAAGCCCAATTCGAAGGTCTCAGCGGCATCGACTGGAAGTCATCAACTTTCCGGGTCTTGGGATCAGCCGGAGGAGAAGAGAGGAATGAGCCAGAAACTTCAACTCAGCAAGCGTTGTAACTCAGCTGGCGGCTTATCAATCAATGCCTCACCCTTTTGGACTCAATGAGTATTTGTAATAGAGTAGGACCAATACTTTTATCCTTGCCGTGCCATCGTGCACGCCTTGAATGTTAAAGTCTGATGAAGTTGTCTCCTTTATGTTTCTCCGGGTCAAAATCAATCTTTTGTTTTCCATAATCTCAAAATAGCTGCCTTTAACTATCCTGCATAGAAGGGCAAATCACAAGTCTCGAGGCGGCTTACCGCCCTGAGGATCATAAGTTTTAGATATATAACCCGGAATATGAATCAAAAAGGACTGATCTCCAATTATATCCTTAATGCAGCCGTAATATCATACTTAGCGGCCTGCAAGCATACTTCTGGTTTAGATAACCCGGGTAATAAGGTTGGCACCTCAATTCCGGTTTACCTGTCTTAATAACACCCATTGTGTCCAACTATCACTGGAAATCAAAGTTTAAACCGGCCAAGTGAGACCCGGCCGTACACACTTTGAAATGATCAGAAGAACCCTACAATGAAACAGAAGAACTTAGGGGCTTCCGGTTCGAATACGACCAGAGACCCGGCCCAAAGGGGTTATGCTAAGATTCGAATACGATCATATAGCCCCCAGTGGGTGTGGCGATGCCAATCAAGAGGGTATCGACAGCTATGTTCTCTTTGGTTCGAATACGACCCATGTTTGAACAGGAAGCCCCCAAGTGATTTTAAGAATTGTTTAACGACGCTCATTCGAATACGATCCACGTCGGTTCGCAAAGGGGTGAAACCATGATTCAAATATGATCAAGGAAAACTCCCCAATGAGCTCGGCACTTTGCCAATCAAATGGGTACCGACAGCTATGTTCTCTTTGGTTCGAATACGACCCATGTTTGAACAGGAAGCCCCCAAGTGACCTTATTGCTTACGGCTAGATTCGAATACGATCATAAGCCTGATCCTCCTTCAAGTCATCATGTAATCTTGTAATGAAAACAACACGTGCATATTTGGAGGAGAAAAAAGGACAGAGGTCCTGCTTTATTGCTTATCATAATATATACATGGCAGAGAGAAATATGTACATCACAAGAGCTGGTGGCTCAAGTGTAGTAAGGCCGAAGCTGAGCTATGTTCCACGGCCGACGGGTCTCTTCCTCCGACTTACGTGAATCTTTATGCTCCCGAATGTCAATGAGGTAATATGACCCGTTGTGCGAGTTCTTGCTGACCACAAAGGGTCCTTCCCAAGGCGGGGAGAGCTTGTGCGCATCTGTTTGATCCTGGATGAGCCGGAGCACGAGATCGCCTTCCTGGAAGACCCGAGTTTTAACCCGGCAACTATGATAACGGCGCAGGTCTTGTTGGTAAATCGCGGAGCGAGCTGCGGCCACATCACGTTGTTCGTCCAACAAGTCAAGAGCATCTTGGCGCGCATGTTCATTGTCCGCCTCGACATAAGCCGCCACTCGAGGTGAGTCATGACGGATGTCACTGGGGAGGACGGCCTCTGCTCCATAAACCATGAAGAAAGGTGTGAAGCCTGTAGACCTGTTAGGAGTAGTGTTGATGCTCCATAACACGGAGGGCAACTCCTCCACCCAACAACCCGGCGTCCGTTGCAAAGGGACCAAAAGCCGGGGCTTGATGCCCTTCAGAATCTCCTGATTAGCTCTCTCAGCTTGACCATTGGATTGAGGATGAGCAACTGAGGAGACATCAAGTCGGATATGCTCTCGTTGACAAAACTCTTCCATGACGCCTTTGGATAGATTGGTGCCATTGTCAGTTATAATGCTGTGCGGAAAACCAAAGCGGAGAATCACCTTTTTCATAAATTGAACCGCCGTGGCTACATCGCACTTGCTAACTGGCTCAGCTTCCACCCACTTTGTGAATTTGTCAACTGCCACCCAGAGGTGGGTCTTCTTATCCTTGGACCTTTTAAAAGGCCCAACCATATCAAGCCCCCAGACCGCAAAGGGCCAAGTGATTGGGATCATCCTCAGCTCCTGAGCCAGCACATGAGCCCGTTGTGAGAACCTCTGGCAACCATCACATTTACTGACCAAGTCCTCCGCATCAGCATGAGCCGTCAGCCAATAAAAACCATGGCGAAAAGCCTTGGCTACAAGAGACTTTGAACCGGCGTGATGGCCACAATCCCCTTCATGAATCTCATGCAAGATCTCTTGACCTTCCTCAGGGGAGACACAACGCTGAAACGCCCCTGTAACACTGCGATGATGCAACTCGCCATCGATAACAATCATTGACTTAGCCCGCCGGGTTATTTGTCTGGCCAAAGTTTCATCCTCAGGCAACTCACCCCGGGTCATGTAAGCCAAATAGGGCATTGTCCAGTCCGGTATGATGTGGAGAGCCGCCACCAGTCGTGCCTCCGGGTCAGGGATAGCCAAGTCTTCCTCCGTAGGCAGCTTAACAGAAGGATTATACATGACATCCAGGAAAGTATTAGGTGGCACCGGATTTCGCTGAGAGCCTAGCCGGCTTAACGCATCAGCCGCCTCGTTCTTCCTGCGATCAATGTGCTCTACTTGGTAACCCTGAAAGTGCCCAGCAATGGCGTGAACTTCACGGCAATAAGCCGCCATGAGAGGGTCCTTAGAGTCCCACTTGCCTGATACTTGTTGAGCCACCAAGTCTGAGTCACCGAAACACCTTACCCGGCTCAAGCTCATCTCCTTAGCCATCCGAAGACTGTGGAGCAAGGCCTCGTACTCAGCCGCATTGTTAGTGCAAGGAAACATCAACCGTAACACATAATGGAACTTGTCACCTTTAGGGGAAGCCAATACAACTCCAGCCCCCGAGCCCTCCAACTGTTTGGACCCATCGAAGTGAATAGTCCAATATGTGTTATCCGGCTTTTGCTCGGGCACTTGTGACTCTGTCCAATCATTGATGAAATCCACCAAGGCCTGAGATTTAACAGCAGTGCGTGGCACATGTTTGAGACCGTGAGGTCCCAGCTCTATAGCCCACTTAGCCACTCTCCCTGTGGCCTCTCTGTTTTGAATGATGTCACCAAGAGGGGCAGAACTGACCACAGTGATGGGATGACCCTGGAAATAATGCTTAAGTTTCCGGCTCGCCATGAACACACCGTAAACAAGCTTCTGCCAATGCGGGTACCGCTGTTTGGACTCGATGAGCACTTCGCTGACATAATAAACTGGCCGCTGAACCGGACACTCCTTACCCTCTTCCTTGCGCTCCACCACCATAGCCACACTGACAGCCCGTGTGTTTGCCGCCACATATAATAATAAGGGCTCCTTATCAACCGGAGCAACAAGGACGGGAGGCTCTGCCAGTTGCTTCTTCAACTCCTCAAAGGCAGTATTAGCTGCATCATTCCAGACAAAGTTATCAGTTTTCTTCATCAACTGATATAATGGCATGGCCTTCTCTCCCAAACGGCTTATGAACCGGCTTAAAGTAGCGATGCGACCCGCCAAGCGCTGAACGTCATTTATATACGCCGGTTTAGCCAGGGAGGTGATGGCCTTGATCTTCTCCGGGTTAGCTTCAATGCCTCTGTCAGAAACCAAAAAACCCAAGAGTTTGCCTGCAGGAACACAAAAAACACACTTGGCCGGGTTAAGCATCATCTTGTAGACCCGGAGGTTATCAAAGGTCTCCCTTAAATCATCTATCAGGGTTTCCTCCTTTATGGATTTAACCACAATATCGTCCACATAAGCATGAACATTGCGCCCAATCTGGTTATGAAGACAGTTTTGTACACAACGCTGATAAGTCGCCTGTGCACACTTGAGTCCAAAAGGCATAGACACATAGCAGAAGGCTCCAAAGGGAGTGATGAACGCCGTCTTCTCCTGGTCCTTAACTGCCATTTTAATCTGATGATATCCAGAATAAGCGTCTAAGAAACTTAAGCGCGCACAACCCACCGTAGCATCAATAATTTGATCAATACGGCGGAGGGCAAAAGGATCAGCCGGACACGCCTTGTTTAAGTCCGTGTAGTCCACACACATCCGCCAAGTGCCGTTCTTCTTGAGTACGAGCACCGGGTTAGCTAACCATTCCGGGTGAAAGACTTCAACAATAAACCCGGCCGCCAAGAGCCGGGCCACCTCTTCACCAATAGCTTTCCGCCTTTCTTCATTAAACCGCCGAAGGAATTTCCTGACCGGCTTAAATTTCGGATCAACATTGAGAGTGTGCTCAGCGAGTTCTCTAGGTACACCTGGCATGTCTGAAGGTTTCCATGCGAAAATGTCCCTATTCTCACGGATGAACTCGATGAGCGCGCTTTCCTATTTCGGATCCAGATTGGCACTGATACTAAACTGTTGAGATGAATCTCCTGGAACAAAATCAACAAGCTTAGTTTCATCAGCCGACTTAAATTTCATCGCCGGCTCATTCTCCGTAGTTGGCTTTTTTAGAGAGGTCATATCTGTTGGGTCAACATTATCTTTGTAAAACTTCAACTCCTCTGTTGCACAAACAGATTCTGCATAAGCCGCCTTCCTCACACTCCAGAGCCACTTTCCGGCTGCCGTGAACCGTAATGGTCCCATTGTGACCCGGCATCTTGAGCTGTAAGTACACATAACACGGCCGTGCCATGAACTTGGCGTAAGCCGGCCGTCCAAATATAGCATGGTACGGGCTTCTTATCTTGACCACCTCAAAGGTCAATTTCTCCACCCTGTAGTTGTTCTCATCTCCAAAGGCCACTTCCAATTCAATCTTGGCGACTGGATAAGCCGACTTACCAGGTACCACACCGTGGAAAATAGTGTTGGACTTGCTGAGGACTTTATCAATCAACCCCATACGACGGAAAGTCTCATAATAGAGGATGTTGATGCTACTGCCTCCGTCCATGAGCACCTTAGTGAACTTATATCCTCCCACCTGAGGAGCCAACACTAGGGCCAAGTGACCCGGATTATCCACCCGGGGAGGGTGATCCTCCCTACTCCACACTATAGGCTGTTCAGACCACCGCAAGTAGCGTGGAACCGCCGGCTCAACGGCATTGATTGTCCTCTTATGTAGCTTCTGATCTCGTTTACACAGACTGGTGGTAAACACATGATACTATCCCCCGCTAAGCTGCTTTGGATTGGTCTGATAACCCCCCTGCTGCTGATGATGACCCTGGCCAGACTGTTGATTAAAGCCCCCTTGACCGTTCTGAGGATTAGAATTTGAGCCGCTGCCCGGGCCATGAAAACCGCCGGCGCCTGAGCCGCCGCCCGGGCCATTGTAGCTCTTAAAGGCCTTCATGATTGCACAATCCTTCCATAGATGAGTCGCTGGCTTCTCTCTAGAGCCATGCCTTGGACAAGGCTCATTCAACAGTTGCTCCAACGTCAGGCCTGACCCGCCGCCTCGGGGAGGGGGCCTCCCCTTGCGTCGCTGGTTATTACCTTGTGAGCTGGCGTTGGCTACAAACTCTAGGCTGCCATCGGCCTTGCGCTTGCCTCCTCCTACCATTGCCATTCTTCTTTCCCTTCCCTGCCCTTTCATCATCTGAAGGGGGATCCTTGGTACCATCAGAATCGGCGTACTTGACAAGAGCCGCCATTAGTGTACCCATATCATTGCAGTCGCGCTTAAGCCGCCCGAGTTTCATCTTTAGGGGCACGAAACGACAATTATGTTCCAGCATTAAGACTGCAGAGCCGGCATCCATCTTATCTGACGAATGTATGATCTCCTTGACCCGGCGAACCCAATGCGTCGTGGATTCACCCTCCTGGTGCTTACAGTTAGTCAAATCCACAATTGACATAGACTGCCTGCAGGTATCCTTCAAGTTTTGGATGAACCGGGCTTTCAGCTCAGCCCAAGACCCGATGGAGTTCAGTGGTAGCCCTTTCAACCAAGTGCGGGCAGTCCCATCCAACATCATGGTGAAGTACTTGGCCATTGCCGCCTCACTGACCTCAAGTAGTTCCATGGCCATCTCGTAACTCTCGATCCAGGCTGCGGGTTGTTAGTCAGCCGTGTAGTTGGGCACCTTCCTAGGGCCTTTGAAGTCCTTGGGTAGACGTTCATTGCGGATAGCTGGCACCAAGCAAGGGACACCCCCAGTCCTGGTAGGGATACCCACATCGACGGACGTCGTCGGATAAGCCGGGGGAGTCTGGTAGGCCGTCAACTGAGGCACCTGCTCCGCCTCTTGCCGCGCTCTGTCTTGGTCTGCTGCGTGAAAGGCTTCGTTATGAGCCGGGCCATGGCCAGGGGGCGGGTCATGGCGTCGGACGTTACTTGAGCCGGTCGCTGAGACCATGTGCCGGCTCTAACTCGGGCTCCGGCCTGGACGAGGGGTCGAGTGGATCCTGTCCCGGCTGTAGGAGTACGCCTCTTGCTGTGCCAGTGCTGTCTGAAGGAGTTCCCTGACCCGGCGGGTTTCAATAGCCGTCGGAGAGTCGCCGTCGACCGGGAGAGCCGCCAGCCATGCTGCCGCATCGACCATGTTCTCCAGCGGGTTGTTATAATGACCTGGTGGTATCGGCACGTACTGAGGCGGGGCAGGGGGGCATCTGGGGAGGCCCCATTACTTGTGGCTGAATAGGGGTCCCCGACCCGGGCACTATGACCCCTGGCGGGTTACTAGACCCTGCACCTGGCGTGTTGAAGAGGTTGCGTGGATCGTAAACCGGAGGGAGTCGAGATTGGGCCTTTTGATGCCTCCTTCTCAGGACCTCATTGGACGCGTTTTGATCCATCGTGAGCCGGAAGGACTGCGCTTGAATCAACTGGGTTTGGGCATCGAGAGCCGCCCGCTCCGCAGCCATCCTGATCCCTTCCGCTGCCAGCTCCTCCTTAGCCTTCACTAGATCCAATTTTAACTATGCCACCTCCGCATCATGCTGAGCTTGATCCGCCGGGTCAAGCGTGGCGGTTAACAGGGCCGTCATCTTGTCCGTGAGATCCATTAGCACCTGAGCCGGCGAGGGCACCGGGTTTCCCGCTCCAGCAGCAGGGTTCTGAACAGGCTGTGCACCGGCCATAAAGACCCCAACCTGACTTGGCGGCTCAAACGGGTCCGGAACACTGTCACCGTCGGAATAACCTATGAGCCGGCCATCTTGAAGTTGATACAACGAGTTTGACTCATCGGTGGACGACTCGCCGTCAGAGCCGGCGGGCGTCTCATCACCAGACCCAGATCGATCAGAGATCCCTCGATGGACGCATCCCACAAAAGCATGCCTTACGGCAGGCCGGGCCCGGGCGGGTCGTGCACGCTGAGCCGTCTCGATGAGATCGGCGCAGAGATCCGGCCCAGGGCCCGGCTCACCAATCTTGCCGATGAAACCGTGAATTCGGCCAAAGGGGACCCGGAACACGTACTCAATTGAGCCGGCGTCGGGGCCCCAGTTTGCATCGTCGATGTAGAGCTTGCCACGACGACTCTTGGTCATCCGGCCGACAGCGTATCCCTTGAGCCCTTCGAAGCTGCCCTTCAAGAACTCAAATCCACCGTGCGCTAGCCCCACGGTGGGCGCCAACTATCGTGGAATTGTCACGGCAGATGTCCTCGAGCTAGGACTTAGTCGTGGAGCCATCGCAACTAGGAAGCTTGAAGGGGTTAAGTGGGACAAGGAACACGAGGGTTATACTGGTTCTGCCCCTTACGGTGAAGGTAAAAGCCTACGTCCAGTTTGAGGTGGTATTGATTAGGGTTTCGATGACCAGGGAGCTTAACTGCTTTGCCTGGCTCTCGACGAGATCTTTCTTCTCCCTAAACCGCTGCCGGGTCGTCCCTTTATATGGGGAGGCTGACGCCCAACAGCTTTCAGAGTCCCGGCCGGCTCATCAGAGTGTCCGGCTCGGACTCTCAACTATTCTTGCCTTACACTACAAGTTCTACCATAATAATGATTGTAACTACGGGCTTTAAGCCATATCCGGGTCTTAAGCCCATCTCTGGCCCATCGTCTTCAAGCTTGGCTCCGGGCTTCTGGCAACGACCATATGAGTAACCCGGCCCCTCCTGGCAGGTGACTCTAAGGTCTATATCCTCAACAGACTGCGTTCGTTTTTCGGGAGGGCCACATATTTATAGGTAGAGGGAGCTAGGAGAGTCCAAATGAGGTGCGGTTTTCGCCCACACGATCGTGATCGAACGACCTAGAGCATGGAGATGACTTGGAGGGGTTTTGGGATGGTTTAGAGGGGGTTTTTGCTGGACACTCAAATGGACATTGCGGATGCCCGGTTAACCGTTGGAGTACCAAACGACCTCCAAATGGAACGAAACTTGACCGGTGGTCTCCGGGTGGTATAATAAAGGCCACTTGACAAGCCTCGGTCCATTCCGAGAAAGTTTGACACCCGCACATGAAAGAAAACAAGAGGGGTGCACCGAAGGAGATAGGAGCGCCGGATTGCAAAACGGACAACGGGGAAAATGCTCGGATGCATGAGACGAACAGGTATGCAAATGCAATGCGCATGATGACATGATATGAAAATGCAAGACATGACAAAAAGCAAAACGAAAGACAAAACCCGACCACGGAGGAAATAACATAGCACATAGCCGAAAATGGCAAGAGTCTGAGTTACAAATATGGCAAGTTACATCCGGGGTGTTACAACACTCCACCACTACGAGAGGATCTCGTCCCGAGATCTAGGACTGAAAGAACTCCGGATATTCGGAACGGAGATGGTCCTCGCGTTCCCAGGTGGCTTCCCGATCGGAATGGTGCGACCACTTCACTTTCAGGAATTTGATTGACTTGTTGCGAGTCTTGCGCTCAGTTTCTTCAAGAATAGCCACGGGGTGCTCATGATAAGACAAATCTTCTTGGAGGTCAATCTCTTCAAAGTTGATAGTGCGCTCAGGCGTCTTGAAGCACTTGCGGAGCTGTGACACGTGGAACACATCGTGCACGTTCGCGAAGTTGGAAGGAAGCTCAAGTTGATAGGCGAGGTCGCCTCTTTTGCCAATGATCTTGAAAGGACCCACGTATCTAGGGGCAAGCTTACCTTTGATACCGAAACGACGAGTGCCTTTCATTGGAGAGATGCGTAGGTAGACATGGTCTCCGATCTCGAAAGCCAAATCACGGTTGTTGAGGATATAGACCTTAGAGTCACCCGCCAGGAGAGGCCGGGTTACTCATATGGTCATTGCCAGAAGCCCGGAGCCAAGCTTGAAGACGATGGGCCAGAGATGGGCTTAAGACCCGGATATGGCTTAAGGCCCGTAATTACAATCATTATTATAGTAGAACTTGTAGTGTAAGGCAAGAATAATTGAGAGTCCGAGCCGGACACTCTTATGAGCCGGCCGGGACTCTGGGAGCTGCTGGGCGTCAGCCTCCCTATACAAAGGGACGACCCGGCAGCGGTTTAGGGACAACAATCTCATCGAGAGCCAGGCATAGGAGTTAAGCTCCCTGGTCATCGAAACCCTAATCAATACCACCGCAAACTGGACGTAGGCTTTTACCTTCATCGTAAGGGGCCGAACCAGTATAAACCCTCGTGTTCCTTGTCCCGCTTAACCCCTTCAAGCTTCCTAGTAGCGATGGCTCCACGACGAAGTCCTAGCTCGAGGACATCTGCCGTGACAATTCCAGGACAGTTGGCGCCCACCGTGGGGCCAGCGCACGGTGGATTTGAGTTCTTGAAGGGCAGCTTCGAAGGGCTCAAGGGATACGCTGTGGGCCAGATGACCAAGAGTCGTCGCGGCAAGCTCTACATCGACGATACAAACTGGGGCCCCGACGCAGGCTCAATTGAGCACGGATACCGGGTCCCCTTCGGCGGAATTCACGTGTTCATCGGCAAGATTGGTGAGCCGGACCCTGAGCCGGATCTCTGCGCCGATCTCATCGAGACGGCTCAGCGTGCACGACCCGCCCAGGCCCGGCCTACCGTAAGGCATGCTTTTGTGGGATGCATCCATGGAGGGCTCTCAGATCGATCTGGGTCTGGTGGTGAGACGGCCGCCGGCTCTGACGGCGAGTCGTCCACCGACGAGTCAAACTCGTTGTATCAACTTCAAGATGGCCGGATCATGGGTTATTCCGACGGTGACAGTATTCCGGACCCGTTTGAGCCGCCAAGTCAGGTTGGGGTCTTTATGGCCGGTGCACAGCCTGTTCAGAACCCTGCTGCTGGAGCGGGAAACCCGGTGCCCTCGCCGGCTCAGGTGCTAATGGATCTCACGGACAAGATGACGGCCCTGTTAACCGCCACGCTTGACCCGGCGGATCAAGCTCAGCATGATGCGGAGGTGGCATAGTTAAAATTGGATCTAGTGAAGGCTAAGGAGGAGCTGGCAGCGGAAGGGATCAGGATGGCTGCGGAGCGGGCGGCTCTCGATGCCCAAACCCAGTTGATTCAAGCGCAGTCCTTCCGGCTCACGATGGATCAAAACGCGGCCAATGAGGTCCTGAGAAGGAGGCATCAAAAGGCCCAATCTCGACTCCCTCCGGTTTACGATCCACGCAACCTCTTCAACACGCCAGGTGCAGGGTCTAGTAACCCTCCAGGGGTCATAGTGCCCGGGTCGGGGACCCCTATTCAGCCACAAGTAATGGGGCCTCCCCAGATGCCCCCCTGCCCCGCCTCAGTACGTGCCGATACCACCAGGTCATTATAACAACCCGCTGGAGAACATGGTCGATGCGGCAGCACGGCTGGCGGCTCTCCCGGTCGACGGCGACTCTCCGACGGCTATTGAAACCCGCCGGGTCAGGGAACTCCTTCAGACAGCACTGGCACAGCAAGAGGCGTACTCCTACAGCCGGGACAGGATCCACTCGACCCCTCGTCCAGGCCGGAGCCCGAGTTAGAGCCGGCACATGGTCTCAGCGACCGGCTCAAGTAACGTCCGACGCCATGACCCGCCCCCTGGCCATGGCCCGGCTCATAACGAAGCCTTTCACGCAGCAGACCAAGACAGAGCGCGGCAAGAGGCGGAGCAGGTGCCTCAGTTGACGGCCTACCAGACTCCCCCGGCTTATCCGACGACGTCCGTCGATGTGGGTATCCCTACCAGGACTGGGGGTGTCCCTTGCTTGGTGCCAGCTATCCGCAATGAACGTCTACCCAAGGACTTCAAAGGCCCTAGGAAGGTGCCCAACTACACGGCTGACTAACAACCCGCAGCCTGGATCGAGAGTTACGAGATGGCCATGGAACTACTTGAGGTCAGTGAGGCGGCAATGGCCAACTACTTCACCATGATGTTGGATGGGACTGCCCGCACTTGGTTGAAAGGGCTACCACTGAACTCCATCGGGTCTTGGGCTGAGCTGAAAGCCCGGTTCATCCAAAACTTGAAGGATACCTGCAGGCAGTCTATGTCAATTGTGGATTTGACTAACTGTAAGCACCAGGAGGGTGAATCCACGACGCATTGGGTTCGCCGGGTCAAGGAGATCATACATTCGTCAGATAAGATGGATGCCGGCTCTGCAGTCTTAATGTTGGAACAGAATTGTCGTTTCGTGCCCCTAAAGATGAAACTCGGGCGGCTTAAGCGCGACTGCAATGATATGGGTACACTAATGGCGGCTCTTGTCAAGTACGCCGATTCTGATGGTACCAAGGATCCCCCTTCAGATGATGAAAGGGCAGGGAAGGGAAAGAAGAATGGCAATGGCAAGGGTCCTCAGCATAACCCGGGGAACCAAGGAGGAGGCAAGCGCAAGGCCGATGGCAGCCTAGAGTTTGTAGCCAACGCCAGCTCACAAGGTAATAACCAGCGACGCAAGGGGAGGCCCCCTCCCCGAGGCGGCGGGTCAGGCCCGACGCTGGAGCAACTGCTGAATGAGCCTTGTCCAAGGCATGGCTCTAGAGAGAAGCCATCGACTCATCTATGGAAGGATTGTGCAATCATGAAGGCCTTTAAGAATTACAATGGCCCGGGCGGCGGCTCAGGCGCCGGCGGCTTTCATGGCCCGGGCGGCGGCTCAAATTCTGGTCCTCCGAGCGGTCAAGGGGTCTTTAGTCAACAGTCTGGTCAGGGTCATCAACAGCAGCAGGGGGGTTATCAGACCAATCCAAAGAAGCTTAGTGGTGGACAATATCATGTGTTTACCACCAGTCTGTGTAAGCGAGATCAGAAACTTCATAAGAGGGCTGTGAATGCTGTTGAGCCGGCAGTTCCACGCTACTTGCGGTGGTCTGAGCAGCCTATAGTGTGGAGTAGGGAAGATCACCCTCCACGGGTAGATAATCCGGGTCACTTGGCCCTAGTGGTGGCTCCTCAGGTGGGAGGATATAAGTTCACTAAGGTGCTAATGGATGGAGGCAGCAGCATCAACATCCTCTATTATGAGACTTTTCGTCGTATGGGGTTGATTGATAAAAACCTCAGCCAGTCCAACACTATTTTCCATGGTGTGGTACCTGGTAAGTCGGCTTATCCAGTCGGCAAGATTGAATTGGAAGTGGCCTTTGGAGATGAGAACAACTACAGGGTGGAGAAATTGACCTTTGAGGTGGTCAAGATAAGAAGCCCATACCATGCTATATTTGGACGGCCGGCTTACGCCAAGTTCATGGCACGGCCGTGTTATGTATACTTACAGCTCAAGATGCCGGGTCACAATGGGACCATTACAGTTCACGGCAGCCAGAAACTGGCCCTGGAATGTGAGGAAGGTGATGTAGCCTATGCAGAATCTGTTTGTGCAACAGAGGAATTGAAGTTTTACAAAGATAATGTTGACCCAACAGATATGACCTCTCTGAAAAAGCCAACTACGGAGAATGAGCCGGCGATGAAATTTAAGTCGGCTGATGAAACTAAGCTTGTTGATTTTGTTCCAGGAGATTCATCTCAACAGTTTAGTATCAGTGCCAATCTGGATCCGAAATAGGAAAGCGCGCTCATCGAGTTCATCTGTGAGAATAGGGACATCTTCGCATGGAAACCTTCGGACATGCCGGGTGTACCTAGAGAACTCGCTGAGCACACTCTCAATGTTGATCCGAAATTTAAGCCGGTCAGGCAGTTCCTTCGGCGGTTTAATGAAGAGAGGCGGAAAGCTATTGGTGAAGAGGTGGCCCGGCTCTTGGCGGCCGGGTTTATTGTTGAAGTCTTTCACCCAGAGTGGTTAGCTAACCCGGTGCTCGTACTCAAGAAGAACGACACTTGGCGGATGTGTGTGGACTACACGGACTTGAACAAAGCGTGTCCGGCTGATCCTTTCGCCCTTCCCCGTATTGATCAAATTATTGATGCTACGGCCGGTTGTGCGCGTTTAAGTTTCCTGGACGCTTACTCCAGATATCATCAGATTAAAATGGCGGTTAAAGACCAGGAGAAGACGGCGTACATCACTCCCTTTGGAGCCTTCTGCTATGTGTCCATGCCTTTTGGACTCAAGTGCGCACAGGCGACTTATCAGCGTTGTGTGCAGAACTGTCTTCATAAACAGATTGGGCGCAATGTTCATGCTTATGTGGATGATATTGTGGTTAAATCCATAAAGGAGGAAACCCTGATACATGATTTGAGAGAAACCTTCGATAATCTCCGGGTCTACAAGATGATGCTTAACCCGGCCAAGTGTGTCTTTGGTGTTCCTGCAGGCAAACTCTTGGGTTTTTTGGTTTCTGACAGAGGCATTGAAGCTAACCCAGAGAAGATCAAGGCCATCACCTCCCTGGCTAAGCCGGCGTGTATATATGACGTTCAGCGCTTGGCGGGTCGCATCGCTACATTAAGCCGGTTTATAAGCCGTCTGGGTGAGAAGGCCATGCCATTATATCAGTTGATGAAAAAGACTGATAACTTTGCCTGGAATGATGCAGCTAATACTGCCTTCGAGGATTTGAAGAAGCAGTTGGCAGAGCCTCCGGTCCTTGCTGCTCCGGTTGATAAGGAGCCCTTATTATTATATGTAGCGGCGAACACACGAGCCGTCAGTGTGGCTATTGTGGTGGAGCGCAAGGAGGAGGGTAAGGAGCATCCGGTTCAGCGGCCGGTTTATTATGTCAGCGAGGTGCTCATTGAGTCCCAGCAGCGATACCCGCATTGGCAGAAGCTTGTGTATGGTGTGTTCATGGCGAGCCGGAAACTTAAGCATTATTTTTAGGGTCATCCCACCACTATCGTCAGTTCTGCCCCTCTTGGTGATATCATTCAAAACAGAGAGGCCAAAGGGAGAATTGCTAAGTGGGCTATAGAACTTGGACCTCATGGTCTCAAATACGTGCCACGCACTGCTGTTAAATCTCAGGCCTTGGTGGATTTCATCAATGATTGGACAGAGTCACAAGTGCCCGAGCAAAAGCCGGATAACACATATTGGACTATTCACTTCGATGGGTCCAGGCAGTTGGAGGGCTCGGGGGCTGGAGTTGTATTGGCTTCCCCTAAAGGTGACAAGTTCCATTATGTGTTACGGTTGATGTTTCCTTGCACTAACAATGCGGCTGAGTACGAGGCCTTGCTCCACGGTCTTCGGATGGCTAAAGAGATGATCTTGAGCCGGGTAAGGTGTTTCGGTGACTCAGACTTGGTGGCTCAACAAGTATCAGGCAAGTGGGATTCTAAGGACCCTCTCATGGCGGCTTATCGCCGCGAGGTTGATGCCATTGCTGGGCACTTTCAGGGTTACCAAGTGGAACACATCGATCGCAGGAAGAACGAGGCGGCGGATGCTTTAAGCCGGCTGGGCTCTCAGCGAAAACCGGTGCCGCCTAACACTTTCCTGGACGTCCTGTATATCCCTTCTGTTAAGTTGCCTACAGAGGAAGATTTGGCTGTCCCTGACCCGGAAGCACGACTGGTGGCGGCTCTCCATATCATACCAGACTGGACAATGTCGTATCTGGCTTACATGACCCGGGGCGAGTTGCCTGAGGATGAAACTTTGGCCAGGCAAATAACCCGGCGGGCTAAGTCAATGATCATTATCGATGGCGAGTTGCATCATCGCAGTGTTATAGGGGCGTTTCAGCGTTGTGTCTCCCCTGAGGAAGGTCAAGAAATCTTGCGTGAGATCCATGAAGGGGATTGTGGACATCACGCCGACTCAAAGTCTCTTGTGGCCAAGGCTTTTCGCCATGGTTTTAATTTGCTGACGTCTCATGCTGATGCGGAGGACTTGGTCAGCAAATGTGATGGTTGCCAGAGGTTCTCACGACGGGCTCATGTGCCGGCTCAGGAGCTGAGGATGATCCCAATCACTTGGCCCTTTGCGGTCTGGGGGCTTGATATGGTTGGGCCTTTTAAAAGGTCCAAGGATAAGAAGACCCACCTCTTGGTGGCAGTTGACAAATTCACAAAGTGGGTGGAAGCTGAGCCAGTTAGCAAGTGCGATGCAGCCACGGCGGTTCAATTTACGAAAAAAGTGATTTTCCGTTTTGGCTTTCCGCACAGCATTATAACTGACAATGGCACCAATCTATCCAAGGGCGTCAAGGAAGAATTTTGTCAACGAGAGCATATCCGACTTGATGTTTCCTCAGTTGCTCATCCTCAATCCAATGGCCAAGCTGAGAGAGCTAATCAGGAGATTCTGAAGGGTATCAAGCCCCGGCTTTTGGTCCCTTTGCAACGGACGCCGGGTTGTTGGGTGGAGGAGCTGCCCTCCGTGTTATGGAGCATCAACACTACTCCTAACAGGTCTACAGGCTTCACGCCTTTCTTCATGGTTTATGGGGCAGAGGCCGTCCTCCCGAGTGACATCCGTCATGACTCACCTCGAGTGGCGGCTTATGTCGAGGCGGACAATGAACAGGCGCGCCAAGATGCTCTTGACTTGTTGGACGAACAGCGTGATGTGGCCGCAGCTCGCTCCGCGATTTACCAACAAGACCTGCGCCGTTATCATAGTCGCCGGGTTAAAACTCGGGTCTTCCAGGAAGGCGATCTCGTGCTCCGGCTCATCCAGGATCAAACAGATGCGCACAAGCTCTCCCCGCCTTGGGAAGGACCCTTTGTGGTCAGCAAGAACTTGCACAATGGGTCATATTACCTCATTGACATCCGGGAGCATAAGGATTCACGTAAGTCGGAGGAAGAGACCCGTCGGCCGTGGAACATAGCTCAGCTTCGGCCTTACTACACTTGAGCCACCAGCTCTCGTGGTGTATATATTTCTCTCAGCCATGTATATATTATGATAAGCAATAAAGCAGGACATCTGTCCCCTTTTTTTCCTCCAAATATGCACGTGTTGTTTTCATTGCAAGATTACATGATGACTTAAAGGAGGATCCGGCTTATGATCGTACTCGAATCTAGCCGTAAGCAATAAGGTCACTTGGGGGCTTCCTGTTCAAACATGGGTCGTATTCGAACCAAAGAGAACATAGCTGTCGATACCCAGTTGATTGGCAAAGTGCCGAGCTCATTGGGAGTTTTCCTTGATCATATTTGAATCATGGTTTCACCCCTTTGGGAACCGACGTGGATAGTATTCGAATCAGCGTCGTTAAACAATTCTTAAAATCACATGGGGGCTTCCTGTTCAAACATGGGTCGTATTCGAACCAAAGAGAACATAGTTGTTGATACCCTCTTGATTGGCATCGCCACACCCACTGGGGGCTATATGATCGTATTCGAATCTTAGCATAACCCCTCTGGGCCGGGTCTCTGGTCGTAATCGAATTGGAAGCCCCTAAGTTCTTCTACTTTATAGTCAGTTTTTGTCTGATTATTTCAACGTGTGTACGGCCGGGTCTCACTTTGCCGGCTCTGGCTTACAGTAGTAGCTGAACACAATGGGTGTTATTAAGACAGGTAAACCGGACTTGCGGTACCAACCTTACCACCCGGGTTAACTGAGCCGGAAGTATGCTTGCAGGCCGCTAAGTATGTTCTTACGGCTGTATTAAGGATATAATTGGAGCTCAGTCCTTTTTTCATATTCCGGGTTATATATCTAGAACTTATGATTCTCAGGGCGGTAAGCCGCCTCGAGACTTGTGATTTGCCCTTCTATGCAGGATAATTAAAAGCAGCTCTTTTGAGGTTAAGGAAAACAAAGGATTGATTATGACCCGGTGAAACATCAAAGAGACAACTTCAGAAGACTTCAGCATTCAATACGTGCATGATGGCACGGCAGAGATAAACTGTTACACCTACTCTATTACAAAACTCATTGCGTCCAAAAGGGTGGAGCATTGTTTGGTAAACCGGCTGCGGAAGTTAAGATGCTTGCTGGGTGGAAGTCTCCGGCTCATCTCTTCCTTCTCCTCCGGCTGATCCCAAGACCCGGAAGGTTGATGACTTCCAGTCGATGCCGCTGAGAGCTTCGAACTGGGCTTCCTCGTCAATTAACCCGGCCGGGTCAATCTCCGGGGCGAAAGTGTGCTGACGAGCCGGCGGGATCAAATTGAGGGCTTCATAGCGCGGAGTAGGACTCCTCTGATTTTCTGCGTCGTAGCCCGGCTGGTACTTGGTCAGATCGGTATCGTTGCCAATAAGAGTGGCCACCGGGCGTACGGCCTTCACGCAAGTTGCAAAGTCCTTCTGATCAAAGGCGGTGCCGTCTTCCTTCAGACATGGGTATCCGAGGGCGATGTCCGCCGGGTCTAACTCTGGCAAGAACGCCTTAGCCCGGCTCAGCGCAGCGATCGCTCTGGCTCTTGCAGAGGCCCGTCGCAGTTCTTGGATCCGTTGAGGAAGAACGGTGAGCCGGCGAAGGACTTCCGCCTGGTGAGTCGGCACCTCGTTGGAGAGGGCCACCACAGCTAAGGCACGTTGTGACCCGGTGTAGAGTTGCTCCACCAGGGTGTATACGGCCTTCAGCTTGGTCACCACACTCTGATTCAGGTTGGCACTTCTGTGACTTGTTTAAAAGAGTCAGATAAGCCGCCGACAAGGATGAACTATGAGATATTAAATTTTTAAACTTGATGAAAGCCGGTGAGACGACTTACCGAAGATCGCGGCCACTATCTGGGACACTTGGCGCTTTAGGCCGGAGAGCTCGGCGGTCTTCTCAGAGAGAGCCTTCTCCGCCTGTTCAGCCCGGGTCACCAATGCGGCCTTTTCTTTGGCCCACGCCTTCCGCTCAGCGTCGAACTCCGTCTTCAGCTTCTCTTGCGCGGCGATACTGGACACGAACTTGGCGTTTGCCTTCCGGGTCTCCATTTCTTGCATCTTCAGCCGGCCCTTGAGATCGGCAAGATCAGCCTCAAGCTTCTTGCCGGCAGCCTGTATAAACTTCCGGGTTATGGCATGAACAATTACTCTACAAATTTAAAGTCCCAAGCATTTTCCAAGCAAAGACACTTGGCACTTGGGGGCTAATGCATATCGAACGTTTCTATTTACACCTTGCCGGTTCAAATGGAGTAAGCCGGAACCTAAGTCTACAACATATTCAATCATAAGTCATCGACTTGGGGGCTAGCATGGTACAAGTAACTAGGCAGTAAGTAAGAAGACAGAAGAGTATTACCTCAGATTTCTGCTGGATCTGGGTCACCATAGCAATCTCTACATCCCGGCTCTTGTGCACTTGGCTGACGAAGCCGGAGACGATCTCTCCAATGTTTAAGTTGGAGTAGTCGGTGAGGTCCAGGTTAACCCGGTGCGACTCTAGCAGCTCCCCTTTGGCGGAACACTTGGCCAGCACGGTAGGTCTCCCCGGCTCAACGAACTCCGTCCGGGTGATTACCACGTCCGGGTCATCAGCTGGGGGAGCCGAGCTGGAGGCCTACGGGTTAACAGCAGCTTCTGTAGTTATCTTGGTGGTTTGGGCTGCGGCCTCAGGTGCAGAGGCAGCTGGCGGCTCTTGAGCGGCTGCCTCTAGCTCAGTCAAGTCCGGCTCATCGACCGGCTTGGACTTCTTCGCCCTCTTGGTGATCTTGGCCTGGGCACTGAAAGGACAAAAAGATTAAGCACAATAGGGTAAGTGAAGACAAAGACCAGAACAAATATAAGAGGGTTATCATTACCCGGGCACGGTCTTGAAAGCCGGCAGGCTTGACTGCATAGAGTCGCCGGAAGAGGGGAAAGTTTCCTGATAATTTGAGTCAGAAGAGTTGAGTGGTTGACGTATAACACCTGCCAAAGGATGAAAAGGGTACAATTTTAAGATCACCTCGGTCCGGCGTTTCCTCGATGCGTCAGGTAACCCGGAGGAGAGGGCGGTGCTTTTGTCGGTCCGGGTGTGCCGCCGGCTTTCATGAACCTGTCGCTTCAAAATAAATTGAGGATCTTGATAAGCTAAAGGATGTGAAAAGCTTACTTTCCGGGTTACCCTTCAGACTTTCAGCTTTGGCAAGGGCTCCGAGTCGGAGGAAAGTGACATTACCTCTTCAACCATCGGGTTACTTGCGCCGGTGTCATCCTGTCAATGAACAAGTATTGATAAGGCGGATAGCAGCAAACAACAAATATAGCAAGGACTTAAAAGCTCAAGGGTTACCTCTGACTCGGAGATGTCGCTTGATTGCATCAGCTCAGAAGCAGTAGGCCTGCTTCCTTTCTTGCGAGGGGCGGCTTTCTTGGCGGCTTTCTTCGCCTTTCTGGCCTTCTTGCCCGCCTCATGGTCATATTTGACCTGCCAGAACTTATCATCAGCCTGAAAAATGCAATGAGGTTTTCTAAAAAAGATTCAGATGAAAGTTATGTACAGATAAGATGTTCAGATCAGCGGCTTACCGCTGGGGCTAGGTTGGTCTTGCAGAAGGGGGCTAGCCCGGTCCTTCCGCAGTCTGCCAGGCTCTTGTTCAAAAGAGCCTTGGTCATATCTTCTGCAACGTCTTCAGGAAGATCGTTGCGGCTGTGTCTCTGAGGGTCATCCTTGCGGCCCGTGTACTCACACATTAAGCCGGGGTGGCGGCTCAATGGGATCACCCGCCACGATATCCAGACCCGGACCAGATCAATTCCATTCAGACCATTGCCCAGGAGAGCCTTGATCTTGTTGATGGTGGGGAGCAGAGGTTGGCGCTCCGCTTGAGTCAGCTTGTCGGACAGTGGGTGAGTCAGCTCCAGACGCGAGGGGCGAAAGCCGGGCAATGGATTCTCGTCAGCCGGCGACGTGTCTTGGCAGTAAAACCACATCAGATTCCAGTCCTTGGGGTGGCTGGGCGGCTCTGCGTAAGGGAAAAGGCAGTCCCTACGCCGCTGGATGGAGATGCCACCTAACTCCAGACTTGGCCCATTGGCGCACTCATTCTGACGGTTCAAGTAAAAAAGCTCTCTAAAGAGCAGCAGACTAGGTTCCTCTCCAAGGTAAACCTCGCAGAAGAGTTGGAGGTTGCAGATGTTGGACACTGAGTTGGGTCCTATGTCTTGAGGCCGCAAGTCGAAGAAGTTTAGAACGTCTCTAAAAAACTTTGAGCCGGGCGGTGCGAAGCCCCGGCTCATGCGATCCGCAAAAATCACTACCTCCCCGTCCTTTGGCTGTGGTCTCTCTTCTGACGGGTCGGGGGCACGGTAGGACATGACGTCCTTCTTGGGCAGATATCCGGACTTAACAAAATCTGCTAGTGTCTCACTGGTGACATTGGACCTCATTCAGTTGCAAGTGATGGAGGTTTTGGGAGCTTTGGGAGGCATGGTGAAAGTCGGCAGTCTATGACAAAAAAAGGAAAAACGTCCGGATTAATTATAAGCCGGAGGAGATCTACAGTTCAAAGCTAAGGGGGCGGCTTATGAAGGGGACTAATGGTATACACCTAAGTGCAGCGGGTTATTTAAGCCGCAGGGGTGTTCAGAATAATTTGATTGTCTACGGCCTTATCACAGCTAAGCCGGAGGATTCTACGGAGCATGGTTTTCTTTAACCCGAAAGGTTCTATGGCGTGTGGTTTCTTTAAGCCGGAAATATAAACCGCCGTGTTTCAATGGTTGCAATTTTTTACTAAGTGTGGTAAAACAGGTTTCACATTTTGCAGTAACTATTTCGGATCAAAATGGTCGGGCAAAAGAAAAGTATCTAGACCTAGAAACAGAAGCGAGGGAGTTCTTGGGCTCGAACAAAGTTCTTATGCAGTAAAAAGAGAGCTGCTTGCATGTAAAATGGGTGCTAAACAGCCACCGCAATAGTTCTATGCAGGTCTAAGATCAAAAGGAGGCTGTAAAAATCAAATCTACTGAGGCCCGTGAAGAACTACGAAGAATAGAGGGATAACGATGAAACCCTAGTGCGGATCTGCCCCATGGAGTAGCAAGGACTCACTGATGCTGAAGAGGAGTGGAGGTGGCCGCCGTTTGTCTGGACCAAGTCAGGGTGATGCAGCGGCCGAGGTTGACGAAGACCGGGGGCGAGGCGACGGCGGCAGAGTTCGAGCTCGGGTAGAGGAGCAGTGGCACGAGGAGGAAGAAGGGTGGGAGAGAAGCCCGTCGGGCCGGCCTATTTATAAGGGCGAGCTCATATGTGGGCGCGAGAATCAAGGAGACCACGGCGTGGTTATCTCCCCACGAAACGCCTCGATTTTTGGGATGACAGTAAAAGGTAAAGATCCGTTGCGGATCTGGCGGAGTAAAAAACGGGCTCAATGGAAGATGACGTCACGGCGGGTTACCCGGAGTCCAGAGGATGACGTCACGCCGGGTTATGGCCTCCACACAATTGTAAGCCGGCGATTTTCTGTCGACAGGATTGAAGATTGACATGAGCCGGCTCAAATCAATCTGGGGCCTAATGTTGAGGATATAGACCTTAGGGTCACCCGCCAGGAGAGGCCGGGTTAATCATATGGTCATTGCCAGAAGCCCGGAGCCAAGCTTGAAGACGATGGGCCAGAGATGGGCTTAAGACCCAGATATGGCTTAAGGCCCGTAATTACAATCATTATTATGGTAGAACTTGTAGTGTAAGGCAAGAATAATTGAGAGTCCGAGCCGGACACTCTTATGAGCCGGCCGGGACTCTGGGAGCTGCTGGGCGTCAGCCTCCCTATATAAAGGGACGACCCGGCAGCGGTTTAGGGACAACAATCTCATCGAGAGCCAGGCATAGGAGTTAAGCTCCCTGGTCATCGAAACCCTAATCAATACCACCGCAAACTGGACGTAGGCTTTTACCTTCACCGTAAGGGGCCGAACCAGTATAAACCCTCGTGTTCCTTGTCCCGCTTAACCCCTTCAAGCTTCCTAGTAGCGATGGCTCCACGACTAAGTCCTAGCTCGAGGACATCTGCCGTGACAATTCCACGACAACGGTGCTTACTATTATAGTAACTCTTCTGGCGTAATTGCGCGGCTTTGAGACTATCACGGATGACTTTACACATTTCTTCAGCTTCTGTGATTAAGTCATTGCCAAGAAGTTGGCGTTCACCAGTCTCTGACCAATTGAGAGGAGTACGACACTTTCTGCCATAGAGAATCTTGAATGGGGCCTTGCCCGAACTCCCTTGGAAGCTGTTGTTGTAGGAGAATTCACCATATGGAAGACAATCTTCCCATTTCATGCCAAAGGAAATGACACAAGCCCTGAGCATATCTTCAAGAATTTGATTGACTCGCTCGACTTGGCCACTAGTTTGAGGATGGAAAGCTGTGCTGAAGCGAATGTTTGTGCCCATGGCCTTGTGGAAGGAGTCCCAGAACTTAGAGGTGAAGATGCTTCCACGATCTGAAGAAATCAATTGTGGAATGCCGTGCAAGGAGACAATTCTGGAGGTGTAAAGCTCTGCCAGCTGAGCTGCTGTGATGGATTCTTTGATTGGAAGGAAATGAGCCACTTTAGAAAGCTTGTCAATGACAACGAAGATAGCATCATTTCCATGCTTGGACTTTGGAAAACCAGTCACGAAGTCCATTTCGATATGATCAAACTTCCATTCTGGGATAGCAAGAGGTTGGAGGAGACCAGCTGGTCGTTGGTGTTCTGCTTTCACTCTTCGGCAGACATCACATTCATTCACGAATTGAGTGATTTCTCGTTTCATTCGAGTCCACCAATACGACTGCTTGAGGTCATGATACATCTTCGTACTTCCAGGATGAATGGAAAGGAGAGAATTGTGCGCCTCGTTCATTATGACTTTCCTTAGATCACCTTTAGGAACCACAATCCGGTCCTCGAAGAATAAAGTGTCTCTGTCATCAATGCGATAGCACTTGTATTTGGAAAGACCCTTGTCGATACCACGTTTCACCTTCTTCACCATGGCATCAAGGAGTTGTGCCTCACGAATTTGATCTTCCAAAGTAGGAGATACTATGAGGTTGGCAAGAAAGCCTTGAGGGACAACTTGGAGATTCAGCTTGCGGAAAGCTTCACAAAGATCCGGTTGGAAAGGCTTGAGAATTAACCTGTTGCAATAAGCCTTCCTGCTTAAAGCATCTGCAATGACATTTTCTTTGCCTGGAGTATATTTGATACTCGGATTGTACTCTTGAATCTTTTCGACCCATCGAGTCTGCCTGAGGTTGAGGTTGGGTGAGTGAAGATGTACTTGAGACTCTTGTGATCGGTGAAAATGTCCACTTGTCTTCCCAACAAGAGATGTCTCCACGTTATTAATGCATGGACAACTGCCGCCAACTCAAGATCGTGAGTGGGGTAGTTCTTCTCGTTGGGCTTCAACTGACGAGAGGTATAGGCCACAACTTTCTTCTCTTGCATTAACACAGCACCGAGACCTTGGAGAGAAGCATCATAGAAAACTTCAAAAGGCTTTGATTCATCAGGAGGAGTCAAGACAGGAGCGGTGACTAGTTTCTCTTTGAGATTGTTGAAAGCAACGTCACACTCAGGAGACCAGATGTACTTCACATGCTTCTGGAGGAGGTCGGAAAGAGGCTTTGCAATCTTGGAGAAATTCTCAACGAATCTTCGACAATAGCTTGCAAGACCAAGAAAACTGCGGAGCTGCTTGACATTTTGAGGAGGTTCCCAATTCACAATTGCGGACACCTTCTCGGGGTTAACAGCGATGCCCTTGGCAGAGATGATGTGACCAAGGAAAAGAACTTCATCGAGCCAAAACTCACATTTGGAGAACTTCGCATAGAATTGATACTCTCTGAGCTTGTCGAGCACCAATCGCAAATGTTTGGCATGATCCTGCTTATTCTTGGAGAAGACCAAGATATCATCGAGATACACCAGGACGAATTCATTGGTATAGGGGTTGAAGATGAAATTCATCATCCGAGAGAAAACTGGAGGAGCATTGACAAGGCCGAAAGACACGACAGTATATTCATAAGAACCAAAGCTTGTTCTGAAAGCTGTCTTGGGAATATCTTCTTCACGAATGCGAATCTGATGATAACCCATACAAAGGTCAAGCTTCGAGAAAACTTTAGCACCTTTGAGTTGCTCGAATAGCTCATTGATGTTGGGAAGTGGATACTTGTTCTTGATTGTCTTCTTGTTCAATGGACGGTAGTCGACACAAAGTTGGTCCGTGCCATCCTTCTTCTTGACAAAAAGAACACCACAACCCCATGGAGAAGAACTCGGTCTGATCAAACCCAGACGCTCTTGTTCATCGAGCTGTTTCTTCAATTCCTTCAGCTCGTTGGGTCCAAGCTTGTATGGACGCTTGCAAACGGGTTCAGTGCCAGGCTCTAGTTCGATAACGAACTCAACTGGCCGATGAGGAGGCATACCCGGAAGCTCTTCTGGAAAGACATCTTGATACTCACAAACGACTGGAATTAGAGAGATGGCATTCAATTCACCCTTCTCATTGAGAGAGAAAAACCGAATGGTTTCATCACGAGCGGCATAAATAATCACATCCTCAGACGAGTGTGTCAATTGAATTTCCCTGGCAGCACAATCAAGTTGAGCCTTGTGCTTAGAAAGCCAGTCCATCCCGAGAATAAGATCAATATCCGAGTCACCCAGAGCAATTGGAGAAGACTGAAATTTATAGTTTCCCATCTTGATGGAAACATTCGGAACCATAGAGCTTGCATTCATGAATTTACCCGGAGAGACAACTGATAACGGCCTAGGCAAATCTTGATAAACCAACTCATGCTTAAATGCAAATGGTCTTGATATGAAAGAAAGTGATGCACCAGTATCAAAAAGAACTTTTGCAGGAATATCATTAACAGGAAGATTACCCATTATCACATCAGTAGATTCCTCTGCTTGAGCTGCATTCATCATGTTCACCTTTGCAGACTTTGGATTATGCTTGACCACTGCATTGCTGGAAGATCTGACAGGAGGAGGAGGAAGACGCCTTTGGTTGAAGCACTTGTTAGCATAGTGACCTTTCTGCTGACATTTGTTGCAAGTCACCTCTGAGAGTGGACAGTGATAAGGAGCATTGGACTTTGGAGCTTGATTCTGAGACTTGTTCTGATAGCCAGAGTTGGAAGAGTCGGAAGAACCATGGCCACATTTGTTCTTTTGCTGGTAAGGCTGACGAAACGGAGGAGGAGGAGGCAACCAAACTTCTGTTGCTTAGCTGTCACAAGTGAGGAAGAAGAAGACTGAACTGCGTCTCTGACTCTTTTCTTAGAAGCCTCACACTTGAGCTGAGCAGCCTCTTGCTTCAGTGCCATGTTATAGAATTGATCAAACTGAGTAGGCTCAACAAGAACGAGGGCTAACTGCAGATCCTCTTTAAGGCCACCTCTGAAGTGATAGATCATGCTCTTTTCATCAGGAACGTCTTGTTTAGCGAAGCGAGCAAGTTTCTGAAACTGGATGTTGTATTGATACACAGACATGTTGCCTTGCTTGAGATTGCGGAACTCCTCACGCTTGCTCTCAACAACACTTTGAGGAATGTGGTGCGCTTTGAAGTCCCGACAGAAGTTAGTCCAAGTGATCACACGACCTCCTCTAGAATCTTTGTATTGTTGATACCAATCAGCAGCTTGGTCCTTGAGCTGGAAAGAAGCAAACTCGACATAGTCCTCAGGCCTGACATTGCTACTTTCAAAATGCTTGTTGATGTCCACGAGCCAATCATCGGCATCCGTGGCCTCGGCACAGTAGCTGAAAGACTTGGGCTGATTTGCGAGAAACTGGTTGAGTGTAGCGAAGTGAAACTGATTGTTGCCTTGACTTTGATTGCCTTGATTGCCTTGCCCTTGAGTACGTTCTTGCAAGAGTTGTAGAATCATTTGAGCATTGGCGTTTGTGGCTGCCATGATAGCTTGCCATGCCTCCGGAGGTGGAGGTGGTGGCGGAGGGTTCGCTTGACTCCCTTGATTGCGATCCGGATTCTGACGCGTTGGCGGAGCCATCCTGAAGAGGGTGACATCGAATCAACGGATAGAAATTGCAACATATAGTCTTCACAATAAACATTCGAACGAAGATGAACGAATTTATTCCGTAGTAAATCAACACACTTCCATAAGTTGAGAAGCCACTAGAAAAAGATATGGAATCAACATATGAATTCGAAGCAACTCGAATACCACAATACAAAACAAAACAAAGTATTGGCTTGCAAAATAAGCCGGAACAAACATATGATAGAGATTTCGTCCGAAGTTTTCGTGGTGGGGCCCACACGGGCTCAATCGTACAGCACCATCATGTACAAGGCTGTGCACATGACATACGAAGCGTCCCCAAGTCGGCATAGCCATGGACTCTTTAAGACACTACGAGACCACTGTAAAATCAACCGTATACAGGCGGACCACTAGACGTCGAACCCCAATCTCATATCATGCGTCTGTCGGAAAGATATCCTAAGGCTACTTGAATTCCCACTTATAAACTCCCGAAACTTTCTGGTTATGCAATCTGGTGTAGGGGATACAGGGGACACAAAATATATCACCCAAACTAGCAATCCCTAGATCCAGCTGTATCCATCCGTCAACACATAACCAAGAAAACTTCGGAAATCGTTTACCTCAACCTTCGAAAAACATCCGTTATACAAGGTATGGCAATACTCCCGAACTCCCGCCCCAGTACTGGGTGGCGTCGAGGTGATCTCCCCAGCAGCTGCATAAAAGAGATTTCGATGTCGGCGAAACTCAGGTATTCCAGAACTACAACGATAAAATTGTGACGACAACACCTCGGAGCTCAACTCCCCGGGACACTGCCACAACCCCTAAATGTCAGGAGGCACCAAGAACAATGTTCTCGTCACAAAACCATCCGAACGATTCCAAGATACCCGCGTGATCCTAAAAAAAAGTTTAGTGAAATTTGAGGAGAGAATAGTCAAAACTTCTACGTCAGGAGACCTCACCAGAGCGATGAAGGGACTGAGGAGTAAAAAGAATCCTACTCTCCGATATATATAATCCTAAGACTCAAAACATTTTTGTTCTAGACTCAACAAGGCCAGCGATTCGATCAAGCAGGGGGCTCCTAAGTCGGGGATGGCTCTGATTACCAACTTGTAACGCCCACGATGCGGCTATATCTCCCACGTGTCGAGGCACGACTTAGAGGCATAACCGCATAGTGGTTTTGTCGCAAGAAGGGTCATCTTCACACAATCCCATGTAATGAACAAGAATGGGATAAAGAGTTGGCTTACAATCGCCACTTCACACAATACATGAATATAATTCATACATCATCCAAAATACAATCATAAAGACCGACTACGGTCAAAATCCAGATGAAAATAAGATAACCCCAAATGCTAGATCCCTGATCGTCCCAACTGGGCTCCACTACTGATCATCAGGAAAAGACACATAGTAACGACCACGTTCCTCGTCGAACTCCCACTTGAGATCGGCGCCATCATCTGCACTGGCATCGTCGGCACCTGCAACTGTTTTGGTAGAATCTGTGAGTCACGAGGACTCAGCAATCTCACACCCGCGAGATCAAGACTATTTAAGCTTATAGGAAAAGAAGGTGTAAGCTGCAGCGGCAAAAGCATATATGGTGGCTAACTTGCGCAAATGAGAGCGAGAAGAGAAGCAACGGAACGGACGTCATCTAGCAATGACCAAGAAGTGATCCTGAACACTTACTTACGTCATACATAACTCAGACCGTGTTCACTTCCCGGACTCCACCGAGAAGAGACCATCACGGCTACACACGCAGTTGATGTATTTTACTTGGGTCAAGTGACAAGTTCTCTACAACCGGACATTAACAAATTCCCATCTGCCTCATAACCGCGGGCACGGCTTTCGAAAGATATTACCCTGCAGGGGTGTCCCAACTTAGCCCATCATAAGCTCTCACGGTCAACGAAGGATAAACCTTCTCCCGGAAAGACCCGATCAGTCTCGGAATCCCGGTTTACAAGACATTTCGACAATGGTAAAACAAAACCAGCAAAGCCCCCCAATGTGCCGACAAATCCCGATAGGAGCTGCACATATCTCGTTCTCAGGGCACAACAGATGAGCCAGACGTCGGGTTGGCATAGACCCTGGTTGCCCAGGGGGCGCCGGACATCGCTCGGTTTGGGCCAGCACTCGAAGGAGCATTGGTCCGGGGGTTTAAAATAAAGATGACCCTCGGGCTCGCGAAAACCCGGGGGAAAAGGCTTAGGTGGCAAATGGTAAAACCAAGGTTGGGCCTTGCTGGAGGAGTTTTATTCAAGCCGAACTGTCAAGGGGGTCCCATAAATCACCCGACCGCGTAAGGAACGCAAACTCAAGGAACATAATCCCGGTATATCAGTAACTAGGGCGGCAAGAGTGGAACAAAACACCAGGCATAAGGCCGAGCCTTCCACCCTTTACCAAAATATATAGATGCATTAATTAAATAAGAGATATTGTGTTATCCCAACATATCCATGTTCCGACATGGAACAAACTTCAACTCGCAACGCTATAAGAGGGGCTGAGCAAAAGCGGTACTTAGCCAAACAACGGTTTGCTAGGAAAGGATGGTTAGAGGCTGACATGGCAATATGGGAGGCATGATATAGCATGTGATAGGTACCAGAGCATGGCAATAGAGCGAACAACTAGCAAAGCAAAGATAGAAGTGATTTCGAGGGATGGTCATCTTGCCTGCAAGGTTCTCAGAGTTGTCGAAAGCTTGATCCTCGTAAGCGTACTCAACAGGTTCCTCGTTCACGAACTCGTCTCCCGGCTCTACCCAAGACAAGAACACAAGAAAATGGAACCACAATCAATCACGAGAAATGCACAAGCAACATGATGCAAAACATGTATGATATGCGAGATGTGATATGCGATGCATATGCGTGCTCCGGAAGGAAAATGATGAACATGGAAGTAACTTGGTAAACCAAGCATGCCACTGGAAAGATGATATTATTTCGGTCGAAATCGATATAAAGATCACCGGAATTGGATGCACGGTTTGCAAATGGCAAGCAAAACAAGAATGACGCGAATCTGCGATAAACAGCATGATAGCACTTAAAATGCAACAAGCAACAATGCTACAACACTCCAACATAGCAACAAAGCATATGGCAGTAATCTACAGGAGATGCTTGACAAAAGATGAACACTGAGCTACGGCTAGATCACAACATAGCAAGCTCAAACAAGCATGGCAAAAGTGCAAAAGATAACAGGTTCACAGACTTAGTGAAAAACTGGACATGGCAGAAAACAGCATCAGGTAGCAATGTTCAGAGCACGAAATCAACATGCTACAGGTACTTAACATAGCAAAACAAGGCATGGCAGTGTTCTACTAAATGCATATGACAAAAATCCCTTACTGACCATAAGCCAAAAAGGACCAGAAGATATGATGGCAAGCATGTAAACATAGCAAGTTTCGTTATCAGGTTTCAGACTTTGTGAGCTTGATGCACTCACTACAGAGCAATGCATGACAAAACTAGCATACCTACAGAAAGATGGCATGTTTATAAAGCTAACCATGGCAAGAAAACAAGCAAAGCATGTATAGATCAACTACAGTAAGCTTGGCAAAATTGCATATCATGTTAAGAATCTGCCAGAAATATTTTATAGCAAAAGTAGATCAAGATTGAGTCATGCTATGGCACTCCATAATTGCAAACAATTGCAGGAATGGATCAATTACAACTACATCTACAAAACATCCTTACAGAACATCTCCAAAATATGCATGGATCTCTCTGTAGCATCAAGCTTACATGGCAACGAAATAACAGCAGACGAGGACTTGGAGAAATCACCAAGTCCCTGAAATCAGAAACATTACGGAGCCTACTTTGCATGCTTGTGCTAGTCACCACAGAGATCACAAAAATACATGGCATACACCCTTGGAAAGAAGGCATGGCATAATTCAAAACACATGTAGCGCTCATCCTCATAGGCTGCACAGATTAAATGATACAAAAAGGACAAATCTCCAAGTTCTGCTAAGAACCAGAAGATAACAGCAACTAGCCCTCTTCCAACAGAGATTTGGGCATCAAGATGACCTCTAATGAGCATGGTGCAATTGAACAAAATGAAGAGCATCACGATACGAACAATTTGACATATTACACGCACGAATCGAAGCTACATGCAAGGAGTTATGCACTATTGAACAGAGGCATATGCTGTGAAAATTTCAGGACTTGGAAAATTAGAGGGGGCTCGGGGGAAAAGTCAACCGTACTGGCTCCGGATCTGGATCGAGCCTGGCGAGCTCGTGCTCGCCCTCGTCGGCGGCGATGGAGGGAAGGCGAGGCGGCGGCCAGAGGAGAGGAGGAGGGAGGCCGGAGGGGCGCGGTCGGCGGAGAGGAGGCCGGTCGCCGGCGGGCGGTGGCGTGGCGCCGACGGGGAGGCGGTCAGCGGCGGCGAGCCGCGGCGGGGCCGGCCGGCGGCGGGGCGGCGCGGCGCCGGTGCGGAGGCGGACGCGGCGGCTCGGGACCCGTGCGGGGGCGCGGCGACGGCGTGGGCCAGGAGGGCCGCGGGCGGGCCGGCGGGCCTCGGCGGCGGCGGCGTACGGAAACGTGACACGTGGCGGCGGCGCGGAGGTGGACGCGTCCGGCTCCCCCCGGACGTGTCCGGCGGCGGAGAGGGACGAGGGTTAGGGTTGGACTGCGTTCGTTTTTCGGGAGGGCCACATATTTATAGGTAGAGGGAGCTAGGAGAGTCCAAATGAGGTGCGGTTTTCGCCCGCACGATCGTGATCGAACGACCTAGAGCATGGAGATGACTTGGAGGGGTTTTGGGCTGGTTTTTGAGGGGGTTTTTGCTGGACACTCAAATGGACATTGCGGATGCCCGGTTAACCGTTGGAGTACCAAACGACCTCCAAATGGAACGAAAGTTCACCGGTGGTCTCCGGGTTGTATAATAAAGGCCACTTGACAAGCCTCGGTCCATTCCGAGAAAGTTTGACACCCGCACACGAAAGAAAACAAGAGGGGTGCACCGGAGGAGATAGGAGCGCCGGATTGCAAAACGGACAACGGGGAAAATGCTCGGATGCATGAGACGAACACGTATGCAAATGCAATGCGCATGATGACATGATATGAAAATGCAAGACATGACAAAAAGCAAAACGAAAGACAAAACCCGACCACGGAGGAAATAACATAGCACATAGCCGAAAATGGCAAGAGTCGGAGTTACAAATATGGCAAGTTACATCCGGGGTGTTACATTCACACACACACACACTCTCTCTCTCTCTAGTTAGGTACTCTCTCACGTCCATAAGCATATGGATGTTTTGAAAAGTCAAACCTCAGAAAATTTTGACCAGGTATATGTGGAGAAAAACATATACATCTCGAACAATCATTAGATTCATCACAACATGTACTTACTTCATACTATCATTTACCTTTGGTATTGTAGATGTAGGTAATTTCTTTATAAACTTGGTCAAAGTTTCAAAAGTTTGACTTTAAAACCAATGTAGGCACTACATTATCGAATGGAGGGAGTAGCTCTTTCTCTCTCTGCTATCTCTCACGGGCCTCCCCTCTCACTCGAACTCTCTATACCGAGGGATTATATAGTCAATGTGTCAGCGTATAGCTCCGTATATTGTTTAGTTGACCGGTCAACCAGTCCACATGCTGCCTTGTCAGCTCGTGTTCTCTATCTTCGTGTGCCGGCCCATGTGGTAGTGGGTGAAAATAAGTAAACTAGAAGCCCATCTGACACACGGTGAAGTAAAGAAAAGTTGAAACCACTCAGGGTAGCATCCCGCACGTTAGTAAATTGAGGTCACACTTCTTTTGCGTGAAGGACGCACTCACGCACACTTCACCACTGTGCAGCGGCATGCATAGAAGGACGCACTCACGCACACCCAACACACAACACACACCAGCACACGTGCACATCGGCGTCGCCGCCGGCTGAGATGGATGGCGAGACAGCCAACAAGTGGAGGTGGCTCGAGCAAAAAACGCATCCGGCAAGCCTGGACGTCATCAACAGCCTTCCCCGACAACATGTTGCTCATCATCATTGGCCTCCTCCCCACCAAATCTGCCATGTAGACCACCCTGCTCTCCCGGCGGTGGCGCCCCCTCTGGCGCCGCGTCCCCCTCAACCTCACCGTCGACAGCTACCTCTGCGACGGGGATTGCAAACGGATGGCCGCAGTCTCCAAGATCCTTACATCGCACCCTGGGCCAGCCAGACGCCTTGACATCCGCATGTACAGTACCAACTGCAAGGTGGAAGCTAAGTTCGACGAGTGGTTCTTATCCCCCGCCCTAGATCAGCTTGAGGAGCTCAGCTTTGAAGCTGGACGATGTCGCTCTCTAACGCCATCCGCGCTCCGCCCCACGCCAACGCTGCGCTGCGCCAGCTTCAGCTCCTGCTATCTTCCCCAGATTAATGCCGCGCCCGCCCTTCTTCTCCCTCAACTGAAGCAGCTCGACCTCTTCGACGTTGGCATCTCGAAGAAGGCTATGGAGCACTTGCTCCGCAGCTGTACTGCGCTCGTGTACCTTCGTCTTCAGCAGATCCACGGGTTCATTAGCCTCCACATTGCCTCGAAGAATCTCCGATGGATTTATGTGTCTTGCTGGCCCAGCAACAAGACATCAATTGGGAAGAGATCACTCCAACTGTTCCATGTTATGATCATTGAGAATGCGCCTTTCCTTGAGAGATTGCTTGTATCCGATCTAGAAGGTCCAATAAAAGTCAGGGTCATTGACGCGCCGAAATTGACAGCATTAGTGTACTCGTCTGCCAAATTCTCCGAATTCCTTATTGGATCCTTAATCATTCAGGTACAACACTCATCTTCTTCTCCGTCTTCTTGAAATTCACATCTTTAAATTTCTTCTTGATGTATTTACGACTGTCATCCAGAAAATGATTCCCACATGCTTGACCCAGTCTATGTGCACAGTGAAGATCTTGGCAATAAAATCTATCGGCCACAATCTGGATTAAGTTGTTGGATTCCTTACATGCTTTCTGTGCACGGAGAAGCTACTCATCGAGGTGAAACTTCTTTCCTATGAGTAGACGTTAATCACAACATAGCTCAATTTTTTCATAATTTTCCCAAATTGCGATGACATGTGTAGTGTTCAAAACTGCATCTACGCACTGCACCGAAAGAAATGTTTTTAGTATTTTTTTTCTCACGTGATCACCTGCATCGTTTTGTTGGTGTACTACTATAGTAGCCTAGGTTAGTCATAGTGGCAAGTAACTTAGACAAGTAACTCTATGTTTACCCTAAGAGCAAGTACTACCTCCGTCCTGGTTTACTCTTCCTATTTTGTAGTATCAAAATTTGACCATAGATTTAACTGGCAAAATGTTAATGCATGTCACTAAAAATTATATCGTTGGATTCATATTTGAAAATAATTTCAAATGGTATAATTTTTTGTGACACGCATTGGCATTTTCTTAGGTAAATCTATGGTCAAAATTTTACACTAAATACGAAGTAGTACAAAAGTTGGCTATAACAGCCCTCCACTATATGGCCGAAACACGCAAATTCACTTGTGATGCATTTGGCATGGATGCCCCTCCATTGCTCACCTGGTGCCCCAATCTGGATCACCTACTTTGCTCCGTTGCCAAATTAACTCACGCAATGAAAAAACACTTGCGTGGGAGAGGGAGAGGACTGAGGCAATAAAAAAACACTTCTTTGGGAGAGTGAGAGGCTGGTGTAGTTGGAGAGAGGTGTCCACATGCTTAGAGAGGTGTCGATAAAAGAAAAATACGGTCATAGAAGCATCATGTAGATTATTACAACAACAACAAATTTAAGCATAAGGCTTTTATCAAAGAACTTTTATCATAGATTTCTCATGAATAAGTTACAATTCATCACACTATTGAAGTATAAAGCAAAAAATCTATTAAAAACGAACGAACTATGTTCTCAGTCAACTTTGCAACTACAATTCATCATCTTTTCAGGAAGGGTCATGTATCGGAGCCTCTAGGAAAGTCCACATACTCAACCATCATATAGTCTTCTATGATTGCTAACACTCACCGCATATACATGAGCAAAACGTTTCAACTGGACACATAAGAAGATAGGGGCTTATAGTTTCGCCTCCCAACGTATTCACCTCAAGGGTGATGTCAACAATAATAACTCATGCTACCCATATTCAACTGGACATATGTGCCTAGATATTTCCTCACCACAAGATGCTTGCCAAAAGAGAAAATAAAAAGGAATAGAGAGAAAACTTTGACTCTTTGCATAAAAGTAAATACAGAAAAGTAAAAGATAGGCCCTTCGTAGAGGGAAGCAGAGGTTGCCATGCGCTTATTTGTTTGTATGCTCAACCCCTTAGTGCAAAAGAACGTCATGTTGCATTGCCCCTTGTGATAGCGACCTTTATTATGCAATCTTTCGCTTTTATTCTTCACCATCACAAGTTCGTGCAACGCTCAATTTTCTATTACACTAAATGATCTCACACATTTAGAAGCAATTTTTATTGCCTTTTTGCACCGATGACAACTTACTTGAGGGATCTTGCTCAATCCCTAGGAAATATCTCTACTTAGTGCGGATTTTTTGCTAGCAAAGATAGGGGCAAGCACCACATGTTGATGGATCTATGACAATATGACTTCTATGTGAATATGAACAAACATAAATCATTAAGTTGTCTTCCTTGTCCAACGTCAACAATTTTGGCATATAATATTTTGATGAGGGCTCACAATCACAAAAGATTTCTAGGATAGTATATTTATATGTGAATCTTCTCTTCCCTTATTAATTCTTTCATGAGTTGCATCATTGACCAATGCTATGTTTGTCAGTCTCTAATAAAATTTTCTACTTATACTTTTCCTTATGCGGTGCCATTACCTACCTAGGATTATCATATGATCTTCTTGATTTATTTCCTTTCCTTTTTATTTATTTCCTTTCTTTTCATTGCAACATGAAAGTAAAGAAATCAAAAACTCAAACAAACTTTATTATATTTCTTGCACACAATTACAAGGATAGATCACTAGGCAAGCTCTCAAAAAATAAAGGATCGAACTAAAATAAATAAAGGCAAAAGGTAGTGGGGATGATACGATACTGGGGCACTTCCCCCAAGCTTGGCGGAAGCCAAGGGGAGTGCCCATACCCGATACTCAATTCTCTTTTGGTGATGAAGAAGAAGGTAGTGGTGATGAAGCGATCCTATCCTTAAGGATCAATAGATTCTCCAATCGATGGATGACGCTCCAGAGGTGGATGATATGCTCTTGATGCAGAATATTTTCAAGAGTGAGATACTTATGTCGCACACGAACCGTTTCAATGATGCAAAAGGCTTCAATCTTAGTAGGAGTAATATACGCGTAGTAAGGTTTAAAGATATCTTCTTCTTCCCCCTACTCTGCTGAGTGTGCCTGCTCGACCACCGGAGGTTGATCTACGGTAGCCTCCTTGCTCTCGTCTCCCTTGACGGCTTCCACGGGCTCTTCTCTCTTCAGCTCAATCTTCATCAACCAAGCATCCTTTTCTACGTTGTTGGAGGAGGAAGAAGACATGATGCCTGGCTTGATAGATCTGACCAAAAACAGCAAGAAAAGAGAACAGAAGATTTCTCTACGATATGGTGATCAACAGGTTCGGGGAGTATATAAAGATTTTTTATCTTGGGAAACAAGCAAACGGAATAAAAACAGAGTCCGGAAGGTGTCCTAGGTGGGCACAACACACCTGGGCGCGGAGTATGCTTCCTAGAAGATTCTTATTTTCCTAATTTTCTAAATATTCCAAAACTGACAAAAAATAGTTTTTCGGATTTTTTTGGAGTCCGTTTACTTACCATATCATGTACCTTTTTTCACGATTCTGGAGTGTTCCGGAAGGACTCTTTTATATGCTTTTCCGGTGTCAAAGTTTGGATAATATTACTTTCAACATTAATGGGTATACCTGAGATATAATGTTTTATTCGTTGCCCATTGACAACCTTCGGATTAGTACCTTCGGCATTATTTATTTTGATAGCTCCAGACCGATAAACCTCCTTGATAACATAGGGTCTTTCACATTTTGAGAGGAGTTTTCCTGCAAAGAACCTGAAACGAGAGTTGTACAAAAGAACATATTCTCCAACTTTAAACTCTCACTTTTGGATTCTTTTATCATGCCATCTTTTAACTTTTTCTTTAAACAACTTAGCATTTTCATTAGCTTGAGTTCTCCATTCATCTAATAAGCTAATGTCAAATAATCTCTTTTCACCGGCAAGTTTGAAATCATAGTTGAGCTCTTTGATTGCCCAATATGCTTTATGTTCTAACTCAAGAGGCAAATGACAAGCTTTTCCATAAACCATTTTATAAGGAGGCATAACCATAGGATTTTTGTATGCTGTTCTATAAGCCCGAAGTGCATCATCTAATTTGTTAGACCAATTCGTCCTGGACCGATTGGCAGTCTTTTGCAAAATTGATTTTATTTCTCTATTGCTAAGCTCAACTTGACCACTAGACTGAGGATGATAAGGTGATGCAATTCTATTGTTAACATCGTACTTGGCAAGCATTTTACGGAAATCACCATGAATAAAGTGTGAACCACCATCAGTCATTAAATATCTAGGGACTCCAAACCTTGGGAAAATAACTTCCTTAAGCATTTTAATAGAGGTGTTGTGATCAGCACTACTGGTTGGAATAGCTTCTACCCATTTAGTAACATAATCAACAACAACCAAAATATTTGTATACCCGTTAGAGGAAGGAAAAGGTCCCATGTAATCAAATCCTAAAACATCAAATGGTTCAATAGGAAGTGAATAATTCATAGGCATTTCTTGACGCTTACCGATATTACCTATAATTTGGCACTCATCACAAGATAAGACGAACTTACGGGCATCCTTGAAGAGAGTAGACCAATAAAATCCAGATTGCAATACCTTGTGAGCAGTTCTATCTCCAGCATGATGCCCTCCATAAGCTTCGAAGTGACATTTCCGTAGGATTTGTCCCTGTTCATGCTCAAGTACACAACGTCTGATAATAACATCTACTCCTTCTTTATAAAGATGTGGGTCATCCCAAAAGTAATGTCTCAAATCATAGAAGAATTTTTTCTTTTATTGGTATGTAAAGCTAGGTGGTAAATATTTAGCAACAATATAATTAGGATAGTCAACATACCAAGGAGTATTATGAGCAATATTTATTGCAGCTAACTGCTCATTAGGAAAACTATCATCAATAGGTAGTGGGTCATCAAGCACATTTTCAAGCCTAGACAAGTTATCAGCTATGGGATTCTCATCTCCTTTTCTATCAGTGATATGCAAATCAAATTATTGTAGCAACAGAACCCATCGAATAAGTTTAGGTTTAGCATCTTTCTTTTCCATAAGATATTTATAGCAGCATAATCGGTGTGAACAATTACTTTTGAATCAACAATATAAGATCTAAATTTATCACAAGCAAACACCACTGCTAAGAATTCTTTTTTGGTAGTAGCATAATTCTTTTGAGCACTGTCTAGAGTTTTACTAGCATAATGAATAACATTCAGTTTCTTATGAACTCTTTGTCCTAGAACAACACCAACAACATAATCGCTAACATCACACATAATTTCAAAAGGCAAGTTCCAATCAGGTGGTTGAATAATAGACGCAGAAATTAAGGCTTTCTTGAGTGTCTCAAAGGCTTCAAAACAGTCGTCATCAAAAACAAAAGGGACATCCTTGTGCAAAAGGTTTGTAAGAGGCCTAGAAATTTTGGAGAAGTCTTTGATAAATCTCCTATGGAAACCAGCATGACCTAGAAAACTACGAATACCTTTGATATCCTTAGGACATGGCATTGTCCACTTGAATACCCATTTCAGAAATCTTATGACCCAAGACAATACCTTCGTTCATTAACCATAAAGTGGCACTTCTCCCAATTCAAGACAAGATTTTTTTTGTTCACATCTCTGCAAAACTCGATCAAGATTGCTTAAACAATCATCAAAAGACTTCCCATAGACAGAGAAGTCATCCATGAAAACCTCAACAATCTTTTCACAAAAGTTAGAGAATATAGCAGTCATACATCTTTGAAAGGTAGCAGGTGCATTGCATAAACCAAAAGGCATGCGTCTATAAGCATAAGTTCCAAAGGGACAAGTAAAAGTGGTCTTTTCTTGATGAGGTAGAGAAACAGGTATTTGCGAAAAACCAGAGTATCCATCAAGGAAGCAAAAGTGTGTGTGTGCTTAGATAATCTTTCTAGAATTTGATCAATAAAAGGCAGAGGGTAATGATCTTTTCTAGTTGCTTTGTTTAATTTTCTAAAATATTTTACCATTCTATACCTTGTAAAAATTCTTTGTGGAATAAGTTCATTCTTATCATTAGGAACAACAGTAATACCTCCCTTCTTAGGAACACAGGGAACAGGACTTACCCATCTACTATTAGCTATAGTATAGATTATACCTGCTTCCAGAAGTTTTAAGATTTCCTTTCTTACCACCTCTTTCATCATCGGATTTAACCAACATTGGTGATCAACAACGGGTTTAGCATCAGGTTCCATATTAATCTTGTGCTGGCATAGAGTGGGACTAATGCCCTTTAAATCATCAAGAGTATATCCAATAGCAGCTATGTGCTTCCTTAGAACTTTCAATAATCTTTCTTCTTCATGTTCTGAAAGGTTAGCACTAATAATAACAGGATATATCTTCTTTTCATCAAGATAAGCATATTTCAAAGTGTCTGGCAATTGTTTTAATTCAAACACAGGATCACCTTTAGGTGGAGGAGGACCTCCTAGAGTTTCAATACGCAAATTGTGGTTAAGCAAAGGATGTTGTTCAAAGAAAATCTTATCTATTTCATTTCTTTCATGCATATGTAAATCATTTTCATGGTCTAGCAAATATTGTTCTAGTGGATCAGTAGGAGGCACAACAATAGAAGCAAGACCAATTAATTCATCTTTACTAGGCAAATCTTTTTCATGAAGCTTTCTACTAAACTTGGAAAAATTAAACTCATGAGACTCATCACCAAAACTAACACCGACAGTTTGTTTCTCACAGTCTATTCTAGCATTAACGGTGTTCAAGAAAGGTCTACCAAATATAATGGGACAAAAGTCATTTTGTGGCGAACCAAGAATAAGAAAATCAGCAGGATATTTTATTTTCCCGCACAAGACTTCAACATCCCTAACAATCCCAATTCGTGATATAGTGTCTCTATTAGCAAGTTTAATAGTAACATCGATGTCTTCTATCTCTGCGGGTGCTATGTCATTCATATTTTCTTGATACAAGGAGTAGGGAATAGCACTCAAGCTAGCACCTATGTCACATAAACCATGATAACCGTGATCCCCTATTTTAACTGAGACAACGGGCATGCCAACAACAGGTCTGTGTTTATCCTTTTTATCAGGTTTGGCAATTCTAGCAGCTTCTTCACAGAAGTAAATAACATGCCCGTCTACATTTTCTTCCAAGAGATCCTTAACCATAGAAATACTAGGTTCTACTTTAATTTGTTCATCTGGTTTAGGTGTTCTAATATAACTTTTGTTGACCACAGTTGAAACTTTAGCATTTTCCTTTATCCTAACAGGGAAAGGTGGTTTTTAAATATAAGCAGTAGGTACTCCTAGATCAACATTATAAAGTACATAGTTTCTTCTTTAGCTAGTACCGGTTCTTTAATTTCTTCTTTATTAGTTGGGTGATATTTAAACCACTTCTCTTTAGGGAGATCAACATGAGTAGCAAATGATTCACAAAAAGAAGCTACTATCTCAGAGTCGAGTCCATATTTAGTGCTAAATTTTTGAAAAACATCGGTATTCATAAAAGATTTAACGCAATCATACTTAAGTTTAATACTTGACTCTTTACCTTTGTAGAGTTCCCAATCTACATAGTTGCGTTTAATTCTTAACAAAAGATCCCACCGGAATTCAATAGTCTTCTTCATAATAGAACCAGCACAAGAAGTATCGAGCATGGTTTGATCGTTACGAGAAAGGCGAACATAAAAATTCTGAACAATAATTTCTCTTGAGAACTCATGATTGGGGCATGAATGTAACATTGACTTAAGCCTCCCCCAAGCTAGAGCGATACTTTCTCACTCACGAGGCCAAAAATTATATATATAAATCCGATCATGATGAACTAGATGCATAGGATAATTTTTTTATGGAACTCCAATTTCAATCGATTCCAATTCCAGGATCCAATATCATCGCATAGCCTATACCATGCCAATGCTTACACCTTCAACGATAAAGGGAAAACCATTTTCATAACTTCATCTCCGGGTAAACCTGCAAGCTTAAACAATCTACAAATTTGTTCAACATATATCAAGTGCATATAAGGATGTTCGGTTCCGTCTCTTGTATAAGGATTAGCTAGCAATTGTTCTATCATACCCAAAGGAATTTCATATTCAATATTTTCAGTAGGTGCAGTAGGTTGAGGGGTAGCTAATTGTGGTTCCAGTCGAGGTGAAGATACCCCGAACAAACCCCTCAAAGGATTGTTTTCCATAGTATCAAGTGATAGTAAATTTCAGCACACTATATAAATGTTTCCTTACCAAATTCCACTTACCAAAGGCGCTTCACTCCCCGGCAACGGCGCCAGAAAAATGGCCTTGATGAACCACAAGTATAGGGGATCAATTGTAGCTCTTTTCGATAAGTAAGAGTGTCGAACCCAACGAGGAGCAGAAGGAAATGACAAGTGGTTTTCAGCAGGGTAATGTCTACAAGTGTTGAAATTGTAAGTAACAGAGTAGTTTGATAGCAAGATAATTTGTAACGGGCAAGTAATGATAATAGTAACAAAAGTGCAGCAAGGTAGCCCAATCCTTTTGAGGCAAAGGACAGGCCAAAACAGTCTCTTATGATAAGCAAAGCGTTCTTGAGGGTACACGGGATTTTCATCTAGTCACTCTCACCATGTTCGTTTGATTCGTGTTCGGTACTTTGATAATTTGATATGTGGGTGGACCGGTGATTAGGTGTTGTTATTACTTGAACAAATCTCCTACTTATGATTAACCCTCCCGCAAGCATCCGCAACTACGAGAAAAGTATTGATACGTCTCCAACGTAACTACTTTTTCTCACGCTTTTCCTCTTGTTTTGGACTCTAATTTGCATGATTTGAATGAAACTAACCCCGGACTGACGCTGTTTTCAGTAGAACTACCATGGTGTTGTTTTTGTGCAGAAATAAAAGTTCTCGGAATGGAATGAAACTTTGCGAGGATTTTTTATATCAATAATAAGAATTTTTGGAGCCAACAACCACCAAAGAGGGGCCCCTGGTTGGGCACAACCCACCAGGGCGCGCCCCCTCTGCTGGCGCGCCCAGGTGGCTTGTACCCACCTGGTGGCCCCGCTGATGACCCCCCTGATACTATAAATTGACATTTATCCAGAAAAATCAAGGAGAAAGAATTATCACGATCCACGAGACGGAGCCGTCGCCAAGCCCTGTTCTTCCTCGGGAGGGCAGATCTGGAGTCCGTTTGGGGCTCCGGAGGGGGGGGGTCTTCGTTCTTTGTCATCACCAACCAATCTCCATCGCCAATTCCATGACGCTCCCCACCGGGAGTGAGTAATTCCTTCGTAGGCTCGCTGGTCGGTGAGGAGTTGGATGAGATTCATCATGTAATCGAGTTAGTTTTGTTAGGGCATGATCCCTAGTATCCACTATGTTCTTAGATTGATGTTGCTATGACTTTGGTATGCTTAATGCTTGTCACTTTGGGCCCGGGTGCCATGAACTCAGATCTGAACCGTTTATGAATTCATCATTATATCCATGTTTTAGATCCGATCTTGCAAGTTATAGTCACCTACTACTTGTTATGATTCGGCAACCCCGGAGTGACAACAACCGGGCCCACTCCCGGTGATGACCGTAGTTTGAGGAGTTCATGTATTCACTACGTGTTAATGCTTTTATTCCGGTTCTCTATTAAAAGGAGGCCTTAATATCCCTTAGTTTCTAATATGGACCCCGCTGCCAAGGGAGGGTAGGAAAAAAGATGGCATGCAAGTTCTTTTAATCAAGCACGTATGACTATTTACGGAATACATGCCTACATTATATCGATGAACTGGAGCTAGTATCCTATCGCCCTAGGTTATTACTGTCACATGATGAATATCGCCCTAGTGTCGTATCGCCCTACGAATTTATCCTTATTGATCTTGCTGCGTTACTATTGCTATCATCACTGTTACACTTGCTACAAAATTACTGCTATTATTGTTACTGTTACCGTTACTGCTGTCACTACTATCAAAACTATGAAACTACTTTGCTACTGATCACTTTGTGCAGACAATTAATCTCCAGGTGTGGTTGAATTGACAACTCAGCTGCTAATACCTTCAAATATTCTTTGGCTCCCCTTGTGTCCAATCTATAAATTTGGGTTAAATACTTACCCTCGAAAACTGTTGCGATCCCCTATACTTGTGGGTTATCAAGACCTTTTTCTGGCGCTGTTGTCAGGGAGAATAGCTATATTTGTTGAGTCACTTGGGATTATTATCATATTATCACTATGAATAATCTGAAGGATCCTAAACCGAAGATATTTCCCTCAAGTACGAGGGGAGGTAAGAAACTGCCATCCAGTTCTCTTTAGATTCACCTTCTGTTAGGAGTAAACTTGCAACACCACCACATGCTGTGAATTCTACTATGTCGCAAGTTATTGATCATGCTACTTCTACTATGAACGATGCTTATGATGATGCTAGTACCTTGCTTGAGAATGATGATGTGCCACTTGGTGATTTTCTTGATAAACAAATTGCTAGAGTAATACAACATGATGTTGTTGAATCTGATGATGAACTTGAAACTGAAACTCTTGAAACACCTCCTAGAACTAGCCTTCCTAGATATGAATTGCCTAAGGTACCGGAAGGTTATGTTATGAGTGAAGAAGCAACTAGAGATATTCATGTTTGCAATGATAGAGATGACCTAGAGAAATTACTATGCAAGTATAAAGAAAAATTTCTGAATGCTAGAATGAAATGTGATCCTAAGTTTACTACTTCACCTATCTGTATTGCTGACAAGGATTATGAATTCTCTGTCGACCCAGAGTTAATTACTCTGGTTGTATCTGATCCTTTCCATGGTTATGAAACTGAAACTGTTGTGGCACATCTTACTAAGTTGAATGATATAGCCACCCTTTTTACTCATGATGAGAAAACTCGGTATTACATTCTTCTCAGATTATTTCCTTTCTCATTAAAGGGTGATGCTAAATCTTTGTACAATAATCTTACTCCTAGTTGTGTGCGTAGTCCCTAGGATATGATTTATTACTTCTCTAAAAAATATTTTCCTGCTCATATGAAACAAGCTGCCTTAGAGGAAATATTTAACTTTGTGCAAACTAAAGAAGAGAGTCTCCCACAAGCTTGGGGGAGGCTTTGCCTGATCATCCTCTTAAGAAAATGAAATACTTGATATCTTCTATAATGGACTAATCGATGCTTCAAGGGACTTCCTAGATAGTTGTGCTGGTTGTGTTTTCAGTGAACGAACTATTGCTCAAGCTGAAGAATTATTGAATAACATATTGAAAAATTATGATGATTTGACTATTCCTAAACCACCGCCTAAACCCACTCCGAAGAAGAGGGTTATATTATATCTCAGTCCTGAAGATATGCAAGAGGCAAAGAAATCTATGAAGGAAAAAGGTATTAAAGCTGAGGATGTTAAAAATTTACCTCCTATTGAAGAAATACATGGGCTTAATACTCCACCACTGCCTAAGGTGGTAGAGGTAAATTCTCTTATGAAGTTCAATGAAAATGATAATCCTCACAATATGCATCCTAGTCAATGCCTTTATGAGTTTGAAAACTACATTAGAAAACAAGATCACTTCAATGCAAATGTTATGAAACAATTGAAATATAATTCTTGATATGATTGCTCGCTTGAGTGACTTGTTATTTAGAATCTCAAATGATGTTAAAGGTGTTGGAAAACATGCTTCTATGGTTCAAACTCAACTAGAACAAGTTGCTAAGTCACAAAGAGAATTACTTGATGAAATGAATCATAATATGCATGACTTTGCTGTTACAGTTGCAACTAGAGGAGGTAAAATGACTCAGGAACCACTTTATCCTGAGGGACACCCAAAAAGAATTATACAAGACCCAAAAAGAGCTAACACTAGTGCACCTAGTCCTGCTAGAAAGAAAAAGAAAAAAATGATAGGACTTTGCATACTTCTAGTGAACCTGAAATAGAGAAACCTCCTGATAATAATAATGAAACTTCTATCTCTGATCCTGAAACTCAGTCTGGTAATGAACACTCACCTAGTGAAAATGAAAAAGATAATGATGAGGTTCATGAAGACACTCAACCAAATAATGAAAAAGAACTAGATAATGATGTTGAGATAGAACCACCAGTTGATGTTTATAACCCACAACCTAAGAATAAAATATATGACAAAAGAGACTTTGTTGCTAGAAACACGGTAAAGAAAGAGAACCGTGAGTTCAACTTAAGAGAAAAATACAGGAAGCTGAAATCACCACTATGCTTGCTAATTATACTTTCAAACATGGAGTACCTAAAAAACTTGGAGATCTGGGAATACCAACTATACCTTGCTCTATCAAAAAGAATTATGTGAAAACTCCTTTGTGTGATTTAGGAGCTGGAATTAGTGTTATGCCTTTCTCTTTATATAAAAGACTTGACTTGAATGAACTCACATCTACTGAAATATCGTTGCAAATGGCTGACAAATCAACTGCCATACCTATCGGTATCTGTGAGGATGTGCCCGTTGTTGTTGCTAATGTTACTATTTTGACTGTCCGAGGACGACAACATGTTGATTATCCTTGGTAGACCCTTCTTGAATACTACAGGGGCTTTTATTGATTGCAATAAAAGCAAGGTCACTTTTCATATTAATGGTCATGAGCATATAGTGCACTTTCCGAAGAAACAATTCCAAGTGAATGGTATTAATTTTATTGAAAAATCCCCCACAATCACTATTGGAAGTTTTCTAATACCTCTACCTACTACCAAAAACAAAAATGAAATGCTTATTGTTGGGGCCATTCATATCCCCATTGAGGTAACTTAGTGATTTACGAAAGTTCCTCGGTTTCATGCTAATCGAAAATGGTTGTTAATAAGACTTGATCAACCTTATTAATGAATCATTTTTGAACGGTATGAAGTTGATGAATTTAGTAAGCACTAGTTTCTGTCCACACTTTTTATTCTCTGCTTTTATTAGTTAAATAAAATAAAATGCCATGTTTTGTCTGTTTTCTGAATTTCCCGTGTAATACAAATGACCCAAAAATAAAAGTTCTCAGAATGCCCTGAAAATTTTATACGATTTTTTCTGAATATTTAAGAATTTTTGGTGTAAGAATAACCAGAGGGGGTGCACCTGGTGGGCACAACCCACTAGGGCGCGCCAGCACCCCTGGCACGCCCTGGTGGGTTGTGGTCCCCACGTGGGCCCCCTCACTTATCCCTTCGTCCCACAATATCACCTACCTCCAGAAAAAAATTCCCTCATACTCTCTCTCCCGGGTTCTTGCTCATTTTGCTGCCATTTTCGATCTCTTTGCTCGAAGCTCCATTTCCAAAATAGTTTCAGGGATTTGTTGATTGGTATGTGACTCCATCATTTGTCCAATTAGTTTTTGTTTTAGTGGTTTCATGGTTTTGTCACGGCAGATGTCCTAGGGTGGGGACTTAGTCGTGAGGCCAGGACATCTATGTAGTAGCTTGAGAGGGGTTGAGCGGAATCGAGAGGCGCAACACAAGACGAGGATTTAGACAGCTTCGGGCCTCGGGAAACATCATCCGGTAATAACCCTACATGCTGTTTGAGGCTAGATCTCATTACGCTCATGAGGGAGTCGCCGGTAAACCGACTCTCCTCTAATTGTGTCTAGCCCTAGAGATTATTGATTGTTGCCTGTCCCTCGTTGGGGAGCCCTGCCACTCCTTATATATGTTGAAGGGGTGGGTTACAGGTGGAGTCCTATTAGGATTAGGACTAGTCTATCTCTAATACAAACCGGATACAAATCCAGGTCTTAACTCCTTGTAAGACAAATATTCCTCACACCTTTCCTCTTAAACCGGCCCACCATAGTATGAACCGGCCTTCATAAACCGCCCGTTGGGCCACCGGGTCTTGTCGCTCCTCTGACCCGCCTGCCGGATTACCAATGAATCGTAAACCGCCAGGTCCAAACGGGTCGCCAGTGAATCGTTAAGTCCCAGCCGGGTCTCAAGTAAGCCGCCAGGTCCGACCGGGTTATACTTTCTGCCGATTTACGCCGCCGGGTATATCCCCGACATTAGCCCCCAGTTTAATTTGGATTTATCCATGTTAAACTGATCCTGTAAAACAAATACAAGAATAAAGTTGACATATTATGCTCCGGGTTAAGAATTCTTGTAAACCGGCATCTGATCATCCTTAAGTCCTTGTCATTTCCTCCTTCTAGAAAATCTGGGTCAACAGGCCAGCTTCATACTCAATTCGCTGATATTGGTTTCTCACAGAGAAATATTGTGAAGAATAATCCACTTGAGTCGGCTTCCAAAGCGCCGGTTTAAGAAATATGGGTCTTGAAATACTTATCTGATATTCAGACGGTTTGAAGATGTAAAACTTGCCGATTTAATATTACCAAAATTGCGGGTTTGTAAATATTGATGGCACCGGGTCATAATTGTTGTCGACACCGGGTCATGTAATTGATCTTCCTGATTTGCTCAAAACTGATAAACTGAAGACGTTCCTCCTTTATATGCATAATACATGTAGCCCCCAAGTCTTAAGAGGAGAACATAGTGATAACTTAAGACTTGCTCCAATAAATGTTTCAACCTTGAAGAAATCCGGTTTGTTCATCTCAATCATATAAACTGAGTACTCCATATATGTAACCCCCAAGTGCCGGGTTGTCATGCTTGCAGCAACCTGGGACTTGTAATTGCTTATAAAAACTTCAATCAGTGTAGCCCCCAAGGGCCGTCTCCTTACAATGTGATGAGTCGGGTCTTCAATAAGACTAGTAAAAATGACTTTGCATTAGCCCCCAAGTGTCATGGTGCATGCTTGCAGCGACATGAGACTTGCATGTAATCTCAATTTGAATAATGTAGCCCCCAAGTGCCGGGTTGTAAGCCTGCAGCGACTCGGGACTATTCCTTACATTGTAGAATAAATCATATCCTTTGATAAAATAATAGCCATTGCGCTAAAGCGACTTTGAAAACCTCAATAATACCGATTATTAATAACCATAAAAATCCAGCCATGCTGGCTATTCAAGATAATATAATCCGGTATGAAAACCTTATTCATTCACTATCATAATGAAAATTCAGCCAAGTTTGGTTATTTGAATAATATAACCCAATGATTTATAAGCGCATCATTTCACAGGCGCAATCCAAATATACACTGGCGACTTATAGTCCAAAGCCAGGCCGGGTTAACAAACACCGGACAATTTCTCATCATATACTGGCGACTTATCGTCTTAAAGCCAGGTCGGTTTAATAAACACCGGATAATTTATCATCATGCTTTATTCAACCTGTTTCTGCATACAACAAATTTAAAGTGTCCTGGCGGTTTACCGCCGGACGGGTCATAATGCCCAACATATAACCTGGGTTGATAACCAAGGCTGCACTTAAGAATAATCAAATATTAAATATATCATACCTGTGACATTAAATCACATCATTGGTTGGCCAACTTTATTGTAGTAAAAGGTGATAACCCCAATCTTGAGTACTGATAACTCCTTCCATATTGTGCCGGTTTATGATAAAACTGTACCAGGTTCTGATAAACACCGGATTAACCATATATAATACTGGCGACTTGTAGTCAAAACCAGAACGGGTTGATAATCTCCGGATTATGACTGATCATATACTCACAACTTGTAGTTGATAGCCTAACCGGGATGATAAACACCGGTTTAAAATGTCACAAATCTTATTAAAACAAAGAAAACTCAGGAAAAGGCAAATAAAAACCGTTGTAGTCAAGGCTTTTCATGGGCTGCCAGGCCCCAAATTTGATCAAGAGGTGTAGCTATGGTTCGGGTTCGACCAAGCCCCCAAGTGATGCTGTGGCATTACGCCGATCAAGAGGTGTAGCTATGGTTTGGGTTCGACCAAGCCCCCAAGTGATGCTGTGGCATTACGCCGATCAAGAGGTGTAGCTATGGTTCGGGTTCGACCAAGCCCCGAAGTGATGTTGTGGCATTGCACCGATCAAGAGGTTTAGCTATGGTTCGGGTTCGACCAAGCCCCCAAGTGATGCTGTGGCATTACGCCGATCAAGAGGTGTAGCTATGGTTCGGATACGACCAAGCCCCCAAGTGATGCTGTGGCATTATGCCGATCAAGAGGTATAGCTATGGTTCGGATACGACCAAGCCCCCAAGTGATCAATAATATGATAAGCCAATAAGGCAGGATACCCATGTTTGAACCGCGCCTCATGGCAGCAGGTCCTCTTCGGCAACCTTTAACTTTTTGCAAGAGATAAATTCTTCTTGAACCGCGATTTTAAGCCGGATATTGAGAGCTTCAAAGCTTTGTGGGAGACATCTTTCTCATGAACCGGATTTTAAACCGGAATCTTCATTTTCAGCCGGAAATTTTCTGACGGCATTTAAACTCGAACTTGCGAGAGTTTAATTCTTTTTGAACCGGAAATTCTTAAACCGGTTTTGAGAGCTTCAGAGCTTTGTGGGAGAACAGATTTCCCTTGAACCGGATTGTAAACCGGATATTTGAGAGCTTCAGCGAGACTGACTTCCCTTTAGCCGGATTTTAAACCGGAATCCTTTCTGATGACCCGGAACTTCTTCATTGAGCCGGGTTTTTGTAACTGTCATATATTTTATAAGCCGGAAATTTTCTGACGGCCTTTAAATTTTCATCCATATGGTAGTAGCCTCCGGGACCGGGTTATCTTTCCCTCCAACGTCCTGGGTTTCTTGACTTCACTGAAAACCGGCAACATTTGCTGAGTCATATTAGTGTAGCCCCCGAGTGTCAAGGTGACTCGAGGAGTTGACTTGAGATTCTCCATATTTGGCCGTGATATAAACCGGCATAACTTGTATATCATTGGTGTTGATAGCATGATGTCAATCCACAGAAGGTTGAGGTGACTGCAGCGGGTTATAAATGATCCCGTATGAGCCGTGTCAGCAACTCGGCCAATGGTTCCTTCCAACTGGTGATTTGAACTTAACCAAATTGTAGTGGCGGTGAAATGTGCGCCTGCCCATTGAACCACCCAGTGCAGACAGCGGTTGATTGCATATGATAATTTGCCTCCATTTTGTTGAAAGGAAACCGGGCTACCCAAGCTGTGACTTGCTCATACTCAATAACCAGCTCATGCAGACAGGTGCGGCCCGGTATGTTGATGTAGACCAGGCCGCGAGAGACGGACGACAAGGACGACCGCAGCATCAGAGGCAGCTCGGATAGATGAGTCGGCCGCGGCATTGTAAGCCGGTGCGGACGGGGAAAATCGGCACCGGTGTCGTAAACTGGCACGGTCGGACGAGTTAATCGCGGGTCCGGTCCCGGCAAGCTGATGTAAACCGGGCAACAGGGACGGCGACTTGCTCACGTTCGTTCACCGGGTGGTATGACACGGACAAAACGCCAGTGCAGAACGTTGCTAGTGCGTGCTCTGTGCCCGTAATATAATGCCTTGTTTGTAATGAACAATTGTCCTGTGTCAAAAAATATCACATGCCAAAGTAATTGTTGACACAAAAATTAATATGTGCTATGAAAACAAACCGGACGGATATCACCTGATGTTTTTGGTTCGGACAACGGATGATCCGTTCATCGCGATAGAGGCGGTTTAGGCTGGTCGGCGACTCAATATGGTCCCGGCGGTTCAAGCAGAAACCCTCCGGGTTATTCTCCAGGGATTTAAGCACCCGGCACGGGCGGTGCAGATGTATACATCGCCTCCGACGCCGGCGCACGAGGACCGGATCATACCTTGGCCATGAGTCAATCGACCTGTGTATAGCATAGTATACCGTGAAAAAAGCTTTGGATGATACTTAATTATACCAGTAAAAGTTTAGAAAAATAGCACCTGATTTGTTCGAATGACAGATGACCGCTCAACGTGACAGAGGCGGCTCAACGCGGCCCCAGCGGCTCAACACAGCAGAGGCAAAGAATGACGGCTCAGGGTCGGCCTGATGTGGACGTCGAGCTGGTGTTGATAAAAATGAAGAGCAGCAACAACGACTTGGGGAAGTGCAATGATGAAGGCGGCTCGACAGCGGGTCTCAACGGGGACTGGCCACGGCGGCTCAATTGAGTTCTGGCTGGTCTAAAAATGGCTGCTCAGAGCGGCGGCTCACGATGGAGCAGAGGAAAAACTTCACTATTAACTTTGAAAAAACTTCATCATTAATCTTGGGATCCGTGTGGTAGTTTGATTCCTTGGTTGATCTTTTAACTACTAGAATTACTATCTGTCAGTCTAGATTGGGTCCTTCATCACGTGATCCCCTTTTCTCTATTCCTCCTTAGTCTCACGTGGGAGTGGATGCCAAGTCTCCTCTAGCAAAGTCTTCGGTGGCACTTGATGACAAAAAAAACTGAACTAGAAGCAGGGAACAAATCCGACTAGACCTCAGATCATACTCCCGTACTCGTGCGTATACTGCTTCAAGGATTGGTAGTACTGGTGTAGAACGACCCGGTTGACTGACAAGTCGCTCCGTCTCAAAATTTTCTTCATGGTCTTGGCTTATCCTGTCGCAGCGTACGACAGCTCAGGGCGAGGTTGGCGCCGCAAAATCGTCCGAGTCCGTGTTCACGTCTGGATCCTTTTCCAGGTAATGGCCGGTTTGAACAAATCGTCCGAGTCGTGTTGAGTTTTTGCCTTTTACGTCTGGCTGCACGCGTACGGATCCGACACTAGCGTGGCTTCCCGATGAATAGCAGTACTACTTGATTGATCTTGACGGGAGTAGTTGACATGTCTTTGATCTCCGCCTGGAGTAAACAGTAGCTTCGATTGATGGCCTCTGGACTTGCAGGGTGTCCAAACGGTCTTGGTGATGACTAGTTTACATAAAGGGAAATTGATCTGGTTTCAAGTTGATGGCTCCTGTTGACTTAGCAACTCGCAGCAGCAAACATCTCGCAACCTCAAATTTTTTTGAACCTTAAATCTCACAAACTATGAACCAGAACCGATGAACACAAAGCTGATGTAGATTCTCTCCAACCGGATCTTCCTCATCTGGCAAATTATGAACCTCTCGACCCCTGGGAAAGATCCCTCCAAGAACTCAACACCACCGGGTGCAGGCCCCACGGTGGGCGCCAACTGTCGTGGGTTTGTGACAGCAGATGTCCTAGCGAAAGGACTTATTCGTGGAGCCATCGCAACGGGTTAGCTTAAAGGGGTTAAAACAGACAAAGGACACGAGGGTTTATACTAGTTCGGCCCCTTGCGGTGAAGGTAAAAGCCTACGATCCAGTTGTGTTGGAATTGCTGTGGTCTCGAGGATCAAGGAGCGGAATCGCTTTACCTAGATCTCGAGTTGTTGTTTCTTTTCCTTGAACCGCCGCCGGGTCGTGCCTTTATATACACAGGTCGACGCCCGCCGGCTTACAGAGTCCCGATGCCGGTTTATACACATACCGGCTCGGTCTCTACTTTGTCATACCTTACACTACAAGTCATGTATTACATGGTGGTTTATAGCTACAGGCCTTAATCTACCTTTGGGCCTTGGGCCTTCGAGTCTCTGTAGTAAACCGCTTTATTCCTTGTCTTCATGGGCTTTAAGTATAAACAATCCATTATGGGGATAACCTGGCTTCCTTGGCCGGTTTACACCTAGTAGTAATATCCCCAACAAGTGGTGTATACTTTGAATAAATAGCTACTCTTGGTGCTGCTGTAGATGTGCTTGCATGTTCAATTCTTAGTGTTCTAAGTAGTTTGAATGCTTGCTATGGCCTCTATGTATCCCTATGAGTAGTTGCTATCAGCTTTGTGAAGTTTTGTTGGTGAAATTTTGTGGACTAAAAATTCAGATTTTTATTCATAGGAAAAATTGTACGCGGACATTATGAGCTGGTTTGGAAGGAGTTCTTCGAGGAGGAGATCCTCGGGGGCATCTTCTAGTGACAGTTCCACCCGCCAGTCTTATGTTGAACCAAGTGAAAGTTCCACACGAGATGCCCCCACCAAAACTTGCTTATGGCCTTGTGATGAGTATATGATGCAAGTGGGCATTATGGAGGAATTTGAGCAATATGCTCACAATGCCGGTGTCGGTCCCTACCTATCAGATTAGTGCGAATAGCGCCATCTTCTCACTCAATCATTTGTCAAAGGATTTAAATATTTTCCACGTGAGTAGAGGGTGTCGTTTATGCTTTATGATGAACCATTTACTATCCCACTAGAGAACTTTGCTCACCATAGCGAACTTCCACTTTGGGGTTCGCTTGATGAGCCGGTGAAGGCTAAATATGAGTCTTTCTTGACTAGCCTTTGCTATGGTGAGAATGGGGGGTGAGGCAAGGTAGAATAAAGAGCATTCACTTCCCCGCAATTCAGTATTTTTCTTTATTTAACGGGAAGTGCATAGTACGCAAGCAAGACTGCAGCATACTTTGTTCGCCAGACTTGAGCCTCATTCACACCGCTCTCACTGGTGAAAGAAATTATAACCTTGGAGCAATTGTTGCACGTAGACTTCAGCATAATGCCAGAAGTGGTTGGTTCTATGGTGGAATTTATGCCACACGTTTAGCACGAGGATTGGGAGTTTCACCTTTGCCCTTTGACCCTATCCTACCCACTCGACATTTAGATTTTGATGCCTTAAAAGATCATAAGATTCTCAAGGGAAGAGCCGATAACTTCACTTATAATTTGTTGTTTAACCAATCACATGTTGTGGACACATATTTGCCTGCGCCTGCTCTCTTTGACTGTAACAGCAGGGGAAGATATTTTGTTCTTGAGGGCGAGGCCCGAGCTCAGAATGCAGCAGTGGTGGCAGCCCGGCAGGTGGAGCCATCCGCGCTGAGAGCCTCCGTGAGCTACCACGCTGACTACTACCCTCCAGGCTACAGATCGACCACCAACTTAGGCCAAAAGCCTAAGCTTGGGGGAGTACGTGTTTCTCACCGACATTACATTCATGTTCACATATCATTATGTTTGTCGATGCTCACACTTTTTCATTGTATCATCCATGCTTAGATTTATTTTTCTTGCTTTCTTCTTGTGTGTTTGAAAAACTTTAGAAAAACCAAAAAAAATTAGTTCTAGTAATTTACTTTCTATGCTTGCTTAGTAGTAGAACTAAAAAGAAAATCCAAAAATATTTCCTTATTCTTCTTTTTCTTGTTGGGAGCTTTCCCGTGTAAATAGTTTTTCTCGTTTTTTCTTTTCCCTTTTTATTTACTTGATTCAAGAAAACCAAAAACTCCAAAAATATTTCAGTGTGTTTCTCTGAATTTCTTTTCTTTTTATTCGAGTCTCACCGAGGAGAATACCACGATTAAAATGTTGAGTGGCTCTCATATGAATAACTGTTGAATTAATAAGATGCCTTTTTACCTTGTCTTCTCCTGTTGAATAAAATGTTTTGTAGATTCCAGTTTAGTCCATGGCACTCTTGCACTATTATTATTTTCATATCATTCGGTCGTGCAAGTGAAAGGCAATAATGACGATATTTGATGAGCTGGTCGTGGCAAAGAGAAACTGGTATGAACTCGACTTGTTCTTGTTGTGTAAATATGTTTAACCTAGTGCCCATGCTTCAACCCATTATGATTAAACATGTTTGCAATGACAATTAGAGATTATAGTTTCTCATGCCATGCATAAGTAGCTGGGAGTTGATAATGATTTATCTTGGAGATCAACATAGCGCTAAAATGATTGTGATGTAGTATGATGATATGGTATCCTCCTCTGAATGTTCGAGTGGCTTGACTTGGTACATGTTCAAGCATGTAGTTGAATCAAAACCAACATAGCCTCTATAATATTTATGTTCATGGTGTTCATATCCTACTCATGCTAGTGTCCAATGTTACTTATGCATAATGCCTGGTCATGATCGTTGTTGCTCTCTAGCTGGCCGCTTCCCAATCTGAAATTGCTAGCCTTCGCTTGTACTAAGTGGGAATTCTGCTTGTACATCAAAAACCTTGAACCCAAAGTTATTCCAGATGAGTCCACCATACCTACCTATATGCGGTATTACCCTGCCGTCCTAAGTAAATTTGCATGTGCCACCTCTAAAAAACTTCTAAAAAACTATCTGTTTTGTGTGCCTAGATCATTCATGGAACGACAGGAGGTGGTCGATATCTTCCGTGCTAAGCATGTATCCTCAGGCCGAGTGTTTATTCACTCGCATCGCACGAGGAAATGGGAAGTTTTAGGGATTCCGAGTCCCAAACTTAAAAATGCAAATAATTAAAAAAAACTCCCCCAGGACTGATGTTGGTATGGACGACACGCGTTGTTTCGGACCGGCCGTGCAGTGTGATTGATGGTGGAGGGGGAGTAAACCTTTACTTTTACCGCTTGGGAACCGCCACTAGCATGCTTAGCATGGAAGATGTTGATAACTGATGGTCGTGAAGTGAATGAGAAGGGTGCATGTCTCAAAATATCATTTATCTCTGTTTTAAAATTTGAGCTTTGGCACCTCTGCAAATCCCTGCTTCCCTCTGCGAAGGGACTTTCTATTTACTTTTATGTTTTTTTGACCTTGAAGACTACAGGGCTTAGACCCCAGCGTTTTATTAAAACCTCACCAACCAAGAATACAAGAGGTTCCTCAAGAAGAGGAACAGAACCAAAATAAAGAAAATAAAACTATACAGGGCAGGCTACACTAAAACAAACCTGAAAAAATCAATCCACTTGAGCAGAGCCTCCTTATATCTTCTCTTAATCCTGTGAGAGAGGAGGGTAATATCATGTATGAAGCCATTTCTCCACTGCCTAAAAGAAGGCCTAATGTGCCTAAAAGCCTTATCATTCCTGACTTTCCAAATGTTCCACCATGCAAGAAAGACCACCTCTGAAAAGAAAGGTTTATTAAATTCCTTCCTGGCATGAAGGGAAATTTCCACCATGTCATCACTATTCAGCCAAGTGATTTGAAGGTAATTCCAAATACGCATACTAAAGTTGCATTGGAAGAAGAGGTGATTTCTTTCTTCCAGCACTCTAGTCAAGCACAAAACACATTCCAGCCCATCATTAATTTTCCAATGTCTCCGCTGAATCATATCCTTGGTGTTTACTCTGTCCATTATGACTAGCCAGGCAAACATTTTAATCGACATGGTGCAACAACTCTTCTATACCCAATTGAGTATAGGGTTAGCCAGGACTGGTTGGTGCACAAAGTCATATAAGTTCTTGGCCGAATATTCAGACTTCTTCCCATGTCTCCAAGTCCAGGTATCCTTGCCATCATTATTCAAAGAGATCTCTCTCAGCATAGATGAAAGTTGGTTGAGCTTCTGAAAGGCCAATTCAGACAGTGGCAAGGAAAACAACTGTTGCAAATTGCCTGCCTGAAACGTTTCCATAACTGTAAAATTCTTCTTCAAGCAGAAAGAAAACAACCTTGGAAATCTATCTTGAAGAGGGGCACAAGAGTTGTTAATCATCCAGTGATCTGACCAGAAAAGCACCGTGTCTCCTCTTCTGACTGTGACAGAGGTAACAACCCTGAATTTATCCATGAACTTACAAATGTGTCTCCACCAAAAAGAACCACAATCTATGGTGTCATGAGGGACTCTCTGAACATAATAGGAGTCCCAAACCAAGTGTACCCATGGAACATCTGCTCTATTGTAGAATTTGTTTAGATGCTTGAGAAGCAGAGCCTCATTTTGCAACCACAGATTCAAAATTCCAAGTCCTCCCTTCAGTTTTGGCCTGCAAACTAGGGGCCAAGCAGCCAATGAATGGCCCTTTTCCTGACCATACTTCCTACATAGGCACTGTCTCTGAATTCTTTCCAATTGCTTCAGAATACCCTGTGGTATGGATAGGCTACAAAGGAAAAAATAGGCAGGAATGATATCACAGAGTTAACCAGCTGCAACCTACTGCCTTGAGGCAGAAACCAAGAACTAGGAGTAAGCCTTCTCCCCGTGCAATCCACTAAAGGTAGTAGATCAATGATTTTAGGCCTAGTGGTACCCACAGGTAATCCCAGATATGTGAACGGCATTGTGCCTAACTGACAACCAAAAAGAGCAGCAAGATCTGAAGCAACAGTGGTCTCCACATTAATGGGGTACATTGAGGACTTGTGGAAGTTAATTTGCAAACCAGTAGCCAAGGAGAAGGAATGCAATACTGATTTAAGAACCTCCAACTGAGAGTTATCAGCATTGACAAAAAGTAATGTATCATCAGCATACTGAACCACTAGATAATCATGATCATGTGTTGGCAGAGGCAAATTAAGCAAGCCCTGTCGCAGGAGATTATTAATCATGGTCTGCAAGAGGTCAGCAGCAATCACAAACAACAAAGGAGAGATAGGGTCTCCTTGCTTTACACCACACTTGAACTTAAAGTGTTTACCAGGGACTCCATTCAGCAGAATAGAAGAAGTGCCAAAAGATAGCAGCTGCTGAATCCTGGTGATCCATTTCCTATCAAAACCTTTTTCTCGAAGGATTTTTATAATTGCCTCATGCTGAATAGAATTAAAAGCTTTCTCAAAATCAAGCTTGAGCAAAATGATTGGCTTCTTTAATTGATTACACTGGTGAATATATTCAAAAGTCCAAGCAAGGCAATCCTGAATTGTTCTTGACTTAATAAAACCATATTGATTCTTATGAACACATTTGGTGATTTCATACTGAAACCTATTAGCTGCAAGTTTGGTCAGAAACTTAAGACCCACACTGGTCAAAGATATTGGCCTGAAATCTCCCACAGTCACAGGAGTTTGCTTTTTAGGAATCAACGTAATGAATGCATCATTGAGGTTCTCCAGCTGAGCAGTCCCTGCATGAAATTCCTTCACCAACCTAATGAAATCACTGGAAATGATGTGCCAACATCTCTTCATGAAAAGCCCATTAAAACCATCAAGCCCAGGTGCCTTATCAATGGGCAATTCTTTAATCACTCGCTCAATTTCTTTCACCTCAAACTGCTTTGTGAGGACCTCCAGCCCCTGTAATTTAGGAATTAGAGAAATAATGTCCTCCCCCAACTCAGTTGGTTTTACAGATCCCATTCTACTCTTGAAAGCGCCCAAAAATTCCTGAGCCATTTTCTCATGATCTAAAGAAATTGTACCATCAGATAGTAACAAACTAGCAATGGAATTCCTTCTGTACCTCTCTGTTGCCATTGCCTGGAAAAACTTTGAATTTTCCTCACCTGCTTTGATATATCTAATGGCACATCTCTTCTTCCAGTATAGAAACTAGAGATGCAAAAGATGTTCATGATGCGACTTAACTATTTTCCTGAAATTAAATTCAGCTTTACACAAAGGCCTCATATCCTCCAAGTTATCTAACCACAGAATTACCCAATTACACTTCTTAATCGATCCTTTAATGTGAGAAAGCCCTTTCTGCCATTTCTTGAGAGCAAACCTCAAAGCTTTCAATTTGTCCACAATAATAGCTGAAATGTGGGTTTTATGAGAAGGTTTGGCCCAAACCTCTCGCACACAGTCCATGAAACCAGGCTGATGCACCCAGTAGTTTTCAAACCTGAAAATATGTGCTTTAGGAATAGAGGTACTGATAGAGATTAAACAAGGTACATGATCAGAGGCAGTTTTTGCAAGAGGTGTGACTTGAGTCATGGGATATTGATTGATCCAGCTAGCAGATGTAAAAACCCAATCAAGTTGTTCAAGGAGAGGCAAGTCTTGCATGTTCGACCAGGTGAATCTTCTGCCTTTCAGTGGAATTTCTAACAGTCCCAAATGACCAATGATCTCATTGAAAATGAAAATGTCATTAATATCTCCACCAGGAAGATTTCTGTTTTCCATGGATCTTATGAAGTTGAAATCCCCCATTAGCAGCCGTTTCTGATCAGGTTCCACCTGAAGATTGTAGAGCCAGCTTACAAAGTTGTCTCTCAATTCTCCTTGACACGGTCCATAAACATTTACCAAAAACCATTGATCATTATTATGCACTGAGGTGAAGCTAATCATAGTACCAAATGATTGCACATCCAACAGCGTTCCCTTAAAAACATCAGATCGCCAGACAGTGAGAATACCTCCAGATGCTCCTCTAGAGGGAGATTCAATGAAATGATCAGAACCCATAGGACAAATGCTCTTAATTAAAGTGCGAGGGCAAGTGGAGATCTTAGTTTCCTGTAAGCAAACTATTGCACACTGACTTTCAGTTACTTTGTCTCTGACAGAGCGTTGCCGAGCGTCAGAATTTAAACCTCTGACATTCCAACAAAGAATTGTCCAGCTACGCGTATGCATTCGATTCATAGAAGCATAAATAAAGAGGTAGCAAAAACAGTATGACATGCAATGTCATACATCCCAGGTCACAGCATAAAGGACACACCCAGTCTCGAACACACGACACAAGTTCCAGAACATCATAAAGAGTAGCAAAATTAACCAGCACGCTACGCCTATATAAAGATTTGACCATCAACATTTAGACACTGGAGGAGGTTGAGTCGTCCTTGGGATCAGCCATAAGCTTCTCGTTGGAAAGAAGTGAGGGGTCGATCTCCAGCTCCACACCAATCACCTGCAACACCTTGAGTGGAGTGTTAGTAGGTACAGCTTCAGTCTTTTCGTCGCCAGCAGCAGATGCAGAAGTGGGTTGGGCCGCAGCTTCCATGGGCTTGGACCGTGGACGCCTCTTCGTGGGCTGGAGAGAAAGCTGTTCGAATACCACCGATTTGAAGCCATCCAGTTTTGCCGCGCTTCGAGTGCACCTCCTCACAGACGTGTCCCTCTCAGTTTCTTTTCCTTGACCTGTGGATTTGCATAAAAGACCACATAAGAGAAAGAGGAGATTTCCTCCGAGATCGTAGGCTGCACAGCTTCAAAAAAGACCGCACCAGAGCCAGGAGCAACACCGTCAGAGTCAGGAGAAACATCTTCAGACATAGGGACAGCAGGTTTGACATCTTCAGAGCCAGAAACCACAGCCATGGACGGACCACCAAACAATGCTCTGGCCACATGGCGCTTGGCCACAAAAGGTTTCCTTGCAATGCAAACGTTGGGAAATCTTGCAACCAACATAGACAGCTTGCGAGACTCATCAAAAGCAATCGACCATGTGCACTTGGAATAAGTGACTGTACCCAAGGGCTTGAAAGAGATTGACCTCGGCACCTCCTTGAGAGAGAAATCAAACATTAAGTTTTCAAACGACCTCTTCCAGATCATCTCAGGGGGTAGAGGTTACCCGGCCACAATCTTAGCCATGCGAATAAAGACTTAATGATGCTGAATGACAGGAGGCTGGTAGGGAACAGTCGCCAGAGGATTTTCCACAAGAACAGGCTGCTCAACTTGAAACTGCTGACCCTGAATTATCAACTGTTGCTCGTCAATAGGTTGATGCTGCTGTTCATGCTCATTCTGCACCTGCACTTGCTTTTCAACTGAAACAGATTCTTCCGGCTGGTCAATAACAATGGACACTTGATCTTGCTCGGGCTGAACAGGTTGTGGATGCTGATCAACTTCCACCTCATCTCCCCAAAGTGCATTGCCCCAACCAGCATCGGGGATGTTTTCAGGTGGTGGTGGAGGAGCAACTGGCGCATCGTTCCACCCCAGCATTGGATAGGGGGGAAGGACAAAGGGCAGATTATCCGGTATCAAATTCCCCAGCATAGGATGAGGATTGCCATCCAAAGGCATTGGGTCCTCATCATTCGGCATCTGGTCTGCAAAATCCGCCCCAAGAACATAGCATGTAGCCGTCCAAGAAACTTGAGCCCCACCCCATTTAGCATAATCCCCAAAAACAACATCACGCGGAACCAAGGGTATATCCGGGAAGCTAGCCTCGACCAGAGTACGGACCAAGTACGGATCTTCACTATCCCAAGAATGAAACTTTCCAAAAGTGCCTACCGCTTGCGAGATAAATTCAGGAGTACGATAATCAAGCGGAATACCAATGAACATGAGCCAGCCTTTACGGAAACAATGAGTGCCCTTGAAATTTTCCCCCTCGTCGTGTTTCATAAATCTAACAAAACGATTATTCCCCAAAGGAAAAGGAGCATGCTGGATCAAAGAGTATCTGACAGTAGGATCCCTAACTTGAAACAATCCAACTCCTTGAAACCAGGGCTGAGCAGAACACACCAAAGTACCTCTGTCTTGAAGAAACTGAACAATCTCCTCCCGCACAGGCCCAAGCGGACCCTCCGGCGCAGGCATGACCTCCGCGACCATGAAGTCCTCATGGCGGCGGGGAGGGCGAGCAGCTAGCTAGCGTGAAGAAGGTTCGGGGAAGATGCCGGTCGCCACCATCGATGATGTGGTGGCCAGCCGGCACAAATTGCTGTGGATCAAGCTCATAGTTCGCCATGGACGATGGTTGTCGTGGAATTGTCACGGCAGATGTCCTCAAGCTAGGGCTTAGTCGTAGAGCCATCGCAACTAGGAAGCTTAAAGGGGTTAAGCGGGACAAGGAATACGAGGGTTTATACTGGTTCGGCCCCTTACGGTGAAGGTAAAAGCCTACGTCCAGTTTGAGGTGGTATTGATTAGGGTTTCGATGACCAGGGAGCTAATCTGCTATGCCCGGCTCTCGATGAGATTGTTCTTGTCCCTAAACCGCTGCCGGGTCCTCCTTTTATATAGGGAGGCTGACGCCCAGCAGCTCTCAGAGTCCCGGCCGGCTCATAAGAGTGTCCGGCTCGGACTCTCAGCTATTCTTGCCTTGCACTACAAGTTCTATCATGATAATGATTGTAACTACGGGCCTTAAGCCATATCCGGGTCTTAAGCCCATCTTTGGCCCACTGTCTTCAAGCTTGGCGTCGGGCTTCTGGCAATGACCATATGAGTAACCCGGCCCCTCCTAGCGGGTGACTCTAAGGTCTATATCCTCAACATTAGGCCCCAGATTGATTTGAGCCGGCTCATGTCAATCTTCAATTCTTTCGACAGAAAAAAATCTCCGGCTTACCATTTGTGTGAAGGCCATAACCCGGCGTGACGTCATTCTCTGGACTCCGGGTAATCCGCCGTGACGTCATCTTCCATTAAGTCCGCTTTTTACTCCGCCAGATCCGCAACGGATCTTATCTTTACTGTCATCCCGAAAATCGAGGCGTTTCGTGGGGAGATAACCACGCCATGGTCTCCTTGATTCTCGCGCCCAATTATGAGCTTGCCCTTATAAATAGGCCGGCCCGACGGGCCTTTCTCACTCTCCTTCCTCTCACTGTCCCGTGCTGCTCGAGCTCCGCCGCCGTCGCCGCCGTGGGTCTTCTCGTCGTCACCAGCTCAGGCCGCTGCATCACCCTGATCTGACCAGAGAAACGCGACGACCTCCGCGACTCTCCACCTCTTGTAAGTCCTGCTTGTCCTGTAGAATAGATCTGCAATAGGGTTCGTCCGCATTCTTCGTGTTCGTCGCCATCGCCCACAAGCTCCGGTAGTTTTCTTTTTTACTGCTCCTTTTTTATCTTAGCCCGTATGGAACCACTGCGGTAGATGTTTTAGCACCCATTTCAAACACAGGTAGACTTATGTTCACTGCATAAAGGCCTCATTCGAGCTCAAGAACTCCCCTGCATCTGCTTTTAGGTCTAGAACTTCTCTTTTTACCTGGCTGTTTTGATCCAAAATTTTCACTGCGATGTGTGAAACCTGTTTTACCACACTTAGTAAAAAACTGCAATCATTGTATCCCGGCGGTTTACAGTTCCGGTTTTAAGAAACCACGCGCCGTAGAACCTTCCGGCTTAAAGGAAACCATGCGCCATAAAATTTCCGGCTTAACTATGATAAGGCCTGTAGACAATCAAATGACTCTCAATCCCTCGGCGGCTTAAATAGCCCGATGCACTTAAATGTATACCATTAGTCCCCTTCATAAGCCGCCACCTTGACATTGAACTGTAGATTTCTTCCGGCTCATAATTAACCCGGACGTTTTTCCTTTTATCATAGACTGCCGACTTTCACCATGCCTCCCAAAGCTCCCAAAGCCTCCATTACTTGCAACTGGATGAGGTCCAATGTCACCAATGAGACCCTAGCGGATTTTGTTAAGTCTGGATATCTGCCCAAAAAGGATGTCATGTCCTACCGTGCCCCTGACCCGTCAGAAGAGAGACCACAGCCAAAGGACGGGGAGGTAGTGATTTTTGCGGATCACATGAGCCGGGATTTCGCACCGCCCGGTTCAAAGTTTTTCAGAGACGTTCTAAACTTCTTCGATCTGCGGCCTCAGGACATAGGACCCAACTCAGTGTCCAATATCTGCAACTTCCAAGTGTTCTGCGAGGTTTACCTTGGAGAAGAACCTAGTCTGCTGCTCTTCAGAGAGCTTTTTTACTTGAACCGTCAGAACGAGTGCGCCAATGGGCCAAGTCTAGAGCTAGGCGGCATCTCCATCCAGCGGCGAAGAGACTGTCTTTTCCCTTATGCCGAGCCGCCGAGCCACCCAAAGGACTGGAACATGACTTGGTTCTATTGCCAAGACACGTCACCGGGTGATGAAAGCCCGCCGCCCGGCTTTCGCCCATCGCGTCTGGAGTCAACACACCCACTGTCAGACAAACTGACTCCGGCGGAGCGCCAGCCTCTGCTCCCCACTATCAACAAGATCAAGGCTCTCCTGGGCAATGGTCTGAATGGAATCGATCTGGTCCGGGTCTGGATCTCGTAGCGGGTGATCCCGTTGAGCCGCCGCCCCGGTTTAATGTGTGAGTACACGGGCCGAAAGGACGACCCTCAGAGACACAGCCGCAATGATCTTCCTGAAGACGTTGCAGAGGAGATGACCAAGGCTCTTTTAAACGGGAGCCTGGCAGGCTGCGGAAGGACCGGGTTAGCCCCCTTCTGCAAGACCAACCCAGCCCCAGCGGTAAGCCGCCAATCTGATCATCGTATCTTCTTCTGTATATAACTTTCATCTGAATCGTTTGAAGAAATCATCATTGTATTTTTCAGGCTGACGACAAGTTCTGGCGGGTCAAATATGACCATGAGGCGGCCAAGAAGGCCAGAAAGGTGAAGAAAGCCGCCCCTCGCAAGAAAGGAAGCAGGCCTACTGCTTCAGAGGTGATGCAATTAAGCGACAGCTCCGAGTCAGAGGTAACCCCTGAGCCTTTAAGTCCTTGCTGTATTTGTTGTTTGTTGCTGTCCGCCTTATCAATACTTGCTCATTGTCAGGATGACACCGACGCAAGTAACCCGGTGGTTGAAGAGGTAATGTCACTTTCCTCCGACTCGGAGCCCTTGCCAAGGCTGAAAGTCCGAAGGGTAACCCGGAAAGTAAGCTTTTCACATCCTTTAGCTTATCAAGATCCTCAATTTATTTCGAAGCGACAGGTTCATGAGAGCCGGCGTCACACCCGGACCAACAAGGACACCGACCTCTCCTCCGGGTTACCTGACGCATCAAGGAAGCGCCGAACTGAGGTTATTTCCCACTTGTACCCTTTTCATCCGTTGGCGGGTGTTATACGTCAGCCACTCAATTCTTCTGACTCAAATTATCAGGAGACCTCCCCCTCTTCCGGCGACTCTATGCAGTCAAGTCTGCCGGCTTTCAAGACCGTGCCCGGGTAATGATAACCCTCTTATATTTGTTCTGGTCTTTGCTCATACTTTTTATACTAACCTTTGTTGTTCTTTCAGTGCCCAGGCAAAGCTCACCAAGAGGGCAAAGAAAACCAAGTCGGCCGGAGAGCCGGATTTGCCTGAGCCAGGTGACGGTCCAAGAACCGCCAGCTGCCTCCGCCCCCGAAGTCACCACTCCAATGGACACTGCACCTGTAGAAGCTTCTCCTGACCCGGAGGCCTCCGGCTCGGCTCAACCAACAAATGACCCGGACATGGTAATCACCCGGACGGAGTTCGTTGAGCCGGGGAGACCTACCGTGTTGGCCAAGTGCTCCGCTAAGGGGGAGTTGCTGCAGCCCCACCGGGTGAACCTGGACCTCTCCGACTACGCCAGCCTGAGCATTGGAGAGCTCGTCTCTGGCTACATCAGCCAAGTGCACAAGAGCCGGGACGCAGAGGTTGCCATGGTGAACCAGATCCAGCAGAAGTCTGAGGTATCATTCTGCTGTCCTCTTACTTACTGCATAGTTACCATTACCATGCTAGCCCCCAAGTCGACGACTTATGATTGAATATGTTGTAGACTTAGGTTCCGGCTTACTCCATTTGAACCGGCAATGAGTAGATAGAAACGTTCGATATGCATTAGCCCCCAAGTGCCAAGTGTCTTTGCTTGGAAAACGCTTGGGACTTTAAATTTGTAGAGTAATTGTTCATGCCATAACCCGGAAGTTTATACAGGCTGTTGGCAAGAAGCTTGAGGCTGACCTTGCTGATCTCAAGAACCGGTTGAAGATGCAAGAGATGGAGACCAGGAAGGAAAACGCCAAGTTCGTGTCCAGCATCGCCGCGCAAGAGAAGCTAAAGACGGAGTTCGACGCTGAGCGGAAGGCGTGGGCCGAAGAAAAGGTCGCACTGGTGAACCGGGCTGAACAGGCGGAGAAGGCTCTCTCCGAGAAGACCGCCAAGCTCTCCGGCCTAAAGCGCCAAGTGTCCCAGATGGTGGCCGCAGTCTTCGGTAAGTCGTCTCGCCGGCTTTCATCAAGTTTAGAATGCGTATATCTCATAATTTCATCCTTGTCGGCGGCTTATCTGTCTTTGTTAAACAGGTCCCAGAAGTGCCAACCTGAATCAGAGTGTGGTGACCAAGCTGAAGGCCGTATAGACCCTGGAGGAGGAACTCTACACCGGGTCACAACGTGCCTTGGCTGTGGTGGCCCTCTCCAATGAGGTGCCGACTCACCTGGTGGAAGTCCTTCGCCGGCTCGCCGTTCTTCCTCAACGGATCCAAGAACTGCGACGAGCCTCTGCAAGAGCCGGAGCGATTGCTGCGCTGAGCCGGGCTAAGGCGTTCTTGCCAGAGTTAGACCCGGCGGACATCGCCCTCGGCTACCCAAGTCTGAAGGAAGACGGCACCGCCTTTGATCAGAAGGACTTTGCAGCTTGCGTGAAGGCCGTACGCCCGGTGGCCACTCTCATTGGCAACGATACTGATCTGACCAAGTACCAGCCGGGCTACGACGCAGAAAATCAGAGGATTCCTACTCCGCGCTATGAAGCCCTCAACTTGATCCCGCCGGCTCGTCAGCACACTTTCGCCCCGGAGATTGACCCTTCCGGGTTAATTGACGAGGAAGCCCAGTTCGAAGCTCTCAGCGGCATCGACTGGAAGTCATCAACCTTCCGGGTCTTGGGATCAACCGGAGGAGAAGGAAGAGATGAGCCGGAGACTTCCACCCAGCAAGCGTCTTAACTTCCACAGCCGGTTTACCAAACAATGCTCCACCCTTTTAGACTTGATGAGTTTTGTAATAGAGTAGGTGCAATAGTTTATCTCTGCCGTGCCATCGTGCACGTATTGAATGCTGAAGTCTTTTGAAGTTGTCTCTTTGATGTTTCTCCGGGTCATAATCAATCCTTTGTTTTTCTTAACCTCAAAAGAGGTGCCTTTAATTATCCTCCATAGAAGGGCAAATCACAAGTCTCGAGGCGGCTTACCGCCCTGAGAATCATAAGTTTTAGATAACCCGGAATATGAATCAAAAAGGACTTGTCTTCAATGATATCCTGAATACAGCCGTAAGAACATACTTAACGGCATGCAAGCATACTTCCGGTTTAGATAACCCGGATAAGAAGGTTGGTACCGCAACTCCGGTTTACTTGTCTTATAACACTCATTGCGTTCAGCAATACTGTAAACCCAAGTTAAGCCGGCAAAGTGAGACCCGGCCATACACACTTGGTATAATCAGACAAAACTGACTATAAACTGGAAGAACTTAGGGGCTTCCGGTTCGAATACGACCAGAGACCCGGCCCAAAGGGGTTATGCTAAGATTCGAATACGATCATATAGCCCCCCAGTGGGTGTGGCGATGCCAATCAAGAGGGTATCGACAGCTATGTTCTCTTTGGTTCGAATACGACCCATGTTTGAACAGGAAGCCCCCAAGTGATTTTAAGAATTGTTTAACGACGCTGATTCGAATACGATCCACGTCGGTTCCCAAAGGGGTGAAACCATGATTCAAATATGATCAAGGAAAACTCCCTAATGAGCTCGGCACTTTGCCAATCAAATGGGTATCGACAGCTATGTTCTCTTTGGTTCGAATACGACCCATGTTTGAACAGGAAGCCCCCAAGTGACCTTGTTGCTTATGGCTAGATTCGAATACGATCATAAGACGGATCCTCCTTCAAGTCATCATGTAATCTTGCAATGAAAACAACACGTGCATATTTGGAAGAGAATAAAGGACAGAGGTCCTGCTTTATTGCTTATCATAATATATACATGGCTGAGAGAAATATGTACATCACGAGAGCTGGTGACTCAAGTGTAGTAAGGCCGAAGCTGAGCTATGTTCCACGGCCGACGGGTCTCTTCCTTCGACTTACGTGAATCTTTATGCTCCCGAATGTCAATGAGGTAATATGACCCGTTGTGCAAGTTCTTGCTGACCACAAAGGGTCCTTCCCAAGGCGGGGAGAGCTTGTGCGCATCTGTTTGATCCTGGATGAGCCGGAGCATGAGATCGCCTTCCTGGAAGACCCGGGTTTTAACCCGGCGACTATGATAACGGCGCAGGTCTTGTTGGTAAATCGCGGAGCGAGCTGCGGCCACATCACGCTGTTCGTCCAACAAGTCAAGAGCATCTTGGCGCGCCTGTTCATTGTCTGCCTCAACATAAGCCGCCACTCGAGGTGAGTCATGACGGATGTCACTGGGGAGGACGGCCTCTGCCCCATAAACCATGAAGAAAGGCGTGAAGCCTGTTGATCTGTTAGGAGTTGTGTTGATGCTCCATAACACGGAGGGCAACTCCTCCACCCAACAACCCGGCGTCCGTTGCAAAGGGACCAAAAGCCGGGGCTTGATACCCTTCAGAATCTCCTGATTAGCTCTCTCAGCTTGACCATTGGATTGAGGATGAGCAACTGAGGAGACATCAAGTCGGATATGCTCTCGTTGACAAAACTCTTCCATGGCGCCTTTGGATAGATTGGTGCCATTGTCAGTTATAATGCTGTGCGGAAAGCCAAAGCGGAAAATCACCTTTTTCATAAATTGAACCGCCGTGGCCGCATCGCACTTGCTAACTGGCTCAGCTTCCACCCACTTGGTAAATTTGTCAACCGCCACTAATAGGTGAGTCTTCTTGTCTTTGGATCGTTTGAAAGGCCCGACCATATCAAGTCACCAGACCGCAAAGGGCCAAGTAATTGGGATCATCCTCAGCTCCTGAGCCGGCACATGAGCCCGTCATGAGAACCTCTGGCAACCATCACATTTACTGGCGAAGTCCTCTGCATCAGCATGAGCCGTCAGCCAATAAAAACCATGGCGAAAAGCCTGGGCCACAAGAGACTTTGAGCCGGCGTGATGGCCACAATCCCCTTCGTGAATCTCACGCAAGATCTCTTGACCTTCCTCAGGGGAGACACAACGCTGAAAAGCTCCTGTAACACTGCGATGATGCAACTCACCATTGATAACAATCATTGACTTAGCCCGCCGGGTTATTTTTCTGGCCAAAGTTTCATCCTCAGGCAACTCTCCCCGGGTCATGTAAGCCAAATAGGGCATTGTCCAGTCCGGTATGATGTGGAGAGCCGCCACCAGTCGCGCCTCTGGGTCAGGGACAGCCAAATCTTCCTCTGTAGGCAACTTAACAGAAGGGCTATACAGGACGTCCAGGAAAGTGTTAGGCGGCACCGGTTTTCGCTGAGAGCCCAGCCGGCTTAAAGCATCCGCCGCCTCGTTCTTCCTGCGATCGATGTGTTCCACTTGGTAACCCTGAAAGTGCCCAGCAATGGCATCAACCTCGCGGCGATAAGCCGCCATGAGAGGGTCCTTAGAATCCCACTTCCCTGATACTTGTTGAGCCACCAAGTCTGAGTCACCGAAACACCTTACCCGGCTCAAGCTCATCTCCTTAGCCATCCGAAGACCGTGGAGCAAGGCCTCGTACTCAGCCGCATTGTTAGTGCAAGGAAACATCAACCGTAACACATAATGGAACTTGTCACCTTTAGGGGAAGCCAATACAACTCCAGCCCCCGAGCCCTCCAACTACCTGGACCCATCGAAGTGAATAGTCCAATATGTGTTATCCGGCTTTTGCTCGGGCACTTGTGACTCTGTCCAATCATTGATGAAATCCACCAAGGCCTGAGATTTAACAGCAGTGCGTGGCACGTATTTGAGACCATGAGGTCCAAGTTCTATAGCCCACTTAGCAATTCTCCCTTTGGCCTCTCTGTTTTGAATGATATCACCAAGAGGGGCAGAACTGACGATAGTGGTGGGATGACCCTGAAAATAATGCTTAAGCCAAATCTTCCTCTGTAGGCAACTTAACAGAAGGATTATACAGGACATCCAGGAAAGTATTAGGCGGCACCGGCTTTCGCTGAGAGCCTAGCCGGCTTAGAGCATCAGCCGCCTCGTTCTTCCTGCGATCAATGTGCTCTACTTGGTAGCCCTGAAAGTGCCTAGCAATGGCATCAACTTCGCGGCGATAAGCCGCCATGAGAGGGTCCTTAGAGTCCCACTTGCCTGATACTTGTTGAGCCACCAAGTCTGAGTCACCGAAACACCTTACCCGGCTCAAGCTCATCTCCTTAGCCATCCGAAGACCGTGGAGCAAGGCCTCGTACTCAGCCGCATTGTTAGTGCAAGGAAACATCAACTGTAGCACATAATGGAACTTGTCACCTTTAGGGGAAGCCAATACAACTCCAGCCCCCGAGCCCTCCAACTGCCTGGACCCGTCAAAGTGAATAGTCCAATATGTGTTATCCGGATTTTGCTCGGGTACTTGTGACTCTGTCCAATCATTGATGAAGTCCACCAGGGCCTGAGATTTAACAGCAGTGCCTGGCACATATTTGAGACCATGAGGTCCGAGCTCGATAGCCCACTTAGCCACTCTCCCTGTGGCCTCTCTGTTTTGAATGATATCACCAAGAGGGGCAAAACTGACGACAGTGATGGGGTGACCCTGAAAATAAGGCTTAAGTTTCCGGCTTGCCATGAACACACCATACACATGCTTCTGCCAATGCGGGTACCGCTGCTAGGACTCAATGAGCACTTCGCTGACATAATAAACCGGCCGCTGAACCGGATGCTCCTTACCCTCCTCCTTGCGCTCCAGCACAATAGCCACACTGACGGCTCGTGTGTTCGCCGCTACATATAATAATAAGGGCTCCTTATCAACCGGAGCAGCAAGGACTGGAGGCTCTGCCAGCTGCTTCTTCAAATCCTCGAAGGCAGTATTAGCTGCATCATTCCAGACAAAGTTATCAGTCTTTTTCATCAACAGATATAATGGCATCGCCTTCTCACCCAAACGGCTTATAAACCGGCTTAATGCAGCGATGCGACCCGCCAAACGCTGAACGTCATTTATACACGCCGGCTTAGGCAGGGAGGTGATGACCTTGATCTTCTCCGGGTTAGCCTCAATGCCTCTGTCAGAAACCAAAAAACCCAAGAGCTTGCCTGCAGGGACACCAAAGACACACTTGGCCGGGTTAAGCATCATCTTGTAGACCCGGAGATTAGCAAAGGTTTCTCTCAGATCATCTATCAGGGTTTCCTCTTTTATGGACTTAACCACAATATCGTCCACATAAGCATGAACATTCCGCCCAATCTGTTTATGAAGACAGTTCTGCACGCAACGCTGATAAGTCGCCTGTGCACACTTGAGTCTAAAGGGCATGGATACATAGCAGAAGGCTCCAAAGGGAGTAATGAACGCCGTCTTCTCCTGGTCCTTAACCGCCATTTTAATCTGATGATATCCAGAATAAGCGTCCAGGAAACTTAAGCGCGCACAACCGACCGTAGCATCAATAATTTCATCAATACGGGGAAGGGCAAAAGGATCAGCCGGACACACTTTATTTAAGTCCGTGTAGTCCACACACATCCGCCAAGTGCCGTTCTTCTTGAGTACGAGCACCGGGTTAGCTAACCATTCTGGGTGGAAAACTTCAACAATAAACCCGGCCGCCAAGAGCCGGGCCACCTCTTCACCAATAGCTTTCCGCCTCTCTTCATTAAATCGCCGAAGGAACTGCCTGACCGGCTTAAATTTTGGATCAACATTAAGAGTGTGCTCAGCGAGTTCTCTAGGTACACCTGGCATGTCAGAAGGTTTCCATGCGAAGATGTCCCTATTCTCACGGATGAACTCGATGAGCGCGCTTTCCTATTTTGGATCCAGATTGGCACTGATGCTAAACTGCTGAGATGAGTCACCTGGAACAAAATCAACAAGTTTAGTCTCATCAGCCAACTTAAATTTCATTGCCGGCTCTTGCTCTGTAGTCGGCTTTTTCAGAGAAGTCATATCTGTTGGGTCAACATTGTCTTTGTAAAACTTCAACTCCTCTGTTGCACAAACAGATTCTGCATAAGCCGCATCACCTTCCTCACACTCCAGAGCCACTTTCCGGCTGCCGTGAACCGTAATGGTCCCATTGTGACCCGGCATCTTGAGCTGTAAGTACACATAACACGGCCGTGCCATGAACTTGGCGTAAGCCGGCCGTCCAAATATAGCATGGTATGGACTTCTTATCTTGACCACCTCAAAGGTCAATTTCTCCACCCTGTAGTTGTTCTCATCTCCAAAGGCCACTTCCAACTCAATCTTGCCGACTGCATAAGCCGACTTACCAGGTACCACCCCATGGAAAATAGTGTTGGACTGGCTGAGGTTCTTATCAATCAACCCCATACGACGGAATGTCTCATAATAGAGGATGTTGATGCTGCTGCCTCCATCCATGAGCACCTTGGTGAACTTATATCCTCCCACCTGAGGAGCCACCACCAGGGCCAAGTGACCCGGATTATCCACCCGTGGAGGGTGATCCTCCCTGCTCCACACTATAGGCTGTTCAGACCACCGCAAGTAGCGTGGAACTGCCGGCTCAACAGCATTCACGGCCTCTTGTGAAGCTTCTGATCTCGCTTGCACAAACTAGTGGTAAACACATGATACTGTCCACCGCTAAGCTGCTTTGGATTGGTCTGATAACCCCCCTGCTGCTGTTGATGACCCTGGCCAGACTGCTGGTTAAAGCCCCCTTGACCGTTCTGAGGATTAGAATTTGAGCCGCCGCCCGGGCCATGAAAACCGCCGGCGCCTGAGCCGCCGCCCGGGCCATTGTAGCTCTTAAAGGCCTTCATGATTGCACAATCTTTCCATAGGTGAGTCGCTGGCTTCTCTCTAGAGCCATGCCTTGGACAAGGCTCATTCAACAGTTGCTCCAGCGTCGGGCCTGACCCGCCGCCTCGGGCAGGGGGCCTCCCCTTGCGCCGCTGGTTATTACCTTGTGAGCTGGCGTTGGCTACAAACTCTAGGCTGCCATCGTCCTTGCGCTTGCCTCCTCCTTGGTTCCCCGGGTTATGCTGAGGACCCTTGCCATTGCCATTCTTCTTTCCCTTCCCTGCCCTTTCATCATCTGAAGGGGGATCCTTGGTACCATCAGAATCGGCGTACTTGACAAGAGCCGCCATTAGTGTACCCATATCATTGCAGTCGCGCTTAAGCCGCCCGAGTTTCATCTTCAGGGACAGGAAACGACAATTCTGCTCCAACATTAAAACTGCAGAGCCGGCATCCATCTTATCTAATGAATGTATGATCTCCTTGACCCGGCGAACCCAATGCGTCGTGGATTCACCCACCTGCTGCTTACAGTTAGTCAAATCCACAATTGACATAGACTGCCTACAGGTATCCTTGAAGTTTTGGATGAACCGGGCTTTCAGCTCAGCCCAAGACCCGATGGAGTTCGGTGGTAGCCCTTTCAACCAAGTGCGGGCAGTCCCATCCAACATCATGGTGAAGTACTTGGCCATTGCCGCCTCACTGACCTCCAGTAGTTCCATGGCCATCTCGTAACTCTCGATCCAGGCTGCGGGTTGTAAGTCAGCCGTGTAGTTGGGCACCTTCCTAGGGCCTTTGAAGTCCTTGGGTAAACGTTCATTGCGGATAGCTGGTACTAAGCAAGGGACACCCCCAGTCCTGGTAGGGATACCCATGTCGACGGAAGTCGTCGGATAAGCCGGGGGGGTCTGGTAAGCCGTCAATTGAGGCGCTTGCTCCGCCTCTAGCCGCGCTCTGTCCTGGTCTGCTGCGTGAAGGGCTCCATTATGAGCCGGGCCATGGCCAGGGGGCGGGTCATGGCGTCGGACGTTACTAGAGCCGGTCGCTGAGACCATGTGTCTGCTGTAACTCGGGCTCCGGCCTGGACGAGGGGTCGAGTGGATCCTGTCCCGGCTGTAGGAGTACGCCTCTTGTTGTGCCAGTGCTGTCTGAAGGAGTTCCCTGACCCGGCGGGTTTCAATAGCCGTCGGAGAGTCGCTGTCGACTGGGAGAGCCGCCAGCCATGCTGCCGCAGCGACCATGTTCTCCAGCGGGTTATTATAATGACCCGGTGGTATTGGCACGTACTGAGGCGGGGCAGGGGGCACCTGGGGAGGCCCCATCACTTGTGGCTGAATAGGGGTCCCAAACCCGGGCACTATGACCCCTGGCGGGTTACTAGACCCTGCACCTGGCGTGTTGAAGAGGTTGCGTGGATCGTAAACCGGAGGGAGTCGAGATTGGGCCTTTTGATGCCTCCTTCTCAGGACCTCATTGGACGCGTTTTGATCCATCGTGAGCCGGAAGGATTGCGCTTGAATCAACTGGGTTTGGGCATCGAGAGCCGCCCGCTCTGCGGCCATCCTGATCCCTTCCGCTGCCAGATCCTCCTTAGCCTTTACTAGATCCAATTTTAACTGTGCCACCTCCGCATCATGCTGAGCTTGATCCGCCGGGTCAACCGTGGCGGTTAACAGGGCTGTCATCTTGTCCGTGAGATCCATTAGCACCTGAGCCGGCGAAGGCACCGGGTTCCCCGCTCCAGCAGCAGGGTTCTGAATAGGCTGCGCACCGGCCATGAAGATTCCAACCCGGCTTGGCGGCTCAAACAGGTCCGGAATACTGTCACCATCGGAACAACCCAAGAGCCTGCCATCTTGAAGTTGATACAACGAGTTTGACTCATCGGTGGACGACTCGCCGTCAGAGCCGGCGGCCGCCTCATCACCAGATCCAGATCGATCAGAGAGTCCTTCATGGATACACCCCACAAAAGCATGCCTTAAGGCAGGCCGGGCCCGGGCGGGTCGTGCACGCTGAGATGTCTCGACGAGATCGGCGCAGAGACCCGGCTCAGGGCCCGGCTCACCAATCTTGCCAATGAAAACATGAATTCCGCCGAAGGGGACCCGGTACCCGTACTCAATTGAGCCGGCGTCGGGGCCCCAGTTTGCATCGTCGATGTAGAGCTTGCCGCGACGACTCTTGGTCATCCGGCCCACAGCGTATCCCTTGAGCCCTTCGAAGCCGCCCTTCAAGAACTCAAATCCACCGTGCGCTGGCCCCACGGTGGGCACCAACTGTCGTGGAATTGTCATGGCAGATGTCCTCGAGCTAGGACTTAGTCGTAGAGCCATCGCAACTAGGAAGCTTAAAGGGGTTAAGCGGGACAAGGAATACGAGGGTTTATACTGGTTCGGCCCCTTACGGTGAAGGTAAAAGCCTACGTCCAGTTTGAGGTGGTATTGATTAGGGTTTCGATGACCAGGGAGCTAATCTGCTATGCCCGGCTCTCGATGAGATTGTTCTTGTCCCTAAACCGCTGCCAGGTCCTCCCTTTATATAGGGAGGCTGACGCCCAGCAGCTCTCAGAGTCCCGGCCGGCTCATAAGAGTGTCCGGCTCGGACTCTCAGCTATTCTTGCCTTGCACTACAAGTTCTATCATGATAATGATTGTAACTATGGGCCTTAAGCCATATCCGGGTCTTAAGCCCATCTTTGGCCCACCATCTTCAAGCTTGGCGCCGGGCTTCTGGCAATGACCATATGAGTAACCCGGCCCCTCCTGGCGGGTGACTCTAAGGTCTATATCCTCAACAATGGTGGAGAAGCTGGCCTGGGGTTTTCTTTGGAAGGAAGGGGAGGACATTGGAGCAATGTGGGCGGCGGCGATGGGACGGGACAAGCTATCCCAATAACTCCGGCTCCCTTCCCATGACAGTCAGAGGTTTCCGATATACTCGTATTTTGTTGCAAAGATATTGGCTTCCAAACTAATCCATTGGAGCGCGCGAAATCATTGCAGTCTTTCCTAGAGTGACCCGAGCGAGAGCAAGCCGAGCGAACCGCTCGCATTCCACATGCAGCTGCCAAGTGGCCCCTCTGGGTGCAAACAGTGCAAGTTAACACACGGTCCACCATGTCATCGACCATGGCTTCAAATTTTCGGGCTGCCTCTTAGGACGTAGGAATTTCCTATGTGGTGACCAGTGGGCTTGAGATTGGAGGAGAGGCCTGTCCATCAGAAACTGGGCTACTTTGAGAAATATCAGGTCCATCAGAAGTTGGGCCAAGTTGCAGCACTGGGCTACCAAATCGTTGGGTCCCCGAAAGCGGTGGGCCTGTGGCAGGGCAGGCAATTTGAACCAGAGAAATTCCCGCTTCCGTAAAACGCGAGGATAGATTGCTAGGCAACAGATCCAAAGAAATCGGATCACACACCGGCAATGAGGTGGCTGGCCGGTGCAACTCCAGCAAAGGGAAGACCGAACCAAACATAATAGGTGGCCTAGCCATAGTCCAATGCAAATCAAGAGGTGGGGGTTGATGAATAACAACACGCTCATGTGCAGAAAGATCATAACCCCCATCAGTGATCGTGTCAATGCAATTTTGTGTTGCCGGGTATCTATACCCTTTGCAAGCAGAGTACTTCTCAAAAGTGGCAAAAGATAATTTCTTCTTAGCAGAGCTTGCTGAAAAAGAAGATCTAATCGGAGGCTTATGGATGGCCAGCAAACCCAAAGATAATCTACGCTTGGTTGGACTAATTAAAATCCATTCACCGTCACATTCCTTACGCCAGATCTTAACTTCTCTAACCCAATTTGGTCCACCATTGCCCCACAGATTAAAGTAGCATTTAAACAGATCACAAGCAAAAGAACGAAGATCCATAATAAGAAAACCAACTTGCTTGCAGGAGACTTGGAAAGAGAACACCTTATCCTTGATGTGAGAGACCCAAAGATCAATTGCTGAACCACCAATCGCAACTTCCAAGGCCGCAGCCAGAGAATATTCTGACAAACGGAAGGCATGACGGCTAAAAGACACAATCAATGTAAAAGCCCTTCGTCGTCCCATTGGATGGATTGTGTGACCAGTAGATTTGAAAACCTCATCTGAGAAAACCCTACCCTTGGAGAAATCCAAGCCAAGGGTAGATCCACCAGAAGAACCCATGGAAGATGGGTATTGCCTTGATCCGGAAAAGACTCAGGAGTAGATGGTTGGAGAGGATCCACAGGTTAGTGGAGAAGGGTGGAGATCACCGGAGGGTTGGAGCGCCGTGGTGGAGGGTGGGAGCGCCATCATTAGGACTTTGCCTTTATCACCTATTTTAGAGAATCATGTTACTGTCATGAATGCGTCATGTGATCAAACAACTGAAATACCAACAATTTTGAGTGTGCCCATTGAATTAACTGTTGATGTCAAAGAACCATGTGAATCAGGAAATAAATCAGATTTGGATCAAATACATTTTAAAATAATTGTGCCAATGTTTAATCATTTTGATATGACCTCTAATCTTGGTGATCCTTCTGTGTCAAATGACTTATTGCATGTTTTCTTATTTAAGCATGTTGTAGCTTGTAAATTTGATGCACATAAGGTTTATTCACCAATGTTGGGATGGTTTAATGATGAATATTGCCAATCTTTTGATATGAATAAGAGCTTCACTTATATATGCAAACTGACTTGCAATATTTTCATGACTTCTACTTATGATAATGTTTTGGCTTTATATTTTATGATCTATGAAAGTTACACATGTATACATGTGTCATATGTGCAAAAATCAAGGGAAGTAAAAATGGATGACATATACATATACAACATGTACACCTTGTCTCGTTTGTTAGCCACATTTCAGATTAAGCAACGCCGAGGACGGCTTTGTTTTCAAGAAGGGGAGGATGATGAGGACATGACTACCTTGGATACGACCAAAAATATTGCATACATGCATATTTGTCAGGTGATTTCTAGTGCAAACTATTCAATAATTTATTTATGTTATCCAGAACAAAAATACTTCACACACTTTTGTGTTTTGTCTAATTGTAGGTGTATGGGACATTTGTACAATCCACATATGAAGATAAGGGAAAAGCAGAAGTTTAGGTTCTGTTCAAAAAGTCCTCTCACGTCATTTTTGGGCCAAGAGAAGATAGAGTCCAAGTCTCTCACTTTCTGGATTCAGATTCGGACTGCACAGACATACCTGACTCAAAATGCCAACAACTTTTTCATACGGACTCCGAATTAGTTGATTCTTTTTTTGTTGGAAAGTAGATTTCGTGCTCTTTCCAACCCAATTGGATTCACCTTTCAATTCGTCTGGAGCATTGAGATATCAATGAAACAAGCTGACACTGCAGCAGAATCCAAGTCAAACAACAAGTCCAAAGGTGTTGCATCACCTCCACTTGGGCCCATGAGCCTTCTACGACCTAGGGGCTGTTTTAGGCTGCCTTGGGACGTTCTCCCACCTCCTTGGCCGCCACCCCTTGCTCCTATATAAGTAGATCCATGTAGTAGCTTTTTCCTTGGGTTTTGTTTAGATTAAAAGTTCGCCATAGCTGCAACTTCGCGTACTTTGTTTGTGTTCAACGACCAGACAAAGGCGTCACAGAACCCCACCTTCATTAATAAAGCTTTCCTCTTATATTTGCAAATCCAGATTGCAATCTTGGTTTCTTGCTTGTTCTTCATTTGCGTGCAGGAAACAGACCCCCGTGGTCAGGTTGATCGTGCTCCGGCGTGGTCAATAACCTCTCGTAGTTGGTTTAGCGATTGCAAAGGCATGACGTCTTCGCACGTTCGTAGTCGGATTGTCAAAGTCGACTTCCTCCAAAACGATAGCCACCATCTCATCGAAAGACGGGACACCTTTGCCTCTATCAAGTGGTATCAGAGCCAGGTTGCTCGGTGAGAATTTCCAGTTTTTACTAGATTAGATTTATTTTCTTACCTATTGTCCAAGAAAAAGCCAAATAAACAAGTTACATCTTTTCATCCTTTGTCCAACGACCAGACCAAGGCCTCTTACAGATCCCCACCATTATCAATACTTCATATATATTTGCAATATTCAGATTGCTTTATCATATTCTTGCTCGTTCTTCGATTGCTTGCAGGAATAGACCTTCGTTGTTCTAGCTAATTATGTTCAATGGGCACTTGTTTACATGGCAATTTGATAAAAATTATGTATACCATGGTAGAAACAATCAGTATACTCTTGTTCATAAGGATAAAAATATTACTTTGCTCTCCAGTATATATCTCCATACTCTTTTTTTTGTGGACTGTAGGCATGAAGAACAGACTCGATCTAAACTACGAAAAACTGTAAAATCTCACCGAGCAACCTGAAAATCTGATACCACTTGATAGAGGCAAAGGTGTCCCGATGTTTCGATAAGATGGTGGCTATCGTTTTCTGTGGGAGTCGACCTTGACGATCCGACTACGAACGTGCGAGACGTCGCGCCTTAGCAATCGCTAAACCAACTTCCGAGGGTTATTGACCACGCCGGAGCACGATCAACCTGACCACGAGGGCCTGTTTCTTGCACGCAAACGAAGAACAAGCAAGAAACTAAGATTTCAATCTGGATATTGCGAATATAAGAGGAAAGCTTTATTAATGAAGGTGGGGTTCTGTGACGCCTTGGTTTGGTCGTTGAACACAAACGAAGTACGCGAAGTTGCAGCTATGGCAAACTTTTAATCTAAACAAAACCCAAAGTCTAAACGGTGCCCTAAGGGCTGTATCTATGGAGGAAGAGGGGGGAATTTCGTGGTCCTTGGGGAAGGGGTCCGAAACCAACCCTATCTATTGTTTCCCCACACATACGGACTCTAAAAACAACCTATACTTATGTATTTTGAAATTACATGGGCCTGGCCCAATAATGAGGTGATGCAACACCTAGAATAGCCTCTGAACAAAATTTATGAAGTGGCATCTTGTATATTTTGTCCAAAGCTTCATGCACTCCTTATGGTGGCTTCAAAGTCCTGAAATCATCACTTGTAACTCCGTTCATGTTCCCCTTGCTCCAATGTTCATCCTTCTCCAAGCTAGACCCTTCATTTGTAAGCAAAACAAATCTATCCAATTTAGGCAGCATCATATTCTCATGAACATTAGAATCATTACCAAGAAACGAAAGAACTTGGTAATTTAATTGGCGTGCGCGAGCTCTAGTAATTGGTCCAGTATATGTAACAGTAGGGGTTGTGGGTGTAACAATGGTTTATGTTGTGATAAGGAACATGCTTGCATAGGTACCACATCACAATCAACATAATCAGCATATGAAGAGATACTAAAATGCACACAAACAGTACGTGTCACCTTAACCTTGCCGCTGTTGTTGAACCATTGGATGTAGTAAGGATGTGGATGTGGTCTTGTGGTGAGAGATAGCTTCTCCACCATCTCCGTGCTAGCCAAGTTGTTGGAGCTCCCTCCATCTATGATGACGTGAATAGAACGTTCGTTCACAACTCCCTTTGTATGGAACAAATTATGCCTCTGATTTGGCTCAGCTTGTGTAACCTGCACACTCAAAACACGTTGAGCAACTAAACATTCATACCTGTCAGCATCTTAAGGAGCCATGTATTGCATCTCATGATCAGAATCATCTCCACCGTGTTCTTCACGTGTAATAAGAGCCAAAGTCTCCTCATCATAGTAACTAGCAGAGTCATACCCACCATCCTCAGTAGCAATCATCACACACTGAGATTTGCATTCTCTCGCATAATGACCACTTCCCTTACAATGACGACAAATAATATCACTTGTGTGCCCTGTTGATGTCATGGAAGAAGAAGAGCTCTGTGCAGGCCCGGCAGGTGTGCTCTTGGCAGATAGTGGTGGTTGTGCCTGATTTCTTGTATAACGGTTGGAGGTGGCACCTGATGGAGGTGATGGTGTAGTGGAAGTAGAGGATGCACGTGGTGTCCATGATGAAGGTCGACATGCAGAAAAATTAGTTCGCGCCAATGCCTGTCGATCCTGCACTTCATGTTCAGCTTTACAAGCAAGATGGAATAAATGAGTGATACTATTATACTCCTTATACTCTAGAATGGTCTGAATCTCTCTATTTAATCCACCCATAAAACGTGCAAGCATAGCTTCATTATCCTCAACAATACCGCATCTAATTATGCCAGTTTGTAGTTCCTGATAATATTCCTCTACAGAATTTTTTCCTTGTCTTAAATGCTGCAATTTTTGAAGTAATTCACGTTGATAATATGGTGGAACCCAACGAGTACGCATAGCAGTTTTCAAAGCAGCCCAAGTAGTTGGAATATTATTCGGATATAATCTACGATGTTCAGACCACCACACACAAGCAAAACTAGTGAAAGCACAAAGTGCAGCAGCAACACGTCTCTCCTCGGGATATTCTAAACATGTAAAACGTTGTTCGATTTCTAACTCCCAAGTAAGATATATATCAGGAACATATCTACCCTCAAATTGTGGAATATTCAATTTCAGTTTAGGAAGATGGTCATGATCTCGTACCTGAGTGAGAGCCCTACCATTGTGATTATTTGCATGGGGACGACCTGGTGGTTGTGGTGCTGGTGGTTGCACGTAGTTCTGATTTTGATCAACCTGATCCTCGTAATCTCCCGCATAATCATCCTCCGCATCAGCAGCAGGAGCCACAGAAGTATCAACAGTAGCACAAACAGTTTGGCCAGGCGAAAGAAGGACACGGCTCGCTCGGCGGAGGGCTGTTTCGCGACATGGACAAGGTAGTCCGTATTTTTTTCCGAGACCTACTCAGGCAAGGAAACACAAAACGAAAAATAGATGGATCTCGAAAACAAACCTAATATGAAAAGAACTCGGATTGGTGATGGACAGGCGGTGGTATATGTGGTATATGTGGACTCGGACTGGTGATGGACAGGCGGTGGTATATGTGGTATATGTGGACTCGGATTGGTGATGGACAAGCGGTGGTATATGTGGACTCGGATTGGTGGCGTGGTATATATGGACTCGGATTTGTGGCGGATATATGGTGGTATTTGGCGGCGGCGATGTGTCTGGTGTGGTGGTGGTATATGTCAGCGGATGATGATGGTGCGGCAGTGGCCTGAATACCCGTGAACAGAACTCGAAACTCTAGAAGACTAGACGCTAAGACCAGCAACTAGACACGACGATGCAACCACAAATTCAGCAAAGCAAATACAAAAAAGATTATGCAAAGGCTCAAATTGGTTCGGATATGATGAACTAACCCTAATTTTTTTTGTGGCTTTTTCGTGGACTGTAGGTATGAAGAAAAGACTCGATCTAAACTACGAAAAACTGTAAAATCTCACCGAGCAACCTGAAAATCTGATACCACTTCATAGAGGCAAAGGTGTCCCGATGTTTCGATGAGTTGCTGGCTATCGTTTTCTGTGGGAGTCGACCTTGACGATCCGACTACGAACGTGCGAGACGTCATGCCTTAGCAATCGCTAAACCAACTTTCGAGGGTTATTGGCCACGCCGGAGCACGATCAACCTGACCACGAGGGCCTGTTTCCTGCGAGCAAACGAAGAACAAGCAAGAAACTAAGATTGCAATCTGGATATTCCGAATATAAGAGGAAAGCTTTATTAATGAAGGTGGGGTTCTGTGGCGCCTTGGTCTGGTCGTTGAACACAAACGAAGTACGCAAAGTTGCAGCTATGGCGAACTTTTAATCTAAACAAAACCCCAAAGTCTAAACGGTGCCCTAAGGGCTGTATATATGGAGGAAGAGGGGGGGAATTTTGTGGCCCATGGGGAAGGGGTCCGAAACCAACCTTATCTCTTGTTTCCCCACACATACGGACTCTAAAAACAACTTATACTTATGTATTTCGAAATTACATGGGCCTTGCCCAATAATAAGGTGATGCAGCACCTAGAATAGCCTCTGGACGAAATTTATGAAGTGGCATCTTGTATATTTTGTCCAAGGCTTCATGCACTCCTTATGGTGGCTTCAAAGTCCTGAAATCATCACTTGTAACTCTGTTCATGTTCCCCTTGCTCCAATGTTCATCCTTCTCCAAGCTAGGCCCTTCATTTGTAAGCAAAACAAATGTATCCAATTTTGGCAGCATCATATTCACATGAACATTAGAATCATTACCAAGAAACGAAAGTAACTGGTAATTTAATTGGCGTGCGCGAGCTTTAGTAATTGGTCCAGTATATGTAACAGTAGGGGTTGTGGGTGTAATAATGGTATTGATGTCCTCATTACCTTCCCCAAGGGCCATGAAATTCCCCCCCTCTTCCTCCATATATACAGCCCTTAGGGCACCGTTTAGACTTTGGGGTTTTGTTTAGATTAAAAGTTCGCCATAGCTGCAACTTCGCGTACTTCGTTTGTGTTCAACGACCAGACCAAGGCGTCACAGAACCCCACCTTCATTAATAAAGCTTTCCTCTTATATTCACAATATCCAGATTGCACTCTTAGTTTCTTGCTCGTTCTTCGTTTGCTCGCAGGAAATATGCCCTCGTGGTCAGGTTGATCATGCTCCGGCGTGGTCAATAACCCTCAGAAGTTGGTTTAGCGATTTCTAAGGCGCGACGTCTCGCACGTTCGTAGTCGGATCGTCAAGGTTGACTCCCACAGAAAATGATAGCCACCATCTCATCGAAACATCGGGACACCTTTGCCTCTATCAGAAGGGGTCCGAAACCAACCCTATCTCTTGTTTCCCACATACGGACTCTAAAAATAGCCTATACTTATGTATTTCGAAATTACATTGGCCTCGCCCAATAATAAGGTGACGCAGCACATAGAATAGCCTCTGGACGAAATTTATGAAGTGGCATCTTGTATATTTCGTCCAAGGCTTCATGCACTCCTTATGGTGGCTTCAAAGTCCTGAAATCATCACTTGTAACTCCCTTCGTGTTCCCCTTGCTCCAAGGTTCATCCTTCTCCAAGCTAGGTCCTTCATTTGTAAGCAAAACAAATGTATCCAATTTAGGCACCGTCACATTAGAATCATTACCAAGAAACGAAAGAACTTGGTAATTCAATTGGCGTGCACGAGCTCTAGTAATTGGTCCATTATATGTAACAGTAGGGGCTTTGGGTGTAACAATGGTATTGATGTCCTCATCATCCTCCCGTTCTTGAAATGAAGTCATCCTCGACGGAAGCTCATCTTCCTCATCATAGTCACTAGCGGACTCATACACACCATCCTCAGTAGCAATCATCACACGATGAGATTTGCATTCTCTCGCATAATGACCTCTTCCCTTACAACAACGACAAATAATATCACTTGTGTGCCCTGTTGATGCCATGGAAGAAGAAGAGCTCTGTGCAGGCCCGACAGGTGTGCTCTTGGCAGATAGTGGTGCTTGTGCCTGCTTTCTTGTATCACGGTTGGAGGTGGCACCTGATGGAGGTGATGGTGCAGTGGAACTAGAGGATGCACGTGGTGTCCATGATGAAGGTCGACCTGCAGAAAAGTTAGTTCGTGCCAATGCCTGTCGATCCTGCACTTCACGTTCAGCTTTACAAGCAAGATGGAATGAACGAGTGATATTATTATACTCCTTATACTCTAGAATGGTCTGAATCTCTCTATTTAATCCACCCATAAAACGTGCAAGCATAGCTTCATTATCCTCAACAATACCACATCTAATCATGCCAGTTTGTAATTCCTGATAATATTCCTCTACAAAATTTTTTCCTTGTCTTAAACGCTGCAATTTTTGAAGTAATTCACGTTGATAATATGGTGGAACCCAACGAGTACGCATAGCAGTTTTCAAAGCAGCCCAATTAGTTGGAATATTATTCGGATATAATCTACGATGTTCAGACCACCACACACAAGCAAAACTAGTGAAAGCACAAAGTGCAGCAGCAACACGTCTCTCCTCGGGATATTCTAAACATGTAAAACGTTGTTCGGTTTCTAACTCCCAAGTAAGATATATATCAGGAACATATCTACCCTCAAATGGTGGAATATACAATTTGAGTTTAGGAAGATTGTAATGATCTCGTACCTGAGCTGGTAATGGAGCCCTACCATTGTGATTATTTGCATGTGGACGACCGGGTGCTGGTGGTTGCATGTAGTTCTGATTTTGATCAACTTCATCCTCGTAATCTCCCGCATAATCATCCTCCGCCTCATCAGCAGCAGGAGCCACAGAAGTATCAACAGTAGCACCAACAGTTTGGCCAGGCTCAAGAGGGACACGGCTCGCTCGGCGGAGGGCTGTTTCGCGACGTGGAGGTAGTCATTGTTGTTGTTGTTGTGGCAGAGGTGCGGCAGGTGCAGCCGGTGGTGGTTGTGGAAGACGCGCATGCACTTCATTAAATTTGTTATCGGGCGTTGTTTCGAATGTCTTCTCAAAGCCAGTTATCTTATCCATGGCCTCTTCAAAATTGTTCAGCACATCTTGTACATGTTTAGTCATCATTTGCTGAAATTTATCATGCAACTCCTTAGTCGTCATGTTGTCCCAGTCAATCTCGTCGGCTTGTGATCCTGGCATGGTTAGCAGCAATAGAAACACACAAGAACATGATCCTACACACTACTAACAAGTGGTGGTGGTTGTGGGTGTCACAAATCCATCAAGAAAATCTCAAATTCTTACCAGTTCTTACCCAGCAGCAGGCAGTGATCGGCAACTGATGTAGTCAAAACTCTCAAAGCTTATATAGAGCGATTACCAGGGAGAGTCGAACGCACGATGTAGATGTATGTGGAGCTGGGAAGGCTTATAATATGGTAGCAAAACGGGTCAGCAATAATCAATTCAGAGATGCAAAGTTGAATAAACGCTCAACGACGGTACTGTGCTGGTCCTAGGCTAGACCGTGCTAGAGACGCGAGCCTAGAACACTAACAAACTCACGGCGCTGCACGTAAACAAGGGAAAAGCACACTGGGGAAAAAATCGCTCTGTTTTTTTCGCTTCTTTTTTGGCGAAAAATCACTATAATGGCGAGTGTCTCAAAACTCTTCCCAAGTCAAAATGACAGGATGGGCACGAAATTTTTTTGACTATTTTTTCGTAAATCAGGGCAGCGACGACGAAAAAGTGCAGCAAAAAATTACTATGATGGCACGTGGCTCAAAAGTCTCGGAAAAGCCTAAAAATAGGATAGGGAAAAATATTTTCGGTCGCCGAAATTTAGGCCTAAAAACTGCCCGGGGGTCTCCAGTTCTGATCCCCACCATTTTAGCATCTCTACATATGCTGATTATGTAATTTACTTTTGTGTTGTGACACCACCTTCTATAAACAAGCGCCAGAAACTGAGTAGAGCACATCTGTCATGATTTATGCATTGTGTATAGCTAATGTTGGGTGCATCATTACTGGATCTTTTCTACCATGAATTACAATGTTTAGTCGCTCCTTGAACTTCGGAGGTGCTCTCCATTTATGTTTTGCGGTCTCAGAAAGGGCTAGCGAGATACCATTATTGTCATATTATATCATGGTTGTTATGACAACATGTTGCTATTTGAGATATCTTATTATTGCTCACTAGCTGATATGTCATTGATATGAATCATTATAATCTTAAGAGTTATTGTTGACATGGTTAGTTATATTGTTGGCTGAAAACCTGGGTGTTGTTTAAGCTTATTTATGGAAACAAGAGAAAAAGAGTTTGTAAAAGTTTTTCTTTCTCACTTTCAGTTTATCAACTGAATTGCTTGAGGACAAGCAAAGGTTTAAGCTTGGGGAAGTTAATACGTCTCCAACGTATCTACTTTTTCTCACACTTTTCATCTTGTTTTGGACTCTAATTTGCATGATTTGAATGAAACTAACCCTAGACTGACGCTGTTTTCAGCAGAACTACCATGGTGTTGTTTTTGTGCAGAAATAAAAGTTCTCGGAATGGAACGAAACTTTGCGAGGATTTTTTGTATCAATAATAAGAATTTTTGGAGCCAACGACCACCTAAGAGGGGTCCCTGGTTGGGCACAACCCACCAGGGCGAGCCCCCTCTCCTGGCGCGCCCAGGTGGGTTGTACCCACCTGGTGGCCCCGCTGACGACCCTCTTGATACTATAAATTCACATTTATGCAGAAAAATTATCAAGGAGAAAGAATTATCGCGATCCATGAGACGGAGCCGCCGCCAAGCAATGTTCTTCCTCGGGAGGGCAGATCTGGAGTCCGTTTGGGGCTCCGGAGAGGGGGGTCTTCGTTCTTCGTCATCACAAACCAATCTCCATCGCCAATTCCATGATGCTCCCCACCGGGAGTGAGTAATTCCTTCATAGGCTCGCTGGTCGGTGAGGAGTTGGATGAGATTCATCATGTAATCGAGTTAGTTTTGTTAGGGCATGATCCCTCGTATCCACTATGTTATTAGATTGATTTCGCTATGACTTTGCTATGCTTAATGCTTGTCACTTTGGGCCTGGGTGCCATGAATTCAGATCTGAACCGTTTATGAATTCATCATTATATCCATGTTTTAGATCCGATCTTGCAAGTTATAGTCACCTACTACGTGTTATGATCCGGCAACCCCGGAGTGACAGCAACCGGGCCCACTCCGGTGATGACCGTAGTTTGAGGAGTTCATGTATTCACTATGTGTTAATGCTTTGTTCCGGTTCTCTATTAAAAGGAGGCCTTAATATCCCTTAGTTTCCAATATGGACCCCGCTGCCATGGGGGGGGGGGTACGACAAAAGATGTCATGCAAGTTCTTTTAATAAAGCACGTATGACTATTTACGGAATATATGCCTACATTATATTGATGAACTGGAGCAAGTGTCGTATCGCCCTAGGTTATAACTCTCACATGATGAATATCATCCAACAAGTCACCGATCCAATGCCTACGAATTTATCCTTATTGATCTTGCTGTGTTATTATTGCTATCATCACTGTTACACTTGCTACCAAATTACTGCTATTATTGTTACTGTTACCGTTGTTGCTGTCACTACTACCAAAACTATCAAACTACTTTGCTATTGATCACTTTGCTGCAGATAATTAATCTCCAGGTGTGGTTGAATTGACAACTCGGCTGCTAATACCTTCAAATATTCTTTGGCTCCCCTTGTGTCGAATCTATAAATTTTGGTTAAATACTTACCTCAAAAACTGATGCGATCCCCTATACTTGTGGGTTATCAAGTATCAAGAATAAATTCTAACCATAGCATTAAACTTTTGGATCCAATCGGTCCCTTATGGAATAGCGCATAAACTGACGTTTAAGCTTCTGTCACTCTCGCAACCCATCATCTAATTGCTACTCCACAGTGCATTCCCTTAGGCCCACATATGTTGAAGTGTCATGTAGTCAACGTTCACGTGACACCACTAAGGGAATCACAACATACATACTATCAAAATATCAAGCACATATCAAGTTCACATGATTACTTGCAACATGATTTCTCCCGTGACCTCAAGAATAAAAGTAACTACTCACAAATGATAATCATGCTCAAGATCAGAGGGGTATTAAATAGCATATTGGATCAAAACATATAATCTTCCACCAAATAAACCATATAGTAATCAACTACAAGATGTAATCAACACTACTAGTCACCCACAAGCACCAATCTATAGTTCCGGTAACAAGATTGAACACAAGAGATGAACTAGGGTTTGAGATGAGATGGTGATGTTAAAGATGTTGATGGAGATTGCCCTCCCCAAGATGGGAGAGTTGATGGTGATGATGATGACGATGATTTCCCCCTTCTGGAGGGAAGTTCCCCCGGCGGAATCGCTCCGCCAGAGGGCAAAAGTGCTCCTGCCCAAGTTCCACCTCGAGACGGCGGCGCTCCGTCCCGATAGTCCTCTCCTTCTTTTTCTAGATCAAAATGACCTATATACCAGAAGATGGGCACCGGAGGTGGGCCTGGGTGAGCACAACCCACCAGGGCGCGCCTGGGCTCCCTGGCGTGCCTAGGTGGATCGTGCCCACCTGGTGGGCCCCTCTGGTAGTTATTTGCTCCAATATTCTTCAAATATTCTATAAAAATTCTCCGTGAAGTTTCATCTTGTTTGGAGTTGTGCAGAATAGGTGGCCTGACGTAGCTTTTCCAGGTCCAAATTTCCAGCTGCCGGAATTCTCGCTCTTTGTGTGTACCTTGCAAATTATGAGAGAAAAGGCATTAGAATTACTCCAAAAAGCATTATTATGGATGAAAACATCATAAATAACAGTAGGAAAACATGATGCAAAATGGACATATCACATGCTCGTTGCTAACAATTTACTATATGACAAATAGTTGACCCACTCAAAAACGGGAATCAAACCCAAAATGAAATATCTCGATTCAATGAAATAGCTCGTTCACCTGGTCAAAATAGAGAACTAAATCCAAAATTGAACACCTCAATCGAGTAGCATGTTGTATAGTATTATAGTACTCCATGAACATGTTAAAAGACAAATTAATAAACTTGTTTGATACGCATATCTCCGTTCATGTGTGGATTGTAGACAACATGTTCTCCAATTTAAATATTTGAATGCAAGTTTATATCGAAACTGTTGGGAATCGTAGCATAATTTAAAATTTTCCTACGCTCACCAAGATGCATCTATGGAGTCTACTAGCAACGAGGGGAAAGGAGTGGATCTACATACCCTTGTAGATCGCGAGCGGAAGCGTTCCAATGAACGTGGATGACGGAGTCGTACTCGCCGTGATCCAAATCACCGATGACCGAGTGCCGAACGGACGGCACCTCCGCGTTCAACACACGTACGGTGCAGCGACGTCTCCTCCTTCTTGATCCAGCAAGGGGGAAGGAGAGGTTGATGGAGATCCAACAGCACGACGGCGTGGTGGTGGATGTAGCGGGTCTCCGGCAGGGCTTCGCCGAGCTTCTGCGAGAGAGAGAGAGAGAGGTGTTGCAGGGGAGGAGGGAGGCGCCCAAGGCTTAGATCTTGCTGCCCTCCCTTCCCCCCACTATATATAGGGCCAAGGGAGAGGGGGGGAGCAGCCTTGCCCCTTCCTTCAAGGAAGGGTGCGGCCAGGGGGGAGTCCTTCCCCCCCAAGGCACCTCGGAGGTGCCTTCCCCCTTTAGGACTCTCCCTTCTTTCTTATCTCTTGCGCATGGGCCTCTTGGGGCTGGTGCCCTTGGCCCATATAGGCCAAGGCGCACCCCTTACAGCCCATGTGGCCCCCCGGGGCTGGTGGACCCCCTTGGTGGACCCCCGGACCCCTTTCGGCACTCCCGGTACAATACCGATAAAGCGCGAAACTTTTCCGGCGACCAAAATAAGACTTCCCATATATAAATCTTTACCTCCGGACCATTCCGGAACCTCTCATGACGTCCGGGATCTCATCCGGGACTCCGAACAACTTTCGGGTTTCCGCATACATATATCTCTACAACCCTAGCGTCACCGAACCTTAAGTGTGTAGACCCTACGGGTTCGGGAGACATGCAGACATGACCGAGACGCCTCTCCGGTCAATAACCAACAGCGGGATCTGGATACCCATGTTGGCTCCCACATGTTCCACGATGATATCATCGGATGAACCACGGTGTCGAGGATTCAATCAATCCGTATGCAATTCCCTTTGTCAATCGGTATGTTACTTGCCCGAGATTCGATCGTCGGTATCCCAATACCTTGTTCAATCTCGTTACCGGCAAGTCTCTTTACTCGTACCGCAATGCATGATCCCGTGACTAACGCCTTAGTCATATTGAGCTCATTATGATGATGCATTACCGAGTGGGCCCAGAGATATCTCTCCGTCACACGGAGTGACAAATCCCAGTCCCGATCCGTGCCAACCCAACAGACACTTTCGGAGATACCCGTAATGCACCTTTATAGTCACCCAGTTACGTTGTGACGTTTGGCACACCCAAAGCACTCCTACGGTATCCGGGAGTTGCACGATCTCATGGTCCAAGGAAAAGATACTTGACATTGGAAAAGCTCTAGCAAACGAAACTACACGATCTTTTATGCTATGCTTAGGATTGGGTCTTGTCCATCACATCATTCTCCTAATGATGTGATCCCGTTATCAATGACATCCAATGTCCATAGTCAGGAAACCATGACTATCTGTTGATCAACGAGCTAGTCAACTAGAGGCTTACTAGGGACAGGTTGTGGTCTATGTATTCACACATGTATCACGATTTCCGGACAATACAATTATAGCATGAATAATAGACAATTACCATGAACAAAGAAATATAATAATAACCATTTATTATTGCCTCTAGGGCATATTTCCAACAGAAACATGGTTTATATCAGTCTTTGATGCATAAAACACGACCTCCCCCTCTCCCGGACTCCTGCTCTCTCTCTCTCTCTCTCGCCGACAATCTTCAATTCTGTCGCACGCATCCAACACACAAACCTTGTTGGTCCCTCTCCCTCTCTCTCTCTATCTCTCTCTCTTTGTGTGTGTGGGGGGGGGGTTCTTTCTAGTTCGCATGCATCTATACTCCATGTATAGGTCTCTCTCGCACACTATGTATGATTCTCTAGTCCAAGCTAAATATCTTGGGTGCACTCATCGTACGCACACAAATTCCCTGGCTCGTTGCCCGTAACTCTCTCACGCACCACTTTGTCGTCTCGGAGCTCTTCCCTCTCTCTCTCGAACTCTCCATCTTCTTGGGTCACACATAACATGCATATCTCACCCGCACTCGATAGACCCATCTAAAACTCTATCTCTCTCCCTCGTTCTCTCTCCATCTCACACGCACACACACACAATCTCATGCCTAGCCAAGTATGATGGTCTCTCACTCAATTGTAGGCACACGCAGTCCCCCTATATGTATATGACTAGCTAATTCTTAGTCTCCATCACAAACATGTGCATGGTCTATCTCGATTTCTCTTGGGGCATCTTTCAATCGCACACGCACCTCATCCCTCGATCTCCCACCCATATAGTCCCCTCACGATCTCGAGGGGATCTCTCTATCACAAACACACCCTCTCTCCCTCCCCATGCATCCATCATCTCCATGCGTCCCTCTCAACCTTTGTTCCTTGTTGGCCAGACCTCTCACTACTAGGAAAAGGCCTACTAGTGGCGCACTAGTTTTGCCTACTAATGGCGCACCACTGGTGCGCCACTAGTACCACGCCACTAGTATTTTTTACTAATGGCGCACCACTGGTGTGCCATTAGTATCTGGTATACTAATGGCGCACCAGGCAGTGCGCCATTAGTATAGGCCATGGTGCGCCATTAGTATGCCTCCCAGGGGGCCATATATACCCATGTGCTTTGCCATACTAATGGCGCACTGCGGGGTGATGCGCCATTAGTATCCTTTGGCATACTAATGGCGCACTACGGGGTGATGCGCCATTAGTATCCTTTGGCATACTAATGGCGCACTGCGGTGTGATGCGCCATTAGTATCCTTTGGCATACTAATGGCGCACGTTGGTGTGATGCGCCATTAGTATGTATATTAGGGATTTTTTTTCTTTTCTGATTTTTGCACAAATTACAAAATATATTATTGGACAGAATATAAGCAGCACCACACAGCAACAACAGATTCATCGAATACAATAGAAGATTAGTCTCCGAATACAATTCATCATATTAGTCTCCGAATTCAAAAGACCGAACAAAGATAGAACATTACAAGTCTCGAGACCGCGAGTAGCGAGTTTGTCTTCACATTACAAGTCGATATAGATCATCTAAACTACCATCACATAGAAGAGAGCTGCGGTCATCACGATGAGCATCATCGCGATGAAACTGGTCTTCATCCGGTTCCTCCAACGCTCCCTCCTCTCTCCCGCTAGACAGCGCGCGTATCTAGATTCCACCTCCGCCCTAGTGGTGTACCCTTTGTAACTGTTACCGCTGAAATGGTGAACCTGTCTCCGACACTCCTCCCAGTCGTCGTAGACTCCGGGAACCTTACCCTTGTACACGACATACGACGGCATCTCTATGCACTAGCCAAACAACAGACAATACATAAGCAATATATAAGTATGCAACAAAAGGATCGGAAGAGAAAAGCAAGACATTAATAGCACGATTCATGGTCCTACTAATAAATAGCATCGATTACATCTAAGTTGAACGACTGTCCAAACCAAAGAGACATACAAGTTCATTAAAGTTTAATTACAACATGAGCTAATCAACGTTTCAGAACTACACATAGCATCACTACTTTCGACTCGACTCATGGGACCGGAGCGTGGATGAAGCCGCCGTCTATCGTGATGGTCAAGAAGTCGCGGGCGTTGTAAGCCTGCATTTGTAGCGTTGTGTCTATCTCACTGTTGGACGGTTGAAATTTGAGGTAGAACTGCCCCGAGGTACGAAGGACATCTTGATGGATGATTTCTGCAAACTCCGACTGGATGCGAAAGAATTCTTGTCGGATGTCCGCGTCCTGGATTGCCGCCAAGCTTGCGGCCCAATCTTTGTGATTATTTGGTAGCAGAAGGTGATTATGGTCCCGTACGATCGCCCGCATGTGATGGTGGGCGTAGTAGGCATCCTTCTGACCGCCAGGCGGCTGCTTGACGCAGGGGAACATCGTATTGTGGGTGAACACGTGCCTGCCGTACCTACGAACTGGCCTCTTAAAGGTGCCTCCAGATGCGGCGTAGCCGGGGAGAGCATCATCAAGAACTTTCTTGATATTTGTGTAGTCTATCTTGGAGTCACGGTCCGGGTCGAAATACGTGGCCATGGAATATTTCGGGCTTAAGAGGATGAGTGTGCAATGTGTGTCACTGCACAGAACACGGAATGTTAGAAAAAAATGACCGATCGAAATCTAAGAAATCATATGTTACGGGGCGGTTAGGAGATGACTTACTCGGGAAAGTAAGGCACGAGGAAGTTATCCTTATCTGGGTTTGCCAGAATGACGCCTTCGAGGTGTGAACTCCCGACTTGCCGGTCCCCAGCGCTGCCCAAGATCTTGGCACGCATGTAGAAGGGGTCGACTATCACAATGTCCGGGGTCCTGTCTCTAATGATCCGCATCTCCATACTCAGCGAAAACAGCCGAACGAAGGTGTAGTGCAGTGGATGAAGGTTAAGTATAGCAAAGATGTCATCAAACTGCAGGACGATCGTACCCGCGACGGCGCTATCCACAAAGCCCTTGCCCTCTGGCACCTTGGCCACGAAAACCGGGTATGCCACATCATTCTCTCTGAGACGCCGCTTCTCCAAAGAAAGAACACTGTCATGCAGACTCCGCATAGCACCGGTTGCAGCATTGAGCATATTTGTCGGTAGCATCGCCCTACCCGCAACATGCACCCTCCTCGAGATATCCTTAGGCGAAGGTGGCCCGTCCTGAGCACGGATCGTACTCGGTGCCGGCTGGCTCGCACTGGCGCCCTTGTTAGTCCTTTGTTTCCGTCCCTTCTTTTTGATCTGCTGTAATGGGATCGAGTTCTGCTCAAAGACCGCCTTCTTGAGCGTGTTGGGGCTGATAATATTTGGCACCTCAGCTATCTGAGGCTCGGTGAAGGCGGCAGCTGGAGGCGTCTCCTGAGAACTGAACGCCAGACGACGCCTGTTGCAATTGGGTTTCTCTGCCGTACCAGCTAGATCGCGGTCGTCTTTTTCAGGGTTGGGTTCTTGAGAAGGAGGCCCGTAGAACTCGTCACCGTACCCATGTTCGGCAAAGTACTTATCAACGTTGGAAAATGTACCGCCGTCGTTGTCGTCGTCGTCCGGATCCTGTGCCATACGCATGTCCGGATCCTGTGCCATAGGGATGTCCGGCATGTCCGGTAGTGTTGCGGCGTTCTTGCCATGGCTTGGCGCTGGCACGACTGGCGGTCTTGTCTGTGGGGTGGTGTCCCCCGCCCCCAAACAAATCTGGCTCTTCGGCCAAAGCAGGGGCCAGCTTACACAGGTGCTGAGGGTCATCACATCATCTTCGTCGGCCCCAGCGGGTCGAATCGGAGGTAACAACTCGTCGCAGCCTGGCAGCATCCGAACCAGTTCAACCCTATACAAGGTGGGTGGCATCGGATTACCGTGGAACACGTGGTTGCCCGGTTGAACGATTCTGCCCTTGGCAACATCGACCAACTCGCCGCCCACGAAGTGCAGGAGAGTGCAAGGAACATCGGTGGCACCCTGCGAAAACATGTAGGGCGTCAGGGATGCCCAGTCAAAGGCAAGGAGATGAAGTCATCGGCCGAGAGGCATTGTTACCATGATGCCGTCGAGCTCGGCTAATGTCGAGGCACCGCCAACGGCGGGCGTGCGCATGCAACTGTCGGAGGGGCCGCTTGCTGGCGAGGTGCCGGCCGGCGTACACCCGGGTGCATTAAGCTCCACTGCCCGTGCCGGTGCCGGAGACACCAATGGCGCCGCCTGCGCGTTGTGCGAGTTGCTGGCCGTGAAGCCGGGAACCGGTGGAGGCCCCTGTTGGCCGCCCGCAATCCACGTCGTCAGCCCCTGAATCAAGGTAGGCACAATGGCGGTGAGCGTCGTTCCCAGTTGTTGTTGCACTTGCTCTTGGACAATCTCCGGAATCCGCGCCACTTGTGCCTTGAGTTCTTGAACCTTGCGCAACTGGCTTTCCGAGCTGGTCTTTTTCTCCTTTCGCCCACCAGCGGTATAGTATGACGACCATTTTGTGGACAAGCCTTTGCCGGCCACACGACCAGCTGACGACGGCTTACTGAGCTTATCCTTTTTTTCATTACATTCAACGCCCTATTTAAAGGGGTGTCAAAAGGGGAGCTCTGAGACGACCCCACGCTACTGCTTTCAGCCTCCCGCGGAAGGAATGTGAACCATTTAGAAATTTGGCTTCATTAATTAGAATGCAACCATATGGAGCTAATTACGCGGGGGCGGTGGTGGTCAATGGTGGTCGGGCGCGGGTGAGATGAGGCAGGGGAGGGATTAGAGAGAAATGTGAGAGATTGGGGATTTTAGTGTGGGGGGAAGCTTACTAATGGCGCACCACGAAGCGGTGCGCCATTAGAATGTTTTTTTTATATAGCAATGGCGCACCCACGATCGGTGCGCCATTAGTAATCTTTTTTTTATATAGCAATGGCGCACCAGCCAAAGGTGCGCCATTAGTAATATTTTTTTATCATTATTTTTTGTTGCATCTAATAATTTCTTAGAAAATGAATATGAATATGAAACAGTAATAATTTTTTACAAAACAGTGATAATATTTATGAATATGAAAAAAATCATCAAATTTATTATTTGAAAATATAATCAAATTTGTTTTTTTTTGCAATTTTAGTTGCATTCATTGGTGCCGGTGGAGCGGGCCGGGGAGGGTGCGGGGGGTCGTCGGCGGCGGTGGAGCGGGGGAGGGTGCGGGGGGTCGCCGACGGCGGCCGGTGGAGCGGGGTAGAGGGTGCGCGGGGTGCTCGGCGGCGAGGGGGACCGGATCTGGCGAGGTGGGATAGCGATCGAGATGGAGGGGGTCCAGATCGAGTGTCCATGAAATTTAAAAATATTCATGAGTTCAAAAAGTGCCCATGAAATACAATCGAGAAATGAAGGCTACAATTTAAATACAATCGATCTTAGCTAGCTATCCGTTCACAATCTTCTTGCCCTTATTTTTCGTAAATGGAGTTCTTCTCTTGAACGGACGTCCTTTAGGTAGGGTGGTCCTGCTTCTTCTTGTGGTGTATGCTGATACTTCATCGTCGTCGTCATGTTCCATCTTCGGGTCGCCGTACTTGTCGAAGTCTTGCTCATTGGCAACTCCATCCATTCCGATGATCTTCCTTTTCCCTCTCCTCACGACAACACGACTGGGCTTTGACGGGTCGGTAATGAAGAAGCATTGGTCCACTTGGGAAGCCAGTACCCATGGCTCATTTTTTGCAGTGACGTTCGCGCCTGCGGTATTGGATTTGGCTTCGGGTATAACCATGGTGGTGAAATACCGGTCTTCTATTATGACGCTCTTGGCCCATCTGACACGAAACATCGGGACCTTCTCTCCGGCATAGCTCAGCTCCGAGATCTCCTCGATCCTTCCGTAGCATCTGGCCTTGTCGTTACCGGTGTAGGATTCCATCGTTACCCCGGAGTTCTGATAACCATCGCTCTTCATGTCCTTGTCCTCGGTGTAGAATGTGTAGCCGTTGATATCGTACGCCTCATACGTCATCAGGTTGTGCTCGGCGCCCTGTGACAAGGCGAATATGAGTTGTTCTTCCGCAGAAGAATCCTCATGTAAAGGGTACGACAGAAGCTTCTGCTTGAACCAACGCATGAAACATGAGTTGTGCTCTTTGATTATATCTCCGTCCGTCCTCTGTTGGCCTCGGTCATTGTACGTCTTCTCAATAAATTTTTGTGCTCTACCACCCAAGGATCGACCACGTCTATGTGTTGTAGCGCGACTAGGTTTGCTCTTTCAAAGTCGGCGAGTCGACCATCGAAGTTGACATCCATTTCGCGGCGACCCTCACGGTGACCCCATCCAGCGAGCCTGCCGAGGTGCCTGTTGACGGGCAGACCAACGGTGTTCTCGATGCCTAGATAATTTGTGCAGTAGGAGATGCACTCTTCGGTCAGAAAGCCCCTGGCTATGCTTCCCTCTGGACGTGACATGTTGCGAACGTATCCTTTGATGACACCATTCATCCTTTCGAACAGCCTCATGCTGTGCAGGAACGTCGGCCCGAGTTGGATGATATCCTCCACGATATGGACCAGCAGATGCACCATAACGTCGAAGAATGCAGGCGGGAAGTACATCCCAAGCTCGCATAGTATCACCACGATCTCTTCCTGTAGCCTTCTGAGTTGCCTCACGCCAACCGACTTCCGAGAGATGACGTCGAAAAAGTTGCATAGGCCAAATAGCGTTTCACGGACGTGCGCGTCCATGATCCCACGGATTGCAACTGGAAGTATCTGCGTCATCAGCACGTGACAGTCGTGAGACTTCATCCCGCTGAACTTCTGCTTCGGTGAGTCTAGGTATCTGCTTATCTTCCCCGCGTAACCGTAAGGAAGTTTTACTCCTACGAGGCAGGTGAAAAACTGATCGATCTCCTCCTGATTTAGAGTGAAGCACGCGGGAGGGAAGTCATTTCCGGTCTTCTTGGCCTTATTGCCTTTGGGACGACTTTCCGTGTCCTACTTCGCCTCATCATCATCATCATCATTAGCGTGAAGCTCCTCCCTGATGCCCATTGATTTCAAGTCTGCCCTTGCTTTCGGCCCATCTTTGGTCCTCTCTGGCATGTTCAGCAGGGTACCAAGCAGACTCTCGCACACGTTCTTCGTGATATGCATGACATCAAGGCTGTGAGGCACACGGTGGATCTTCCAGTACGGCAAGTCCCAGAAAACAGACCTCGTTTTCCATACCTTCAGCAGTGGCTGTGGCGCCTTTCGCTTCTTTCCCGGCTCTGGCGCCTTTTGCTTCTTTCCCGGCAGTGGGCAATCTTTCCAATTTTTCAACAGCTCGTCTATTTCCTCGCCGCTCCTCGTACGCGGGCGTCTTCGGGGTTCGGTTTCACCATCGAACAGATCCTTGCGTTTCCTCCACGGGTCATCGTCGCGAAACCACCTTCGATGTCCCATGAACACGGTTTTTGAAGACCCGGGATCTCTATCTAGCTGGCGATACGTTGTGTCATCCATGCACCTGACGCATCCAGAAAATCCATGGACCACCTGCCCCGCGAGATATCCGTAACCAAGATAGTCGTGCACCGTCGTGAGCAGTGCGGCTCTCATAGGGAAATATTCTTTCTCTGCGGCGTCCCACGTATTGGCTGGCGTTTTCCACAGCGTGTCTAGCTCCTCTTTCAGCAGCCCCAGATACAGATTGATGTCGTTCCCTGGTTGTTTCGGCCCTTCAATTAGCATACTCATGTGAATGTACTTCCTCTTCATGCACAACCAGGGGGGAAGGTTGTACATCCACACAAACACAGGCCAGGTGCTATGTGTGCTTCTCTGGCTGCCAAACGGATTGACTCCATCGGTGCTCGCGCCCAGCACGATGTTCCTTGGATCCTTCCCAAATTCTGGTTGTTCGAAGTTCAACGCTTGCCACTGGCTCCCATCCTTTGGGTGACTCAGCATCTTGTCTTTTTTTTTATCTCCGGATCATTTGCGTCATCTTCTCGCTTCTTCTCCTCCCTATCCGCGTGCCAACGCAGGAGCTTTGCTACCTTAGGGTCCGCGAAATACCGCTGCAGACGAGGAGTGATCGGGAAGTACCACACCACTTTTCGAGGAGCTTTCTTCCTCTTCTTGTATCGAGTGACGCCGCACACCGGACATATGGTAGACTCCGCGTGCTCGTCCTAATAAATGATGCAATTGTTCATGCACACACGGTATTTCACGTGCGGTAAATCCAGAGGACACACGATTTTCTTCGCCTCCTCGAAACTGGTCGGGCACTTGTTCCCCTTGGGAAGACGTTCGTGCCAGAATGACATGTTCTCGTCGAAGCATGCGTCGGTCATTTTGTGTTTTACCTTCATCTCCAGAGCCATGAGCGTTACTTTCAGGCGGGTATCCTCGGGTCTGCATCCTTCATACAATGGAGTAACCGCGTCTATCTCCAGTTGATCCAGCTTGGCTTTCTCTCGGGCGGCAGCTCTTGCGTTATCCGTCTGCTTGAGAAGCAGCTCTTGAATATGAGGGTCCTGCACCCAGCCCATCGATGGTCCATCGTCGTCTGCTCCGCCGGCATCTTCATCTTCATGATCATGCCCTTCGTCTGCTCCCGCATCTTCCTCATCATCATGTCCGGCATCTTCTACATGTTGACTATGTACAGCATCACCGTCGTGATCATGTCCTGGCGATTCTTCGTCTTCTCGCCCGCCCGAGCCGCGGTAGTTGTCTTGCTGCCCATCCTCATTTCTTGCCCGACCCCCATGGATGACTTCATAGTCATCTTCATCACCTTGCCACCGATAGCCATCCATGAAACCACGCAAGAGCAGGTGGTCCCGCACCTGCCCGGAATCCTGGTCCACAATAAGGCTCTTCAGCTTGCATCTTCGACATGGACATCTTATCTCCGTCTCGTTCTTTTCAAGCATCTCGGCCTTCGCGGAGCTCAAAAACCTATTCACGATGCCTTCGGTCATCGTGCGGACCATGGTCGCCTGGGGGGTAGAGCAAAACGATATCTTAGAACCAAGAAAAAATTTGGCATGACTTTCCCTAAAAATAGGACCAAAAAGAATGCATAGTGCCAAAATTCTCGCCGAAACGGAAATGAATCAACATTCCGGCAAAATATTGGCAACTATCGCATTTCAAATACCGGTACCTGCAAACACAAACTTATATGCAACACCACAAACATACCTAGATCTAGCTAGGCCATAAAAAGTGCATGTGCACGTTGTTCGAGAGGGAGAACAACATAAAGATAGCTTCCCCCTTACTTACCTATCAAAAAAAGGTAATTTAACCACTTAATTTGGATGAATTTATGGTGCAAATGAGGTGAGGAGGAGGAAGCAGCCGAGACAAGCTTGGAGGAGGAGGTGGCGAGAATGAAGTGGGGAAAGTGAGTGGGTAGGTGTGGCTGTCCAAAATATCTTGCTCGTCCCAGGTTACTAATGGCGCACCACCACCTAATGCGCCATTAGTAACCCTGGTTACTAATGGCGCACCTGCTGGCGGTGCGCCATTAGTAGTTTTGCAAAAAAAACACTAATGGCGCACCAGGTAACAGTGCGCCATTACTAGTTTAAACTAGTAATGGCGCACCGTTCCCTGTGTGCCATTAGTAGTTTTGCAAAAAAAAAAATATAATAGTGGCGCACTATGTGGCTGGTGCGCCATTACTAGTTAGAACTAGTAATGGCGCACTGTGCCCTGGTGCGCCTTTAGTATGTTTGGAATAATTAAAAAAATTGTTACTAATGGCGCACCCTGTGGCTGGTGCGCCATTAGTGTCTTTCACACTAATGGCGCACCAGCACATGGTGCGCGACTGCTATATAGCAATGGCGCACCACATGTCTGGTGCGCCATTAGTGGCCATTCCATCTATAGCCCTTTTCCTAGTAGTGTCTATTGGACATGTGCTATATGGGTGTCTCTCTCCGTTGCAAACAATCACGCACTAGCTATCTTCGTGTATCTCCTCACCTCGCTTTTCTATCTCGGAGATGCATGCGTGATATGTTTGCATAAGAAACACACACACACACACACACACTCTCTCTCTCTCTCTAATTTATCGTTTCTTGTCCCTTTCTCTTTCACACACATACTCTTTTTGCACACTCACTCATTCTCCTTCACACGCACTTGATCTCTCTCGACTTAGGCACTCTCTTCGGTCCATAGCATATAGATTTATTAAAAAGTCAAACATCACAAAGTTTGACCATGTACGTGGAGAAAAACATTTACATCTAGAACGGCAAACATATACCATTAGATTCATCATGAGATGTAGTTTCGTATGATGTATCTTTGGTATTGTAGATATAAATAATATTTGCGTAAACCTGGTCAAAGTTTCCAAAGTTCGACTTCTAAAAAAATTATATGCACTGCATTATCGAGCGGATGGAATATCTCTTTCCCCCTCTCAGCTATCTGACGCACCACTCAGCCTTATCGGGGCTCCTATATCTCTCTCAAACTTTATATCTCCCTAGTTCACACATACACATGTCTCGCTCGCGCTACATAGACCCATCTAACACTCTCCGCCCTTGTTCTCTCTCTATGTGACACGCACCCCCTTAAGTACCATAATCCCTCACTCCATCATAGGCGCACGCACTCCCCCCTAAGTATGACTATCTCTCACTAGCCATCAGGAACACACGTATTGTCTCCTTCCATCCATACGTCTATCTCGATATCTCTCGGGGTATCTTCTATCGCGCACACACCTTGTCACTCGATCTACAACCCATGTAGTCCAATCATGATCTCCAGGGGATCTCTCTATGACAAACATACACTCTCTCCTCCCCATGTCTGCATTTTCTCAGTATGTCTCTCTCGACCTCTCTCCCTTGTTTGCCAGACCCCTCTTGGCCACGTGCTAGGGGTCTTTCTCTCTCGGTTCCAAACAACCACACACTATCTCCTCACCTTGCTTCCGCTGTCAAAGATGCATGTGTGATATGTTTGCATAAGACACAAATGCTTTTTCTCTACTTTTATCGTGTGTTATCCATGTCTCTTTCACACGCGCACACACACTTTTTCAGCCACTCTTACTATTTCACTCTCTCTCTCTCTCTAGTTAGGTACTCTCTCACGTCCATAAGCATATGGATGTTTTGAAAAGTCAAACCTCAAAAAAGTTTGAGCAGGTATATGTAGAGAAAAACATATACATCTGGAACGATCATTAGATTCATCACAACATGTACTTACTTCATACTATCATTTTATCTTTGGTATTGTAGATATAAGTAATTTCTTTATAAACTTGGTCAAAGTTTCAAAAGTTTGACTTTAAAACATGTAGGCACTACATTATCAAACGGATGGAGTAGCTCTTACTCTCTCTTTGATATCTCTCACGGGCCTCCCCTCTCACTCGAACTCTCTATACCGAGGGATTATACGATCACTGTGTTAGCGTATAGCTCCGTATATTGTTTAGTTGACCAGTCAAATAGTCCACATGCTGCCTTGTAAGCTCGTGTTCTCTATCTTCGTGTGCTGGCCCATGTAGCAGTGGGTGAAAATAAGTAAACTAGAGGCCCATCTGACATGCTGTGAAGTAAACAAAGTTGAAACCACTCGGGGTAGCACCCCGCACACTAGTAAATTGAGGGCACACTTCTTCTGCATGAAGGACGCACTCACGCACAATTCATCACTACGCGGCGGCATGCACAGATGGACACACTCGTGCACACCCAGCAAACAACACACACCAGCACACGTGTACACCGGCGTCACCGCCGGCTGAGATGGACAGCAAGGCAGCTAACAAGCGGAGGCGGCTTGAGCCAAAACTGCATCCGGCGAGCCTGGACTTCATCAGCAGCCTCCCCGATGACATGCTGCTCGCCATCATTAGCCTCCCCCCACCAAATCCGCCGTGCGGACCACCCTGCTCTCCCGGCGGTGGCACCCCCACTTGCGCCGTGTCCCCCTCAACCTCACCGTCGACAACTGCCTCTGTGACGAGGATTGCAAACGCATGGTCGTAGTCTCCAAGATCCTTTCATCGCACCCTGGGCCAGCTAGACGCCTTAACATCTACATGTTCAGTACCAACTGCAAGGTCCAAGCCAAGTTCGACGAGTGGTTCTTATCCCCCGCCCTAGATCAGCTCGAGGAGGTCAGCTTTGAAGCTGGACGATGTCTCTCTCTGCCGCCGTCCGCGCTCTGCCTCACGCCAATGCTGCGCTGCGCCAGCTTCAGCTCCTGCTATCTTCCCTAGATTAATGTCGTGCCCGCCCTTCTTCTCCCTCAACTCAAGCAGCTCGAACTCTTCGACATTGGCATCTCGAAGAAGGCTATGGAGCACCTGCTCCGCAGCTGTACTGCGCTCGAGTACCTTCGTCTTTAGCAGATCCACGGGTTCATTAGCCTCCACATCGCCTCGACGAATCTGTAATGGATTTATGTGTCTTGCTGGCCCCGCAAAAACAAGACATTAATTGGGAAGAGATCACTCCAGCTGTTCCACATTATGGTCATTGACAATGCGCCTTTCCTTGAGAGAGTGCTTGTATCTTATCTAGAAGGTCCAACACTCATCTTCTTCTCCGTCTTCTTGAAATTCACAGTTTTTAATTTCTTCTTGATGTATTTACGACTGTTATCCAGAAAATGATTCCCACAAGCTTGACCCAGTCTATGCGCACAGTGAAGATCTTGGCAATAAAATCTATCGGCCCCAATCTGGATCAAGTCGTTGGATTCCTTACATGCTTTCCGCACACGGAGAAGCTACTCATCGAAGTGAAACTTCTTTCCTATTAGTAAACGGTAATCACAACGTAGCTCAATTTTTTCGTAATTTTCCCAAATTACGATGACAAGTGTAGTGTTCAAAACTGCATCTATGCACTGCACCAAAAGAAATGTTTTTAGTATTTTTTCTCACGTGATCACCTGCATCGTTTTTTTTGTATTACTATAGTAGCCTAGGCTAGTCATAGTGGCAAGTAACTTAGACTAGTAACTCTATGGTTACCCTAAGAGAAGGTACTACCTCCGTCCTGGTTTACTCTTCCTATTTTGTAGTATCAAAATTTGACCGTAGATTTAACTGAAAAAAATTTCATGCATGTCACTAAAAATTATATCGTTGGATTCGTATTTGAACATAATTTCAAATGGTATAATTTTTGGTGACATGCATTGGCATTTCTTAGGTAAATCTATGGTCAAAATTTTACACTAAATACGAGGTAGTACAAAAGTGGGCTATAATGACCCTCCACTATGTAGGCCCAAACACGTGCCAAATTTACTTGTGATGCATTTGGCATCGATGCCCCTCCATTGCTCACATGGTGCCCCAATCTGGATCACCTACTTTGCTCCGATGCCAAATTAACTCACGCAATGAAAAAACACTGGCGTGGGAGAGGGAGAGGACTCAAGCAATAAAAAACACTTGTTTGGGAGAGTGAGAGGCTGGTGTAGTTGGTTTGATTGATTTGTTTATACATGTGGGTCTGTGTGCACAGCGGTGCCAACTCTCTCACATCGCTAGACCGGTGCTAAAATCTTTTCATTTGACATCGATGCGTATTATGTGGCATACTTTTGAGAAATATGGCATCGGCCACATATTGGAAGGCAACAAATGCCCAAGCTCTTCACGTGCTCCTAGGTAAATGAGAGGAAAGAGAGAGAGAGAGAGAGAGAGAGAGAGAGAGAGAGAGAGAGAGAGAGAGAGAGAGTGAAACAATATCACTAGCCAGGCAACCCTATTGTATGAGCTAATGATATTGGTACCTCTTGATGACACAGCAATCTTATACAGCCAGCTGCTCTAATATGTTCTCTTCTTGTGCAGATAAAAAAAGACCGAAAGTGAAAAATGTGCTGCACTATAACAATCTCATCGAATGCGTTTTTCTCCATCTTACAGAAATTGATTTGATCAACTACCGAGGCAAGCACATCTGAGATATAATTGGCCAGGTTCTTTGTTCTGGAGGCAAGTGTGCTCAAGGTAATGAGGTTTGGCGTTCTCTCGCGCAACAATGAATGGCCTGCTATTCACCACAAGCATCTAAGCCTAAATGACAAAGTCTCTGCAAAAGCTGAATTTGTTTTTGAAACATCAAGTGGCCAGAGAGTCGAAAATTTATTTGCCCATTAGTGACTTGTCAGGGCGGTGGATTTTAGTTTGTACGATAATGCTGCATCCACCTAAAGTAACGAAAGTTCTTATGTAAACTTCCTAGTAATTCCCTCTTCGTAGGTGCAGCATTACTCCTAATATTTGTAATATCAGTTTGAAACTTGTAATATTGCCTTGTCCTATTCCTGCGTTTTCAAAATCCTGTGAATCAAAGAGGTCTTGAGTTGCTGATGATGTTGTGCTTGCCATCTGTCACCAATAGCCGTCGGATCTAGATCTGACGCATACAAACCAAACTTCTGCAATTTTGCAAAAAGATGCCCGCACTTGTTCCCTATTTACAAACAACTCCTTGTCTCTCACAATCAGCCTTATCTCCTCCCCACCACATCTAGATGGCCATGGAAAAATCTGGCGCGATGGCCGCTGCCGGCGTCGTCCACCCCCAATGTTGGTGTTCCGTGCAATGCACAGGCATCTACGCACGGGAAATTATGTCGAACCCGGCTAGTTGTAAGCAGGCTAGCTCTGCAGCCATGATGATAGTGACTGCAGACGGTGAGGCTGACTTTGTATGCCGAACACAGCGCCTACACTCAGGTGTCATCTCCAGCGCAGGGTCTTGTCACTTCACTGTGAGGAGCAGCACGTAATAATATGACCAACGGGTAGTACAGTACTACTACATTGGTAGTATTACTACTAGTACTATCACCACCGTCTGGATTTAGTAGTACTACCACGTCCGTCTGGATTTAGAATTTGACTAGTAATATCTAGTAATGCATGTCACAAAAAATATAATACTCCCTCTGTAAATAAATACATGGTGTATTGTTTTCTTCCTTCCGGTAGATGGCTCAAATCTGAAGTCTCACCAATCAGACTACGATTGCACTCACCGAGCGCTCAGCTTGGTAAGCTACCAACAAAAAATTGCAATCAAAGGCTACCATTGTACTCCCTCCATACTGGTGCATTAGTCACATTACGAAAACCAAATAGTAATCCCAAAACTTTTAGGCGCGGTGCATTACCTACCCACCTCGTTCCCTGTTTTTTGCCATGAAAAAATAAATCACCCAATACGAGACGTGGGGTGCGTATGCATCCAATGACTTGAGACTAATTAGCACAACATTTTTTGTTACATGCATTAACATTTTATTAGTTAAATCAAAGGTCAAAACATGGCGCAAAATGCAAAGGGGACCAATAAACCAGTAAACATCAAAGTTCTCTCGTTTGGCCCCAACTAATGGTCTGGTGAGATGACTATACTGCACCGGCACGGAGGGGGACGCAGCTTCATTGACATACTGCACCTGCCTTTGGGTGTATGTTAGTTGGGCCCAACAGATGGCTGGCCCACCTGTCATACAGCCAAAGGCAAGTGCAGTTAAGACACCGGAGCTTAGTCCCACAGGGACGCAGCTTCATTGACTTACTGCACCTACCTTTGTGTATGACAGGTGGACCCAACAGGTGGCGGACCCATCTGTCATACAGCCAAAGGCAGGTGCAGTAGAGGGTCGAGGAGTAGATGGACAACACACACGTGAATGCAACGCAGTCTGCACTTCTCATATAAAGGCTCCCCGCTAGTCCGATCTACGAAATCCTATGCACCTGCGCACCCTAACCAAGGGCAAGAGTGATCACTCCAATCGCAAGATCAGTTGACTAGAAGCTAGACCCATGGAGGCGATGAGCGCGAGCATCAGACGGCTGTGCCAGATGGTCCACGACGTTGGCCTGCGGACCAGCACCGAGGAACGTCTTCAGGTCGTGCTTCAGACCGCCAGGGCGAGAGGCCGCTATGATGTTTGAATAAAATCATTGGATCCGAAATCTTGAGTAAAAAAGAATCCTTCCATGGCTAGTTAATTATTTGACTACTCAGTGTTCTTCACTTATATCTTTTTAGAGTAGTTTGTCATTTACTCATGTGCTTCACATATATCCTATGAGTAAATGGTTGAATGAATTGAATATCATAAATCTGAATTTATATATGTTTCATATGCTTATACCATGGGGAGTAATGACTTCACACATAATAAGTATAGGTGGTAAATTTATTGAAAGTTAGCAAACACAGAATTGGTCACTTGAACAATTCATGAAAGAATATTAAAGGAAGAGAGATTTCACATATAAATACACTATCTTGGACATCTTTTGTAATTGTGAGCACTCATTAAAATATGACATGCTAAAAGGTTGATGTTGGACAAGGAAGACAACTTAATGGGTTATGTTTGACTATATCCGAAACGTTATATTGTCTTGGATCATCCAACATGTTGAGCTTGCCTTTCCCTCTTATGCTAGCCAAATTCTTTGCACCAAGTAGAAAATACTACTTGTGCTTCCAAACATCCCTTAAACCAGTTTTGCCATGAGAGTCCACCATACCTACCTATGGATTGAGTAAGATCCTTCAAGTAAGTTGTCATAGGTGCATGCAATAAAAATTACTCTCTAAATATGTATGATCTATTAGTGCGAAGAAAATAAGCTTTATATGAACTTGTGATAGGGAAGAAATAAAAGCAACGGACTACATAATAAAGGTCCTTATCACAAGTGGCAATACAAAGTGACGTTGTTTTGCATTAAGATTTTGTGCATCCAACCAGAAAAGCGCATGACAACCTCTGCTTCCCTCTGCGAAGGGCCTAACTTTTACCTTTATCTTCTACCCTTATACAAGAGTCATGGTGATCATCACCTTTCCTTTTTACACTTTTTCCTTTGGCAAGCACTTTGTGTTGGAGCGATCCGGATATATATCTCCACTTGGATGTAGGTTTTCATAAATTATTATTGTTGACATTACCCTTGAGGTTAATGTTTGGGAGGCGAAACTATAAGCCCCTATCTTTCTCTATGTCCGATTAAAACTTGGAACCCATAAATATCACATGAGTGTTAGCAACTGTGAAAGATTAAATGATAGTTGAGTATGTGGAGTTTGCTGAATCAAAGCTCTTACATAGACCCTTCCCGAAAATAAGATGAATTGCAATTGTTTGATGACTAAGAGCACGGTTTGATAGTTTTCAAGAAAGTTTATGATCTATACTTTAACATGTGAATAGCTTGTTACTTGATCATGAGAAGTTTCATGAGTTGAGCTACTGTTATGATATATAATGATGCTAGAAAAAGTGATTGGAACTATCATTGATCAAACTTATGCACTTGCTAGCATTCACACTTCATAAATTATTTCTTTTATCATTTACCTACTCGAGGACGAGCTGGAATTAAGCTTGGGGATGCTGATACGTCTCCAACGTATCTATAATTTATGAAGTATTCATGCCATGTTTACAACAGTTTTATATGATTTTGGTATGATTTGATTAGAACTAACCCGGACTGACGCTGTTTTCAGCAAAACTACCGTGGTGTTGTTTTTGTGCAGAAATAAAAGTTCTCGGAATGCGATGAAAATCAACGGATAATTTTTCTGGAAAATATAAAAAATACTGGAACGAAGAGTTATCGGAGGGGAGGCCCGTGGGCCCCACGAGGGTGGAGGGCGCGCACACCCCCCTAGGGCGCACCCCTGTGCCTCGTGGACTTCCCGTGGGCCCCATGACTTGTTCTTGACGCCAACCTCTCCTATAAATACCCAAACCTCCAGAAAATAACCTAGATCGGAAGTTCCGCCACCGCAAGCCTCTGTAGCCACGAAAAATCAATATAGGCTCTCTCTGGCACCCTGCCGGAGGGAGCCATCATCATCGGAGGCCATGGGAAAGGATCCCGGAGGGGCCATCATCGCCATGAAGGCCAAGATCCAGAGGGAGAACTTCTCCCCATCCAGGGGGGAGGCCATGAAGGAGGAAGCAAAAGGGGGAGAACCTCTCCTCCTCTCTCTCGGTGGCGCCGGAGTGCCATCGGGAGGGGAATCATCGCCGCGGTGATCGTCTTCATCAACATCACCATCCTCATCTCTTTTACTCGGTCCACTCTCCGGAACCCCGCTGTAATCCCTACTTGAACATGGTGCTTTATGCCACATCTTATCATCCAATGATGTGTTGCCATCCTATGATGTTTAGAGTAGATATCCTTTGTCTTTGGGTTGATTGATGATCTAGATTGGTCTGAGTTGTATGTTTTATTTTGGTGCTATCCTATTGTGCCCTCCATGTCGTGCAAGCGTGAGGGATTCCCGCTATAGGGTGTTGCAATACATTCATGATTCGCTTATAGTGGGTTGCTTGAGTGACAGAAGCATAAACCCGAGTAAGGGGGTTGTTGCGTATGGGATAAAGGGGACTTGATATGTTAATGCTATGGTTGGGTTTTACCTTAATGATCTTTAGTAGTTGCGGATGCTTGCTAGAGTTCCAATCATAAGTGCATATGATCCAAGAAGATAAAGTATGTTAGCTTATGCCTCTCCCTCATATGAAATTGCAATAGTGATTACCGGTCTTGTTAACAATTGCCTAGGATAATTCCACACTCCGACCCATCATTATTCCAGACTCGCTATTTATAATACTTAAGTAATATATTCTAACTTTATGATAACAGCACCTACTTTTATATTTTAGCTCTCCGATACCATGCAAAGTTGTCCTCTTCATATCCACAACGTAGTTTTATTTCTCGTTTCTAGTTGGAAGCAAACGTTCGGTGTATGTAGAGTCGTATCAGTAGCAGATAGGACTTGAGAGAATATTGATCTTGCCTTTAGCTCCTTGTGGGTTCGACACTCCATACTTATCACTTCCACCTTTGGGAATTGCTACGATGATTCCCTGCACTTGGGGATTATCAATGGTGGCTGACATCGTCTAGTTAGCTAGGAGTAAGTGAGTACTTGTACACTAGAGTATTAGTGGGAGTAGATAGTTAGCTTGGTTATGATGGTTGTCAACGTGGAAGTTCAGTACTCTATACCTGGTCAGGCCTGTTACTTTGCTCTGTATGTTGAACTTTCCGTGTGAACGTATGGAATGGGCTGTTATTTTTTCAAATGGGCTGTATTTGTCCGCCACGGGTTTAGAGGCTGACTTTTGGGCCTACTAAGTTGACGCGTTCACAATCAGGAGATGATTGTACGTGGAGAGGATGACAGCAGGGACCCACCAGGGTCATGGTAGTACGCAAGCAAGTGCCTCCTTATTTCAAGCCAGCAAAATGGTTCCTCCTAATGGATTTCTGACATCTGGGTCCCATGCCATTGTCAATGTAGTCAATAAACGAGAGAATTTCACAAAGAGCGACTGACACGAGGGACCCAATAGCTTCCCAGTTTTTTTTTGAGGGAAGTAGCTTGCCCAGTTATCTTAGTTTTTGAAACGGAAGCAGGGTGTCAACTGGGCTGTGCGCGGCACTCTGGCCTATCTAGCCAGTCTTTTCTTTTATGTTTACCACAAGACCAGCCCAGTAGTTTTTTTCTTTCTGAAAATGGCTAGCCCAGTTTTTTTGTTATTTTGCAGAATACCCAACCGAGGCGTACTTGCTTTGTCAGCCCTGCTGGGCTGCAAATCTTTCAAGACGAGAAAATTGTTGGAAATATGCCCTAGCGGCAATAATAAAATGGTTATTATTATATTTCCTTGTTCATGATAATTGTCTATTGTTCATGCTATAATTGTGTTATCCGGAAATCGTAATACATATGTGAATACATAGACCACAACATGTCCTAGTGAGCCACTAGTTGACTAGCTCGTTGATCAACAGATAGTCATGGTTTCCTGACTATGGACATTGGATGTCATTGATAACGGGATCACATCATTAGGAGAATGATGTGATGGACAAGACCCAATCCTAAGCATAGCACAAGATCGTGTAGTTCGTTTGCTAGAGCTTTTCCAAATGTCAAGTATCATTTCCTTAGACCATGAGATTGTGCAACTCCCGGATACCGTAGGAGTGCTTTGGGTGTGCCAAACGTCACAACGTAACTGGGTGGCTATAAAGGTGCACTAGGGGTATCTCCGAAAGTGTCTGTTGGGTTGGCACGAATCGAGACTGGGATTTGTCACTCCGTATGACGGAGAGGTATCTCTGGGCCCACTCGGTAATGCATCATCATAATGAGCTCAATGTGACCAAGTGTTTGGTCACGGGATCATGCATTACGGTACGAGTAAAGTGACTTGCCGGTAACGAGATTGAACAAGGTACTGGGATACCGACGATCGAATCTCTGGCAAGTAACGTACCGATTGACAAAGGGAATTGTATACGGGATTGATTGAATCCTCGACATCGTGGTTCATCCGATGAGATCATCGTGGAACATGTGGGAGCCAACATGGGTATCCAGATCCCGCTGTTGGTTATTGACCGGAGAGTCGTCTCGGTCATGTCTGCATGTCTCCCGAACCCGTAGGGTCTACACACTTAAGGTTAGGTGACGCTAGGGTTGTAGAGATACTAGTATGCAGTAACCCGAAAGTTGTTCGGAGTCCCGGATGAGATCCCGGACGTCACGAGGAGTTCCGGAATGGTCCGGAGGTGAAGAATTGTATATAGGAAGTCCAGTTTCGGCCACCGGGAAAGTTTTGGGAGTCACCGGTATTGTACCGGGACCACCGGAAGGGTCCCGGGGGTCCACCGGGTGGGGCCACCTATCCCGGAGGGCCCCATGGGCTGAAGTGGGGAATGGAACCAGCCCCTGGTGGGCTGGTGCGCCCCCCTTGGGCCTCCCCTGCGCCTAGGGTTGGAAACCCTAGGGGTGGGGGGCGCCCCACTTGGCTTGGGGGGCAAGCCACCCCCTTGGCCGCCGCCCCCCCTTGGAGATTGCATCTCCTAGGGCCGGCGCCCCCCCCAGGGGCCCTATATAAAGAGGGGGGAGGGAGGGCAGCCGCACCGAAGCCCCTGGCGCCTCCCTCTCCCTCCCGTGACACCTCTCCCTCTCGCTGAGCTTGGCGAAGCCCTGCCGAGATCCCCGCTACTTCCACCACCACGCCGTCGTGCTGTTGGATCTCCATCAACCTCTCCTTCCCCCTTGCTGGATCAAGAAGGAGGAGACGTCTTCCCCAACCGTACGTGTGTTGAACGCGGAGGTGCCGTCCGTTCGGCGCTCGGTCATCGGTGATTTGGATCACGACGAGTACGACTCCATCAACCCCGTTCACTTGAACGCTTCCGCTCGCGATCTACAAGGGTATGTAGATGCACTCCTCTCTCTCGTTGCTAGATGACTCCATAGATTGATCTTGGTGATGCGTAGAAAAATTTTAATTTCAGCTACGATCCCCAAAGTGGCATCATGAGTTAGGTCTATGCGTATTTTCTATGCACGAGTAGAACACAAACTTGTTGTGGGCGTAGATGTTGTCAATTTTCTTGCCGCTACTAGTCTTATCTTGTTTCGGCGGCATCGTGGGATGAAGCTGCCCGGACCGACCTTACACGTACGCTTACGTGAGACAGGTTCCACCGACTAACATGCACTAGTTGCATAAAGGTGGCTAGCGGGTGTCTGTCTCTCCCACTTTAGTCGGAACGGATTCGATGAAAAGGGTCCTCATGAAGGGTAAATAGAAATTGGCATATCACGTTGTGGTTTTGTCATAGGTAAGAAACGTTCTTGCTAAGAAACCTATAGCAGCCACGTAAAAAACTTGCAACAACAATTAGAGGACGTCTAACTTGTTTTTGCAGCATATGCCATGTGATGTGATATGGCCAAAAGGATGTGATCAATGATATATGTGATGTATGAGATTGATCATGTTCTTGTAATAGGAATCACGACTTGCATGTCGATGAGTATGACAACCGGCAGGAGCCATAGGAGTTGTCTTTATTTTTTGTATGACCTGCGTGTCATTGAATAACGCCATGTAAATTACTTTACTTTATTGCTAAACGCGTTAGCCATAGAAGTAGAAGTAATCATTGGCGTGACAACTTCATGAAGACACGATGATGGAGATCATGATGATGGAGATCATGATGATGGAGATCATGATGATGGAGATCATTGTGTCATGCCGGTGACGAAGATGATCATGGCGCCCCGAAGATGGAGATCAAAAGGAGCAAAATGATATTGGCCATATCATGTCACTATTTGATTGCATGTGATGTTTATCATGTTTTACATCTTATTTGCTTAGAATGACGGTAGCTTAAATAAGATGATCCCTCGCAATAATTTCAAGAAAGTGTTCCCCCTAACTGTGCACCGTTGCGAAGGTTCGTTGTTTCGAAGCACCACGTGATGATCGGGTGTGATAGATTCTAACGTTCGAATACAACGGGTGTAAGCCAGATTTACACACGCAATACACTTAGGTTGACTTGACGAGCCTAGCATGTACAGACATGGCCTCGGAACACGGAAGACCGAAAGGTCGAGCATGAGTCATATAGAAGATACGATCAACATGAAGATGTTCACCGATGTTGACTTGTCTGTCTCACGTGATGATTGGACACGGCCTAGTTGACTCGGATCATGTTTCACTTAGATGACTAGAGGGATGTCTATCTGAGTGGGAGTTCATTGAATAATTTGATTAGATGAACTTAATTATCATGAACTTAGTCTAAAATCTTTACAATATGTCTTGTAGATCAAATGGCCCACGCTAATGTTGCCCTCAACTTCAACGCGTTCCTAGAGAAAACCAAGCTGAAAGATGATGGCAGCAACTATACGGACTGGGTCCGGAACCTGAGGATCATCCTCATAGCTGCCAAGAAAGATTATGTCCTAGAAGCACCGCTAGGTGACGCACCCATCCCAGAGAACCAAGACGTTATGAACGCATGGCAGCAGCATGCTGATGATTACTCCCTCGTTCAGTGCGGCATGCTTTACAGCTTAGAACCGGGGCTCCAAAAGCATTTTGAGCAACACGGAGCATATGAGATGTTCGAAGAGCTGAAAATGGTTTTCCAAGCTCATGCCCGGGTCGAGAGATATGAAGTCTCCGACAAGTTCTTCAGTTGTAAGATGGAGGAAAATAGTTCTGTCAGTGAGCACATACTCAAAATGTCTGGGTTACACAACCGCTTGACTCAGCTGGGAGTTAATCTCCCGGATGACGTGGTCATTGATAGAATCCTTCAGTCGCTTCCACCAAGCTACAAGAGCTTTGTGATGAACTTCAATATGCAGGGGATGGAAAAGACCATTCCTGAGGTATATTCAATGCTGAAATCAGCGGAGGTGGAGATCAAAAAGGAACATCAAGTGTTGATGGTGAATAAAACCACTAAGTTCAAGAAAGGCAAGGGTAAGAAGAACTTCAAGAAGGACGGCAAGGGAGTTGCCGCGCCCGGTAAGCCAGTTGCCGGGAAGAAGCCAAAGAACGGACAGAAGCCTGAGACCGAGTGCTTTTATTGCAAGGGAAGTGGTCACTGGAAGCGGAACTGCCCCAAATACTTAGCGGACAAGAAGGCCGACAACACCAAAGGTATATGTGATATACATGTAATTGATGTGTACCTTACCAGTACTCGTAGTAGCTCCTGGGTATTTGATACCGGTGCGGTTGCTCATATTTGTAACTCGAAACAGGAGCTGCGGAATAAGCGGAGACTGGCGAAGGACGAGGTCACGATGCGCGTCAGGAATGGTTCCAAGGTCGATGTGATCGCCGTCGGGACGCTACCTCTACATTTACCTACGGGATTAGTTTTAAACCTCAATAATTGTTATTTAGTGCCAGCTTTGAGCATGAACATTGTATCTGGATCTCGTTTAATGCGAGATGGCTACTCATTTAAATCCGAGAATAATGGTTGTTCTATTTATATGAGAGATATGTTTTATGGTCATGCCCCGCTGGTTAATGGTTTATTCTTAATGAATCTCGAACGTAGTGTTACACATATTCATAGTGTGAATACCAAAAGATGTAAGGTTGATAATGATAGTCCCACATACTTGTGGCACTGCCGTCTTGGTCACATTGGTGTCAAGCGCATGAAGAAGCTCCATGCTGATGGACTTTTAGAGTCTCTTGATTACGAATCATTTGACACATGCGAACCATGCCTCATGGGTAAGATGACCAAGACTCCGTTCTCCGGAACAATGGAGCGAGCAACCAACTTGTTGGAAATCATACATACTGATGTGTGCGGTCCAATGAGTGTTGAGGCTCGCGGTGGCTATCGTTATGTTCTCACTCTCACTGATGACTTGAGTAGATATGGGTATGTCTACCTAATGAAACACAAGTCTGAGACCTTTGAAAAGTTCAAGGAATTTCAGAGTGAGGTTGAGAATCAACGTGACAGAAAAAGAAAGTTCTTACGATCAGATCGTGGAGGGGAATATTTGAGTCACAAATTTGGCAAACACTTAAGGAAATGTGGAATAGTTTCACAACTCATGCCGCCTGGAACACCTCAGCGAAATGGTGTGTCCGAACGTCATAATCGCACTCTATTGGATATGGTGCGATCTATGATGTCTCTTACCGATCTACCGCTCTCATTTTGGGGCTATGCTTTAGAGACTGTCGCATTCACTTTAAATAGGGCTCCGTCAAAATCCGTTGAGACGACACCGTATGAATTATGGTTTGGGAAGAAATCTAAGCTGTCGTTTCTAAAAGTTTGGGGATGCGATGCTTATGTCAAGAAACTTCAACCTGAAAAGCTCGAACCCAAGTCGGAAAAATGCGTCTTCATAGGATACCCTAAGGAAACCATTGGGTATATCTTCTACGTCAGATCCGAAGGCAAGATCTTTGTTGCCAAGAACGGGTCCTTTCTGGAGAAAGAGTTTCTCTCAAAAAAAGTAAGTGGGAGGAAAGTGGAACTTGATGAAGTACTACCTCTTGAACCGGAAAGTAGCGCAGCTCAGGAAGATGTTCCTGTGGTGCCTGCATTGACTAGAGAGGAAGCTAATGATGATGATCAAGGTACTTCGGATCAAGTTACTACTGAACTTCGTAGGTCCACAAGGACACGTTCCGCGCTAGAGTGGTACGGCAACCCTGTCCTGGAAATCATGTTGTTAGACAATGGTGAACCTTCGAACTATGAAGAAGCAATGGCGGGCCCAGATTCCAACAAATGGCTTGAAGCCATGCAATCTGAGATAGGATCCATGTATGAAAACAAAGTATGGACTTTGACAGACTTGCCCGATGATTGGCGAGCGATAGAAAATAAATGGATCTTTAAGAAGAAGACGGACGCGGATGGAAATGTTACCATCTATAAAGCTCGACTTGTCGCTAAGGGTTATCGACAAGTTCAAGGAGTTGACTACGATGAGACCTTCTCACCCGTAGCAAAGCTGAAGTCCGTCCGAATCATGTTAGCAATTGCCGCATTCTATGATTATGAGATATGGCAAATGGACATCAAAACGGCATTCCTTAACGGCTTTCTTAAGGAAGAATTGTATATGATGCATCCGAAAGGTTTTGTCGATCCTAAGAATGGTAACAAGGTATGCAATCTCCAGCGCTCCATCTATGGGCTGGTGCAAGCATCTCGGAGTTGGAACATTCGATTTGATGAAATGATCAAAGCAGATTTACACAGACTTATGGAGAAACCTGTGTTTACAAGAAAGTGAGTGGGAGCTCTGTAGCATTTCTCATATTATATGTGGATGACATACTGTTGATGGGAATGATATAGAATTCTTAGGAAGCATAAAGGCCTACTTGAACAAGTGTTTTTCAATGAAGGACCTTGGAGAAGCTGCTTATATATTAGGCATCAAGATCTATAGAGATAGATCAAGACGCCTCATTGGTCTTTCACAAAGTACGTACCTTGACAAGATATTGAAGAAGTTCAATATGGATCAGTCCAAGAAGGGGTTCTTGCCTGTATTGCAAGGTGTGCAATTGAGCACGGCTCAATGCCCGACCATGGCAGAAGATAGAGAAAAGATGAGTGTCGTCCCCTATGCCTCAGCCATAGGGTCTATTATGTATGCCATGCGGTGTACCAGACCTGATGTAAACCTTGCCGTAAGTTTGGTAGGAAGGTACCAAAGTAATCCCGGCATGGAACACTGGACAGCGTTCAAGAATATCCTGAAGTACCTGAAGAGGACTAAGGATATGTTTCTCGTTTATGGAGGTGACGAAGAGCTCGTCGTAAAGGGTTACGTCGATGCTAGCTTCGACACAGATCCGGATGACTCTAAGTCACAAACCGGATACGTGTATATTTTGAATGGTGGGGCAGTAAGCTGGTGCAGTTGCAAGAAAAGCGTTGTGGCGGGATCTACATGTGAAGCGGAATACATGGCGCCCTCAGACGCAGCACAAGAAGCAATCTGGGTGAAGGAGTTCATTATCGACCTAGGAGTTATTCCCAATGCGTCGGGCCCGATGACTCTCTTCTGTGACAACAGTGGAGCTATTGCCCTTGCCAAGGAGCCTAGGTTTCACAGGAAGACCAGGCATATCAAGCGTCGCTTCAACTCCATTCGTGAAAATGTTCAGAATGGAGACATAGATATTTGTAAAGTACATACGGACCTGAATGTAGTAGATCCGTTGACTAAACCTCTCCCTAGAGCAAAACATGATGAACACCAGAACTCTATGGGTGTTCAATTCATCACAATGTAACTAGATTATTGACTCTAGTGCAAGTGGGAGACTGTTGGAAATATGCCCTAGAGGCAATAATAAAATGGTTATTATTATATTTCCTTGTTCATGATAATTGTCTATTGTTCATGCTATAATTGTGTTATCCGGAAGTCGTAATACATGTGTGAATACATAGACCACAACATGTCCCTAGTGAGCCTCTAGTTGACTAGCTCGTTGATCAACAGATAGTCATGGTTTCCTGACTATGGACATTGGATGTCATTGATAATGGGATCACATCATTAGGAGAATGATGTGATGGACAAGACCCAATCCTAAGCATAGCACAAGATCGTGTAGTTCGTTTTCTAGAGCTTTTCCAAATGTCAAGTATCATTTCCTTAGACCATGAGATTGTGCAACTCCCGGATACCGTAGGAGTGCTTTGGGTGTGCCAAACGTCACAACGTAACTGGGTGGCTATAAAGGTGCACTACGGGTATCTCCAAAAGTGTCTGTTGGGTTGGCACGAATCGAGACTGGGATTTGTCACTCCGTATGACGGAGAGGTATCTCTGGGCCCACTCGGTAATGCATCATCATAATGAGCTCAATGTGACCAAGTGTTTGGTCATGGGATCATGCATTACGGTACGAGTAAAGTGACTTGTCGGTAACGAGATTGAAGAAGGTATTGGGATACCGACGATCGAATCTCGGGCAAGTAACGTACCGATTGACAAAGGGAATTGTATATGGGATTTATTGAATCCTCGACATCGTGGTTCATCCGATGAGATCATCGTGGAACATGTGGGAGCCAACATGGGTATCCATATCCCGCTGTTGGTTATTGACCGGAGAGTCGTCTCGGTCATTTCTGCATGTCTCCCGAACCCGTAGGGTCTACACACTTAAGGTTCGGTGACGCTAGGATTGTAGAGATACTAGTATGCGGTAACCCGAAAGTTGTTCGGAGTCCCGGATGAGATCCCGGACGTCACGAGGAGTTCCGGAATGGTCCGGAGGTGAAGAATTGTATATAGGAAGTCCAGTTTCGGCCACCGGGAAAGTTTCGGGGGTCACCGGTATTGTACCGGGACCACCGGAAGGGTCCCGGGGGTCCACCGGGTGGGGCCACCTATGCTGGAGGGCCCCATGGGCTGAAGTGGGGAATGGAACCAGCCCCTGGTGGGCTGGTGCGCCCCCCTTGGGCCTCCCCTGCGCCTAGGGTTGGAAACCCTAGGGGTGGGGGGGCGCCCCACTTGGCTTGGGGGGCAAGCCACCCCCTTGGCCGCCGCCCCCCTTGGAGATTGCATCTCCTAGGGCCGGCGCCCCCCCTAGGGGCCCTATATAAAGAGGGGGGAGGGAGGGCAGCCGCACCGAAGCCCCTGGCGCCTCCCTCTCCCTCCCGTGACACCTCTCCCTCTCGCTGAGCTTGGCGAAGCCCTGCCGAGATCCCCGCTACTTCCACCACCACGCCGTCGTGCTGTTGGATCTCCATCAACCTCTCCTTCCCCCTTGCTGGATCAAGAAGGAGGAGACGTCTTCCCCAACCGTACGTGTGTTGAACGCGGAGGTGCCGTCCGTTCGGCGCTCGGTCATCGGTGATTTGGATCACGACGAGTACGACTCCATCAACCCCGTTCACTTGAACACTTCCGCTCGCGATCTACAAGGGTATGTAGATGCACTCCTCTCTCTCGTTGCTAGATGACTCCATAGATTGATCTTGGTGATGCGTAGAAATTTTTTAATTTCTGCTACGATCCCCAACAAAAATGGGCTATCACTAATGAGAAATGGGTTGTACATTTTTAAAACAAATCAAACAGGCAATTAGTTTCAAGTTTCTTTTTTTCATTTTGAGATTTTAAATTCCATTGATTTTTATGCTTGGACAATTATTTGGATTTTATATTGATATGAATTTATTTTTCCAATTAGTTTGAATGTGACTCGAAATGTCAGGATTAAGAACAGTTGACCGCACCGAAATATGCAAAATTTCGTATAATTTTTAACCGTGGCCACAATATGGGCTGTAATGCTAACAAAAAGAAGGTGGGCTCCAAACAATTCCTCAAGAATTAGCGAATGGGATGTAAATTATTAGAAATAATGTAAGATGGGTTGTATGCTGTTTTCCACACATTTGAGGCTGACTTGTGCGCCTACTATAGGTTGACGCATACGCTTTCCTAAAAAAAGGTTGACACACATGCAACGCCATGTCAACTTAGTCAACACACGAGAGCAGTGACTGTTGGATGTCCTTCCAGCGGCCGTCGTGCTTCTCCGATCTCTGCTCTTCCTGCTCCAGCCGCTCAAACAAGCGCTGGAGGGACTGCATGCTCCCTCCTCCCGCGGTCGGCTGTGCTGCCGAGCAGGCCTCACCGCCGCACCATACTCCCATCGGCAGCCTAGCCATCCCTCTACTCACCCACACCTGCCGTTATTCTCCGGCGACGACATACGAACTAGTAAACCCTCGTACTCCCCTCCGCGTGGGAAACAACTGTCGAGTCTTCCCTGGCTCCATGTCGTTCCCTTCCTAGGCCTCCCGTCGTCTACCGCCCTGGTGCTCTCAGCGCGGCGTGGTCAATGTGGTCAACGAACGACATCCAACAAAAGTGGACTGTACGTGGAGAGGCTGACAGTTGGGTCCACGACCACATGCAAGAAAATGCCTCCTTATTACGCGCAAAATAATGATTCCTCCACCTGACAGCTGGGACCCACCGAAAGGGCCTCTTTATTTCACGAAGAAAACGTTTCCCCTGCTGTCAGCTCGGTCTATATCTTCGCACGCAAGGAAGTGCCTCCTTATTACGCACAAAAACATGAATACTCCCCCTGCTAGCTGGGACCCACCATAGTGGGAGGCTGACTTGTGGGCCTACTAAGTTGACGAGGACGGAGGGCTTTGTTAACTTAGTCAATATGAACAATTCTAGCTCCAGTGACCGTACGATGTCCATCCAACGGCCGTAGTGCTTCTTCAACCTCTGGTCTTCTTGCTCCAGCCGCCCAAACCAGCGCCGGTCGTGCCGCGTGCTCCTGCCTCTCGTGGCCGGCTGTGCTGCCGTGGAGGCCTCACCGCCCCCTACTACTCCCACCGCTGGCCAGGCCATCCCTCTACTCATCCACACCCCTTGTTATTCTGCGGCGACAGCAGCCTCACACCGCAGCCGAACCAGTGAACCCTCGTACCCCTCTCCACGTGGGAATCCACTGTCGCGTCTTCCCCGGCTCCGCGTCGTCCCCTTCCTAGGCCTCGCCGTCGTCCACCGCCTTGGTGCTCTCGGCACGGCGTGGTCAATGTGGTCAAGGAATGACTTCCATCGGAAAAGTACTATACGTGAAGAGGCTGCCAGCTGGGTCCACAGCCGCAGCAAGGAAGTGCCTCCTTATTACGCGGAAAATAATGATTCCTCCACCAGACAGCTGGGACCCACCGGGCGGGCCACCGTATTTCATGAAAAAACATTTCCCCCTGACTGCTGGGACCCACCAACTACATCTTCGCATGCAAGGAAGTGCCTCCTTATCCTCCCTAACAGTCGGGACCCGCCTGGTCGAAACGTACGTCGCGTTGTCATTCTGGTCGCGAACATGTACGTACATACGATCGAACTGTCTGCAGGCTGCAGCGATGAACCGTGGCCGAGTAAGGAAGGGCACGTGTCGTAGTATAGGCGCGCACGTGTCGTAGTAGAGGCACCCACGAAGCATGTCATGCAGTCCCGTTAATATCGTGTACACGTACGTACAGCCAGGGTGCAAGAAAGTAAATACGGCCACGTACGTACATACGGGCGCGGTCTCGAACGCCTACTCGCGCATACGTACATCCAGGGCTCGTGTACATGGAGAGGCAGCGATGGCGTCTTGTTCATCGGCAGAGAACCGGCTGGGTCAGAACGGAGAAACCGCGTCATCGTGTTCATCGGGAGGTAACCGGCTTGGACGGAACAACCGATCGAAACGAGGCCTGGCGTAACACAGAACGAAGATAACGGCCTTCAGTTTGACCGGCCACGGTCAAAACGGGATCCTATTCATCGGGAGGGGTCTGGCGTACCGCAAAATAGAGGAAACAGACTTCTCCTCGACCTCCTACGATCGAAACAGGGTCCTGTTGATCGGGAGGGGTGTGGCGTACCGCAAAACGAAGGAAACGGATTTGTGTTGGAGAGCTATGGTCGAAACGGGGATCCTGTTCATTGGGAGAGGTCTGGCGTCCCGTTATGGGCTACTGTTCATCTCCACCGTCGACCTCCTCCAGCCTCCACGGGCTACTGTTCATCTCCACCGTCGACCTCCTCCAGCCTCCACGGGCTACTGTTCATCCACCGTCGATCTCCTCCAGCCTCCACCTGCGACTGTTCATCCACGGGCTCCTGTTCATCCAGCCTCCACTGCTCCTCCACCGGCTACTGTTCAACCAGCCCTCTCCACGGGGTCCTGTTCAACCACCCCTCCACAGGCTACTTTTCATCCAGCCCTCCACCGGCTACTTTTCAACCATCCCTCCATGGGGTCATCCTATTCATCCAGCACTCCACGGGGTCCTGTTCATCCACCCCCAACCGGCTCGACCGATCGGGGTCCTGTTCATCCAGTGGCAATGGCCTCTACTACCACGGGGTCCTTTTCATCCAACCCCCCACCGGGAACTGTTCATCCAACCCCCCCCCCCCAACAACGCTCATTGTTCATCAAGAGGCAGCAGGTTCGATCGGCTTCAGTTAGCAGCAGTAGCGAAGGAATCACTCGATCGGGTTCAGTTAACAGCCAGATCGATCGATCGCTCGGGTTCACTAACGCGTAGCCTACAGTGCAATCGCTCGGGTTCAGTAGGCGAACGGCTCGCTTGGGTTCAGTTAGAGCCCAACGCCTCGCACCCACGCGCACACGTGTACGGGAGAAACACGCATCGCTCGGCCCCCGACCACCCACCGTAAGCGGGAACTCCCTGATATTTTCCTCGCCCTCGCTTCTACCATGGTTTTTTCCATCATGGACGGCCCAAAGAATGTCATGCAGCTGCGTCTCCGGCCTGCCCAGGACGAAAAGCCCATTTTCTATCATGATTTTTTGTCATAGAAGTAGGAGCCCGCCACATCTATGATGATACCGGGTTTTCTCACAATTATCGTCATAGAAGTGTCATAAGCATGACAGAAAAAAATTCATTCGGCCCAAAATGTCACGGATGCGTCTTTTTTTGTAGTGATGTCGATTCTTCCATCTTGACTTGGAGGACACACCCAGGCTCCGAATGTTTCTTGTCCGGACCCGGAGTCACGCTATAGCTCGGCCTTATAGTAGTCGCGGAGCAGCCCACCTGTTCGGCCCATAAGAGATAGGCCGACAATCCGAGGACCCCTTAGTCCGGGACTCCCTCGGCATCCATTTTGCATCATGTTTTCCTACAATTATTTACAATGTTTTTAGTCATTATAATACTTTTTGGTGCAATTCTAATGCCTTTTCTCTCTTAATTTGCAAGATTTACATGAAGAGGAAGATTGCCGCCAGCTGGAATTCTGGACCTGAAAAAGCTACATCAGAGACACCTATTCTACACAACTCCAAATGAGCTGAAATTTCATAGATAATTTTTATGGAATATATAAAAAATACTGGGGATAAGAAGTACAAAAGGGGACCCACCAGCTGCCTACAAGGCAGCTGGGGGCACCTAGGTACCTTGTGGGGCCACTGGCAAGCCCCCGGCCCCCATCTTCTGCTATATGAACGATTTTGACCTAGTAAAAAATAAGGGGATAACTTTTGGGATGAAGCGCCGCCGTCTCAAGGCGGGACCTGGGCATAAGCACTTTTGCTCTCCGGCGGAGCGATTCCGCGGGGGATACTTCCCTCTGGAAGGGGGAAAGTATACCACCGTCATCACCAACGATCCTCTCATTGTGGGAGGACCAATCTTCATCAACATCTTCACTAGCACCTTCTCATCTCAAACCCTAGTTTCATCTCTTATATTCAATATTTGTCTCGAAACCTCAGATTGGTACCTGTGGGTTGCTAGTAGTGTTGGTTACATCTTGTAGTTGATGCTAGTTGGTTTATCTGGTGGAAGATTATATGTTCAGGTACATGATTTTATTCAATACCCCTTTGATCTTGAACATGAACATAATTTTTGATTAGTTACTTTTGTTCTTGGGGACATGGGAGAAGTCTTGTTATAAGTAATCATGTGAATTTAGTATTAGTTCGATATTTTGATGATATGTATGTTGTGATTCCCTTAGTTGTGTTATGTGAACGTCAACTACATGACACTTCTCCATACTTAGGCCTAAGGGAAGGCATTGTGGAGTAGTAATTAGATGATGGGTTGCTAGGGTGACGGAAGCTTAAACGCTAGTTTATGTGTTATTCCGTAAGGGACTTAGTTGGATCCATATGTTTCATGCTATGGTTAGATTTATCTTAATTCTTTTTTCGTAGTTGTGGATGCTTGCGAGAGGGGGTAATCATAAGTGGGAGGCTTGTTCAAGTAAGAGCAGCACCCAAGCACCGGTCCACCCACATATCAAATTATCAAAGTACCGAACGCGAATCAAATAAACATGATGAAAGTGACTAGATGAATTCCAATGTGTCCTCGAGAACGTTTTGCTTACAATGAGAGACCGTTCCGGCATGTCTTTTGCTATAAAAAGGATTGGGCTGCCTTGTTGCACCTTTGTTACCGTTAATACTTGTTGCTCGTGACAAATTACCTTGCTACCAAACTATCTGTTACCGATAATTTCAGTGCTTGCAGAAAATACCTTGCTAAAAACCGCTTATCATTTCCTTCTGATCCTCGTTGCGTTCGACACTCTTACTTATCGAAAGGACTACGATTGACCCCCTATACTTGTGGGTTATCAAGCATGAATTCAACACGTTCCTAGGGGGAGGCCACATCATACAAACAAAGCTCCTATAATGGGCAGATCTAGATGGAAAGTTCCGAGCACAGGGGGAGGGGTGATTTTTGTCATTCTAGTACTCCCTCTGTATCCGTTTCTCATCTTGACACGTGCCTTTGAACTAGAGTTTGTCTGATTTTTTAGCCATGCATTCAACATATACTCCGTTCGCCCGTGTTTATTAGGCCATCGTGTCATCCCGCCATGTCTTGGTTTATTAGACCATATACAATAAAATTAATTAGGGAAGTGGTGCATGGATCAGAATTAACTAGCGCCGGAGATATAAATGGTGGGTTGCCTGCATGAATCGGTTGGTTATGGAGGAAAACGCCCTGATAAATCAGTTGTTCCTCTCTCTGAGTCTTGGTTTAAGACTTTTGACTCTCTAACCTGACAAATACGAATGGAGGGAGTAGATAGCAACATCATCCGCACCAAATATGCCCCTGGATACACTAGTAGAAAATAGGGCATTTGTCCACTCTCAATGTACACATTAGTCCCGGTTGCATTACGAACCGCAACTAATGTGAGCATTACTCCCGGTTCGAGCGCCTAGGGCATCGGAAAGGCATTAGTCCCAGTTTGAGACACGAACCGGGACTAAAGGGTGCGATGGCCTTTAGTCCCGGTTCGTATCTCAAACCGGGACTAAAGATTAGACCTTTAGTCCTGGTTTGAGACACGAACCAGGACTAAATGGGTTCAAACTCTACCCCCCCCCCCCCACTACTAGGAAAAGGGCTATAGATGGAATGGCCACTAATGACGCACCAGACATGTGGTGCGCCATTGCTATATAGCAGTGGCGCACCATGTGCTGGTGCGCCATTAGTGTGAAAGACACTAATGGCGCACCAGACACACGGTGCGCCATTAGTAACAAAAAAAAATTATTTTTATTTTTCCAGACATACTAATGGCGCACCAGGGCACAATGCGCCATTACTAGTTCAAACTAGTAATACTAGTAATGGCGCACTAGCCACATAGTGCGCCACTACAATATTTTTTTTTTTTTGCAAAACAGCTAATGGCACACCAGGGGAGAGTGCGTCATTACTAGTTTAAGCTAGTAATGGCGCACTGTCCGACGGTGCGCCATTAGTGTATATTTCATGGACACTTTGATCTCGATCCCCCTCCATCTCGATCGCTATCCCACCTCGCCAGATCTGGTCCCCCTCACCGCCGAGCACCCCCGCACCCTCTACCCCGCTCCACCGGCCGCCGCTGACCCCCCGCACCCTCCCCCGCTCCAACTGCCGCCGACGACCCGCCGCATCCTTCCCTGCTCCACCGCCGCCGACGACCCACCGCACCCTCCCCCGCTCCACCGCCGCCGACGACCCACCGCACCCTAGCTCCCCTGCTCCACCGCCACCGACGATCCACCGCACCCTCCCCGGCCCGCTCCACCGCCGCCGACGATCCCACGCACCCTCCCCGGCCCGCTCCACCGCCGCCGCCGACCCCCCGCACCCTCCCGGGCCCGCTCCACCGTCACAAATGAATGCAACTAAAATTGCAAAAAAAAAACAAATCTGATTATATTTTCAAATAAAAAATTTGATGATATTTTCAAATAATAAATTTGATGATATTTTTAAATAATAAATTATTATTGTTTCATATTCATATTCAATTTCTAAAAAATTATTAGATGCAACAAAAAAAATTAAAAAAAATCACTTATGGCGCACCTCTTGCTGGTGCGCCATTGCTACATAAAAAAAATTACTAATGGCACACGCGTCGTGGGTGCGCCATTGCTATGTAAAAAAAACATTCTAATGGCGCACCGCTTCGGGGTGCGCCATTAGTAAGTTTCCCCCTTAGCTAACTCGTCCCTCTCCCTCGCCAGTCCACCCGCGCGCTCACCGGCCTGACCCACGACGCCGCCGCCCCGACCCCTGCCGCCCCCGCGCCCCCCACCACTGCAGCTCCCCCGCGCCGCCGCCCCCGCGCCCCCCACCACTGCAGCTCCCCCGCGCCGCCGCCCCCGCGCCCCCCACCACTGCAGCTCCCCCGCGCCGGCGCCCCCCGCGTCTACCCGCCGCCCCACCTCATCTTCCACGCGCCAAATCGAGCGGCGGCCAGGTAAATCCCTCCTGACCCGCCGGCGTCCACCTCGACCTCCCTCCTCCCCTGCATTCCCTCCTGACTCCTCCACCTTCCCTTCTCTCTGCAGGATCGGACGAACTCCATCATCGAGCAGAACCGGGGCGAGCTCCAGCCCTACCCACCTGCGTCCAGCGCAGGTATGCTCATCCCCTTCCCGCCCCTCCGGCTGCCGGCATCCGCCCTCCCTCTCCCCTGTCCCCCATCTCTGATTGGCAGTGGTTATGTTGATGAATATAAGTGGTGATTATTTCAGTGTTTATTTCAGTGAATATAAGTGGTTATGTTGCAAAATTTTCTACTTTGTAATAAAGCTCAAGTGTTTCCAACACATATTTTATATGAGGTTGCATCTGTGTCAACTGTCAAGTTCATCACTTTCATATGGTATCTCAAGCAAGTCTCATTTCTCATTATCTCAAGCAATATTAATGTAGAAGTGAAGGGTGGTGTCACTGCAGATCGGAGCAGTTCGCTCCTCACACAAATTCAGATGTTCTGCAAGGCCATAACACTGAGCATGGTTCTTGTTTTTAGTGGAAGCTCTATACACACAGTCTCCCAAAAGCTTAGCAAATCAGTCATCAGTGTAGATGCCAGGGTTAGCTAGAGACAATGGAGTAGACAGAACACAGACATATAGTCAAGCCTCTTGAGAGGCTGGAATGATATCAGTGGCAATTATTTCCTATGATATGATGCAGCAGTAGTAGTAGTATATTGTGCTTAGGGCATGAATCATATGCAGCAGTAGTAGTAGTAGTATTTTGTGATGTGGCAGAATATCTTATTTCAAATATAGCCTATGCATGTCTTGTTTTCTGGTTATGGATATTGTATAGTACTGCATATCTTGTTTTTTGTAATATAATGCTTACCAAAGGCACATAAACTGCCAAAACTGAAAGAAATTGGAGTGTTGAAGATATGCTAGTTGAGGACCATATGGTCTGTGGCCTTTTCATCCATATGAAAGTAGAGGCACATTGTGGTGCTAGTTTGCTTGGTTTTGTCTCCGACCATCGTGTCGTGATGATTTTGCAGGTACCCCGAGAGGCCCTTGAGTTTGCCGGAATGTCGATTAACTTCCGTTCCGGCAAATTCGGGTACTCCATATGCATGTCTTGTTTTCAGCAAAGGTCATGCTGAAATTTTCCGTGAATTTTAGCATGACTTTGCTAAAAATAGGACATATGGGGCACTTCCGACTAATGCATGGGCCGGGGTATCTTATTACTTAATTAAGTAGGATCAACTGCCTCTTGTGTTATACATATAGAAGTGTGATATCTACTCATAGTTATTACTAATGTCAGTTGCTCGTCATCGATAAACCCTAATCTGGTAGGATGACCTACTAAAAAAGCCCATACCACATATTCTATTTGGATGGGCGTGTTTTCACCACACTGTGGATTATCTTATTGGACCCAACAGAGATGATGTAGTTTTGAATTATGAACATAGGAAATGTCGTCATCGGACGACGAAAGTCTCTCGGGGGAGTGCGACTGGTGCCACGACGGTCGAGGTCTGTGCGACAGGCCTCACCTGGACGATGATCGGCGCTTCAGCATTAAGCTCGAGGAGACCTTCGAAGTTGAAACGGTACGGAACGACGACAAGTGTTTTTTTCATAATTAAGCATGACTTCAACTATTTCAACGTGTAATTTCATCTTTTACAATTCGAGTATAGTTTATCCCATGCCATGCAAGACGTTATGTCTTGGAGAGGATGGATTTTGAAGATCATGAAAATTTTCAAACGAAGAAAATTCACCTAAGGACACATCATGATGTGGATTTTGAAGTAAATCTATATAATGCTGAGAGCGTAACCCATTTTGGTTGCAAAAATTGGGAAGCATTTTGCAAGATGTATGGTTTTGATGAGGGTATGCTTGTCACCATGGATCTTGGTGATCCTGGCATCGACCAAGACAATATGGACATTTGGGTCCTTGTGGATACGCCTCCAGTTCTACCGCTATGTGAGTTTGTCAAACATAGTTAATTATTAACTAATCTATATTGTTTATTTCAAAATAGTTGACAGCTTATTTCCATTAACAGCTTATTTTGATTGTTCAAAAAATGTGCAGAAAATGGTAGACAAAACCCACTACACCGATGGCTCCGAGTTAACTTATCAGGAGAAAAATCATCTGGTCGGATTTTGTACTGATCTTGAGAATTACAATATCTACAATCAAACTCCTCAACATTATGGTCAATACGTGCCACTAGTGCACGTGTTGAACTACGGTAACTATCATGGAGATACCCTGGTAAGATTTTTTACTATTACGACATCCGTGCATCTTTTGCATACTTCTAAAACTAGTACATCATTGCTAACTATGAAGTTATTACTATGTTTTTCAACAGAGAATCCCAGAGGATTGTGTGCCTCATTTGATGTATCAGAATGGCAGCCTTCAAGTTTTGAACTTATATCCAGGTCATCCTACGAATCTCAACTGTCCATACCGGATTTCTAGAAGAAGTGGAGACATGCTAATAAGAGAATGGAAAAAATGTATGGACAGTCGTAAGGAGGTTCTTGGAAGCAAAAGGAAGCGCCGCGCAAGAATTGGAGACAGGATGATCTCCATTCTCCATAATGGAGAGTCAGGGTCTATATTGTTTTATGCTATTTTACCTTAAATAGGGTATTTTAGGTCCTTAATAACGAGTAGAAGTTGTATGACGATGATTAGTAGGACTTGTTAGGATTAGTATTACTTTCGACAAACTCGCTACTCGCGGTCTCGAGACTTGTAATGTTCTATCTTTGTTCGGTCTTTTGAATTCGGAGACTTATATGATGAATTATATTCGGAGACTAATCTTCTATTGTATTCGATGAATCTGCTGTTGCTGTGTGGTGCTGTTTATATTCTGTCCAATAATATATTTTGTAATCTATGCAAATATTAGAAAAGAAAAAAATCCCTAATATACATACTAATGGCGCATCACCCAAATGTGCGCACCAGTGGTGCGCCATTAGTACAAAATACTAGTGGCGCACCAGTAGTGCGCCATTAGTAGGCAAAACTGGTGCGCCACTAGTAAGCCTTTTTCTAGTAGTGCCCCCCATGTATCGCCATTTTAGTTTTGAAAAACACAAAAGAAAATGATAAAAACTTCAAAAATTAAAATTCTTTGAGATGTAGTTATCTTACTACATCTACTAGTTAGGAAAATTAAAAAACATAAATTCGGACATGTTTTTCAAAAAAGTGTGATGAAAAAGTAAAACGACTATATCTTTTGCATACGATGTCGGAAAAAATGTATAATATATCAAAATGTTCAGCACGAAAATCCGCATCCGATTTTGACGGCCGTAGGCCATTTTGCAATTTTTTAGAATCCTCAAATTCTAAAAGGAAAAAAGTTATGCTCAAATTTCAGTTTGTTTGAATTTTGGTCAAATCTGGTCAAACTATGGTGAAAATATGGTCAAACTACTTATTCAAGAAATATTAATGTTACTAAATAATTATTCAAGAATATTAGTGTTACTAAATAGTTATTTCAGTTTTTTGAATTTTGGTCAAATCTGGTCAAATTGTGGTCAAACTATGGTCAAACTACTTATTCAAGAAATATTAGTGTGACTAAACTATTATTGGTTTTAAGAATAACAGTTTCAAACTCAAATGGTGTAACGTGTGACTTCATGCTCAACTTCAACTCGTAAGGGTTAATAGGATTGACAGCTTACTATTGTCAGGAAAACAACAAATGCAGACTTGGAAACAAGGGGGAATAGAACTCGAAAGTTAAGCATGCTCAGGCTGGAGTAGTGAGAGGATGGGTGACCGGCCGGGAAGTTAGACGATTAGGGGTAATTAGAGATTAGATATAAATTGAGCAGTGATGAGGGATGATTAGAGAGTAAATACAAATAATTCAAAAATTTGAAAATCGAGAAAAAAACTATTTTTTTCCAAAAAAGTTCCTTTAGTCCCGGTTGATGTTACCAACCGGCACTAAAGGTCGAGCTCCAGACAGCGGCCACGTGGAGGGCCTTTAGTCCCGGTTCGTAACACAACCGGGACTAAGGGGGGGGGGCTTTACTCCCGAACCTTTAGTCCCGGTTCCAGAGCCGAGACTAAGGGCCCTCTGGAACCAGGACTAAAGGCCCGTTTTCTACTAGTGATAGTTAGGAAGTTGTGATTGAATGTTAGCCCACCGAACCTCAAATTTGACAATGCGTGACATTAAGGCGTGATTTCTCTCAGTGTGCTTCTACTCCCTAAAATAATTTTAGTTCTAGGTTTGTCCCAAGTCAAATTTGATCAAGTTTGGATGACTATAGAAAAATGTGCAAAGATCTACAACACCAAATACACATAGTTGAAAAATAAATTTTATATCGAACCTCTCATGAGACAAATTTGGAATTCTAGATGTTAAGTGGACTATGCATGCCTTTCTTTCCCCTCTCACAAGGCCACTAGGGCAAAGCTTTCCTCCGCTCAATCCTTGCGGGCAAGCCCGTGGATTCGCCTCCCCTCTGAGTGTCGCTTTGACGGCCGGGAGGAAAATCCTTTGTGCCCCGGCTCTGACTAGTAGACGGGTAGGGTTTCAGCCGTTGCAGGGGCAGCGCTCGGACAGATGGCGGCGCTTCTTCTTCTTCGAGTCAGCCTTTCGGGCTCCGATCCTCCTCATGTTTATCCGTCTGGACGGATTAGATGGAGCTCGGACGTAGATTCATGTCAGCTCCTCGGGGCGGCGAGGTTATGGTTTCTAGCCGTGAGTACACAACAACAAGATTCAGTGTCAGGTTTTTCAGATTGATATAATGTTCAACGAAGACGATTGTGGCTTCGGGCGCTAGTCCTTGAGGGCACGTGCATTCCCCGTTGCCACCGACAAGGTCAGGCCGGCTCGGGATGGGAGCGGGGACAGCGCGCTCCAGTGACTTGTTCTGGCGGCGGTAGTAGTCGTTCGGTGGTCCATAGAACTCAATGTAATTTTTGGTGCGATTGTACACTTGTGATGAATCTTTATAATAGAGGGGTACTAACGAGCAATAATACACTTGAAAACTTTGGCTGCCATCTGGCAAATAGTACTGAGCATGACCTGGCTGGCATCGCTGGCGCGCGCGCTCTCTCTCTTCTGCCGGGGTCAGTCACCACGTAGCGTAGCAGTGGCACGCACGCATGGATGCATGCTCCTGTTGGCAACGTGGTACAAACAAAACAAAAAAAGCCGGGCACGCCTGGGGCGGACCGGGCCGGAGCACGCGTACGCAGCGCTTTGAATGAACCACTAGCACCGACCCGGTGGCTGGCTGGCAGGCCACTGTAGCACGCTTTGGACCGGACGGGACGGCGAACGCGGGGCGCGAGGCGAGCGGCGAAGCGACGCGCGCGGCAGAGCGCACCGAGCGGCGAGCACTGCCCCGGGTCTGTTGCGGGCGGGCACGTGTCGACCGGGGCCTGGACGGGGGGGACGCCCGCCTCCGTCATTCCACGTACTACCACCGCGTCAGGGTGCCAGTCAGACTCCACCACCCTTGGCCTGGCCCGGCGCTCTGCTGGTGCTACTGGGTGGGAGTGCCGTGCGGGGGCAGGGGCAGGGGCAGGGGCAAGGGCACTTGTTCTTCTTCTTCTCTTTTGACCTTTCTCCCTTGGCCTGCGCAAACAGTGCCATGCATGCATGCAGCAGCATCGGCGTTCCCGGCGCCCGGCTGTGGCTTTGCTTTGGCCCGTAAAACTTTTTTCCCCGCTGGTCGCAGTAAGATTCCATGGCTGTCTTTTGTTTTCAGAAAGCAGCGGCCGGGCGGCCGGCCGTTCTTTCTACACCTGATATACTACGTCGGAACAGTGCCATGCATGCAGGGCCCGGCGTCGCGTTTCCAGCTGTGGCTTCTGCTGCCTAGTCCTTTGGTATCTAAGCAATTATTATTTTTATATATAAACAAAAAAACTCTCTCAGGGCCTCCTCGTGGGTGCCGTAAGCGTACGTTTGGGTTTTCTTTGAGAAAGATTAGGATATGTTATTATAAGAGTTCATCATAAGTTGAAAGAAAATGAAGGGGAGGCTCAAAGGTGAAGAAAAAGACGCTAGCTCTCAGTTTTTTAGTTCAAATAAGGTTAAAATTTGGATACGAGGCTGAGCTGAATACTAGTAATTTTTAGAAAGGAATACATAGATTGGTGGAATTGATTTTATTGCTTGAGCCCCGTGGACATATATATAGGAGTATAGGATTTTTTTGGAGTACAAGACAAGTCAGAACATTTCCTAGTTTATGCTATGTTTTTAATCTAATCACGATACTCAACATCCCCGCAGTCACAACACACTAGTAGAAAACGGAGCTTTGGTTCTAGCCGGATCGAAACAATAGTTCCGGTCGCGTTACGAACCGGAACTATGTGAGCATCAGTTCCGGTTCGAGCGGCTAGAAGCCTAGGACGCCGGCTGGGGCTCGGCAGGCATCAGTCCCGGTTCGTATGGGACCTTTAGTCCCGGTTTTAGACACCAACCGGGACTAAAGGGGTTGCGGCAGGCGCGGTGCCCTTTAGTCCCGGTTGGTGTCTGTAACCGGGACTAAAGGTCAGTCTTCAGTCCCGGTTTAAGACACCAACCGGGACTAAAAATTTGCCTATATATACCCCTCGCCCCTGCCCGCCCTCTCCTCTGTTTTTTTTCTCATAGAAGGTGGAAGGTGTGTGCTACCTTGTGCTCCCTTCCTATGCACACGAGGTGTTTGATGAAATGCATGAGAGCATGATGAAATGCACATGAGGTGCTTTCTCCTTCTTGCCCGAGCCACACAATCCATTTTTCTCCTCTGTTCTTCCTCCAAGCTCGACCTCCAAACTCCATTTCCCCCAAGATTTGTCTAGATATGGCGGTGCACCAACTATCAAAGTGTTTTAAAACGTTAGCAACTTCATCCTTTCATCTCTCATTGCTAGTTTAGCTCATTTTATGCTCTAGAAGTAGAGTGGTTTGTGGTTTTTAGCGAGGAGTGTATGTGGGAGTTTATTTGATTTAGATGCACAATTTGAGCTCAAATTAACTTCTTAGTTTGCACATGTGTAGGGTGTCGTCCCGTCCCCGTCCCCGTCCTCACCGCCGTCGATCGCTCGCGCCGATCTCGTCACGGCACCACCGTGGTAAGCCTCTTGTTCTTATCTTTTTTTATAAGAAAAAAATTCTTACTTGTATGATTAGGATAGCTACCCATATAATTTTCTTACTTGTATTATTGTTTGCTATTATATAGTGCCATGGTTTTGATATCCGCCCCGTCGGCTCTCGTCCGGTCTATGATTCGGATGTGGTATATTATCTTATATAACTATTTATTTCATTTAGTGTTTCTGACAATTATGCTAACCAACTTGACATAAGTGTTTTTATCTAGGAGGTATGTGAACTGAAAATTCCAACCGACCCTCTTGTCGAGAGGTTAAATTTAGTTGAAAAAATTATTATTTGAAAGAAAAATTGAAAAAAATTGAAGAAGAGAAGATGAAATTGGAGTTGCATGTTGCCTATGCTATCGATCTACACAAGATCCAGGTGGATGCAATGCGCTTGAAGATTAGAAAGATTAGGAAATATGCCATTGATAAAGAGGCTTGGTATCATTATGTTGTTGGATCAATTGTTACCTTAGTTGCGATTTTGATCCCATTTGTTGTTGCATTTAAATGTTTTACATAGTTGTATGTTAGTTTCAATGTATGTTTTAATTAGATGCTCTAGATGGTTGTATGTTGTTTTATGATAACTATGTATGAACTTTATGTATTTATTTTTTCAGTAATAACATTTGATCACTACTGCACTTTGGTTTAATTGTGATGATGAACTTGTATTAATTTGGTCATTTCTCTATTCATGATGTTCTGTAATGGTTTTTGATATACTTAATTATATAATGCAGATGAACTAGCAATGGAAGTACGGTGACCGATGCACTTTCGAGTTCATTACGGGCCTGCATAATTTTATCGATGTGGCTAAGACAAACAGTCTGAATGGTTTTATGTATTGTCCACGTGTTGTCTGTGAGAATACGAAGGATTACTCTTCCTCAAAAATCCTTCACTTCCACCTGCTTAAGTCCGGTTTCATGCCCCACTATAATTGTTGGACAAAGCACGGAGAAAGAGGGGTTATGATGGAAGACAATGAAGAAGAAGAGGGTGATGACAACTATCCTGTGTTCCCTTAATTAATACAGTATACTGCAATGTGGGAAGCTAAAGATCAAGAGGCACCAGATGTGCCCGCTGATCATCTTCGCCGGGTCATTGTTGATGCACAGAGAGAATGCGAAAGTGAAAAGGAGAAGTTGAAGTTCGGCCGCATGTTAGAGGATCACAAAAAACGGTTGTACCCAAATTGTGAAGATGGCAACACAAAGCTTGGTACCACACTGGAATTGCTGCAATGGAAGGCAGAGAATGGTTTATCTGACAAGGGATTTGAGAAGTTACTGAAAATAATGAAGAAGAAGCTTCCAAAGGATAAAAATTGTCTGACAATACGTACGAAGCAAAGAAGGTTATCTGCCCTCTAGGATTAGAGGTGCACAAGATACATGCATGCCCTAATGACTGCATCCTCTACTGCAATGAGGAGTAGGAGAATTTGAATGCATTCCCGATATGCGGTGCATTGCAGTATAAGATCAGACGAGATGACCCTGGTGATGTTGAGGGCGAACGCCCCAGGAAGAGGGTTCCTGCCAAGGTGATGTGGTACTATAATACCATGGTTGAAACGTTTGTTCAAAAACAAAGAGTATGCCAAGTTGTTGCGATGGCACAGAGAAGACCGTAAGAAAGACGGGATGTTGAGAGTACCCGCTGGTGGGTCGCAGTGGAGAAAAATCAAGAGAAAGTGGCCGGAGTTTGCAGATGACGCAAGGAACTTATGGTTTGGTATAAGTGCATATGGCATTAATGCTTTTGGGGAGCACAACAACAATCATAGCACCTGGCCTGTGACTCTATGTATCTATAACCTTCCTCCTTGGTTGTGCATGAAGCGGAAGTTCATTATGATGACAGTGCTCATCCAAGGACCTAAGCAACCCGACAACGACATTGATGTGTAACTAAGGCCATTAGTTGAAGAACTTTTAAATTTGTGGGATATAAAAGGTGTACATGTGTGGTATGAGCACAAACAACAGGAATTTGACGTACGAGAGTTGCTGTTTGTAACCATCAATGATTGGCCTGCTCTTAGCAACCTTTCAAGACAGACAGACAGACAAGGGATACAATGCATGCATGCACTGTTTAGATGAGACTAAAAGTATATATTTGGACAAATGTAAGAAGAATGTTTACCTAGGGCATCGTTGATTTCTTCTGACCAAGCATGCCTTAAGAAAGAAAGGCAAGCATTTCAAAGGTGAGGCAGATCACCGGAAGAAGCATGTCCCCCGTACTGGTGATGATATATTTGATATCATCAAGGATTTAAAAGTAATCTCTGGAAAGGGACCTGGCTAACAATCTGTTCCGAATGATGCTGACAGACACACACCCATGTGGAAGAAGAAATCTATATTTTGGGAGCTACCCTATTGGAAAGTCCTAGAGGTTTGCTCTGCAATCGACATGATGCACGTGGCGAAAAATCTTTGCGTGAACCTACTAGGCTTCTTGGGCGTGTATGGGAAGACAAAAGATACACCGGAGGCACGGGAGGACCAGCAACGTATGAATGAAAAAGACGACATGCATCCAAAGCAGTATCAAGGTCCTGCCAGCTACGCTCTTACCAAAACAGAGAAGGATATCTTTTTTGAATGCCTGCTCAGTATCAAGGTCCCGCCTAGCTTCTCGTCAAATATAAAGGGAATAATAAATATGGCAGAGAAAAAAATTCCAAAACCTAAAGTCTCATGACTGCCACGTGATTATGACGCAATTGCTTCCGGTTGCATTGAGGGGGCTTCTACCAGTAAATGTTTGATTAGCCATTGTGAAGCTATGTGCATTCGTCAGTGCAATTTCTCAGAAGGTAATCGATCTAGAAATCCTACCAGGTTACAGAATGATTTGGTCCAATGTCTTATCAGTTTCGAGTTGGTGTTCCCACCATCCTTCTTCAATATTATGACGCACGTCCTAGTTCACCTAGTCGAAGAGATTGCCATTCTGGGTCCTGTATTTATACACAATATGTTCCCCTTTGAGAGGTTCATGGGAGTCTTAAAGAAATATGTTCATAACCGTGCTAGGCCAGAAGGAAGCATCTCCAAGGGCCATGAAACAGAGGAGGTTATTGAGTTTTGTGTTGACTTTATTCTTGACCTTAAGACGATTGGTGTTCCTCAATCGTGGCATGAGGGGAGACTGAGTGGAAAAGGCACACTAGGAGCAAAAGCAATAATGTGTAGGGACGGGCATTCCTAGGCTCAAGCACACTACATAGTTCTACAAAATTCTACCTTGGTGGCCCCGTATATCAATGAACACAAGAATATTGTACGCTCCCAACACCTTGGGCAGTCTGTCGACTGGATTACATGTGCACACATGGGGACTTTTGGCGGTTGGTTGCAAACACATCTCGTGAATAATGCCATTGTTGGAGATGAGCTGTACTTGTTCTCCAGGAGACCATCTTCGACTGTATTGACTTTCCAAGGGTACGAGATAAATGGGAATAAATTTTACATTATGGCCCAAGATAAAAAGTGCACCAACCAAAACAGTGGTGTCCGCTTTGATGTAGCAAACATCAATAAGGAAAAGGACACAAATTATGGTTACATAGAGGTGAAGGAAATATGCCCTAGAGGCAATAATAAAGTTGTTATTCTACATTTTCCTTATTCATGATAAAGGTTTATTATTCATGCTAGAATTGTATTGATCGGAAACCTAAATACATGTGTGAATACAAAAACAAACACCATGTCCATAGTGAGCCTCTACTTGACTAGCTCGTTGATCAAAGACGGTTAAGGTTTCCTAACCATGGACATGAGTTGTCATTTGATAATGGGATCACATCATAAGGAGAATGATGTGATGGACAAGACTCATCTGTTAGCTTAGCATAATGATCGTTCAGCTTTATTACTATTGCTTTCTTCATGTCAAATACATATTCCTTCGACTATGAGATTATGCAACTCCCGGATACCGGAGGAATGCCTTGTGTGCTATCAAACATCACAATGTAACTGGGTGATTATAAAGATGCTCTACAGGTATCTCCAAAGGTGTCTGTTGAGTTAGCATAGATCAAGATTTGGATTTGTCACTCCTAGTATCGGAGAGGTATCTTTGGGCCCTCTCGGTAATACACATCATAAGCTTGCAAGCAAACAACTAAGGAGTTACGGAATAAGTAAAGAGACTTGCCGGTAACGAGATTGAACTAGGTATGAAGATACCGACGATCGAATCTCGGGCAAGTAACATACGGATGGACAAAGGGAATTACGTATGTTGTCATAACGGTTCGACCGATAAAGATCTTCATAGAATATGTAGGAGCCAATATGAGCATCCAGGTTCCGCTATTGGTTATTGACCGAAGAGGTGTCTCGTTCATGTCTACATAGTTCTCGAACCCGTAGGGTCCGCACGCTTAACGTTCGATGACAGTATAGTATTATATGAGTTATGTGATTTGGTGACCGAATGTTGTTCGCAGTCCGGGATGAGATCACGGACATCACGAGGAGTCTCGAAATTGTTGAGAAGTAAAGATTGATATATAGGACGATGGTATTCGGACACCGGAAGTGTTCCGGAAGGTACCGGTTACATATCTGGTCACCGGAAGGGGTTCGGTGCACCCCCGACAAAAGATATGGGCCTTATGGGCCAAGAGGGGAAACACACTAGCCACAAGGGGCTGGTGCGCCCCCCATATGGGCCGGCCAAAGGTGGAGAGGAAAGGGGAAGGAGGAAAGGCAAATGTGGAATAGGATTCATACTTCCTTCTCCCCCCCTCTTTCCTTCCCCCTCCAAAAATATGGTAGGAGGGCGCGCGGCTTGGGAGGAGCCAGATACGTCTCCAACGTATCTATAATTTTTTACTATTCCATGCTATTATATTATCTATTTTGGATGTTTTATATGCATTAATATGCTATTTTATATTATTTTTGGGACTAACCAATTAACCTAGAGTCGAGTGCCAGTTTCTGTTTTTTCCTTGTTTTTGAGTTTCGCAGGAAAGGAATACCAAACGGAGTCTAAACGTAATAAAACCTTCGCGATGATTTTTCTTGGACCAGAAGACACCCAGGAGACTTGGAGTTCAAGTCAGAGGAGCCACGAGGCGGCCACAACGGTGGAGGGCCCGGCCAGGGGGGTAGGGCACGCCCCCCTACCTTGTGGCCCCCCTGTGACTCCCCTGACCTAATTCTTTCGCCTATATATTCACATATATTCCCAAACCACCAGAGGCATCCACAAAAACACTTTTCCACCGCCGCAACCTTCTGTACCCGTGAGATCCCATCTAGGGGCCTTTTCCGGCATCCTGCCGGAGGGGGATTCGATCACGGAGGGCTTCTACATCAACTCCATTGCCCTTCCGATGAAGCGTGAGTAGTCTACCAAAGACCTACTGGTCCATAGCTAGTATCTAGATGGCATCTTCTCTCTCTTTGATTATCAATACCATGTTCTCCTCGATGTTCTTGGAGATCAATCCGATATAATCTTCTTTTGCGGTGTGTTTGTCGAGATCCGATGAATTGTGGATTTATGATCAGCTTATCTATGAATATTATTTGAATCTTCTCTAAATTCTTATATCCATGATTTGATATCTTTGTAATTCTCTTCGAACTATCGGTTTGGTTTGGCCAACTAGATTGGTTTTTCTTGCAATGGGAGAAGTGCCTAGCTTTGGGTTTAATCTTGCGGTGTCCTTTCCCAGTGACAGTAGGGGCAGCAAGGCATGTATTTTATTGTTGCCATCGAGGATAAAAAGATGGGGTTTACATCATATTTCTTGAGTTTATTCCTCTACATCATGTCATCCTACTTAATGCGTTACTCTGTTCTTCATGAACTTAATACTCTAGATGCAGGCAGGAGTCGGTCGATGTGTGGAGTAATAGTAGTAGATGCAGGCAGGAATCGGTCTACTTGACACGGACATGATGCCTATATTTCATAATCATTGCCTTAGATATTGTCATAACTTTGCGCTTTTCTGTCAATTGCTCGACGGTAATTTGTTCACCCACCGTATTATTTGCTATCTTGAGAGAAGCCTCTAGTGAAACCTATGGCCCCGGGTCTATTTTCCATCATATAAGTTTCCGATCTACTATTGTGCAATCTTTTACTTTCTGATCTATAAACAAAAAAACCCCAAAAATATTTACTTTATCGCTTGTTTAGTTTCATGTATCTCTATCAGATCTCACTTTTGCAAGTGACCCTGAAGGGATTGACAACCCCTTTATCGCGTTGGGTGCAAGTTGTTTGATTATTTGTGCAGGTATTGGTGATTTGTGTGTTGTCTCCTACTGGATTGATACCTTGGTTCTCTAACTGAGGGAAATACTTATCTCTACTTTGCTGCATCACCCTTTCCTCTTCAAGAGAAAAACCAACGCAAGCCCTAGAAGTAGCAGGAAGAATTTCTGGCGCCGTTGCCGGGGAGATCTACGCCAAGTCAAGACATACCAAGTACCCACCATAAACTCTCATCTCTCGCATTACATTATTCGCCATTTTCCTCTCGTTTTCCTCTCCCCCACTTCTAAAACAATTTTCAAAAAGATTTTCCTTTTCTTCGCCCCTCTTTCGTTCGACTTCTTCGTTTGCTTTTTGGTTGCCCGTTCGCTAGTTTGGTTTGTTGCTGCCACGTCTGAAATTGGGGAGGTTATCACTGAAAAAGATAGTAATAACGATGGGGGAAACTTTGATGCTCTTGCTAATACTAATCCTCATGAAGAATCTACTATTTTACACACTAAAAAACTTCACATAGGTAGCGGCAATATTATTGGAAAAGGGGTTATTCGAGATTTCCTTACTTGTGCCGGTGCGCTTCCCACTTTGGGTGGGTCTATTCTCCAGAAAACTAGTAGTCTTGAGGATGCTATATCTTTGCTCGTGGTTGAACTTGAAAGACAATTTGTTCATATGCATCCATCCATACAAAGGATTTTTCTAGAGTTTTCTAATATTGAGCATTCTTCGGTTAAGCGTGCCGCCACTATATTCCTAGCCCATGAGTTTAGATTTATTATGAAAGAAGCTAGTGAAATTTTCGCGCATTACAAAGTAGATGGTGGTCTTCCTCCCATAGAGGGAATTCTCTTTAACCAAGAGGACATAATGTGTTTGCGATCCCTAGATCATGTTGCTTATAATGAGAATTTAAGAAAGAGGCTCCCTACCGATGTTTTAGTTGATAAGATTTCTGAACTTATGATAATTTTGCTATACAAAATAACGGATTGGGTTTCTCTCTTGGACACAAGCTCATGACTTTTTGCCAAAAAAACACTTACAATGATGAGTTGGTCATACAATATGATGGGCCGAAGGAGGAACCAATTCCTCCCGAGCTTGATCTTGGGGATCCTTATCCCATTAAATTTAGCCCTTTTGATTACTTTTGCTTACCACAAAGAAAACTTGCTGCTGAACGAAAGGAGTATGAGATGAGTTTTCAAGATTTGCATTATCATTACTACGATTATACCTAGATCTATTTGTGTTTTTATGCCTAGCTAAGGGCGTTAAACAATAGCACTTGTAGGAAGGCAACCCAATTTTATTTTTGTTCTTTGCTTTTTTGCTCCTGTTTTGCAATAAATAATTCATCTAGCCTCTAGTTAGATTTTGTGTTTTAATTAGTGTTTGTGCCAAGTAAGACCTTTGGGATGGCTTACGGGGATAGTCGTTTTGATCTTGCTGAAAAATAGAAACTTCTGCGCCCAGAAAATTAATTCTCATTTTTACAGAAGTGTGCTTTTGATCTGATTCTCTTTGCAAAAGATTGGTACCCAAATTGCCCAGGTTGTCCTAATTTTTCAAAAAAAATTGGAGTTACAGAAGTATTCGAGAGTTACAGATTGCTACAGACTGTTCTGTTTTTTGACAGATTCTGTTTTCTATGTGTTGATTGCTTATTTTGATGAACCTATGGGTAGTATCGGGGGGTATGAACCATGGAAAAGTTGGAATACAGTAGATATTATACCAATATAAATAAATAATTAGTTCACAACAATACCAAAAGTGGTGATTTATTTTCTTATACTAACGGAGCTTATGAGATTTTTTTGTTGAGTTTTGTGTTGTGAAGTTTTCAAGTTTTGGGTAAGGATTTGATGTACTATGGAATAAGGAGTGGCAAGAGCCTAAGCTCGGGGATGCCCAAGGCACCCCAAGGTAATATTCAAGGACAACCAAGAGCCTAAGCTTTGGGATGCCCTGAAAGGCATCCCCTCTTTCGTCTTCGTCGATCGGTAACTTTACTTGAGGCTATATTTTTATTCACCACATGATATGTGTTTTGCTTGGAGCGTCTTGTATGATTAGATTCTTTGCTTTTTAGTTTGCCACAATCATAATGGATGTACACACCTTTTGAGAGGGACATGCATGAATCATGATTTATTAGAATACTCTATGTGCTTCACTTATATCTTTTGAGCTAGGCAATTTCACTCTAGTGCTTCACTTATATCTTTTTAGAGCACGGCGGCGGATTTATTTTATAGAAATTTTTGAACTCTCATGCTTCACTTATATTATTTTGAGAGTCTCTAAACAGCATAGTAATTTGCTTTGGTTGTGAATTTAGTCCTAATATGATAGACATCCAAGAGGGATACAACAAAAACTTTCATATAAAGTGCATTGAATACTATGAGAAGTTTGATTCTTTATGATTGTTTTGAGATATAGAGATATTAGAGTCATGCTAGTGAGTAATTGTGAATTTGAGAAATACTTGTGTTAAGGTTTGCGAGTCCCGTAGCATGCACGTATGGTGAACCGTTATGTAACGAAGTTGGAGCATGGGGTATTTTTTATTGTCTTCCTTATGAGTGGCGGTCGGGGACGAGCGATGGTCTTTTCCTACCAATCTATCTCCCTAGGAGCATGCGCGTAGTACTTTGTCTTGATGACTAATATATTTTTGCAATAAGTATGTGAGTTCTTTATGACTAACGTTGAGTCCATGGATTATACACACTCTCACCCTTCCACCATTGCTAGCCTCTCTAGTGTTGTGCAACTTTCGTCGGTACCATACACCCACCATATACATTCCTCAAAACAGCCACCATACCTACCTATTATGGCATTTCCATAGCCATTCCGAGGTATATTTCCATGCAACTTTCCACCGTTCCAATTATTATGACATGTTTCATAATTGTCATATTGCTTTGCATGATCATGTAGTTGACATCGCATTTGTGGCAAAGCCACCTTTCATCATTTTTTATACATGTCGCTCGTGAGTCATTGCACATCCAGGTACACTGCTGGTGGCATTCATATAGAGTCATATTTTGTTCTAGTATCGAGTTGTAATTTTTTTGAGTTGTAAGTAAATAAAAGTGTGATGATCTTCATTATTAGAGCATTGCCCCATGTTAGGAAATAAAAAAAGAGGCCAAAGAAGCCCAAAAAATGAGAGAAAAAGAGAGAAGGGGCAATGTTACTATCCTTTTTCCACACTTCTGCTTCAAAGTAGCACCATGATCTTCATGATAGAGAGTCTCCTATGTTGCCATTTTCATATACCAGTGGGAATTTTTCATTATAGAACTTGGCTTGTATATGCCAACGATGGGCTTCCTCAAATTGCCATAGGACTTCATGAGCAAGCAAGTTGGATGCACACCCACTTAGGTTTTTTTGCGCTTTCATACACTTATAGCTCTAGAGCATCCGTTTCATGGCAATCCCTGCTCACTCACATTGATATCTATTGATGGGCATCTCCATAGGCCATTGATACGCCTAGTTGATGTGAGACTATCTCCTTCTTTTTGTCTTGTCCACAACCATCTTATTCTATTCCACCTATAGTGCTATGTCCATCGCTCACGCTCATGTACTGCGTGAAAGTTGAAAAGGTTTGAGAACACCAAAAGTATGAAACAATTGCTTGGCTTGTCATCGAGGTTGTGCATGATTTGAATATTTTGTGTGGTGAATATGGAGCATAGCTAGACTATATGATTTTGTAGGGATAAGCTTTCTTTGGCCATGTTATTTTGAGAAGACATAATTGCCTTGTTAGTATGCTTGAAATTTTATTGTTTTTATGCCAATATTAAACTTTTGTTTTGAATCTTATGGATCTGAACATTCATGCCACAATAAAGAAAGTACATGGATAAATATGTTAGGTAGCATTCCACATCAAAAATTCCATTTTTATCATTTACCTACTCGAGGACGAGCAGGAATTAAGCTTGGGGATGCTTGATACGTCTCCAACGTATCTATAATTTTGATTGTTCCATGCTATTATATTATCTGTTCTCGATGTTTTATATGCATTAATATGCTATTTTATATTATATTTGGGACTAACCTATTAACCTAGAGCCCAGTGCCAGTTTCTGTTTTTTCCTTGTTTTTGAGTTTCGCAGAAAAGGAATACCAAACGGAATAAAACCTTCGCGGTGATTTTTCTTGGACCAGAAGACACCCAGGAGACTTGGAGTTCAAGTCAGAGGAGCCACGAGGCGGCCACAAGGGTGGAGGGCGCGCCCAGGGTGGTAGGGCGTGCCGCTTGCCTTGTGTGCCCCCCCCCCCCCCCCGCGCGACTCCCCTGACCTAATTCTTTCGCCTATATATTCACATATATTACCAAACAACCAGAGGCATCCACGAAAACACTTTTCCGCCGCCGCAGCCTTCTATACCCGTGAGATCCAATCTAGGGGCCTTTCCTTGCATCCTGCCAGAGGGGGATTCGATCACGGAGGGCTTCTACATCAACTCCTTTGCCCTTCCGATGAAGCGTGAGTAGTCTACCACAGACCTACTGGTCCATAGCTAGTATCTTGATGGCTTCTTCTCTCTCTTTGATTCTCAATACCATGTTCTCCTCGATGTTCTTGGAGATCTATCCAATGTAATCTTCTTTTGCGGTGTGTTTGTTGAGATCCGATGAATTGTGGATTTATGATCAGCTTATCTATGAATATTATTTGAATATTCTCTGAATTCTTATATGCATGATTTGATATCTTTGTAATTCTCTTCGAACTATCGGTTTGGTTTGTCCAACTAGATTGGTTTTTCTTGCAATGGGAGAAGTGCTTAGCTTTGGGTTCAATCTTGTGTTCTCCTTTCCTAGTGACAGCAGGGGCAGCAAGGCACGTATTGTATTGTTGCCATCGAGGATAAAACGATGGGGTTTACATCATATTGCTTGAGTTTATTCCTCTACATCATGTCATCTTACTTAATGCGTTACTCTGTTCTTCATCAACTTAATACTCTAGATGTAGGTAGGAGTCGGTCGATGTGTGGAGTAATAGTAGTAGATGCAGGCAGGAGTCGGTCTACTTGACACGGACGTGATGCGTATATTTCATAATCATTGCCTTAGATATCATCATAACTTTGCGCTTTTCTATCAATTGCTCGACAATAATTCGCTCACCCACCATATTATTTGCTATCTTGAGAGAAGCGTCTAGTGAAACCTATGTCCCCCGGGTCTATTTTCCATCATATAAGTTTCCGGTCTACTATATTGCAATCTTTGACTTTCTGATCTATAAACCAAAAAACCCAAAAATATTTACTTTATCATTTGTTTAGTTTCATGTTTCCCTATCAGATCTCAATTTTGCAAGTGACCGTGAAGGGATCGACAACCCCTTTATCGCGTTGGGTGCAAGTTGTTTGATTGTTTGTGCAGGTATTGGTGATTTGTGCGTTGTCTCCTACTGGATTGATACCTTGGTTCTCTAACTGAGGGAAATACTTATCTCTACTTTGATGCATCACCCTTTCCTCTTCAAGGGAAAGACCAACACAAGCTCATGAAGTAGCAGAGCCCAAGTAGGATTCGGTCCTACTTGGGGCGCCCCTTGGCCTTTCCCCTCCCCCTCCCATCTATATATATGTGCTAGGGCGGTGCCTAGAAGACACCAGACAATTTCCTAGCCGTGTGCTGTGCTCCCTCCACCGTTTATACCCCCGGTCATATTTTCGTAGTGCTTAGGCAAAGCCCTGCGGAGATCACTTCAGCAGCGCCGTCACCACGCCGTCGTGCTGACGGAACTCATCTACTACCTCGACGTCTTGCTGGATCAAGAAGGCGAGGGACGTCACCGAGCTGAACGTGTGCAGAACGCGGAGGTGCCGTGTGTTTGGTACTTGATCGGTCCTAAAGGTGCTACCAAAGTGTGCAAGCTCCAGCGATCCATCTATGGATTGTTGCAAGCATCTCGGAGTTGGAATATACGCTTTGATGAGGTGATCAAAGCATATGATTTTATACAGGCTTTCGGTGAAGCCTGTATTTACAAGAAAGTGAGTGGGAGCTCTGTAGCATTTCTAATATTATATGTAGATGACATATTGTTGATTGCAAATGATATAGAATTTCTAGATAGCATAAAAGGATACTTTAATAAGAGTTTTTAATGAAAGACCTCGGTGAAGCTGCTTATATATTGGGCATCAAGACGCTTAATAGGACTTTCACAAAGCACATACCTTGATAAAGTTTTGAAGAAGTTCAAAATGGATCAGTCAAAGAAAGGGTTCTTACATGTATTACATGGTCTGAAGTTGAGTCAGACTCAAAGCCTGACCACTACAGAAGATAGAGAGAAAATGAAAGTCATTCCCTATGCCTCGGCCATAGGTTCTATCATGTATGCTATGTTGTGTAAGACCTGATGTGTGCCTTGCCATAAGTTTGACAGGGAGGTACCAAAGTAATCCAGGAGTGGATCACTGGACAGCAGTCAAGAACATCCTGAACTACCTGAAAAGGACCAAGGATATGTTTCTCATTTATGGAGGTGACAAAGAGCTCATTGTAAATGGTTACGTCGATGCTAGCTTTGACACTGATCCGGATGACTCTAAGTCACAAACCGGATACGTATTTATATTGAATGGTGGAACTATCAGTTGGTGTAGTTCCAAGCAGAGCGTCGTGGCGAGATCTACGTCTGAAGCGGAGTACATAGCTGCTTCGGAAGCAACAAATGAAGGAGTCTGGATGAAGGAGTTCATATCCGATCTGGGTGTAATACCTAGTGCATCGGGTCCAATGAAAATCTTTTCTGACAACACTGGAGCAATTGACTTGGGGAAGGAATCCAAGTTTCACAAGAGAACCAAATGATACGTCTCCAATGTATCTATAATTTTTGATTGTTCCATGCTATTATATTATCTGTTTTGGATGTTTAATGGGCTTTAATATGCTCTTTTATATTATTTTTGGGACTAACCTATTAACCGAAGGCCCAGTGCCAGTTTCTGTATTTTTTTGCCTATTTCAGTGTTTTGCAGAAAAGGAATACCAAACGGAATGAAACCTTCGCGATGATCTTTCTTCGAACAAATGCAATCTAGAAGACTTGGAGTTTAAGTCTGGAACTCCGCGAGGCGGCCACGAGGCAGGAGGGCGCGCCCAGGGGGGTAGGCATGCCCCCACCCTCATGGGCCCCACGGAGCTCCACCGACGTACTTCTGCGCCTATATATACTCTTATACCCTGCAAACATCAGGGGGAGCCACGAAAACACTTTTCCACCGCCGCAACCTTCTGTACCTGTGAGATCCCATCTTGGGGCCTTTTCCGGCGATCTACCGGAGGGAAATCGATCACGGAGGGCTTCTACATCAACACCATAGCCTCTCTGATGATGTGTGAGTAGTTTACCACAGACCTTCGGGTCCATAGTATTATCTAGATGGCTTCTCCTCTCTCTTTGGTTCTCATACAAAGTTCTCCTCGATGTTCTTGGAGATCTATTCGATGTAATACTCTTTTGCGGTGTGTTTGCCGAGATCCGATGAAATGTGGATTTATGATCAAGTTTATCTATGAATAATATTTGGTTCTTCTCCGAATTCTTATATGCTTGATTTGATATCTTTGAAAGTCTCTTTGAATTATTGGTTTAGTTTGGCCTACTAGATTGATCTTTCTTGCAATGGGAGAAGTGCTTAGCTTTGGGTTCAATCTTGCGGTATCCTTTCCCAGTGACAGTAGGGGCAGCAAGGCACGTATAGTATTGTTGCCATCGAGGATAAAAAGATGGGGTTTATTTCATATTGCTTGAGTTTATCCCTCTACATCATGTCATCTTGCTTAATGCGTTACTTTGTTCTTATGAACATAATACTCTAGATGCATGCTGGATAGCGGTCGATGTGTGGAGAATAGTAGTAGATGCAGAATCGTTTCAGTCTACTTGACACGGACGTGATGCCTATATTCATGATCATTGCCTAGATATTCTCATAACTATGCGCTTTTCTATCAATTGCTCGGAAGTAATTTGTTCACCCATCGTAATATATGCTATCTTGAGAGAAGCCACTAGTGAAATCTATGGCCCCTGGGTCTCTTTCTTATTATATTGCATCTCTTTTATTTACATCGCATCTTGTTTTACTATTTTGCAATCTTTACTTTCCAATCTATACAACAAAAATACGAAAAATATTTATCTTACTATCTTTATTAGATCTCACTTTTGCGAGTGACCATGAAGGGATTGAAAACCCCTTTATCGCGTTGGTTGCAAGGTTCTTGATTGTCTGTGCAGGTACTAGGTGACTTGTGTGTAACCTCCTACTGGATTGATACCTTGGTTCTCAAAAACTGAGGGAAATACTTACGCTACTTTGCTACATCACCCTTTCCTCTTCAAGGGAAAACCAACGCATGCTCAAGAGGTAGCAAGAAGGATTTTTGGCGCCGTTGCCGGGGAGATCTACACCAAGTCAAGACATACCAAGTACCCATCATAAACTCTTCTCCCTCGCATTACATTATTTGGAGAGGTCATGACTTTAGTTAATGATAATCCCACTATTTTGGAAGAGTGTCAACTTCGCATGCATGTGGATCGTGTTGAGAATATGTTATGTGATAGCTATGTTATTGAATTTGCCTATGATCCTACATGTAATTATTATGAGAGAGGAAAATATGGTTGTAGAAATTTTCATGTTACTAAATTACCTCTCGCTATGATGAGATTGCTTTTGTTTCTTTCTTCTTTCTTGCATATGCTAGATCTTGCTTGTCTTGCTAATTTGTTTTCCTATAAAATGCCTATGCATAGGAGGTGTGTTAGACTTAGATGTGATTTTCATATACTACATGATGCTCTCTTCGTGTTTCAATTGCTATCTTTCTGCTATAATTTTGTCTATTTTGGGCCTAGCCCAATAGCAGTCTCAGAAATTCCTAATAAATCCTAGAGGCCCACGCAGCCCATTCATGCAAGGCAAGAGGTGGAACTAAAGTTTAGTCCCACATTGCTAGTTTAGAGGGAGTTGGACCTCTTTATAAGGGAGGCTCTTTCTCCACATGTATGAGGATGAGAACAAGAGAGACATCCACGCGCGCTCCTCCTCCACCGCCCGCCTCGCCACGCCACGCCACGCCACGCCACGCCATGCCTCGCCTCGCCTTGTCACGACACGCCGCGGGTTGCGGGAATGAGCCGAGCCAATGTCTAAATTTTTGCCACGCACGACGGGTATACGAAAGGTCACGCGGAAGCTGAAACATTTTTCTGTAGTGGAGATTGAATACGAACGGCGCACCTCTTCGCCTGCTGCCTTTTCGTTTCGTCTCCCTCGTTCCCTTCAGCTCCCCGCGCAGCCTTTCGCCTCCTTCTCTTGCGCCTATAAAAGGGAGGTCGCTCCTCTCAGAGAGACGCACCAGAAGATCCTCTTCCTCTCGCCACAAAGTTCCTGAGCACTGCGCTGCTGCTACGATCTTCCCCATCCCGGCTTGCGGCGTGCACCACAGGTCGGGACAGTAGGCCTGCGAAACTCCACCTCTTTGAGTCCTGTATGGGAGAAGGGTGATAAGGTTTTTGGGGAGCGCTCAGCGCGACTACTGACTTCTTCGTCACGGACGCCCCGGACTCCGACGACTACTTCCCTGACGACGACTTGTTCCCCGACGTCGACAACCTCCTCGACGACATGGCTGGCGAGGACACCGACCCCAAGTCCAGCGCTTCTGCTGCTGCTGTCCCGTACGTGTTCTTCCTCTTTCTATTAGAGGCCCTGCTACAGTTCCTTGTTCTAGTGTTTGCCCTAGATATGTTAGACTTTGTTTCATATATGGAACTTGCTATACTGTCTGCTCTAGATGTGTTTAGTTACAGTTCATATATGAAGATGTTGTTTACCTTCTATTTGTCAAATTGCATGACTTGTTTTATCACTGCTATACTAGTCATGCTTTATCTAGTATTTCTGTTAATAAAATCATTCGGTAAATTACTCATATTTCCAACACTTTCATGTGAGCATCATTAAAATTATCAATGCCTAGCTAAAAAGGCTTTAAAGAAAAGCGCTTGTTGGGAGGCAACCCAATTTTATTTTTGTTCTTTGATTTTGCTCCTGTTTAGTAATAAATAATTCATCTGGCTTCTGGTAAGATGTGGTTTTAAGTTTTAATTAGTGTTTGTGCCAAGTAGAACCTTTGGGAAGACATGGGTGAAGTCTTTGCAATCTTGCTGTAAAAAACAGAAACTTTTGCGCTCATTAGATTAGCTGCCATTTTTTTTTACTGGAGAGTGCTTTTAGGTTGATTCTTTTTGCAGATGATTAATAGACAAATTCCTCACGTCCAAAAATTTATTACAGAATTATTGGAGTTACATAAGTATTCGTTTGAATCAGATTGTTACAGACTGTTCTGTTTTTGACAGATTCTGTTCTTCGTGTGTTGTTTGCTTATTTTGATGAATCTATGAGTAGTATCGGGGGGTATGAAACATAGAGAAGTTGGAATACAGTAGGTTTAATACCAATATAAATAAATAATGAGTTCATTACAGTACCTTAAAGTGTTGGTTTGATTTCTTATACTAACGGAGCTCATGAGATTTTCTGTTTAAGTTTTGTGTTGTGAAGTTTTCAAGTTTTGGGTAAAGATTTGATGGATTTTGGAATAAGGAGTGGCAAGAGCCTAAGCTTGGGGATGCCCAAGGCACCCCAAGGTAAAATTCAAGGACAACCAAAAGCCTAAGCTTGGGGATGCCCCGGAAGGCATCCCCTCCTTCGTCTTCATCTATCGGTAACTTTACTTGAGGCTATATTTTTATTCACCACATGATATGTGTTTTGCTTGGAGCGTCCTTTATGATTTGAGTCTTTGCTTTTTAGTTTACCACAATCATCCTTGCTGTACACACCTTTTGGAGAGACACGCATGAATCGGAATTTATCAGAATACTCTATGTGCTTCATTTATATCTTTTGAGCTAGATAATTTTGCTCTCGTGCTTCACTAATATCTTTTTAGAGCACGGTGGTGGTTTTATTCTATAGAAAATATTGATCTCTCATGATTCACTTATATTATTTTGAGAGTCTTTTAGAACAGCATGGTAATTTTCTTTGGCTATAAAATTAGTCCTAATATGATGAGCATCCAAGATGGGTATAATAAAAACTATCATATAAAGTGCATTGAATACTATGAGAAGTTTGATTCCTTATGATTGTTTTGAGAGATGAAGATGGTGATATTAGATTCATGCTAGTGGTGTAATTGTGAATTTGAGAAATACTTGTGTTGAGGTTTGTGAGTCCCGTAACATGCACGTATGGTAACCGTTGTGTAACAAATTTGAAGCATGAGGTATCTCTTTGATTGTCCTCCTTATGTGTGGAGGTCGGGATCGCGCGATGGTTAACTCCTACCAACCCTTCCCCTAGGAGCAGGCACGTAGTGCTTGGTTTCGATTACTAATAGATTTTTGCAATATGTATGTGAGTTCTTTATGACTAATGTTGAGTCCATGGATTATACGCACTCTCTCCCTTCCGCCATTGCTAGCTTCTCTAGTACCGCGCAACTTTTGCCGGTACCATAAACCCACCATATACCTTCCTCAAAACAGCCACCATACCTACCTATTATGGCATTTCCATAGCCATTCCGAGATATATTGTAATGCAACTTTCCACCGTTCTGTTTATTATGACACGCTTCATCATTATCATATTGCCTTGCATGATCATGTAGTTGACATCGTATTTGTGGCAAGGCCACCATTCACAATTTTTCATACATGTCACTCTTGATTCATTGCCCATCCCGGTACACCGCCGGAGGCACTCATATAGAGTCATATTTTGTTCTAGTATCGAGTTGTAATCCTTGAGTTGTAAATAAATAGAAGTGTGATGATTATCATTATTAGAGCATTGTCCCATGTGAGGAAATTAAAAAGAGAAAGGCCAAATAAAAAAGAGAAGGCCCAAAAAAAAGAGAGAAAGGCCAAATAAAAAAAGAGAAGGCAAAAAAATGAGAGAAAAAGAGAGAAGGGGCAATGTTACTATCCTTTTTCCACACTTGTGCTTAAAAGTAGCACCACCATGATAGAGAGTCTCTTATTTTGTCACTTCCATATACTAGTGGGAACTTTTGTTATAGAACTTGGCTTGTATATTCCAACAATGGGCTTCCTCAAAATGCCCTAGGTCTTCGTGAGCAAGCAAGTTGGATGCACACCCACTTAGTTTCTTTTGTTGAGCTTTCATACATTTATAGCTCTAGTGCATCCGTTGCATGGCAATCCCTACTCACTCACATTGATATCTATTGATGGGCATCTCCACAGCCCATTAATACGCCTAGTTGATGTGAGACCATCTTCCTTCTTTTTGTCTTCTCCACAACCACCATTCTATTCCACCTATAGTGCTATGTCCATGGCTCACGCTCATGTATTGTGTGAAAGTTGAAAAGGTTTGAGAATACTAAAGTATGAAACAATTGCTTGGCTGAAACCGGGGTTGTGCATGATTTGAATATTTTGTGTGACGAAGATGGAGCATAGCCAAACTATATGATTTTGTAGGGATAAGCTTTCTTTGGCCATGTTATTTTGAGAAAACATAATTACTTTGTTAGTATGCTTGAAGTATTATTATTTTTATGTCAATATTAAACTTTTATTTTGAATCTTATGGATCTGAACATTCATGCCACAATAATGAGAATTAGATTGAAAATTATGTTAGGTAGCATTCCACATCAAAAATTCTGTTTTTATCATCCACCTACTCGAGGACGAGTAGGAATTAAGATTGGGGATGCTTGATACGTCTCCAACGTATCTACAATTTTTGATTGTTCCATTCTATTATATTATCTGTTTTGGATGTTTAATGGGCTTTAATATGCTCTTTTATATTATTTTTGGGACTAACCTATTAACCGAAGGCCCAGTGCCAGTTTCTGTTTTTTTCCTACTTTTTAGTGTTTTGCAGAAAAGGAATACCTAACGGAATCCAAACGGAATGAAACCTTCACGATGATCTTTCTTGGAACAAACAAAATCCGGAAGACTTGGAGTTGAACAATGGAACTCCGTGAGGCGGCCACGAGGAAGGAGGGCGCGCCCAGGGGGTAGGCGCGCCCCCCACCCTCGTGGGCCCCATGGAGCTCCACCGACGTACTTCTCTCACCTATATATACTCTTATACCCTAAAAACATCAGGGGGAGCCACGAAACCACTTTCCACCGCCGCAACCTTCTGTACCCATGAGATCCCATCTTGGGGCCTTTTCCGGCAATCTGCCGGAGGGGGAATCGATGACGGAGGGCTTCTACATCAACACCATAGCCTCTCCGATGATGTGTGAGTAGTTTATGATAGACCTTCGAGTCCATAGTTATTAGCTAGATGGCTTCTTCTCTCTCTTTGGTTCTCAATACAAAGTTCTCCTCGATGTTCTTGGAGATCTATTCGATGTAATACTCTTTTGCGGTGTGTTTTGTTGGAGATATGCCCTAGAGGCAATCATGTATGATGATATTTCCTACACGCAGAACAACCAAGAACATGCTGCGGGAGATGGATCACAGTTCGTTACCACTAGACGCGCAGTGTCGTGCACCGGAAGAAGAGTTGGGGCAGCGCATCCGCGTGGATCGTCTCCTCCTCGTCCGATCTCCCTCGAACATCCAGTCGTCGGATCCCACGTACAAGTTTGCCGGAGCGATGCAAGTGCACCGCCTCTAACGGTATCCGCGCGTGCAGGAGGAACGTCGTGCGGCGGACTGCTAGGTCCGATCACACAACCGGCGGCGAGTGGAGGTGTCTATTCGCAACACATGCAAACCCTAGTGACAGCACCGAAGCGATCAATCGCTTGAGTGTGCGGCACCTCCACTTTATATAGGCGTCCGTCGTGGGCTCAACACTTGGGCCTCGCACGAACCCTAAAGCCCATAAGTCTATTCGGCCACAATCCGAATACAACTCGGACCACATCCGACCAGTGTCCTCGGATCCGACCTCGTAGGTTCCTTCCCTTAAGCGCGATCCCTTAGGTTCAATCCGGCTTGTTCGCAGTTTGGATCACCTCCGAACCGCACAGTTGGTAGCGGCCTCTAGCAAGGCATGCCGAACACCAAGCAGACTATGAAGCTGGTTAGGCGAACCTGTACATCATATTTCCATTCCTTTTGCCACACGATATATGTTGTCGGGCTCAAGGCGACTCTGTCATCCTTGTGTTAGCCCGACCTCTTTCTCATTCCAGTGATGCCGGCCACTATCCGGATTATCTCATAATCCTTGTCGCATGGCCATGCTTATCCTGGTCGGATCACACGAGGGGCCCAGAGTATATCTGAACTCCGGCATGATCGGAGTTCAGATGTGATCTGTGATTTCCGAGAACATGTTCGGAGTTCAGATATACTCTGGGCCCCTCGTGTGATCCGACCAGGATAAGCATGGTCATGCGACAAGGATTATGAGATAATCCGGATAGTAGTCGGCATCACTGGAACGAGAAAGAGGTCGGGCTAACACAAGGATGATAGACTCGCCTTGAGCCTGACAACATATATCGTGTGGCAAAAGGAATGGAAGTATGATGTACAGGTTCGCCTAACCAGCTTCATAGTCTGCTTGGTGTTCGGCATGCCTTGCTAGAGGCCGCTACCAACTGTGCAGTTCGGAGGTGATCCAAACTACGACCAAGCCGGCTTGAACCTAAGGGGTCGCGTGCTTAAGGGAAGGAACCTACGAGGTCGGATCCGAGGACACTGGTCGGATGTGGTCCAAGCTGTATTCGGATTGTGGCCGAGTAGACTTATGGGCTTTAGGGTCCGTGCGAGGCCCAAGTGTTGAGCCCACGACGGACGCCTATATAAAGTGGAGGTGCCGCACACTCAAGCGATTAATCACTTTGGCGCTGTCACTAGGGTTTGCATGTGTTGCGACTTGCGAATAGACACCTCCACTCGCCGCCGGTTGTGTGATCGGACCTATCAGTCCGCCGCACAACGGTCCTCCTGCACGTGCGGATACCGTTAGAGGCGGTGCACTTGCGCTGCTCCAGCAAACTTGTACATGGGATCCGGCGACTGGCTGTTCGAGGGAGATCGAACATGGAGGATACGATCCACGTGGACGCGCTGCCCCAACTCTTCTTCCGCTGCACGGCACTGCGCGTCTATTGGTTACGAACTGTGATCCATCTCCCGCAGCATGTTCTTGGTTGTTCTGCGCATAGGAAATTTTAATTTGCAGGCGACACACCCTACTGTAGAACCCAACATGTTTGCCGAGATCCGATGAATTGTGGATTTATGATCAAGTTTATCTATGCATAATATTTGGTTCTTCTCTGAATTCTTATATACATGATTTGATATCTTTGCAAGTCTCTTCAAATTATCGGTTTAGTTTGGCATACTAGATTGATCTTTCTTGCAATGGGAGAAGTGCTTAGCTTTGGGTTCAATCTTGCGGTGTCCTTTCCCAGAGACAGTAGGGGCAGCAAGGCACATATTGTATTGTTGCCATCGAGGATAAAAAGATGGGGTTTATATCATATTGCTTGAGTTTATCCCTCTACATCATGTCATCTTGCTTAATGCATTATTCAGTTCTTATGAACTAAATACTCTAGATGCATGCTGGATAGCGGTCGATGTGTGGAGTAATAGTAGTAGAGGCAGAATCGTTTCGGTCTACTTGACACGGACGTGATGCCTATATTCATGATCATTGCCTAGATATTCTCATAACTATGCGCTTTTCTATCAATTGCTCGACAGTAATTTGTTCACCCACCGTAATATATGCTATCTTGAGAGAAGCCACTAGTGAAACCTATGGCTCCCGGGTCTCTTTTTTATTATATTGCATCTCTTTTATTTACATCGCATCTTGTTTTACTATTTTGCAATCTTTACTTTCCAATCTATACAACAAAAATACCAAAAATATTTATCTTACTATCTTTATTAGATCTCACTTTTGCGAGTGATCGTGAAGGGATTGACAACCCCCTTATCACGTAGGTTGCAAGGTTCTTCATTGTTTGTGTAGGTACTAGGTGACTTGCGTGTAATCTCCTACTGGATTGATACCTTGCTTCTCAAAAACTGAGGGAAATACTTACGCTACTTTGCTGCATCACCCTTTCCTCTTCAAGGGAAAACCAACGCATGCTCAAGAGGAAGCACCAAACATATCAAGAGACACTTCAACTCCATTCGTGAACAAGTCAAGGATGGAGGCATAGAAATTTGCAAGATACATAAGGATTTGAATGTAGCAGACCCGTTGACTAAGCCTCTTCCACGAGCAAAACATGATCGGCACCAAGACTCCATGGGTGTTAGATTCATTACAATGTAATCTGGATTATTGACTCTAGTGCAAGTGGGGGACTGAAGGAAATATGCCCTATAGGTAATAATAAAGTTGTTATTCTATATTTCCTTATTCATGATAAAGTTCTATTATTCATGCTAGAGTTGTATTGATCGGAAACCTAAATACATGTGTGAATAAATAAACAAACAACGTGTCCCTAGTGAGCCTCTACTTGCCTAGCTTGTTGATCAAACATGATTAAGGTTTCCTAACCATGGACATGAGTTGTCATATGATAACGGTATCACATCATGAGGAGCATGATGTGATGGACAAGACCCATCCGTTAGCTTAGCATAATGATCGTTCAGTTTTATTGCTATTGCTTTCTTCATGTCAAATACATATTCCTTCGACTATGAGATTATGCAACTCCCGGATACCGAAGGAATGCCTTATGTGCTATCAAATGTCACAATGTAACTGGGTGATTATAAAGATGCTCTACAAGTATCTCCAAAGGTGTATGTTGAGTTGGCATAGATCAAGATTAGGATTTCTCACTCCGAGTATCGGAGAGGTATCTCTGGGCCCTCTCGGTAATACACATCATAAGCTTGCAAGCAAATGACTAAGGAGTTAGTCACGAGGTGATGTATTACGAAACGAGTAAAGAGACTTGCCGGTAATGGGATTGAACTAGGTATGAAGATACCGACGATCGAATGTCGGGCAAGTAACATACCGATGGACAAAGGGAATTACGTATGTTGTCATAACGGTTCGACCGATAAAAATCTTTGTAGAATATGTAGGAGCTAATATGAGCATCCAGGTTCCGCTATTGGTTATTGACCAGAGAGGTGTCTCGGTCATGTCTACATAGTTCTCGTACCCGTAGGGTCCGCACGCTTAACGTTCGATGACGGTATAGTATTATATGAGTTATGTGATTTGATGACCAAATGTTGTTCGGAGTCCCGGATGAGATCACGGACATGAGGATGAGTCTAGAAATGGTCGAGAAGTAAAGATTGATGTATAGGACGATGGTATTCGGACACCGGAAGTGTTTCGGAAGGTACCGGGTACATATCGGGTCACCGGAAGGGTTCCGGGCACCCCCGGCAAAAGATATGGGCCTTATGGGCCAAGAGGGGAAACACACCAGCCACAAGGGGCTGGGGCGCCCCCCATATGGGCCGGCCAAAGGTGGAGAAGGAAAGGGGAAGGAGGAAAGGCAAGTGTGGAATAGGATTTCTAGTTCCTTCTCTCTCCCCCCTCTTTCCTTCCCCTTCGGACAAATATGGCAGGGGGCGCGCGGCTTGGGTGGAGCCCAAGTAGGATTCGGTCCTACTTGGGGCGCCCCTAGGCCTCTCCCCTCCCCCTCCCACCTATATATATGTGGGAGGGGGCGCCTAGCAGACACCAGACAATTGCCTAGCCGTGTGCGGCGCCCCCCCTCCACCGTTTATACCCCCGGTCATATTTTCGTAGTGCTTAGGCGAAGCCCTGCGGAGATCTCTTCACCATCACCGTCACCACGCCGTCGTGCTGACGGAACTCATCTACTACCTCGACGTCATGCTGGATCAAGAAGGCGAGGGATGTCACCGAGCTGAACGTGTGCAGAACGCGGAGGTGTCGTGCGTTCGGTACTTGATCGGTTGAAGCACGAAGAAGTTCGACTACATCAACCGTGTTGTGAAATGCTTCTGCTTACGATCTACGAGGGTACGTAGACACACTCTCCCCCTTGTTGCTATGCATCTCCATCGATAGATCATTGCGTGTGCGTAGAGTTTTTTTTGTTTTCCATGCAATGATTCCCAACAAGAGGAGATATGGGAACTTGACTATGGACGTGATTTCAAGGTCCCTTTGTTTCGGTGCAAATGGGTCAATCTGATAGGAGGCGGGGTACTGGTAGACCCCCTGTACGGAATGACAATAGTGGATCTCAACAATCTTGGGTACACAGACGAACCATTCGTCCTAGCCAATGATGTGGTGCAAGTTTTCTATGTGAAGGACATGTCTACCAAACCAAGAAAAAGAAAAGTTAAGCAAGCGAATACATCATACGATGAGCCAAAGCGCCACATAGTTCTTTCAGGGAAAAGAAACATCGTGGGAGTGGAGGACAAGACAGACATGTCAGAAGATTATAAAAAGTTTGATGAAATTCCTCCCTTCACAGTGAAGACTGACCCAAGCATCATGTTAAATGATGAATATTATCCATGGTTACGGCGCAATAAGCAAGGGACACACATAAAGAAATAGTTTTATACCCCAAGATCCCACTCTGGGATGGTGACCGGCTTCACCGTCATCACTTTCTCTCTAGTGAGTTTCTGGACTTATAGCTGAAAAGTTCCACTTCGGACAAACCATAGGGAATCTTTGTAAGAGTTAGTATGTATGTGTTTTGGGTGTTCCTAGGTGGATTCTGGAGCTTCGGAATCCAACCAAAATGCCAGGGCATTTGGCATTTGAAACATTATTTTTGAATAATAATTTATTAAGTTATGAATTTTCAATTATTCCTATCATTTTAGTATTTTAATTATACAGATAAGTTAATCAATGCAATTCTGTCCAAACAAAATATGAATGTCTTCAGAGCATTCCAGATAAGCCGCTTGAGGTTGACAGGCATAGGCCATACACCCTCACCAGTTGTAGTGATTTCAGTCCCAAGTTTTGCAAGATTCCACCCCTTCTGTGTGGTTTCTCTGATCGGAGGACCCCTTATGCCGAGCCAAGTCCAGATGAGAGGAGTTCTGGTTGCTTTCTGGTGAAACTAAGGACAACATATCAGATGGTAGGATTGTTCAAGTAACTGTTCGGCACATACAAGATAGCTGAATAAGTTGCACCTTTGATTCTGGGTTGAAAGCCATAGCTATGCTCCACAACTATTCTGATGATGGCTTTGATCTAGAATAACTACAGTTACATGAAGGCGATGTATTTACTGGCAAGATTGGCATTATTTTAATTTTTGGTAAATGTATGTTTCTTTCCTTGTACAAATATGCAGGTAATAGACAGATATTTGGATATCCATTGGTAGGCCACCTGAAAAGCATGCTCTCTTATTGCAAATTTAGGAAAGGGTTAAAATGGGTAGTTGATGATATGTTGAGGGCTGAGAAATTAGAGAATCATATGAGAATAGTTTATTGTTTTGGCATATCTCATGAACATCCAGGCACATTTATATTATCTTACATCAGGAGTACAAACCCACATCATGAGTATGTTGGGTTATACGAGGGCTTTAGATTCTAGAAGAAAGATTTTGACAACATTGTACAAATATGCAGGTAATAGACAGATATGTGGATCCATTGGCAGGCCACCTGAAAAGCATGCTCTCTTATCGCAAATTCAGGAAAGGGTTAAAAGGGAAGTTGATGATATGTTGAGGGCTGAGAAATCAGAGAATCCTATGAGAATAATCTATTGTTTTGGCATATCTCATGAACATCCAGGCACCTTTATATTATCTTACATCAGGAGTACAAACCCACATCATTGAGGTTTCATTATTATCGGATTGAATATTTTGAATTTGAGAACACTTGATGTATGTCTTGCATGTGGATACTCGTGGTGACAAATGGGGTATTCTATTGAGTCACTTGATGTATGTTTTGGTAATCAACTTGCGGATTCTCAAGGTGACAATGGGGTAATCTAGGCACATAGGTTCATACACGTTTCCGTCCTACTTTCTCTGATAGAAACTTTGGGGTACTCTTTCAAGTTCTTTGTATTAGATTGAATATTATGACTATGAAATTGTTTGATGCATATCGAATAATTAACTCATGGATACTTGCGATGACATTGGAGTATCTAGGTGACAATCGAGTTGATCGGTGTGTATCATATGGTGTTATTTTAGTATGAACTCTAGCGTTGTTTGTGACACTTATAGGGATGGCTCAATAGATTGACCAGAAAGGATAACTTTGAGGTGGTTCGCTACCTACAACAATTTCATCTTATGTTCTCCGCTATTGATAAGAACTTTGAAGTGATTCTTTGTCCCACGTTGAGGATGGTTATATGATTCAATTACGCTAGCACTGTTGAGAGATTGAACTAGTGAAAGTATGAACCCTAGGCCTTGTTTCTAAGCGTTGCAGTACTGTTTGTGCTCACTTTTGCTATTTGTTACCTTGCTGTTTTTATTATTTTAGATTACTAAAACGTATATCTACTATCCATACTATACTTGTATCACCATCTCTTCACCGAACTAGTGCACCTATATAATTTACCATTGTATTGGGTCTGTTGGGAACACAAGAGGTTTCTTGTATTTGATTGCAGGGTTGTTTGAGAGAGATCATCTTCATCCTACACCTCCCACGGATTGATAAATCTTAGGTCATCCACATGAAAGAAATTTGTTGTTGTCCTACAAAACTCTGTGCTTGGAGGCCCAACCGAGTCTACAAGAATAAAAGTTTCATAGTATACATCATAGATGATGATGTTGACATGGACTATATCTTCATCCATATGGACTACACTATTAAGATTGACCATGAGATAGATATGGAGATGGCGTGGTGTGATGACGCACTCATAAGCAATGAATCTGGATCATCTCCATTCGTGATACCGGGTCTAGCAGAAATCACTATGCATGTGAAGGAGGAGAGATGAGCTGGTCACACATACACAGACTTCCAGCTAGTGGGAAAGAAATTGACCGATGACATTATCATACATGCATGCAATTTATAGGTAATATGATGACCCTGTGGATGTGATTATGGGACATGCTTTTTTATAGCTGTTGTGGATATTACTACTGGGCGTAAAACTGGCCAGGAGAGGCCGGGTTAGCCCCATAATGGTTCACTGTATCTGAAGCCCATGAAGACAAAGACGGTGACGCTTTATGAAGGCCCAGGGCCCAAAAGCCGGTTTAAGGCCTGTAGACATAAACCAGCGTTGATATGTAAACTTTTGTTGTAAGATAGAAAGGGTAGAGACCGGGCCGGACACGTTTATGAGCCGGCCTCGGGATTCTGTAAACCGACGGGCGTCAACCCATGTATATAAGGGGACGACCCGGCGGCGGTTTGAGGAGAACAAACAACAACTCGAGACTCGGCCAAAGCGTATTCGCTCCCTGGTCATCGAAACCCTAGCAATTCCACAACAACTGGATTAGGCTTTTACCTTCACCGCAACGGGCCGAACCAGTATAAAATCTCTGCGTCCCTTGTCCACTTTAACCCCTTTAAGCTAACCCGCGCGATGGCTCCATGACTAAGTCCTTTCCTTAGGACATCTGCCGTGACAAAACCACGACAGTTGGCGCCCACCGTGGGGCTATCGCACGATGGTTTCATGTTCTTAGAGGGCAGCTTCGAAGGACTCAAGGACTACGCTGTGGGCAGGATGACCAAGAGTCGTCGTGGCAAGCTCTACATCAACGATGCAGGCTGGGGCCCCGAGGCCGGCTCAATCCAGTACGGGTACCGGGTCCCCTTTGGAGGCATACACGTCTTCATTGGCAAGATCGGCGAACCGGGCCCTGAGCCGGACATCTACACCGACCTCGTCGAAACGGCTCAGCGTGCGAAATCTGCCCGGGTTAAGCCTGTCATGAAGCGTGCCTTCGTGGGAGTCATCCATGGAGGGGAATCTGAGGATAGATCGGAATCTGGTGGTGAAACCATCGTTTATTCTGGCGACGAGTCATCAACCGGAGAGACCGGGTCGTTATATCAGTTGCAAGATGGCTGGATTGGGGGATGTTCCGATGGCGACAGTATTCCGGACCCCTTTGATCTGCCAAACCGGGCTGCGATCTTCATGGCCGGTACGCAACCAGCGCTCCACTCTTCGACCGCCGCAACGATGATTTCCGGATCAGCAGCAACGACAACGGCCGGGGCAGGAGGCCCTGTGCGACCGCCGGCTCAGGTTTTATCTGATTTATTTGACGCTTTGGCAACGCTGATGGCGGAGGTTAACCCGGCGGATCAAGATGCACATAATGCGGAAATCGCGAAGGTGAAGGATCAGATCACCCAGGCCAAAGCCGACTTGGCAGCTGAGGATACCGGGATGGCTGCGGAACGGGCCGCATTGGATGCACAGGTTTACCGGCTTATGCTGGATCAGAGTGCGTCAAATGATGTCCTGAAGAGGAGGTACCAATCTCGCCTACCACCGGTTTATGAGGCCAGGAACCTCTTTAACACCCCAGGAGCGGGGACCAGTAATCCGCCGACGGTAAACTGGGCGGAGGCACCTGGAGCGGGGGCGCCGGTTCGGCCACGTTTGGCGGATCCGCCTCGCCAGAATCACGTTTCGCCACAGCATGTCCCAACACCACCGGGTCATTACTCTAACCCGATGGACAACATTGTCGCTGCCGCTTCACGGCTGGCGGCCCTTCCGATCGAAGGCGAGTCTCCGGTGGCAGTCGAGATGCGACGGGCTAGGGAGCTTCTTCAGACAGCTTTGGTTCAGCAGCAGGCTTATTCATATAGTCATGAGAAGGATCCATTCTACTCCCCGCCCAAGCCGGAGCTACAACAGGCGTATGGATGAACCGGCCGTATCAAGCAACGCGCAGAACCGTGATCCGCCCCGTGGCCATAACCTGGCGGGTGGTGGTGGTGATGCTCAGGATGTGGTGGATCGCGCTAGAGCTCGTCGAGAAGCCGAGTTAGCAGCCCAGCATGAGGCCCGCCAACTTACTCCGGTTCGTCCAACCACATCGGTGGAACTAGGGGTTACCTCTAGCTCTTTGGGAGTACCGTGTCTCGTCCCAGCGCTGCGCAAGGTGCGCCTGCCCAAGGATTTCAAAGGCCCACGAAAAGTGTCGAATTACACCGCTGACTTATCCCCCGAGTCATGGGTGGAAAGCTATGAGATGGCAATGGAGATGCTGGATGTGGACGATGCGGTGTGTGCTAAATACTTTACCATGATGTTGGAAGGAACGGCTCGAACTTGGTTGAAAAAGTTACCAACTAACTCCATTGGGTCATGGGCTGAGCTGAGGGCCCGGTTTATCCAAAACTTCAAGGACACATGCAAGCAGCCCATGTCAATTGTGGACCTAGCTGCCTGTGTCCAGGAGGAAGGAGAACCAACAACCCATTGGGTGCACCGGGTTTCGGAGATTTTGCATTCATCGGACCGCATTAACGCTGACACAATAGTTTTAACGTTGGAAGGCAATTGCCGGTTTGCACCTCTGAAGCTGAAGTTGGGACGGCTCAAATGCCACTGCAATGATATGGGGACTCTCATGGCTGCTTTGGTGAAATATGCCGACTCTGATGGTACCAAGGACCCCGAGTCTGACGATGACAAGACAGGGAAGGGAAAGAAGAGCGGACATACCAAGGGGCAGCAGCACAACCCGGCGGGCCATGGAAACAACGGTAAGCGTAAAGCGGATAATAGCTAATACCAACGCGCAGGACAAAGGCCAACGGCGTAAAGGTAAACCGCCCCAGCGCGGTGGAGGACCAAGTCCTAATCCGGACCGCCTGTCTTATCTATTGAACCAGCCTTGCCCAAAGCACGGAACGAAGGAGAACCCGTCCACACACCTCTAGAAAGATTGTTACATCATGCAAGAGTTCAAAAACTCTGATGTTTTTCGGTATGATCATGGACCGGGTGGCGGTTCAGGCCCCGGATCTCATGGGCCGGGTTACGGTGGAGGTAGTTCCGGTTCAGGCTTTCACGACAACCAGAGTGGACAGGGTAATCAAGGCAATCAGGGCAACCAAGGTGGTTATAGTAATCAGGGGAATCAGCAATAGCAGCAGCAGCAGTCGGGTTACCAGAGCAACCCGAAATAGTTGAATAGCGGGCAGTATCATGTCTTCACCACTAGCCTGGACAAGCACGATCAGAAGCTTCATAAAAGGGCAGTGAATTCCGTTGAACCGGCGGTTCCCCGATACTTACGCTGGTCTGAACAGCCTATTGTGTGGAGTCGACAGGGTCATCCGCCCCGGGTTGATAATCCGGGTCATCTGGCGTTGGTGGTGGCACCTCAGGTGGGAGGTTTTTAGTTCACCAAAGTACTCATGGATGGGGGGAGTAGTATCAATATCCTTTATTAGGAAACCTTCCGTCGCATGGGGTTAATAGATAAAAATCTTAAACCGTCCAACACGGTCTTTCATGGTGTGGTACCTGGTAAATCGGCATATCTCGTTGGTAAGATAGCTTTGGAGGTTGCTTTTGGCGACGAGCATGATTCAAGATCAAAGAAGTTGACCTTTGAGGTGGTGAAAATCAAGAGCCCATATCATGCCTTGTTTGGACGACTGGCTTATGCTAAGTTTATGGCAAGGCCCTATTATGTCTATCTGCAGCTCAAGATGCCGGGTCATAAGGGGACTATCACAGTGCACGGGAGCCGCAAGATCGCTTTGGAGTGTGAAGAAGGTGATGCGGCTTACGCTGAGTCGGTTTGTGCAACTGAGGAATTTAAGTTCTATAAGGACAATGTTGATCCGGCCGATGTGACTTCATTAAAGAAACCAACTACAGAGCATGATCCGGCCCTGAAGTTTAAATCGGCTGATGAGACTAAGCTTGTTGACTTCGTGCCCGGCGATTCGTCCAAGTAGTTTAGCATCAGCGCTAACTTGGATCTGAAATAGGAAAGCGCGCTCATCGAGTTCATCCATGAGAATCGGGACATCTTTGCGTGGAAGCCTTCTGACATGCCAGGTGTACCGAGAGAACTCGCTGAGCACACTCTCAATGTTGATCCCAAGTATAAACCGGTCAGGCAATTTCTTCGCCGGTTCAATGAAGAAAGACGCAAGGCTATTGGTGAAGAAGTAGCCAGGCTCTTGGCGGCTGGATTTATCATTGAAGTATTTCATCCTGAGTGGCTGGCTAATCCGGTGCTGGTGCTCAAGAAGAACGGCACTTGGCGTATGTGTGTGGACTACACAGATCTCCACAGAGCCTGTCCAGCAGATCCTTTTGCCCTCCCTCGTATTGATCAAATCATTGATGCTACGGCGGGTTGCGAGCGTTTGAGCTTTCTGGATGCGTATTCTGGCTACCATCAAATCAAAATGGCAGTTAAGAACCAGGAGAAGACAACCTTCATAACTCCTTTTGGAGCCTTCTGTTATGTGTCTATGCCCTTTGGGCTAAAGTGTGCCCAGGCGACCTATCAGCGGTGTGTGCAGAATTGTCTTCATGATCAGATCGGTCGGAATGTTCAAGCATATGTAGATGATATTGTGGTGAAATCAAGGAAGAAGGACACATTGATTGATGACTTGAAGGAGACCTTTGATAACCTGCGGGTTTATAAAATGATGCTTAATACGGCCAAGTGCGTTTTTGGTGTACCGGCAGGCAAGCTGTTGGGCTTTTTGGTGTCTAACAAGGGCATTGAAGCCAATCTGGAAAAGATCAAAGCCATTACTTCTTTGGCCAAACCAAAGTGTATCAATGATGTTCAACGCCTGGCAGGCCGGATTGCCGCGTTGAGCCGGTTTATCAGCCGCCTTGGCGAGAAGGCCATCCCTTTGTATCAGATGCTAAAGAAAACGGATAACTTCGTCTGGAGTAACGCCGCTAATGAAGCATTTGAGGATTTAAAGCGTCAGCTGGCTAATCCGCCGGTTCTCGCTGCTTCGGTTGACAAAGAGCCATTGTTGCTATATGTGGCAGCTAATGCCCGGGCTGTTAGCGTGGCTATTGTGGTGGAGCGCAAGGAGGCCGGAAAGGAATATCCGGTTCAACGGCCCGTTTACTATATCAGTGAGGTACTTATTGAGTCCAAGCAGAGGTACCCGCATTGGCAGAAGTTGGTGTATGGAGTTTTCATGGCAAGCCGGAAGCTTAAGCAATATTTCCAAGGTCATCCCATCACGGTGGTCAGCTCTGCTCCTTTGGGGGATATAATCCAGAACAGGGAAGCAACTGGCCGGATTGCTAAGTGGGCCATCGAGCTCGGGCCTCACGGGTTGAAATACATACCCCGAACGGCGATCAAATCTCAGGCACTTGTGGATTTCATCAATGATTGGACAGAACTACAAGCGCCAGAAGAGAAGCCGGATCATACTTATTGGACTATTCATTTTGCTGGGTCCAGGCAATTGGAGGGCACGGGGGCTGGAGTCGTATTAACTTCCCCACGAGGTGATAAGTTTTGTTATGTTCTCCGTTTAATGTTCCCTTGCACTAACAATGTAGCTGAATATGAGGCCTTACTCCATGGTCTTCAGATGGCTAAGGAGATGAACCTAAGCCGAGTTAAGTGCTTCGGTGACTCGCACACGGTGGCTCAACAAGTGTCCGGCACTTGGGATTCCAAAGACCCACTCATGGCGGCATATCGTCGTGAGGTGGATATTGTTGCAGGTCACTTCAAAGGTTATCAGGTGGATCATGTGGACCGGCGGAAGAACGAAGCGGCAGACGCTTTAAGCTGTCTGGGTTCCCAACGTAAACCGGTTCCACCTAATGTCTTCCTGGATGTGTTGCATAATCCGTCCGTCAAGCTCCCTGGTGAAGAGGATTTGGCTATTCCTGATCCGGAAGCTCAGTTGGTGGCGGCTCTTCATGTTATTCTGGATTGGACGGTTCCATATTTGGCGTATATGAACCGGGGCGAGTTACCAGAGGATGAAACTTTGGCCAGGCAGATAATCCGGCGGTCCAAGTCCATGACTATTATCAATGGAGAGTTACATCATTGCAGTGTGACAGGGGCGTTTCAATGCTGTGTGTCTCCTGAAGAAGGCCGTGAAATTTTGCGTGAGATCCACGAAGGAGATTGTGGTCACCACGCTGATTCAAAGTCTTTGGTGGCCAAGGCGTTTCGTCACGGTTTTTATTGGTTAACAGCTCATGCTGATGCCGAGGACTTGGTCAAAAGGTGCGATGGATGTCAAAAATTCTCATGATGTGCTCATGTACCGGTTCAAGAATTGAGGATGATTCCAATCACTTGGCCGTTTGCAACTTGGGGGCTGGATATGGTTGGGCCCTTCAAGAGATCCATGGACATGAAGACCCACCTTTTGGTGGCGGTTGATAAGTTCACGAAGTGGGTGGAGGCAGAGCCAGTCAGTAAGTGTGATGCAGCTACGGCGGTTCAATTCATCAAAAAGGTGATCTTCCGGTTTGGCTTTCCACACAGCATTATAACAGACAAAGGTACCAATCTGTCAAAGGGTGCTGTTGGGGATATTACTACTGGGCGTAAACCGGCCAGGAGAGGCCGGGTTAGCCCCATAATGGTTCACTATATCTGAAGCCCATGAAGACAAAGACGGTGACGCTTTATGAAGGCCCAGGGCCCAAAATCCGGTTTAAGGCCTGTAGACATAAACCGGCGTTGATATGTAAGCTTGTGTTGTAAGATAGAAAGGGTAGAGATTGGGCCGGACACGTTTATGAGCCGGCCTCGGGATTCTGTAAACCAACGGGCGTCAACCCATGTATATAAGGGGATGACCCGGCGGCGGTTTGAGGACAACAGACAACAACTCGAGACTCAGGCAAAGCGTATTCGCTCCCTGGTCATCGAAACCCTAGCAATTCCACAACAACTGGATTAGGCTTTTACCTTCACCGCAAGGGGCCAAACCAGTATAAACTCTCTGCGTCCCTTGTCCGCTTTAACCCCTTTAAGCTAACCCGCGTGATGGCTCCACGATTAAGTCCTTTCCTTAGGACATATGCCGTGACAAAACCACGACAGGTGCCATGAAGGAGTTCTGTCAACGTGAGCACATCCGGCTTGACGTATCATCAGTGGCTCACCCCCAGTCCAATGGTCAAGCGGAGAGGTCCAATCAAGAGATCTTGAGAGGCATCAAGCCCCGGCTTATGGTTCCTTTGCAACGGACGCCGAGTTGTTGGGTTGAGGAGTTACCTTCTGTGTTATGGAGCATCAATACCACACCCAACAGATCGACAAGGTACACACCGTTCTTCATGGTTTATGGAGCGGAAGCGGTTCTTCCTAGTGACATCCGTCATGACTCACCTCGTGTAGCGGCATATGTTGAAGCTGACAACGAGAAGGCACGGCAGGAAGCTCTTGACTTCTTAGATGAGGAGCGTGACATGGCAGCAGCCCGTTCGGCGATTTATCAGCAAGATCTGCGTCGTTATCACAGCCATCGGGTTAGAACCAGAACCTTTCAAGAAGGCAATTTGGTGCTTCAACTCATCCAGGATCAGAAGGATATGCACAAGCTATCCCCCCCTTGGGAAGGACCCTTTGTGGTCAGCAAGAATCTGCACAATGGGTCATACTACCTAATCGATGTTCGAGAGCGCAAAGACTCACGTAAATCGGAGGAGGAGACCAACCGGCCGTGGAATATTGCTCATCTTTGGCCCTACTATACTTGAGCCATAGGCTATGCTTATGTACATATTATGCCAATGTATATATTATGATCAATATAATAAACCGGAACCTTAGCTAAAGCGGGGTATCTGTTGTTTTTCTTACATCATGTGTGGTTACATGGAGCTTCTGTTTATAAAGCGGCGTCCGGTTTACCCCTTGATTCAGCTTCTCAAAGCTTTATATTACATCACTTGGGGGCTTGGTTGTATCCGAACCATAGTCACACCTCTTGATCGGCTAAAAGCCAAATCAATCCGAGGCCAAAGAGAGTGTTATAAAACAACAACTCAAACATGGGCACCCACTGAGCACAGCTCAAAATGTTACTTGGGGATTCTTTGCTGTCGAAATGAACAAAGAATCTACACTTGTAATAGGCTATCAAGCCATGGCTTGGAAGCCTGGTGTATACACCTAAAACCCCGGGTTAACCTGCCTATTTAAGTAAGGCACTCCGCCCAGGTAAACCTGGTATGACCCTTCGAACTTTGACAAGTTACTCTAAAATAAAGACCCTGAACTTGTCAAGTTAAAACGATGATTGGTTAAGGATTGAGGACCATCTTAAAAGGTTTTGTGAAATGGTTTAACTCAGTGGCCTGGCAGCCCATGAAAAGCCTCGAATTTGGGGCCTGGCAGCCCGTGAAAAGCCTCGACTACAAGGGTTTTTATTCGCTTTTTGCTAAGTTTTCTCTCTTTTGGCAAGATTTGTGATGTTTTTAAACCAGTGTTCATCAACCCGGTTAGGCTGTCAACTCCAAGTTGTCAGTATATGATCAAATTATAATCCGGAGACTATCAGCCCGGTCTGGTTTCGACTAAAAGTCACCAGTATTGAATAAACCGGTGTTTATCACAACCCGGAACGGTTTTATTGTAAACCGGCGTCATATAACAGGAGTTACTGATGCTCCGGATTAGGGTTGTTACCCTCGTTACAATATTTGGTCAGCCAACATTATAACCTAAGGTCACAGGTATGAATTATTTTTCATATTTGATCATCTTTTTTCAGCTTCGGTTATACACCTTAGCTATATATCTGGGCATTATGACCCGTCCGGCGGTACACCGCCAGGACACTATCTACTTCTTGTGTGCAGGAATAGCTTGAGTAAATCGCTATGAGTTATGAGCATAATATGTCTTCAAGCATGGCGGACCAACAAATGTCAGGCACACATAAATATGCACGAAGGCATATCAGATCAAGAGTTTTAACTAGCCTATTACAAGGCATTTCAGTGCCCAAAAGGATAATTGTTGCACAATAAGTATTGCAGCATGTAGAAGACTAAACTAGCCTCCGGATCAGGATTCGTCACCAGCTTGGCGTGACGGCTGCGGATCATCTTGCACCGGTTCAACTCCCTCCTCTCTACCCAGTGGCTGGAAGTCAACAGTTGCCCAGTCGATCCCAGTTAGGGCTTGGAATACAGCTTCATCACTTATAAGCGTGGACGATTCAATGTCAGGGGCATAAGTGTGCTTACGGATTGGTGGGATAAGATTTTGCGCTTCGGGAATTGGTGCAGCAACCCGTCTGTTCTTATCATCATAACTCGCCTGATAGTACAAGAGATCCGCCTCTTCAGCCAGTTGACAAGCCATTGGACGTACTTCCCGGTTTATGGCTCGGAGATCATCATTGCCGAATTCTGATCCGTCTTCTTTCAAGCTGGGATAGCCTTTGGCCGCTTCCACTGGATCCAAGTTAGGTACCCATGCTTTTGCCCGGGTTAGGGCGGTCAAAGCGCCTGCTCTTGCAGCAGACCTTTTATGTTCTTCTACCTGGGCAAGAAGCATAGATAACCTTTCTAAGGTTTCCTTGATTAAAGTGGGGTGAGGCTTATTGTGTGAAGTGGTGTAGATGATCCGCTGCGCACCGGTGTACAACTGCTCTATCAGAGTATAGGCAGCCTTCAGCTTCTTTTGAACATCAGAGCCCAGATAGCTAATGCGAGTTCCTGCATCATTGTAAAAATCAGTAAATCGGCAACACATGGGAAGATATGTTGAAAGCATAAGGAAAAGATGTTTACCGAACACAGCAGCAGTCATGGCATGAATCTGCCGCTTTACACCAGTCAGTTCATCTACCACCGAATTACGAGCTGCTTCTGCGTCTTCGGCCCTTTTTCACAAAGCGGATTTTTCTGTCTCCCAATCCGCCTGCTCCTTGTTGAAGCTCTCTTTCAGTTTCTCCATAGCGTCTAAAACGCTAGTCATCTCTTCCTTGGCTTTGGATGTTTTGGCCGGCTGGGACTTGATGTTCTCTTGCAGATCAGCGATTTGAGCTTCCTTCTTGCTCAGCTCAGCCTATAAAGAGACAGATATATAATGAGTTGACAATACATGTTTGAAGTACCAAGCACATAACAAGTTCTGCACTTGATACTTGGGGGCTAATGCATATTTGCTCCTTATCAGAAATTTCTACAAGTCCCAAGCACAATACAAGTATTAATCTTGGCACTTGGGGGCTAATGTGTGTTTGCTCATAACTGCTGATATGGGAATTCTTCTACAGTCCCGGTTCATTTTTATAAAAGTTAAACCGTCACTTGGAGGCTACACCAGTGAAAAAAGAAATGCAGTTTTGCAAATATAAAGATTGTTACTAAGTCCCGGTTTAGATTGGTATCAGAAACCGTCACTTGGGGGCTACTGGAGTTGATATTTGAAAATGGACATAAGAGACATAGTTGTATGGTTATCTCATATCGCTCTTTCATCAGATTTACTAAACTGGCTTCATGATCACGACTGGTGTACAGACGATTCAAGAAGCCAGAGTGAATGTCTTGGGCGCTGAGATGAGTGTAGCTGGACAAATCGGTGCTCCATTTGCCCTTGCCCATAGCAGAAAGCTCGTCCTTGGCGCTATGTTTGGACAAAGCGACTGGGTTGCCAGGAGCGGTGTGGCCCACGCCGGTAACTATAACATCATCTTCTTTATCTTCAGCAGCTTTCAGGGGAGTTGGCGGATTGTCAGTGTTTTTAGCTGGGCTGGCCGGTTTATCATCAGGTCGGGCCAGGCTGGACGGATTTTCAGCATGGCTTGTGGTGTCAATTTCTACTTGTTCAGTAAACAAGTCCTGGTCTTGAAGCGGTGGATCATTGAGCATGGCATTAGCATCGGTCTCTTTAGGATCTGGTGTCTTTTCCGGTTCAACAGCCACGTTATCATCAGCCGGTTTACTCAACCGAGCCTTCTTGCTGGGTCTGGGCTTGGCGATGAGAAACATAAATATGAGGATCAGTACAGTCTATAAAAAACACATCAGGGATAAAAACAAAGTGTATAGCTCACCCAAGAACTATTTTGAGGGGTGGAAGCTTTGTGGCTGATGACTCGCCAGAAGATGAGTGGGAAGTACCCTGATAATTTGAATCAGATGGGTTAAGAGGCTGGCGGAAACAACCCGCTTTGGGGCATGAAGTCTCAAGGGTATAAGAGACCTCTGATCGGTGTTTCCGAACCGGAGTATTTGGTAAACCGGCGGAGGTAACTACCTGGCCGCTGTGCCGGGTTGTGCGGCGAGCCTCGTGCTGCTACGTCTTCAAAAGAAAGTTTGGGTCCAAGTAAGCAAGGGGGTGAGAAAATTTTACTTTCCGGTTTGCTCGACGGATTTTTTATGTTGGCAGAGGATCTGAATCGGAGGAAAGAATGATTACCTCTACATCATCAGCGTGACTGCCTTCAGCCTCGTCCTGATAATGATCATTGTCAATGAGGTGTACAAAAAATGAACCAAGAGAGTCAAGTTCTACCTCTGATTCCGGGTTACCCACATCGTCATCAGCATTTGGCTCGGAGGATGCAGTGGTCCTTTTCTTGGCAGGTTTTTTAACAACCTTGGTCTTTGGGCGAACTGGCTTGGCCGGTTTGTCTTGCGGTTTTACTGGTTTGTCTTGTGGATTTTTATTCCAGAACGGATCATCACCCTGTCAAAATCAGACAAACTCTCAGGAAATATGTTGAAAAGAGGTAACTTACAGTAAGGAAGTTAGATAATTCTTACAGATGGCGGTTTGTTAAAGGTACAGAAAGGACTTAGTCCAGTTTGGCTACAGACGGCCTCCGGTTCATTCAACATTTTCTTGACAGCCTCAGTAATTTCAGCTTATGTCAGTTGAATATTAATGTGCCGTTGAGGGTCGGTCAAACGCCCTGTATATTCACACATCAAGCCGGGGCGCCTGCTTAAGGGTAGGATGCTCCAGCCGATCCAGCAACGAGCAAAATCAACACCTGTTAAACCGTTAGCCATAAAGGCTCTAAGCTTCGACAACTGTGGGGCATAGTTGGCCCTTTCCTTTGTTGTTAACCTCTAAGGAAAAGGGCGTGTATTGCTAAGGCGTTCAGGGCGGTAACCCGGCAGGGGGTTTTCATCAGTTGGAGATGTATCCTTGCAATAAAACCATTCTGGTTCCATTCTTTGGGGTGACTGTGGAGCTTGGGATGAGGGAAAGTGACTTCCTTCCTTTTCTGAACCGCCATTCCACCCAATTCAGTATTGGGTCCATCTGCGAACTCTGTGCGACAGTTTAAGTGAAAGAAATCCCTAAACAGTTCAACTGTAGGTTCCTCTTGCAGATAAGCTTCACAGAAGACTTGGAAGTGGCAGATGTTGGTCATAGAATTTGGACCGATGTCTTGAGGGCGAAGTTGAAAATTAGCCAGTACATCTCGGAAGAATTTTGAACTGGGAGGGCTAAAGCCTCGGCCCAGATGGTCAACAAAAACGACTACCTCTCCGTCCTTGGGTGTAGGAGGATTTTCCGGGCCAGGGGCCCTCCAGTGGATGACATCTTTCTTGGCCAAAGCGCCTGTTATAACGCATCTGTTTAACTGTTCTTCCGTGACCCGGGAAGGAACCCAGTTGCATTCATAGACTTGCTTAGCCATTGCAGTGAGAAGCTGAAACATGATTATTGCCGGTTTAAGATACACAGTGAACAGCTATAAAGCAGTACAAGGACGTAAGCATATTGTTAAACCGGGGTTTGTTATCGGTAAACCGGAGTTTGACAATAGAGACAGTACAATGATGAATGCATTGGTGGTTCAACAGGGGACTAATGGTATCTACTGGGTCAGCATCTTTCTATGAGGTTAAACCGCCTAATCTCGTATTGAACAAATATGTCTAAAGGTGTAAGTGAAGGAAAAACAAGTTTCATGACAAGACATGGTAATTTCAGATCTACCGTGCGTTGAAAAAACAAAATATATTCTGACCTAGTTCAAGCGTTTGAAGAGTTCAGCAAGTTCAGATGAGTTTTAAGCCCTAACAAAGAATAAGGGAGTTTAAACTACAAGGGCGCTGGAGAAATCAGATCTAGCTAGCCATTGGTATTACTGAAGGGGAACAAGGAAGAACAGTTTCAAGAACTTTGAAGAGCTATGAAGAACACCGAACCCTAATGGTGGATCTGGAGTGAGGAAAGAAGGAACTTACTAGTGCTGAGGAAGCAGCGGAGGACCCCCGCGTTACTCTGGTACAGTCAGGTTGATGCAGCGGCCGTCGTTGAGGCAGAGGCGAAGGACGACGGCAGCGGCAGAGCTTGAGGGTCGGACGGCGCGAGGAAGAAGATGACACGAAGAGGCACGAGGGGGTAAGTGAAAGGGACCCTTCGGCCTTATTTATAAGGTGAATGGATAAAAGGTAGGTGCGAGAATCGAGGAGCCCGGAAAAATGGGATATATGACAGCTCTGTTGCCTCGATTGTCAGAGGCCCATCAATGAAGGCGGGTTATACGCAGTTTTTAATAACAGGTGACGTCATGGCAATTTATCATGGTCCTGGAAGGTGACGTCACGACGGTTTACAAGACTATGTGAAGGTGCTGAAGAAGATTCTTCTTAAGTATTGAGGATTGACATGAACCAGTTCAAATCAATCTGGGGCCTAATGTTGAGGATATTACTATTGGGCGTAAACCGGCCAGGAGAGGCCGGGTTAGCCCCATAATGGTTCACTGTATCGGAAGCCCATGAAGACAAAGATGGTGACACTTTATGAAGGCCCAGGGCCCAAAAGCCGGTTTAAGGCCTGTAGACATAAACCGGCGTTGATATGTAAACTTGTGTTGTAAGATAGAAAGGGTAGAGATCAGGCCGGACACGTTTATGAGCCGGCCTCAGGATTCTGTAAACCGACGGGTGTCAACCCATGTATATAGGGGGACGACCCGGCGGCGGTTTGAGGACAACAGACAACAACTCGAGACTTAGGCAAAGCGTATTCGCTCCCTGGTCATCGAAACCCTAGCAATTCCACAACAGCTAGATTAGGCTTTTACCTTCACCGCAAGGGGCCGAACCAGTATAAACTCTCTGCGTCCCTTGTCCGCTTTAACCCCTTTATGCTAACCCGCGCGATGGCTCCACGACTAAGTCCTTTCCTTAGGACATCTGCCGTGACAAAACCACGACAATAGCAATAAGGTTTTATTTCTCAAATGATGGACAAGTCGTTTACAATAACATGAGAAATAAAATCAGGGACAGAGTTTTCCCAGAAATCGGAGGATCTACTATCAGAAGCATGTTTAGCTAAAGCATCAGTCGCTTGATTCACTCCCCTAAAACAGTGATGGTAAGTTACTACTTCAAACTCTGTGCTTAGATGTTTGCTCTCCATAACAACAACCGCATCTGTTCCATTGTACCCTTCCCATTGATTGAAAGCCTGCAAAACATTCACGCTATCTGACTCCAGCATTAAAGACTCCAAATTGGCTTCTATATCAGGTTTAGATTAGTGCTTCCCTGTTCGTCCGAATATTGCCAATAACGCCCAAACTGGTGCTCGAATTCCACATGATACACAGATCTGACTGAGAATGTCCCTGAGTGAGTAACATTCCATGCTATGAAATCATCCATCACCTCTACCCGAAGGGGTATCTGTAGTATTCTTTGGACATCAACCGGGGGGAAAATCAGACATAGGAGGTCTTCATCCTAGTGCCTAGAGTGTGGAGCAATTAACTCTTCTACTTTGTCAAGCATATTAGCTCCTCTAGGGGTGATAACTTTTCTTCTTTCACTTGTGCGTATCCAAGGGTCCTGCCAGATATCAATCTTAGAGCCAGTACCTACCCGCCATACACACCCCCTTTTAAAAGTTTGGATGCCCGAGACAATACTCTGCCAAGTATATGATGAGCCCTTCTTCGGTTCGACACTTAATATATCTTTGTTTGGATAGTACTTAGCACTGAGAACACATGCACACAGAGAATCTGGGTTTTGGAGAAGTCGCCAACACTGTTTTGCTAACATAGCAAGGTTGAAACTGTGAAGGTCTCTAAACCCCATACCCCCTTCATTCGGAATACACATCTTCCACCATGCAAACCAATGCATCTTTTTTTCTTCAGTATCTCCCCACCAAAACCCTGCAATTTCATCAATAATAGACTTCAAAATTACTTATGCTAATTTAAAGACAAACATAGCATATGAAGGAATAGCTTGTGCAACTGATTTTTAGCAATATCTCTTTCCCTTGAACAGAGAGAACTTTTTCTTTCCAACCCTTTAACCGCTAGCCGATTCTTTAAATAAGGTGTTGGAAACAACCACTGCGGTCCATACCAACCATTGTAGGTAGTCCTAGATACTTATCAGAGAGAGCCTCTGTCAACATATCAAGCTCCCTGCATACATCATCTCTGACACTGACATTAGTATTTGGGATAAAATAAATACTAGATTTTGTAGTACTAACCCTTTGACCATAACTATTGCAATAGGTGTCCAGTACTTTTTTAGAGTAGTAGCATTATGACGATCAACCCTCATTAGAATCAAGGAATGATCTGCAAATAATAAGTGAGAGATGGATGGCGCATTCCTGCACACCAGTATACCTTCAATACCACCAATCTCCTCATGAGCAAACATACTAGATAGACCTTCAGAACAAAGCAAGAAAAGATATGGAGACAAGGGATCCCCCTGTGTCAAGCCCCTGGTGGGATGGAATTCCTCAGTGTCGGATTGCGGGTTCCGGCAAAACCCTCGAGGTTCGAACACTGGGGTGTGCACGAAGATCTCTCCTCCTCTAGCTCACGCACTCACCGCAATCTCAAAGCTCAGCGCGTCGAACTCGCAGAACAAGGGACACAGGGTTTATACTGGTTCGGGCCACCAATGTGGTGTAATACCCTACTCCAGTGTGGTGTGGTGGATTGCCTCTTGGGCTAAGGATGAACAGGTACAAGGGAAGAACAGCCTCCCGAGGAGAGGTGTCCTTGAGCTCGGTGAGCTTGTGTGGTTGAGGATGATCTGAATGGCCCAAGATCAGTTACCTCCTACTATGGTGGCTAGTCCTATTTATAGAGGCCCTGGTCCTCTTCCCAAATGTAGGCGGGAAGGGATCCAACAACGGCCAAATTTGAAAGGAGACAACTAGTACAATTTATCCTGACTGAAGGTGGTCTTCGCCTGCCAAAGGCTCTGGTGGTGACGCCGTCTTGGGCTCCACGGTGACCTTCGATCTGCCGTACTGCTGGTCTTGGTCTTGTTGCACCGATATGGAAACCTTTGCATGATGCCTCGGGACTCCTCGCCTGCGCTTGCCTCTTTAGCACCACAGAGGAAACGAGTACGCTGCACGCTCTGGCGCCCGCCTGGCCTTGGTCGTCATGGCTTGCATCACAGGAACCTCGCGAGGTGCCCCTTGCCATGATCTCTCCGCTCCTCGCGAGCCAGCCTAGTGAGGTGATATGTCTCCAACGTATCTATAATTTATGAAGTATTCATGCTATTATATTATCTGTATTGGATGTTTATGGGCTTTACTAAACACTTTTATATCATTTTTGGGACTAACCTATTAACCAGAGGCCCAGCCCAAATTGTTGTTTTCTTGCCTATTTCAGTATTTCGAAGAAAAGGAATATCAAACGGAGTCCAAACGGAATGAAACCTTCGGGAGAGTTATTTTTGGAACAGAAGCAATCCAGGAGACTTGGAGTAGACGTCAGGGAAGCTTCGAGGTGGCCACGAGGCAGGGACGCGCGCCTGCCCCCCCGGGCGCATCCCCCACCCTCGTGGGCCCTCATGGCTCCCCTGAACGACTTCTTTCGCCTATATATGTCCATATACCCTAAAAACTTTGGGGAGCACAATAGATCTGGAGTTCCGCCGCCGCAAGCCTCTGTAGCCACCAAAAACCAATCGGGACCTGTTCCGGCACCTTGCCGGAGGGGGAATCTTTCTCCGGTGGCCATCTTCATCATCCCGGCGCTCTCCAGGACGAGGAGGGAGTAGTTCACCCTCGGGGCTGAGGGTATGTACCAGTAGCTATGTGTTTGATCTCTCTCTCTCTCTCGTGTTCTTGATTCAGCACGATCTTGATGTATCGCGAGCTTTGCTATTATAGTTGGATCTTATGATGTTTCTCCCCCTCTACTCTCTTGTAATGGATTGAGTTTTCCCTTTGAAGTTATCTTATCAGATTGAGTCTTTAAGGATTTGAGAACACTTGATGTATGTCTTGCATGCGCTTATCTGTGGTGACAATGGGATATTCACGTGATCTACTTGATGTATGTTTTGGTGATCAACTTGCGGGTTCCGTAACATTGTGAACTTATGCATAGGGGTTGGCACACGTTTTCATCTTGACTCTCCGGTAGAAGCTTTGGGGCACTCTTTGAAGTTCTTTGTGTTGGTTGAATAGATGAATCTGAGATTGTGTGATGCATATCGTATAATCATACCCACGGATACTTGAGGTGACACTGGAGTATCTAGGTGACATTAGAGTTTTAGTTGATATGTGTCTTAAGGTGTTATTCTAGTACGAACTCTATGATAGATCGAACGAATAGCTTCGTGTTATTTTACTACGGACTCTTGAATAGATCGATCAGAAAGAATAACTTTGAGGTGGTTTCGTACCCTACAATAATCTCTTCGTTTGTTCTTCGCTATTAGTGACTTTAGAGTGACTCTTTGTTGCATGTTGAGGGATAGTTATATGATCCAATTATGTTATTATTGTTGAGAGAACTTGAACTAGTGAAAGTATGAACCCTAGGCCTTGTTTCCTAGCATTGCAATACCGTTTACGCTCACTTTTATCATTAGTTACCTTGCTGTTTTTATATTTTCAGATACAAAAACCTATATCTACCATCCATATTGCACTTGTATCACCATCTCTTTGCCGAACTAGTACACCTATAAAATTTACCATTGTATTGGGTGTGTTGGGGACACAAGAGACTCTTTGTTATTAGGTTGCAGGGTTGCTTGAGACAGACCATCTTCATCCTACGCCTCCCACGGATTGATAAACCTTAGGTCATCCACTTGAGGGAAATTTTCTACTGTCCTACAAACCTCTGCACTTGGAGGCCCAACAACGTCTACAAGAAGAAGGTTGCATAGTAGACATCAAGCTCTTTTCTGGCGCCGTTGCCGGGGAGGTGAGTGCTTGAAGGTATATATTTAGATCTTGCAATCGGATCTTTTACTTTCTTGTTTTATCACTAGTTTAATTTATAAAAGAAAACTACAAAAAAATGGAATTGAGTTTGCCTCATACGCTTCATCTTTTTAATATCTTTCATGATAATGATGGAAAGGAAAATTGTGCTCAAGTGCTAGAAGAAGAAGTCTATAAAATGTTTGGCACTAAATCTTTGAATGATGAGCATGATTGCAATGTTGTTAGTATGATCTCCTTGAATATCCATAGTACTAATGATGATTGCACTAGTCATGATGAAAATGTCTCTTATAAGCATGTCAATTTTGTGCATAGAGTTTGCAAGTACACACAAAATAGGGAAAATAGATATTTCAAGAGGCATAAGTATTTGGAAACTAAATGGTTGCAAGAAAGGCTAGATGTTTGTGCTGAGAATTTAAACTTTCTTTGCCATCCTTGTGAACTTTGCAATGAACGTGATCATTTCAATACCCAATGCAAATTGTTTCATGATCGTATCGTGTCCAAAAATTGTGATGACTTGATTTCCCTTACACATCATAATGAACTTAGTTTGCTTTTGGGTTATGAAGAAATGAAACGTATAACTAAGGATCTTCCAGAATTTGTCCTTGATAAAGTTCTTGATTTTGATCTAGAAGAAATTTTTATGTACTGTGCGGTGAATTGCATTGAAAATCCTTATATTGCCAATTACATAAAGACAAGAAAACAAATAGAAGATGAAGAGAATACTAATGAAATGGAAGAGACTTCCCAATATCCTCCTATTATTTCTTATGATGAATCAGGTAACGAGGAGGAGCTTTCTATTCAACCAATCTCATTAACAAGGAGCTCAAAAAAGAGGGTTAAACCCACACATGATGTGAAGAAGAAAAAGAAAAGATGGAGAAGCAAAGGTAAAAAGGTATCCCTCCAAAATGATGTTGCTCCTATTACTCATTGTGATGATGATAATTGCTATACTATTGGTGCTATCCATACTATTAATGATGAGAGTGATTATGCTTATGATATGAAAAGGCCCAAGCTTGGGGATGCTATGTTTGATGAGAATGACATGTTTGAGAATATATTTGCTGCAAATAATGTTTTTCCCAAGCTTGGGGATGCTATGTTTAATGAAGATGGTATTTTTAGCCTCCCAAGTTTTGATATGCAAATTTGTTATGATAGCATACCTCCTACTTATGATGATTATATTGATGAAAGTGGGTTTGGAAGAGTGTCAACATTAGGAAGTAATGATCCCACTATTTTGGAGGGTGTTGAATCTTATTGTGATAATTATGAAAGTGGATTTGGAGAGGTCATGACTTTATTTAGTAATGATTCCACTATCTTGGAAGAGGTTTCAATTGATTATGATGAGAACAAATTTGTTACTTATGATGATTATTGTGATGATACTTATGCTATAAAAGGTAGTGATGATTATATTTATAAAACTTGTCATGATTATGAGTACCCTTTTTCTGAACATTATTCTTTCAATGTGGAAACAATTTATAGTATTCGGGTTTCTTATGATACTCCCACTATTCCGAATGAGAAGAATTTTGCTTATGTGGAGAGTAGTAAATTTTCTATGCTTGTAGATCATGAAAAGAATTCTTTAGGTGCTGGTTATATTGTTGAATTCATTCATGATGCTACTGAAAATTATTATGAGGGAGGAATATATGCTTGTAGGAGTTGCAATAATATCAAGTTTCCTCTCTATAAGTTTTGAAGTTATGCTTGTTTTGCCTTCCTATGCTAGTTGATTATTGTTCCCATAAGTTGTTTGCTCACAAAAGTCCTACGCATAGGAAGTGGGTTAGACTTAAATGTGCTAGTCATATTCTTCATGATGCTCTCTTTATGTTTCAATTCTTATCTTTTATGTGAGCATCATTGAAATCATCATGCCTAGCTAGGGGCGTTAAACGTTAGCGCTTGTTGGGAGGCAACCCAATTTTATTTTTGTTTCTTGCTTTTTGGTTCTGTTTAGTAATAAATATTTGATCTAGCCTCTGGTTAGATGTGGTTTTATGTTTTAATTAGTGTTTGTGCCAAGTAAAACCTATAGAATCTTCTTGGATGATAGTTATTTGATCTTGCTGAAAAAATCAGAAACTTTCTGCTCACGAAAACAATTGTTAAAAATCACCAGAACGTGATAAAATACTGACTCCAATTGCAGTAGATCAATAAACAAATTATTTAGGTCGTCCTATTTTGGTAGAATTTTTGATTTACAGAAAGTTTGCGTTTGATACAGATTACTACAGACTGTTCTGTTTTTCTTGTGTTGTTTGCTTATTTTGATGAATCTATGAGTAGTATCGGAGGGTATGAACCATAGAGAAGTTGGAATACAGTAGGTTTAACACCAATATAAATAAACAATGAGTTCATTACAGTACCTTTAAGTGGTGGTTTGTTTTCTTTCGCTAACGGAGCTCATGAGATTTTCTGTTGAGTTTTGTGTTGTGAAGTTTTCAAGTTTTGGGTAAAGATTCGATGGACTATGGAATAAGGAGCGGCAAGAGCCTAAGCTTGGGGATTCCCAATGCACCCCAAGGCAATATTCAAGGACAACCAAGAGTCTAAGCTCGGGGATGCCCCGGATGGCATCCCCTCTTTCGTCTTAGTTCATCGGTAACTTTACTTGGAGCTATATTTTTATTCACCACATGATATGTGTTTTGCTTGGAGCGTCATTTTATTTTGTTAGTATTTGCTTGCTGTTATTTAGAATAATGTTCTGCATCTCTAGTTTCAATAAAAATGTCAAGGATAGCTTTTACCATGCTTATTTTGCAAGTATACATGTTGCTGTTTCAAAACAGAAAGTTTATCGCTGTTGCAAAAATTCCCTAGAAATGTCAGAACGTGATAAAATGTTGAAACCTTTTGCATAATAAGCTCTGATAAATTGACTACAGTGGGAATTTTCTTTCATACTTTTTGGAGCTAGGGAAGTATGGATCTTGCTGCATTATTTACAGACTGTCCTGTTTAGGCAGATTGCTGTTATGTTTGCATTGTTTGCATATGTTTGCTTCTTTAATGATTCTATTTGAGGATAGGACTATTAAATATGAAGAGGCATTTAGTATGCAATGTTGAATAATAATTTTAGTGATTTGCTACAGTAGAGTATGATAAAGTTTTTGCATTGGTTTATACTAACTTATCTCACGAGTCTTTGTTGAGTTTTGTGTGGATGAAGCTTTTGAGATTTAGGGAGACCGTGATATGAGAGGAATTAAGAAGACACAAAAGCTCAAGCTTGGGGATTCCCAAGGCATCCCAAAATAATATTTCAAGAAGTCTCAAGCATCTAAGCTTGGGGATGCCCCGGTAGGCATCCCACCTTTCTTCTTCAACAACTATCGGTTAGTTTCGGTTGATCCTAAGTTTTTGCTTCTTCACGTGATGTTTGCTATCCTTGAAATGTCGTTTTATTTTGTTTTGCTTGTTGTTTGAATAAAATACCAAGATCTAAAATTCTTAAATGAGAGAGAGAGTCTTCACATAGCTACGTAATTATTTAACTACTCATTGATCTTCACTTATATCTTTTTGGAGTAGTTGGTCATTTACTCGTGTGCTTCACTTATATCCTATGAGTAGATAGTTGAATGATTTGAATATCATAAATCTGAAATTATATATGTTTCATATTCTTATCCCATGGGGAGTAATGAGTTCACATATAAGAAATAGAGGTGGTAAATTTATTCAAGGTTAGCAAACATTGTATTGGTCACTTGAACAATTCATGAAAGAATATTGAGGGAAGAGAGATTTCACATATAAATATACTATCTTGGACATCTTTGTAATTGTGACCACTCATTAAACTATGACATGTTAAAAGGTTGATGTTGGACAAGGAAGACAACGTAATGGGTTATGTTTTCTTATATCTGAAATAAAGTATATTGTCATGGATCACCAACATGCTGAGCTTGCCTTTCCCCCTCATGCTAGCCAAATTCTTTGCACCAAGTAGAGATACTACTTGTGCTTCCAAACATCCCTTAAACCAGTATTGCCATGAGAGTCCACCATACCTACCTATGGATTGACTAAGATCCTTCAAGTAAGTTGTCATCGGTGCATGCAATAAAAATTGCTCTCTAAATATGTATGATCTATTAGTGTTTAGAAAATAAGCTTTATACGATCTTGTGATGTGTAAGAAATAAAAGCGACGGACTGCATAATAAAGGTCCCTATCACAAGTGGCAATATAAAGTGACGTTCTTTCGCATTAAGATTTTGTGCATCCAACTATAAAAGCGCATGACAACCTCTGCTTCCCTCTGCGAAGGGCCTATCTTTTATTCTTGTCTTATAACTTATGCAAGAGTCATGGTGATCTTCACCTTTCCTTTTTACATTTTATCCTTTGGCAAACACATTGTTTGATGACTAATAACACAGTTTGTTAGTATTCAAGAAAGTTTATGATCCATACTTTAACATGTGAACAGTTTGTTACTTGATCATGAAAAGCTTTATGATATGAGCTACTGTTATGATATATAATGATGCTAGATAAGGTGATTGAAATTATCATTGATCATACTTATGCACCTGCTAGCATTCACACTTCATAAATTATCTATTTTATCATTTACCTACTCGAGGACGAGCAGGAATTAAGCTTGGGGATGCTGATACGTCTCCAACGTATCTATAATTTATGAAGTATTCATGGTATTATATTATCTGTTTTGGATGTTTATGGCTTTACTACACACTTTTATATCATTTTTGGGACTAACCTATTAACCGGAGGCCCAGCCCAAATTGTTGTTTTCTTGCCTATTTCAGTGTTTCGAAGAAAAGGAATATCAAACGGAGTCCAAACGGAATGAAACCTTCCGGAGAGTTATTTTTGGAACGGAAGCAATCCAGGAGACTTGGAGTAGACATCAGGGAAGCTTCAAGGTGGCCACGAGGCAGGGAGGCGCGCCTGCCCCCCTGGGCGCGCCCCCCACCCTCGTGGGCCCCTCGTGGCTCCCCTGACCGACTTCTTTCGCCTATATATGTCCATATACCCTAAAAACATCAGGGAACACAATAGATCGGGAGTTCCGCCGCCGCCAGCCTCTGTAGCCACCAAAAACCAATCGGGGCCCCTTCCGGCACCCTGCCGGAGGGGGGGAATCCCTCTCCGGTGGCCATCTTCATCATCCCGGCGCTCTCCATGACCAGGAGGGAGTAGTTCACCCTCGGGGCTGAGGGTATGTACCAGTAGCTATGTGTTTGATCTCTCTCTCTCGTGTTCTTGATTCGGCACGATCTTGATGTATCGCGAGCTTTGCTATTATAGTTGGATCTTATGTTTCTTCTCCCCCTCTACTCTCTTGTAATGGATTGAGTTTTCCCTTTGAAGTAATCTTATCGTATTGAGTCTTTAAGGATTTGAGAACACTTGATGTATGTCTTGCATGTGCTTATCTGTGGTGACAATGGGATATTCACGTGATCTACTTGATGTATGTTTTGGTGATCAACTTGCGGGTTCCGTAACATTGTGAACTTATGCATACACTACAAAAAATACACTTCCGTGATGATATGTGTTTGTCACAGTAGGTCGCGTTTTTTGTCATGCATGTACATCCATGACAAATTTATGACAGAATCAAGATAGTCATACCTGTGCTGTCATAGAAGTGTTCCATGACATTACCAAAATTATCATCATGGAAGTGTCCACTTCCATGACGATAAATCGCGCGTCACAGAAGTGCTTTCGTCAATGGTGACCGACACATGGCATCCACTGTAACAGAACGTCGTTAAGCTATCGAGTCAGGTTTTGGATCCGATAACCCGTTAACAGCCCCGACCAATGGGGATTTTCCACGTGTAAAATCATCATTGGCTAGAGGAAACACGTGTCGGCTCATCGTTGGGACAGATGTCATCCACTCACTGGACAGAAGGCGCCTATGATACGTCAACACGTGGCACGGCCCAACAGTGGCCCATTCCTGTGAAAAGGCCGGCCCGTTTGACTTGGTCAAAATCTGGCGGGCCGGCCCATGGAAAGCCTGTTAACGGCCTATTCGCATATAGCCCATTTATAGCCCGCTAACCCGAGGCCCGTTACGCCCTATCCGAATTAGGCCCAGTAGCGTCATATGGGCCATCCAATATGATTCCAGCCCGTTTTCACTTCTGGCCCATGTATAGCCCATGACGTCTTTCGGCCCATATGAGGCCCATTGTAACTCTTGGCCCATTAGCTGCCCGTGCTGAAACTGGCCCGTAATGTACAGTGTATTACTTTACACCCATCAACGGCCCGTGGTGAAACTGGCCCGTAATGAACAGTGTATCACTTTATACCCATTAACGGACCATTATTCCGTTGGGCCGTTTCCAGCCCAAGTTAACTTTCGGCCTTCTGAGGGCCCATTTATTCTTGGGCTCATTTGCAGCATTCGGTTACTTACGGCCCGTTACTGTCATTTTCTGCTTGTGGGCCAAATTCAGCCCGTCGTTACAGTCGGCCCGTTTGTGGACCGTTAGTCTGTTGGGCCATTTTCATAGCATCACCAAATACGGCCAATTAACGATGGCCCGTTATGGTCGGCCCATGAACGGACGATTCCAACTCTAGCCCGTTTACGGCCATAATGCGGTCTGTTTGGCCCATGTTTGGTCAATCGATCATACGGCCCGTATAAGGCCCATTGATGATACGGCCTGCAGAAGGCCCATTGTTTCTACGGCCCGTAGAAGGCCCATTGTTTCTACGGCCCGTAGAAGGCCCACTGTTTCTACGGCCAGTAGGAGGCCCAGTGTCACTACAGTAAATATTAGCCCATGGTTATTGTGGCCTAGTTTTAAAAAATAGGTTATTGCAGCCACTAGCTAATCGCGGAAAAAGAACTGCAATGACTACAAGCAAACAAACAAACAAGACAACAAGGAAATAAATAAGCAAGCAACTAACTCTAGGCTATCACGGCTATTACACATATTACATCCACTTGGCATCAAAGTTCGCCACCAGTGCAAATATAGGGAACAAAGCGGCATATCATATACATCGGTTGTCAAAGTTGGCGACCAGCGCAAATAAACGTCGCAGCAAAACAAATCCAGAACTGAAACCACTTCAGAAGATCTCAAGAAATAATATCCTGGGTACCCATAATGCTGGCAAGATGCTTAGCAAGCTTATTAACTTTCTCTTGTTTGGCGCTTAAATCCTCCAGCGCTTGCTGTTGCACCAGAAAATATGCATCTTAATTCTGCAGGGACTTCCTCAGTCCTTCAGCTTCCTGTCGCAGCACATCTGATCAATGTCTTTCAACTTGAAGTTGAGACTCAAGAAGACGAACTGATTCAGGCAGCGAGTTCGAAGAGCTTGTGCCAGCAGTGGCCAGTAACTCGAACACTACATCAAGACAGGACTTTTGGGTTCCCTCACTGTCGTCAAGATAGTTTTTATCAGCTTTCTTGGAGACCAATAGGGATGTCTCACTATCTTGAACCTTATCTGCATTACTTCCTTTACCATTGGATAACACGGTACTGTTCTCCAATATTTTGTCCGCATTCTAAAAGAGAAACAAGCAGACACATCACATGTTTACCATGTTGTATATGAAACTCATTTTGGTAAATGAGTTCAGTAGTAAAGTGGACAGGATAACAGCATGAAACAAACATATATCTATGTACCATGGTCACTTTATGGTCTATATCATTCTAGTTTTTGTTGCCAAATCAAGATAGAGACACAGTTCAAATAATATTTGTTCAAGACAAAGCAGAATAGACAGAATATAAGTGTGGGTAACTATAGAGCAATAACAACAATTGTAATGTGCATGACATGAGAGCATAACTGTTTATTCAATTGAAACTAAAATCAACATAGAGCAGGTTACAACAGCAAACCAGTTAAAGAAACAGGTTTAAAACATACCTGTTGCGCCATTGGAGTTTCAATTCCATCCTTCAAATTTGAAAATAGTTGGTATGAGTAAATACAGTAATGCAAGAGCAAAGGAGTATGAACCATAGCTACAGAACCTGACCTGAGAACAAATCTTCTTCTCCTGTAAGCGTTGAGTTGGGATTCGGAGTGGTGGTCCTCGTGCTTTGGGCACTGCAGTTCCCTTACTAACTGCTCGTGTTTGGGTGCTCTGTGGTGGGGACGGTGTTGTGTCAACTGGAACTGGGTTACTATCTGCCGGGGTTGGGGTTAGAAGGGGTGTAGCTGGTTCTCTGTCCAACTGGGTAGGGGTACAATCTGCGAGAGTCTGGCTTATGTGTGGTGGATCTGGTCCTTGGGCAAGTACAACCGTGGTTCTATCTACATCAACTACTAGCACTATCTTTTCTGAAGACCGTGTTGTTACTCCCTTAGATACTGCCATCACGCTCTCCAATTCAAATGGCTGATAAACAAGAAAAGTAATTGAAAGTATAGACATTGTATGATAGACAGGTGCAATGGATAGTGGGGAATAAAAGAGGGCATGAAATCATGCATATTTATGTTGTCTAACCAAACATGATAGCATGACACAATTTCACATATATGATGGCTAACTAAACAGGATAGCATGACACAATTTCACATTATGATGGCTAACTAAAAAAGATGGAAAGACATAGTTCAAAATATGAGACTATGTAAACAGGATGACATGACATAACTATATAATGTGTTTATTAAATAGGTTGGCATGCCATAATTCACATACATTCACGGATAGAATGCCATAATTCAAAATATGATGACTGTAAACACTAAACAGGATGAGATGATATAACTATATGATGTCTTTATTAAATGGGTTGCCATGCCATAATTCAGATAGATGATGTGTATGTACTATGTAAACATGATGGCATGATATAATTCAAATATATGATTTATATAGTAAGCAAGTAAGCAGATGGCAATCCATATATGATGTAAAAACTAAGCAATGCAAGACAACATGCATGACATGGGTAATATAACCCTGCCAAGTTTGAGCATAGACCTCAGGGGGGAAATAGGACTGGTCATCAGTCTCTGAATCCTCCTCTAAGGAGCTCTCTGTAACCAGCAAGATGTCTGCTTCAGCAGGTAGCATTGTCTGCTCTGAATACCTTGTTTTCACTCCAGATACTTCCATCACCGCTTCAAATGGCTGATGCACAGGAAGAGTAGTTGAATATACAAACATTGTCGACAAATGGAACACGTAATACAAAAAAATGATAGCATGATATAATTCACATACATGATGATTGTCTAAACAGCATGGCATTGCATAATTCACATATATAATGCCTTTGCAACAAGATAGCATTGTATAATTTACATATATAATGTCTTGCAACAAGATGGCAATGCATAATTCACATATATGGTAATTAGACACTGAACAGGTGGCATTCACACAAAGCATGTCTAAACTAATCAAATGACATAGCAATGCGAGATACCATACGCACGATATGAGCAACATAACCCTGCCAAGTTAGAGCATACACCTCGGAGGGGGGGAATAGGACTGGTCATCTGTCTCTGAATCCTCCTCTGAGGAGCTATCCGTAACCAGCGAGATATGCGCTTCGTCAGATAGCATAGTTTGCTCTGAAGACCTTGTTTTCACTCCAGAATTTGCCATCACCGTGTCAAATGGCTAATGCACACGAAGAGCAGTTGAATGTACTAACATTGTTAACAAATGTAATATGTAACAAAAAAAGGATGGCCTGATATAATTTACATATAAGATGACTGGCTAAGCAGGATGGCATTGCAAAATTCACATATATGATGCCTGGCTAAACAAGATGGCGTTGCATAATTCACATAAACGATGAATAAACTAAACAGATGGCATTCGCACAAAGGATGTCTAAACTAAGTAGATGACATATTTGATGTATAAAGTAAGCAATGCAAGACACCATATGCATGATATGACCAACATCAGCATGCCAAGTTAGAGAGAAGACCTCAGGGGGTAAATAGGAGTTGTCTTCTCCTTCTGAATCCCCCTCGGAACAGATATCTTCCTCTCGATTACAATCCGAAATGCGTGGAGGGGGGCTGCCTTTGCGCCTACCATGGAGCGATGTCTGCATGAAATTTTATTGCCACGCAAGGCTCGTCTCTTTTGCTCTACATGTTCAGTTCCATTGTTTACAATAACTGTCATGCATAGGAATAAAACATAGTGAGATTATGTAAGGAGTGCATGCAGAAATCCAAAGTGATGGTAGCAACCTGTGGATAGACCCAAAACCAATAATAGCAGGCAGATAATGGCTTCAGTTAAAAAATACAGATAATGGCTTCTTTACTATTTGTTTCCCACCCAACATGAAACTCATAGTAGACACCGGAGATTAACCAGATAGTAGATAGATACTATTGATAGCGGCCCCGATATGTACCCCACAACCATTTAAAAACTCAAGTTTGACCATTAGTTTGGAGCTGACTCGGTCTAATCGGTGAACAGGACGATAAAGTAGCATGTAATATTAAGCGATGCATAACGTAAGCAGACACGAAAGAGTGCGACCTCTCCTGCGGACCCGTGTAGTCCTCGAGGTCATCTGCTCGGTTGATGATGGTAATGCAGTTTTCATGGCTGCCAGCGGTGGGGAAGAAGATCTAAGGCGGTGAAAGACAGTCTGGAGGCCGGATCCCTGCTGTGCTGGACCCTTCTGTCGTTGGAGCAGCTGAGCTGGGGTGGACGATGGCGCAGCAGGAGCGGGACAAACCACGCAAGGTTTTCTTTGACAACTATCTGTAAGAGAAGTAATTCTGTAAGGGCTCGTTTGAATTGGAGGATTCCAACAATGCAGGGATAGGAAATAGACAGGAATAGGATAGGAATGCACGTGCAAAACAGAGAATTTAAAAACACATGATTTCTGCCAATCTGGGTGTTTGATTCACAACAATTGGAAGATCACGGGATGCAAAGAAGCATGGTGAGATTAAGTCAAACCATAAGAAAATGTACGGTTATAATGCTATTATGCTACTATCTCTTAGTCTGGTGCTTCATGAATAGGAATTTGAAAGGAGGACAAGTGAAAATTAAAATTCCTACGTTTTTTCTTTCAAGGAGACACTAAAGGAACAAATCCGTGTGCTCAGTGGACAATATATATAGCATGTAGAGTAAAAAGGAGATGCAACAAGTGTACAACCTCTTTGGCGAAGCCATGTCGATCTCAGCGTGATTGGGTTGGCCGGTGAGGATGCTCCGGCTGACTTTGCTGTCGGAGGAGGGGAAGAAGATCTTAGGCGTCTGGAGATGGAGCCCGAGGTACTGCTCCGCTGTGATGGAGGGTTTTGTCGTTGGAGCAGCTTCGGTGAGTTGTACGACGCCGAGGCTGAAGCAGGACAAGAGAGACAACGAACAACGTTAACCTGAGTGGAATTCTAATAGCATCTCCAATACATGACGTAAAATACATAACCACAAAGTGCTAGATGTAAAATACATCAGCCGCTCATCTCTGAACTTAACTGTCGAAACTGAACTTAACTGTCGAAACTGAACTTAACTGTCGAAACTGATTTTGCTGCCGAAACTGAATTTTGCTGTCGAAACTGAACGCACTAGCAAGGTGAGGCTACACGTCGGTCGACTGACTTTTTCATCTCTGGTCAGTCGATTTTGCAGCCATTGGATACGAAATCAAGGGCCTGCGGTTCATCTTCAACCTCCACCCCCCTGAGCCGCCAGCCACCACCGGCCAAACAGCAGCCCCCCGCCGCCCGCAGAAGGCGGTGCGCCGCCCCGCCCGCCCAGAAAACACTCCCCACCGCCGGTCCGCCGCCGCCCCGGCCATCCCTCTAGCCCCCCCCCCCCCCCCGTGCCGAGCTTTTTCTCCGGCGATCACCACGCCACCGCCCCGCCAACCCCGCCACCCCCGGCGACCACCGCCCCCATCCTGAACCCTAAAATAGATAGTGGGGTACCTCTCCGGCGAGCCCTCCTCCCCGCTGCGGCTGGTTCTTCCTTCGCCCCGGCGAGCCCCCCCCCCCCCCCCCCCCGCACCCCCTGAAAATCGACTGACCCAAAAGTCGATTCAGTCGACTGGAGTGTAGCTAAATCGGAGCAGCATCGCAAGCAAGAGCAAGAGCGAGAGCAGCAGCGCGAGCAAGAGCAATAGCAAGAGCAGACCAGGCAGGGGACCGAGAGCAAGAGCAGAGCAGCAGCGCGAGCGAGAGTTAAAGCAGCAGCAGCTCCTACTGATGTGGACGTCGCCGCTGAGGGAGCAACGCCGTGGAGGAAGTGGCCGGCAATGCCGCCGTGGGTTGAGCCGCGCCGTGTCGGCTTGGGACCGAGCGTCGGCAGCACCGTGAGATCGAATCAAGAAGAAAATGCGGCGATTAGTGTACAACCTCTTTGGTGGCGCCGATTAGGCCGCAGCTTCATCCGAGGAAACGGTGATGATGATGCTCTTCCGATGGTGCAGGTGAAGACGGCGGTGTGGGAATGGAGGTGGCGCGAAAGACGAGGGGAACATCGGGGCAGCTCCTTGGAGGTGGAGGACGGGGTGGCTGAACTGGCGGGACGATGAGATCGACGACGGATCCTCATCCGGTACGGTGGATGAGGGACGTCGAGGTGTTGCTGTGGACGACGTCGTCGGGGAAGAGGTTCTAGCTGGGTGGCGGACGGAGCAGGGTGTGGGGTTTCGTCCTGGGTTTTTGCGGCCTCGGTGTATGAATGGGTGGGTGGATGGGATGGCAGTGGGGAACCATGGCTTAGAGACGCGCTTGTCCGAAATGTGGGGTAAGTTACGAAAGTACCCCCACCGATTTGAGGCGGTTCTTTCGTTCAGGGGTACCACGGGCATTTCACGTGTCGGGATTTCACAGGAGGTGGGAGTTTTCGCGCGTTGTAATTTCGGAATAGCAAGGCGCGGGTTGAGATGGAGGGAGTTGTCGGAGCACAACAAGACAAAGATATATCTTAAATATTTCGGGCTAACAAGGCGCGGGTTGAAATTTCCAGACAATCCGAACATGTACTATACCAAATCAATGCGCACTACAAATGTCATTCAGAACTTTGAATTAATGTTATTTTCAATTAAAATATTTGGCTACGTGTATAATGCATGCAACCTACTACTCAAATGAACGTTTTAGTGCATTCCAAACGGATATACTACCGCTTCAATATGAACTAAATTTGAATTCGTTTCTCTATTTGAATAAGATTTACAATAATGATTGTTGTGAAGTCAAAGCATTTGAATTCGTTTCTCTGTTTTAATAAGATCTACAATCATCATTATTGTCAAGTTAAACCATCGTTTGTGTATTATCTTCACAGCACACCACATGATTAGTCTCGAGTTACATATGAACTATGTGTACTATATGAACTCGAACTAGATTTTTTGAATCCACTTTATTTTGATTTCAAATCACATTACATTTCTAGCTCTAGCTAGATCTTCATAATCTAAACCATGTCTCATATGTATAATGTGTTTATCACATTATGTATGGTGCCCCGCCCCCTACGCCTACAAGTATTTAGATGTGAGTTGCAAACACCACACATTACCACAAATTCAAATAAAATGTGAGAATGTTCGATATATAGTATTGTTTAGATTGTTCAATATTTAGTTGTAAGCTGCAAACGCCACACATTATCACAAATTCAAATAAAATGTGAGATTGTTTGATGTATAGTATGGTTTAGATTGTTCGGCATTTAGTTGTGAGTTGCAAACGCCATGCATTATTATCACATTATGGTATAACATGTGCACAGCACGTGTATCACCGCTATATTCATGCATGCAATGTTTAAAACACTATGATCTCCTATTCAAATATATGAATCCGCTTTCATATCAAATTATGATCTTTGTTAGTCTCTTACACCCACACAATCCTCTAACCTTTGTAGCTACAACTAATTTTCTCTCGTGCATGCACACGCCCTCCTCGCCCTCCCCCTCCCTCGACATTCTATCCACCGGGCACATTCATTTTTTTCTTTAGGCCGTTCTCCCAGAGTCTCCACAACTCCTTTCCGACACACACCGATCGATAAACCTCTCCAGCGATGCCTGCCTACAACATACACACACACCTTCAATCTCCTCCTTTATGTGTCCTTGTATCGTGTCTCTCATACGGTCAGACACACGTGTAAACTCTCGCCCCTCTTTTCATCGATCTCACAACCGCACACTCCTCCCCCTATCTAGCTAGTAGTTGGACCTCTCGCACCACCTCCTAGCTCCATACTCTCTGTCTATCCGTCTCGCTGGGCCTTATTTGCCTCTAACAAATGGACGTACACCGACCGATCTCTCGCTATACATATAGGTAGCTAGGTCCTTATAACTCGTTTTTACCCACACGTCAATCGATCTACCTCATTAGTTGTGTCTCTCCCTTCCTCCGACAAACAACAATTGATCTACCGATCTAGTTAGGTTTGCTTACCAAACACATGGTTCCCCTTCATCATCCATGGATGCGTCCCGACAGATCTATCACGCACAGGCACACACAGGAACACATCCCCACTCTTATTGATAACATTGCAGTTCCACCCTCAGTTTGTCTAGTAGGCCTCTCCCACCATCTTCGAGAAGCAACTTCATCACCCATCCATCACTCTACCCCTCTCCCTACCTCTCTCTCTCCTCTCTCTCTCTCTATCCCATCATATTTCCCGTCCTTCAGTTATGTATGGATGTCGACCGATCTCCCTAAGACATAGCTGGGTCTCTCCTTCTCAACACATATAAGAGTCGTTCTACCTCTATAGTTAGGCCTCTGCCTACCCCTCCCCCCACCCCCTCCCCCCCACACACCGATACATCGAGCGCTCTAGTCATGTCTCCCTGCCACACACAAACTTGACATGTGCCCTCTAACGTTCCGGTAGGCCAGTCGCCCTATATCTTTGACTTGCACACACACACACACACAATTTCGATGGCTCTCTTCATCGATCTCGCACCCACCCACTTGATCCTCTCTTCGACTCTATCGATAGCTATGACCGCTCCCTCTCTTCTCATGGATTGCCCGACCCTCTATGTATGATATGGATAGGCCTCCATATCACACACATTGCATGCAAAATTTTGTTTGAGATGTCATCGACACATATTCCCACAAATAATTCACGAAATCAACCCCCCACCCACCCAACCCCAAAACAAAAAACGATCACGAACGCGGTTTGTATCTCTCACACACACCCACGTAGGTGGGGGACGTGCACGAAGAGAAGAGGTGCATGCACGGCGCACGTACTCCCGTCTCTTTCCCAACCACACCCGCGCGGGTACACGGTGGAGCTCATTTCTGTACGAAAAAGGCAGCCCACGTGGTAATTTGGCACATGTACTGGTTGTCCACTTGGTGGAGGGAGGATCGTCTACCACAGGTGAACAAACAAATTGCGACTTGACGTGTTATGTTAAAAAAAGAGGCAAACCATGTGGGGCCTACCTAAGAGGCAAGGCTCTATACACTGGAGTACTTTTGATGTGTCCCGTCAACTCGCAGAACGTGGAGAAGCTTGCTTAGTATGCCGTCTCCCCTGCCCACGGGCGCGGTGGCTCGCAGGATGAGGTGAAGCTTGCTCCGCCTTATGCCCGCTCCCTCGCCCATGCGCGCGGTGGCTCGCAGGACGAGGAGAAAAATTTACTACTCCCTCCGTTTACTCCTCGTCCCTACTACCTTGGTTATAGAGATTATATCATATTGTTTGGAATATATATGTCCTTTAGTAGATTTCAATATGAACTACTAGTACATACTCCAAACACTGATGTATATAGACGTATTTTAGAGTGTAGATTCACTCATTTTGCTCCGTATGTAGCACTCTCCCTCGCCCCTCGACCCTCGCCCACGTGGTGGACGTGCAGCAATTCATTCGGTCTCATATAGCCAGAACGATATATACTGCACTACCATTATTGCTCGACTTCCCGAAGAGGCGAAGAGCCAATCGCAAGGTTAATATTTTGGAGATGCCAAGTGCAAGGTTATAGGAGAACGTGTAGTAGGTGTCGCGTCATTTATAAATAAAGTTTTTTTTCTTCAGTGGCACGTACGCAATATGATAGGTTCATATGGAGAGAAAAGGAAACCGCTCCACTATATACATAGTCAGGACGGGCCAGCCTACACGGTTGCTTGCTGGGGTTGCTCTCTTCACACTCTCTCGCACAAAATGACTGTGGCCACATCTCTAACATCCCGACGGATCACGTCCGCTTGGGGAAGGGGTGGATGCTTAGTGTAGATGCGGTGGCCGTCGCCGGCGGCGAAAACCCACTGTCGGCACGTCTCGATCAGGGGTCCCCGCCGTTCTCTCTCACAAAGCCGGTGGGGTTGCCTTCGTCCCTTGCTCACTGCCGCGACGTGGGCAGTTGCCGCCTCCCGCCGCCCTCCTCAAGGTTGAGCTACGTCCCTCAGGTACAACTCCCTTTACAGCCGGCTTGCACCACTGCTCCAGCTTCCCACATCACTCCCTGTGGATATTTCTCTACTTCTTTGCCCCGCACATACCTCTACTGGCTTCTACGTACTATATTTGTGATGAGTTTATGTCTCATCAACTAGTCCCAGTAATCTTATTCTAATCATGCTTCTTCAATTTCTTTGCCACAGGGATGCTCATCTCGATTTTGGTGAAACTGCACAAAATGATCCGATGGTCAAAAGGTTGCAAACTTCATTTATTAGGAAGCTCGAACGTTGCCAGCAAATTGAAGCCTGGTCAGGGTTCATGGTTCAAGGGCTAGGGACTGCATGGATCGTTTTTTTCTTTAGCTGCCTCTGTTCCAAAATAAGTGTCAACTTTAGTAGTAGTACAACTTTGTACTAAAGTTTGCACAAAGTTGAGACACTTCTTTTGGAATGGAGGGAGTACATATTTGCTATGATCTGTCAAGCATTGAGATGCAATAGCATGCATGTTAGTCTCCTTTGTATTTGATGAAATGTTGCAACGGGCAACCTTGGACGCAAGATACATGTAACAGAAGCTGGAAGCTTCATAGCATTGTACAAATTTATCTCGCTGATAAATTACAGTACGTACTATACTAGTACTTCCTCCGTTCCAAAATATAAGTCTTTGTAGAGATTTCACCATGAACCACATGCGGATGTATATAGATGCATTTTAAGTGTAGATTCATTCATTTTGTTCCGTATGTAGTGGAATCTCTACAAAGACTTATCTGCTAGTAATAGCTAGCCCCCACTACTAGGAATTCTCTATCCTCTCCTTGAGCCACATCATCAAAATTGATGTAGTCGTTAGATGAAGTAAATCAGTCCATAATAGCCGTCTGATCTAGACGTTGAGAGGCTCCGCACTAAGCCACATGCAAGCATGTAGAAATGCCGTGGCACATGCATGTGAGTGGGTTTTAAATCACATCAACATGTCTGCATGCAAGCATGCACCGGTAGCATGCATGTAAGTGAGCTTTTAAGTCCCATTAACATGTCAAAAAGAAAAATATAATCCCATTATGCAGTAGGAGTTGGCTGATCTTTTTTCCTTACGTGGGATGATCTAAATGATGATGGGAGTTTATTTAGTTTGGCTACCACATTTGTCATGCGTTTATAGAGTTTTTTTTAGTTCTATGAAATCGATAATTTTGCGCACAAAGATATACCGCTGTTCCGCGGCAACGCGCAGGGACTCATCTAGTAATATTTAGGAACGGAGGGAGTACTATGTAAAGAGTTAGGTGTCGCACGGTGATAGTGTGAGGTGGGCCATGTAATCACTGAGCCTGCGTGTTTTCACTGCTCTTGCACGCCTCCGCTTTAAGAATGGAGAAAATTGTAATCTAGTAGTAGTACCTCCTTTCGCCGAAAGCGTGGGACATCCATCAGTCCTACCACCTCAGTAATAAAGACCAATGAGCCGTCAAATCACATAGACCCAGCAGTAAGTTGGACGGACAAAGCAACCATCACTCTTGCGCCAGTGAGAGGTCGCGTCCGCTCTGCCCGGGCATGAATGCGGCACCGATTCTTTGGAGCAGCGCTGACCTTTTCGGGCAGGAAGCGCGCGCGGGTGATGGAGGGGCTTTGGGTGGGCCAGGCTGGTCAGGAGCGGGCGTGGCAGCTGTCCGCATGTCCCTGCCGGACACGCCCGGAAACGAGAGGATGCACCAACTCTCGCGGCTAAAATCGTACACTACACAACATCTCTCTGTAGGAGTAGGTCGATCTATCGCTCTCTCTAACACGCACATGCTGTTAAACACACACACACACACGCACACGCATGCACCTTGGTCCCGTTGCACCTTCTAACATGACTTATTACACCTAGACGGAGGGAGTAGTAAGTATACGAGATACGGTGGCACACTGACTTAAGTCGAATACAAGTGCCCAAAATTTGTGTGCATGTTATAATAAGGATTCACTTAAAATAGTACGTGAGCGAACAGAGGGATCAATTGGAGAGTGCTCCCGAGCAGTAGCAAGATGTGTGAGGTAAGATACACCGCTGGCGCTTTTAATTTTTCTTATTAATTTGTTTGTTTCACCCTCTGACTGGGGGGGCCCAACGTACTACGTGGAGAGAGGTAAGGTGACTAAGGCTGCATTATTTCTGCACCACTGTGGATAGTCTTACCACCAAAGCCACATGACACGATTATGATTGAAATCCCAATGACTCCCACACACACAAAAAAACACGGCATGCTTGTCACACGAATGCAGGAATGTATAAAAGGTTATTTCCCTCTCGTTGAACATAACGGGAGGGTTGTGTAGCTGGTTAGCCTGTTCGCTCATCAAACTTGAGGTCTCGGGTTCGATAACTACACTTGAGCATAATTTGTGCCAGGAGGATTCTTTGACTGGTCAAAATGTTTTCTAGGGTTTGCACGCTTCACACTCTCTCTCCAGTATATATATACATGCTGGAGCCTCAGCGCTTGTAGTTGCTCTCTTCACACTCTCTCGCCCTCTCCCGCTGGAGCCTCAGCGCTTGTAGTTGCTCTCTTCACACTCTCTCGCCCTCTCCAGATCTAAACAAGACTTCGTTGGCCTCTCTCTCCCCTCACTGCTGCTCAAAGAGCCGGTAGGATCCGTCCGCCGGGAAGGGAAGGAGGCTTAACGTTGTCGCCGTCGGCGAGGGACTACCGGCGCAGCTGTTCACTTTCCACCCAGCGGCGGCGCGGGAGGGCCTCCGACCCCTTCTTCTTCGCCGCCATCCCGTCGCCCACTGAACCACGCCCCTAGAACCTTAAGGTATAATTTACTTACTCCACATGCATTGCTCTAGCTGCATGTATACCATGAATCTAGGACGTGGTTCAAAGAGGAAAGGAGTGGGGGAAAGTTGTGGGAAAAGTTGTATATAGCATGAATCTAGGACGTGGTTCAAAGAGGAAATGAAGGGGGAAAGTTGTATAGCATGAATCTAGGACGTGGTTCAAAGAGGAAAGGAATGGGGGAAAGTAGTGGGGAAAGTTGTATCGCATAAATCTAGGACGTGGTTCAAAGAGGAAAGGAAGGGGCGAAAGTACTAGTTCAAAAAGGAAAGGAAGGGACAAGGCTGTAGAGTTTGAGCGGGACTAGATTTGCTGCGCTCACATAGGGAAAGGTGTCTAAAGATAACAAAACTGGGACCAACACAAATATGCTCCTTGGTTGTTTGTTCTTTGTTGCAACAGACTGTGCATGACCACAGTACATCGGTAGATGCACATGGTGCTGGTGCGTCCACTGTCCCGTGCAACTCATTAGTTGTTGTTAATCTAAGGCCCTGTTTGGTTAAAAACTCCCTAGTCCCTACCTGCTTGGTTCCAGGGACTAAACATGGACTAGAGGTTATTAAATGACATGCTAAAAGACCATGTTACCCCTAGTAATGAACTAATAGAGACAAGGTGCGATGCGTGGCAGGGGCAACTGTTGGAAAAAGTCCCAAAAAGACTCCCTCGGAGTCTTCTTTCTTTAGTCCCAAATGCCCACTTTTAGTCCCAAAAAGTCCCTCCTGTTTGGTTTAGATGGGACTGACACGGAGTTTTTTTAGTCCCTACACCAAAATGTCGCTGTAAACAAACACCCTCTAATAATGCCGCTGCAAAATTGATGCAATGCCACAGTTAAAAGCAAATTACATGTTTAACGAATTGTATTGTTAATATAATCTCTATGTTAATATTAATCAATGCCACCGTTTGAGAAATGCTACTGTCTTGCTTTCTTTCCCATTTAGATAAGGTAGATGCTTCTTTTTGTTGGCTTCTGTGTCATCCACCGTTATTGACCACTAATTGTTTCCTTTGCACCTCTGTGTAAACAGGGTTATCTACTTCACCTCGTTGCCATTGTGACCTTTTGTTGCACTGCACAAAACACTTTTGTTTTAAGAGTGTTTTGTGCAGTTCAACCAAAATGTCACACTGTCAACGTTGCTTGATTGCTTGATCTTAGTGGAACTGCACAAGAGGAGATCTTACTTCCTATCCGTTAAGGCGAATTTGGTTCAGATCTTCTTCTTGTGAGTTGTTTGAATTCCGCATCATGAGAGGTCAGTACTAGCCTTCTTTCACATGATTCTGCAGTGTGCTTTCATATGTTGTGCTACTTGTACGATAATGTTGCTTGATTTTAGTGAACTGCACAAATGGAGACAAGACTTCCAATCTGTATGTGCACCGTAATATCCCATTGAGGTAAGATAAGGATATTTCACAACTGCTGGCCTGTATTTTGCCACTTTCATCAGAAATTAAGTTTAGTACTATACTTGTGCTCCCTAATTGACATGCCAAATCTTACATTGAAGGCGAAGCTTGTCTGTTATTGAACCAAGTGATGAAGGGGAAGAACAAGCGGGAGAAAAACAAAAATCAACTCCCGGTGCTATAATGAAGCACTGGAACTGTGATGACACAAGTAATGATATAGTTTTGCATCTTAATTTATTGCTATGGCTGGAACGAGCAATTGTTTTGCCACTGATTTGATGCCACTCTTAATGTAATATGTAATTATCTCTACTTCTGCAAACAGGGATCTTCTTTGAAGATACCATATATTTTAGTGGAACTGCACAAGAAGATGTTGGAAACATTAAACTAATCGAGGAGTATATAGTAAGCATGGCCACCACCGTAGATAGCAACAGATGGTTCCGGAGAAGTGCTTCATCTGTATGCTCTACACAATAAGCCTCCTGACAAAGGTTGGTACTCGCCCACTAATTTCATCCATATGATTGAGCTTTGTCATCTCTATTGGTGTTGTGCTACTGTTTAGATACTATCATGAAAAGGTGGTATTGTCCTTGAGAAGTGCTTCATCTGTGCTGTTTTAAATATTTCCTTTCCTTTTTTCGACCAAACAGGGATGCTAGCATTTAGTAGTCCTCTTTTCTTTGCACAACAGGATCATCTTCCTCTGAAGAAGAATATGGAGTACGTGAAGTGACTAGCTCCGATTATGCCAGGATGAAGAAGCCCTGTCTATCTTCTCATCAGAAGGAGCAGTTGAAGGATGGTTACATTACTCCCCACAAGACCAAACTAACTTCAACTCAGAAGGACTGACAAATCTCCATTTTTTTTTGCTGTGATGCGCGAGTACAATGTTGTTCTAGGATTCTTTCTGGTGAGTTCCATTTTTCTAAAAGTGTGCTCTACATGGACCATGTATGTGCCTGTTGAAACTGTCAATTCATAGTACAGTTTGCTTTATACTAATCACTTTTTTGTATTTGTGCAAACAGGGGTGCTCAGCTTGATTTCAATGGGAACTGCACAAAATGTTCATGAATACATCGAATCATTCATTTCCACCACAAGAAAGGAGGTGCCGATAAGTTCAAGGTGTTGCAACATATAAGGGCGAAATCATACAAGCTACGCGCGAATTTGGTTTATTTTGGTGGAACTGCACAAAAAGAACAGCTGGTTTATTTAGCACGAGGTGCCATGTCAATGTCCGAACTGATGGCAAACCCTGCCCATTCCACAATCGTAGGCATTTGATATTTTGGAATGGGACAACCTTGTCAAATTTTGCTCATTGATTTTAGCAAGACATGCGTTTGATATTTTCGAATGGGACGCCCTTTGCTGTCAGCAGCGTCGATCAATTTTTTCTTTATTCTTTAGTTGTGAAGTAAATATTGCCTTTGACATGTGAGTCGCTGAGATGCATAATCATCGATTGTTTTGAATGTTCTCTATGAATTGCCAGGCCTGTGTGTTTGATTGCAATGTACAGAAACGCTAAAAAGCTGCTCAAACTCTTTGTACTCCTTCTGTTCCTTTTTACTTCGCACATTGTGAAAGTGCATACTTTTTTGTATAAGATTGGTCAAAGTAGAGATACTTTGACTGCAGACAAAACTTGTATGCACGACTAGAAAGGGCCAGAGGGAGGACATGTGAAACTGCTGCAAACGAGGTGATCACCCTGGGAATAATGCTAGTACGTATTGTTTTGCATGTTCATCCAATGCCAGTGATACAGGAATTCAAACTAATCGAAATAAATTCATTCATACACGGTCGGATTTCATATAAACATGCCGGATTTCATTATATTTCATACATTCTTCAACTAAAAAGGGGTGCGCTGGAGGTATAATTAATTAACCGAAGCTACCCACCTGTGTCCCGCTGAGCCAAACAGAAGCTTCAGTGACTTAACTGCAGGTGCAGTTGCGTAACTGACATGTGGCATGTTGGGCCACGTGTCAGTCAGCCAACTGCACCAGCAGTTAAGTAGAAGCAGCGTTCTTCTCCAGCGCAGCTCTCCGACTCCACGTCGCCGCCAAGAAGCTAACCGGCCGTCAATGGTCAACCCGCCTAGCTTGGCTTCAACCGAAGGGTAGCAGCGGAGGACTTACTTGGACCCGAGCGGCGGCGACCTACCGTGTTCTACTCTTCCTTGTTTTCTGTGTGGCGCGGCCTCGTTGGCATCGGGGCGGGGCCTCGGCGGAGCCGGCGATGTCCTCTGTCTCGTTGCCGGTGAGTGGCGCCTCAGCGGAGCGGTGGAAATCCTCCACCACGTTGCCGGCAGGATGGGGCCTCGGCTGAGCCAGCGATGTCCTCTGCCTCGTTGTTGGCGGGGCGGGGCCACGGCGGAGCCGGCGGTGTCCTCTGCCTCGTTGTTGGCGCCGCGGGGCCTCGTCGACGCCAGCGGAGCGGGGACTCATCGGAGCCGGCATTGTCCTCTGCCTCGTCCTTGGTCTCGCCAAACAGCGCCTCGCCCGCTTCATCGCCCTCTTTGCTAGCCTCTCTGTAGGCGGCCGCAGCCTCCGCCACCCGCATGCGGTACCGCCAGCGCTCGAGGCGGCCCTTGCGGGCAGCGCGGTACGAGTCGAGCAGCGCCTCCTTCTCCGCCCGCTCCGCGGCGATCTGCTCCTCCGCCTGCAGGTGCTGCTGGAGGAGATGGTGGTTGTAGGCGGCGTCGGCCTGTGCCTCCTGGAACTGCTCCTCACGCATCTGCCTCACCCTGTCCATATATTGGGCACGGGCCTCGCCGATGGTCATGGTGCAATGCACCGGCGAGGATGGCGCGGAGGAGGGGGTTGGCGCCGGATCGTCGACTACAATGTTCTCCATTGGGACGTCGTCGTCCTCCGGCTGCCTACCGGCCAGCCGGTCAGCAGCAACGGCTGCCATCTCCTTGTGGTCCGTCGTCCGCCCGTCCCGAAGAGCGCTGGAGCGCGAGGAAGCCATGGTGGGCAGTAGTGGTGTGGACAGGAGAAAGGGAACGGATGCGGATGACTGCGGCTATGGCCGGCGCAGCAGTTTATATAGCAATGGTGGGCGGGCGGAGGGACGGACGTGTGGCGCCGGAATAGCCGCCTCGGCAACCGCGTATCATTAATGTGGGCGGCAGATGGACGGACGGACGGCACTTGTGTCGTTTGAAGGCGGAGCAATCGCCTGCACCGGGAAGCGGGGCGGGCGGCGCTGACTGTTTCGGGCGAAAAGCGCGCGCGGGCGAGGAGATGACTTTACTTGGAGAGGATGACAATGGGGACCCACCAGGTCCATAGCCTCACGTACGCAAGTGCCTCTTTATTTTATATATATATATATACTATATATACTATATATATAACTATAATTTATTTTGCTTCCTCCTGGTTTCCTGACATCACGGTCCCACACCATTGTCAACCTATGTAGTAGTCAATAAACGAGAGAATTGCACAAGAAGCGGCCGACAGCTGGCACCAAGCAGCTCGAGCAGTATTTGTGTTTTTGAGGTGTGAGCAATGCAGAGTTTTTCGATGTTTAGCCCAGATATTAATTTTTCTCCTCTGAACAACAACGAAAACATCGCTGCAGGTATTAACTGGGTGGGATGTGGCCCGTCTATCCCAGGCCAGATATCCAGCCCAGATATTAATTCTTTTCAAGCTGAAAATGGCTAGCCCAGCTATACTTTTTTTTAAGAATACCCAGGCAAGGTCAAGTTGTTATTCTCCGCCCCGCTGGGCTGCAAATCTTTCCTAGGAGGGATGCATTAGGCTTAACAAGAAAATGGGCTTTAAGAAATAGTAAATGGGGTGTAATTATAAAAACTAGGCAGTAACTATAAAAAAATGCACCAAACACGTGATTACTTTATAAAATATTATTTTTGGATATTGAAAATTTTAATCTCATTAATTGTTGCGAGCGCAATGTTTCGTTGGATTTTTACGTAATATAAATTTATATTGAAATTGTATTTAATCTGACTAGAAATTTCGGGATAAAAATATTTCGGATCCCATCAAAATGTGGGAAATTTTATTGAATTCTGTTTTGAATGATTGGTTGAAATGGGCTGTACTTTTAACAAACTGTAAATGGGTTGTAGTAAATTCCATTAGAATTCAAAAATGGGCTACACATTCTTACAAATCTCAAATGGGCTATAAGTTCTCTGCCACACACTTCTGGCCTTACTAAGTTGACGCGTCCCCTAAAAAACAGAGTTGACGCGTATGCAAGGCTTTGTCAACTTATAGTCAACACACGGTTCTAGCAGCAGTGGCCGTTGGATGTCCATCCAACGGATGTCGTGCTTCTTCTTGAATCTTGGATATTCTAGCTTCACCCGCCCAAAAAATGATTCCTCCCCCTGACATCTGGGGCGCACCATTTCGGAAGCTGACCTGTGGGCCTACTAAGTTGACATACCAAGGGCTTTGTCAACTTAGTCAATATAAATAATTCTAGCTGCAGTGACCGTAAGATGTCCATCCAACGACCGTCGTGCTTCTTTAACCTCTGGTCTTCTTGCTCCAGCCGCCCAAAGCAGCGCCGGTCGTGCCGCCTGCTCCTGCCTCCCGTGGCCGGCTGTGCTGCAACGGAAGCCTCACCGCCCCCTACTACTCCCACCGCTGGCCAGGCCATCCCACTACTCACCCACACCCCCTGTTATTCTGCAGCGATGGCAGCACAGCCGAACCAGTGAACCCTCGTACTCCTCTTCGCGTGTGCATCCACTGCCGCATCTTCCCCGGCTCCGCGTCGTCCCCTTCCTAGGCCTCGCCGTCGTCCACCGCCCTGGTGCTCTCGGCGCGGCGTGGTCAACGTGGTCAAGGAACGACTTTCATCGGACGTGGACTGTACGTGGAGAGGCTGACAGCTGGGTCCACGGCAGCCGCAAGGAAGTGCCTCCTTATTACGCACAAAATAATTATTCCTCCACCTGACAGCGGGGACCCACCAGACGAGCCACCGTATTTCGTGAAAAAAATGATTCGCCCCTGACTGCTGGGACCCACGAGCTACATCTTCGCACGCAAGGAAGTGCGTTCGAAAAAAACGATTCACCCCCTGACTGCTGGGACCCACCAGCTACATCTTCGCACGCAAGGAAGTGCGTCCGAAAAAAAACGATTCGCCCCCCGACTGCTGGGACCCACCAGCTACACCTTCGCACGCAAGGAAGTGCGTCCGGGCAAAAAAAACGATTCGCCCCCCGACTGCTGGGACCCAGCAGCTACACCTTCGCACGCAAGGAAGTGCGTCCGGGCAAAAAAAATGATTCGCCCCCTTGACTGCTGGGACCCACCAGCTACATCTTGGCAGGCAAGAAGTGCCTGACAGTCGGGACCCACCTGGTCGAAGCGTACGTAGCGTTGTCATTCTGGTCGCGAACGTGTACGTACATACTGGTCGATGTAGAGGCGCGCACGTGTCATAGTAGAGGCACGCACGTGTCGTAGTATAGGCGCGCACGTAGCATGTACACGTACGTACAGCGGCCAGGGTGCAAGAAAGAAAATACGACCATGTATGTGTACATACAGGCAGGGTCTCGAACGCCTACTCGCGCATACGTACGGCCAGGGCTCGTGTACATGGCTGGGTCAGAACGGAGAAACAACGTCGTCGTCGTGTTCATGGGGAGGCAACGGAATGCGTCGTGTTCATGGGGTGGCAACGGAATGCGTCGTGTTCATGGGGAGGCGACGGAATGCGTCGTGTTCATCGGGAGGCAACGGAATGCGTCGTGTTCATCGGGAGGCAATGGAACGCGTGGGAGCCAACTGGCTGGGCCGGAACGGAATGCGTGGTCGTGTTCATTGGGAGGGCTTGGACGGAACAGGCGATGGAAACGAGGCCTGGCGTACCGCAGAACGGAGGAAACGGACCTCCTACGTTCGGAACGGGGTCCTGTTGATCGGGAGGGGTGTGGCATACCGCAAAACGGAGGAAACGGACCTCCTACGGTCGAAACGGGAGTCCTGTTGATCGGGAGGGGTGTGCGTACCGCAAAACGGACGAAACGGACCTCCTACGGTCGAAACGGGGGTCCTGTTGATCGGGAGGGGTGTGGCGTACCGCAAAACGGACGAAACGGCCTCCTACGGTGGAAACGGGTGTCCTGTTGATCGGGAGGGGTGTGGCGTACCGCAAAACGGATGAAACGGACCTCCTACGGTCGAAACGGGGGTCCTGTTCATCGGGAGGGGTGTGGCGTACCGCAAAACAGGACTCCACGGGATACTGTTCATCTCCACCGTTGACCTCCTCCAACCTCCACGGGCTACCGTCGATCTCCTCCAGCCTCCACGGGCTCCTGTTCATCCAGCCTCCACCGCGCGCTACTCCACCGGCTACTGTTCAACCACCCCTCCACGGGCACCCCTCCAGCATCTACTGTTCATCCAGCCCTCCACACCACGGAGTCCTGTTCAACCACCCCTCCACGGGCACTCCTCCACCGTCTACTGTTCATCCAGCCCTCCACCACACCACGGGGTCCTGTTCATCCAGAGGCAACGACACCGCTCACTGTTCATCCAACCCCCCCCCCCCCCCCCGCAACGCTCACTGTTCATCCAATCGATCGGCTTCAGTTAGCAGCAGTAGCGAAGGAATCGCTCAATCGGGTTCAGTTAACAGCCATCCATCGATCGCTCGGGTTCAGTAACGCGTAGCCTGCAGTGCAATCGCTCGGGTTCAGTTAGAGCCAACACCTCGCACACACGCGCGTACGTGTACGAGAGAAACGCGCATCGCTCAGCCCCCGACCTCCCACCGTAACCGGGAACTCCCCGAAATTTTCCTCCCCCTCGCTTCTACCACGGTTTTTTCGTCATGGACGGCCCAAAGAATGTCATGCAGCTGTGTCATGGACGGCCCATTTTCTGTCATGATTTTTTGTCATAGAAGTAGGAGCCCACCACATCTATGATGATACCGGGTTTTGTCACAATTATCGTCATAGAAGTGTCATATGTATGACAGAAAAAAATTTAGTTCGGCCCAAAATGTCACGGATGTGTCTTTTCTGTAGTGATAGGGGTTGGCACACGTTTTGTCTTGACTCTCCGGTAGAAACTTTGGGGCACTCTTTGAAGTTCTTTGTGTTGGTTGAATAGATGAATCTGAGATTATGTGAAGCATATCGTATAATCATACCCACGGATACTTGATGTGACATTGGAGTATCTAGGTGACATAAGGGTTTTGGTTGATATGTGTCTTAAGGTGTTATTCTAGTATGAACTCTATGATAGATCGAACGGAAAGAATAGCTTCGTGTTATTTTACTACGGACTCTTGAATAGATCGATCAGAAAGAATAACTTTGAGGTGGTTTCGTACCCTACAATAATCTCTTCGTTTGCTCTCCGCTATTAGTGACTTTAGAGTGACTCTTTGTTGCATGTTGAGGGATAGTTATATGATCCAATTATGTTATTATTGTTGAGAGAACTTGCACTAGTGAAAGTATGAACCCTAGGCCTTGTTTCGTAGCATTGCAATACCGTTTACGCTCACTTTTATCATTAGTTACCTTGCTGTTTTTATATTTTCAGATTACAAAAACCTATATCTACCATCCATATTGCACTGGTATCACCATCTCTTCGCCGAACTAGTGCACCTATACAATTTACCATTGTATTGGGTGTGTTGGGGACACAAGAGACTCTTTGTTATTTGGTTGCAGGGTTGCTTGAGAGAGACCATCTTCATCCTACGCCTCCCACGGATTGATAAACCTTAGGTCATCCACTTGAGGGAAATTTGCTACTGTCCTACAAACCTCTGCACTTGGAGGCCCAACAACATCTACAAGAAGAAGGTTGCGTAGTAGACATCATGAGGCCGCCCCCGAGGAGGTCTTGCGTCGTCCGCCTCGCGAGGCTTGGCCCCTCGCGAGGGTCTTGAGTGTTCGCTGATGAAGATGGGTCGTACAGGGCCGCTGGAGGAGCCACGCCGTGGGCCGCAGGCAGGCAAATATGGGGACCCCCGTTCCCAGGACGCCGACAGTAGCCCCCGGGCCCAAGGCACGCTCGGGCTTGGCTTAGAGGCGAAGCCAAGGGGCAAGTGCGAAGCGCCGCGGGCCCCAACAGCCTGCGGCCTCGGTTGACGCGTGGCAATGGATGGGACATGGGCGTCTCCGCTTCCTCACGCTGCCTCGGCAACTGCCCGCTTGACGAGTCCCGGCTGCATGCAGAGAAAAACAATCATTACCTGTGATCGTGGGGGTCGCCGGTTGGCCTTCTCCCGCTATAAATGAGGAGGGGGCGGAGCCCCCCATCGCCCATCTCTTCCTGCTCCATTCGCTTCTCCTCCATCGCTCCATCGCTCGCAATGATTCCCATGGCGCCTATTCGGAGGTTCTCAACCGCACAAAAAGGGAAAATCCCCCCGCGACGAGCCGGGGCCGCTTCCGCCGAAGAAGAGGCTGACCAGCCGCCGCGATGTAGTCGTGAGGCCAGAGGTGTCGAGGCCTTGGTTTGAGCGGCCTCCCCCCGGGTATCCGCTGCCCTTGTATGCCCAGGCCGGGGCTCCGGAGGCAGAGGCAGCAACCAGCACCGTCCTTGTCGGGGCCGTGGCCGCTGCGCCGTGGTGGCATGCACCATCGCCCCAGGAACCCATGCCGAGGGCTCCTCGCGCGAGCTCGTGATGTGGGCGGCGATGCCTCCACGCACTTGGATTCGCTTCCCGCAGTTCTTCTCCGCCGAGATGCCACCGAGGGGACCCCTTGAGCTTTGGCTGCAGCACGCTGAGTGTGATGCCCCGGCGACAGGGGCGGAGGTCGAGGTCGTCTCCCCGGGCAAGATCTTCATGACCCGCGGCTGGGGCGAGGTTGCCAGGGTTTGCCGCGCAGAGGGCGCCCTCGCCATCCACTTCGAGTACGATGGCGCCTCCACGATGTTCTTCGAGGTCTTAGACGAGGAAGGCCACCGCTTAGAGTGCTGCCCTGAAGGGGGTCATCGGGACGGCGCGACGACAGGGGCAAGGTCCGCCGCTGGCCTCACCGGCGTTTCCTCTGGCAGCAACGGTGACGCTTGGGAGTCCAGCGACTCTCCCGAGCCCTACGAGACTCCGGAGACGAGCGACGACAGCTACGTGCCTCCGAGCTCGCGCCGTGCCCGGAGTGCAGCCGCAGCGTCTGGACGCCGTCGTCGCTGATCTGGATGGGGTTGGCACCGGCCTCCCGTGGCCCACTGTTGATGATGGCGTCGGCGGCGCTGGCGCGTGTAGATAAGGCTCCTAGAAACTTCCTCCTCTTGTTCCCTGCGAGGAATCGAGACGGACCCCGCGGGGACGTGTAAAGGGTCTGTAATGTCTTTTGCTGATATCATCCTTATTATGAAGATTTACGAACGCATGTCCTGCTTCGGCTTAATCTCCCCTTTCCAACCTCGCGGTAGCTTGACGCTCTACGCCGATAGGTCCCGGTCCCCAGGCGGGCTGTAGCCGTCGCTGGTATACCAGGTCGCGATGTCGTGGTCAAGGCCAGGAGGTGAGCGGCCCGAGGTCCAGTAAGAGCTCCTGAGGCGCGATGCTCAAGAGGTCCCCTTTGGCGTGCAAGCAGCCACCTAAAGGTGGGAAAGGAAGGCGACGCTGCCGCTACAGGGCTGCAAGAGACGGGAATCCTGTGTCGTGGCGCTCTGCTGACTTGGATGCGTTACTTATCTTGGTAGTCAAAGTAGATTCCTTACACAGCACCAGGCTCCTTGTGCGTTGGTGACTGTAGTGTAGCCAGGCTAGGCCCGTGCAGGACTCCCCCTCTTTCCCACGCCCTTCCGTGTGCTCTACGTCCTCGGGTCCAGGCCCTCGAGCGAGCTCAGCCGCCGCTGGTATGCCAGGTCACGATACTGTGGTCAAGGCCAGGGGGTGAGGGCTGGAGAGCCAGCAAGAGCTCCTGAGTCGTGATGCTCAGGAGCCCCCCTTTCGACGCGCAAGCGAATTGTATGGGAAAGGAAGGACCCCGCGGTGCCGCCCGCTTTTGCCCTCGGGAGGTTCCTGCAGGTTAGCGTGAGAAGAGGTACGAATTGCAACCACGCTTGCCGGTTTGCCACAGGTCGTTCCGCAAGAAGACGAAGGCACTGAGGGTCTGGTGAGGTGACGTGCGCGGGTGTGCCACGAGCCAGAGCTCAACCGCTCAGGTTTGTCAGCGTTGCAGGGACGGACCCGAGCACAAGCGCCGTGCCAGCATGAGTAGCCCCCGTTGCGGGGCGAGCAAAGGGTCGATCGGCGATGCGGGCGGACACGGCGAGTGACGATCAAGCAGAGTATGACTATAAATAACTCATGCATGGGAAGCGAACTAGCTTAAATAGATGCAAGAACGATACATGCCACCGGGACGGACCCGAGCGGCTTGGGGATGATGTAGCCCGAGGGGCGCCCCAGTAGGGTAAGCTAAAGATGCAAAAATATACATGCCGCGGGGACAGGCCCATGCGACCAGGGAATGATGCAGCCCGAGGGGCGCTCCCAGCTAAATAAACTTGGAAAATGTCACCTGGTTCCATTGTTGAAGGGATGTCGGGGTAGCTGAAGATGCGTGGCGAAGGGGTCGCCCCTCATGTGCCATCAGGGCCCTGAGCCTCGGGAGGCTCTGGGGGCTCTGGCGGTTCCTTGAGGACCGTGTCCATCTCTGCCAGGACCGCGTGATGCCTGGCCTCCTGGGTCGCCAGGACGCTCCGCAGGTTGCGCTGGAAGGCGGCTGCCATGCTCGGCAGGCTAAACGGCATGCCGACATAGCTGTGGGGTGGACCCTCACACCGCCCAACGCGCGAAGGCCAGAAGCGTTCCTGGGATGCGGCCCTGTTGAGCCCTCGGATGTCGATGCAGACGCGCAGCCCGCCATCCTCGCCTGGATGGGGAGCTGCGCCAGGTGGGCGGCGGTCGCCGCGCATGGCTCCTGCATCCTATAGCCCCCGAGTGGTCTTGGCGATGAACTCCTGAGCGCCGGGCGCTCCTCGCCCATTGTCCTCCTGAGGGAAACGTGCTGCAAAGCACGCCTCCACGTGGTGCCCGAGCGTCTCCCTCGTGATGTTGGCTAGGTCTGAGGCCCTCCATGTAATAACCCGGATTTTTAGGGTTATTATTTTTTGTTCTTAAGTTAAGATGAATAATATGTATTATTTCTTTAAATAAATAATTGAGCACTGTTTCAAAGAAATATAATAGACATGTATTTTTCTCCCTGCAATAATAGATGGAATATCCACACAATTAGATAGGGTGTGCATTTGTGCACGTGAGACTAGCATCCATACACTCACGTGGTGGTGTTTGTATGTGGTAATAGATGGTAGTATAACCTTGCAAAAAAAATAGATGGTAGTACAATCTAGATAATTAAGGGAGTTAACATGGAATTAGACTAGATGGAATTGGGTCAGGTAGAAATGATAGATCGGTAGATATTTCCTAGTACTAGAACTCCAAATCAACTAGGTGCATGCATGTCATGATGAGAATGCACACGTATGTACTGTCCTTGCTAGCTAAGTAAAAATCTATGTGTACGTGGAGGTTGCCGTGGCATGCATGTAGTCTCTTGGACATTCTAGTCCTATACGTGGACTCTTCCTATGGTGGCCAGGTTGATTAGGCCTTTGCACTAGCTATAGGGGCAGCAGCCAAATATTTTTACCAGCTCCAAAGGTCAGCTGGAAGGGTCACTGCGGCTGCGATATTTTTCTAGCATTCAACCCACAATCAACCCTATAAATAGGACCTCCTGCTGCTGGTTGTTGCAGCTTCAAACCATCTACTAGAGAAAGCAATAAGTGAGAAGATGAGAGAGCGTGTGTGTGAGAGAGAGAAGAGAGATGAAGAATCCATCAGCTGTCCAGCATGTTTACGAGAAGTATACACATAGCGTCTAAGGTGGTGCTGAAGGGAAGAGCCGAGCCATTTGTCTGGAGAATATTAGCATACATACGGTTACCAGACTTCATACAACGATGATGGGGTTTATCTGCTGACAGAGTATTATTCTAGAGGAGAAATCTAGTTTTCCGAGGCAAGTAGCTGCTTTGCTAAACTCCCTGATCATGCCTTATTGTTGTCTCCCTTGAGTATCTGATTATATTGTTGCACCTTGAATCTTATTTATCCTCTGTTGATTCCTCTTTTATTTGAGAAGGACATGTTGTCCTTGATAATCCATTTGTTGAAGGACATGTTGTCCTTGATGATCCATTTGTTGATGGAAAGTCTGATATGAGAGGGACTCATGTAAAGGCATGGGTTTATTGTCTTGACTGATATTTCAGTGATCCTATAGCTGATCCAGCCACATGTCATATTCTGTCCATCTATATTGGTGTCACGACGGCAAACGTATTGTACCGGTCACAGTTCAGGTATGGGACTGTCTAAGTTCTCTGCTAAGGACGGACCTTGTTCGGGATCGGTGATGGATCCGTAGGAGCGACCGACATCAGTAGGTCCAGGTGTGGTGTCCGAGTCTTAGTGGGTACAAGAGCTCTGCTCTTCTGGAACCTGTGTGGTTCTAGTCGAGGCTGTCGACGTCGGAGTACCCCTCTTAAGAGCGTAAAAGTGTGAAATTTCACCCCTGTGACTCCCGGGTTGGGAAGCTTGCGGTCATGTGTGACGCCAATAATTTCCTTGTTCGTTTTCGCCATTGAAATATGTCCCGAGTATTATTACCTTGTTTATCCTTTGAATTCAGTTCATCTGTTGATCTACATCCTCATACTATTCTTTTTGTTGAATACGTGAAGTATCTGCTTGCTGAGTATGACTTGTCGTACTCACCCTTGCTTCCTTTGTTTTTTAGATTCAGACGATGCAACTTAAGTATGCCCAGAAGATGTCGTAGAAGAATAGGCTGGACCAGTGGGTGGGAAGCGATTATAGATTGATTTATTTGAGACGTTTGTAAATGTAAAGAATTTGTAAAAGCAGGTATATGAGCTTTTGTGATCCACTGCTGGTTTATGCCTGCTTAATCACGCCTTGCGTGGCTATAGGCCTCTTGGTCTATAGGCGCGCGGCGGCTGTCTTGCCTAGGCCCGGTCTTGGGGCAGAAGAGAGCCCCCGAGCCCTGCCCGAGGAGGGCACCGGGTGCGCCTTCCTATGCGAGGGAGGGAGGTGCCCCAGCCGCGGGCGCTGATCCTGAGGCGGTGCTGCTAGAGACGCCACCCTATGGGGCCCTGTGCGGAGTAGCTGCTTCTTCTTCTTGAGGATGGCCTCAGGAGGGTACTGCGTGCCCTTGCTGTCAGGGTCTTCGATTGCTGCGGCTTGGAAAGCACGCTCGAGGGAGCACACCGCATCTCTTTCTTCGCAGGGGACTGTGATGATCCCGCCGCTCCCTGGCATCTTGAGGACGTTGTAGCCGTGGTGGGTCACTGCCATGAACTTGGCTAATGTGGGGTACCCGAGGATGGCATTGTACGACAAAGGGATGTGGGCGACGTCGAAGTCGATGAGCTCGGTGCGATAGTTGTCACACTGGCCGAAGGTGACAGGGAGGCGGACCTGCCCTATCGGGGTGGTGGAGCCGTCGGTCACTCCTGAGAAGGGCTTAGTAGGCTGTAGCTGATCGTATGGCACTTGGAGGCTGTCGAATGTCTCGACGGACAGGACATTTAGCCCTGCGCCGTCGTCGATGAGGGTCTTGGTGACTTGGATGTTGCTGATGACGGGCGAGCACAGCATCGGGAGGGCGCCTGCGGTCGCCGTGCACTTGAGCTGGTCCGCCGAGCTGAAGGTGATGGCGCACTTGGACCACCTGAGCGGGCGCGTGGCCTCGAGCCTGGGAAGGGCTGCATTCACCTCGCGAGAGAACTGCTTGAAGATGCGCTGGGATGCTGGGGCCTGAGCTCCGCCCAAGATGCAGGCGATAGCGCGCGGCTCCTGGAAGCCTCCAGCCCCTTCGTCCTGATGGTGGTCGTCGTTCCTTCTTGGCGGTGGCGGCAATGGGGGAAGACCAGCATTGCCCTGAGGGCGGTCCTCGCGAGGCTGATCCCTCCAGGCGCCCTCACGAGGCTGGTCCTACCAGCGGTCCACACGAGGCCGGTCATGCCACTCCTGCCGGGGGCCGCGATCGTCCCAGCGTCCTCTGCCTCGTCCTCCTGCTGGGCCGTAACCCCGGTCGTTGCGCTCGGGGCATCGACCGAGGCGTCCATCTCGAATGGCTCTGAGCTCTTGACAGTCATTGGTGTTGTGGCTATGTACATTGTGGAAGGCGCAGAATGGTCGGCAGCTCTTGGACGACTCGGGATGGTCCCGGCCGCGCTTCGTGGCAGGCTCCGCCACGAGCACGGCCACTCCCTTGCGCTTCACGTCCTTGGCCTTGGCTTTCTTCTCATCTGGGTCGGTAGCAGGGAGCTCGAGGAGGGAAAGGCGTCCTTCCTCAGCTCTTGCGCACTTGGTTGCCATGTTGAACAGCTCCAGAGCCGTGCATAGCTCCCCGTGGATGGCGAGCTCCTCCTTCATCTTGACGTCGCGGACGCCGTCGGAAAACGCGAAAATGATGGACTCATTCGTCACCTTGGGGATCTTGAGACAGACGCTGTTGAAGCGCTGGATGTGCTTCTGCATGGTCTCTCCTGGCTGCTGCTTGATGCACCGTAGGTCGCCCGCGGCCGGCAGGCGATCGCGGGTGCCCTCGAAGTTGGCGATGAAGCGGCCGCGCATCTCATTGATGTCTACTACACAACCTTCTTCTTGTAGACGTTGTTGGGCCTCCAAGTGCAGAGGTTTGTAGGACAGTAGCAAAGTTCCCTCAAGTGGATGACCTAAGATTTATCAATCCGTGGGAGGCGTAGGATGAAGATGGTCTCTCTCAAACAACCCTGCAACCAAATAACAAACAATCTCTTGTGTCCCCAACACACCCAGTACAATGGTAAATTGTATAGGTGCACTAGTTCGGCGAAGAGATGGTGATATAAGTGCAATATGGATGGTAGATATAGGTTTTTGTAATCTGAAAATATAAAAACAGCAAGGTAACAAGTGATAAAAGTGAGCACAAACGGTATTGCAATGCTAGGAAACAAGGCCTAGGGTTCATACTTTCACTAGTGCAAGTTCTCTCAACAATAATAACATAATTGGATCATATAAATATCCCTCAACATGCAACAAAGAGTCACTCCAAAGTCACTAATAGTGGAGAGCAAACGAAAATATTATGGTAGGGTACGAAACCACCTCAAAGTTATTCTTTCCAATCAATCCGTTGGGCTATTCCTATAAGTGTCACAAACAGCCCTAGAGTTCGTACTAGAATAACACCTTAAGACACAAATCAACCAAAACCCTAATGTCACCTAGATACTCCAATGTCACCTCAAGTATCCGTGGGTATGATTATACGATATGCATCACACAATCTCAGATTCATCTATTCAACCAACACATAGAACCTCAAAGAGTGCCTCAAAGTATCTACCGGAGAATCAAGACGAAAACGTGTGCCAACCCCTATGCCTAGGTTCATGGGCGGAACCCGCAAGTTGATCACCAAAACATACATCAAGTGAATCACGTGATATCCCATTGTCACCACAGATACGCACGGCAAGACATACATCAAGTGTTCTCAAATCATTAAAGACTCAATCCGATAAGATTACTTCAAAGGGAAAACTCAATCCATTACAAGAGAGTAGAGGGGGAGAAGAAACATAAGATCCAACTATAATAGCAAAGCTCGCGATACATCAAGATCGTGCCAAATCAAGAACACAAGAGAGAGAGACCAAACACATAGCTACTGGTACATACCCTCAGCCCCGAGGGTGAACTACTCCCTCCTCGTCATGGAGAGCTCCGGGATGATGAAGATGGCCACCGATGAGGGTTCCCCTCTCCGGCAGGGTGCCGGAACAGGGTCCTGATTGGCTTTTGGTGGCTACAGAGGCTTGCGGCGGCGGAACTCCTGATCTATTCTATTCCCCGAAGTTTTTAGGGTATATGGATATATATAGGTGGAAGAAGTACGTCAGGGGAGCCACGAGGGGCCCACGAGGGTGGAGGGCGCGCCCCCTGCCTCGTGCCTCCCTCGTTGCTTTCCTGACGTGCACTCCAAGTCTCCCGGGTTGCTTTCCTTCCAAAAATAACTTCTTCAGAAGGTTTCATTCCGTTTCGACTCCGTTTGATATTCCTTTTCTTCGAAACATTGAAACAAGGGAAAAAACAGGAACTGGCACTGGGCTCTGGGTCAATAGGTTAGTCCCAAAAATAATATAAAAGTGTTTAATAAAGCCCATAAACATCCAAAACAGATAATATAATAGCATGGAACAATCACAAATTATAGATACGTTGGAGACGTATCACTCATCCCAGGAGGAGATCGAGCCTAGGGGCAGGTTCAGGAGCCACGAGCGAGCACCATCCTTGAGTGCCATGGGGAACCAGTTCGCCATGACTTTCTCGTCGCCGTTGGCCGCCTCGATGCTCAGCTCGTAGAGCTGCAGGAACTCCGCAGGGTCGGGGGTGCCGTCGCAACGAGGAGGCAGGTTTGGCTTGAACTTGCCCATCCAAACGACGCTACGCAGCTCCGGAGTGAAGGCACAGCAGCCTGCTGTGGCCACCGGGGCCCTTTGCTAATTCGGAGCCTGCCCCTGACATCCGCGCACCGCCACCGCGGGCGGCACACGGTCTTGTCGCGGTGGCGCTGGGAGCGCGGGAGCGTTTTCCTGCGGCCGAGGAACTTCTTGGCAGCTTCCTTCTTCTCACGCGGGCGCCCGGCGCGGTGGGTCGCGCCGAGGGGCCGCGCGCCTTGGCGCCAGGGCACCGTCTTGATGCGGAGGTGGTGGAGGTGCTCCATGAGCTACGTCGCCCGCAGCTGGCGGGGGGCGAGGCAGCGAGAGGGACGATGCGGGGGAGCCCCCAGCGGCGCTGACGAGCTCGGCGATGCGGTCCAGCCAGTCATCGTAGAGGTCGTCGACAGGGCAGTAGCGCAGGAGCTCACGTGCATGAGCAGCGCGGCCTGCACGTCCGTGGGCGCGCGACGAGCGTGAGACGATGAGCCGGCTGGGGTTAGCGACGGAGTGGCGGTGCGGCCGTCTCGCCGCACGAAAGGGTGCAGCAAGGACACTTGCTGCTCGTTTCCCGCCGGGCCGGTGGCGCCATTGGCGGCGGGCGACGGAGAACGACGGGGAGGCCCGTCGACAGGGGCCGTCTGAGCGACGCGGGCGGCGAGGGCAGCCCTGCGCTCAGCGCGGGCTCGACGCGTGTCTGCCATGGATGTGGTGGGATGGTGGAACGCGGATCAGCGGAAGGAAAGCTTCAGCGCACCCCTACCTGGCGCGCCAAATGTCGGATTGCGGGTTCCGGCAAAACCCTCGAGGTTCGAACACTGGGATGCGCACGAACATATCTCCCCCTCTAGCTCACGCACTCACCGCAATCTCAAAGCTCAGCGCGTCGAACTCGCAGAACAAGGGACACAGGGTTTATACTGGTTCGAGCCACTGATGTGGTGTAATACCCTACTCCAGTGTGGTGTGGTGGATTGCCTCTTGGGCTAAGGATGAATAGGTACATGGGAAGAACAGCCTCCTGAGGAGAGGTGTCCTTGAGCTCGGTGAGCTTGTGTGGTTGAGGATGATCTGAATGGCCCAAGATCAGTTGCCTCCTACTATGGTGGCTAGTCCTATTTATAGAGGCCCTGGTCCTCTTCCCAAATATAGGCGGGAAGGGATCCAACAACGGCCAAATTTGAAGGGAGACAACTAGTACAAGTTATCCTGACTAAAGGTGGTTTTCGCCTACCAAAGCTCTGGTGGTGACGCCGTCTTGGGCTCCACGGTGACCTCCTTCCTGCCGTCCTGCTGGTCTTGGTCTCGTTGCACCGATATGAAAACCTTTGCCTGATGCCTCGGGACTCCTCGCCTGCGCTTGCCTCTTTAGCACCAAAGAGGAAACGAGTACGTCGCACACTCTAGCGCCCGCATGGCACCCGCCTGGCCTTGGTCGTCATGGCTTGCGTCACAGGAACCTCGCGAGGTGCCCCTTGCCTTGATCTCTCCGCCCTCGCGAGCCAGCCTAGTGAGGCCGCCCCCGAGGAGGTCTTGCGTCGTCCGTCTCGCGAGGCTTGGCCCCTCGCGAGGGTCTTGAGTGTTCGCTGATGAAGATGGGCCGTACAGGGCCGTTGGAGGAGCCACGCCATGGGCCGCAGGCAGGCAAGTCTGGGGACCCCCGTTCCCAGGACGCCGACACTCAGTTTCAGTGTCATTAGATCTCACTTTATAGCTGACTGAAGACACACATTCCATGTTCAACTCCACCCATTGTAAATCAAACCCCAACCTGATCATTAGTTGCTTTAGAAAGGCCCATTCAACTGGATCATAGGCCTTCAGCATATCAAGCTTGACTGAACAGTACCCATTGGACCCATGTGTCTTCTTTTTTAATGGCATGAAAACATTCATATGCAACAAGCACATTATCCGTAATTAGCCTGCCCGGTACAAAGGCACTCTGTGTTGGTGAGATCACTTCGGGCAGGATCTTCTTCAATCTATTAGCCAACATTTTGAAATAATTTTGTAAACGACATTACAAAGGCTAATAGGCCTATATTGGATGATTACCTCTGGACTTTCCACCTTAGGGATCAACACAATGTTGGTTTGATTCCAACCATCTGGCACCTTCTTATTGTTTATAGCATCTGATACTTCATGAGTCAAATCATCTCCAAGGATATGCCAAAATCTTTTAAAAAAAGATTGCATGAAGGCCATCTGGACCTGGGGCCTTCATGTCTCCTATCTGGAATAACGCCTTTCTCACCTCTTGCCTGGAATATGGCGCAACCAAGAGCATGTTCATATCTGCGGTGACCCACGGCCTAACAGCATGCAACAGGTTGTGGTCAATATCAGGCAAATCAGAATGAAACAAGTTACCATAGTAATTGTGAAGAGGATTGAGGTTATCATTGCCCTCATCCCACCCGCTATTATTAATTCTTAGTTTCTTAATCATATTTCTCCGTCTTCTAGCAGAAGCGAATTGGGTAAAATACTTGGTATTATGATCATCCATGCGAAGCCAATTAACATGGCGACGTTGGGCCCAATAGACTTCTTCTTGGTCGAGCAGATTCTCAATTAGAACAGAAAGCTCATTTTGCTTCATCTTCACGTCGAGGTGAAGATAATGGTGATTATGGAACATGCTACTTATAGATAATATAACGACCTTCTGAGTGTTCTATATATAATATGACGACCTTCTGAATGTTCCATATGTAATATGATGACCTTTACATGGGAATCCATATATTGACATAATAAAAATCGGTAAATACGACCATGTGTGTTTGTATGGCTGAAAATGAAGTGTTTGATTATACATTGAAGACTGTGATATTTGACACACGTGTGCCGTATAAGCAAAACTGCCACACCTCGACTTCTTTTATTTTAAAGTACCACACGATCCCTTGTCCTTTGACCTCGCCTCCTCCCAAACGACCCCGCAGACTCGCCCGAGAAACCTGCTTCTCCCGCACATCTTGGGCGCCCACCCCCGAGAAAACTGCCACTTCTTCACGTCTACCACATGATTTCTCCTCAGGACAAAGTTACCATGGTATTCGTATACAAGTTATCAGGCCCGCGTTGCATAACTTACCGTGCTATTTACATAGAACGTACCAGGTATCTATGCTCCAACTACATCCCTTCAAAGTTATCACTGTGTTTTGTACACAAGTTATAAGGTCTTCGATGTGTAAAATACCGTGGTACTTACACATAAGTTATCAGGGTATATGTACATCAACCTCCCCCCGTCAAAGTTACCATGAGGGATTGTACATGAGTTACCGGGTCTACAGTTCGTATATTATCATGGTAGCTTTTTCCATAGGTCAAAAATTACCATGATGTTTTTGCGTAACTTATCACGCCTATAGCACGTGTGCCCCTCATGACACTAAACATTATGTGACTTTCCCGTGGCACGCCATGTGTTGTGTTCATCCAAGAGGCCCACGCGCGAGGCGAGTGTATGTTTTTAACAACTTAGTTTCCTTTGGTAAAAACATTATGTGACTTTATATTGCAAGTTATCGGTTATGCGGTGCTTATATTATCATGTTATTTACACAAAAAAATATTGGGGATGTTTTGAACAACTTTTTCCCGGGACAAAAAGTTATCATGGTGATTCTAGGTAACCTCTCATGCCCGTAGTGCTTAAAAAAATACCAGGCTATTTACACAAAATTTATCAGGAGTATGTTTCAGCAAATCCCCCCCCCCCCCCCCCGTCCCACGGGTCAAAAACTTATCATGGTGTTTAGTTATCGCAGTGCATATGTTTTCATGCTATTTACACATAAAAATACCAGGGAAGGGAGGTATACTACCATGCTATTTACACAGAAGATATCGGAGTATCTTTTCAAAAAAAAATTCCCTACGATCAAAGTTATCATGGTGTTTCTACCTTAGTTATCAGATGTGCGCTGCATATATTACCATCTATTTACACATAAATTATCAGGTATCTTTTCACATTTGTCTTCCCCAATGGTTAAAGTTACCACGATGTTTGTATCTAAATTATCAGGTCTATGGCGTGAATGTTATCGTGCTATTTACAGAAATTACCGGGGGGCGGGTTCAACAAATTTATTCCCAATGATCAAAGTTACCACGAACATGTCAAAAACAGTCTTTCCCTTAGCTTGCTCAACAATGAGTGTCATAGGTGAGGTGGTTAGTTCCTTTTGTTGATTACCTGTAGACCAGAGATCAAATCCTAGTCCAAGCATTATTTTATCGGGAAGGCGCGTGGGCCATAATTGACGATTACAAAAATTAGGAAGGCACGAGCGGGTGTGCCCGATAAAATCAGGGAGGGCATGCGAGAAAGGAAAGAAATCGGGGGAGGTAGGTGGGGAAGGACGTGCGGGAAAGGAAGGAGATCGGGAGGTGTGCGGGAAAGGAAAGAAATCGGGCAGGCGTGCGGGCAAGGAAGGAGATCGGGATGCGTGTGGCAGTTTCGCAATCTGCCACACGGTTGCCATATACATATTTCGTATATTGAACTACTCCCTCTGTTCCCTTACGTAGCTTTTTGGAAAATTCTGATTTGTTCTCCGTATTAGCTGCCCCCACCGTCCTTTGGACGAAAATAGCCCTCCGCTTTATCCTCTTCCTCCCGCATAGCTCCCCATTCTTCGTTCGCTCGTTCGAACCAGATCGAACGACAGATCCCTGATCTCCTCGCCTGATGCACGCCACACGCCGACGGAGTCTTTCTTTCCGAACCGGAGCCCGGCGTCGGGGACACTGATGGGCGTGTCGGCGCTCGGCGGTGGTGGGCACCAGCGGTTGGCGAGGGCGCCGACGGTGCCGGTAGGAGAGGGAGGGCCCACGCGGGCGGATGCCGAAGGAGGAGATGGCGGCAGGGTGGAAGCTGGTAATGGTTCTGCCGCGACGACGCCAACGGAGCCGCCGGCGAGTCTGGACGAGTTCTTGGACATGGAGCGGCGCCTTTGAGGACTGGAGGATGCATCCACGGCCGGTGCCTGCTCGTCCACCACGGCCGGCGTGTCCGCGTCCAGCGCGTCTATGGCAGGTGTCTCCGCTTTCGCCATGGCTGGCGTCTCTGCGTCCACCGCGTCATCTGGCCGGCATCCCCATATCTGTGGCCGGCGTTTGCTTGCCGGCCGAAGTCTGCGAGGGACGCGGCCAGCAAGACCAAGTCGTCAGGTCACACCAACGCCGAGACCAAGCCGCGACAGCTCGCTGCCACTTCGACCGGTGAGTACAGGCTCGCGGTGGGCGCTTCTCCAAGTTTCAGTACACGCTCAGTTCAGCATGTGCCTGCTCAGCTAGTCCTCTGTTCGTCGAATAAATCAACGCACTAGTCTGGTGAGTTCGGTCCGGCTATCTAAATTTATTTGTGACATTGCTCCAAGTAGAGACGGAGAGAAATGAGACGGGGAGAGAAAAAGATGTACTCCCTCCGTTCCTTTTTACTTCCCATATAAGATTTGTGTCGAATCAAACTTTACAAACTTTGACCAAATTTGTAGAAAAAATATCAACATCTACAATCTCAAATATACATGATATGACTACATTCCATAATGAATTTAAAGATATTCCTTTGGCATTGTAAATGTTGATACTTTTCTCTATAAGTTTGGTCAAACTAGAGACTTTAACTTCCGACAAAAGTACTAAAAGAAAACGGAGGGAGTACTATAGTATGTGAGCTCACTCATTGGTATGTGAGCTGAGAACTATGCGCACTACATAAGGGAACGGAGGGAGTACTGTTCTAAGCATGTTTCTCATTTTATTATGGTATACGTATTAAATATCTAATTTTAACTTTCTGTTTTCAATATGCAAGTGGACATGAATTGCTACTCTTGTATGTGCCCTAGTCAACTACATTTCTCTTTTACGAACAATTGTAAACATAAACATGTCAGTTGGAATTACGAAATGCGCACATGTCTATTCAGGATGAAAATTACTCTACAAACAGTTCTCAGCATCTCATCGCATGATTGTCAGTGCCTTAGGTGGTGACTTATTGTTTATAGCTATGCACTGTCACTGACAAGGTGCACCTTTCAGTGTACTTGAAATTCAGAATGAGAGATTGTGTCCTCCATTCAGCACCCAGCATAATCAGATAGTTCTTCTCTTCAATTTAAAGTAGAATACAACATGAGCTCTTGATTAGTAGTACATAATAGTCTGGTTTAAGCTAGAAACCATGGATAAAAGAGAGCATTGGATTGAAATATTATCATGTCGACCCAGCGCAGGATATCTGCGCTAAGGCGTCAACTAATCCATCCATTCATTCCTTGTTCAAGTGATCCAGGTAAGCATGATCATACCTGTGATTTTAACAGATAGTGTTATGCAAAAGTTTAATAGACAAAAACACATTTGAGAAGGAAACTTTTTGTTAATTCTGCACAAGCTGTTCTAGTGTGACATTCTTCAGTTTCTGCTGGTAATGCACATTGCATTTTATTCATTTTTGTATTTGCATGGTGGCAATCTATAGTTCAGATATACTGTATTATGTCCAAAAAGAAGGTTTAAAAATCAATTCATATTTTGCTAAAGTATGAGCTGCTGATAAGAATTTTCTTTTTTGCTGAGATAATTCGTATTAAAATGAAAAAAAACATAGTTAATGTTAATAAGGTAGGTATCATACTTGTAGTCTTGTATTAATAGCTAAAGAAAACAATTACCACATACGCAAGGAAGGGTCACAATCAGGATGAACATGCTGCTGTTGATTAGCTTGATTAGCATGGCCACTAGACCCACTAGGTCCATCCTGGCAAAACATCTGTAGAACACTTTCCGCACTAGTTTCTTGTATCTGGTACAACAAAGAGATAAAAGTTGAAACATGCATAGCTGATCACACTAACTTTGAAGATATGTAAGCAAACTCAGCCGTTAATTTACTGTTCCCTAAAACAGTCATGGAATTTTAACAACAATACAAATACCTTCTTTTGTCAAAAATTCTATGATTCTTGTGCATTTCCATCGAACAAACAAAAATATACATAATGAAAGAAAATCGTTGGAAGGACATGACATTTCTAATCACGACATGTCTCATATTTTTAGTTGCACGACCTTTCTTTAATTAGTTTTTTTGAACGGTCAGGGGGGAGGGGGGGGGGGGAGGGGATCCCTCCCCACCTGAATATTCTTTAATTAGTTAGAAGAAAGAAACTAGATGATTGACTGGAATAACCAAATCAATACGACGTCGGCTAGTGCTAACTTTCCCTTCATATATATGTTTTTTTATCATTGAGGCTTCCACATACTATGTATAGAACTGCTAATAAGCATGTCAATCCAAATGAGGATTAACCAAAAGAGTGTGTATAAATGGCACATTCAGGCTAGCTAAACCAATGCTGGAAATAAAATAAAATGATCAAAGACCATGACAGAAAAGATGAGGTTTTATCACTCATATTAATGCATTGTACCTTCTTTCGTAAGTCTTTATTAACATCTTGCAGTTTTTGTTCCTGGACAAATTAGTAATTAGTAATTCTAGGGCCTAGATGCTGAAAGATACATATGGACCAAAACCTGAAGGCTGAACAATAAAGACACATGTGTAACCTTGCGCTTGAGCTCCAAGAGCTGATCAAATGACTGCTGGCTCTGTACAAGTGTACACAGAAATAGCTGGTCAGCATTACATTTTACATCTTAAATAAATCTGATCTCAAATATTTTTATATGTTACAGCATGCATCTGAACCTACTACTTGAGAAGTACATATATGGAAATGTGATCACCAATTAAATAACTTGACTACGACGAAGTATGTACCTTTGTCGCCCTGATATGTTTGAGAGAGATCTCAACGTGGTTCTCCAGTTGCTCAAGTTCCTTCATGTTAAGTGGGCCCAAGTCCTCGCCTAGAAGATTTCTGCACAAGATCAGTAATTTTAGGCACTTTGTGGTGTTGGAGCTGCATCTCACAGCTCCTCTCTTCTCTCTACAATCTCTCTATCTTGTTGGCTCAACCGCACAACACATGCATACATAGTCCACTGATCATTCCAAGCTCTATCCAATTCGTAAACTCTCTCTATGCATGCATGCCAACTCCATGTCACCTATGATGCACCCTGGCAGACTTATAGGCACTGACTCAACTCTAAACTGCGTGACAAGATAAAATATCTAACACCTAATCAAAGATCCATATGATATTTCCAACATTTTCTTCACAGTTGGCTTGGGACTACATACCTCTGAGTTGTCTGTAGGAACTCAACTCTTTGCTTTAGCTTTAAATACTCCTGGTAACCGCTCTAGTTTGAATAAGAGAATTAACAGTCCACTGATTAATCAAGTGAAATCATGAATAATACAGAACAGCACAGAACAGCATTATGCACAAACCATAGATATGTACGTTTGTTTACAAGGTAATACCAAATTAATCTTACTAGAATACATGGCATACTAATATATAATACTCCCTCCGTCCCATAATGTAGGACGTGTTTGCAAGCTAGCTTGAAAAAATGTCCTATATTATGACGGAGGGAGTAGTTTTTACATCACACTGAAACTAGAGGATAAGTCCTCTCCAGTGTTAATTAGTTATTGTCATGTCTGATGTCGTGGCATATTATGTCTTATTTTAAGAAAGAGATATTAAATCTATCCAGTGCATATGTTCAGAAAGTTCCATTTGATTCCGTTGAATACTTGCTGCTACTCAGAAGCAGTTGATGGAGCTCTTATATTTAGAGATTTTTTACGGTACATCATTACTAGCTTGTTCGAATGGTTGATATAGATCGGTACAGAATTTGCCTTAGGGACAGATTGGTAATTTCTGTCAGGGATTTGTCATTTCGTTTAATCCTAATGAATCAAATTAATAAAATGAAGTAGGCCCCTCCATGCATTCTCCACGCCGTGTGCTGCCCCAGGTCCTTGGCCATCCCGACGCCTCTGCTGCCAGGTCGCCCGTGCATGCCCAAGGACGGGCAACGCCCCTGCTCAGCCCCCACAACTGATGGCGCCGTCGTCTACACGGCCGTGTAGATCTAGATCAAGGTCAGCAGCTCCGCAGGTTCTCCATTTTTGCCGGCTGCCGGCACATTGCTGAAACCGATTGTCAAGCCAGTAGTAAGCTGTGTCTCCTAAGGCTGCTATGCTTAGGTTTGCTGCAGCACCGTTGAAGTTAATCAGGATTTAGGTTTGCTGGAAGCAATCAAGATCTAGCTGTCCCGTTCGATACGTACGTGCTTGTGCATTAGAGAATCGATCAATAGCACGTGTGCGCGCGCGTGTCGTCGGGTCAAATACATCCAGAAGCTAGCTTCGGCTAGCCAGCCTATGCAGCGCCGCAGCGTTGGCCAAGAGCACCGACGAGTAACGGCATCAGGCAGGTGAGATAACAAACACCTCCTGGTGGCCCAGGAACGTGTGCGCCGGTCGGCGGTGAAGACCTTGCCCATGAGCTCGAGCGGCAGGTTGATTCGGAAACGCGGACGTGCTGCCATGGAGGACGGCGGCCAGCGGGTCATAGACTGCCGGAGCGATAAAGAATGACGAATAATAACATCCAACTGTCCCAAAATACCCCTTAAGCTGGCGTATACTACCCGAATTCTGCTCTAGTATTGCGGCATCTGGGCCATTCAATCACAAAAATAAACGGTCCAAATTAATTTTACTTGATGTACCGTAAAAGGACTATATTTGTTGTAATTTTGTGTTGGTAGCTTACCAAGCTAGCCGCTTGGTGATGGAGCTCTTATATTACACCCTACACTAGAGATTACTGACAATTTACATCCAAAGATCCAATTTTGAGTTATTAATTGTGTTATCTCTATTGATGCTTGATTCGCCATGACCTGTGAATTTACATTAAGAACATTAATGCATTCACCAAATTGCCATCATCTGATCCTGAACCTAAGGCCTATCCAAGACTATCAATTCACAAAATGTGTGACATGCCCTATATATTTATAGATAGAAACACTGCGCTAGTGTCTTGTACATGCTGTTTGGGTTTGCAATTGAAATGCATATGAAGCAACAGTGTTGAAAAGGTTACTAGTTCGGGTTCCGGAGTTGCAGTTGCCTCGGAGTTGAAGTTACAGCTGCGGTACCGCTCTAGGGTCTTGTACATGCTGTTGAACAACAAGAAAAATGGATTATATAGACAAGGTTTTGAAAGAAGAGAAATCATGAAATATGCCTTAACCTAATAAACGCAAGAGACTATTTCTATAGACTGAAGGATTTCATTACATTGTAGTGTGACACCACCAAACGAATAGGACATTTTAGATCGTTTAATTTCTAAGCCACCAAGTTGCTCAAACAATTGTATGCAACTGTAGATCCCCTTTGGATTGAAGGGCTTAAGAATTTGTAGGATTTTAATCCATAGGAATTTTCCCTATAGAGGTCCTTTAAATCGAAGTAATCAGACCCCTAAGGCCCTAACAACATTCATTTTTCATGCCCCTACCTAACATTTTAAAATTTTAAATTTTCATTCTTCATGCATGCCCCATTCTAACATTTAAAATTAACATAAAAAAACACTTCAAGTATCCAAAGGGCCATCCACATCTGCAAATCCCCATGCCTTGGTTTCAGAAATCCTACATTAGCCTATTCCTGCTTTTTTTTTTATCTTACAGTACACTGTTCCAAAGTGGCCTAGGTCTAGAAGTGTGCAACCTAATTAATATGCAGCTAGCTGCCTGATTTTCCTTAGATAAAGAATCAATATTTAGGATCACCGAGTTAGAAATAGAGCCCTCATTCCAAACACGCCCACACTGTAAATATTGCAACCTATCTTTCATTAACGAATAGATGGCCGATTCTTTGAAAATTTAAAGACATGGAACAATTTTAATTGAGAAAATTAGGATATTACATTGGGCACATCACATTGTCGGTACGCAAGAAATGCATGGCAGCTATAGCATAACGTGCCCTCTAATGCGGTTTGATCGAATTTGTAGAAGCCAGTTTTTATTCAGTGCACACTGTAGAAACATATAATTCTACATATGTCCTCAGTTGTTCCTCTCCAAAAGAATAAACATGTTCTCAATTATTACCGAGAGAACCGGAACATTTTCTCGTAAACATGAAACTCTTTTCAACTAAATTTCTCGCTACCTGCTCCACTAATTTGTTTCGCGAGTACATGCTATTCTAGAAAGAAAGAAAAACGCCGGTAAGTTTGTGCAGCCTTGTGTACTACTCCCTACTTCCACAAATACTCCTATAGATGTTTTGAAAATTTCAATATGCATTAAATACGGACTGAAATGAATGAACAAACATACTAAAACGCGTCTATATACATCTGATTTAGGAAAAAAGTTAGAACATCTTATAACAAAAGCGACAGAGGGAGTAACTTGGATATAAAAGAAAACTATCCACATTTGCAAGGTGGAAGAAAAAAACATGTTCAGATCGGTCATGCCATCAAGCCATTCAAAAAGAGAAAAATACTTGCATACGCTTGTGACGTGATGACGTGATTAAGGGCATCTCTAACGACAACCCGCAAATTTTCTCCCGCGTCCGTCGACAAGGGGGATCAGTCCGCGGACACGGATGTGAGAAGACGTCATTCAACCGTAGCCGCATACATTTTGACAACAACTCAAACTAACCGGTTGAAATTCAATCAAACACGATCGGATTTCATATAAACACGGTCAGATTTCATATAAACATGATGGATCTCATTTAAACTTGACGGATTTCATCTATACATTCGAATTTCATTAAATTTACATCAACTAAGCAGAGCTCGTCCGGCTAGGTCTAAATGGTCGCGGGCGCCCGTTTCCCATGTCCGGCCATGAACCAAGAGAACTGATGCGCGGCGGGTCTCCAACATTGTCCCCATGACCAGCAGCGGTAAACCCCGAAGGTATATGCATCAGAGCAAAGGACGACTTGCTTCCCCACCGTTCATCAAAGTGGAGCCGTCGCCAGATGCTTCAGTCGGAGGGGAAGGGTCCCTAGCTGCATGGACCATGGTTGGTTTTTAGGTAAGGGGATAACGGTGGCCTACGAGAGGGAAAGACTCCGGCTGTGTACGTCGGCGGTGCCTCGGCGGTGGCCTTCATGGGACCCGAGCGGTGGCGGCCTCCCGTGTTCTACTTCTCCTCGATGACGCGCTGGCTACCGACTCATCGACCTCCGCGCACCCGGCTTCTGTCTCCGCCTGCATGGGGCGGTCGCAGGCACGGGAGGTGCGGTCACAAACACGGGAGCCGCGGGACGACGCGGCATTGTCGACGAGGCATTGATGCCTGTGCCGCCGTGCTCCCCGCCGTGCTGGCGTGGAGCAACTCGCCACTCTTCCTCGAGCTGGCCTGGAGCAACGAGTTGCGGAACCACACGCCTGCTTGGGGCCGCGGCAACTGGCCCCGTCGGGCTGCGTGAGGGAGGTGAAGCAGCGAGCTGTCTCGCTCATATCCGGCGGGCTCGGTGGGCCACCCTGCCGACTTGTATGCCGGAGAACTGCTCTTCGAAAGTCATCAGAAGAGTGAAGAAAATGGTGGAGGAGGAGACGGGGGAGCGGCGGAGGGGTGTGATTCTTGCCCGATGTCTCGCCTCGTGTAAACAGAGGGCGGACGGGAGGAGCTCGGCCAAGATTGCGTTTAATGCCGGCAAGCTTATGAATGGACATGTGGCCGGAGTAAGTTTCTCGGCTTCCATGCGGGTTTAATGGAGGTGTTTGAATGCGGCGAGGAGGCGTGTTCAGCCAGGCGTGCAGCGGGCGGTGCCCTCGACCGGCACGCCGCTTCAATGGCAGAGGCAGTGAGAGGTCGCGTCCACCCTGAGCCGCCTTCAATATGGAGCGGCACGCTCTACAGCGGCATGAATGCGTGCAAGTGGCGTCGGGTGGGAAGAGCGCACGGGAGGGGGAGGGGTCTTTGGTGGGCCAGGGCGGTCAGAAACGGGCTTGGAAGAGGTCCGGACTCCCGCAAACCTCCCCCATGTTTGTCTCCCGTTTGCGGGAGAAATCGCGTCCGGACCGTCCCGAGGACCGATACAGGACCGCGTTGGATGGCTTCCGCGGTCCGGACGGTTGCCTGAGGTTTGGGGGTTAACGTTGGAGATGCCCTAAGAACATCTACAGTTGGACTTGGCAAATTCGACCCCTCAAATGCCCGCGGACACGCCCGGGCGCGTCCGCGGACAGTGACCGGTCACTCAAATAATGTATTCCACATTCGGATACCTCAAATTAGAAACCTCAAATCCATATTATTACATGCAACGTAGCGATCTTTGAGCGGAGCTCGTCTGGCTCCGCCGTCCCCATGTCAGACAGCTAGCTCCGCTCCCCAGAGTGTTGGTCCGCTCGTCGGCAAGGTAGAGTAGTCCATGCGACACGAGCCGGCTCACGGGACTCAAGGTGCTGCCGTCTCCCATGCCCTACTCTTCCTCGCCAGAGCCTGGAACCTAAACGGTGCTGGTGGACGTCACATTGATGATGGATCTGTCCTGGGACGAGCCAGCGACATGCACCACGACGCGGTTGCGACACCCGGACTGCTGCACCATACAGGGCGCCGGAGAATGCGACTCCGCCGCGCCGATGTCCACTGCCGCAAGGGCTGCCGCCGCCTCCCGCGCCCACTGCCTTGCATAGCGGGCACACCGTGCCATGTTTTCGTCGGACGATGCCCATGGTGCGTCCGGATGCTCAACGCGCTAATGGAGGGGTTGTGCATCCGCTACCGCATTCAGATGCCGGACCGCACCGCCTCCAGTGAGGCAGTGACAGAACACCTAGTGTCAGATCAATGCTCCATTTGGGCGAACACAATGGAATCCCGACGGAAAGAGTCTGAGCGCTACCGTGCATGGGCCTCCTCTGGGGACCAGCGGAGCGCAAACCGGATGACCATCTCCTCCTCGGGGCCGCGTAGGATGAGCTCGGGGTCGACGAATCTAGATGTGAAGGACTCGGATCCGTTGCCCGCCATGCCGAAGACCGTCGGACGTGGGCTTGGGTGGCGGAGGGGAGTGGAGTGAAGCGGCTACAGTTTGGTCCATCGAACGGATGGGGAGGAATATATGTGGGGTCGGGTGGGCCAGCGTGGGCCGGGGATGACGTGACGGACGTGTCCGGGCACCCCTATATTCGCCCCATATTTGGGTTGGATACGAGGGGTGCCGGTCAGCCCTGGCGTTTGAGGCCTATTTAAGACACCCATCTCGGTCAAAATTTCTTGACCGATCAGTGACCGGGTAGCCCGCCCCAGCATTTCAGGCGGGTTTGAGGCGCCCAGCTGTAGATGCTCTAAGAGAAACTTCAATGCGCCAACCCAAACGAACATGTGCTTTGTCCGCTTTTTGTCCATTTTCGCCCTCAGGGCCGGCTTGCCGTGGTTTTTCAAACAAAATACAAACATTTTACATAGTTTCACAACCAAAAAAATACATCATAGTTCATAAGCCAAATAAATATATCATACTCTACAAGCCAAAAATTTAAATTGTCTCAAATACATTTAAAAAAAGATACATCTATTGGTTGGCAACATGAGCCCACATAGTGCTCAACCAAATCATTTTGCAGCTGAATGTGAGTTTTCAAATCACGCATTTGATGATGAAATTGGGTGAACTATGCAAACGTTGTCGCTCCTCCATGCTTAGGCACAACATTTTCACCATGAAACTGAAACCCTTGGTCATAGATACATTCCGGGCGCTCATCCTCGACGATCATATTGTACATGATCACACAAGCAGTCATCATCTCCCACAACTTCTTGGTGCTCCAAATTCTAGCAAGATATTGAACGATGCCCCATCGAGATTGCAGAACACCAAAGGCACGATCCACATCCTTCCTAGCACTCTCTTGCTCTTGTGCAAATCTCTTCCTCTTCTCTCCTACTGGGTTAGAGATTGTCTTCACAAGAGTAGTCCACTAAGGGTAGATACTGTCAGCTAGGTAGTATCCTTTGTTGTAGTTGTGGCTATTGATGTTAACATTCACCTCCGGCCAGTTTCCTTCAGCAAGCCTTGCAAACACATGAGAGTGTTGAAGCACGTTGATATCATTGCGAGATCCGGCCATGCCGAAGAAAGAGTGCCAAATCCAGAGATCTTGTGAAGCTACGGCCTCGAGTATGACTGTGCAAGCTTTGACATGGCCCCTATCCTTCCCCTGCCAAGCAGAGGGCAATTATTCCACTCCAAGTGCATACAGTCTTTGCTACCAAGCATCCCCGGGAAGGCCCTGCTGGCATTTGTCACCAACAAGCGGGATGTATCTGCAACATTTGGCTCTCTCAAGTACTCAGGGCCAAACACTGCTATAACAGCCTTGTAGAACCTATACATGGAGTCTAGGCATGTGGACTTACTCATACGGACATATTCATCAATGAGATCACCGAGAACTCCGTATGCAAGCATCCAGATAGCTGCAGTGCATTTCTGATAAGAGGAGAAGCCAATCTTTCCAAGGGCATCCTCCTTGCACTCGAAATACTTATCGTATCCGACCATCCCCTCCCGAATACGGTTGAAAACATGTCTAGCCATACGAAAACGACGCCGGAATAGGTGATGTTTGAAGAGCGGGTTGGGTGTCTCGAAGTAGTCCTTCCAAAGAAGCAAATGACCACTCTCTTTGTTGCGATTCAACGCCTGAGTGTGCCCTGGGATCGAGCCCCGGAACAACGGCCGCCGTTTACTAAAGTGGCCATGGACGACCAACACAGCAGCCACCATATCCTCATTGTCGGATGAGGAATCATCCGAGTCACAAATGAAATTGTGGAAAAAGAACTCGTGGGCGGAGTCCATTTGTACCTTGCGGGCAAACCGTCGAACAAATTACAAGAGTCGTCGAAGAAGCAGGCCAGCGAAGAGCCGCATACCTCCCCTTGACCAGGTAGCTGGCCTCACGGCATCCGGCGAGCGTGGCGGCGTTAAACGAGTGTGGCGGTGTCGTTGAAGGAGCTGGCCAGGGCCGGGGGGGGGGGTTGATATGTCTCTAACGTATCTATGATTTTTTATTGTTCCATTTTATTATATTATCAATCTTGCATGTTTTATATAATCTTTCAAGCAATTATATACTCCCTCCGTTCCTAAATATAGGGTGTATAGTTTTTGGCACGGAAATTAAAGAACGCACGTGGAGGGAAAATTTCACAAGTTTTGGGGGAGATTACACCTGACTAATTGACATGAGAAAATAGAGGAGCTTTCCTTGTACAAGAAAATGTAATCAAATCCCTAAAATAAATCCAAACGAGTAGTGCAACGTAATACACCTTATATTTCGGATTTTTTCTCAAAAATCTATACACCTTATATCAAGGAACGGAGGGAGTATCATTTTTTGGGACTAACCTATTAACTTAGTGTCCAGTGTCAGTTGTAGTTTTTTTGCTTATTTTTGGTTTCACAGAATATCAGTACCAACGAAATCCAAATACCACGAAACTTTTTGGAGATTTTTTCTGGACAAAAAGAGACACTACAAGCTTCAGGAGAAGACTAGATGATGAAGCATGGGCCCACGAGGCATCAGGGCGCGGCCAGGGGGTAGGCGCGCCCTGGTGGCTTGTGGGGCCCATGATGCTCCATTTGACCTAACTCCGCCTCTATACATTTTCTAAAGTCGTGAAACCAATAGAGGAGTCCACGAAATACTTTGTCCACCGCCGTAAATTTCAGAACCACGAGATCCCGTCTGGAGGCCTTTTCCAGCACTCTGCCGGAGGGGGATTCGCTTACGGAGGGGCTCTACATCATCCTTGCTCCCTCTCCGATGACGCGTGAGTAGTTTTCCACGGACCTATGGGTCCATAGTTAGTAGGTAGACGACTTCTTCTCTCTTTTGATCTTCAATACAATGGTCTCTTCGGTGTTCTTAGAGATCTATTCGATGTATTGACCTTTTGCGGTGTGTTTTTGGGATCCGATGAATTATGAGTTTATGATTAGATCTATCCATGAATATTATTTGAGTTTTCTCTGAACTTTTTTATGCATGATTAATATAGCTTCGTATTTCTTCTCCGAATTATTGGTTTGGTTTGGCCAACTAGATTGATTTATGTTGCCATGGGAAGATGTGCTTTGTAATGGTTTCGATCTTACGGTGCTCAATCCCAGTGACAGAAAGGGACATGACATGTATGTATCGTTGCTATTAAGAGTAAGAAGATATGGTTTATTCATACGTGAGTTTATCTCGTCTACATCATGTTATCTTGCTTAAGGCGTTACTCAGTTTTCCCATGAACTTACACTAGATGCATGCTGGATAGCGGTCGATGTGTGAAGCAATATTAGTAGATGCAGAATCATTTCAGTCTACTTATTTCGGACGTGATGCCTATGTATGATCAGTGCCTTGGGTATCGTCATGGTTATTTGCTTTTCTATCAATTGCCCAATAGTAATTTGTTTACCCAACGTATGTTATTTTCAAGAGAGAAGTCTCTTGTGAAAACTATAGCCTCCGGGTCTATCTTTTATCATATATTAAAACAATATATTTCTGTAATTTTATTTTATTTCGTATTTTTGTCCGATCTATCTATAAAAAACTATACAATTTAACCTTGCTCGTAACCATCAAGGGATTAAAGACCCATTGTTCGCGTTACGTTGCAAGTATTTGTTGTTTGTGTGCAGGTGCTGTTCACTAGTCATTGCTTGGTTTTCCTACTGGATTGATAACCTTGGTTTCATAACCGAGGGAAATACCTATCTCTACTATACGGCATCATCCTCTCCTCTTCGGGGAAATCCCAACGCAGCTCACAAGTAGCAAGGGGGAGGGCGAGGTGGTGCTGGCGGCGACGTCGGGAAGCTGCGGTCGCCCGACGGCGAGGAGGTGATGAAGGCAACGTTGGAAGGTGGTGTGCTATGGGAGAGGTATGTGGGTGTGGACGGCTGGCGAGAGCACTGGAACTGGGCAGCGGCGGCGACGGGGTGGGGCAGCCGGGTACTTGTTGTCGATGTGCGGAAGAGACTAGCCTATATGCCACCGACTAGCGGGCCAGGGGAAGGAGTAGGCGAGCGTCGCGCGCTTCCGCCTCGTGTCCGCGCCGATGCAAATGAGGCCCAAATTTAGGTCTCGAATGGGTCGTTAGATAGACGAAAAGCGAACACGCATCCGTTTAAATCGACGCGTTGGGCCGATTTTGTGTTTGATTTGACCCAAATGGACACACGCGCGAACGAAATGGGTTAGTGTGTTGGAGTTGCTCTAATATTTGTCATCAAGTTCCAGTACGCATTCGACGTGTTTGCTACTTTTCTTAAGAGCAAATCCAACCAGGCGGCGACGTGCCTGTCCTTTTTAATGGACGCGTGCAGCGGGGCCGGCCTCATCCACTCCTTCGTCCACATCTGGCCACCTTTGCTCCCTCGCCGGCGACCAGAAAACTGTAGCCATGCCCCCAAACCGTAGCAAAGCCATGGTCATCTTCAGCGGGAATGGAAGAAGGAAGGGGAGGTTCAGCTGGAAGGCTCCGCAAGCTAGAAGGCTCCCTCCTCCACCTCCGCCAGCTAGACGCGACACGCCACCGCTGGAGCGAGAGCGGCTGTAAATCCCAATCTACCATGCGCAGTGGCACTGGGAGTAACACCAACCCCTGTCGTATCCAGATGTGAACTTGTAACACGGCTGGCATTTGGACCCGCAGCGCAACCCCATTCCGGGGCGGCCGCGGTCTGCGTGGGCGCACACGGAGGAGGTTTCCCGGGGCACGAGCTCCTTACGCCGGAGCAGCGCGCTATGCGTGCCTACGCGCCAGACTCTCCCAACTGGGAGCGTTGGTTTGCTCTAGAGCACGAGAAGGAGCGCCTCCACGGCGTCCACATCTACCATGACATTCTCCCGCCGCCCCCACAGGTATTGCCAGAGGATGAGTAGGCCGAGGCAGAGGCGGAGTACCAAGCCGCCCTCAAGGAGGCCCTGCAGCACGCGCTGGACGCGAGCCGGCTCGAGAAGGACGCCCATTCGGACGGGCTGGAGCAAGCGATTGCTTTGTCCGCGGCGGGGGACTCCGTCCACGCGCCCTTGTTCGTGCCGCCACCATCACCGGCACCACCCCTCGTCGAGCCCAAGGCTGAGCACGCCCACGCGTAAGCGGTCACCGCCGCCCCCCACTTGGCCCGACGAGTCCTATTCGTGGACCGGCGAGCTCCGCGAGTGGGTGAGCACGCCTCCCTGCTACTTAGCCTCCACGCCCGAAAAGGAGGCGACCCACCTTGAGCGTTAGAAGGCGCATTGAATCGCGAAGGAGGGGGCCGACGCCGAGCACCAGATGCGCCGGGAGCAGCAGCTGCGCCGCGAGGAGAAGGCGCTACGGCGAGAGGAGGAGAAGGAGGAGCGCGCCCCCCTCGCCGCACTGCCGCCGCCGCAGCAGACGCCGGAGAAGGCTGCCCTGGCGGCATATTAAGCCGCGTTCAGTTCGGCTGGGCCGCCTCCCGTCTTCATCGACCTCACCGGCGGCGATGATGACGACGACAAGGGCAAGAACAAGGCGGTCTACTAGTGAAGCTGGCGTTTATTATAGTTTTTTTAATTTGTAGTCATGTTAAATGAACTTTGGCCGGCATTTGACCGGTCATTTATGTACAATTATGTATAATTAAGTCAGTATCAGTCACATCGGCAAAAAAAGTATGTCTTCTGTTGGGTGCATCTGCCGACCCCAATAAAAAAGGGAGGCACATCTTTATCTAGCCGACAGATGAAAAGCGGATGCGCGTTTGTTTAGGCTGGCGTGTAGGAGTTGCTCTAACTCGCCTGTACTGGACGGGTACGCTGGGCTACACATTTCATTTCACCTTCCGTCTGTCAAAGGCAAAGCTCTACGACCAGCCGGTGGAGGATCCGCTCCCATGCATGCCGAGGAGAAGAACGTACGCAAGGATCCGCTCCCTGACGAGCGCATCGATGCATCTCATTCTCTCGGAATAATTTTCCGTCCACCTCTCCCCTAGCTGCTGCGGCCGCGTGCGCGTACGGCGCCCGGCCAGACAAGACAGGACGGGGAGAGGGGGGGAGGTCTCGCTGGAAGAAAGTAGAATCAACGGGGTTCCCAATGGAGCAGCCTATCACACAAGATCCAGCAACACACGCCGGAGATGCTAGATCCTCCCTCCCTTAGGTGTATTTGTTTTTCTTATAAAATTCCACAGTATAATATGCATTTGTTTTAATTCCTCCTAATTTTATTTTTAGCCCTTTAGAGAAAAGAAAAGTATATCTCTCCTAATTGCATGTGCTCCTTGTAGCAAAAGAAAGTATCTCTCAACTGCGTATGTCTCTTTGTTTCCTGCACTAACTGATTTACGTGCCACTAACCAACGATTTGCCAGATAATTTTGTCCTCAATTGTTTATAATTTTGTACTTTTATCAATGTGCCGAAAATAATGCACCTTACATGTAAGGAATGAAGGAGGGGCTACCTAGAAAAACGAAGGCCTCCTAAATTTCTCAAAGAAAACACACAAAGGAAAGGGGAAACAGCCAGCCAGCAAATGACTGGGAAAAAAACTTTTGCTAAAATTCTCAACAACAACAACAAAAGCCTTCACGCGTAACAGTAAGAAAGAGAAGAGGAATCGATTGATTTCTATGGCAAGGATGAAGTAATATCATCATGGAAGCATGGAGGAGCACGTTTTTATAGGATTTTAACCACAAGAATTTCTACACATGTGGATGCCTTTTGGGTAGAGGTAATGATACCACTAACATTATAATGGATTTAATATTTACACCTCATAAGAATTTCCCCCATTTTTTGTCCACCTTTTATATATTTTTTGGGGGATATGTGCACCTTTAATTTTTTATATCTTCTAATTCATGTTAAAAAAAACATGACGTGTGCAAATGGTCATATCTGCAAAACCATGCACATTGGTTCCGGAAATCATGACAGCTAAATACTACATTAGCATATTCATGTCCTTTTTTCTACATAATTTTGATACTCCCTCCGATTCATATTAATTGTCGTTGATTTAGTACAAAATAATTTTAAGCTTATTTTGATAGTAAATTAAGATATTGGTCACTACACATGTTGGTAGTCGAGAAATACATGGCAGTTAACATAACTTAACGTCGAAGCTGGTCTAATTTGTGATGGCATCGTTTTAATCAATGCACACGAGATTGTTACTAAGCATAGTTTAGGTATGGTAGGTTCCTTTGGTGGAACCAACACTCTTGGGCTCAGATCTTAAGCTTAGCAGGGTGCTTGTATTTTTCTGGAAACAATGTTTCCATCGACTACGAGACGTTTATATTGACTTTGTCAATCTCAAGGTTTACCGGCTCAATCTGTCGGAGATGCCCATAAAGGTAAGAGGTATGTGCGTGCATTCACAAGGGTGAGTGTTTATGCCTGTGAACATCTGTGTTTTTATTGCGTTTGCCGATAAACAAGTTAGTAAGAAAACTAGGATGTTTTCCTCAACATGAAACTCTGCGATGATTTTGTTCTTCCAAATCTCTTACCACTCCCTTCGTTTGTTTCTCAAATAACATGTGCATATTAAAGAATGACGGTTAAAAACATATGTTAGACACCGTGTCACGTGCAATTAGGAAGGAAGGGGTGGTATTATTTCTCCTCCTGCAGTCACAAAGCTGCACACACTACCGTCCATTTGAACTAAAATTACGACACTAATTTTTAACCGGAAGAAGTAGCACCTAAATCCTCCTCTCGTCCGCCGGTGTTTGCTTAGAGCCGCATGCGATTATGGCATAATAATGACACGAAAGCACGAGTGGTACCAAATACTCCCTCTGTAAAGAAATATAGTGATCCAAACATTTTTATATATTTGTTTACCGACGGAGTTCTATACTAGTATGATATTAAGCTCTTGCCAGCGGACGGCGATCAGGTACGTACGTACACCTGTCTGTCAAATGTCTACGGCCAAAACGCACTGCTGCTACCTACTAGCCGGTGAATTTGTTCGTCGGTTAACATGCGGAGAACATGGCACTGCTCCTTCATGGCCATAGGACAGCACCTTGATGGGTTCTGACCAAGTGACGAGCACACCGATGGAGTACATACATGTCGTTTTCTCCGTTACTTTTGCTCTCCTGGCCGCGTGCTGTGCTGCACGTACTATGGCCTGACTCACCCAGACAAGACGGCGAGAGAGGTGAGAGGCCTCGATAGAACAGTAGAATTGGCTCCCAATGAAACAGGAGAATCTCCTCCTGGCCAGTGAGCAACACACACAGCAGAGAGATAGAGATAGGGAGCCAGATCTCCCAAGAACTCCCCAACGCAATGCATGGACGGAAGATCAGATCAAACATGCATAAAATCAATCAATTATGCAAGAGAATAACTAGCTAGCTAGCTGATTTTTTTGTGAGCCAGGCAACAGGCCAGCAGAGAAGAAGAAGAAGAAGAAGAAGAAATGAAATACTAGTTTGTGGGGTTCTGGAATGGGAAAAAGTACTACTAGTATATGTGTGTTTGCCCAGATCTGGAGACGCTAGCTATGGCAAAGCAAGTAGTAGCTCTGATTCCACATATATAGCTCTGATTTGTCGATCTGGAGCATGAACACTAAAAGAGGAAAGGGGAAACGCATCTCACACCCAGCGCTCTGATGATTGGAAAGAAGGACGCAACAGCGAGATCATTCCCTCCCCGAAACAGCAAAAAAGAAGATGAGGGGAGGCTACCATCCCCTAGCGGCCGTCCGCCTGCGGCCTAGCTACATCTACATGCATGGAGAAGATCTTATGGTGCAGTAAAAAAAAGGGAAGATTTTCGGCTGAAACAAACAAATCGGAGCGGAATCAGAGATGCGTACCATGAGGAGGTGGAGAACTCGAAGAGGCGGCCGCGGGTGGAGAAGATGATGAGCGCGACCTCGGCGTCGCAGAGCACCGACAGCTCGTGCGCCTTCTTGAGCAGCCCGTTGCGGCGCTTGGCGAAGGTCACCTGCCGGCTGCTCTTGTTGTCGATCCGCTTCAGCTCCACCTTGCCGCGCCTCATCCCTCTCTCTCTCGCCTTGCTCCTGCTGCCTTGCCCTTCCCTCTCTCCTATCCTCTTCTCCTTCTCCCTGCGGTGCTGCCCGGATAGAGGAGGAGGACGAAGAGTAGTTGTGGTGGTAAGAGACTAAGAGTGCTCTTCCCTCTCTTTATGCCATGGATGCTACCGCATGCACGTACGGTGCTCCCTATCTTTCCCTTTCCTCTGTATAATCTCGATTAAGATCTCCTCCCTCACCCGGAGAAAAAACACTCCTCCCTCTTTGGTCGTCCTGGGGCTGGCACCGGCAGCCGTGGTCATCGCCGTGCGGTGCGGGGCCCGCCCGTCCGTTGCCTGGCGCCCCGGTATTGGTACATGCTGCAATGGTATGGTAGTACCCATCACTCCCGGTAGGCTAGGCAGTAGACATGGCTCTCGATCGTCCGCGGCCGCTCCAGTACAGTAGTGACGTTAGTACGAACGCGTCGACCGACCGCTTCATCAAGCCCCAAAGGCGCCACAGGATGAGCAGTTGTAAGAGCATCTCCACTCGTTCGGTCCCAGACGCACTCGGCGATTGTAGTTTAGCCCTCCGGCCGGCGTTTTTTGACTTCAGGACGATCTAGTTTCCAGCAACGTCCTCAGGTTTCGGCCCCAAGACGCGTATAAATACAAATTTGACATTTCCCGCTACCCAAAAAAACACCATAAATTCGGCGATCAACGCTTGCCTGCCACAAAGTTCGGCGATCACCATGCCACAGTTCGGCGATCAATCATACGCGAAAGTCTGGCGTTCAAAAGGAAGGTGATGCATAGGCAATGCATCAAACGGCGGCGTGCTCCTCCGGCGTCGGACTGGCGGGAGTCGGCGTGCTTGGGCTGGTAGGCGTCGGCGCTAGTTCTGTGCTGGGCGTTGTGGAGGCATCATCAGTCAGGCTTGGCGGCGGTGTCGGGTTTGGCGTGGGAGCTGGCGCGGCCGTCGACGGCATCTGGTTTAAGATGAGGCCGCGCTCCGCGAGGTAACACGCCTTGACCTGCTCGTCCATCGTCGACATGTCCGCCCCCATCAGGAATGCCAGGTCGGTGTTCCTCTTCTTCGCGACGACGTTGGTCCGGAGTAGGTCGAGCTTGACGGCGCTGTTCGTCATCAATGCCGACCACCGCGCCTCGGTTTTCTCTTCCCTCTGGGCGGCGCGGTTCTTGGCGTCAGCGATGCACTGCTCGATGGACGCGTGCAGGCGCTCGGTAGCCGGTGCGGCGTCCTTCGCCGTCTTAGCTCGTTTGTTGCCCGTCAGGGCGCCCGTCCGCCGCCCCCGGCGTGGGCGCGTCCGGCTTGTACGTCTCCTTGGCCTTGGCGAGGGTGTGCCGGACATCCGCCCACTTCCCGCACTTCTCGATCCGGGAGAACACGTGGAGGTACTTGAACTCTTGGTCGGTGTTGCTGTCCTGGCGGTACATGGCGAACATCCAAACCATCTGTGCCGAAGAACAAGTGTTAGCGATGCACACGGCGAAAAGAAGCATGAGCCGGCGTCTGTACATACCTGACCCTCGACGTCGGCGCCGTTTTCCGGGCGAGCCACGATCTCCTCGACGATCCCATGCCATTTGTTGCACGCCGTTTGGATGATCGCCCAATGGTTCGCCATGGCCTTCGAGCCGCGCTTCATGTGGATGGTGGGGAAGTAGGGGTCAACCAACTTGCGCTCGTCGAACTCCGACTTGATGCGCTCCCAGTACGTGTCGGTGTTGGGGATCGTAGCAGAAATTAAAAAATTTCTATGCATCATCAAGATCAATCTATGGAGTCATCTAGCAACGAGAGAGAGGAGTGCATCTACATACCCTTGTAGATCGCGAGCGGAAGCGTTCAAGTGAACGGGGTTGATGGAGTCGTACTCGTCGTGATCCAAATCACCGATGACCGAGCGCCGAACGGACGGCACCTCTGCGTTCAACACACGTACGGTTGGGAAGACGTCTCCTCCTTCTTGATCCAGCAAGGGGGAAGGAGAGGTTGATGGAGATCGAGCAGCACGACGGTGTGGTGGTGGAAGTAGCGGGGATCTCGGCAGGGCTTCCCCAAGCTCAGCGAGAGGGAGAGGTGTCACGGGAGGGAGAGGGAGGCGCCAGGGGCTTGGGTGTGCAGCCCCCCTCCCCCCTCTTTATATAGGGGTCCAGGGGGGCGCCGGCCCCCAGAGATCCCATCTCAAGGGGGCGGCGGCGGCCAAGGGGGGGGGGGACTTTCCCCCCAAGTCAAGTGGGGCGCCCCCCACCCCTAGGGTTTCCAACCCTAGGCGCAGGGGAGGCCCAAGGGGGGCGCACCAGCCCACCAGGGGCTGGTTCCCTTCCCCACTTCAGCCCATGGGGCCCTCCGGGATAGGTGGCCCCACCCGGTGGACCCCCGGGACCCTTCCGGTGGTCCCGGTACAATACCGGTGACCCCCGAAACTTTCCCGGTGGCCGAAGCTGGACTTCCTATATATAATTCTTCACCTCCGGACCATTCCGGAACTCCTCGTGACGTCCGGGATCTCATCCGGGACTCCGAACAACTTTCGGATTTCCGCATACTAATATCTCTACAACCCTAGCGTCACCGAACCTTAAGTGTGTAGACCCTACGGGTTCGGGAGACATGCAGGCATGACCGAGATGACTCTCCGGTCAATAACCAACAGCGGGATCTGGATACCCATGTTGGCTCCCACATGTTCCACGATGATCTCATCGGGTGAACCACGATGTCGAGGATTCAATCCCGTATACAATTCCCTTTGTCAATCGGTACGTTACTTGCGCGAGATTCGATCATCGGTATCGCAATACATTGTTCAATCTCGTTACCGGAAAGTCACTTTACTCGTACCGTAATGCATGATCCCGTGACCAAACACTTGGTCACATTGAGCTCATTATGATGATGCATTACCGAGTGGGCCCAGAGATACCTCTCCGTCATACGGAGTGACAAATCCCAGTCTCGATTCGTGCCAACCCAACAGACACTTTCGGAGATACCCGTAGTGCACCTTTATAGCCACCCAGTTACGTTGTGACGTTTGGCACACCCAAAGCACTCCTATGGCATCCGGGAGTTGCACAATCTCATGGTCTAAGGAAATGATACTTGACATTTGGAAAAGCTCTAGCAAACGAACTACACGATCTTGTGCTATGCTTAGGATTGGGTCTTGTCCATCACATCATTCTCCTAATGATGTGATCCCGTTATCAATGACATCCAATGTCCATAGTCAGGAAACCATGACTATCTGTTGATCAACGAGCTAGTCAACTAGAGGCTCACTAGGGACATGTTGTGGTCTATGTATTCACACATGTATTACGATTTCCGGATAACACAATTATAGCATGAACAATAGATAATTATCATGAACAAGGAAATATAATAATAACCATTTTATTATTGCCTCTAGGGCATATTTCCAACAGTCTCCCACTTGCACTAGAGTCAATAATCTAGTTACATTGTGATCACTACTAGGAAAAGGCCTACTAATGGCGCACCTAATTTGGCCATTAATGGCGCATTAGTGGTGCGCCATTAGTAGCACGCCATTAGTATATTTTACTAATGGCGCACCACTGGTGCGCCATTAGTATCTGGTATACTAATGGCGCACCCCAGATGCGCCATTAGTATATACAACAGTACGCCATTAGTATGCCTCCCAGGGGGCCATCTATACCCAGGTGCTTTGGCATACTAATGGCGCCCAACAACAGGATGCGCCATTAGTAACTTCGGCATACTAATGGCGCACTGTTTAGTGATGCGCCATTAGTATCCTTTGCTATTTTTGAATTTGGATCTGGATCGCGATTTTTTTGCCCATTTTTTGCTCGTTTTTTTTGCTCATTTTTTTGCACGATATTATTTCAAATTTTGTTCCTGTTTTTGGATCTTGTACGTTCTTTTGCCGTGTTCTTTTGCCGGAGAGGAGTTCGCCGGAGAGGAGGAGGAGGAGGTCGCCGGATAGGTGCTCGCCTACATCGTCGGAGAGGAGGAGGAGGTCGCCGGAGAGGAGTTCACCGGAGCATCGGAGAGGAGGAAGGAGAAACCATGAGGGGAGCTCACCGAAGAGGAGGGAGGAGGAGCTCACCGAAGAGGAGGGAGGAGGAGCTCACCGGAGAGGAGGGAGTAGGATCTCACCGGAGAGGAGGGAGGAGGAGCTCACCGGAGAGGAGGGAGTAGGAGCGCACCGGAGAGGAGGGAGGAGGAGCTCACCGGAGAGGAGGGAGGAGGAGCTCACCGGAGAGGAGGGAGGAGGAGCTCACCGGAGAGGAGGGAGAAGGAGATGAAGTGGAGGAGAGGTGGAGTGGAGGAGAAGAATGAAGAGGTAAGGAGGAGAGGACACGCCCAGCCATATATACGGCATAGTAATGGCGCACCGTGGGCAGGTGCGCCATTACTATTTTTTTATTTTTTTTATTTTTTTTGAATTTTGAAGGCGGGAAGATACTAATGGCGCACCATGGGCAGGAGCGCCATTAGTAACTTTTTTTTATTTATTTTTTTTTATTTTGAATTTTGAAGGCGAGAAGATAGTAATGGCGCACCATGGGCAGGTGCGCCATTAGTAAGTTTGATTTTTTTTGAATTTTTTTGCCTCTCCAGATCTTAAAAGCCCCGTATCTTTTTTTCTGTTAGGTTTTTGAGGATTTTGAAAATGTTTAACGGGGTTCCCCCAGTTAAATTCGGATGTAACTTTTCGAGTAGATGATTTTTCATATAAAAAACTTTTTCATCCGAGTTCGTATGCAAAAGTTATGCCCATTTTAAGAAATTCCAGAGAGATTTTGCAAATAAAGTCGAAATTCATATTTGTTAATTTTCCCAACAACTAGACCACATATCACATGGGAAACTTGTTTTTTTTTGACATTTCCATCATTTTCTTTTATTTTTTTTAAAACTGAAAAGGCGGTCCAGGGGGGTGCATTCGGTGGAATGGGCCAAGTTACTAATGGCGCACCGTGGGGGTGGTGCGCCATTAGTAGTTCACCTAGTAATGGCGCACCTCCCCAACCGTGCGCCATTAGTAGTTTTTCAAAAAAAAAATTGAAACAAACAAAATTTGTAACAAAATTACTAATGACGCACCTGTGAGTGGTGCGCCATTAGTAGTTCAACTAGTAATGGCGCACCGTGGGAGTGGTGCGCCATTAGTAGTTGAACTACTAATGGAGCACCACTCACAGGTGCGCCATTAGTAGTTTAAAAAATAAAAATAAAAATAAATTGAAAAAAAATTTGAAACATAATTACTAATGGTGCACCGTGGGGTGGTGCGCCATTACTAGTTGAACTACTAATGGCGCACCTTCCCACGGTGCGCCATTAGTAGTTTTGAAAAAATTAAAAAAAAATTACTAATGGCGCAACGTGGATGTGGTGCGCCATTAGTATTTTCACACTAATGGCGCACCGACACATGGTGCGCCATTAGTATTTAGTAATGGCGCACCACATGTACAGTGCGCCATTAGTGGCCATTCCATCTATAGCCCTTTTCCTAGTAGTGGATGAATCGAACACCCATAGAGTTCTGGTGTTGATCATGTTTTGCTCTAGGGAGAGGTTTAGTCAACGGATCTGCTACATTCAGGTCCGTATGTACTTTACAAATATCTATGTCTCCATTTTGAACATTTTCACGAATGGAGTTGAAGCGTCGCTTGATATGCCTGGTCTTCCTGTGAAACCTGGGCTCCTTGGCAAGGGCAATAGCTTCAGTGTTGTCACAGAAGAGGGTGATTGGCCCCGACGCATTGGGTATGACTCCTAGGTCGGTGATGAACTCCTTCATCCAGATTGCTTCATGCGCTGCCTCCGAGGCTCCCATGTACTCCGCTTCACATGTAGATCCCGCCACGACGCTTTGCTTACAACTACACCAGCTTACTGCCCCACCAATCAAAATATACACGTATCCGGTTTGTGACTTAGAGTCATCCAGATCTGTGTCGAAGCTAGCATCGACGTAACCCTTTATGACGAGCTCTTCGTCACCTCCATAAACGAGAAACATATCCTTAGTCCTCTTCAGGTACTTCAGGATATTCTTGACCGCTGTCCAGTGTTCCATGCCGGGATTACTTTGGTACCTTCCTACCAAACTTATGGCAAGGTTTACATCAGGTGTGGTACACAGCATGGCATACATAATAGACCCTATGGCCGAGGCATAGGGGACGACACTCATCTTTTCTCTATCTTCTGCCGTGGTCGGGCATTGAGCCGTGCTCAATTGCACACCTTGCAATACAGGCAAGAACCCCTTCTTGGACTGATCCATATTGAACTTCTTCAATATCTTGTCAAGGTACGTACTTTGTGAAAGACCAATGAGGCGTCTTGATCTATCTCTATAGATCTTGATGCCTAATATATAAGCAGCTTCTCCAAGGTCCTTCATTGAAAAACACTTGTTCAAGTAGGCCTTTATGCTTCCTAAGAATTCTATATCATTTCCCATCAACATTATGTCATCCACATATAATATGAGAAATGCTACAGAGCTCCCACTCACTTTCTTGTAAACACAGGCTTCTCCATAAGTCTGTGTAAACCCAAACGCTTTGATCATCTCATCAAATCGAATGTTCCAACTCCGAGATGCTTGCACCAGCCCATAGATGGAGCGCTGGAGCTTGCATACCTTGTTAGCATTCTTAGGATCGACAAAACCTTCCGGCTGCATCATATACAATTCTTCCTTAAGAAAGCTGTTAAGGAATGCCGTTTTGACGTCCATTTGCCATATCTCGTAATCATAGAATGCGGCAATTGCTAACATGATTCGGACGACTTCAGCTTCGCTACGGGTGAGAAAGTCTCATCGTAGTCAACCCCTTGAACTTGTCGATAACCCTTAGCAACAAGTCGAGCCTTATAGATGGTCACATTACCATCCGCGTCTGTCTTCTTCTTAAAGATCCATTTCTTTTCTATGGTTCGCCGATCAGCAGGCAAGTCAGTCAAAGTCCATACTTCATTTTCATACATGGATCCTATCTCGGATTGCATGGCTTCTAGCCATTTGTCGGAATCTGGGCCCGCCATTGCTTCTTCATAGTTCGAAGGTTCACCGTTGTCTAACAACATGATTTCCAAGACAGGGTTGCCGTACCACTCTGGCGCGGAACGTGTCCTTGTGGACCTACGAAGTTCAGTAAGAGCTTGATCCGAAGTACCTTGATCATCATCGTCATTAACTTCCTCTCTAGTCGGTGCATGCACCATAGGAACATTTTCCTGAGCTGCGCTACTTTCCGCTTCAAGAGGTAGTACTTCATCAAGTTCCACTTTCCTCCCACTTACTTCTTTCGAGAGAAACTCTTTCTCCAGAAAGGACCCGTTCTTGGCAACAAAGATCTTGCCTTCGGATATGAGGTAGAAGGTATACCCAATGGTTTCCTTAGGGTATCCTATGAAGACGCATTTTTCGGACTTGGGTTCGAGCTTTTCAGGTTGAAGTTTCTTGACATAAGCATCGCATCCCCAAACTTTTAGAAACGACAGCTTAGGTTTCTTCCCAAACCATAATTCATACGGTGTCGTCTCAACGGATTTCGACGGAGCCCTATTAAAGTGAATGCGGCAGTCTCTAAAGCATAGCCCCAAAATGAGAGCGGTAGATCGGTAAGAGACATCATAGATCGCACCATATCCAATAGAGTGCGATTACGACGTTCGGACACACCATTTCGCTGTGGTGTTCCAGGCGGCGTGAGTTGTGAAACTATTCCACATTTCCTTAAGTGTGTGCCAAATTCGTGACTCAAATATTCCCCTCCACGATCTGATCATAAGAATTTTATTTTCCTGTCACGTTGATTCTCAACCTCACTCTGAAATTCCTTGAACTTTTCAAAGGTCTCAGACTTGTGTTTCATTAGGTAGACATACCCATATCTACTCAAGTCATCAGTGAGAGTGAGAACATAACGATAGCCACCACGAGCCTCAACACTCATTGGACCGCACACATCAGTATGTATGATTTCCAATAAGTTGGTTGCTCGTTCCATTGTTCCGGAGAACGGAGTCTTGGTCATCCTACCCATGAGGCATGGTTCGCACGTGTCAAATGATTCGTAACCAAGAGACTCTAAAAGTCCATCAGCATGGAGCTTCTTCATGCGCTTGACACCAATGTGACCAAGACGGCAGTGCCACAAGTATGTGGGACTATCATTATCAACCTTACATCTTTTGGTACTCACACTATGAATATGTGTAACACTACGTTCAAGATTCATTAAGAATAAACCATTAACCAGCGGGGCATGACCATAAAACATATCTCTCATATAAATAGAACAGCCATTATTCTCGGATTTAAATGAGTAGCCATCTCGAATTAAACGAGATCCTGATACAATGTTCATGCTCAAAGCTGGCACTAAATAACAATTATTGAGGTTTAAAACTAATCCCGTAGGTAAATGTAGAGGTAGCGTGCCGACGGCGATCACATCGACCTTGGAACCATTCCTGACGCGCATCGTCACCTCGTCCTTTGCCAGTCTCCTTTTATTCCGCAGCTCCTGCTTTGAGTTACAAATATGAGCAACCGCACCGGTATCAAATACCCAGGAGCTACTACAAGTGCTGGTAAGGTACACATCAATAACATGTATATCACATATACCTTTGGTGTTGCCGGCCTTCTTGTCCGCTAAGTACTTGGGGCAGTTCCGCTTCTAGTGACCACTTCCCTTGCAATAAAAGCACTCAGTCTCAGGCTTGGGTCCATTCTTTGGCTTCTTCCTGGCAACTGGCTTACCGGGCGCGGCAACTCCCTTGCCGTCCTTCTTGAAGTTCTTCTTACCCTTGCCTTTCTTGAACTTAGTGGTTTTATTCACCATCAACACTTGATGTTCCTTTCTGATCTCCACCTCCGCTGATTTCAGCATTGAATATACCTCAGGAATGGTCTTTTCCATCCCCTGCATATTGAAGTTCATCACAAAGCTCTTGTAGCTCGGTGGAAGCGACTGAAGGATTCTGTCAATGACCGCGTCATCCAGGAGATTAACTCCCAGCTGAGTCAAGCGGTTGTGTAACCCAGACATTTTGAGTATGTGCTCACTGACAGAACTATTTTCCTCCATCTTACAACTAAAGAACTTGTCGGAGACTTCATATCTCTCGACCCGGGCATGAGCTTGGAAAACCATTTTCAGCTCTTCGAACATCTCATATGCTCCGTGTTGCTCAAAACGCTTTTGGAGCCCCGGTTCTAAGCTGTAAAGCATGCCGCACTGAACGAGGGAGTAATCATCAGCACGCTGCTGCCAAGCGTTCATAACGTCTTGGTTCTCTGGGATGGGTGCGTCACCTAGCGGTGCTTCTAGGACATAATCTTTCTTGGCAGCTATGAGGATGATCCTCAGGTTCCGGACCCAGTCCGTATAGTTGCTGCCATCATCTTTCAGCTTGGTTTTCTCTAGGAACGCGTTGAAGTTGAGGGCAACATCAGCGTGGGCCATTTGATCTACAAGACATATTGTAAAGATTTTAGACTAAGTTCATGATAATTAAGTTCATCTAATCAAATTATTCAATGAACTCCCACTCAGATAGACATCCCTCTAGTCATCTAAGTGAAACATGATCCGAGTCAACTAGGCCGTGTCCGATCATCACGTGAGACGGACTAGTCAACATCGGTGAACATCTTCATGTTGATCGTATCTTCTATACGACTCATGCTCGACCTTTCGGTCTTCCGTGTTCCGAGGCCATGTCTGTACATGCTAGGCTCGTCAAGTCAACCTAAGTGTATTGCGTGTGTAAATCTGGCTTACACCGTTGTATTCGAACGTTAGAATCTATCACACCCGATCATCACGTGGTGCTTCAAAACAAAGAACCTTCGCAACGGTGCACAGTTAGGGGGAACACTTTCTTGAATTTATTGCGAGGGATCATCTGATTTAAGCTACCGTCGTTCTAAGCAAATAAGATGTAAAACATGATAAACATCACATGCAATCAAATAGTGACATGATATGGCCAATATCATTTTGCTCCTTTTGATCTCCATCTTCGGGGCGCCATGATCATCGTCGTCACCGGCATGACACCATGATCTCCATCATCGTGTCTTCATGAAGTTGTCTCGTCATTTATTACTTCTACTACTATGGCTAACGGTTTAGCAATAAAGTAAAGTAATTGCATGACGTTATATGTTGACACGCAGGTCATAAATAAATTAAGACAACTCCTATGGCTCCTGCCGGTTGTCATACTCATCGACATGCAAGTCGTGATTCCTATTACAAGAACATGATCAATCTCATACATCACATATATCATTCATCACATCCTTTTGGCCATATCACATCACACGGCATATGCTGCAAAAACAAGTTAGACGTCCTCTAATTGTTGTTGCAAAATTTTTACGTGGCTGCTATAGGTTTCTTAGCAAGAAAGTTTCTTACCTACGCCAAAACCACAACGTGATATGCCAATTTCTATTTACCCTTCATAAGGACCCTTTTCATCGAATCCGATCCGACTAAAGTGGGAGAGACAGACACCCGCTAGCCACCTTATGCAACTAGTGCATGTCAGTCGGTGGAACCTGTCTCACGTAAGCGTACGTGTAAGGTCGGTCCGGGCCGCTTCATCCCACGATGCCGCCGAATCAAGATAAGACTAGTAACAGCAAGTAAATTGACAATATCGACGCCCACAACTGCTTTGTGTTCTACTCGTGCATAGAAACTACGCATAGACCTAGCTCATGATGCCACTGTTGGGGATCGTAGCAGAAATTAAAAAATTTCTTCGCATCACCAAGATCAATCTATGGAGTCATCTAGCAACGAGAGAGAGGAGTGCATCTACATACCCTTGTAGATCGCGAGCGGAAGCGTTCAAGTGAACGGGGTTGATGGAGTCGTACTCGTCGTGATCCAAATCACCGATGACCGAGCGCCGAACGGACGGCAACTCTGCGTTCAACACACGTACGGTTGGGAAGACGTCTCCTCCTTCTTGATCCAGCTAGGGGGAAGGAGAGGTTGATGGAGATCCAGCAGCACGACGGCGTGGTGGTGGAAGTAGCGGGGATCTCGGCAGGGCTTCGCCAAGCTCAGCGAGAGGGAGAGGTGTCATGGGAGGGAGAGGGAGGCGCCAGGGGCTTGGGTGTGCAGCCCTCCCTCCCCCCTCTTTATATAGGGGTCCAGGGGGGCGCCGGCCCCCAGAGATCCCATCTCAAGGGGGGGGGGACTTGCCCCCCAAGTCAAGTGGGGCGCCCCCCCACCCCTAGGGTTTCCAACCCTAGGCGCAGGGGAGGCCCAAAGGGGGCGCACCAGCCCACCAGGGGCTGGTTCCCTTCCCCACTTCAGCCCATGGGGCCCTCCGGGATAGGTGGCCCCACCCGGTGGACCCCCGGGACCCTTCCGGTGGTTCCGGTACAATACCGGTGACCCCCAAAACTTTCCCGGTGGCCGAAACTGGACTTCCTATATATAATTCTTCACCTCCGGACCATTCCGGAACTCCTCGTGATGTCCGGTATCTCATCCGGGACTCCGAACAACTTTCGGATTTCCGCATACTAATATCTCTACAACCCTAGCGTCACCGAACCTTAAGTGTGTAGACCCGACGGGTTCGGGAGACATGCAGACATGACCGAGACGACTCTCCGGTCAATAACCAACAGCGGGATCTGGATACCCATGTTCGCTCCCACATGTTCCACGATGATCTCATCGGATGAACCACGATGTCGAGGATTCAATCAATCCCGTATACAATTCCCTTTGTCAATCGGTACGTTACTTGCCCGAGATTCGATCGTCGGTATCCCAATACCTTGTTCAATCTCGTTACCGGAAAGTCACTTTACTCGTACCGTAATGCATGATCCCGTGACCAAACACTTGGTCACATTGAGCTCATTATGATGATGCATTACCGAGTGGGCCCAGAGAAACCTCTCCGTCACACGGAGTGACAAATCCCAGTCTCGATTCATGCCAACCCAACAGACACTTTCGGAGATACCCGTAGTGCACCTTTATAGCCACCTAGTTACGTTGTGACGTTTGGCACACCCAAAGCACTCCTATGGCATCCGGGAGTTGCACAATCTCATGGTCTAAGGAAATGATACTTGACATTTGGAAAAGCTCTAGCAAACGAACTACACAATCTTGTGCTATGCTTAGGATTGGGTCTTGTCCATCACATCATTCTCCTAATGATGTGATCCCGTTATCAATGACATCCAATGTACATAGTCAGGAAACCATGACTATCTGTTGATCAACGAGCTAGTCAACTAGAGGCTCACTAGGGACATGTTGTGGTCTATGTATTCACACATGTATTACGATTTCTGGATAACACAATTATAGCATGAACAATAGACAATTATCATGAACAACGAAATATAATAATAACCATTTTATTATTGCCTCTAGGGCATATTTCCAACATTCGACGCTCTGGTTCATGCTGGTGATCGGGTCGAGGCAGACGGTCTTCCATGCTTCGGCGAGGCACTCGTCTTCTTTGGACGTCCACTTGCCGCGCGGCTCACCGTTCCTGGTCCCCCGGTTCTTCTTTTTCCCCTTCCTCGCCGGTGCAGGTGCCGGCTCCTCCTCCTCCTCCTCCTCCAACTCTTCCTCCTCCTGCTCGCCGTAGTCGAGCTCGTCGTCCATGTCGCCGGCGAGGTCCATTGTATCGTCTTGTGCCTGGAACCCGGGGGAGGCGGCGGCGACGATCGAGCCGCTCATGATAATCTCGTCCATGTCGGCTTCCGTCTCGCCGGGGTTGGTAAAATGCGACGACGAGGCTTCCGAGAAGTGCAAGGCGCCACGGCGCAGAGGCGGCGTCGGCGAGGCGATGAGTAGGTGTACGGGGGGTACTGGACGCCGGCGAACACGGGCGAGGGCGTGCGCTGGTCGGGGTTCAGACCGGAGGGTGAGGCGCGCTGGCCATGCGGAAAGGTGATGTTTGGGTTGAATCCGCCGTGCTCGCCATCGGCGTAGCCAGGCGAGGGTGCGCACCCCCAGGGCTGCGGCGACGGCGAGAAGCTGGCCGGCGACCCGACCCTCTACTCGCTCCAGGCAGCTTGCGGGCCATGGCCGCCGGGTGGATTCATCATTGATGAGTCTCCAACGTATCTATAATTTTTTATTGTTTCATGCTATTATATTATCTGTTTTGGATGTTTTATATGTATTAATATGCTATTTTATATGATTTTTGGGACTAACCTATTAACCTAGAGCCCAGTGCTAGTTCCTGTTTTTTCCTTGTTTTAGAGTTTCGCAGAAAAGGAATACCAAACGGAGTCCAAACGGAATAAAACTTTCGCGATGATTTTTCTTGGACCAGAAGACATCCAGAGGACTTGAAGTGCAAGTCAGAGAAGCCACGAGGCGGACACAAGGACGGAGGGCGCGTCTAGGGGGGTAGGGCGCGCCCCCCACCCTTGTGGGCCCCTCGTGACTCCACCGACCTATTTCTTCCACCTATATCTTCTCAAATATCCCAAAACCTTCCAGGGGAGCCACGAAACCACTTTTCCACCGCCGCAACCTTCTGTACCCCTGAGATCCCATCTAGGGGCCCTGTTCCATCGTCCTGCCGGAGGGGGATTCGATCACGGAGGGCTTCTACAACAACACCATTGCCTCTTCGATGAAGCGTGAGTAGTTTACCACAGACCTACGGGTCCATAGCTAGTAGCTAGATGGCTTCTTCTCTCTCTTTGATTCCCAATACCATGTTCTCCTCGATGTTCTTGGAGATCTATTCGATGTAATACTATTTTGCGGTGTGTTTTCCGAGACCCGATGAATTGTGGATTTATAATCAGCTTATCTATTAATATTATTTGAATCTTCTCTGAATTCTTATATGCATGATTTGATACCTTTGTAAGTCTCTTTGAACGATCGATTTGGTTTGGCCAACTAGATTGGTTTTTCTTGCAATGGGAGAAGTGCTTAGCTTTGGGTTCAATCTTGCGGTGCTCGATCCTAGTGATAGAAGGGGAACCGACACGTATTGTATTGTTGCCATCGAGGATAACAAGATGGGGGTTTCATCATATCGCTTGAGTTTATCCAGCTACATCATGTCATCTTACCTAATGCGTTACTCTGTTCTTATGAATTAATACTCTAGATGCAGGTAGGAGTCGGTCGATGTGTGGAGTAATAGTAGTAGATGTAGAATCGTTTCAGTCTACTTGATACGGACGTGATGCCTATATTCATGATCATTGCCTTAGATATCGTCATAACTTTGCGCTTTTCTATCAATTGCTCAGTAGTAATTTGTTCACCCACCGTAATATTTACTATCTTGAGAGAAGCCTCTAGTGAAAACTATGGCCCCCGGGTCTACTTTCCATCATATAAGTTTCCGATCTATAATTTTTGTTTCCTATTTACTTTCTTTGCAATCTTTTACTTTCCATTCCATAAACCAAAAATATTACTTCACCGTTTATCCATCTCTATCATATCTCACTTTGCAAATAACCGTGAAGGGATTGACAACCCCTTTGTCGCGTTGGGTGCAAGTTGGTGTTTGTTTGTGCAGGTATTCGGTGGCTTGTTGCGTTGTCTCCTACTGGATTGATGTAACACCCACAATGCGGCTATATATCCCACGTGTCGAGGCACGGCTTGGAGGCATAACCGCATGGTGGTTTTGTCGCAAGAAGGGTCATCTTCACACAATCTCATGTAATGAACAAGAATGGGATAAAGAGTTGGCTTACAATCGCCACTTCACACAATACGTTAATTAAACATACATCATTCAGAGTACATACATAGTCCGACTACGGGCAAATACAAATGAAAAGAAGATAACCCCGAATGCTAGATCCCTGATCGTCCCAACTGGGCTCCACTACTAATCATCAGGAAACGAAAAGTAGTAACGACCAAGTTCCTCGTCGAACTCCCACTTGAGTTCGGTAGCATCACCTGCACTAGTATCATTGGCACCTGCAACTGTTTTGGTAGAATTTGTGAGTCACGAGGACTCAACAATCTCAAAACCCGCGAGTGTCGGTGTCAAAGCCGGCGGATCTCGAGTAGGGGGTCCCGAACTGTGCGTCTAAGGCGGATGGTAACAGGAGGCGGGGGACACGATGTTTATCGAGGTTCGGGCCCTCTCGATGGAGGTAATACCCTACTTCCTGCTTGATTGATCTTGATGATATGAGTATTACAAGAGTTGATCTACCACGAGATCGTAGAGGCTAAACCCTAGAAGCTAGCCTATGGTATCATTGTTGTTGTCCTACGGACTAAACCCTCCGGTTTATATAGACACCGGAGGGGGCTAGGGTTACACAGAGTCGGTTACAAGGGAGGAGATCTACATATCCGTATAGCCAAGCTTGCCTTCCACGCCAAGGAGAGTCCCATCCGGACATGGGACGAAGTCTTCAATCTTGTATCTTCATAGTCCAACAGTCCGGCTAAAGTATATAGTTCGGCCGTCCGAGGACCCCCTATTCCAGGACTCCCTCAGTAGCCCCTGAACCAGGCTTCAATGACGATGAGTCTGGCGCGCAGATTTGTCTTCGGCATTGCAAGGCGGGTTCTTCCTCTGAATATTCCATAGAAGATCTTGAACACAAGGATAGTGTCCGGCTCTGCAAAACAAGTTCCACATACCACCGTAGAGAGAATAATATTTCCACAAATCTAATCTGCTGACACGTTTGGCAGCATGACATCATACCACGGCCCGGTCATTATTCGAACCATTTTTCTCAACCAGCTACTGCACGTATTGCGAGGCGGTTTTCTTGGCACGTCTTGTCGAAGCAGAGATCGTGTCCCCTTATGACGGGATTCTCATCAATACGGATGTGGGTAACCCAACCGCGCCATCAATTACGGTGCTTGGGGAATAAGCGAGTTTTGCTAGGCAGGTGGGGAGGCGTATAGTTTCCTCCGCCCCTATAAAGGGACAAGGATTCCTCTTTTTACCCACGCCTTCTTCCTCCTTGCTCATCCATTCCTGCGCACTCGAGCTCCAGCACCCAAGTTCACGTTTTCCCTCTCAAACCACTCCAAGCATGTCCGGAGCGGGAGGCAAGTGGATGGTCTCCTCCGTCACGGAGGAGAACATCACAAAGCTACGGGGAGCCGGATATTTGGCCGCGGACATCGCACACCGGCTGCCAGATGCGGGGCAGATCATCCCTATGCCCGAACCCCATGAGAGGGTGGTTTCCTTACCCACTTTGTCCGCGGACTGGGATTTCCCCTCCACCCGTTTGTCTGCGGGCTCATGTTCTACTACGGGCTGGATTTTCATGATCTGGCCCCCAATTTCATCCTCAACATCTCGGGGTTTATCGTCGTGTGTGAGGCCTTCCTCCGCATCAGGCCCCACTTTGGCCTGTGGCTGAAGACCTTCAATGTTAAACCGAAGGTGGTGGTCGGCCAGCAAGCGGAGTGCGGAGGCGCCATGGTGGGCAAAATGCCTAATGTCACCTGGCTCGAAGGCTCCTATGTGGAGACCATAAAGGGGTGGCAATCGGGGTGGTTCTACATCACCGAGCCGCGCGACACCAACTGGGTGGCGGCCCCCGAATTCCGATCCGGAATCCCCACACGGCTCACCTCCTGGAAAGAGAAGGGCCTGTCTTGGGGTTCATCGGTGGAGCTGACCGGACTCCAGAAATGCATCAGAAACATGATGAGCAAGAAAATCAAGCTTGTCAACGTGGTCCAGGTCATGCTCTTCCGCCCGATCCTCCCGTGTCAACGACGGGCATTCAATTTGTGGGAGTTCGACCCGGCCGAGCACCAGACGCTGCGAGAGCTCTTCGACACGACGCACAAGGACGTCTGGAAGGTGCTGTTCAAGGGTGCCGAGGTACCTCCTCCCCTTACCGAGGACCGCGGACTCAGCGCAAAGCGCCATGCCAATCCGGTAAGTTTTTTATATCTCACAGGATGTTTATTTTCCCCAGTTTAATCATGTGCAGGATCTAAGCCTCCATGTTATTAACAGGACTGGGTAGAGACAGCGGAGCAGATTGATTGCCCAGCCCCCCTGCCTGAGGATCCAGCAGATGCTCTCCTAACGGAAATGCTGGTTCCGGCGCCTTACGAGGTGCCGGTGAAGAAGGCCAAGAAGAAGGCCACAGGGACCCGAAAGGGTCTCCGACGCAAGGTTATATCGGACTCATCGTCTGAAAACTCCGAGGCGCACTCCTCCCATGAAAACGAGGAGGAGGAAGAGGAAAGTTCTCCCCCCCCCCCCTAGACGGGGAAGACAAGAAAAGGAAGGCCGCCCCAACCAGGGAGGCCGAAGGGTCCAAGAAGGGAAGGACCCTCCTTCCGTACTGCTCCACGACGGCCGCCTACAGCGGCGACGAGTGGCTGCCCAGGGACAAGCCCCTAGCGAAGTCGTAAGTATCCGGATACCATAGTAATTCATGGTATGTTTTATTGCACTGCTTCTCATCACGCCGAACATGATTATGCAGTCCGTCCTGAGCCCGTATCGACGTATCTTCGTCGGATGGTTCTTTGGACCCATCGAATATGAATAGCGATTCCCTCCCGACCGCCTCCACCCCTCGCCCTACGGACAACGTCGAGGTGTTGTCTCAAAGGGCACCGAGCCGAGGGGAGGTAGTCCTGGAGGCGCCTCGAGGCGACATTCCGGACCCTGGGCGCAAAGGGAGCAAGACTCCCATGGGCTCCGAATTCGGCCTCCAGCCGAACACTGCGCCGGAACCTCCAGTGGTTCCGGACTCTGTCAGGCGACCCCCCGTTAAGAGGGGCAAGCCGCCCGTGCTGGTGGCCTCTGCCCATCCAGAGGCACCGGACAACTTGCTGGAAGCGCTTCGCGGCGCTTCCATCGACGAAGAGCACCGCACTATCATGAGTGCGGTGATCGAGAAGGTTCAGTCCGCCTGTAGCGACCAGACCTCAAATAGTCTGTGCTGCTGTGCACCAGTGTCATCCCTGGATCAGTAATGCTGACACGCACAGTACAAATGGAGGATTTATAACAGAGTAGCAATCACACACTTATTACATCGAATATCTCCAAAGAGAATAAGTATGATAAATATGGCTTAAGGCCATCTAAATACGATAACAGCGGAAGGCTTGGAAGATAAGTGAGTCCATCAACTCCAACGGCATCATTGAGTATAAGACCACGACCTAAGGCACCTTACTCGTCGTCTGGAAAGTCTGCAACATGAAACGTTGCAGCCCAAAAACGGGTCAGCACATAGAATATGCTGGCAAAATAACACATAGAGAATAATGAACATAATAATGCTATTCTACATGCATATTTGGCTGGTGGAAAGCTCTATGGTTAAAATTTTGCGAAAAGCCAATTTTTCCCTACTGCAAAGGAATAAATTTTATTTAACTATCATGGTGGTTGTTGAACATTGAGATGGTTGACAGCATCTCAATCCCAATTAAATGTCATCATTAACCCCACAAAATTAATTAAAAGTAACATGATGATGAGATTCACATGATAATCCAGGTACTAGATACTCAGGTTGTCCATAACCGAGGACACGGCTAACCATGATTAGTTTGTACACTCTGCAGAGGTTTGCGCACTTTTCCCCACAAGACTCGATCGCCTCCGCTTGGTTCTCGCACTACATGATGTTTGAGAAACGGATGACCAAGACACAGTCTTTCAGAAACAATCACTCTTTACTCCGGATGGATAGTTACACCTACTTTCCCCTACATCTGCTAGCCCACCTCTTCAAGAGATCATGTAACCTACTCAACTATCCTAGAGCCCATAATAGCTTGTGGCTGCACACGGAAGTTTCCAGCATGAATAATCTTATGATCCCTTTGAGCCTGGGTGGCGGTCCTTATACAAACAGACAACACTGGGTTCTCCAGGTGCCTCAATCCACCCAGATGTGAGTTTTAGTTGCCACCTTAAGTAAACCATTATTAACAATCTCACATCTGTCATGAATATCACTCAAACCCAATCCACGTCTACGAGCATAGCATGGCAACATAATAGCAACGTAGAAGTAACTCCCAAGGGTTTGAAAAATAAAACAGGTAATAGGTACTACCTCAACTACTTCCCAATACCCACAATTTAATTAGATCCTAACCATGCAATGTTTGAGGATTGATCTAATGCAATGAAAACTGGGTATGGAAAGGTATGATCAAAGTGTTACTTGCCTTGCTGATGATCCGCGAAACCTAGCGATTCGAAGTAACAAGCGGCACACTCCGGGTACTCTATCGCAAACAAACAAGCAAACAATAAGTACTCATCTAATGCACAGGTAAAACTCGAATGAAAGATCCAACCAGAAAGTTCAACTTAAGAACTCCGAATTGCAAAAAGAATCAACTCGAACGAGACAACGAAAGTCAAACGGCGAAAGAAACAAGCTTTGCTTACTAATCTGGATCTAGGTCAAATTTTACAGTAGCAAAAACTTGTTTGAGTATGTTAAACGGAAAGAGAATTTCGAGACGAAACTCTAGGCGCTTGAATCGCCTGATTCTGATAAACGAGCGAAAAGTTAAACAGAAACGAAGATCCGATCAGAAATCGAGATCTGAAAAATCGCGGAAAAATCTGACGAAAAAGAAAACTGACGAACGGTTAAAGAACGGACGTTGTTTAACAGTGAAAATCCGACGAACACGTTCGTTAAAACGAACGGGTCGGTGAACGTTCACTAAATAATAAAACCGAAGAAAATAAACCGATCTAGGGTTTTTTTTAAAACGAACGGGTTTTTTTTTTTAAAAACGGCAACGGCGTCGGATCGATACCTCGTCGGGACGGGGCTCCGGCGGAGTCCGGCGAGGGGGCGGCGGGGTGCGGCGGGGCTTGGGGCGGCGAGGTGCGGGCTCCGGCGGCGGCGGCGGCGGCGCTCGCGGCTCCGGCGGGGCTCGGCTCAGGCGGGGACGGGGTGAAGGGGGGAGGGGGGCGGCGGCGGTATTTAAGGAGGGGGGCTGCTTGGAGGAGGGGCAAGGCGGCGGCGGCGGCTCCCGTGCTCGGGGCGGACTCGGGCGGCGGCGCTCGCGTACGCGCGGAGGAGACGGCGCGGCTGGGCCTCGGCCCGGTCGCGCGCAAGCGCTTTTTTTTTTAAACATTCCGCCGAAAAAATTCATAGAAAAATAAATAAAAATCCAAAAAAGATAAAACAAATTTTCCCCGTCTAGTTAAAATAATTAGAATAGGGTGAACTTTGTTTGACACAAAAATGCAGTTTTGAAAACGTCCAATTTTTTTTAATGCAATTAAAATTGCAAATAAAATCCGAATAAAATCCAATATATGATTTTAATATTTTTCCTCCAATATTTCAATTGTTTTGGAGAAGTCATATTTTCTCCTCTCATTTATTTTAATGTGAAATATTTTTCCGGAGAGAAAATAATTAAAACCAAAATCCTCGTTTTATTATTTGATAAAATCAAATATGAAAAATCTAGAAAATCCCCAACTCTCTCCGTGGGTCCTTGAGTTGCTTAGGATTTATCGAGGATTTGTCAAAATGCAATAAAAATATGCTATGCATTGAATGATCTATGTATAACATTCCAAATTGAAAATTTGGGATGTTACAAACCTACCCCCCTTAAGATGAATCTCGCCCTCGAGATTCGGGTTGGCTAGAAAACAGGTGAGAGTGGTCCTTTCGTAGGTCTTCCTCTCGCTCCCAGGTGGCTTCATCCTCAGTATGGTGACTCCACTGAACTTTGCAAAACTTGATAACCTTACTGCGGGTGACTCGGCTGGCATACTCAAGAATCTTAACTGGTTTCTCCTCATAGGTCAAATCACTTTCCAGCTGAATCGCTTCCAGCGGCACGGTATCTCTCAGTGGTATCTCAGCCATCTCTGCGTGGCACTTCTTCAACTGGGAAACGTGAAATACATCATGAACCGCTGACAATCCTTCGGGTAATTCCAGCTTGTAGGCAACTTCTCCCATACGTTCCAAAACTCTGTATGGTCCGATAAAACGGGGCGCTAGCTTTCCCTTAACTCCAAAGCGCTTCACTCCTCGAAGTGGTGATACTCGAAGATACACTCTGTCTCCGGCTTCGTGAACTATCTCCTTTCGTTTAGAATCAGCATAACTCTTCTGTCTGGACTGGGCTACCTTGAGCCTATCGCGAATTAACCTCACTTTCTGTTCAGACTCCTTAATCAAATCTGGTCCAAACAACTGACGGTCTCCAACTTCGTCCCATAACAACGGTGTTCTACACCTTCTTCCGTACAAAGCTTCGAAAGGGGCCATCTTCAAACTGGTTTGATAACTGTTGTTGTAAGAAAACTCTGCATATGGCAAATTTTTGTCCCAACTAGTCCATAATCTAGTGCACAAGCTCTCAGCATATCCTCCAAAATCTGATTGACTCTCTCGGTCTGTCCATCGGTCTGTGGGTGAAAGGCTGTACTAAATTCTAGCCTGGTTCCCAATGTTTCATGTAACTGCTTCCAAAACTTCGAGGTAAACTGGGTTCCTCTGTCTGATACAATGGTCCTCGGAACTCCATGCAAACATACGATTCTGGTCATGTATATCTTTGCCAACTTAGCACTGGTGTAAGTGGTCTTCACTGGAATGAAATGAGCTACTTTCGTCAAACGGTCGACTACAACCCATATTGAGTCATAGCCTGAACGAGTCCTGGGCAATCCCGTGATAAAATCCATGCCTATTTTATCCCACTTCCATTCGGGTATCGGCAATGGTTGTAGCAATCCTGCTGGCTTCTGATGCTCTGCCTTCACTCTCTGACACACATCACAAACTGCTACATACTCCGCAATATCCTTCTTCATTCCGGTCCACCAGAAAGTATTTTTCAGATCCAAATACATCTTGGTATTCCCTGGGTGAATCGAATACGGTGAATCATGGGCCTCTTGCAAAATCAACTTCCTGATCTCCGGATCATTTGGCACATATACGCGGTCCTCAAACCATAAGGTATCGTGCTCATCCTCACGAAATCCCTTGGCTTTTCCTTTGCTCATCTTCTCCTTTATCTCGTCAATCTCCTTGTCTGTCTTCTGAGCTTCTCTGATCCTTTCCATCAAGGTAGACTGAATCTCCAGTGTCGCTAAATAGCCTCTTGGTACTATCTCCAAACATAGCTCGCGAAGGTCCTCGGCTAACTCCTGAGGTAACTCTCCTGTCATGAGGGTGTTGACATGACTCTTGCGGCTCAACGCGTCTGCTACTACGTTAGCCTTTCCTGGGTGGTAATGCAATCTCATATCATAGTCCTTAATAAGCTCCAACCATCTCCTCTGTCTGAGATTTAACTCCTTCTGCGTGAAAATATACTTCAAACTCTTATGATCCGTGTAAACCTCACAATGGTTTCCGATGAGAAAATGTCTCCATGTCTTCAACGCATGCACCACGGCTGCTAACTCCAAATCATGCATAGCATAATTCTTCTCATGGGGTTTAAGTTGTCGTGAAGCATATGACACAAATCTTCCTTCCTGCATAAGCACTGCTCCAAGTCCTCGACGAGAAGCGTCGCAATAAACTTCATAATCCTTGCGTTGATCTGGCAGAATCAACACTGGTGACGTAACCAATCGTTTCTTCAACTCTTGGAAACTAGCTTCACATTCCTCAGTCCAAGTGAACTTGGTGTCCTTTTTCAATAGCTCAGTCATGGGTTTAGCAATCTTCGAGAAATTCTCGATGAATCTCCGGTAGTATCCTGCAAGTCCAAGAAAACTCCGGATCTCTCCAACTGACGTGGGTGATTCCCAACTTGTCACTGTGTCAACTTTGGCAGGGTCTACTGCTATTCCTTCTCCAGAAATAACATGTCCGAGGAATCCAACTTCCTTCAGCCAAAATTCACATTTGCTGAACTTGGCATATAACTGATGTTCTCTGAGCTTCTCAAGTACCAATCGCAAATGCTCCTCATGCTCTTCCTCATTCTTGGAAAAGACTAAAATATCGTCAATGAACACCACGACGAACTTATCCAAAAACTCCATAAACACTTTGTTCACCAGGTTCATGAAATAGGCAGGTGCGTTAGTCAGACCAAAAGACATAACGGTATACTCATATAGCCCATACCTGGTGGTAAAAGCCGTCTTAGGTATATCCTGCTCTCGAATCTTCAACTGATGATATCCTGATCGTAGATCGATCTTGGAAAATACCTTAGCTCCTTGTAATCGGTCAAACAGATCATTGATCATTGGTAGTGGGTACTTGTTCTTGATGGTCACTTCATTCAATCCACGGTAATCAACAACCATCCTCAACGATCCATCTTTCTTCTCCACTAGAAGTACTGGTGATCCCCAAGGTGACGAACTTGGGCGAATATAGCCTTTATCCAGTAACTCCTTAATCTGCTTCTTAATCTCCTCCAAATCTTTCGCGGGCATCCTGTACGGTCTCTTAGATATTGGCCCTGTGCCTGGCAAAAGTTCAATCAAAAACTCAATGTCTCTATCTGGTGGCATGCCTGGCAACTCTTCTGGAAATACATCCGGGTAATCCTTCACCACTGGTACTTCCTCCTGTACAACTCCCGATAAGGAATTCACCTGAGTCCTCTTCGGCGTATGCCGGGATACATACTTGATCCTTTTTCCTTCTCGGGTGGTAAGCAAAATCGACTTACTGGCGCAATCGATGTTTCCTCCATACATCGATAGCCAATCCATTCCCAAAATCACATCCAAACCTTGCGACTCCAAAATTATTAGGTCTGAGGGGAAAACATGCCTACCAATGGCCAATGGCATCTGAAAACATCCTTGGCTTGCCATATACTCTGCTCCTGGCGAGGTTACTAACATAGGTGTTCTGAGAACTTTGGTGGGCAACTTAAACTTATCCACAAATCCCCTTGATATGTATGAATGCGATGCACCAGTATCGAAAAGAACGATTGCAGTAAATGACTTAACCAAAAACTTACCTATTACTGCATCAGGCTGTGCTTCAACCTCCTCCACGCTCACGTGGTTCACATGTCCTTTGTTGAACGGGTTCGGCTTCTTCCCAGAGCTTCCATTGCCATTTCCATTTTGGGCTTCAGGACAATCAGTTGCATAATGTCCAGTCTTCTGGCACTTGAAACAGGTAACGTGACTTAGATCCCTCTTGGCTGGGGTAGATGGGTTGGTGCGGTTCTGTCCGTTGGTTCCTCCATTCCCATTACCATTCTTGGAGCCATTATGGTTGTGCGAACTACCTCCTCCATGGGTATGCTGAAACTGTCCTCCCGGTTTCGGGGCAAATCGCGGCTTCTGTTGAGCTCCAGAGTTATACTTCCCTTGTCCATACTTCCTCTTACGGTTTTCAATCTGCTGTTGTTTCCCTTCAATCATGAGAGCTCTATCTACCAACTCCTGATAGTTGTTGAAGGTTGCTACCATCCACTGCATACTCAGTTCATCATTCAGTCCTTCCAAAAATTTCTCCGGCTTGGCTGCATCTGTAGCAACGTCATCTGGTGCATAACGTGCTAACTTACTAAAATCCTCCACATACTGGCCTACGGTGCGTCCTCCTTGGCGTAGGTTGCGAAATTCATGCTTCTTCATAGCCATAGCTCCTGCTGAAACATGAGCTGTACGGAAAGTTTGCTGAAACTGGTCCCATGTGACGGTGTCAATAGGGTGCGTGGCTGTGTAATTCTCCCACCATGATGTTGCGGGTCCATCAAGCTGATGTGCGGCAAAACGCACTCTTTCCGCATCTGTGCATCCTGCAGTGGTCAACTCCCTTCCAACTTTGCAGAGCCAACCATCTGCAACAATCGGCTCGGTGCTACTGGAAAACACCGGCGGGTTTAGCCTCAAGAAATGGGCTAAGTGATCAACAGGTGGAGGTGGCGGTGGGTTGTTGTTGTTGTTGCCTTGGTTCTGCACTAACACTTGCATCAGGGCATTCTGTTGCTGAATCAACTGGGTGATCTCCGGTGGGAAAACAAATCCGGTGTCGCGTCTCGGAGGCATCTGATGGGTTAGAAAAGATGAGAGTTAAGAATAGAATGAGGTCTAGAGGGAAAACACTACCCATATGCTCATGAGACAAATACAATCAATATCACTCAATCAATTCAAACAAGGCATACAATCGATCTAACTAGCGTTACAAAGTGCTCGAACTATACTATTGAATGGGGGAAAACTACTACTGATATGGTGGTCTACTAGAAATTCTAATCAGTTGAAGACTCCATGATGTCTGCTCCAGCTTCATCAACAAAGTCATCTTCACTTGGTTCCGAGTCGGTGTCGTCGATGATGATGTAGTTATCCGGGCAAGTGCATTCGTCATCTTTTGCTTTTGGCACTGGATTTCCCATGAATACTCCAATCTTCTTCTCCAGGTCGTCATTCTTCCCTACTAGTGCGACGATTTCCTCCAAATAATCCTGGCGTGTAGCCTTGAGTTCTTCCTCCATCTCCTTGATCTTCGGCAATGCCTTCTTTAGTTCTTCCTTGTCTGAGCACATCTGGTTCTCCTGGCGACGAATATGTTGGTTTTGCTCCTGGATGAAAGCTGCAATTGATCCATCCTTCTTGGTTCTGGTCATCTCCCATTGCTCGTCTCGGCGTCCACAAATCTGATAAATTGTATCCTTAAGCTCCCTGTGGTAGACTTCTCCAATGCGTCCCATAGCGATGTGGGCGGCCATGCTCTTCCCTAAACTCCAGGTTGATGCTTCGAAAACCAATCTTATGGGTTCAGTAACTGGCACAAACGTCCTTCCTGGAATGTGAACTTGAATCTTCCAGCTCTCCTCTTCGGGTAATGTGGCGTTGTAGGTTCCGGTGATGCTTGGTATTCCTATGTTCAAGTACTTAGTGACTTCCTTCAAATGTCGACCAAAAGGCGTGTCTTCGTCTGGTTGCATGAACTTGCTCCTTGCATCCGCCATTCCTAAAAGAGTAGAAAGTGGAGAGGGGTCAGAAATGAGAAGAGAGAAGTTTTCTAGGGCTTAAGCTTAGTGGTCGTGTCCTACAGTCAGCGTGTGCTCTGATACCACCTTTGTAGCGACCAGACCTCAAATAGTCTGTGCTGCAGTGCACCAGTGTCATCCCTGGATCAGTAATGCTGACACGCACAGTACAAATGGAGGATTTATAACAGAGTAGCAATCACACACTTATTAAATTGAATATCTCCAAAGAGAATAAGTATGATAAATATGGCTTAAGGCCATCTAAATACGATAACAGCGGAAGGCTTGGAAGATAAGTGAGTCCATCAACTCCAACGGCATCACTGAGTATAAGACCACGACCTAAGGCACCTTACTCGTCGTCTGAAAAGTCTGCAACATGAAACGTTGCAGCCCGAAAACGGGTCAGCACATAGAATATGCTGGCAAAATAACACATAGAGAATAATGAACATAATAATGCTATTCTACATGCATATTTGGCTGGTGGAAAGCTCTATGGTTAAAGTTTTGCGAAAAGCCAATTTTTCCCTACTGCAAAGGAATAAATTTTATTTAACTATCATGGTGGTTGTTGAACATTGAGATGGTTGACAGCATCTCAATCCCAATTAAATGTCATCATTAACCCCACAAAATTAATTAAAAGTAACATGATGATGAGATTCACATGATAATCCAGGTACTAGATACTCAGGACCATGATTAGTTTGTACACTCTGCAGAGGTTTGCGCACTTTTCCCCACAAGACTCGATCGCCTCCGCTTGGTTCTCGCACTACATGATGTTTGAGAAACGGATGACCGAGACACAGTCTTTCAGAAACAATCACTCTTTACTCCGGATGGACAGTTACACCTACTTTCCCCTACATCTGCTAGCCCACCTCTTCAAGAGATCATGTAACCTACTCAACTATCCTAGAGCCCATAATAGCTTGTGGCTGCACACGGAAGTTTCCAGCATGAATAATCTTATGATCCCTTTGAGCCTGGGTGGCGGTCCTTATACAAACAGACAACACTGGGTTCTCCAGGTGCCTCAATCCACCCAGATATGAGTTTTAGTTGCCACCTTAAGTAAACCATTATTAACAATCTCACATCTGTCATGAATATCACTCAAACCCAATCCACGTCTACGAGCATAGCATGGCAATATAATAGCAGCGTAGAAGTAACTCCCAAGGGTTTGAAAAATAAAACAGGTAATAGGTACTACCTCAACTACTTCCCAATACCCACAATTTAATTAGATCCTAACCATGCAATGTTTGAGGATTGATCTAATGCAATGAAAACTGGGTATGAAAAGGTATGATCAAAGTGTTACTTGCCTTGCTGATGATCCGCGAAACCTAGCGATTCGAAGTAACAAGCGGCACACTCCGGGTACTCTATCGCAAACAAACAAGCAAACAATAAGTACTCATCTAATGCAAGGTAAAACTCGAATGAAAGATCCAACCAGAAAGTTCAACTTAAGAACTCCGGTTTGCAAAAAGAATCAACTCGAACGAGACAACGAAAGTCAAACGGCGAAAGAAACAAGCTTCGCTTACTAATCTGGATCTAGGTCAAATTTTAGAGTAGCAAAAACTTGTTTGAGTAGGTTAAATGGAAAGAGAATTTCGAGACGAAACTCTAGGCGCTTGAATCGCCTGATTCCGATAAACGAGCGAAAAGTTAAACAGAAACGAAGATCCGATCAGAAATCGAGATCTGAAAAATCGCGGAAAAATCTGACGAAAAAGAAAACTGACGAACGGTTAAAGAACGGACGTTCGTTAACAGTGAAAATCCGACGAACACGTTCGTTAAAACGAACGGGTCGGTGAACGTTCACTATATAATAAAACCGAAGAAAATAAACAGATCTAGGGTTTTTTTTTAAACGAACAGGTTTTTTTTTAAAACGGCAAAGGCGTCGGATCGATACCTCGTCGGGACGGGGCTCCGGCGGGGTCCGGCAAGGGGGCGGCGAGGGCGGCGGGGTGCAGCGGGGCTTGGGGCGGCGAGGTGCAGGCTCCGGCGGCGGCGACGGGCGGCGGCGCTCGCGGCTCCGGCGGGGCTCGGCTCAGGCGGGGACGGGGTGACGGGGGGGGGGGGGGGGGGGGCGGCGGCGATATTTAAGGAGGGGGGCCTGCTTGGAGGAGGGGCAAGGCGGCGGCGGCTCCCGTGCTCGGGGCGGACTCGGGCGGCGGCGCTCGCGTACGCGCGGAGGAGACGGCGCGGCTGGGCCTCGGCCCGGTCGCGCGCGCGCTTTTTCTTTTAACATTCCGCCGAACAAATTCATAGAAAAATAAATAAAAATCCAAAAAATATAAAACAAATTTTCCCCGTATAGTTAAAATAATTAGAATAGGGTGAACATTTTTTTCACACAAAAATGCAGTTTTGAAAACGTCCAATTTTTTTAATGCAATTAAAATTGCAAATAAAATCCGAATAAAATCCAATATAAGATTTTAATATTTTTCCTCCAATATTTCAATTGTTTTGGAGAAGTCATATTTTCTCCTCTCATTTATTTTAATGTGAAATATTTTTCCGGAGAGAAAATAATTAAAACCAAAATCCTCGTTTTATTATTTGATAAAATCAAATATGAAAATCTAGAAAATCCCCAACTCTCTCCGAGGGTCCTTGAGTTGCTTAGGATTTATCAAGGATTTGTCAAAATGCAATAAAAATATGCTATGCATTGAATGATCTATGTATAACATTCCAAATTGAAAATTTGGGATGTTACACCGCCAAAAGCGGACTAACTGAAGCTTGTGCCAGCCTCCTAACAGGCTTTCAGGTAAGTAATCAACTTATAGGAAAATATTACCGCATAGACAGTAGCCCCTGATGCTCTGTTTGGCGTTCGCGAAGAAAGGCCGAATAGAGGATCAAATAATGACTCAGGAGTCTAATCAGAATATGTCTATGTGCATATGCAGGCTTCACTGCTGGCCGCTGCCGCACGTGCTGCGGAGGTCGCTGCACTGAAGCAGGACCTTGAGCGGTCCAAGGAAGAGCTCGACCTTACCAAGAGGCAGCTCGAAGAGAACAAAGGTAAGCTATACCCTGTCTATATATTAAAAAGAAATTTGGTTGTAAAATAATAGGATCATCATGAATTTGCCAGGGGCCACAACCGAAGTGGCGACCCTGAAGAAGGCGCTGTCCGAGGCCGAAGACAAAGCGGCCAAGGAGCGCATCGAGAGAGAAAAGCAAGAAGCCTGGGTAGGCGAGGTGCAGCAAGTGCTCCAGGCTCTCGCCAAAAAACACGAGTCCTTGGAGCTTGACTCTAAGACGCGAGAGTCCGAGCTTGCGAAGGCCCTCGAAAGCGCACAAAACGCCAAGGCGGAAGCCCACAAGGCCCTCCAGGAGATTGAGGCGGTTAAGAAGATAGCAGCGGGTAAGGCATTCATTATGCAAAGCAAGCATGTGAAGGAAACTTTCCTTTTACTTACCCGAGTTCGGAGCTCTCCAGGAGCGTCCGCAGATCTTCCCCGCGGTGTGTTGGATGCCGCGGAGTTTTACCGGGCTGAGGAGGGGAGCTCGACGGAGAAGTTGTTCTGGTCTCAGTATACTGGGACCGAACACCCAATGCCCTTGACCGACCAGCTGAAGCAACTGGTCGAGCTCCGCAAGGCGGCCGAACAGGCCAAGAAGGGTCTTATAGTCCGGATGTGGCCTGGCGATCCCCTGCCTGACAGCTACTTCGGTCTGGTGAGGCGGATTGTGAATGCCTGCCCACGGCTTGAAGTCATGAAGCGGTCCGTCTGCATCGAGGGTGCGCGCAGGCTTTTGCCCGGGCGAAGGTGCACTGGGCGAAGCTGGACGCCGTAAAGCTGGTGAAGGAGGGGCCACCGGAAGGCAAGGAGCATCGCCACCCCGAAATGTATTATGACAGTGTCCTGAAGGGTTCCCACCTTGTGGCGGAGGAATGTGCTAAAGATGTAATATTTGAATGAACGTACTCATGTGATCCTGTAATGTGAAACGAGTTCATTTGCGCTATGCAACACTTGTTAATTTAAAATATTACCTTCGGTGCGGCCGTTTATGAAATCTGAGGGTTGGCCAGTCGTCGGCTTCTGCCCCCATGTAACTAGTACTGGGGTGTTCGGGATAAACCTGAACACTCTTTATCCCAATTTTGGGTCCTTCGAGGGAGGTGTTCACCACAACGAACCAGGCAATCGGACTATAAGGCTTTATCACTCTCACTTAGCCATAGAAGTCTACAATTTTAAATTTTGGCGAAGCCCCTAGTATTCGGAAGGCCGAATTTGGGGCACTATATACGCCTAAGTCGGGCAAGGCCGACTCCTCGCCCGAAGCGGAAAAAGTCTTTAAGGACTTGAGACCTCTCGAACAACGACCAGCTCTCGCCTTATCATGACAGTCAGTTTTCAGCTTTCTCTACTGAGGTGCTCGTCCGGAAGAACCGGGACACAATCGCAGTAGTTCTCCCAGTACTACCTTAGCTGATTTTGCGGAACGTAAGGTACTAAAACATGGGAGCCGGGCAAACCCAACTATTGACCCAAGACATGATTCGGAGCTGATGCATATAATGCTATAAGTTCGGGGTGCCGCACTGTCGAAAGTGTTCGGACTTCTCACGCCATATTATGGGGTATACTGAAGCCCCTGGCGTACTGGTCGTACCAGGATGTACGGGTGCAAGTTGTCGTAAATAAACAGATAAGAAAAAAGAAGGGTAATGCAATAATAGACTAATGTTGTGCATTGTTATTTAAATAATACGTCGAAGCGTATTGATACAAGTAGTGCGATAAGCAAAAAATAGGACTATTTGACATGTCCTATCCAAGGGTAAGCTGCGTATGGGTATTAAAAATGGGTACTTCGATTGTTATCAGAGACCACCTGGGGATTCCCTTGTACATCTTAGCTTCTTGCCCCCTTGGTTGTTCCTTCCCGTAATGTGTCCAGCAATCAGGCTGCCGGAAAGGGCTTCCAGAGAGTAAGGTCCTGAAAGAGAGGAAATGATAAAGGTATACAGCCCCTGGGGCGGTTAAGCCGCATTGTGGGACGTGCCCTGGTCGTGCCCCCACCTATGTCCATGGTATTTTTAGTGCGTAATTATGTACGCGCGGCACAGATTTCGTCGCTTGACTGGGACTACGACGGGGGCCGAATTGCTAGGCAAGCTCTGAACGTGCCAGGCGATCCTGTTGCAGGTTACTCCGGACTCGCTTGAAGGTGTCCGGGGGCTTTATCGCCGAATTGGCGGTTTGCCTTAAAAGGCTGCTTTGTGCCTCAGCTGCGAGGGCCGCAGTGTGCTCCTCCGTGCGGAGCGAGCGTTCTGTGTTTCCATTGACTGTTATAACCCCATGGGGTCCTGGCATTTTGAGCTTGAGGTATGCATAATGCGGTACCGCATTGAATCTGGCAAATGCGGTTCGCCCGAGCAGTGCGTGATAGCCACTACGGAACGGGACGATATCGAAGATTAACTCCTCGCTTCGGAAGTTGTCCGGAGATCCGGAGACCACTTCCAGTGTGATTGAGCCTGTGCAATGGGCCTCTACACCTGGATGACACCTTTAAAGGTGGTTTTAGTGGGTTTGGTCCTCGAGGGGTCTATACCCATTTTGCGCACTGTATCCTGATAGAGCAGGTTCAGGCTGCTGCCGCCGTCCATAAGGACTCGAGTGAGGTGAAATCCGTCGATGATGGGGTCAAGGACCAATGCGGCAGATCCGCCATGTCGGATACTAGTGGGGTGGTCCCTGCGATCGAAGGTGATCGGACAAGAGGACCATGGGTTGAACTTTGGGGCGACTGGCTCCATCGCATAGACGTCCCTTAGTGCACGCTTACGTTCCCTCTTGGGAATGTGGGTTGTGTATATCATGTTCACCGTTTTCACTTGTGGGGGGAACCTCTTTTGTCCTCCCGTGTTCGGCGGCCGGGGCTCCTCCTCGTCGTCACTATGCAGCCCCTTGCCCTTGTTTTCGGCGTTCAGTTTGCCGGCCTGCTTGAACACCCATCATTCTCTGTTGGTGTGATTGGCTGGCTTGTCGGGGGTGTCGTGAATTTGACACGAGCGATCGAGTATGCGGTCCAAACTGGACGGGCCCGGAGTACTTCTTTTGAATGGCTTTTTCCGCTGACCGGATTTAGAGCCACTGAATCCGGCATTGACTGCCGTATCTTCAGCGGTATCGCCGTTGTTGCGGCGCTTGTGTCTGTGACGACGTGGTCTGCCGTTAGTATCTTTGGTATCTGAAGTGCCAAGATTCCTTGATGTGTTGTTGCTGCGAGCCAGCCAGCTATCCTCGCCCGCGCAAAAGCGGGTCATGAGTGTCGTGAGGGCTGCCATAGACTTCGGCTTCTCCTGGACGAGGTGCCGGGCGAGCCACTCGTCACGGATGTTATGCTTAAATGCCGCTAAGGCCTCTGCATTTGGACAGACGACAATTTGGTTTTTCTTAGTTAGGAACCGCGTCCAGAATTTCCTGGCGGATTCCCTTGGCTGCTGAGTTATATGGCTCAAGTCATCAGCATCCGGTGGTCGCACATAAGTGCCCTGGAAGTTGTCAAGGAATGCATCTTCCAAATCCTCCCAACTGCCAACGGAGTCTGCTGGCAAGCTATTCAGCCAATGCCGAGCTGGTCCTTTGACTTTTAGTGAGAGGTACTTGGTGGCATGTAGATCATCACCGCGAGCCATGTGGATGTGGAGGAGGAAATCCTCGATCCATACCGCGGGATCTGTTGTACCATCATATGATTCAATATTTACGGGTTTAAAACCCTCTGGGAATTCGTGATCCATTACTTCATCAGTGAAGCATAGGGGGTGTGCGGCGCCTCTATGCCGGGCTATATCACGACGCAGTTCATATGAGTCTTGTCTGCTGTATTCGGCCCGGCCGGATTTACTTTTAGTGTATCCGGCGTGACGGACATCGTCCCGCGTTGGTGCGCGCCCCCGTGATCCGTAGATCGATCTTGCATGTTTTGCTTTGTTTTCCAATACGTCTTGCAGGTCCCGCGTGTTGCCCCGGGCCCTGGTATTTTTGTTTGAGTGGCGGCGGGGTACAGGCTGAACTTCAGGCTGAAATGCCTCTCTGTCTCGGCCACGAGGTGGCCGATCAGCCGCATCGTACGCTGGTGATGTAGGTTTCAATGCTTCCTCCTCAAGTCGGGGTAGCAACCAGCGCTTTGGGTAACTCTTGGAGGGGCGTTCGAGTTCGTATTCCTCGGCCGCAAGGACTTCGGTCCATCTGTCTGCTAGCAAATCTTGATCAGCTCAAAGCTGTTGTTGATTTTTCTTCAGGCTATTTGTTGTGGCTATAAGCCGGCGCTTGAAGCGCTCCTGCTCGATGGGATCCTCAGGCACGATAAATTCTTCGTCGTCGAGGCTCACCTCGTCTTCGGAGAGAGGCATGTAATTGTCATCCTCCATTTCTCCATCTGCTGCCTGTTCTGGAGGGCTTGCTTGTTCATCCTCCCGCTCTAAATCTGGCTGGAGGGGATTGTCGTCGTCTTTGGCACTATCCGGAGTGTTATTGTCTCTTGTGCCGGTATCACTACTTTTGCTATGGCGGGACTTAGAGCGGCGCCGCTGACGTCGATGCTTGGGTTGCTTCTTGGAGGGGTCATCCTCCGCCGTCTTATCGCCATTGCCTTCTTTGGGGGTAACCACCATGTATATATCATATGATGAGGTGGCGGTCCAGTGCCCTGTGGGCGGTGGTTCCTGTTCGTCTCCTGCATCGTCGTCCATACCGTTGATGTCTTCGGAGTCAAAGTCGAGCATGTCGATTAAATCGTCGACAGTGGCTACTAAGTGGGTGGTGGGTGGGGATCGAATTTCTTCGTCGTCCGCATCCCATTCTAGCCAGACATAGTTCGGCCAAGGTTCTCCTGACAAGGAGAGAGACCTTAATGAATTTAGCACATCGCCAAAAGGCGAGTGCTGAAAGATATCCACGGAGGTAAACTCCATGATCGGTGCCCAATCGAATTCGATAGGCACGGACGCAGGCGGCTCGGAGCCCGTGGCCGGGGACGAATCCAATGGTTCGGCAACACGGCTCTCGTAAGGGGTGAAGTCAGTATTCGGCTCTATCGCCACTGAGAGTGCGGCCTCCATGGCAGGGTCTATCCACCCGTCCTCGGATGGCGCAATTTGCTCCGAATTGAGGGCCGGAGTAGTTGCAGGTGTGATCTCCCGAACACTGTCCGACGGTAGAGTTACGTCATGCTCGTCGTGATTGTGCGGCGCACCCGACATGGGTTCGAATCCGTCGAAGATCAAGTCTCCGCGGATGTCGGCAGTATAGTTCAAGTTTCCGAACCTGACCTGGTGGCCAGGGGCGTAGCTCTCGATCTGCTCCAGATGGCCAAGCGAGTTGGCCCGCAGTGCGAAGCCGCCGAATACGAAGATCTGTCCGGGGAGGAAAACCTCACCTTGGATCGCATCATTGCCGATGATCGAAGGAGCCATCAAGCCTTACGGTGACGGCACAGTGGAACTCTCAATGAAAGCACCAATGTCGGTGTCAAAACCGGCGGATCTCGGGTAGGGGGTCCCGAACTGTGCGTCTAAGGCGGATGGTAACAGGAGGCGGGGGACACGATGTTTACCCAGGTTCGGGCCCTCTCGATGGAGGTAATACCCTACTTCCTGCTTGATTGATCTTGATGGTATGAGTATTACAAGAGTTGATCTACCATGAGATCGTAGAGGCTAAACCCTAGAAGCTAGCCTATGGTATCATTGTTGTTGTCCTACGGACTAAACCCTCCGGTTTATATAGACACCGGAGGGGGCTAGGGTTACACAGAGTCGGTTACAAGGGAGGAGATCTAAATATCCGTATTGCCAAGCTTGCCTTCCACGCCAAGGAGAGTCCCATCCGGACACGGGACGAAGTCTTCAATCTTGTATCTTCATAGTCCAACAGTCCGGCTAAAGTATATAGTCCGGCCGTCCGAGGACCCCCTAATCCAGGACTCCCTCAGCGAGATCAAGACTATTTAAGCTTATAGGAAGGATGTGGTAATGAGGTGGAGCTGCAGCAAGCACTAAGCAAATATGGTGGCTAACATGCGCAAAGAAGAGCGAGAAGAGAAGCAACGCAACGGTCGTGAAGCTAGAAGTGCTCCTGAAACTACTTACGTTCAAACATAACCCAAACCGTGTTCACTTCCCGGACTCTGCCGAAAAGAGACCATCACGGCTACACATGTGGTTGATGCATTTTAATTAAGTCAAGTAAAACCCAACCATGAAGGAAATATCATAACACATAGCCGAAAATGGCAAGAGTTGGAGTTACAAATATGGCAAGTTACATCCGGGGTGTTACAATTGATACCTTGGTTCTCATAAGCTGAGGGAAATACTTACTCTACTTTGCTGCATCACCCTTTCCTCGTCAAGGGAAAAACCAACGCAAGCTCAAGAGGTAGCAGGAAGGATTTCTGGCGCCGTTGCCGGGGAGATCTACGCCAACCCGAGACATACCAAGTACCCATCATAAACTCTCATCCCTCGCATTACATTATTTGCCATTCACCGCTCGTTTTCCTCTCCCCCACTTCTCAAACAATTTTCGAAAAGATTTGCCTTTTCTTCGCCCCTCTTCCGTTCGTCTTCTTCACTTGCTTTTTGTGTGCTAATGTGTTGGATTGCTTGCTTTGTAACGATAGCTCAAGATAATACTAAATTGTGTGACTTTTCCAATACCAACAACAATGATTTTATTAGTACTCCGATTGCTCCCGATGCTAATGCAGAATCTTGTGAAATTAATACCGCTTTGCTGAATCTTGTTATGAAAGATCAATTTTCCGGCCCTCCCAATGAAGATGCCGCATCCCATCTTAATAATTTCATTGATTTGTGTGATATGCAAAAGAAAAATGATGTGGATAATGATATTGTTAAATTGAATCTATTTCCGTTCTCGCTTTGAGATCGTGCTAAAACTTGGTTTTCATCTTTGCCTAAAAATAGTATGGATTCATGGAATAAGTGTAAAGGTGTTTTTATTTCCAAGTATTCCCCCCCCCCCCCCCCCGGTAAGATCATCTCCCTTAGGAACGATATTATGAATTTTAAGCAACTTGATCATGAGCATGTTACACAATATTGGGAGAGGATGAAATTAATGACTAGAAATTGCCCCACTCATGGTTTTAATTTGTGGATGATCATACAAAAATTTTATGCCGGATTGAATTTCGCTTCTAGAAATCTTTTAGATTAGGACGCGGGAGGTACTTTTATAGAAATTACTTTAGGAGAAGCTACTAAACTCCTAGATAATATTATGGTAAATTATTCTCAATGGCATACCGAAAGATCTTCCACTAGTAAAAAAGTGCATGCGATTGAAGAAATTAATGTTTTGAGTGGAAAGATGAATGAGCTTATGAAATTATTTGCTAGCAAGAGTGCTCCTATTGATCCTAATGATATGCACGCCTTTGTCTACTATGATTGAAAATAATAATGAATCTATGGATGTGAATTTTGTTGGTAGGAACAATTTTGGTAATAACGCACATAGAGGTAATTTTAATCCTAGGCTATTTCCTAGTAATTCCCCTAATAATTATGGTAATTCCTACAACAATTCTTATGGAAATTATAATAAGATGCCCCCTGATTTTCAGAATAGTGTTAAAGAGTTTATAAGTTCGCAAAAGAATTTCAATGCTTTGATTGAAGAAATATTGCTTAAGATTGATGATTTGGCTAGGAATGTGGATAAATTTCTCTTGATGTTGATTCTTCGAAACTTAGATCTATTCCACCTAAGCATGATATCAATGAGTCTCTCAAAGCCGTGAGAATTTCCATTGATGAGTGCAAAGAAAGAACCGCTAAGATACATGCTAAAAAAGATTGGTTTATAAAAGCGTGTTCTTCTAATTTCTGTGAGAATAATGATGAAGATCTTAAAGTGATTGATGTGACTCCTATTGAATCTTTGTTTTCCAATAAGGATGGGACTGGAGATGTGTCAACTTTAGTTACAAGGCGTCCCAATGATTCGGAGTTTTTAGATCTTGATGGCAAAATTGATAAAAGTGGGATTGGAGAGGTCAAAACTTTAGATAGCACTGAACCCACTCTTTTGGATTTCAAGGAATTTAATTATGATAATTGTTCTTTAATAGATTGTATTTCCTTGTTGCAATCCATGTTGAATTCTCCTCGTGCCTATAATCAAAACAAAGCTTTTACAAAACATATTGTTGATGCTATGATGCAATCTTTTGAAGAAAAGCTTGAATTGGAAGTTTCTATCCCTAGAAAACTTTATGATGAGTGGGAACCCACTATTAAGATTAAGATTAAAGATTATGCATTCCATGCTTTGTGTGATTTGGGTGCTAGTGTTTCCCCGATTCCAAAAACTTTATGTGATGTGTTAGGTTTTCGTGAATTTTATGATTGCTCTTTAAATTTGCATCTTGCGGATTCCACTATTAAGAAACCTATGGGAAGAATTAATGATGTTCTTATTGTTGCAAATAGGAATTATGTGCCCGTATATTTCATTGTTCTTGATATAGATTGCAATCCTACATGTCCTATTATTCTCAGTAGACCTTTCCTTAGAACGATTGGTGCAATTATTGATATGAAAGAAGGAAACATTAGATTTCAATTTCGGTTAAGGAAAGGCATGGAACACTTCCTTAGAAAGAAAATTAAATTTCCTTACGAATATATTATGAGAGCCACTTATGGATTGCATGCCAAAGATGATAACACTTAGATCTATTCATGTTTTATGCCTAGCTAAGGGCGTTAAACAATAGTGCTTGTTGGGAGGCAACCCAACTTTATTTTTGTTTTTGCTTTTTTGATTCTGTTTTGCATTAAATAATTCATCTAGCCTCTTTTTAGATGTGGTTTTATGTTTTAATTACTGTTTGTGCCAAGTAAGACCTTTGGGATAGCTCATGGTGATAGTTGATTTGATCTTGCTGAAAAAACAGAAACTTTTGCGCTCAGAAAAACAATTCTCCTTTTTAGCAGAAGAGTGCTTTTTAGTTGATTCCTTTTGCAGAAGATTAACAAACAAATTCCTTAGGTCGTCCTAATGTTTCAGAATTTTTGGAGTTACAGAAGTATTCGAAATATCCAGATTGCTACAGACTGTTCTGTTTTTGACAGATTCTGTTTTTCGCGTGTTGTTTTCTTATTTTGATGCATCTATGGCTAGTATCAGGGGGTATGAACCATGGGAAAGTTGGAATACAGTAGATATTACACCAATATAAATAAAGAATGAGTTTAGAGCAGTACCAAAAGTGGTGATTTATCTTCTTATACTAACGGAGCTTATGAGATTTTCTGTTGAGTTTTGTGTTGTGAAGTTTTCAAGTTTTGGGTAAGGATTTGATGGACTATGGAATAAGGACTGGCAAGAGCCTAAGCTTGGGGATGCCCAAGGCACCCCAAGGAAATATTCAAGGATACCAAGAGCTTAAGCTTGGGCATGCTCCGGGAAGGCATCCCCTCTTTCGTCTTTGTCTATCGGCAACTTTACTTGAGGCTATGTTTTTATTCACCACATGATATGTGTTTTGCTTGGAGCGTCTTGTATAATTTGAGTCTTTGCTTTTTACTTTGCCACAAGCATCCTTGCTGTACACACCTTTTGAGAGAGACACACATGAATCGTGATTTATTATAATACTTTATGTGCTTCACTTATATCTTTTGAGCTAGGCAAATTTGCTCTAGTGCTTCACTTATATCTTTTAGAGCATGACGGTGAGTTTTATTTTATAGAAATTGATGAACTCTCGTGCTTCACTTATATTATTTTGAGAGTCTTTAAAAACTGCATGGTAATTTGCTTTGGTTATAAAATTAGTCCTAATATGATAGGCATCCGAGAGGGATATAATAAAAACTTTCATATAAAGTGCATTGAATACTATGAGAAGTTTGATTCCTTATGATTGTTTTGAGATATGAAGATGGCGATATTAAAGTCGTGCTAGTAAGTAGTTGTGAATTTGAGAAATACTTGTGTTAAAGTTTGAGAGTCCCGTAGCATGCACGTATGGTGAACCGTTATGTGATGAAGTCGGAGCATGACTTATTTATTGATTGTCTTCCTTATGAGTGGCGGTCGGGGACGATCGATGGTCTTTTCCTACCAATCTACACTACAAAAAAAAGACACATCCGTGACATTTTGGGCCGAACGAAATTTTTTTCTGTCATACATATGACACTTCTATGACGATAATTGTGACAAAACCCGGTATCATCATAGATGTGGTGGGGTCCTACTTCTATGACAAAAAATTATGTCAGAAAATGGGCTTTTCGTCCTGGGCGGGCCGGAGACGCAGCTATATGACATTCTTTGGGCCGTCCATGACGGAAAAAACCGTGGTAGAAGCGAGGGGGAGGAAAATTTCGGGGAGTTCCCGGTTACAGTGGGAGGTCGGGGGCCAAGCGATGCGCGTTTCTCTCGTACACGTACGCGCGTGTGTGCGAGGCGTTGGCTCTAACTGAACCCGAGCGAGGCGTTGGGCTCTAACTGAACCCGAGCGATTGCACTGCAGGCTACGCGTTACTGAACCCGAGCGATCGATCGATGGCTGTTAACTGAACCCGATCGAGCGATTCCTTCGCTACTACTGCTAACTGAAGCCGATCGATTGGATGAACAGTGAGCATTGCGGGAGGGGGGGTTGGATGAACAGTGAGCGGTGGCGTTGCCTCTGGATGAACAGGACCCCGCGGTGTGGAGGGCTGGATGAACAGTAGACGGTGGAGGGGTGCCCGTGGAGGGGTGGTTGAACAGGACCCCGTGGTGTGGAGGGCTGGATGAACAGTAGACGGTGGAGGGGTGCCGTGGGGGAGTGGTTGAACAGTTGCTGGTGGAGTAGCGCACGGTGGAGGCTGGATGAACAGGAGCCCGTGGAGGCTGGAGGAGGTCGACGGTGGAGATGAACAGTATCCCGCGGAGTCCCGTTTTGCGGTATGCCACACCCCTCCCGATGAACAGGACCCTCGTTTCGACCGTAGGAGGTCCGTTTCGTCCGTTTTGCGGTACGCCACACCCCTCCCGATCAACAGGACCCCCGTTTCGACCGTAGGAGGTCCGTTTCGTCCGTTTTGCGGTACGCCACACCCCTCCCGATCAACAGGACCCCCGTTTTGACCGTAGGAGGTTCGTTTCCTCCGTTTTGCGGTACGCCACACCCCTCCCGATCAACCGGACCCCCGTTTCGACCGTAGGAGGTCCGTTTCCTCCATTTTGCGGTACGCCACACCCCTCCCGATCAATAGGACCCCGTTCCGAACGTAGGAGGTCTGTTTCCTCTATTTTGCGGTACGCCAGGCCTCGTTTCCATCGCCTGTTCCGTCCAAGCCCTCCCGATGAACACGACCACGCATTCTGTTTCGACCCATCCGGTTGGCTCCTACGCGTTCCGTTGCCTCCCGATGAACACGACGCATTCCGTTGCCTCCCCATGAACACGACGCATTCCTTTGCCTCCCCATGAACACGACGCATTCCGTTGCCTCCCCATGAACACGACGACGACACTGTTTCTCCGTTCCGACCCAGCCATGTACACGAGCCCTGGCCGTACGTATGCGCGAGTAGGCGTTCGAGACCCCGCCCGTATGTACACATACGTGGCCGTATTTTCTTTCTTGCACCCTGGCCGTTGTACGTATGTGTACATGCTACGTGCGCGCCTCTACTACGACATGTACGCGCCTCTACTACAACACGTGCGCGCCTCTACTACGACACGTGCGCGCCTCTACATCCACCAATATATATGTACGTACACGTTCGCGACCAGAATGACAACGCTACGTATGCTTCGACCAGGTGGGTCCCGACTGTCAGGCACTTCCTTGCGTGCGAAGATGTAGCTGGTAGGTCCCAGCAGTCAGGGGGGCGAATCGTTTGTTTTTTTGCCCGGATGCACTTCCTTGCGTGCGAAGATGTAGCTGGTGGGTCCCAGCAGTCAGTGGGGCGAATCGTTTTTTTTTCGGACACACTTCCTTGCGTGCGAAGATGTAGCTGGTGGGTCCCAGCAGTCAAGGGGAAACGTTTTTTTCGCGAAATACGGTGGTCCGTCCGGTGGGTCCCCGCTGTCAGGTGGAGGAATCATTATTTTGCGCGTAATAAGGAGGCACTTCCTTGCTGCGGTCGTGGACCCAGCCGTCAGCCTCTCCACGTACAGTCCACGTCCGATGGAAGTCGTTCCTTGACCACGTTGACCACGCCGCGCCGAGAGCACCACGGCGGTGGACGACGGCGAGGACTAGGAAGGGGACGACTCGGAGCCGGGGAAGACGCAGCAGTGGATGCCCACGCGAAGAGGAGTACGAGGGTTCACTGGTTCGGCTGCGGTGTGAGGCTGCTGTCGCCGTAGAATAACAGGGGGTGTGGGTGAGTAGAGGGATGGCCTGGCCAGCGGTGGGAGTAGTAGGGGCGGTGAGGCCTCCGCGGCATCACAGCCGGCCACGGGAGGCAGGAGCACGCGGCACGACCGACGCTGGTTTGGGCGGCTGGAGTAAGAAGACCAGAGGTTGAAGAAGCACTACGGCCGTTGGATGAACATCGTACGGTAATAGGAGCTAGAATCGTTCATATTGACTAAGTTGACAAAGCCCTCCGTCCCCGTCAACTTGGTAGGCCCACAAGTCAGCCTCCCACTATGCTGGGTTCCAGCTGGGAGGTGGAGTATTCATTTTCTGTGCGTAATGAGGCACTTCCTTGCGTGCGAAGATAGCTGGTGGGTCCGACATGTCAGCGGGGGGCACGTTATTTTCGCGAAATACAGATGTCAGGTGGAGGAATCATTATTTTGCGCGTAATAAGGAGGCATTTCCTTGTGTGCGGCCGTGGACCCAGCTGTCAGCCTCTCCACGCACAGTCTACTTCCGATGGTGTCGTTCGTTGACCACGTTGACCACGCCGTGCCGAGCGCATCCAAGGTGGTGGACGACGGCGAGGCCCGGACAGCAACGAGCCGGAGATGGGAAGACGCGGGAGTAGAGTCGCAGACGGAGAGGTGTACGAGGGTTAACTGGTTCTAGTGCGGTGTGGTTCGACAGTCGGTGGAGAAGAACAGGAGGTGTGGAGGGGTGGAGGGATGTCCTGGGCAACGGCGGAGTAGCGCTTCATAGCGAAGCGTGCTAAGCAGAGCGCTAGCAGCAGGAGGCGGGAGGTGGTCCCGGCGGCGCTGGAGGAAGAAGACGAGAGATTGAAGATGGATGCCGGTCGTTGGATGTAAATCCAACGGCTAACTTGTCAGAATCATTTGTTGACTAAATTGACAACGACTTGCGTTGGCTTCGACCTATTGGCCCACATTTCAGCCTCCAAAAATGTGGCACGTATTCAACCCATTTTTTCAGAATTTACAGTCTTTTTTTTTTGCGCGGTAGAATTTACAGTCAATTTGATCTTTTTTTTGAATTACAACAATTAGCTGGGCTGGGTGAACAAATAATAATAGCTCCAAGTAGCGCGTGGTAGCTACATCTACAAGATGACATAGAGATTTGTAAAGCACACACGGATCTGAATGTTGCAGACCCGTTGACTAAAACCTCTCTCGTAAGCATAACATGATCAAACCCTAGAACTCATTGAGTGTTAATCACATGGTGATGTGGACTAGATTATTGACTCTAGTGAACTTTGAGTGTTAATCACATGGTGATGTGAACTAGATTATTGACTCTAGTGCAAGTGGGAGACTGTTGGAAATATGCCCTAGAGGCAATAATAAAATGGTTATTATTGCATTTCCTTGTTCATGATAATTGTGTGTTGTTCATGCTATAATTGTATTAACTGGAAACCATAATACATGTGTGAATACATAGACCACAACATGTCCCTAGTAAGCCTCTAGTTGACTAGCTCGTTGATCAATAGAAGGTTATGGTTTCCTGACCATGGACATTGGATGTCATTGATAATGGGATCACATCATTAGAAGAATGATGTGATGGACAAGACCCAATCCTAAGCATAGCACAAGATCGTGTAGTTCGTTTGATAGAGCTTTTCTACTGTCAAGTATCATTTCCTTAGACCATGAGATTGTGCAACTCCCGGATACCGTAGGAATGCTTTGGGTGTACCAAACGTCACAACGTAACTGGGTGGCTATAAAGGTGCACTACAGGTATCTCCGAAAGTGTCTGTTGGGTTGGCACGAATCGAGACTGGGATTTGTCACTCCGTATGACGGAGAGGTATCTCTGGGCCCACTCGGTAATGCATCATCATAATGAGCTCAATGTGACCAAGTGTTTGGTCATGGGATCATGCATTACGGTACGAGTAAAGTGACTTGCCGGTAACGAGATTGAACAAGGTATTGGGATACCGACGATCGAATCTCGGGCAAGTAACGTACCGATTGACAAAGGGAATTGTATACGGGATTGATTGAATCCTCGACATCGTGGTTCATCCGATGAAATCATCGTGGAACATGTGGGAGCCAACATGGGTATCCAGATCCCGCTGTTGGTTATTGACCGGAGAGTCGTCTCGGTCATGTCTGCATGTCTCCCGAACCCGTAGGGTCTACACACTTAAGGTTTGGTGACGCTAGGGTTGTAGAGATATTAGTATGCGGTTAACCGAAAGTTGTTCGGAGTCCCGGATGAGATCCCGGACGTCACGAGGAGTTCCGGAATGGTCCGGAGGTAAAGATTTATACATGGGAAGTCCTATTTTGGCCACCGGAAAATGTTCGGGATTTTTCGGTATTGTACCGGGAAGGTTCTAGAAGGTTCCAAAGTGGGGCCCACCTGCATGGGGGGACCCACATGAACGTGGGTAGTGGGGGCAAGGCCCCACACCCCTGGTCAAGGCGCACCAAGATCCCACCTTAAAAGGAATAAGATCATATCCCGAAGGGATAAGATCAAGATCCCTAAAAAAGGGGGATAACAATCGGTGGGGAAGGGAAATGATGGGATTTCTTTCCCCCACCTTTGCCAACACCCCAATGGACTTGGAGGGCAAGAAACCAGCCCCCTCCACCCCTATATATAGTGGGGAGGCGCATGGGAGCAGCACCCCAAGCCCTGGCGCCTCCCTCCCTCCCGTGACACCTCTTCCTCCCCGCTTGCGCTTGGCGAAGCCCTGCCGGGATCCCGCTACTTCCACCACCACGCCGTCGTGCTGCTGGATCTCCATCAACGTCTCCTCCCCCCTTGCTGGATCAAGAAGGAGGAGACGTCCCCGCTCCGTACGTGTGTTGAACGCGGAGGTGCCATCCGTTCGGCACTAGGATCATCGGTGATTTGGATCACGACGAGTACGACTCCATCAACCCCGTTCTCTTGAACGCTTCCGCGCGCGATCTACAAGGGTATGTAGATGCACTCCCCTCTCTCTCGTTGCTAGATGACTCCATAGATTGATCTTGGTGATACGTAGAAAATTTTAAATTTCTGCTACGATCCCCGACACACATGGGGGGTTGGACAAATGAAGGAGGTAATGAGGGAACACTATTCTTTTTAAAATTATATAATTAGGTAGGAGAGATTAGCAGCCTCAACCAATAATTTTTTGAATGCACATTTAAATAAATGGTTATAAGAGATGACATTTTTTTAAGGATATAAAGACAAAATCACAAACAAATGAAACCAATTTCCTACTAATTAGTAGCAAAAATAAGGAAGTTTAACAGCATGTCTGCGGGGACATCATTATTTGAACAGTGGTATTAGACAAAGAGTATATATTAGATGGGGAAAATATAGCACACGCAAGGTAAGGATGCTCTTGTGTACAAAATCCAATATGAGTTTAGATAATTGCACATTTGGGGAAATCTCAACAACAACAAAAAAAAAGAATCTAGGGATGTGAATCATAATAAAAACATGTGCAGACAGAAATTTATATAAAGTATGATCGAATTTGTCGTACCCAACAAATGCAAACGCTGCTAAAAGAATGAGCCAGACATTTTCTTCGCGGTGTCATATATGTAACGGTAAATTTGAGTATGATTCACACTCATGATTTCCTTATATGTACAGTTATTTTTTCTTTACTATAAAAGTTGACATCGCATAGAAGTGCATTTGTATTTTCAGATATAAACGTGCGCATGGGTTGCGGTATCTGCAGCCGCACGGTTACGCGGCAAATTCAAATAGTTGTCGTGAAAACCATGAGCAGACACCAGACAGTGTAATTTCTCAAATCTACCAAAAAAAACTGCAATTTTCGGAAGTTCCCCAGGCTCCAAATAGATGTAAAACCACGCTCCTTTGGACGGTGGACGCCAAATTACCGGCGCGCCCACACCTACGCAGCGCAGCAGGCGCTGTTCAACTCCAAGCCAATTTTTTGGCGGGACGTGCGTGGCGGAATCCTTCGCAGTTGGATAGAAACCAGCCGGCCGGTTGCTGCTGCTGAGTGCTCCTGTGGGTGGGGCCCTGTGGCCGTATCCAGGACTGTGCTAAAATTCCGGCTCCGTCCATGGACCCCACTCATCAGGCCAGCTTCACCGTGCGACCCCATCTTATTCGGGTGCGTTCGTATGGGATAAAACGAACGAACCAGACGGCCCAACGTGCGGGAGCGAACGGACTTTTGTCCGTTTTCTGTCCGCTTTCGACCCATCCCAGGCCCAAGTTTGCGCCGATTTTGGGGTGAAACAGACAGCGCGCGGACGGGCGGGACGCGCTCCCTTGTCCTTCCCTGGCCCGCCTATCGGTGGCACAAAGCAAAACCCCCCGCGCCCCATTTGGCGCCATTCCCCCCCCCCTCCAAACCCTCCCACGTCCCGCCGCCCCTCCCTTCCCCGTCCATGGCAGACGCCCAGCCGAATTCCGGCGGCCCGGCCGTCGACCCGCCCGCAAAGGTCAAGAAGAAGGCAGCCAAGGCGCCAAGGAAGCCGCGGTCAGAGTGCGCGCCGGAGGAGCTCGCCAAGTTGGACGCGGAATCGGCGAAGAGGAGGAACCGAAGGGCGGTCGTCAAGGGCAATGCCGCCGCGGCCAAGTTCGCCGCCGAGCGCGATGCGATGCAGGCCGTGCAGCGTAAGGCCGAGGTCGAGGAGAAGGAGGCCATCGTCAACAAAGCGCACGCCCTCCTCATGCTTGGCATTTGTCGTCCGGCGGTTTTCTCTGCAACGGCCGTCGGCCCGGCGAGCACAGGCTCGTCGGTCGCCAGGCCTCCGCACTGTCAGTCGCGGCGAGAAACACATTCATTTTGGAGGCTGGCTGTGTTGCCGACGAACAAAACTATTCATTTTGGAGGCTGGCTGTGTTGCCGGCGAGGACGTGTAGGCCGCTGGCTCGGTTGCCGGCGTGAACTAGGGCCGCTGGCCTGAACTAGGGCGTGGTATTTCGAACGTTGTTGTTTTTAAAATGGAGGCGGACAAGATGGGGCCAAAGGATGCGGCCGCGCGGCTGTGGAGTTGCCTACCCAAACGGACAGAATCCGGACAAAACGAACGTCCGTTTGGGGCCTCAGTGCCGATGCCAGTAGCACTAGCACTGTACAGGGCTTTGATCAAAGGGTCTGCCACTCACACCGACACGTCCTTTACATCACAAGCGCCAACTTGGGTTGGGCCCCCATGGACACGGAGCAGGCCCTCGCTTCACAATCAATGGCTAGTGCATGTGTCATGTCATGTACGTACTTGAGCCCCAAGCTTGGCATACACAAATTTTCCTTTTACGGAGCACGCCGCGCCGTTTTTACCCCGCCCGCTGCATTTTCTACCGCATGCATGCACGAATGAATGGCCATGCCGCCTACTCCACTTGTTGCGTCTCGTCTCGTCTGACGGGGGCACGGGCTCCTCTACTTGTACCTGCCCCTGGGTGCGGGATCCCGGCGGGGAGTACGCCGGCGCCGTGCCGCGGCGATGCTTGTCTGTAGCCACACAGCTACGCAGCAAATGCAGGTGGTTGCCGTGGAAACCATGACAAGACGGTGTACTTGATCAATCAAAGCTAAAGAAAACTGCAATTTCAGAAGGCCCCCAAGCTCCAAAGCAATGATGTAAAACCACACTCCGCGTGGTGAAACAAACAAACAGAGACCCAGCAATTTTCACAAGACCCCCATGGAAACGGAGCTCCCACTTCACAGTCAATGCTCTGCTCCCTCTACACAATCGCTCCAACTTGACCCGGCAATTTTCTACCGTATACAGTGACACGTTATCCCCACCCAACACACACACACACACAAGCATCGCCTGAGGGAGGGCACAGTCCGTTTTCACCAACCCGTTGCGTTTTCAACTGTACACACAGATGGTCATGCTACCTGCTTGTTGCGCCTGTTAACAGGCACCGTCTGATGGGAGCACAGGCTCTTCTACGGTACCAGCCAGGTCGCGGCGGATCAGGGCGCAGATTGAAGGGGCGGATTATCCCGGTGCCACGTTCTGCTGCTGGAGCCACTCCTGGATGGCGGAGCGGAGGGCGATGTTGGGGATGAGCTCGTCGTGTTCAAGCGGCAGGTTGGTCATCGGGGACGTGTCGCTGCCGGTGCTGAACCAGCTCCTGATGAAATCGCCTTCGTAGGTGAACCCGTCCGCCGCAATGTGAGGGTCATTCATCACATCCTGAAATTTTGCACGCCGGCAGTTAGCCAAAAGATAAGAGAGAGATTAACATGCTACACCCCAGGAGTTTCTATAACATGACAAGATAAATGACGCATTCACCTTTACGATCCAACTTATCCAGTATAGTTATCTAACTCATTCATGTGCTCCTGAATAGGGAAAACTCAGCTGATTCCTTTCAACTCACCTGAGATATAGGGCAGATGAAGTATGACGGTATGCGGTTTTCATCCAGCACTGATCCCGAAGACGAAGGGGAAGCTGACGTTGCGTTGCCCCTCATGGACTCGAGTGCCCTGATTGTTTCTGTGAGCTGATGCTGAAGATTCTCATTGTGCTCGGTGGCTTTCTGAAATTCCTCACTGACCTCATCTTGTCGTACTTTAAGTTGTTGGAACTCTTGTTCTATTTTCGAAAGACATTCCTCAGCTTCTCTTCGTTGTTGGACTTGGTTTAAATATAAGTCCTCTGATGTCCTGGCCTGCAGGAATCAAAGTATCAACCATTTTGTGATAGACGAGTTGACTAATGTGCCTTCATGAAACACTAACAATAGCCCAGGAACTTTGTAAGAAGAAAGGGTTCATCCAGAGAATGTGCAACATGTGAACCCTGGAGTCTATATAAGATGACTTTTTGAAAGTAGAAATGATTAAGATGAGAATTCTTTGGGACATCCCGGTGTTAGTTAGCCATTCCAGCATAGAAATAAATTACCATTCGTTCAGATTCAATCCGCCTCAAGCGCTCATCAGAGGCTTCCTTCTTGAGTGCTGCAGCTTCTTCCATGAGTTTTTGGAGTTTATTACGCAAATCATTATCTGAACTAACATTTCCCTGTTAGGACCATTGAGAGAAAATAATTAGTCACTTAGGGTAATACTCCAAATAAATATAAGACGTTCTAGAGACTTGACAAAAGTCTCTAAAACGTCTTATATTTGTTTACAGAGGGAGTAGAGCTTAACTAGATTTTTTTGAAGGGGGTACAGTTTTAACTGTTAACTACTCCCTCCGTTCCATAATGTAGTGCATATAGACTTTTTGAAAAGTCAAACCTCACAAACTTTGATCAAGTTTGTGGAGAAAAACATCTACATCTAGAATGCCAAACATAGATCATTAGATTCAACATAAGATGTAGTTTCATATTTTATATATTTGGTATTGTAGATATAAATAGTTTTTCTATAAACTCGGTCAAAGTTTGCAAAGTTTGACTTCTCAAAAAATATATATGCACTACATTATATAACGGAGGGAGTAAAAGCTAGCAGGTTCTCATTGAGCTATCCTGATGTAGCCCATACCGCCTGTTTAAGGTTTCTAAGTGCTACTTCTTACAGTTAAATTATATGTAGGCCAAGGACTACAGTCTACAGCAGTCACACTTAACCACATATGCAATACATCCACTTCCAAGAACTAAATAGAATCAAGTAAGGATGGAATACTTGTTAAAAGGAAATCAACTGGACCAACCAAGATGTCTTCCAAATCATCAGGCCCAACATCACCGCCATTAGACCTGTTAATGTATGCTGCACATCTAGGCCAACAAAAGAAGTCAGTTCATGTTATAATGTCAACAAAGCTAACAGAGGGTTGGAAAGCTACCTCCTTAAGCCATTAATTACAACGAGATTGTTTGGATCACACTTCAGACCCTCTATGTATGTTGCCAGAGCACTTTCATAATACTCCATCAGGAATTGTACATTCGCTTTACGGACATAGCCCTTCAGGAAAGTGGGATCCAACTCAATACATTTTTCGGCATCCTCCAGACCTTTAGGCAGATTTCCTAGATAGATGTGGCATTGAGCTCTATTGCTAAAGACCTGGATAATCAGTTATAAACAATACCATTAAAGCACAATATTACAAGAATCAGGGTGGATGAGGGGCATGCATCACAGTAGAATGTATAACAAATATGGCAGGTCAAAGTGACATGTTTATCGAAGAACTGTTTTTATTAATCAGAGGATCTTCTATTTTCAGTGGAGATATAAATTTAACCAATGAGGTAAAGTTGCCTTCAGATGTTATATGAAACATAATCACCGTAAACGAAAATCCTTACTCTGGGATCATTAGGATTCTTTTCAATAGCTTCAGTATAGTGAGCTGTCGCTTCCTGATAATTTTTCCTCTGAAATAATTCATTGCCTGCAGCATGTGCACACACTCAGAAGTCAGAAGCAGTAGTTCAACATCACAATGGCATTGCATGACACTAACTGGGATCGGGAACATAGAACACTAGGAGCCCCTTGTTTTATTTTAGTTATTCCATACAATTGAGTGTTCGGTTGAGAGACCACCTCATCCCAGGATGATTTGTCCATGATGAGATGAGCACATGAGTTTGGCGAGATGGCACTGTCTCTTATTTTATAAGTAGTGTGATATTTGTAATTTACTTTTTATTTCTTCTTGCAGATACTCGCAATTTAAAAGTCTGGAATTTCCAAGAACCAAACACTCGCAGATCATGACTATGTTTTTGGGGAAATTTGTTGATAACAGGGGTGACAGACTCTTAAGTTTATTTTCCATTTTGTTGGAAACTGAATGTAGCCACAGCAATCGACTTCACAGCTATAGTAGTACATTGCAGTGCCACAATCAATCGGCAGCGTCGTGTCAGGATTCAGGAAAAACACCCGAACCTCTCTGCCGGTGGTGGTCGGCGGCCTCCTGATCTAGCCGCTCCCGCTCCTCGATCTCCTTCCTGGCGGTCTCCGCCTGGTCCAGCTTGTGGCGCGTGTCCTCGCTGTAGTGCTCGGCCAGCGACTGCTGCAGCGCCCTGACCGCCGGCGCGTAGTCCGCGGCACAGGCCGCGAGCTTGAGCAGCGCGGCCGCCTTCCGCGACAGCGCGCGGGCCAGCAGCCTGTTGTCGGCGCGGAGCTCCCTGCCCCTCTCCACCGCCTCCTCGCAGTCCCTCACGCACTCCCTGTACTGGAACGGGAGACCGAGATAAGCGACGGGGGCGAGGCGAGGGTTTGGGCGGAGGATTTGGGGCGGGGGATGACCGACCTTGGACATGAGGAGGTAGGCGGCGGCGCGGTTGGTGAGGAAGGAGATGTCGCGGGGGTCGAGCGCGGCGCCGCGGGTGTAGTGGTCGACGGCCGTCTCCAGGTACTGCTTGCGGTAGGCGTCGTTGCCGGCCTCCTTCTCCCGCTGCGCCTCCGCCGCCCGCTCCTCCTCCGCCTCCATCGCCGGCACGCTTCTCTCTTCTCTCCTGGGGGAGGGGCGGGGCTGCGGGAGCCGGCAATGCGCTCCGGTCGCCGGCGTTCGGCGGCGGCTTGGGGCCCTCCGGCGGTTACGGAAGCGGAAGTGGGAGTGGAAAGGGGGAGACTTGACCGGGGAGGGACTGGGCGAAAAGTCGTCCGGCCAGCGCGGGCGAGAAGAATCTCTGACTGGTCGTCGGGGCCCACCTCGCAGCGAGACCCGACTCAAATGCTCCGGCCTCCAACGCCGCTGTCACGGTATAGTCGTGGCCGCCGGTCTTTGTTTGTGCCGGTGAGTTGCCTCTCTCTCTCGTGCAGCACTGTGGGTGGAGGGCCCGATGTGCCATTACCACCAAGGGGAAGGTCCGTAGCTCACGTTAAAAAATGATAGAAATGGTGAACTATGCCCAAGGTTGCCCCACCAAGACCCTGGCTAGCAAAAAATCAGTTGAGATTTTACTACATGTCAAAAATTTGGCTAACATTAAAGGAAAAAATGAACTAGATTAGGCGAAAAGAGTGTTGGCATGCCAAAAGAATTTTTATTTTTTTGAGAATGGCATGCCAAAAGGTTGACAACCATCCAAACAAAGATCAACCTTCGAGTCGTGGACAAAAAATCGATACGGTACACATTGGTGGAATCCAAACATAGCATGATGACTGACATTACCCAAATTCAGAATCTCAGTCAATCATGTAGAGAATACCACCACCGCATAGCTCCAATTCTACAACATTGGCGCAACGAGCACGAAGAAGTCGTGCGATATCCCACGGAAGCGTACCTACTCTGGGAGGAAGACTAGAGAAGTAGAGATCACTCTCCAAGTTACTCCGGTGACAAGGAAAGCGACAACCACTCTCAGGGCGGTCGGCGCCGTTACCGAGGGAAGCAAAGGCAATCTTGCAACCTCCTCGCCTCACGGATCCGTGAAACCAATCGAAGGAAGAAAAAATATAATAATCGAGAAAATGGATTTAATTGGTGCTAGTTGACTTATCTCACTCGAGCACTCACCGGTAGAAAATGGGCCTTTAGCCCCGGTTCGCAAAGGCCTTTAGTCCCGGCTGTGCAACCGGGACTAAATATGCGTGACTAAAGACCCCCTCTTTAGTCGCGCCTCTTACGAACCGCGACTAAAGGTCCGTCCACGTGGGCGCCAGGGGTCCGTCGGGGCGGAGGACCTTTAGTCCCGGTTCTCGTGGCTAACCGGGACTAAAGGCCCGTCCACGTGGGCGCCAGGGGTCCGTCGGGGCGGAGGACCTTTAGTCCCGGTTCTCGTGGCTAACCGGGACTAAAGGCCTCCTCCGCAGGTTTAGGGTTTTAGCCCCCCTAAACCTGGTTTCTTTTTAATTTGTAGTGTTTTATTTCTTTTATATTTTATTTTGTGTTTTATTTTAATTTTGATGAAGTTTCAGTACACATATTCTACGCTACTATATACATGTATATGAAATTTCAAACAAGAAGAATTCAAGAGGAATATATAATATATATTCAATCTTGGGTGACCATATACAACTTCGAACAAGTTTTCATACACAATTAGGATGGATGACCATATACAACTTCGAACAAGTTTCAATCTCGGGTATGCATATAAATTTCTTCGTCCTCGGTAAAGTGTTCTCCTTTAGGATTGATGACTTCCCTCATGAAAAATCCTGCTAATTCATCTTGAATTGGTCGGAAGCGAGCTTCTGGACTAAGCCTCCTCCGCAAGTTATCCGTCGCCTTCCGCACGCTATCCGATGCCTTCCGCTCAGAGGTGTGTCTCCGGATGTTCTCACAAACATAGTATCCACATAGATTGGTCCCCGGTGGCTGCTTATCCACATTAACTAACCTTCTAAAATCTAGCTCATGTTTGAATTGACCGACAATTTCTTCTGAGAACCGTCTCCAAACCCTACAGGGCAAAGAAAATTAAATGAACAAGGGAGTTATTAGTTACTTGATATTAGGAAATGAACGAAAGAGACCGATCGATATAGAGCTCAAATGATTGAAAATAATTACTTTTGCAGCATTTTTCTCATGTCGGCCCAACGCTTTGGATCCGAATCCATAGAGTCCATGATTAGAACTCTGGAGGTGTGAAGTTCAATATTTAGCAGAATCCAATGGAACCTGCGGACACGTTACATGCACAGTCATGCATAACTCATCGATTAGACATACCATGCATGGAGTAAACAAAAGAGAATGGGCACAAGAGAGAAACACTCACCCAAAATGGTAAGGAAATAGAATATGACTTTTGAGTTGATGCTTTCTAAGAAACTTGTACAAGTCTTTCTCCACGTCTTCGGGGTGATTTTGTAACACATGTCCATTAACGATATGTGGGTCAATGAACCCAACATCATGGATGTTTCTTATTTTGCATTCCCAAATCTTCAATCTGCATAATAGCGTACGCAACAATATATAGGACGGCAGTATGGGACACCTAGGTGCCCAGGCTCCTTGCATTTCCACCATTTGATTGCATTTAGATGCGTGTTATTGTGATAGGTATAGAAGGTAACTAGTCAATCCATTACTAATTGCCAATTCTCAAACAAGTAAATATGGAAACAATTATAATGCATATCATAAATGGATGTCATTAAACACGCCATGCATGGTAACATATATCTTTAGAAGGAAAAAATACTACACATTAGATATATTACAAATTAGGTATATATGAATTCATCTGTTTAGTATGTACCCGTTAAATTTTTATACATATATATCCAGAATATTTAGTATGTATATATGATTTCATCTGTTTAGAATGTACCCGTTAAATTTTAATACACATATACCCAGAATATTTAGTACGTACACATTAGATTTTTATCTATGTATATACCCAGAATATTTAGTACGTATAGATTAGATTTTTATCTATGTATATACCCAGAATATTTAGTGTGTATCAATCATATTAGATATGTACGGATTCATTTATTTATTACACACTCATTGATTTTTTAGTACGTATATACCCAGAATATTTAGTATGTAACACATTAGATTTTTTTTATGTATATACCCAGAATATTTAATACATACCCACTAGATTAGGTACGTCTGGATTCACTTACTTGGTATGTATTGATTAGAGTTTTGTGTATGTATACACCCTAGAGTACTCAATATATTTTTCTTGTATATGCATACTCATCGTATTTACATACCTTGTCATTAAATTTATGAGTATATACCTCGATACAATAAATACATAGAATCATGTGTGGGTATATGTAACAAACATTCCTTAAACTAAAAATAATCATCAGGGGATGTATGTACGTTGGAAAAAAAATCATGTCTGGGTATCAGCATGCATCATATATTCCTACAACTAAAACAATTTTTTATGATCGCATTTTATATTATTTGGTCACCTTAATTTGTATAGAAATATTAGCCATTAAAAAGTCCGACCCGGTCTATTTTTTTTAAATACTAGATACCTTGAAACATAAAACTTTAGAAAAATGCATAAAAACATCCTTAATATACATACGAACCATAGGAACAGCGTTTCGTATTATTTGTCATATTTGATACCTTAAGAAATAAGATTATATATACATACCTTTTTGTTTGGAAAGGAATCATACTAGGAAACCGTAGTATATTATTTTGTTGGAAAGCAATTATTGTCCATTTATGCTTGTAGTGCATGCAAACAAAATTTGGAAAGCCATGCACTACAAATATGACTTGCTATATTGCTACTTAGGTGCCCAGGCACATAGGTGCCCCATATAATTTACAGAACGAGATGAGGTAGAAATAAATCACTTACAGAACGTAGCAACTCAGCATAGATTTGTCGAGGTCGCGCAGATTGAACAGCTGGAACAATTCACTCATATGAACTTGTACAGAGTACCGTTTGGTGTGATGCTCCTCTGTAACATCCGCATAAACATATTATTTGTCGGCCCATGTTATGAATTGCTTGTACCAACGTAGCAGATTTCGCATTTGTGGTGGTAGACTCTTTTCTCGCGCAGGCTCGACGAGAGGCCCATTCCGCACATATTGTAATGCTATCTCACATACTGGCGCATCCTCAAGGCCTAAGAAGGCACGAAGAGTCAAACCCATCTCGGACGCTTGTTTCATGGCACTCGCTACAGTCAATCCAAGTGCTGCCGCAGCTGCTATGATCTCGGGGTCCTCTTCCGGACCGGCTTTCACTATGAGCGGGGGGATCGATTGTTTATTCTGCATCCCGAGCTGGTCAACTTGTTTCCCGCTTTTTTTACTTTCTTCTTTCTCCTCCTTCAATATTTTTGCTTGCCTACGAAGTTCATGTCCATAGTCGTCAGGCATATTCAGCTCGGCTTGGGATGGTGTCGTCAAAAAATCCTTAGCCCACTTCTTTTGCTTCTTAGTGAATACTTGCTTGGGCTCAGGCTCTTTTATCGCCTTCATATCCGCCTTCCATTTCTCATAATGAGCAGACGCGGCCAATTTGGTTTCAGCTTCACTAAGTTCCCAAGGCCTTGGGAGGAGAGGCTTCAGTGATGGCTCCGGTACCCTTGTGGTCTTAGGTACATAAGGGTCCGGGTTAATAGTCCAGGAGCGGGTTTCCTTGCTGTCCGCCTGCTTCTGCTTCTTCGCCGGAGGTGGATTGGGTGGCGTCGTACCCGCCGGAGGAGGATTGGGGGGCGTCGTACCCGCCGGAGGTTGTGGATCGGGGGACGGCGTCGAATGGCGTGAAGGAGGTGTAGGTGAACCACCACCACCGCCGCCACCACCACCATCGGAGGGGGGTGGACTTGTTAGCCTTGGCGCCTCGCCTGGAAACACTATGTACTTCTTTTTCCATAGAATGATCTGGCGCTTGACATCTCCAAGTCTTCTCTCCCCTTCGGGTGTAGCTTTGTCAATCTTTAGGTCCTCAAACCCTTGGACTATGTCTTCCACCGTGACACGAGCATAGCCATATGCAATGGGGTTGTTGTGGTGGAGTGCTCCAGGTGTACAGGGTAAAGCACTGCCGCTAGCTACCTTCGTGGAAACGTTCCCCACGGGATAATGCAGATCACATTCTTTCATCTCCTTTACATCATCCACAGGACCGAGAATGGAAATCTCTTCGACTAGGTGGAGCAGGAGGTGCGTCATAATATCGAAGAAGGATGGTGGGAACACCAACTCGAAACTGACAAGGCATTGGACCACATCGTTCTGTAACCGTGGTAGATCTTTTGGATTGATTACCTTCTGAGAGATTGCATTGAGGAATGCACATAGCTTCACAATGGCTACTCGAACATTTTCCGGTAGGAGCCCCCACAAAGCAATCGGAAGCAATTGCGTCATAATCATGTGGCAGTCGTGAGACTTCAGGTTTTGGAACTTTTTCTCCGCCATGTTTATTATTCCCTTTATATTCGACGAGAAGCCAGACGGGACCTTCATACTGCTCAGGCATTCAAAAAAAATGACCTTCTCTTCTTTGGTAAGAGCGTAGCTGGCACGACCTTGAAACCATTCCGGATGCCGGTCATCTGGGGCTTTCAAAAGTTGCTGGTCCTGCCGTGCTTCCTTTGTATCATTTGTCTTCCCATACACGCCCAAGAAGCTTAGCAGGTTCACGCAAATATTCTTCGTAACATGCATCACGTCGATTGCAGAGCGGACATCTAGGACTTTCCAATATTCTAGCTCCCAAAATATAGATTTCTTCTTCCACATGGGTGCGTGCCCGTCAACTCCCCGCGGAACTGATTGTCCGCCAGGACCCTTTCCAAAGATGACTTTTAAATCCTTGACCATATCAAATATCTCAGCACCAGTACGTTCCGCAGGCTTCGGCCGGTGATCTTCCTTGCCGTTGAAATGCTTGCCTTTCTTTCTTACGTTATGATTTCGGGAAAGAAATCGACGATGACCCAGGTACACGTTCTTCTTACAATTAACCAAACGTACACTTTCAGTCTCATGTAAGCAGTGCGTGCATGCATTGTATCCCTTATTTGTCTGTCCCGAAAGGTTACAGAGAGCAGGCCAATCGTTGATGGTTACAAAAAGCAACGCTCGTAGGTCAAATTCCTCTCCTTTGTGCTCATCCCAGACACGTACACCAGGTCTGGCCCACAACTGTAAAAGTTCATCAACTAATGGCCTTAGGTACACATCGATGTCGTTCCCGGGTTGCTTTGGACCTTGGATGAGCACTGGCATCATAATGAACTTCCGCTTCATGCACAACCAAGGAGGAAGGTTGTAGATGCATAGAGTCACGGGCCAGGTGCTATGGCTGGAGCTCTGCTCGCCAAAAGGATTCATGCCATCAGTACTTAGACCAAATCTTATGTTCCTTGCGTCAGCTGCAAAATCTTTGAACACCCTGTCGATCTTTCTCCATTGCGTTCCATCAGCGGTGTGTCTCAACTCCCCGTCGGACTTACGGTCCTCTTTGTGCCATCGCAACGACTTGGCATCCTTTTTGTTCCTGAACAGACGTTTCAACCGTGGTATTATAGGAGCATACCACATCACCTTGGCGGGAACCCTCTTCCTGGGTTTCTCGCCCTCAACATCGTCACCAGGGTCATCGCCTCTGATCTTATAACGCAATGCAGTGCATACAGGGCATTCATTCAAATTCTCGTATTCACCGCGGTAGAGGATGCAGTTGTTAATGCATGCATGTATCTTCAGAACCTCTAAACCTAGAGGGCAGACAACCTTCTTTGCTTCGTACGTACTGGCGGGCAACTCGTTATTCTTCGGAAACATATTCTTCAACATTTTCAGCAAATTTTCAAATGATGAGTCACCTACACCTTCCTGTGCCTTCCATTTTAGCAAATCCAGTGTGCAGCCCAGCTTTTTCAGACTATTATCGCATCCTGGATACAACGACTTTTTGTGATCCTCTAACATGCGATCCAAATTCTCCCTATCCTTGTCAGTTTCGCAGCGTCTCCGTGCATCAGCAATGGTCCGACCAAGATCATCAGCGGGCTCATCATGTGCCTCTTCTTCACCTTCACCTAACCCTTCCCCACCTTCAGCATCATCCTCCATGAAAGTATCACCGAAATGATCATGATAGTTGTCATCGATATCATCCCCTTCTTCATCTTCTTCCATTCTAACCCCTCTTTCTCCATGCTTGGTCCAACAATTATAGCTTCGCATGAAACCGTGCCGAAGCAGGTGCATGTGAACGTCTCTTGAGGAGGAGTAACCCTTCTGATTCTTACAGACAGCACATGGACAGATAATAAACCTTGCTGCTTGTTCGCATTTGCCACTACGAGGAAATCTTTCAAACCCGTAGTGAACTCGCCGGAGAGTCGGGGACCGTACATCCATTGCCGATTCATCTGCATTATTATTATATAAAGTATATAATTAACCATCATGCATTTGTTAAACTAACTAGCTAGAAATAATACAAATTAAACAATGAACTACACACATGCATATTTTATCAATGACACATGAAAGGTTCAAGTTGCTAACCGCGATCGCGGAGGAAAAATAAATGAGAAAGCTCAAGTGTGGCTCGGACACTTCATATCATGTTTGTTTCAGGCTCTCGGGCATTTCATCGAACACCTTGTGTGCATAGGAGGAACCAAAAGCAAACCCACCACCCCCTTCTGAATATTGTGAAGTGAGCTGAGTGGAGTGGAGTGAGCTGAGTCCTATATATAGGGATGGACCTTTAGTCCCGGTTGGCCTGGCCAACCGCGACTAAAGGCCTTCGGGGACCTTTAGTCGCGGTTGGCCAGGCCAACCGGGACTAAAGCCCCTCCCGTCCGCCAGCTGGATGGGCCTTTAGTCCCGGTTGGCCTGGCCAACCGCGACTAAAGGCCTTCGGGGACCTTTAGTTCCGGTTGACCAGGCCAACCGGGACTAAAGCCCCTCCCGTCCGCCAGCTGTCGAACGAGCGCGCTGGGCCTAGATAGTTGGTCGCGGGTCTCCTCCCGAACCGCGACTAAAGACCCCTTTTGTCGCGGTTCGATTATTTTGGGGACTAATGGGGGCGTATGGAAGCCTCTTTTTCTACTAGTGACTGGATCCTAGAACTCTGAAGAACTAGTGCTAGCAGAACTCTGAAGAACTCTGAAAAATATAATAGCCATATCGCTTACAATTTGGGGAAGAATAAAGTCGGGGATGTTGGAACCCCAGAACTCTAAAGAACTAGTGCTAGTAGAATGTTTTGCTAGACTATCAGCTGCTACCTGGTTAGCTTCTCTGCAGCAGTAAATGAAATTGACACTTATGAAACCCGAAGCCAATCGTGTGCACTCAGCTAAAATCAGGACTTGAGGACCCATGTATGCATCTGGTTAGTTGAAGGCCTCGATCACCAGCTAGCCTTATTGCACCCAATGCCTGCTGCCAAAAGCCCAAAACCAAACCAGCATTCCGAATTGCATTCGTCTCCGTTCCGTCGAGTCTACGCTGCTGACATGTCCAATAATGGTCACATGGTCGGTTTTGTATATAGTGCATGCGCGCCTTGCATGCATGCTGACAGGGACGTATGTATCTGAGCTAGCTCGTGTCATTATTGGAGCAAGAGCTGACAGTAGGCCATTTTTGCACTATCTTAAGCACGCGAGGCACATGGACGAATATAATACACTGTTGGCCTTGTAAGTTGCAGCGGGAGTTGCCTCCACGTCGCCATCCTCGAGTCGTCCCCTCGTAACCTTGAGCCCGCACCGCATGGACCGATATAGGTGGAAAAGGCACCCCACATTCATGCACGCACACCAGATCGAGAGGAAGAAGATGATGCCATTGAAGCTTCTCCGCCGGACGCCTACCGCCGGGCAACGCCACCCCTCGCCGCTGCTGCGTCTCGTTCCCGGCCTCCTGCTTCTGCTGCTCATCTCGCGGCCGGCGGCGGCGTCGGCGTCGACGGTGGTCACCCACCTGCCGGGATTCGATGGGCCTCTCCCCTTCCACCTCGAGACCGGGTAATTAACCATCCCACATCATCTAAATCTAATGCATTCGTTGCTGGTTCCATCTTGGAAATGAAAATGAAAATGGGCGCGAGGTTCTGAACTTCTGATGGCCGGGCCGTGCGTGCAGGTACGTGGGCGTGGAGGAGGAGACCGGGGCGGAGCTCTTCTACTACTTGGTGGAGTCGGAGCGGAGCCCCGGCGCGGACCCCGTGCTCCTCTGGCTCACCGGCGGGCCTCGCTGCTCCGGCTTCAGCGCCTTCGCCTTCGAAGTCGGTCAGTACTCCACCCACCAACCAACCACAGCCGCGCCCCGACCGCCGGTCTGGAGATAGTTGTGCAGCTGCTTGCGTTCTTGATAAGTTGATGATACGTACCCATCCATGCATCGTCGTCGTCTTACATACAAATAATGGAGTACAATTCAGGTCCTGTAAAGTTCGTGTTGGCGCCGTACGACGGCGGTTTGCCGCAGCTGGTATACAACCCCTTGTCATGGACCAAGGTGAGTGAGTGAGTGAAATCCACGGAGATGTCTCTACTTTCTATTGTCAAAAACACACTTATATTATGGGACGGATGGAGTAGCTTCCTGCTCTACTGACGACGACGATCATCAGATGGCAAGCATCATCTTCTTGGACTCGCCCGTCAGCTCCGGTTTCTCATACGCGCGTGACCCCAAGGGCTGCGACGACGTCGGCGACTACTCGTCCTCTCTGCAAGTCCAAAGATTTCTCAACAAGGTGACGAGAAGAGGCGCCGTTAATCGCTGTTGCGCTGTCATGGCGGTAATTCAGTACACTGACCGCTCAATGCCTGGTTTGCAGTGGTTCACTGATCACCCACAGTACCTTTCAAACCCTTTCTACATTGGAGGAGATTCGTACGCCGGAAAGGTTGTTCCACTCATTGCGCAATACGTTTCAGAAGGTGTGAAATTCTCTTCCTAACAACACCACTTAATGCATTGTAGTTGTAGGACCTCTCTAATTTTCTTTACAAGGTTTATTAATTGTGCGGCAAGTTCTTCCAAGGAAACTAGAAAAGCATATGCATTTTCCATTTTCTTCCCGAGTCACCGAGGTCACTTTTAATTCACTTCTACTCCTACTATATATGCAAATGCTCCAGGAATTGACAAAAGGCAGCAGCCTCGCATTAATCTCAAGGCAAGCTATTTCTCTAGCATTCAAACCCTGTTATATACAAATAGTGTGTGTGTGATCATGATCACATCTCTCGTTCTTTTGTTGTGTTAATGCAAATATATATTTCCAGGGCTATCTGGTCGGCAACCCTATGACGGACCCAAAGTTCGATCGCAATTTCCAGGTTCAAGCTGCTCATGGCTTCGGGATAATATCTGATCAAATATACGAGGTAATAAAAAATCCATTCGCTTTGACCAAAAGTGTGGCGACAAACTTTGTATTGTGTGTCAATCTAAAGAATTCATAGCATGTTTTATTTTTCTTTCCCAAAGGCTGCCATGAGGAACTGCAAAGGAGATTACATAAACCACGTGAATCAAATGTGTGCTGAGGTGCTACAAACCGTAAAGAGTGTAAGATTCATGTATTGGCCATTTTGTTATGAACTTATGGTACTACAAGTGCCAACACCAGCTGGCTAATTCAGGCATATCCCTACTGCAGCTCATTTCTGAAATCCTAGATGCACACATCTTGTACAAAAAATGTGTCTTCTCCGCACCAAAGCCCACAAATGATGCGACGGCAAGAAAAAATCTGTTAGAAGAATCTATCGAGCTAAATGAGGCACCTGGTCGACCTGCCATCGATTGTCTTGTCAGTCTTCCATTATCCTTGAATTATGGTTGTGACACTATTTTAGTATCACAAACTTATAGCTGGAATTCCTTTCAAAACTACAGACATACGGTTACTATCTGTCATACTTTTGGATGAACAACAACATGACTAGAGATGCTCTCGGGGTGAAGCAGGTAAAGTCACAATTATGTATCGCTAGAAATATCTTTCAGATTATTCATGTAGGATTAAACACTGGCAAGTCATTGACAAATAAGAATTCGCCAAATAGGGGACGGTCGGTGAGTGGGTAAGATGCAAAAGAGAACTCCCCTACAAATTTGACATGCCAAGCAGCATACCATACCATCTCAACCTCACCATGAGAGGTTACCGTGCACTCGTTTACAGGTGAGTGCGAGCAACAAAATAAGTTTTCTTACTCATAATTGCAGTTACTCTTCTTCCATAACTTCCTATCGAAACCTTTTGTCTGCACAACCGCAGTGGAGACCATGATCTCCAGGTGCCTCAACTCAGCACTCAAGCATGGATAAGATCTTTGAACTTCTCCATAGTCAGTGACTGGAGGGCATGGCATCTCGACGGCCAAGCCGCAGGGTCAAGTCAACTGTCTCCTTTTCTTTGCATTTATTCATACGGAGAACAAAAGCTTTATGAATAAGCACGGTGTAGCATATTCCTCTATCTTTTCTAATGAGAAATGCTACTCTTTTGTGTGTGCAGATTTACCATGGGATACGCGAACAATTTGACATTTGCAACAGTAAAGGTGGTCTTGTTTTCCTCTTCTTCTTTTTTGCGTGGAGTCTTGTTTTCCTCTTTATACCATGTTGTCCATGGATTGGATTGGATGATAGAACTGTTATGTGATAGATATATCTAATAGAGCTCCTGGTCACTTGTTTGTGTAGGGTGGTGGCCATATTGCTCCAGAGTACAGGCCCGAAGAATGCTTTGCGATGGCCGAACGCTGGCTGGCCAATGAGCCTCTTTGATGACCATACATTGTTTTATTTCTTAGCACAAATCCTTTTGCATTTTGCTTCACTCCACCTGTAGAAATGCACTGAGTAGTGATGTACATCAAATGAAGTTTTTTTTTTACAGTCCATCCATCGCCCCTGCCCGATTAATCGCCTCTAATTGTTATCTACCTTGAAGATATATGGGGTCCTCGGGACCTCCTATTTAGCGCGGTGCGTGCTGGCGAAGGAGCTAACGCGCACCCTCCCTTCGCCTCGTGCGCCTTTTGGGCCGGCCCATGTGCGGGGGCGGTTCACCCCTTGTATTTTTGTTTTTCTCTTTTCTGTTCTGTTCTGATTTGGTTTTATTCTTCATTAAAGTAATTTGAGATTTCAAAAATGTTCCAGATTTCCAAAAAAATGTTAAAGAAATCATAATATATTCACGGACTCAAAAAATAGTTGTGATTTTAAAAAACATTCATATATTAAAAAATGTTTATGATTTCATAAAGTTTATGAATTTGAAAAGTTTCACAATTTTGAAAACAAAAATAGTCATGATTTTTAAACATGTTTGTATATGAAAAAAATGTTTACAAATTTATAAAATGTTCATGTGTTTATTAAAAATGTTTGTATATAAAAAATATTCATGACTTAAAAAATGTTCAGCTTAAAACCTATTCATGTATTAAAAATACCAACAATTCTTATAAATTAAAAAAAGTTCGTAGATTCAAAAATGTTCACTGGTTCAAAAAATGTTGATGAATTCAGGAAAAGTTAGTGAATTCAAAAATGTTCATGACTTCAAAAAATATTCTCAGTTTATAGAATGTTCATGTATTCAGAAAATGTTCACAGCTTCATAAAAAATATTTGAGATCAAATAATGTTTGTTAATTTGAAAAATTCTTCAGAAATTGTTTGTGAATTCAAAAATTGTTTAGAATTTCAGAAAAATCTGCATGGTTTCAAAAAAGTGTTCATGAATTCATAAAAATCTTCCTGATTTTAGAAAATGTTCATGGTTTCAAAAAAATATTCACGAATTTAAAAGATAATTCAAAATGAGAAAGGAAATAGGGAAAATAAAAACGAAAGAAAAAGGGAAATAAAGGAAAAAATCAAATATAAAACAAACATGAAACAGGAAAAAGAAAATCAAGAATGAAAAAATAAAATAAAATGAAAATTGAAAAGCAGAAAATAATAATAATAAGTTAAATAAAAGAAAAAATCAAATGAAAAAAAGCTATTCAGGGAAGGTGCACGCATGGGCCGGCCCATACAGAGTACTTGCATAGTGAAGGGGTCCTTGCTAGGTCGCTATTTGGCGACCTACACGCCAAATAGGATATACGTGATCTACGGTCGAAGAATGGCGACAACAAAGTTGTGGGCTTGTGACGCTCTAGAGAGGTGCTCACCCAGGTCTCTCTTGGCAAATGAAGGGGCTAGTGACAAACTTCTACACATGATATAGGTGACATGCAGGGGCTAGCGACAAACTTCTACAACAACCTTTATACATCAGAGGGCGTTGATAACATTGATCAGGTACTCCAAACTGTCCCAGCCAAAGTAACACCGGCGATGAATGATATTTTGAACGCTCCCTATTCGCATGAAAAGGTAAAGGTTGCTCTGTTTCAGATGTTCCCAACTAAGGCACCGGGACCTGATGGATTCTCGGCCCATTTCTTTCAACGTCACTAGGACGTCTGTGGGTAGGAGGTTACGGCTGCGGACCTTCGCATAATTAATGGCACTGAGTCGGCAGAGTGTATAAATGAAATGCTTTTGGTGCTAATCCCAAAGGTAAAAATGTTGGGTAACGTACACTAGTACAGAACCAGGCTTTAGCGCCGGTTCATAAGGGCCTTTAGTGCCGGTTCTGCAACTGGCACTAAAGAGTGGAGACTAAAGCCCCCCCCCCTTTACTACCGGTTCGGCACGAACCGGCGCTAAAGTGCCACCACGTGGCACGAGCCAGGCCCGGGTGCTGGTAGACCATTAGTACCGGTTGGTAGCACCAACCGGTACTAAATGTTTGGGGGGGTTTTGGTTTTAATTTTTATTTTTCCATTAATTTTGTGTTTTCCATTTAATTCTTTTTTGTTTGCTGGTATTTTACGGTACTACATATTGTACACGTTATGCATGTATATAAATAGATTTTCTCGGATAACCGATCATATATATATATATATAATTGAATGTCTCACAACCATCATTAATTATTCACACATACACATGTATATATATACAATTTCTCCTACATGTTGCTTTGGTGCCTTCGGAGCACGATGACAAGTGGTTCATGGGGGCGGTAGCGGGTAATAGTATTCTCCTTTGGGATCTATGACTTGGTCGAGCAAAAATCCCGCTATTTCCTCTTGAAGTGCTCGTATGCGCTCTGTTGGTAGGAGCTGGTCCCGCACCTCTTTGAACTGTTAAGAAGGAGATCAATATGCGTGTGTATTAGTTGTGTGACAAGATATCGATAATCATGTAAGATTTGTGAATAGTGTTCTGGCAAACGTACCCAATCCTGTCTATCAGATCTGCTCCTTTCGGACGCCATCATGCGAATGTTCTCGCAAACATAGTATGCACACACTTCAGTCCCCGGCGCCTGCTTCAGGGCCTTTACGAGAATAGAATTTAATCAGATAAATATTAATCAAGCATGTTAATTAATTAATGGTATTGAAACAAGAATTAAAAATATGGTAGCTAGCTAGCTGGTACTACTTAATTACTTACCTTGGGTCGATACCAACATAGCTTTTGTCGCCATTTTCCTGGAGTCACCTTGATGTACTTTGCCCAAGCCCTGCCCGCCGGCAAAGAAAATTAATAAAGGGGTTATTAAAAATAGTTCATATCAGGAAATGAAGAACTAAATAGGCCGAGATATAGTTAATAATGATTGAAATAACCTGTCGACTATCCCCTTCACGATGCTGTAGTCACTATCTTTTTTAAGTAGTGAGTCCAGTACTTCAACTTTTTCTTCGTCAACTTTAACGTCTAACAAGATCCAGTGGAAGCTGCATGCGCATACGTTTGCATGTATAAATTAAGTGGGCATGTGCATAACACTAATCAACTATAACCCTAAACCCTATACACTTATTAACATCTAGCTAGTAAGCAAAAACAGAATTTGTAGTACAAGACAGTGTGACTCACTCGAAGTTGTAAGGAAGTAGTATATCTTCATTGCTATTGAGGCGCTTCAAGAACTCTACCATGTTTTTCTCTACATCTTGTCTACACCATTCCAATTTTCATGTGTATTGGTTAACGGTATTTGGGTCAATGAATCCAATGCCATAGCGTCCAGCTTTTTTCATTTCATACATCTTCATCCTGCATAATACCACAGAAAAGAATATAGAGTGAGGATATATAATTACAGGTAATTAATGATCAATCAATGAGCACTAGAGCTAGCTTGAGACTTAAATTACAGAAAGAAATCACTTACAGACAATAGCAATTGACGATAGATTTGTCGAGTGCATCTTGATTGAATAACTGAAATAGTTCTGAATACTCAACGGACAGAGCTTTCTTATTGAAGTAATGATCTTCCTCGACTTGCACCATGAGGGACTCTCGATTGAAAATCTTGGTAATTTTCATGTACCAATCATGCAATTCATACATTCTCGTTGGGAGGTTCTTGACCTCCTCGGCTCGACCAAAGGTTGGCCCCGGACATATTTCCGTTTTATTTCCTCCTCTCTAAGCGGAGACATGGGCTCGATATCGAGGAGTTGTCCAACAGTGATGTTGAGCATTTCAGCCTGCATTATATGCTCCTCGGTTATTACCACATCGCCCAGCTCGGGAACGTAAACGGTTTGCCCACAATAATATTGGGCGCGCGTACTCTCATGTGTTGTTGGCACAACAAGCGGGGGGTCGATTGCGCCGCCTGTTCTCCCAGCTGGGGAACGGTTTTCCTGCATTTTTTGATAGCTGCTTGTTGGCTCGAGCTCGAGGTCGCTTCTTTCTGTAGTCGTGCTCGATGTGCCTTCCTGATTTGGCCCGCATAGTCTGAGTCAACAGGCTTGGGAGCTGGTGGTCTAGCCATACAAATGAAGTGGTTAATCTTTTCCTCAGGCACTTTCTCCCTCAGCGGCGTTGCCGGTTTCGGTCGAAAATGAGCGTCCACTTCGGCCCGCACTATTGCATCATTTTGCTCCTCGGTCATGTCGTAAGGCCTCTGAGGAAGAGGAGCGAGGCTGCTTGGACCATATTTATATCGCTTGTCTCCGCCTGTACTTTCTGTACTACCTTGACTCGTACCGCTACGCACCATAGCTGCGTCGTGTCTCTTCTGCGATTGCTTAGGCGGCGGAGACGGCTGACGTGGCTTAGTTGGAGCAGGAGGAGTGTCCTGACGCTGTGCCGGACTTGAAGCAGGAGGTGTGGCCTGACACGGTGTCGGACTTGAAGCAGGAGGTGTGGCCTGACGTTGTGCCGGACTTGAAGCAGGAGGTGTGGCCTGACACGGTGTCAGACTTGAAACAGGAGGAGTGGCCTGACACTGTGCCGGACTTGAAGCAGGAGTCTGCTCACGCGTTCGTGGACTTGGAGGAGCGGGAGTCTGCTGACACGGTGGCGGACTTCGAGGAGGAGTCGGCAGACGCGGTGTCGGTGGACTTCGAAAGATGATGCAATCCTTTCTCCATAGGATGTACGATGTATGGCCTCTCCCAATGTGTGCTCGTCGTCACCTCCAGGAATGTCAAGATCTAGCCCCGAATATGGGTCCACCACCTCATCAACCAAGACACGAGCATAGCCCTCTGGAATCGGGGCGCAATGGAAGGTTGCTTCGGGGGTAATTGTAAAAGCAACGGCGTCCGCCACCTTCATGGATATGTTCTTCATTTTGAAGTGTAGCTCACAGTTAGTGTTCTCTATGATGTCATCCACAGGGTATGTATCCAGCAGTGCGTCGCCCGGGGCGGAACCAACGCTGCTTCTCGGCATGGATGGGACGGTGCTATCCAATGTTGTATGATCATCCGCTTGCTGCTGCCGCTGCTGAGACCCCCTTTCCTGGCTAAGTGAGTCGATCTGCTGCTGCTGCTGCTGGAATTTGAGTGCCAAGTCCGCGTGCCTTGCTTCTAGGCCTTGAAGGCGTTCCGCGTCCTGCTTCCTCTGCTTCTCCTCCAGCTTCCTCTTCTTCTCCTCCTCCATCTTCTTTCTTGCACGGGTCCTGTAGTCGCCGTTCCATTCCGAAAAGCCCTCATACCAGGGAATAACGCCCTTGCCTCGTGTTCTTCCCGGATGTTCAGGATTTCCCAGGGCGCGCGTAAGCTCGTCGTTCTCTCTGTTGGGCGTGAACACCCCCTTCGAGCATCTTCTATTGCGTCAAGTAACTTTTGTTCTGCTCCTTTTAGACTTGCCTTCTTCGAAACCAGGCCTGTCTTCGGGTCCAACGCCCCCCCATGCGCATAGAACCAAGTTCTGCACCTGGGGGACCAGCTCCTAGTAACCGGAGTGACCCCTGCATCCTCCATCTCTTGCTCAGACTTATCCCACTTAGGCATTGCCACTGCGTAGCCACCTGGACCCAGCCTATGGAACTGCGTCTTTTTTGCGGCATTGGCCTTGTTTTTTCTCGACCGTTCCTTAGATAATTCCGATTCCTTGAATTTCACGAAAGCGGGCCAGTGTTCTCTTTGCTTCTCCAGTGTTCCCTTGAATTCCGGAGTCTTCCTTTCTGCAGCGAGGTAGTTGGCCCATACAGTTTTCTTATGGGTGTTGAATGCAATTGCCATCTTCTTAAGAGCAGCGTCCTTGACTTTCTGCACATCTGCATCAGTGAAATAATCTGGTAGGGTGAAATGTTCCATCAGAGATTCCCAAAGCTTTTGTTTTGCTCTGTCGTCGACCCAAGTAACATCTGGGCGTTTAGTTTTTGGCTCCTTCCATTCTTGAATGGAGATCGGGAGTTGGTCCTTCACAAGAACTTTGCACTGACGAACGAACTTGTTCGCAATGTTCTTAGGCGTGAGGGGTTCGCCACTAGCTTTGATGGAATCGATGTTGTACTTTACACCCTCCTTCAACTTTTTGCCCGGGCCGTGCTTTGTCCTGCTGTCTGTAGAAGCAGATTTGCTCGATCCGGAGGGCTGAAAGAAGAAAGATCGATTCGTTAATATATCTTCAAATAAAAAAACATGTGATGATCACTAGATGCCTGCTTATATAAATATACCTCGCCGGTAGTCTTTGTTATTTCAAGATCAACATTGTATTCGTCATCATAATCACTGTCTGCGTCATCATAATCATAATCATAGTTCATGACTTCATCAGCTCGGTCGTCGAGATCGAATATCTTATCATCACCCTCCCCGGTATTGTTCAGATATTGGGAGCCGTCATTTGCTTCATTCAGATCATCTGGCCTGCTAGGGATGCGTATGATCTCGAACAGGGCCTCTTCTCCCTCTCTGCCGGTATTGTCCGCCATAGCTTTTATTTAACTAATACAGAAGAAATATAAAACAATTTAGTATTCAAATTACAATGCATGGATGCAATCAATAAGGAAAACTGAATCATATAGTACATAATATGCATCGTCTCGAATAATATATAATCTCGAATACATCTTCTCAAATAATATATAATCTTGAATACATCACTGGCTAGGTAGCTAATAAAGATCGAATACTATAGAAGAATCTAGGCCACTCGCGGTTCCTGGGGCGCGGGCGGTGGACACCCAAAGACAAGGAACCATCACAGGATCATATCTCCGGTCATCTGCCCAAAGAACCTGCCAGGTATTGGAGAACCTGACGTCCATAGTAGCCATGTAGCGATGGACGTGCTCGTCCTCCTCCCTGACACGACGACGCACCACCTCCGGCGGGGCCGGCTCCCTCTGCACCGAATGTGGCCCACGCGAACGCCACCAAAGGAGATCAGGGTCGACGACGGGACCCGAGGCCGGGTTCCTCACCAAGCGGCGCGCCCCTCCAGGTAGCACCTCCCAGTGCCAGCCCGGCGGAGCCCAATCCCGGACATGGGTCAGCCGGACGTCGTCGCGAACGGGTCGACGGCGAGGATGCGGGCCGGGCATCGTCGAGAACAAATACTATATGCCCGCAAAAAGTAACATTTTTTAAATTATTGGATTGTGATAACTAAAATTCTATATGCAAATTCTAACAATTTGACATTAATCTAATTCATCTAACTAAAACTAATTCTAAAATTTCTAACATTTCTATATATATAACTAACATTTCTATAACATTTCTAATATTTTTATAACTAAAAAATAGAAAAATTGCTAACATTTTTATAAATATTTCTATAACTTAAAAACAGAAAAATTTATAACATTTCTATATAACTATCATTTCTATAACATTTTTAATATTTCTATAACTAAAAAACAGAAAAATTTCTAACATTTCTATAACTAATTTGTGTGTGGACATGGTGGCCGGGGCAGGCGCTCACCGGCGAGGCGAGGCGACGGGGGGCGGCGACGAGCGGCGATGACGCGGATGGCGACGATGGGGACGGGGACGGGGCGGCGGCGACGGGGACGGGGACGGCCGGGGCGGCGACGACAGGGACGGGGCGGCGACGGGGGCGTCGACGAGGGGTGGCGACGGGGGCAGCGACGGGGGCGGCGACGGGGGCGTCGACGAGGGGTGGCGACGGGGGCGTCGACGGGGGCAGCAACGGGGGCGGCGACGGGGGCGGCGGGCGACGGGGCAGAGGAGAAGAAGCAGATGAAAACTGACGAAATTTGTAAGTCCTGCTTATATAGGATGGGCCTTTAGTACCGGTTGGAGCCATCAACCGGTACTAAAGGTCACATTTGGCCAGCCCAAGCGGCGGGAAGCGCACACCTTTAGTACCGAGTGGTGGCACCAACCGGTACTAAAGACCCCCCTTTAGTACCGGTTGGAGCCATGACCCGGTACTAAAGGGGTGCGGTGGCGCAGGTGCGGTGCGGGCAGGTTTAGTCCCACCTCGCTAGCCGAAGGGCGCCCGCACCTGCTTATAAGCCCCGTCGCGGCAGCTGTCTCGAGCTCCTCTCTATTGTAGGCCTTCTGGGCCTACCTGTTCTGTGCTGCCCTGTGGGCCTATTGGGCCTTTGCGGGCCTGCATCCTGGCCCAACAACAGGTTGGGTTTCTAGTCGTATGCAGGCCGCTTTGGCCCAGTAGGCGGGCTTTTTTATTTTCTTATTTTTTTTGCTTTCTTTATTTTTGTTTTATTTATTTTTGAGTTGTTTTTTGCTGTATTTAGAGTTTCTTTGTGAATATTTTTGCTTTAGGTACAAAAAATTACAAACTTTCTATTAGTGCCGGTAGTTTACAAATTTGAATAGTTTACATTTTGAATTATTTGAAATTTGAATGAATCACTAGTTTGTGAATAACTTAACTTTAAAAATAGATTTTTCAGTGATTCTCTTTTCTTATGTTTAATATTAGTGTGTTTTATCATTATATTCAATTTGGTAATGCTTAGGTTATTTAAAAAATGAAATGCCTTTGTAACGGATGAGTTTTCGTCCGAAACCCTGATACTTCGAAAGAGATTGTCCATTTTGTACACGAAGTGCATCCAGTTTTTGCGGTAACCCTCTCTACTTTTTTGCACATGCTATGTGGGTGAAATTATGATACCATGCCAACTTTCAACCTTTTCTGAGTTCATTTGAAATGCTTTTCAATTTCAGGGTCATTTAGCTGAAAAAATCAGTAAATGCATGAAAGAATTTGTTTGCACATAAAATTTCTTCGCGTTTCAAATGCCAAAACACATAACTACCCTAACTATTACAGAGAGTCCCTCCTGGGTGTGAAACACAGAAGAAAGTGATGATAGTGAAGCCGATCACTTCCCAGATCTTTGGGTGTGAAACTTTTTCTCCGCGTGTGTCCCTTTGCGCCGTAGCCATGGAAAATCTTCATCATTTAACTGGATGCTCGGGTCAATATTCACTGTGAATGGAGCAATTTCATCAAAATTTTCATAATCTTCTGACATGTCTGTCTTGTCATCCACTCCCACGATGTTTCTCTTCCCAGAAAGAACTATGTGGCGCTTTGGCTCATCGTATGATGCATTCGCTTCCTTATCTTTTCTTTTTCTCGGCTTGGTAGACATATCCTTCACATAGAAAACCTGTGCCACATCATTAGCTAGGACGAATGGTTCGTCTGCATACGCAAGATTGTTGAGATCCACTGTTGTCATTCCATACTGCGGGTCTTCCATTACCCCATATCGTGTCATATTGACCCATTTGCACCGTAACAAAGGGACCTTCAAACCACGTCCATAGTAAAGTTCCCATATCTCCTCTATGTAACCATAATATGTTTCCTTTCCCGTCTTGGTTGTTGCATCAAAGCGGACACCACTGTTTTGGTTTCTTATCTTGGGCGATCATGTAAAATGTATTACCATTTATCTCGTACCCTTTGAAAGTCATTATATTCGAAGATGGTAACTGGGACAGCGAGTACAGGTCATCTTCAATAGAGGCGTCATGCATGGTACGTGTCTGCAACCAGCCGGCGAAACTCCTGGTTTGTTCAGGTGTAATCCAGTCATCAGACCGCTCTGGGTGTTTGGAGCGTAGAAAATTCTTGTGTTCGTCCATATACGGAGCCACCAAGGCGGAATTTTGTATAACTGTGTAGTGTGCTTTAGTGAGAGAATGTCCATCCATACATATTTTTTGATTCCCTCCTAGCGTGCCTTTTCCATCCAGTCTGCCCTTATGCCGCGATTCAGGAACACCAATCGGCTTAAGGTCAGGAATAAATTCAATACAAAACTCAATGACCTCCTCATTTTCATGGCCCTTGGAGATGCTTCCTTCTGGCCTAGCACGGTTATGAACATATTTCTTTAAGACTCCCATGAACCTCTCAAAGGGGAACATATTGTGTAGAAATACAGGACCCAAAACGTTAATCTCTTCGCATAGGTGAACTAGGACGTGCGTCATGATGTTGAAGAAGGATGGTGGGAACACCAACTCGAAATTGACAAGACATTGCACCAAATCATTCTCTAACCTTGGTATGATTTCTGGATCGATTACCTTCTGAGAGATTGCATTGAGGAATGCACATAGCTTCACAATGGCTAATCGAACGTTATCCGGTAGAAGCCCCCTCAGTGCAACCGGAAGCAGTTGCGTCATAATCACCTGGCAGTCATGAGACTTTAGGTTCTGGAACTTTTTCTCTGCCATGTTTATTATTCCCTTTATATTCGACGAGAAGCCAGACGGTACCTTAATACTGAGCAGGCATTCAAAGAAGATTTCCTTCTCTTCTTTGGTAAGAGCGTAGCTGGCATGACCCTGATGTATGACGTCTTTTCCATGCATACGTTGCTGGTCCTCCCGTGCCTCAGGTGTATCTTTTGTCTTCCCATACACGCCCAAGAAGCCAAGTAGGGTCACGCAAAGATTCTTCGTCACGTGCATCACGTCGATTGCAGAGCGGACCTCTAGATCTTTCCAATAGGGCAGGTCCCAAAATATAGATTTCTTCTTCCACATGGGTGCGCGTCCGTCAGCGTCATTCGGAACAGGTTGTCCGCCAGGACCCTTTCCAAAGACTACCTTCAAATCCTTGACCATATCATGTACATCAGCACCAGTACGGTGGCGAGGCTTCGTCCGGTGATCCGCCTCACCTTTGAAATGCTTTCCTTTCTTTCTTACGGGATGCCTGCTCGGAAGAAATCGACGATGTCCCAGGTACACATTCTTCCTACAATTGTCCAAATATATACTGTCGGTATCATCCAAACAGTGCGTGCATGCGCGGTATCCCTTGTTTGTCTGTCCTGAAAGGTTACTGAGAGCAGGCCAATCATTGATGGTCACGAACAGCAAGGCCTTTAGGTCAAATTCTTCCCCCATGTGCTCATCCCACGCACGTACACCTGTTCCATTCCACAGCTGTAAGAGTTCTTCAACTAATGGCCTTAGGTGCACATCAATGTCGTTGCCGGGTTGCTTAGGGCCTTGGATGAGCACTGGCATCATAATGAACTTCCGCTTCATGCACAACCAAGGAGGAAGGTTATACAAACATAGAGTCACAGGCCAGGTGCTATGGTTGCTGCTCTGCTCCCCAAAAGGATTAATGCCATCTGCGCTTAGACCAAACCATACGTTCCTTGCGTCATCTGCAAACTCCTTCCCGTACTTTCTCTCAATTTTTCTCCACTGCGACCCGTCAGCGGGTACTCTCAACTTTCCGTCTTTCTTACGGTCTTCTATGTGCCATCGCATCGCCTTGGCATGCTCTTTGTTTTGGAACAAACGTTTCAACCGTGGTATTATAGGAGCATACCACATCACCTTGGCAGGAATCTTCTTCCTGGGGCGCTCGCCCTCGACATCACCAGGGTCATCGCGCCTGATCTTATAGCGCAATGCACCGCATACCGGGCAAGCGTTCAAATCCTCGTACTCACCGCGGTAGAGGATGCAGTCATTAGGGCATGCATGTATCTTCTGCACCTCTAACCCTAGAGGGCACACAGCCTTGTTTGCTTCGTACGTACTCTCGGGCAATTCGTTGTCCTTTGGAAGCATATTCTTTATCATTACCAACAACTTTCCAAATCCCTTGTCAGATACACCATTCTCTGCCTTCCATTGCAGCAATTCCAGTGTGGTGCCCAACTTTTTCTTGTCAGCTTCGCAATTCGGGTACAACAATTTCTTGTGATCCTCTAACATGCGCTGCAACTTCTTCTTCTCCAAATCACTTGCGCAGTTTCTCTTTGCATCGGCAATGGCCCGACCTAGATCATCAGCGGGCTCATCTGATGCCTCTTCTTCAGCTTCTTCCCGCATTGCCAGCTCAGCTTCTTCCCCCATTGATGTATCATCGTATTCAGGGAACCCATGGCCAGGATAGCAGTCGTCGTCCTCTTCTTCTTCATTGTCTTCCATCATAACCCCTCTTTCTCCGTGCTTGGTCCAAACATTATAGTGGGGCATGAAACCGGACTTAAACAGGTGGACGTGAATGGTTCTTGACGTAGAGTAATTGTGATCATTCTTACAGACTAAACATGGACAAAGCATAAAACTATCCGCCCGCTTGTTTGCCTCAGCCGCAAGCAGAAAAGTTTGCACGCCATTAATGAACTCGGGAGAGCATCGGTCATCGTACATCCATTGTCGGCTCATCTTCATTACACAACACCGAATAGACCAAATTAATACAAGTTCATACAAGACTTAAATGCAACAAACAAATAACTCTCTAACTAAAGAATTTAAATGCAACAACAAATGCGATCAAGATCGCGACTAAGGTAACAATTGATCCAACAGCATAATGATACCAAGCCTCACTATCAATGGCATATTTTCTAATCTTTCTAATCTTCAAGCGCATTTTCTCCATCTTGATCTTGTGATCATCGACGACATCGGCAACATGCAACTCCAATTCCATCTTCTCCCCCTCAATTCTTTTCAATTTTTCTTTCAAATACTCGTTTTCTCTTTCAACTAAATTTAACCTCTCGACAATAGGGTCGGTTGGAATTTCCGGTTCACAAACCTCCTAGACAAAAATATCTATGTCAACTTGATGGGCATAATTTGTCATAAACACGAAATGCAACAACTAGTTTTAAAAGAGAATATACCACGTCCGAATCATAACAAGGACGAGGGCCGACGGGGACGGATATCAAAACCATGGCACTATGTATAACAAACAACGTACGGGTAAGATAATTATACGAGTAACTATATATCCAAATCACACAAACATCAATTTGGTAATGTAAAACATTCATGAACAAGAGGCTCACCACAAGGTGGTGCCGGCGACGGAACGGTGCAGGCGATCGACTGTGGTTACGACGGAGATTTAGAAGGCACTAAGTAAACCACACCTACATATGCAAACTAAGTGTTAGTTTTGACCACAAATTGCATATAAATCAAATACTAGCACATATATTTTCTACCAAATTACTAAACTCATAAATTAATCACTATACAAAGCATTGCAAGAGCTAATCTAGCAATGAGAGATGAAAGGACAAAGTTGCTAACCTTTGTGATCATTTGAATGGATGGGGGCCTTCAAATCTTGACAAATTTTGGGCAAAATGTGTGATGAGCTCGAGAGGAAGAGGGGAAGAACAGACAGGAGAGGGGAAAGGGGAAGAACAGAGCGAGCTCGGGTGGACGAAGGGTTTATGTAGGACGACCTTTAGCACCGGTTCATGCCATGAACCGGTACTAAAGGTGCTGGAGGGGCCCCGGACTGACAACATCCTGCCACCACTCACTTTAGTACCGATCCGTGGCACGAACCGGTGCTAAAGGTCGGCCACGAACCGGTACTAATGAAAGCGGCTGGCTAGCCGTTGGAACCGGCACTAATGCACACATTAGTGCCGGCTCAAAAGCAAACCGGCACTAATGTGCTTGACATTTGACCCTTTTTCTACTAGTGGTAGTAATTTAAAAAAAATTGCTATGCACACGCAAGATCATGGTGATGCATAGCAACGAGAGGGGAGAGTGTCGTCCACGTACCCTCGTAGACCGTAAGCGGAAGCGTTATGACAACGTAGTTGATGTAGTCGTACGTCTTCACGATCCAACCGATCCAAGTACCGAACGCACGGCACCTCCGAGTTCAGCACACGTTCAGCTCGGTGACGTCCCACGAACTCACGATCCAGCAGAGCTTCAAGGGAGAGTTCCGTCAGCACGACGGCGTGATGATGGTGATGATGATGCTACCGACGCAGGGCTTCGCCTAAGCACCGCTACGATATGAACGAGGTGGATTATGGTGGAGGGGGGCACCGCACACGGCTAAAAGATCAATGATCAACTTCTGTGTCTATGGGGTGCCCCCTGGCCACGTATATAAAGATTATGGTTTGGAAAGAAACCTAAGCTGTCGTTTCTTAAAGTTTGGGGATGCGATGCTTATGTCAAGAAACTTCAACCTGAAAAGCTCGAACCCAAGTCGAAAAAATGTGTCTTCATAGGATACCCTAAGGAAACCATTGGGTATACCTTCTACCTCAGATCCAAAGGCAAGATCTTCGTTGCCAAGAATGGGTCCTTTCTGGAGAAAGAGTTTCTCTCGAAAGAAGTAAGTGGGAGGAAAGTGGAACTTGATGAGATGACCCCTCTCGAACCAGAAAGTAGCGCAGCACAAGAAAATGTTTCTATGGTGCCTGCACCGACTAGAGAGGAAATTAATGATGACGACCATGATCAAGTTACCACTGAACTTCGTAGGTCCACAAGGACACGTTCCGCACCAGAGTGGTACGGCAACCCTGTCCTGGAAGTCATGTTGTTGGACAACGGTGAACCTTCGAACTATGAAGAAGCAATGGCGGGCCCAGATTCCAACAAATGGCTTGAAGCCATGCAATCCGAGATAGGATCCATGTATGAAAACAAAGTATGGACTTTGACAGACTTGCCCAATGATCGGCGAGCGATAGAAAATAAATGGATCTTTAAGAAGAAGACGGACGCGGATGGAAATGTTACCATCTATAAAGCTCGACTTGTCGCTAAGGGTTATCGACAAGTTCAAGGAGTTGACTACGATGAGACCTTCTCACCCGTAGCGAAGCTGAAGTCCGTCCGAATCATGTTAGCAATTGCCGCATTCTACGATTATGAAATATGGCAAATGGACGTCAAAGCGGCATTCCTTAACGGCTTCCTTAAGGAAGAATTGTATATGATGCAGCCGGAAGGTTTTGTCGATCCTAAGAATGCTGACAAGGTATGCAAGCTCCAGCGCTCAATCTATGGGCTGGTGCAGGCATCTCGGAGTTGGAACATTCGCTTTGATGAGATGATCAAAGCGTTTGGGTTTACACAGACTTATGGAGAAGCCTGTGTTTACAAGAAAGTGAGTGGGAGCTCCGTAGCATTTCTCATATTATATGTTGATGACATACTATTGATGGGAAATGATATAGAATTCTTGGAAGGCATAAAGGCCTACTTGAATAAGTGTTTTTCAATGAAGGACCTTGGAGAAGCTGCTTACATATTAGGCATCAAGATCTATAGAGATAGATCGAGACGCCTCATAGGTCTTTCACAAAGCACATACCTTGACAAGATATTGAAGAAGTTCAATATGGATCAGTCCAAGAAGGGGTTCTTGCCTGTATTGCAAGGTGTGAGATTGAGCACGGCTCAATGCCCGACCACGGTAGAAGATAGAGAAAAGATGAGTGTCATCCCCTATGCCTCGGCCATAGGGTCTATTATGTACGCCATGCTGTGTACCAGACCTGATGTAAACCTTGCCGTAAGTTTGGTAGGAAGGTACCAAAGTAATCCTGGCATGGAACACTGGACAGCGGTCAAGAACATCCTGAAGTACCTGAAAAGGACTAAGGATATGTTTCTCGTTTATGGAGGTGACGAAGAGCTCGTCGTAAAGGGTTACGTCGATGCTAGCTTCAACACAGATCTGGATGATTCTAAGTCACAAAGCGGATACGTGTATATTTTGAATGGTGGGGCAGTTAGCTGGTGCAATTGCAAGCAAAGCATCGTGGCGGGATCTACATGTGAAGCGGAGTACATGGCAGCCTCGGAGGCAGCACATGAAGCAATCTGGATGAAGGAGTTCATTGCCGACCTAGGAGTTATTCGCAATGCATCGGGGCCGACGACTCTCTTCTGTGACAACACTGGAGCTATTGCCCTAGCCAAGGAGCCCAGGTTTCACAAGAAGACTAGGCATATCAAGCGCCGCTTCAACTCCATTCGTGAAAATGTTCAAAATGGAGACATAGATATTTGTAAAGTGCATACGGATTTGAATGTCGCAAATCTGTTGACTAAACCACTTCCACGGGCGAAACATGATCAACACCAGAACTCTATGGGTGTACGATTCATCACAATGTAACTAGATTATTGACTCTAGTGCAAGTGGGTGACTGTTGGAACTATGCCCTAGAGGCAATAATAAAATGGTTATTATTATATTTCCTTGTTCAGGATAATTGTCTATTGTTCATGCTATAATTGTGTTATCCGGAAATCGTAATACATGTGTGAACACATAGACCATAACATGTCCCTAGTGAGCCTCTAGTTGACTAGCTCATTGATCAATAGATGGTTACGGTTTCCTGACCATGGACATTGGATGTCATTGATAACGGGATCACATCATTAGGAGAATGATGTGATGGACAAGACCCAATCCTAAGCATAGCACTAGATCGTGTAGTTCGTTTGCTAAAGCTTTTCTAATGTCAAGTATCATTTCCTTAGACCATGAGATCGTGCAACTCCCGGATACCGTAGGAATGCTTTGGGTGTACCAAACGTCACAACGTAACTGGGTGGCTATAAAGGTGCACTACAGGTATCTCCGAAAGTGTCTGTTGGGTTGGCACGGATCGAGACTGGGATTTGTCACTCCGTATGACGGAGAGGTATCTCTAGGCCCACTCGGTAATGCATCATCATAATGAGCTCAATATGTGACTGAGTAGTTAGTCACGGGATCATGCATTACGGAACGAGTAAAGTGACTTGCCGGTAACAATATTGAACGAGGTATTGGGATACCGACGATCGAATCTCGGGCAAGTAACCTACCGATTGACAAAGGGAATTGTATACGGGATTGCTTGAATCCTCGACATCGTGGTTCATCCGATGAGATCATCGTGGAACATGTGGGAGCCAACCTGGGTATCCAGATCCCACTGTTGGTTATTGGCTAGAGAGCTGTCTCGGTCATGTCTGCATGATTCCCGAACCCGTAGGGTCTACACACTTAAGGTTCGATGATGCTAGGGTTATAAGGAAGATTTCTATGTGATTACCGAATGTTGTCCGGAGTCCCGGATGAGATCCCGGACGTCACGAGGAGTTCCGGAATGGTCCGGAGGTGAAGATTTATATATGGGAAGTCATCATACGGTCACCGGAAGTGTTCGGGGGTATGCCGGTATTGTACCGGGGCCACCGAAGGGGTTCTGGGGGTCCACCGGGAGGGTCCACCTGCCCCGGAGGGCCCTATGGGCTGTATGTGGAAGGGAACCAGCCCCTAAGTGGGCTGGGCGCCATCCCCCCTAGGGCCCATGCGCCTAGGGTTGGGGGGGCCCTAAAGGGGGTGCCCCCCTTACTTGGGGGGCAAGCCCCCTCCCCCTTGGCCGCCGCCCCCCCTCTAGATCTCATCTAGAGGGGCCGGCCCCCTTTCCCCTTCTCCCTATAAATAGAGGGGTGGAGGGAGAGCTGCAGCACCACATCCAAGGCGCAGCCCCTCCCCTCCCCAACACCTCTCCTCCTCCGCATGAGCTTGGCGAAGCCCTGCCGGAGAACTGCCACTCCATCACCACCACGCCGTCGTGCTGCTCTTGGAGCCCTATTCCTCAACCTCTCCCTCCTCCTTGCTGGATCAAGGTGCGGGAGACGTCACCGGGCCGCACGTGTGTTGAACGCGGAGGTGCCGTTGTTCGGCGCTAGGATCGGAATCCACCGCGATCTGAATCGCTACGAGTACGACTCCCTCATCTGCGTTCTTGCAACGCTTACGCATCGCGATCTTCAAAGGTATGAAGATGCACTCCCCTCTCGTTGCTAGTAAACTCCATAGATTGATCTTGGTGATGCGTAGAAATTTTTTAATTTCTGCAACAATCCCCAACAGTGGCATCATGAGCTAGGTCTATGCGTAGTTTCTATGCACGAGTAGAACACAAGTTGTTGTGGGCGTCGATTTTGTCAATTTACTTGCCGTTACTAGTCTTATCTTGATTCGGCGACATCGTGGGATGAAGCGGCCCGGACCGACCTTACACGTACGCTTACGTGAGACAGGTTCCACCGACTGATATGCACTAGTTGCATAAGGTGGCTAGCGGGTGTCTGTCTCTCCCACTTTAGTCGGATCGGATTCGATGAAAAGGGTCCTTATGAAGGGTAAATAGAAATTGGCATATCACGTTGTGGTTTTGGCGTAGGTAAGAAACGTTCTTGCTAGAAACCTATAGCAGCCACGTAAAAATTTGCAACAACAATTAGAGGACGTCTAACTTGTTTTTGCGGCATGTGTCATGTGATGTGATATGGCCAGAAGAATGTGATGAATGATATATGTGATGTATGAGATTGATCATGTTCTTGTAATAGGAATCACGACTTGCATGTCGATGAGTATGACAACCGGCAGGAGCCATAAGAGTTGTCTTAATTTATTTATGACCTGCGTGTCAACTGAAACGTCATGTAATTAATTTACTTTATTGCTAACTGTTAGCCATAGTAGTAGAAGTAATAGTTGGCGAGACAACTTCATGAAGACACGATGATGGAGATCACGATGATGGAGATCATGGTGTCATGCCGGTGACGATGATGATCATGGCGCCCCGAAGATGGAGATCAAAAGGAGCAAAAATGATATTGGCCATATCATGTCACTATTTGATTGCATGTGATGTTTATCATGTTTTATATCTTATTTGCTTAGAACAACGGTAGCCTAAATAAGATGATCTCTCACTAAAAATTTCAAGAATTGTGTTCCCCCTAACTGTGCATCATTGCTAAAGTTCGTTGTTCCGAAGCACCACGTGATGATCGGGTGTGATAGGTCCTAACGTTCGCATACAACGGGTGTAAGCCAGATTTACACACGCAATACACTTAGGTTGACTTGACGAGCCTAGCATGTACATACATGGCCTCGGAACACAAGAGACCGAAAGGTCGAACATGAGTCGTATAGAAGATACGATCAACATGAAGATGTTCACCGATGATGACTAGTCCGTCTCATGTGATGATCGGACACGGCCTAGTTGACTCAGATCATGTATCACTTAGATGACTAGAGGGATGTCTGTCTGAGTGGGAGTTCATTAATAATTTGATTAGATGAAATTAATTATCATGAACTTAGTCTAAAATCTTTACAATATGTCTTGTAGATCAAATGGCCCACGCTAATGTCAACCTCAACTTCAACGCGTTCCTAGAGAAAACCAAGCTGAAAGACGATGGTAGCAACTATACGGACTGGGTCCGGAACTTGAGGATCATCCTCATAGCTGCCAAGAAAGCATATGTCCTTGAAGCACCGCTAGGTGAAGCACCCGTCCCAGCAAACCAAGACGTTATGAACGCCTGGCAAACACGTGTTGATGATTACTCCCTGGTTCAGTGCGGCATGCTTTATAGCTTGCAACCGGGGATCCAAAAGCGTTTCGAGCAGCACAGAGCATATGAGATGTTCCAAGAGCTGAAAATGGTTTTCCAAGCTCATGCCCGGGTCGAGAGATATGAAGTCTCTGACAAGTTCTACAGTTGTAAGATGGAGGAGAATAGTTTCGTCAGCGAACACATACTCAAAATGTCTGGGTTGCACAACCGCTTGTCTCAGCTGGGAGTTAATCTCCCGGATGACGCGGTCGTTGATAGAATCCTTCAGTCGCTTCCACCTAGCTACAAGAGCTTTGTGATGAACTTCAATATGCAGGGGATGGAGAAAACCATTCCTGAGGTATATTCGATGCTGAAATCAGCGGAGGTGGAGATCAAAAACGAACATCAAGTGTTGATGGTGAATAAGACCACTAAGTTCAAGAAAGGCAAGGGTAAAAGAGCTTCAAGAAAGACGGCAAGGGAGTTGCCGCGCCCGGTAAGCAAGCTGCCGGGAAGAAGACAAAGAATGGACCCAAGCCTGAGACTGAGTGCTTTTATTGCAAGGAAAACGGTCACTGGAAGCGGAACTGCCCCAAGTACTTAGCAGACAAGAAGGCAGGCAACACAAAAGGTATATGTGATATACATGTTATTGATGTGTACCTTACCAGTACTCGTAGTAGCTCCTGGGTATTTGATACCGGTGCGGTTGCTCATATATGTAACTCAAAACAGGCGCTGCGGAATAAGCGAAGACTGGCGAAGGACGAGGTGACGATGCGCGTCGGGAATGGTTCCAAGGTCGATGTGATCGCCGTCGCCACACTACCTCTACATTTACCTACGGGATTAGTTTTAAACCTCAATAATTGTTATTTAGTGCCAGCTTTGAGCATGAACATTGTATCTGGATCTCGTTTGATGTGAGATGGCTACTCATTTAAATCCGAGAATAATGGTTGTTCTATTTATATGAGGGATATGTTTATGGTCATGCCCCGCTGGTCAATGGTTTATTCTTAATGAATCTCGAACGTGATGTTACACATATTCATAGTGTGAATGCCAAGAAATGTAAGGTTGATAATGATAGTCCCACATACTTGTGGCACTGCCGCCTTGGTCACATTGGTGTCAAACGCATGAAGAAACTCCACGCAGATGGACTTTTGGAGTCAATTGATTATGAATCATTTGACACGTGTGAACCATGCCTCATGGGCAAAATGACCAAGACTCCGTTCTCCGGAACAATGGAGCGAGCAACCAACTTATTGGAAATCATACATACTGATGTGTGCGGTCCAATGAGCGTTGAGGCTCGCGGTGGCTATCGTTATGTTCTCACCCTCAATGATGACTTAAGTAGATATGGGTATGTCTACTTAATGAAACACAAGTCTGAGACCTTTGAAAAGTTCAAGGAATTTCAGAGTGAGGTTGAGAATCAACGTGACAGGAAAATAAAGTTCTTACGATCAGATCGTGGAGGGGAATATTTGAGTCACGAATTTGGCACACACTTAAGGAAATGTGGAATTATTTCACAACTCACGCCGCCTGGAACACCTCAGCGTAATGGTGTGTCCGAACGTCGTAATCGCACTCTATTGGATATGGTGCGATCTATGATGTCTCTTAGCGATCTACCGCTATCATTTTGGGGTTATGCTTTAGAGACTGCCGCATTCACTTTAAATAGGGTTCCGTCGAAATCCGTTGAGACGACACCGTATGAATTATGGTTTGGAAAGAAACCTAAGCTGTCGTTTCTTAAAGTTTGGGGATGCGATGCTTATGTCAAGAAACTTCAACCTGAAAAGCTCGAACCCAAGTCGGAAAAATGTGTCTTCATAGGATATCCTAAGGAAACCATTGGGTATACCTTCTACCTCAGATCCGAAGGCAAGATCTTCGTTGCCAAGAACGGGTCCTTTCTGGAGAAAGAGTTTCTCTCGAAAGAAGTAAGTGGGAGGAAAGTGGAACTTGATGAGATGACCCCTCTCGAACCAGAAAGTAGCGCAGCACAAGAAAATGTTTCTGTGGTGCCTGCACCGACTAGAGAGGAAGTTAATCATGACGATCATGATCAAGTTACCACTGAACTTCGTAGGTCCACAAGGACACGTTCCGCACCAGAGTGGTACGGCAACCCTGTCCTGGAAATCATGTTGTTGGACAACGGTGAACCTTCGAACTATGAAGAAGCAATGGCGGGCCCAGATTCCAACAAATGGCTTGAAGCCATGCAATCCGAGATAGGATCCATGTATGAAAACAAAATATGGACTTTGACAGACTTGCCCGATGATCGGCGAGCGATAGAAAATAAATGGATCTTTAAGAAAAAGACGGACGCGGATGGAAATGTTACCATCTATAAAGCTCGACTTGTCGCTAAGGGTTATCGACAAGTTCAAGGAGTTGACTACGATGAGACCTTCTCACCCGTAGCGAAGCTGAAGTCCGTCCGAATCATGTTAGCAATTGCCGCATTCTACGATTATGAAATATGGCAAATGGACGTCAAAGCGGCATTCCTTAACGGCTTCCTTAAGGAAGAATTGTATATGATGCAGCCGGAAGGTTTTGTCGATCCTAAGAATGCTGACAAGGTATGCAAGCTCCAGCGCTCAATCTATGGGCTGGTGCAGGCATCTCGGAGTTGGAACATTCGCTTTGATGAGATGATCAAAGCGTTTGGGTTTACACAGACTTATGGAGAAGCCTGTGTTTACAAGAAAGTGAGTGGGAGCTCCGTAGCATTTCTCATATTATATGTTGATGACATACTATTGATGGGAAATGATATAGAATTCTTGGAAGGCATAAAGGCCTACTTGAATAAGTGTTTTTCAATGAAGGACCTTGGAGAAGCTGCTTACATATTAGGCATCAAGATCTATAGAGATAGATCGAGACGCCTCATAGGTCTTTCACAAAGTACATACCTTGACAAGATATTGAAGAAGTTCAATATGGATCAGTCCAAGAAGGGGTTCTTGCCTATATTGCAAGGTGTGAGATTGAGCACGGCTCAATGCCCGACCACGGTAGAAGATAGAGAAAAGATGAGTGTCATCCCCTATGCCTCGGCCATAGGGTCTATTATGTATGCCATGCTGTGTACCAGACCTGATGTAAACCTTGCCGTAAGTTTGGTAGGAAGGTACCAAAGTAATCCTGGCATGGAACACTGGACAGCGGTCAAGAACATCCTGAAGTACCTGAAAAGGACTTAGGATATGTTTCTCGTTTATGGAGGTGACGAAGAGCTCGTCGTAAAGGTTTACGTCGATGCTAGCTTCGACACAGATCTGGATGATTCTAAGTCACAAACCGGATACGTGTATATTTTGAATGGTGGGGCAGTCAGCTGGTGCAATTGCAAGCAAAGCATTGTGGCGGGATCTACATGTGAAGCGGAGTACATGGCAGCCTCGGAGGCAGCACATGAAGCAATCTGGATGAAGGAGTTCATTGCCGACCTAGGAGTTATTCCCAATGCATCGGGGCCGATGACTCTCTTCTGTGACAACACTGGAGCTATTGCCCTTGCCAAGGAGCCCAGGTTTCACAAGAAGACCAGGCGCATCAAGCGCCGCTTCAACTCCATTCGTGAAAATGTTCAAAATGGAGACATAGATATTTGTAAAGTGCATACGGATTTGAATGTCGCAAATCCGTTGACTAAACCTCTTCCACGGGCGAAACATGATCAACACCAGAACTCTATGGGTGTACGATTCATCACAATGTAACTAGATTATTGACTCTAGTGCAAGTGGGTGACTGTTGGAACTATGCCCTAGAGGCAATAATAAAATGGTTATTATTATATTTCCTTGTTCAGGATAATTGTCTATTGTTCATGCTATAATTGTGTTATCCGGAAATCGTAATACATGTGTGAACACATAGACCATAACATGTCCCTAGTGAGCCTCTAGTTGACTAGCTCATTGATCAATAGATGGTTACGGTTTCCTGACCATGGACATTGGATGTCATTGATAACGGGATCACATCATTAGGAGAATGATGTGATGGACAAGACCCAATCCTAAGCATAGCACTAGATCGTGTAGTTCGTTTGCTAAAGCTTTTCTAATGTCAAGTATCATTTCCTTAGACCATGAGATCGTGCAACTCCCGGATACCGTAGGAATGCTTTGGGTGTACCAAACGTCACAACGTAACTGGGTGGCTATAAAGGCGCACTACAGGTATCTCCGAAAGTGTCTGTTGGGTTGGCACGGATCGAGACTGGGATTTGTCACTCCGTATGACGGAGAGGTATCTCTAGGCCCACTCGGTAATGCATCATCATAATGAGCTCAATATGTGACTGAGTAGTTAGTCACGGGATCATGCATTACGGAACGAGTAAAGTGACTTGCCGGTAACAATATTGAACGAGGTATTGGGATACCGACGATCGAATCTCGGGCAAGTAACCTACCGATTGACAAAGGGAATTGTATACGGGATTGCTTGAATCCTCGACATCGTGGTTCATCCGATGAGATCATCGTGGAACATGTGGGAGCCAACCTGGGTATCCAGATCCCACTGTTGGTTATTGGCTAGAGAGCTGTCTCGGTCATGTCTGCATGATTCCCGAACCCGTAGGGTCTACACACTTAAGGTTCGATGATGCTAGGGTTATAAGGAAGATTTCTATGTGATTACCGAATGTTGTCCGGAGTCCCGGATGAGATCCCGGACGTCACGAGGAGTTCCGGAATGGTCCGGAGGTGAAGATTTATATATGGGAAGTCATCATACGGTCACCGGAAGTGTTCGGGGGTATGCCGGTATTGTACCGGGGCCACCGAAGGGGTTCCGGGGGTCCACCGGGAGGGTCCACCTGCCCCGGAGGGCCCTATGGGCTGTATGTGGAAGGGAACCAGCCCCTAAGTGGGCTGGGCGCCATCCCCCCTAGGGCCCATGCGCCTAGGGTTGGGGGGAACCCTAAAGGGGGCGCCCCCTTGCTTGGGGGGCAAGCCCCCTCCCCCTTGGCCGCCGCCCCCCCTCTAGATCTCATCTAGAGGGGCCGGCCCCCTTTCCCCTTCTCCCTATAAATAGAGGGGTGGAGGGAGAGCTGCAGCACCACATCCAAGGCGCAGCCCCTCCCCTCCCCAACACCTCTCCTCCTCCGCATGAGCTTGGCGAAGCCCTGCCGGAGAACTGCCACTCCATCACCACCACGCCGTCGTGCTGCTCTTGGAGCCCTCTTCCTCAACCTCTCCCTCCTCCTTGCTGGATCAAGGTGCGGGAGACGTCACCGGGCTGCACGTGTGTTGAACACGGAGGTGCCGTTGTTCGGCGCTAGGATCGGAATCCACCGCGATCTGAATCGCTACGAGTACGACTCCCTCATCCGCGTTCTTGCAACGCTTCCGCATCGCGATCTTCAAAGGTATGAAGATGCACTCCCCTCTCGTTGCTAGTAAACTCCATAGATTGATCTTGGTGATGCGTAGAAATTTTTTAATTTCTGCAACGATCCCCAACAGGCGCCCCCCTCCCTAGTCCAATTCGGACCAGTCCATGGGGAGGGGTGCGGCCACCCTTTGAGGCATTTCTCTCCTTTCCCGTATGACCCATTAAGGCCCAATACGAATTCCCGTAACTCTCCGGTACTCCGAAAAATACCCAAATCACTCGGAACCTTTTCGATGTCCGAATATAGTCGTCCAATATATCGATCTTTATGTCTCGACTATTTTGAGACTCCTCGTCATGTCCCCGATCTCATCCGGGACCCCGAACAAACTTCGGTCATCAAATCACATAACTCATAATACAAATCGTCACAGAACGTTAAGCGTGCGGACCCTACGGGTTCGAGAACTATGTAGACATGACCGAGACTCATCTCCGGCCAATAACAAATAGCAGAACCTAGATGCTCATATTGGTTCCTACATATTCTACAAAGATCTTTATCGGTCAAACCGCATAACAACATACATTGTTCCCTTTGTCATCGGTATGTTACTTGCCCGAGATTCGATCGTCGGTATCTCAACACCTAGTTCAATCTCATTACCGGCATGTCTCTTTACTCATTCCGTAATGGATCATCCCGCAACTAACTCATTAGTCACATTGCTTGCAAGGCTTATAGTGATGTGCATTACCGAGAGGGCCCAGAGATACCTCTCCGATACACGGAGTGACAAATCCTAATCTTGATTCATGCCAACCCAACAAACACCTTCGGAAACACTTGTAGAGCATCTTTATAATCACCCATTTACGTTGTGACATTTGATTGCACACAAAGTGTTCCTCCGGATATTCGGGAGTTGCACAATCTCATAGTCCGAGGAACATGTATAAGTCATGAAGAAAGTAGTAGCAATAAAACTGTAATGATCACAATGCTAAGCTAATGAATGGGTCTTGTCCATCACATCATTCTCCTAATGATGTGATCCCGTTCATCAAATGACAACACATGTCTATGGCTAGGAAACATAACCATCTTTGATGAACAAGCTAGTCAAGTAGAGGCATACTAGTGACACTCTATTTGTCTATGTATTCACACATGTACTAAGTTTCCGGTTAATACAATTCTAGCATGAATAACAAACATTTATCATGATATAAGGAAATATAAATAACAACTTTATTATTGCCTCTAGGGCATATTTCCTTAAAAAAAACATCGTCTTTAACACAGTTCAGGCCCATATCTCTCTGCAATGATTTATATAAAATTGCATCCAAGGTTATATCCAACAGATTGAAGGTGGTGCTACCTGACATCATCTCAGAGGAACAATCTGCTTTTGTCCCAGGCAGACTTATCACAGACAACATAATAACTGCATATGAGTGCTTACATTTTATGAAGAGGAATAAAGCAGCTAGAAAACAGGTACTGTGCACTGAAGCTTGATATGATGAAAGCCTATGATAGAGTCGAATGGGATTACCTCCAAGCAATAATGTTGAAGCTAGGATTCACAGAAAGGTGGGTTGAGATTGTTATGGGCCTGGTAAGGACAGTCAAATTTTCCGTGTTATTTAATGGTAAGAAGTTACAAGAGTTCCAACCTTCATGTGGAATACGTCACGGGGACCCAATTTCCCCATATTTATTCTTGATAGCAGCAGAGGGCCTTTAGTGCCTTTTAAAATCTATTGATGAGTCCTCCAATCTGAATGGGATATAGGTTGCTACTACAGCTCCGCCAGTAAACCATTTACTATCCGCTGATGACATCCTGTTGTTCTTCAAGGCTAACACAAATGGGGCTAATGAGGTAAACCAGGTGTTGAACACTTATTGCCAAGCATCGGGGCAAGGGATAAACAATGAGAAGTCTTCAATATTTTTTAGTAAGGGTTGTCCTGATAGTGTGAGACAGGAGATAAAGACCTTGCTGCAAGTGCCAAGTGAGGCATTGAGTGCCAAATATCTTGGTATGCCGACATAAGTGGGGGCTTCAAAGAATGGGGCTTTCAAATATTTAAAGGATTATTTATGGAGCAAAGTTCAGGGATGGATTGAGAAAACTTTATCATCGGCAGGCAAGGAAGTGTTGGTCAAATCGATAGCCCAAGCAATACCAGTTTTTTCTATGTCCTATTTTAAGTTGCCTAGGGGATTGTGTGAGCACTTGAATATGTTAATCCGTAAATTTTGGTGGGGCAGCAAAGATGGACGTCGCAAACCAAATTGGGTGTCCTTGGAATCAATGACCCAACCTAAAAGTATGGGTAGCTTGGGCTTTAAAGATTTTGAGTTATTCAACTTGGCACTACTAGCAAAGCAAGCATGGAGGCTTCTTCAATGCCCAGATTCGCTGAGTGCAAGAATCCTCAAGAGTGTTTATTTTTCCAATGATTGTATTCTTAATGCAAAGTTGGGTAGTCATCCGAGCCAAATTTGACGTGCGATTATTGAAGGTCGTGACATACTGAAAGAGGGCCTAATAAGGAGAATTGACAATGGAGAAAGTACCAACATCTGGTCAGACAACTGGATATCGAGGAAGGAGATGTTGAGACCATACGGGAGTCGTGAGAACAATCCGCCGGCTAATGTTTCCGAACTTATTGATCAAGCAGCGGCGGTTTGGGACATGGACAGACTTGAGGAAATTTGCCTCCCAATTGATATTCCATCCATATTAAGTATACCTCTGTGTACTACAAACATACATGATACATGGTCCTGGTTCTTTGAGAAAAATGGCTGCTTTTCAGTAAGATCAGCCTATAGAATGTTGTTGGACAAGAAATTCAGAAGGGAGGCCTGGCTTGATGGAGCTGCTGGTTCCTCGAGCAATGAGCGAGACGCGGACTCATGGAAAATGCCATGGAAAACTCCAGTTCCAGGGAAGATACGGATGCTCCTATGGAGACTTGCTAAACACTCATTGCCCACAGAGGATGTACGAGCCCATAGGAAGATGGCGCCATCTAGCACATGTGTGGTGCAGAGAACTCATGGAGGCATTCTTTGCTTGAGTGTTTGATGTCAAGGTGCATATGGGCCTTGGTGGATGGAGAATTGGCGGAACATTTATGTGAAACCACGGAGCCTAGCGCGAAACAATGGTTATTTTCGATGATCGATACATTATCTCATGCCGCTTTTGTTCGCCTAGCAATCACTCTTTGGGCTATATGGTGGGCTCGTCGTTAGGCAATTTACAAAGAAATCTACCAGAGCCCGTCTTCGACACATCAATTCATTAACAGGTTTCTGGTTGACCTTGAGCTATTGCCGAAGAGACTCGAAAGGACTATTCCTCCGTCAAGAGGAGCCACAGGTCGCCCCAAGGCACCACCTTCTGGTTTTTCAAAGATTCATGTAGATGTAGCGGTCTCCAAACTTCACAAACGGGGTGCAGCAGCGGCAGTATGTAGGGATAGCTGTAGGGATAGCTCAGGCAACTATGTTGGTAGCTCTGCGCTAGTCATACATGGAATAACAGACCCGGCGGCTTTGGAGACTATTGCATGCCGAGAAGGTCTGTCTCTTGCACAAGATTTGATGCTGCAAAATTTGGTGCTCGCTTCTGATTCCAAGCAGGTGGTTGAAGATATCCAGAAAGCAAGCCGAGGAGATCATGGAGCCATAATTAGTGAGGTTAGACAACGTCTTTTATTGCTTAATTGTAATATAACTTTTGAAGGCAGAGCCGCGAATAGGGATGCCAATAGGTTAGCCAAGTTTGCTCAATCTTTAGATCAGGGACGCCACGTCTGGTTTGGCACTCCCCATGATCCGTTTTGTATCCTACACCATGTGGCCTTTGAGTAATAAAACTTGGCTTAACCCCTAAAAAAAAGGTCTGGCCTAGCGTGGTCGGCACCCCCTCGTGTTGGGATCCTTAAATAGTTGAGCTTTTCCATTTATTGATGTTGTTTTCTCATGGTTTTTGCTAAACAATCCCCTTCCCCTAAAAAAAAAGCTAAACAATCCTCTAAAAAAAGATAAACAAGACTATTTGGTAGTAAATTGGAAATGTTACAAAGGGTGTTTAACTTCATGAAATTTTAGACATAGCAATCACAATAAACGTAAATGCTACAGTAAGTTACTGAAAATGACGTTTCGCCCGATCATTCCCTTCACCATAGAAAACAGAAGTTATGTTGATGCTTGTACGATTGCTTGCTCGATAATATTTTGCAAGACGCAAAGGCTTTGTACACGCATCCCCCCCCCCCCCCCCCCCTCTTGTATGAATTTATCGCTAAATTGTTTTTTTGATTCCCAAAAAAGGGGGGTTTGGACTACACTAAAGAATGGTTGCTCTACGCAAAAGAAAATTGAGTGATTTCATGAAAGGAAAAAAAGCAATGCAGAGAAGGAGGAAGGGGGCGAGATTAAACTCTAAATTCGAACACTTTACTTGTAACAATTTACAATTTATAGTTTAGCTCTTACAATTTGCAATTTGCATGGACTTTGGAATACTCCAAGCCTTGTTCACCTTGTTAAACCACCCGTGGAATCCTGAGCTCCAGCCTTGTTCACCTTGACATGTCCACTGATACTGCACAATACATCACGCTGTTCATGCACGCCCACAGGCTACGACTTCCTATGCCTCGTATTTGCAGATGTTCTCGAATCCCATGTACTCATGCCGCTCGATCTTGTGGATCGTGTTGGAGATGCCGACTCCGCCTGCACAAAAATTTCATGGCCTGATGTTCGGTTCGAAACCATGTGAGGGTTGCACACTTGCACTGAGAGTGAGGGGAGGGAAACCTGGTACCTAGAGAGAGCGCGCTGATGAAGATCATGAAGGACAGTATGAAGACGATGATCGACGCCCGCCCTAGCAGATCAATTAGCTTCCTCACAACCCTCTGGCCGACGATCGCAGCGAAAAATGCCAGGATGGTCAAGTAGACAGCTGCACAGGTTTCATTTCAGAGAATAAGTAACAAGTGCTAGATAATCATGGGAAGATATATCAGAAAAAATAGAGGTAGTACTAGTACCATATGGCACAGGGAACCGGTTCAGGAGGTAGTACTCTACGACGGACATGGAAGATGAGAACATCATCGCGAAGGTGGCGGTGGCACTTGCGACCTGGGGACGTTCAACAGAATACAAACATTTCGAAAACATGTGATAAATAGATAGTAGAAACCATAAAGTTCTTAAAATGAGCAAACAAAAGATCGATTTACTTGCGGAGGGACACCGAGCTCCAGGAAGAGAGGCCCCATGATGGAGCCCCCACCGACGCCAAGCAGACCGGCGACGACACCAGCGGTAACGCCCAAGAAGCAGTATACGAAAAGCTGATGGGCTCTCAGGCTGTTCTGCTCATTCCTCTTTGATGATATCACCCTCCTCCCCTGCACCAAACCTACTGCTTCGTACATGGCCACCCCAACAGACACAGGGATCTGCACACGTATCCAACATGTAAATGAACTACGGATCCATTTTGTATGCGCTATTGTTGAATACCGAGGTGAAGAAAATCGGTACAGTCAGTACCTGGAGTAAGTTCAGAACCCAGTACCAGATGGAGCAAGTTGCCATGTAGTTCTGCAAACATGAAGAATTAACATAAGCCAGTTGTTACTGTCGATATTACCATTTCTCCGGATGTAATTTCATATACAACATCTATTTTTTTGTAATAACATGAGTTGCATGTAGTAGTTTTCCATTTAGATATCTTTCTGTTCAACCTGAACTAGATTATTGAATACTATTATGGATGCCATAGGCAACAGGGAAACTGAACACACAAGTGCACAGCTTGGTACTGTAAAAAGGAAGAATCGATCTTCAATAAAGCAACTGATCACTGAAAACTAAAAGCACTTCATAATTATCCTGGAATTCATGTTATTATAATTTCATATCGCAGTTGAGTTTCACACCTTAGCGACCTGAAGCACGAGGAATGCTACCCAAACGAAGGCAAGAAGGCCAACCTCCTTCCAGTAAACATTCTTCCAAATGGATACCTGCAGTATCAGACCAGCTCTAGTCTTATGAGTCCTTAAGATGATTGCTTCTAAGGCCAGGGAATGTAATGTTCATTGGTTTTTATTTCACCTCTTTGTCAGATGGGGTTTCATTTCGATCATGATCTGACAGAATTTCAGACGGAGATGCGGCGTCAAGTCCTGCAGACAGGGGCATGTACTCCTGTTCTTCACCTGCAGACAGCTGCAGCATTAGATCACGCGGAAAACGAAGCAACATTTTTCCGCGCTTAATAAATGATGAATTGTTGGGTTTATTGGTCACTTACTGGTTTGTTCCGATTGTTTTGCTGCCTCCTGAACCAATAACCAGATGAAAGGGGTTATCGGTATCCCTAATGCCTAATGTGATGTCAAAACAAAAAGTACAGCTATCCAGGATTTTTTTTTTACCGTTATGATTATCGTCTCTTTCTTCCATGTTTCGATAGCCTTCAGAAAAGCTTTAGTTGAAGTAACTGAAATATATTTCGAAAATTATTCTGAGGTCAGCTACAATCACAGCCAGGATTGACGTTTGCTGCAGTTTCAGGGCAATGTCTGAGCACCTATGAAGAGAATGATCAAGAGGACGGTGACGAGCCAGTCAGGGAATATCACATTGCAGATAACCCCAATGCTGACCCCTAGCATCAGCATGGGCTGTATGAGCAGGACTAGATCATAATCTATCACTGGCATGTCCAATGTTGGGTGCTTCAGCTTGAGGTTACAGTACACAGTTGACACGGCAGCGCCCATGATCATACCTGTGGCAGAGTACATTATCAATTCTCTGAAACAATCGTGAACCTAATAAATCTTCCAAAGGTACGTTCTCTCATGATGAATTTTCTATTTTCACCTTTTATATTATGATAGATATAGTGCTCAATCAAAGGAATACATTTGAGATATACCTTGCACTTTAAATTATAGAATTCTTTAGGACAATTTTGTTTTTCTGTTTATAGTGTCGAAGAAAAGGACATGTAACTATTTTTTTTATTACAAGCTGGTTTATAGTGACATAATGCGCAGAATAAGTGTTTTAGCCTAAGTGGCCCATGTATGCACGTATAAATCCATGCATAGCAAACGAGGAGAAATGAATGACTCCAGATATTTCCACCGAATTCCTTAGTAAGATATGCAGGGCTTCATTGCAAATAATACAGTCTGAAGCTAAATCAAGAATAAGAATACATGGATAAATAATAAGAAAAATAATAGCATGAAGATGAACTGAATCCTCACATTTTGACATCGCCGCGGACGACTTGGGATCAAAGCCGATGATCAGGGTCAGCATCGGCACGAAGATCCCACCGCCACCTACGCCGCCGATGCTGCCGAACGCTGCCCCGAAGAATCCAATGAATGACCCCAACACAATTTTCCACCCAAGTTTCATGGGCTACATAAAAAGGACCAGATAAGAATCAACAAAATTAACAAGCCATCTCAATTAATAGCGACTCATGTGTGAAAATGATAAGTGCAGAATGGGTCAGAACTCATAACCATCAAAGGAGTCAGCTCAACTGAAACTAGCCTACAGGTATACTCTCTGAAAACTGGATGAATACAGCTCGAAATTAACACACAAGAGAGGCTTCAGTTATTACCGGCCACACGTGGTGGTAGGCGGTTCCGTCACTCTGCCACAGGGAGCTGGCCAGCTTGCGCAGGTAGCTCGCTTCCTCCGGCGGCGCCACGGCGCCGGCGAACGACAGCCCCCTGTCGGCGGCGACGGCGGCGGCCACAGTGCAGGCCACGCCCAGCACCGCGACGACGTGCCATTTCATCCCCATTTCTTGCCCCCCTCCCCTCCCCTGCAAATCTGCAAAATTCTTTGGGCGCACAGTCAATGTATACTGTTTTTGACCGCGAAAAAAGCAGAGAGATCACGACGAAATTCAGTGATCTTCTCAGAAATCTTTGCGTACCTGTGCAGGAGCAGGGTCAATGAGCGATTTATTAAGGAGATTTGAGGGTGAGCGAGCTGCAAGAGCCGCCGAGCGGAAGTAGGAGGAGAGGACGGGTGGAGATTATTAATGACTTCCGGTGGCGACGGAGAGGTCCAACGACCATAGATATGGAGATCATCCGACAACGCGGATGCAAAATAATTGAATAGTACTATTGATTTGACCCACCAATCAATCATACAAAATGCGGTTACTTGTGTCACTAGTAATTGTGTTCGTACGATGCACGTTAATTATTCTATTTTGAGATATCCGAGTTTTGATTCGATACGCCCCTTTAAAGTTTGCACAAATCTTAAAGTTGCGTAAAAGGCTATTACTCCCTTTGTTTCAAAATAAATGTCGCCGATTTAGTTTTAGTACATTTTACAACAAAATAAGTGTCGCTGATTTAGTGCAACTTACTATTTATTTTGGGATGAAGGGAGCATCATATTAGTTTGCAGATTAAATGTATTGAATAAATTGATTTGATGGAAAATACTCTATTCTCTTTTTTTATTGAAGGGGTACCTTCTAATCTTCACCTTTAATATGCATTGAAAATCGTAAACATTTCGGGGGGGGGGGGGGGGGGGGGGGAGGGGGGGTTACCAAAGCAAAGTTGTTGTTCAAATCCGTTAAACTATCTAGGATTTAATCAATGTTCATGACACGGAATAAATTCAGTAGGTTCTAGAAAAAAATCATACACGGAGATTGCATATAAGCACTGTCGAATGAGACTTATTTTAATTTTGCCACTAATTTCAACCTACCTATCAAAGTCCAATTGGTGGACTGCCATATGTTCTAGTTTCCTTTTAGTTTGTAGAGTATTACTACTCACAAATAGCCCCCCCCCCCCCCCCACCCTTTCTAAAAGGTGACTAGGGTTTTCGCCCCTCTAACCAGCGCGATGTCGATCCTCCCTGCCCACATTGTCTCTAAGGGTCTTGAGGTGCGACGGACCGTAGTCCCTTGCCTCGGGGGGGGGGGGGGGGGGGGTCGAATTAATCTTTTCATTTGGTAATTTTAGTGCACTAGTCGGGCCGACAAGGCAGTGGTGACATCTCAGATGTAGAATAATGCCCTGCCCTCCCTATCCCTGCCATGACAGTGCACCTAGCGCTGTCAGAGGGCATGTGGGGTTGTGTTTTCGAGGGATTTGTATTCGGTCAACGTTGGTCTCCAGTATATCTGTCTAGATTTGGCCGACCCTCATTATCATTGGTGTGTTTGCAAGCATGGTCCTTCTAATCTACGTTTTCCTTTGTCGGTGACGATGCTAGCTGGATCTTTGTGGGTTTAGCACAACTACTCCCCGACTGTCAACTTCAACAAGGGTGTCTGGTTCTGGTGAGAGAGGATAATGACGGTGGCGCGCCTTTAGCTCGTACGAGTTCTTATAGTCGTTGTTAAGTGGTTCATGGACCTGCTTGTAATTTTTGTTGCTTATGAGAATTTTTTTTGGCGATTTACTCATCAGGATCTTTGTACTATTGTTACATACTACTAAAAATCAGAAGAGTTTTTGCAAAAAAATTGTCGAAGCCAAAACGACATGAAATGTCTGAAGTTAATAGATGATGATTCTTTCCCGTAGAAACTTCCTCTGGTTGATTATTCATGTATAAAATGGTCAAGTTGTTGCGTGAATGCTGTTTTATACTGTTGTGGTTCAAGTATCTATATAAAAGAAGTACTCCCTCTATTTCAAAATGTCGTGCATATTTTGTTGTCTGAGAGTTAAACATGTCTACGTCTGACCAAGTTTAAAGAAAAATGTATTAACATCCACAATACTTCTCTTGTAACCTAATATATGATTTTTTTAATCACTAAAGTAGTGATCTAAAAGATCTTATATTTAGTGATCTAAAAGATCTTATATCAGTTTACAGAGAGAGTACAATATAAAATCATGTATCGCTAGACTCGTTATGGAGGGTATTTCTATATTTTACTTATTTTGTGTTTTAGCTATCGAAAGGTTTTTAGGACTATCGACAGTTTATTCTATAAACTTGTTCAAACATAGACCTATTTGACTTTTGATGAAAAATCAAATGCGTACTACGTTGTGAAACGGAACGGAGGAAGTATATGCCAAGAGGCGCGGCCTGCCTCTACGACTGATTACAGTTGAGACGTCGTAGCGGATTTCAGCACGTTGGCGTGGACACGCAGCTTCAGTTTGGCCATGGAGTTGGAGCACCGGATCACCGTCAGCAGCAGCAGCAGCACCCTTGCGCACGCATCAACGCAGGCGACTCAGCTAAAGCTGGTACTTCCAGGCTGCAAACATCCCTACCGCCGGTTGTGTATCGACAAATTGCACTGCACATTAACACTGGCCAAACACGGCGGCAGCATGCGTGCGTGTGAAGTTCTATGACCAATCGATTGTTTCGTTTCAGTTGTCCATTGGATACTACTACGCTGCCCATTATTGCTTGCTTCTGAAGTGCCGAGAGACCCGAGCCTTGGAGCATTTACAACTGGACTTGTCAAATCAGGCACCCTATATGATGTTCGTGAACGCGTCCGTTGACGTGGTCGCGCAGCTTGGCTGGATATGAGAGGTGCTGGACAGCCCAGGTGTTTGAGGCTGATTTGAGGCGCCCAGGTGGGTCAAATTTATTGTCTAGCCAGTGACAAGTCTGTCCGTCCGGGCGTTTGAGATCGCTTTAAGACGTCCGGGGGGCACACACCTACCAAGCCCTGCCGGGCCGCTCGATTGCCTTGCGATTCGCGAAATAGTTAGATCACACACGAGAGCATAGTAAATTTGAAGTTTCGATCATTGAAACTTACGAGTTTTTAACTGGAACTTGCGATTTTCTTGCTCATTTTTACCAAGTTTTGTAGATAAAATTTTAAGACATTTTTTCTGTCGGACGTAACCAAAAAAATCATGATTTTATCAATCGCTCGTACTAAGTTCTAGTAGTTAAAATTTAACATTTATTTTTAAAATTTGTTAAAACATATTCAAAATGAATCTTATTTGAAAGCCCGCGTAACTAGAAATACAAATACGAAAACAAAACTTAATTTGAATTTTTCACTTAAAAGATAAAAGTTTAGAAATCAGAAACCAAAAATAAAAGCACGTGTGAGGAATTCGCTCCTTTGATTCTACCTCAGGATCGCTGTGCATTCGTTGCATGCATGTCATTTTCTCTTCTCCTGTTGTCACGCCCACAATCCAACAAACTTGTGTGCCGTTCTTAGTCGCCAAGCATACAACTTGTGGCAACATTTTTGTCAAAAAAAAAAAACTTGTAGCAACACTTAAGGCCACTCTCGATCCGACACCAATGTGCTAGTACTAACATGTACTCCCTCTAATTCATATTAATTATCTCCGATTTAGTACAATTTTATACTAAATCTATGACAATTATTATGGATTGGAGGGAGTAGTACTGCATCCTCAACTGCCCCCCCCCCCCCCCCCCCCCCCCTCTTGATACACCAATATTTGCAAGATACTTGTATCATAGCTTTTTGGTTGATAAACTAGACATTTTACCAACAGCAACAAGACTTTCGTTGAAGATGACCTGATGATGCATGCATGCCTTTCTCCTTGCAGCATGGTCCTCCGTGAGCTCTTCACGTGGCAGTGATTGGTGACCCATCTGGACATGTTTTTTTCTTTCTGGCAGAGCCAACAGGTCGAATCACCGTAAACTAGCAGTACATTTACTTTATTATTATTATAAGGAAAACAACCTGTTTGTTGTTTATCATTGGTTGCTTACCACGTGGTACACGTGGTCAACTTGCAGTACTAGAGTTTCAGATGGGGATCCAAATCGGCGCGAGCAGCACTGGTCACCACAGAAACAAGCAACAGAGATACGTGAGCAGCACTGATCGGCCTCAGCGTCGGCGCCGGCGCCGGCGTCGACGGTGGTCACCCACCTGCCTGGATTCGATGGCCCTCTCCCCTTCCACCTCGAAACCGGGTAACCACCCACGCAACAGTGCTGTCTCTAATTAATGCGTCGTCGTTGCTGGTTCGATCTTGAAAATGAAAATGAAATCGGAGGAGACCGGGGCGGAGCTCTTCTACTACTTGGTGGAGTCGGAGCGGAGCCCCGGCGCGGACCCCGTGCTCCTCTGGCTCACCGGCGGGCCTCGCTGCTCCGGCTTCAGCGGCCTCGTCTTCGAAGTCGGCCCCTTGAAGTACGTGCTGGCGCCTAGCCGCAGCTGGTATACAACCCCTTGTCGTGGACAAAGGTGAGCGAGAATGATCGACGGCCTCACTGCTGTGCCGAGTATGTCTCTCTTCCTGCTTTACTGACGGCGACGACGATCGTCTTCTCGGACTCGCCCGTCTGCTCGGGCTTCTCCTACGCCAAAGGTGGTTCACTGATCGCCCGCAGTACCTTTCGAGCCCTTTCTACATCGGAGGAGATTCATACGCCCGAAAGGTGGTTCCACTTATTGCGCAATACATTTCAGAAGGTAGATCTCTCTTCTTCCTAATAAATGCATTGTAGGACCACATACATTTGAGAAGGTAGAAGAATATACATATTGTTGATGCATTGTAGGATCTCTCTAATTTCCTTTACACGAGTTTTATTATGAAGCAGCAAGGGATGTTCTTCCAAGCAGTATTTCAGAAGCAGATATATTTTCCATTTTCTTCCCGAGTCACCAGGCCAGCTATCTTTTAACTTGCTTCTACTCACTGTTTAAATAGTGTGCTATATATAGCGGCGTTGTAGCGCTTGTGCTAAGAGACTTTGGTGCTAACACATGAAGTAAAGTTTTAAATAGTGTGCTATATATAGCGGCAATTTGGAATTCTTATAATTAATATTTAAAATGATAGGTCGGAGTGATGAAATTTCTTAGAAAATATGCACATTGTATTTTTATGAGGCCAAAGGCTAGTATATAATTATATATACACATATATGGGAGAAAATGTCAAGCCCGTGATACAACGGGGAAAACAATACTGAGCATGGTGAAATAGGAGTCCTGATGTGCTTTAGTGTGGGCCTTCGTGAAGAAACCCACGAAAGTAACTCTGAAGGTAGATACAAAGGACCTGATCATGCAAATGAAAGTGCATAAAGGAATCATCCTTATCAATATGCTTGGTGCGCTCATACTTCACAGGACCGTGTGCAATGCTGATAACTCCAGTATTGTTTTATAAAAGAGGAGTGTTAAACACCAAAATCCCCACCATATAGTTAAGTCACATATGTTTTGAAAAAAGCATACCTCATAACTCCCCCCCCCTCCCCTCTACATTCAAATGGAAAACTGCGTATGTTTTTTCATCTTCTAGATAATGAGAGAACCATCAAGAAAAAAGAAGATAAGCAAAAAGTGGTCGGCGGCCCTAAGGATCGTTATGCCAAATAGCATCTGAATAGACATGAGGCTATATAAACCAGAGTGGAAAAATAAAAGACGGTGAGAGAGAGTCCCAAAAAGATGTAAGGAGGTGACTTTAGTGAACTGAAGTGGGAGTAGAGACAAACTGACTCATAATGAGAATACAATATGAGATAACTGGATCGTGACATCGAGATAGACAAGACTCACAACGCAATGATGATATTATTGAATAAGATAGAGGTTCACCGTCAGAAGTGCAGAGGAGAACACATAGCTCCATCGGAGTCTCAATGGTGTGCTCATCAGTAAGAGCAAGAAGATCATGGAGCTACTTCTCTTGGGAAATAAAGAAGACATTTGGTGAAGAAACCTCAATCTCAAGAAAGTACCAAAGAGGACCAAGATCAGACATAAGAAACAACTCACTAACACAACCCTTCACAAAGTCAATGTACAGTCATCGCCGGTGATGGTCATGCCACCTACATAGGGTAGTAGAAGACGAAGAGTCTGGCCATAAGATGCATGGTGGGAAAAAAATCGCTGGATCATGATCACTTGCAAAAAATCTACAACTGAAGTGAGGTGGCAGATATCGTAGAAGTGGCGGTGAAGCAATTGGTGTTTATCCCAGCCAAATCTAGTGCACAACAGAGCTATGAACGATTCCTAGTTAAGCCAAGTCAATTTCTTTGTACTGACTGATGCCAAATTCCTGCAAGGTGAACATCTGGAAGTACTGCTCACAGAGCGTCTTCTAGAGTTGGGGCTTCTCGATAGTGAAGGCAGGGAAGGTCATCGATGGTGGTGGCTGACCCAAAGTGGCCATAACTTGTGAGGACAGTGCGGTCGGAATTTGGGAAGGGATGATGGTCATACCCGTGATTGGGGGTGTCGTGGTGACACTAAGGTCACTGAGGGAGACCCCTCAATTTAGATCTTCACGCCGTGGCAGAATTGCACGTGGAGCTCGTCGTGTGCCGATGAGGAAGGCACAGAAAGGTGGCGGTCCACTTGTAATCGGAGTCGGGGCGGCGTGGTTTGCAGCTATGAGACCGAGAGCTCGAGCTTGGCGAAGCGGACTTCGAGATCCAATTTGCAGGCATTGAGAGCGTTGATACGCGCGATTTGTGCCGCTAGCGCCTTCAAGATGAAGTCGACGTCGTTGTTCACCCTATCGAGGTAGGCGCGGAGCTCGGGATCCATGGTGGCGAGTAGGGCTTCGTCACGTGCTTCCGACAACATGTATCTAGCTTGACGACGGCAAGGGAAAGGATGGTAAGTGGTCTCTGATACCATGATGTTAGGTTCCCAATCTCACTTTCTAGATAGTGTGTTACAGGGGTGGTTCTCTCTCTCAAATACTACAAGTTTAGATGACATAAAGGTAAAAGGAAAGCCGCCGTGTCGTTGCCTGATCCAAGCCCGGATGGTTCTCTCCATTTCCCTCCTCTTCCTTAAGTAGTGCACACCCACTCGGGCCCCACAAACCTGCGGTTTGGTGGTGGAATCCTAGCTGGCCTTCGAATGACACAATCTTCTCTCTGGTGGGCCCCCGTGGGCCCTAGCGCCTTTGGCTGCCATGTGCCATGGCAGCGTTTCCTGGAGGCGTCACTGGTTTCGCTGCCATGGCCGCGGTTTTGCCTGCAGCTCATGCTGCGAGGAACGATGTACAACCATATTGAATTGACCTGTGCTCACCTTGGCGAACAAGAGCATCGTTCAGTCATGAACTCATGATGCATGCGGGTAAACTCCAGAAACCCAAATGCAACATTACTGCAGAAAATTGTTGGTCTAAATGTTCCTGTATCATTTCAACTACCTGATCTCCAGTCGGACTCCCATTTCTGAAGGCTGGAAATGCATGCAGAGAATAGATACACAAATTGCGCATCAGCAGAACGTAAGAGTCTGAATTTCAAGATACGGGAGGGGAACTGACAGTTACTGAACCCCATGGATCCACTGTCTGCGAAGGTATCATTCAGCAAATATCTGATGGCTGTGGAATTGCCATCCTTTGTGTGGAACGGGGTTGTAGCCCACAAAGTCCAGCGACCCCCTTCACCAGATCAGCCAGCTTCAGCGTGAACCTCGGCGGCCTTTCTCCGGCCCTCAATCTCGTCGTTTCCGGGTCATCGCCAAAGAAGAAGGCAAATTAAATCTTTTGACACCACATCAGCAGTTGCAATCTGTAGTTTAGAACCTTGCAATTTGGAACCTACTGCTAGCTCTGTTCACTGTCACTGTAATTTGAAAAGACTGAAAGGCTAACTCTGTTCTTGGCAATTCTTGATCAGATCAGTAAGTTTACAGTTAATGGAGTAGGGTGAGTGAGGCTCGAATCACCACCTCAGCCTCAACATCAGCCGTGGAGTTCAGCATAGGCTCATACCATATCACATCCAACGACAGCCCCAGCTCTCTGTTCTGCTTTGCATAAGTAACATTACGGCACCAAAAACACCTAGCTAATTTAGGCCCCAACCTTGATCATATATTGTTCATTTCAAACAGCATTGCAGTCTCAGGGCCACGGCGAAATCACACCAAGGTTTAGAGAGCAAAGCCTGAACTAAGTCAAACATATAGTTCTGTCTGAGACTAAAAAGGCCATACACTTTAATGGAGTGCAAATTTGTGCCGAATGTGTGCAATTTTAGGCAACCAAGAAATAGCAAAATGGTTACAATTTTTTTCCTTAATTATCGGTCGCTTGAATCTTTTTAGAATCTCAGTCACCTACAATTGCAGAATACCAAGCCCAAAAGTGCACTTTACGAAGACGTGTGATTTTAGGAAAATGATGGCTCATTACTTTATAGGTTAAGTTATATAGGTTGCGACGCCAAGTTGACGATTGTCGGGTGTTGATCCAAAAGACTCGGAAATGTCACTTGGATTTAAAGGAAAAAATCAAGCAACTTATGAATGGAATGAAAAATCTCTATGTATGGATTAAGAAAACATGACTGCTTTAAAACTCCAATACACGTCCTGAGTACTTGTACATGTAGCTGGAAGCTTAGCTTGGCCAGACTTAACCGTAGTTCTACAAGAATGGCAACTACTCCACTGACCACTAGTTCACGCAGTCCTTTTTTGGCAGAGTTTTTCATAGGCATCGCCTACATATCTAATGATCCTTTTGCAAAATCCCTGCATTTTACCTACAGAAGGTCATACCACTAGTTAGTACTACGCAGTTGACGGACGCTTGCTCTTCTGTTTCCCAGGTTCAAGCTTTTGGTAGGGAGCAGGCACCGACACACCGTGTTGATACTTGTGGCGGCTGGGACAAAGCTTTGCAAATTAGGCAGATTATTACAGCACCATGCTGTGCTGTTGGAGCCATTCCTGAATGGCAGAACGGAGAGCGATATTGGGGATGAGCTCCTGGTGTTGAAGTGGCAAGTTGGTGAACGGCGATGTGATTTTGCCTCTACCAAACCATTCCCGGATAGAATTACCTTCGTAGGTGATTCCATCCGCTGTCAACTGAGGATCCTTCATGATTTCCTGAAATGATGACAAAAGATGATTAGTCACAAGTTAAGAGAGCTACTAACATCACACGAGTGCCTAGAAATAGACGAAACAAAAGACACATTCAAGTCATTTTTAGCTTGCAAAACGATCTTATATTATGGGACAGAGGGGGTATTTATGTGCTCCTGAACAGGGAAAAAGCATAGAGTTCCTTTCTACTCACATGAGATATAGAACAGGTGAAGTGTGACGGTATGATGCTTTCCTCTTGCACCAAACTTGAAGATGACTGTGAAGATAACATTGCAACATCCCTCATGGTCTCAACTGCTGTCCAGAGCTGGCCTGAAAGAACAGGACGGTACCTGCTGTTTTGCTCAGTGCAACTGAGAGCAATGTGTGCTAACTGCTGGATGTGCACATCAGGCCACTCTCCGGCTGAGGTATCAACTACAGAATTGAGGTCACCTTGCTCCATAGCATCCTCCACAATCTTCTTTATACCAAGAGGAGGCTTTCCAGTTAAAAGGCGCAGGACTACCATTCCAAAAGAATAAACATCGGAGTGAGGTGCCATCTTGCGAGTGGCAAGACATTCTGGGTCCACGTATATAGGGGCCTCCACAGGATGGTTGGTGCTATTGCTGTTGGACTGGATTAGCAAATGAAAAATGCCAAAGTCACTAAGCTTAGTGACTAAGTTGGCATCAAGAAGAATATTGGCAGGATGAAGATCGCCATGTACAATTGGTTCAGGTCTGTTCTCGTGAAGAAAGATCAGAGCTGAACATATCTCAGCAATAATACGGATGCGGATCTGCCACGTCAGAGTTCGCCTCTTATCCTCACATGAAAGAAAATCTTCAAGACTACCATTTGGTAAGAACTCATAGACAAGCGTCAATAACTCTGTGCATGCTCCTAGCAGAGTTACTAGGTTGGGGTGTCTCACTCTACTATGGATAGCAACCTGCAACATAAATCCAAAATAAATTATTTACAACTAGTCGTTTTGGAAACACTAATTTATTCAAGTTCCAGTTTTGACTGAAAAGAAGCAAGACATCACCAACTTTTTCTAGTATGACATAGGCAAAATAAACTTCAGAGCAAGTTCAGTAGAACTACCCCTTGTTCAAACTGTGAGCGTCCTTGACCATCGTGTCTCAGCACCTTTATTGCAACTGTCATGTTCCGGAGGACACCTCGGTACACAGAGGCAACCCCACATTCTCTGAACTTCGTTGAAGTACTGAAATTTTCTGTTGCACGTTCTAGTTCAGCTAATGAAAACTGGCAGGGCATCGCTGCACTTCTCCGGCGTAACTTTTCTACCTCTTCGAGTGCAGCATCTCGTTCCTTTAGCAAGACGTCATGCTTGGACTGAAGCTGATTATACCGCTCTTTGGATTCAGTGAGCTGATGTTGCAGATTCAAACTATGCTCACTGGCCTTCTGAAGTTCCTCACTATGGAACTTTTTCGATTCCAAAAGCTGATTTTGAGCATGTTCATTATGCTTATTAGCTTTCTGTAGCTCATTAGCAACCTCATCCTGTCGTGCTTTAACCTGTTGCAACTCTTGTTGTATTTTGGAAAGATGCTCCTCGGTTTCTTTCTGTCGTTGCACGTGGTTTGCCTCTGATGTCCTGGCCTGCAGAATTCACACACTTTCATTCATATTTATCTGTGATAGATGGCTTGATTAATATGGTTTCATTTGACATAAATATCATCGAGTCCAGATAAGTTGTAGTAGTAAGAATGGCTAGAGAGTGCACGCATAACCAATAGGGCTACTTTGCAAGTGCGGCCCTCCAGTTAGATAAGATAGCTTTTTTGAAAAATAAATGCTTATCATTTATAAATTTTTTAGGACATCATGGTACGAACTTACTGTTTGTTCAGATTCCATCCGCCTCAAGCGCTCATCAGAAGCTTCTTTCTTCAATACCGCAACTTCTTCCATGTACTTTTGAAGTTCATTAGACAAATAAATGTCTGAATGCCAATCTCTCTGTTAGGATCATTGAGAGCAAAGAATTAGTGACTTGGGGTAATAAAACTCAACCAGATTGTTTGGAAGGGGTAAAGTTTAACTACTAATTAGCAGGTTTTCAATGCGCTGTGCTTCATGTACACCATAAGTATGGTTTAAGATTTCTAAGTGGTCCTTTTAAAGTTTAACTACTAATTAGAAGGTTCTCATTGCCAGTCAAGGTACAGTTTCTTTGTTTCCTGTTGCACAAGGATTACCACAGTCACGGTGAACCATCCATGCAAGAAATATGTGTGGAAAAATTAAACAGAAACAAATAATGATGGAAGAGACTGACCAAAATGTCTTCTAAATCCACAATCCCAACGTCACCGCCTTTAGACTTCTCAATGCATGTCACACATCTAGTCCAACAAAAACAAATGTCAGTTCATGTTATAATGTCAACAAGGCAAACAGAGGACTGGAATGCTACCTCTTAAAGCCATCAATTATGATAGTACTGTTTGGATCACGCTTCAAACCCTCTATGTATGTTGCCATAGCACTTTGATAATTCTGCATCAGGGCTTGAACCTTCGCTTTACAGAGATAACCCATCAAATAAGTAGGATCCAGCTCAATACATTTTTCTGCATCTTCCAGACCTTGGGGCAGAGCTCCCAGAAAGATGTGACATTGAGCTCTGTTTCTAAACACCTGGATGGCCAATCATAAAAGTATCACTATCATCAAAGTAAAATACTACAGTAACCAGGGAGCCAATAAAAAATTATGCCCTCCGGAGCATGCCTTCCAGTCAATGATGTAAAATGTAAAACAAACAAGACAGCTCATAAATGATATGTTATGTGACTGAATTTGTAATATTCAGAGGCTCATCTAACTTGAACGGAGAACCAAATTTAACGAATGAGCTAAAGGTGCCTTCAGATAGAATATAAAGTTTAATCACTGTAAGCCAAATCCTTACTGCAGGTTCATTTGGATTCTTGTTCACAGCTTCGGTATAGTGAGCTGCTGCTTCCTGATATCTTCTGGTGTAGAAGAGTTCATTGCCTGCAACATGTATAGCAGTGTATATTCAGATTCCAGAAGCAGAAGTTCAACGTCACAATAGCAAGAGGCACACCACTAAACGGATCTGGCTGTATCATGCTTGAAGAAAGAACATAGATTGCTGGCAGCTGTCCACTTCTTTTGGTGAACCAATGATAGATTGAGTAGTAGTACCAATTTAGCCCCTGATTGATTTCTCCCCTAATTATTGACTTGCTATTGTTGGAACGAAATAGGAAAAGTGTTTGTAGTCAATGAACCGGAGGGAGTACCTTTTACTAGTATTTCTGTTTGCAGTTAGGCCTTGTTTGGTACTAGTGTATTTTAGGGAATTGGTGGGGATTATCCCGGTCAAACCCCTAAATCCACACATATCCCAAAACACCGTTTGATTCTAGTGTACTCCACATTTCATCCCCACATTTCCTCACAAATCCCCAAACTCTACTGCATTTTTCTCAATACCCAATGCACTACCCCTACCTAGTGGATTGGGGATAAATGGGGATTTGAAGGGATTGGGACCCAATCCCTGTGGGGTTTATCCCCACCAATCCCCTCAAAAACCCTAGTACCAAACAAGGCCTTAAGATTCTGAAATTCCCAAGAACGTTTACACTCGGTGTACACTTGATGACCATGCTTTTATTTAGAGAAATTTCTTGTTAAAATAAGGGCAACGGATCCTGCGAGGGATAAGAACAAGCACCATGTAGGCGAGACGATGCGCCCTAAATCTATCTATTTGTTTATTAGTAGTAATCGGTAGAGACTAATCAACTTCACAGATAGTAATAGTGCCCGAACCTTTCGCCCAAACACGGCGGTAGTCGGCCTCCTCCGCTTCTAGCCGCTCCCGCTCCTCAATCTCCTTCCTCGAGCTCTCCGCCTCCCGCAGCTTGGCGCGCGTCCGCGCCCCGACCTTGCTCTCGCGGCGGAGCTCCCTGCCCCGTTCCACCGCCGCATCGCCGCCGCGAGCCCTCAGGGGGCGGGGGGACTGGACGCTGAACATGAGGCGGCGCGGCTGGGGAGGATGGAGGACGGGCGCGGGTGTGGTGGACGTCTCGGGGAAGAGGCTCCTTCTCCCGCTTCGGCTGGCGGGCGGTGGTGGTGCCGGTTTTTTTGAATTTCAAACCGCCCCCTTTTGGCTCTGCCTCTGCTAGCGTTTGCCGCTCGAAGGGAGACCAGTTATTGCTGCCGCTGGAGAACAGAACGGGAAGGAGCGACTTCAACGCTGATTTGACCACTGGCCGATGGGTAGCTCGGAAAGTGAATGCTACCTACTCCCTTCATTTTTATCTAACGCATCTCGGATTAATTCATGGACATGGATGCAGAAACCGGTCATCCAACGCTATTCCCTAAATATTTGTTAGTACGGGCAATTTGAAACTCAAATCCATTCGGTCACGACACGGGTGCCGGATCACATCAATCCCCGATCACAACCAAAAGGAGGCAAGTATGGCTAGTTTTTATACCCCAATCATGAAAGAATATTAGCCTAGAAGTCTGTGCATACCGGACCGGCAATCCAAGCCTCCACGCTCACGATGTCTCAGGGCAATCTTGATATTGCTCATAATTTTATTTATTCATGTCTTGCCTTAAATACGAGACTTGTCTACGGGAAACTTTGTATCTATTTTTATGACGGTTTATAATTTTATTTATTAACGTGTCTTGAATATATGAGTTATCTATGAAACTATGTATCTATCTTTATGATCAGATCGGGATCGGGGGAAGCGAGAACAAAAAAAAGGAACAGCTCCGGCGTCGTCCACCTTGGGCGACACGGCTGGCGCCTGGTGCTGCCGCTGCCCGAACCCTCCCCTCGCCGCCGCCGGTCAGCTCCGCGTCGTGCAAAGCCCCGGGCTGCGGGGAGATCCTCCCTCTCCCCTCTCTTCTCGCCTTCGGTCAAGATCCGGGCCACCGCCAGCTGGGCCTCGTCGTCACCGCGTGGAGTAGCCACCGCCGCCCTGGGATAGGGGATCGCGGCTAGGTGGGCATGTGGCCTCGTCTCGCCTTGGACTAGCCGGCTTGCAGGGAGTTCGTCCTCGCCTAGATCTAGAGTAGGACGAGGAGAGGTTGTGTTGTAGGGTGGAACCCTAAGTGAAGATCTTTCACGAATTGGAGGGGGAATCCCCAAGAACAAGATGAACACAAGAGAGAAAACAAGAGGAACACTCAAGAACAAGTCCAATCACACATCCACTAGACCAACAAACACACAAGATCCACAAGGTACATGAACAATCAAAGGGAAACAAGATACATGGTAGAGTTCATCCCAAATCCTATGAAGGAGATGAGGGCTTGATGATCTAGGTAGATCCTTCCCTCAAGGGGGGCTTGAATCCCTAGGGATCTTCTCCAATGGAGGTCTTGTACTCCAATGGAGTCTTCTCTCTCAAGAGGAATCCCACGCTCTATGATTTGTGTCTATTCTTAGCTACCCTCTAAATGAGCTAGGTGGGAGGTACTTATAGTCTAGGGACGAAATAGAGGGAGAGGGGGATACAAAGGTCCAAAATGACCCTCAAAACCCACACACACTCGGATGGGTCCGGGCACCCGGACCGGGCAGAGGCGCGCACAGGCGGGGCCGGGCACCCCGGGGCGGCAAGGGCCGGGCACCCGGACTGGGCCGAGGGCCGGCTGGAGAGGGGCCGGGCACCCGGCTGCCAAGCCCGGGCACCCGGGGCGGCGGCTGCAGCGCCCAGCAGCAGGGCCGGGCACCCGGGGCCAACCAGGCCAGGCACCCGGGGTGTCCAGGGAGGGGTGCCGACCGGCTGCTAGGGGACCGGGCACCCGAGGATGTCCACGTCCGGGCACCCGGAGTCCAGGGGCCTCCGGTCCTCTCGCTCTTCTCGCTTCTCTCCTTCTCCTTCTTCTTGTGTGTCCGGGTCTTCGTCCTCGCCTCCACACGGTCATCTCCTCGGTACCTGAGAGTGCAATATATCTCCGTTTGAGGTAGGACCCGGTTCACCTGTGAAATCAAATGGAGTTCGAAGAGGAAGGAGTTAACCTCGGTTTCGGTGGCACGTGTGTGTGCACTTGTCATCGGTCTTCTCCGTCCTTGCGGTGGTGGTGTGACGTCCATGGTGATGGTCGAGGGATGCTCTGCATCAGGTTGCCCCTAGTAGGTGGCCGCGGCTAGGAGGGCCAAGGACGTCGCCCTCCCGCGCGATGGCGGGGAGGCTCGTCCTTGCTCTGTTCCGTCCGTGACAAGATGAGGATCGGTGGAAGGCTGGTCCATGGCTCCGAGGGGCCTGATCCGGTTGTCTCCTTCCCTCTGCTGTTGGCGGCAATCTGGATCAGGAGTACATTCAGTGTAAGGCGATCAAGACTGTGTTCTGCTCAATGGCGACCCTCATTGATCTGGCCTGACGAATTCCGGAAGGCTCCTAATGCCTGTAGATTGCTGGATCGAATGGGATTCGGTCGTGTGCGCCCCCATTTCAGCCCGTGTGGCTTCAGGTGGGGCGTGACGCGAAGCTTCGTTGTTTGTTGATATTATGGGACATGTCGGTTTTTCAATTTCTATGGTGAAGACAGTGGCGGAGAATGCCATGGCGGCTGAGATCTCATGCCTAGTAATGGCGGACCGAGTCTTCGAGGCGATGATAACTTTGCTTGGTGTTTCGTGACCTGTAGTAGCGGCGTTGGCAAGTGGGGGCGGCGACACAAAATAAGTACAAAGTCTGCTCATTCATGGTGAAAACCTAAGGTTTGGCCTTAATTGGTTGTGCCTGATAATGGCCTTGTTGAAGGCATTGTTCTGAGAGCGCGGATTTCTCTAGGGTGAAAACCTAAGATCTCTGACCGGGCGATGACGGCGCTTGTGCACTGTTTCCTTCTTGGAGGCGTCATTTTTGGAGAATTTGAACTTCGGGTGTTGTCTTGGTGGTGATTTGTGCTGCAGCTACAAGGAATTGATCACCCTAGCGGGATCTTTTTTTTTTCTTCTTTAAGTTTTTGGGTTGTGTGCATCCGCTATGTTCTTACGACATTTTGTTGTTGCAGAGCCTAGGTGTAATTGGTATCTTCGCCATATTAATATATTCTCTTTATTAAAAAAATCTATCTTTACGATGGTTATTTTAAAATTGATTCAGCGTGGGCTAGAGTATGTAGAAGAGGCCTGCCATCGGCAAGGACATTCTCGTTGTGGCGCGCCAACCGGGGATCATTCCTGTGCTCCTCGAAACCCAGATCCATTGCACGTCTTCAATGTCATCGAGGCAGAACGCCGGAACCGCCACCCACGAGCCTTCAACCTTGTTCTTGGACCTTTATCTTCCCCCAAACAAAGATAGCACCACACGAGATGAGATCCTCCATAGACACAACAAACACCACCAAATCCATCACACGGAGGAAACGACTTCACCACCGAGGATGTCATCGAGATGGGGCTGAGGTCAAGGAAATTTTATTCCAAACGCTAGTGCGACCTCCATCCAAATGCCTCCGTGGAACACACTAAACCTAACCCTAACTATAGTGAGGCAGAGAGTCTGGGTTTCCCCACCCATTCATCTCCAGAGCAGCGATCAGAGGGCAAGAGAAACCACGGCTTTGCTGGCAGAGCACATGAGGAGTTGGTTGCCTCCCTGGTCGCTTTTTTCGTGGATAAGGGAGCGAAGGGTTTAGCAACAAGTAGTTTATATACCCATATATTGAGCAGGGCAATGTTTTTAATCTTAATATCTTGGATTCCAAGACCCCCCCCCCCCTATTTTTTAGGCCGACATAACACATTCCAGCTAGGTAGCCGATATTTCTTTAATTCATTATCACACTATTGAAAAAAATTGATCTAATGTAGTCCAATCCGTACATACACCTTTTAGTAAGTGGAAGGACATGATGTATAAAACAATATTTCTTAGGACAGAATCAATTAAAACCAATCACCCTGCATAGGACAAGAGTTTGAATTTCCAACTGGAAACTCATTTCTCTAGTCTCTCTTCACTCAAAGATGGTTAGACGGAATCGGGATGCCCATGTATCGATTAGGGAATTGCCTGACCTAGCAGCCAAAGTTTTTTAGCATACTCGGCTAGTGAATATGTGGCCTCACCGAAGCAGAAAAGTTCACTCCTACGAAAATTAATTTTAAGACCTTAAAGCTCCTCAAAAGCACATAATAAGAGCTTGAGGTTCTTTCTTTATCTAGGTGTCATGATCCATGATCCATAAAAAAGTATGGTATCATCCGCATACTGTGAAATAGACAAGCCATCTAACTAAATGACATATTATCCCACTAATCTAACCATCCACTTTAGCCAATTCAACAAGAATAATTAACATGTCTGACATAATGTTGAACAGAATAGGGACAGGAGTCTCCTTAGCAAAGACCCTTCCGGGTCAGGCCTGGAAATAAATACCAACATCATCATGAATTAGATGACAACACTAGACAAAGTCTATCCATCGGCACCATATTGGCAAGAACTCTTCATGCAAAAAGTTTGTAGAAGAAAGGATCACTTGACTTTATCATAGGTTTTTAGAAGTTAATTTTGAAGATGACTCTGCTCAACTCTTCCGCCGAAACTCATGCACTGTTGCATGTAGCACAACAACTACATCCAGTATGTTACCTAAAAAGGTTTTTGCCCCGCTTTATATATAAAGCAACGATCATCCATAACCTCGGTACAAACGCACGTCACCACAACATACGTACACACCCTAAGGCAGGATACATAGGTGTTGAGCGTAGCAACACCACCCCTAGCACTATAAGAGCAACCAGGGTCCTCAACCGTGAACATGCCACCACGAAGAGATGAAGCCGCATATGACGAACCGTGGGCTCCAACGCGGCGCCTTCAGGAAGGTTACGATACCAGAACGCCGCCACCGCCCGACCCGAGGATCAGAGTTTCCCCTGGAGCAACACGATGGGCAATGAGAGCCGCAACGACACCTTCAGGAAGGGAACGAGCTTCGTCGCCGCCAGTCCGTCTGAAGATCGAACAAGTTTTCACCCCGGCCAACACTCTCCGCCACCGAACATCACACCCCGGCGACCACGCCGCCCACACGGCCATGGCCACCGGGAAGCACCGAGCCGAGCACCGCACTACCACCACCAGGGCCGCCGCCCCGGCATCCAAGACCTTGACATCACCTCACCCGAGACCCACTGCTACCCCAACCGAAAAGACGAGTTGAAAGGCCCACGCCTTTCGCACCCCTGGGCGGCCCCAGCACCGAGACCCAATAGGCCGGCCAAAGCTGACCTCCATCGACCCGTCCTGCTGCACTGTGCACGAGACGAGCTCAGTCTTGCTGCCGGGCGCGAGACGAGTTTGGTCCCGCAACACCGGGCGCAAGGCGAGCGATGGACCGCAGCTGGGAGAGGGTCAACCCTTCAACGAAGGTAGACCCCGGACGACGAGGAGAGGGATCGATGGCCGACACAGGCCGCTCACCAACGGGCCGACGCCGGAGATGTCCAGCCGCCACCGTGAAAACGACCCAGACCACCGCCATGAGCCACTACGTTGTGGTAGCCCACATCCACGCCGAGACCCCGAGGGGCAGCCCCGAGCCGCCCTGCAGCAGTTGTGGCCCGCCCCCGCGCCGCCCATCTGCGCCAGATCCCAATCCAGGAGCCACCGCCGCCACAAGCACACTAGCCACCGCGCAGCCCTCGCCCCAGCCAACTCGGACCGATGAAGCTACAACAGGCCCAGGAAGGGAATGTTGTGCCGCGAGGACCAACGCCACCGACGGCCAACCATCCCCGCCGTCCTACACCCACCATCCACTGCCGCCGGCCTGGATCTGCCGTGCAGGACACCACCGCACCGGTGCAGCCCCCGCAAGCAGATCCACACCACCACCTCCCTACAACGCCGCTGCCAGAGCCCCGCGCCTCCGCCGCCGGAGGCCGCGCCAGCCCAGCGCCCCCGCAAGGACGAGCCGCCCCGTGCCACCCAAAACACCCTGCAGGAGAGGGGGAAACGCCCCACCGCCGCCAGCGCCGCACAGACTTCGCCCGGCTGCGCCCTCAGGCGGCAGCGGGGAGAGGAGGAGGCAGAGAGGAGCCTAGGGGCGGGGGCGGCGGCGGCGCTGGCTCTCCCGTGGTGCACGTGGGGTGTGTCACGGGATCTCTATCCTATCGGTGTTTTTTTCTTCCAATCAGCCCTCTCTTTTTCAGTCTCTCACATTCAGTATGTTACGACCTTGCATAAAGGAATTTTGAGTGGGGTGTACCGCATGGCCAGCCACCCCATTTAACCGGTTAGTTGTGGCCTTCGTAAAGATTTTAAAACTGATATTTAGGATGCAAATCGGTTGATATCGTTGAATACAACTTGCATCCTTAGACCAGGATCTAGCTAACTCATGTACCATGCTCAACCGCCAACCTTACAACTTGTGCCAACAGGTTTGTGTCGATTCACTACCAGACAACAACGTACGAAACATGCACTACTTCCTCTCCCTTCGTGTTTTCTCTGGCTATCATTTACAGTAGCTCTCAAGATTTAAATCATCTTTTCAATTAACAAGTCCACTTGAAACTCAAAAGTCTGGGTGTCCAAAAGCAAGAAAACACCCGCAAGCATTTCTACAGATGAGAGCACCACTGCCTAACCATTCTGCTTCAATGTGTGCAAAGCTTCATACCTCCTGATGTGCACCTGTAATAAGTGCAGTACTAAACCCCTGCATAATCTTAACACATCTACATTAATATTTGCCTACATACTACTATAATCATTAAGCTACTCCATGCAATCCCTGTACACGTACTGATTAATTAAGCACACATTAGGGATGACTGTGCATACATGTCATGGCACATGTATGGATTGAAATGGATAGTTCAGAGTTGATCCAAATGTTAAGAAACACTTAGCTTGGTCAGATTTAACAGTAGAAAATATTACAAGAATGTAAGCTACTCCAGTGATCACTACTTCCGGTATGGCATAGCTAGCTCGTTTTCTTGGCAGAGTTTTTCATAGGCATCGCCGAGGGTTTAAGGTTTAGGGAACACCCATCAACACGCCATGGTGGTACTCGAGGCAGTAGCAACAAAAGCTTGCAGCCAGAAAGATTATTGCAGAAGCGTGCTGTGCTGTTGGAGCCATTCCTGAATGGCAGAACGGAGACTGTTATTGGGGATGACCTTCCGGTGTTGAAGTGGTTTGTTGGTCATCGGCGATCTGTTATTATTTTGAAGCCATTTCCGGATTAAATCACCTTCATAGGTGAATCCATCTTCTGCGAAGTGAGGATCCTTCATGATTTCCTGAAATGTTGACAACAGATGATTAGTCACAAGATAAGAGAGCTACTAATATCACACGAGTGCCTAGAAATAGACGAAACAAAAGACACATTCGAGTCATTCAGTGTTGTCATCTATTTATGTGCTCCTGAACAGGGAAAAAGCATAGAGTTCCTTTCTACTCACATGAGATATAGCACAAGTGAAGTGTGACGGTATGATGCTTTCATCTTTCACCGAACTCGAAGATGAAGGTGAAGATAACATTGCACCATCCCTCATGTTCTCAACCGCTGTCCAGAGCTGGCCTGAAAGAACAGGACGAGACCTGCTGCTTTGCTCAGTGCAAATGAGAGCAAGGTCTGCTAACTGCTGGATATGCCCAACAGGCCAGTCACCGGCCGAGGAATCAACTATAGAGTTAAGGTCACCTTGCTGCATCGCATCCTCCACAATCTTCTTTATACCGACAGGTGGCTTTCCAGTTAAAAGACGCAAGACTACCATTCCAAAAGAATAAGCATCAGAGTGAGGTGTCATCTTCTGAGTGGCAAGACATTCTGGGTCCTTGTATGTAGTGTCATCCACGGGATGCTTGGTGCTTTTGCTGTTGGACTGGATTGGCAGATGGGAAATGCCAAAATCACTAAGCTTACTGACAAAGTTAGCATCAAGGAGAATGTTGGCAGGCTGAAGATCGCCATGAACAATTGGGTCAGGTTTGTTCTCGTGCAGAAAGATCAAAGCTGAACATATCTCTGCAATAATACGGATGCGAATCTGCCAGGTCAGAGTTTGCCTCTTACCCTCACATGAAAGAAAATCTTCAAGGCTACCATTTGGCAAGGACTCGTAGACAAGCGTCGATGACTCTTTGCATGCTCCTAGAAGAATTACAAGGTTGGGGTGTCTCACTCTACTATGGATAGCAACCTGCAACATAAATCCAAAATAAATTATTTACAACTAGTCGTTTTGGAAACACTAATTTATTCAAGCTCCAGTTTTGACTAAAAAGAAGCAAGACATCACCAACTTTTTCTAGCATAACATAGGCAAAATAAACTTCAGAGCAAGTTCAGTAGAACTACCTCTTGTTCAAACTGTGAACGTCCTTGACCATCGTGTCTCAGCACTTTTATTGCAACTTTCATCTTCCAAAGGACACCTCGGTACACAGAGGCAACCCCACATTCTCTGAACTTCATTGAAGTACTGAAATTTTCTGTTGCACGTTCTAGTTCAGCTAATGAAAACTGGCAGGGCATCACCGTACTTCTCCGGCGTAACTTTTCTACCTCTTTGAGTGCAGTCTCGGACTCCTTTAGCAAGACGTCAAGCTTGGACTGAAGCTGATTATACCGCTCATTGGCCTTCTGAAGTTCCTCACTATGGAACTTTTTTGATTCCAAAAGCTGATTTTGAGCATGTTCATTATGCTTATTAGCTTTCTGTAGCTCATTAGCAACCTCATCCTGTCGTGCTTTAAATTGTTGCAACTCTTGTTGTATTTTGGAAAGATGCTCCTTGGCATCTTTCTGTCGTTGCACCTGATTTGCCTCTGATGTCCTGGCCTGCAGAATTCACACACTTACATTCATATTTATCTGTGATAGATGGCTTGATTAATATGTTTTCATTTGACATAAATAGCATCCAGCAGATAAGTTGTAGTAGTAAGAATGGTTTAATCTAGAGAGTGCATGCATATCCAGTAGGGCTAATTTGCAAGTGTGACCCTCCAGTTTAGATAAGATAGCTTTTTTCAAAAATAAATGCTTATCATTTATAATTTTTAGGACATCATGATATGAACTTACTGTTTGTTCAGATTCAATCCGCCTCAAGCGCTCATCAGAAGCTTCTTTCTTGAATACTGCAACTTCTTCCATGTACTTTTTAAGTTCATTAGATAAATAAATGTCTGAATGCCAATCTCTCTGTTAGAATCATTGAGAGCAAATAATTAGTGACTTAGGGTAATAAAACTCAACCAGATTGTTTTGAAGGGGTAAAGTTTAACTACTAATTAGCAGGCTTTCATTGAGCTGTGGTTCATGTACACCATAAGTATGGTTTAAGATTTCTAAGTGGTACTTTTAAAGTTTAACTACTAATTAGAAGGTGTTCAGTACAGTTTCTTTGTTGCCTGTTGCACAAGGATTACCGCCACAGTGAACCATGCATGCAAGAAATGTGTGTGGAAAAAATAAACAGAAACAAATAATGATGGAAGAGACTAACCAAAATGTCTTCTAAATCCTCAGGCCCAACGTCACCGTCTTTAGACTTCTCAATGCATGTCATACATCTAGTCCAACAAAAACAAACGTCATCCATGTTATAATGTCAAGAAAGCAAACAGAGGAGTGGAATGCTACCTCTTAAAGCCATCAATTACAATAGTACTGTTTGGATCACACTTCAAACCCTCTATGTATGTTGCCATAGCACTTTCATAATTCTGCATCAGGGCTTGAACCTTCGCTTTACACACATAACCCATCAGATAAGTAGGATCCAGCTCAATACATTTTTCTGCGTCTTCCGGACCTTCAGGCAGAGCTCCCAGAAAGATGTGACACTGAGCTCTGTTTCTGAGAACCTGGATGTCCAATCATAAAAGTAGTACTATCATCATAGCAAGTATTACAGTAATCAGGGTGCCAAGATAAAACGGTGCCATACAGCTGACGATGTAAAACAAATAAGACAGACCATAGATAATATATGCTATGTGACAGAAAATCAGAGATCCATCTAACTTGAATGGAGAAACAAATTTAACCAATGTATTATACGAAGTATGACAGCTGAGAGAAGTGTTGGGACAGAATAATAACATATATTCCAGTTTCAAAAAAAAAGTTCCCTCCAGTTTAAAAAAAAAACATATATTAAAACAGCTCATTGAAGTTTCCTTCAGATGTTATGTAAGGTATAATCGCTGTAAACCAAAATTCTTACTGCAGGTTCATTCGGATTCTTTTTCAGAGCTTCAGTATAGTGAGCTGCTGCTTCCTGATATTTTCTGCTGTAGAAGAGTTCATTGCCTGCAACATGCATAGTGGTGTACATTCAGATTCCAGAAGCTGCAATTCTACATCACAACAGCATGCACCACTAAATGGAAGCGAATGTATCATGCTTGAAGAAAGGAAATAGATTGCTAGCAGCCTGTGTCCAGCGGTATTATCGATCCACGGCGTGGTTTTCAAAGTCCATCCGTTGCATAGCACGTTTTTGCAAAGTCATAAGCCATAGTCCTCCTATGGTATTTCCTATACAGACACAAGAAGTGCTGTGTACAACATGAAATGCTCACATAATATATTTTTAACCTACTGCTACTCCCTCCCGTCTAAGGCGTTTTCTCAATTTGATTCCAAATGTAGGCCTTTCTACACTCCCAATGCAAATTTTCTCATGTTGTTCAAAAATCCCCTACTAACTAGTTTCGTCGACAATTGGATCCATAATAACTCTAGTATTTACTGACTTATTGCAGTTAAGAGGAAACAGAAAAAGTGTTTCAAAATGGTGAATGGATATACTGGTGTTTTACCAACAGCAACCTTAAAATTGCGCCCAACTCTAAAAGGGGCCTACATATGTTGGATGGAACGAAGTACTTATCTCTTTTTGCAAGTTATGAAAACCCTGAAATTCACAAGAACGTCAACACTCGGTACAATCCACAGAGAAATTCCTTCGATCGAGTCAATTGCTTCCAGATCCGAATAATTTAGCAGGATTTGTGCGCGATTCTATATGATTTCATTCTCTTTTTTTTTTTCAAACACACACACACACACAGGGGGCCGAACGAACCTTGCTCCCAGGAACGGCGGTAGTCGGCCTCCTCGGCGTCGAGCCGCTCCTGCTCCCCCCTCTTCCTCCTGGCGCTCTCGCGGCGGAGCTCCCTGCCACTGTCCGCCCCCTCGCCGGCGCCGCCGCAACCCCTCAGGGGTCGGGGCGAGTGCACGCTGAACATGCCGCCGCGGCGAGGATGGACTGGGCTAGAGGATCGGCGTCGGGGAAGTGCCTCCTCCTCTACTGGCCGGACGGTGGTGCTCCTGTCGTGCTAGCAGTACAAGTAGCAGTACAGTGGATCGGCGTCCAAAGACGAAGACGTGTGCATGCAAAGCGTAGTTAGAGCATCTTGCCTTCCCGAGGCACCCTTCCAAGAGCAAGGACCAACCAGTGGGAGTGACCAGCTAGACTGGGAAGAGCAGCGGCGCTAGCAGTAAAATTTAAATTCGGCTCGCCAACTGCCATCAGCTAGCCACCCAACACATTTATTTCTTGATGCACCTCCGGCTCCGGGTTCCTACTCTACCTCCACCTCAAATCGACCCAGCCCCGGAAAGGCGCAGGCGCGCGCACGGTGGACAGAGCCCCACACCATGCATTTTCGTTCATTCAAATCCTGATAACCTATCTTTGGGTAGGATGTACAAATATGGTGGCGTGTAGTACGTCATAGCAAGTTCGTACCAGTGCATGATACGTACCTCGCGTGTGTGTGTCATGTTTACGCAGGATTTTCTCAAATTAATACGTACCTCGTGGTGTGAGTACTAGCTGCGTGATTTATTTATCTTTGCTCTTGTTTGCGCCCCATCCTTGATCACACGCATCCCATATATGTATGCATGCACGTGTGTGCTTATTCACCATATAGGATTTGGCTTGCATCAAACTTCCTAAAGTCTGATCAAGTTTATACATGAAAAGAATATCAACATTCACCGTGCCAATTAATATCATTAGATGCATCATGGTACTAATTTTCATAGTGCATATCTTTACTTATTAGGGTTTTTATCAGCTTTGTCATCAGTTGTACTACACTACTCAGCTTTGCCACTAAAAAGTTTCACGGCTCAATAATGCCACTGTTCCGTTAGACACGTGCTCAAAAAAGTCATTTTCACCGTTAGACTAGTCACAGTGGGGAGTAACTTAGAGTAGTAACATGCATATGGTACTAGTCTATGTTACTACCTCCACTGTGGGTAGTAACATATGTGTTGTGTCATGCATCATTTTATTTATTAGGTTGTAGACTCATCTTTTCTTGATATGTGTGATGTTATTATAACTAGCTATGTTACCGCATGCCTCTCTAAGTGTGATGTTATCATCTATGTTACTCCCACTGTGGGTAGTCTTACCGTCATATCAAAGGACGTTGACCGAAGATAGATGACAAAAATACCCCTACCCTCTCTTTGTTTGAACTGTGGGTTGGAGCTAGGGGTTTCAAACCCAAGACCACAACCTTGACAGGCACGCTTGCTAACCAACTAAGCTAAGGGAAAGTTTTGACATAGAAAGAAATATATATCATATATCCTTTAGTTAAATAATATTCAAACAGAACTCTATATAATATCGTTTCTTGTTGCTCGCTACTCCATTTCTCCAGCTAGCTAATTGATCCATCACACACTAATTGACAGCAACAACAAATATGATAGCAGGAGCACATTATTTTCTAAATTTATCTGAAAATTACAGCATGGTGCCTGCCCATTTTTCTGAAAACAACACAAACGTAGCAAGGTTTACAAACATACATAAGATTCAGGATTGTTGTCCATGAAACAAATCACTTCAAGGCATCACGGGAGGAGTTACGGAGTCAGGCGGGAGAAGCGCCGGAGTTGCCTGCCTCGAGTGGCGGTGCTGGGCGGGAGGCAGCGCCGAAGCAGCGACGGGAAGCCGCGCCGAAGTCGCGACAGGAGGCGGCGCTAGGCGGGCAGCGTGGCGGCTGAGGCGAGTGGAGGCGCGCCGGAGCTGGGCGGGCAGCCCGGCGACCGGCGGTTGCAGTTGAGGATCGGCAAGCGGCGGCTAGGGATTGTGGTTCCGGCTAGGAAAACTGATACGAGCATGTAGGCAGTTGGGCATGCTTTATGTTCCTTCCAGCTTACCGGGAGGGATTGGGATGAGGATGGATGGATGAATGGATGCGCCATGTGTTGGAAATATGCCCTAGAGGCAATAATAAATGGTTATTGTTATATTTCCTTGTTCATGATAATTGTCTATTGTTCATGCTATAATTGTGTTATCCGGAAATCGTAATACATGTGTGAATACATAGACCACAACGTGTCCCTAGTAAGCCTCTAGTTGACTAGCTCGTTGATCAACAGATAGTCATGGTTTCCTGACTATGGACATTGGATGTCATTGATAACGGGATCACATCATTAGGAGAATGATGTGATGGACAAGACCCAAACCTAAGCATAGTACAAAAGATCGTGTAGTTCGTTTGCTAGAGCTTTTCCAATGTCAAGTATCATTTCCTTAGACCATGAGATCGTGCAACTCCCGGATACCGTAGGATTGCTTTGGGTGTACCAAACGTCACAACGTAACTGGGTGACTATAAAGGTGCACTACGGGTATCTCCGAAAGTGTCTGTTGAGTTGGCACGGATCGAGACTGGGATTTGTCACTCCGTGTGACGGAGAGGTATCTCTGGGCCCACTCGGTAATGCATCATCATAATGAGCTCAATGTGACTAAGGAGTTAGCCACGGGATCATGCATTGCGGTACGAGTAAAGAGACTTGCCGGTAACGAGATTGAACAAGGTATTGGGATACCGACGATCGAATCTCGGGCAAGTAACATACCGATTGACAAAGGGAATTGTATACGGGATTGATTGAATCCTCGACATCGTGGTTCATCCAATGAGATCATCGAGGAACATGTGGGAGCCAACATGGGTATCCAGATCCCGCTGTTGGTTACTGATCGGAGAGTCGTCTCGGTCATGTCTGCATGTCTCCCGAACCCGTAGGGTCTACACACTTAAGGTTCGGTGACGCTAGGGTTGTAGAGATATTAGTATGCGGAAACCCGAAAGTTGTTCGGAGTCCCGGATGAGATCCCGGACGTCACGAGGAGTTTCGGAATGGTCCGGAGGTGAAGAATTATATATAGGGAGTCCAGTTTAGGCCACCGGGAAAGTTTCGGGGGTTATCGGTAGTGTACCGGGACCACCGGAAGGGTCCCGGGGGTCCACCTATCCCGGAGGGCCCCATGGGCTGAAGTGGGAAGGGAACCAGCCCTTAGTGGACTGGGGCGCCCCCCTTGGGCCTCCCCCTGCGCCTAGGGTTGGAAACCCTAGGGGTGGGGGGCGCCCACTTGCCTTGGGGGGCAAGCCACCCCCTTGGCCGCGGCCCCCCCTCAGATGGGATCTCCAGGGTGGCCGCCCCCCCAGGACCCCTATAAATAGTGGGGGGGGGGGGAGGCAGGGCAGCAGTAACACAGCCCCTGGCGCCTCACTCTCCCCCCTGCAACACCTCTCCCTCCTGCTTGCGCTTGGCGAAGCCCTACCGGGATCCCCGCTACTTCCACCACCACGCCGTCGTGCTGTGGATCTCCATCAACCTCTCCTTCCCCCTTGCTGGATCAAGAAGGAGGAGACGTCGCTGCTCCGTACGTGTGTTGAACGCGGAGGTGCCGTCCGTTCGGCGCTTGGTCATCGGTGATTTGGATCACGACGAGTACGACTCCATCAACCCCGTTCACTAGAACGCTTCCGCTCGCGATCTACAAGGGTATGTAGATGCACTCCTTCCCTCTTGTTGCTAGTAGACTCCATAGATGGATCTTGGTGATGCGTAGAAAATTTTAAAATTCTGCTACGATCCCCAACACCATGTAGCTAGCCAGAGCAGACAACTGATTGCAGCTCGCAACCGGACCGAGATCACGTGTCACTCGACCGTGACTACCCATAATGGGAGTAACATAGGTAGTAACATCACACATATCTAGGTTAAATAGATGATGTGGCATGCAATAGATGAAGAAAGAGATGAAAGTGGTAACATAGCTAGTTACTACTAGTATGAGTAACATCACACATATCAAGGAAAGATGTGTCTATAGCCTAATAAATGAAGTGCTCCATGTTATCACACATATGTTACTCCCCACTATAGAGATAGTAACATGGACATGTTACTAGTCTATGTTACTACCCATTGTGGCTAGTCTCAACCGGAAGCACGCACGATGAGGGGATGACTGACTAGTAACATAGGGAAGCTAAGAAAGGAGGCATATAATTTATCCGCAAACATCTCCTCCTCTCTTTTGTGGCTTGCTTTGCACACTGATGGGCCGCTTCGTTGGCTTCCCTATGTACAAACACCAGATCACATCACATAAATCCTCCCAAAAGCTCTTTGATTTCATGGCAAACAACTGCATCCACTGCTCTCTCTGAAAGTTCGGAGTTGCACATCCTAACCACCTGCTGAGCATCACTTTCAACACATATCCGTGAGTAACCCATGTCTCTGGCTAGTTGAATCCTGTCCCGGATAGCGTACAGCTCCATAGTTTGGGCACTTGATGCAAAACGATACCACAAGGCCTGCGCTCTAATTAGGTTGCCCTCTGAGTCTCAGACCACCAGCCCTGTACTTCCACACCGTGCCTGCTCAAGAAAAGCCGCATCCACATCGATTTTCAGAGTCCCTTGTTCCGGTGCTTGCCAGCGATCTTCCTCCCTGGTCACCACAGGTTGGGTAGTTTCCCCTGCTGTTGTAAGGTCAACAACATTATCAAGAGCCCATCGAACATAATCTTGAACTGATCGTCCCTTCTCACCATGAGTACGAGCATTCCTTTCAGACCATGCCGCCCAGCAGCCACATAGTACTATGCATACAAATTGGTCTGATCCCAACTTTCCTTCAATCAAATCTGAAGCCCACGAATGCGGATGTAACACTAGGATTTTAATCTGCGTCATGGTCTTCATCTCCTTCCAAAAGAGTCTCGCCCAAGTGCATTTGAACAGGGCAGGTGTTATAGTTTCCTCCTTGCCACATAGGTCGTAGAATGGGGCCTTTTCTATATGTTTGGTAAGCAGGACAGAATTACAGGGGACAAAACCCCTTATAACTCTCCACCAAAAATTCCTGACTCTTGGTGGTACCGATATCTTCCATAGTTTGTTCCATAAGGCATTTCCTGCCGCTCCTGACGAAGACGGTTCGTAGGAATGTCTCATGCTTGTTCTCAGAATTTTATACGCCGACCGAACTGAAAAGTTACCATTCCTCTCCACCTCCCAGGCCCAACAATCTTTACCCCAATTCCCTATGGTTGTTTTAGCAATGGCATGCACATCAGGTGCAACAAAGTTTGCTTCCAAGGCAGCAAGATCCCAACTATTATTCACATGATCAATAAGCTCCTCCACCTTGGTGCATGCAGCCCCTGGTAACCGAATAATTGGACGATAGCCATGATTGGAGGGAATCCAAGGGTCCTCCGAGATGTTAATACTCGCACCATCCCCAACACGTTTAATCAGACCTAGATTCAGGCATTCTCTCCCATGTAGTATTGCCCTCCAAGTATGAGAGGAGTTCCTCTTTTTTGTAGCTGCCAAGAAATCTAAATCATGATAGTATCGGCCTTTAAGCACCTTTGCACAAAGTGATTCAGGGTTGGTCAGAAGCCTCCACCCTTGTTTAGCTAGCATGGTTTGATTAAAGAGGCCAAAATCTCTGAAGCCTATTCCCCCCTCACATTTTGGGATAGCTATGTCCTGCCACTTTTTCCAATGCATTTTCTTTTTCTTTTCATCACCTCCCCACCAGAATCTTGCAACAATACTTGTGATATTTTTGCAGGTCTTTTTGGAAAGTCTAAAACATCCCATTGAATATGTAGGGATAGCTTGGCATATGGACTTGATTAGAACTTCTCGTGCTGCACTACTCATCAGTTTTGGAGTCCACCCATTAACCAGCTTCTTGATCTGCGTGAAAATGTGCTCAAATTGACTCTCTGATGAGCGCCCAATAGCTGTGGGCAACCCAAGATAGTTTTCAATCAACGCTTCTACTTCAATCCCTGAGCTATCATGAGTTGCTTCCTTCATCTCATCCGTGCAATTTGCACTAAAAATATAGCCGACTTAGCTTTATTCACCATCTGTCCTGAACCTTCTCTGTATGTTTCTAAAATCTCTTTAAGTCTGGTTGCACCTTCACTTGTTGCCTGAGTAAAGACTAGACAGTCGTCCGCAAAAAGCAAGTGAGAGACCCAAGGGGCATGGATACCAACTCTGATTCCTTTCCGTAAATGAGCAGATCCATATGACTTGAGCAAACAAGTTAAACCTTCTGCATATAGGAGAAACAAGTAAGGTGATATTGGGTCGCCTTGGCATATACCTTTCGAGGGATTGGAAGAGTCCGAGAACACCCCATTCACACGAATAGAGAAGGATAATGTCTCCACGCAAGCCATCACCCTTTCAACCCACTGATCTGTGAAACCAAGTTTTAACCGAACTGCTCGGAGACAGGACCACTCTACCCTATCATACGCCTTTGCCATATCAAGCTTGATAGCACAAGCCCCTGCTTTCCCTTTCTTCCTTTTCAAATAGTGTATACACTCATAGCCTGTTAGAGCATTATCCGAAATAAGAAGACCCGGTACAAAAGCACTTTGTTCTTCAGAGATGATTTCATCCAGTATTGGTCTCAACCTGGGAGCCATTACCTTAGATACAATTTTGTACAACACATTGCACAAGGAGATCGGTCTGTACTGGGTAAGATCTTGAGGTTCTTTAATTTTTGGGATCAAGACAAGCACTGCCTTATTAATAGCCTCAGGCATATTACCTGTTTCGAAAAACAACTTGACAGCCGCACACAACTAGACGAGTCTCTTGAAGGCCAAAGAGGGCCACGACCCCTTCCAAAATCTCTACTACTTAAAAAACCGTAAGGTTTCCATTTCACCTTTCTTCCCACCATCCATTCGTTCGATCTTTCATGTATATGATAATCAATCACCTTAATTTGCTTACCTTCTGAACCAATTCCATTTTAATTTACTTACCAAACTTCTAATCAAAATACAAATTTACTTATCAAACTTCTAATCAAAATACAAGGTAATTCATGGACAAAATTTGATGAACATTTATTTACACAATCACATTATTATTGACAGGTACGAGCTAACGTACTAGAATATTTATATCCCGTTGCAACGCACGAGTATTGTTCTAGTTGAAAAACAAATTTAGTACTCCCTCCAAGAGGCTCCGCATGTGAATCAATCCAGCAGCTTGTTGTACGCTTGCACGTGCGCATGTATTCCCGTGCAAACGACAATGGGTCTTGGCGTGTTCGATCGACAAGGAGTCATCATCCTCCATCTTGCAGATGACGGTGCGGAAGCCCATGATTGTTGGTGAGCCGACATCAGCACTGTGCTCCCTCCACAGACATCTCAACAAGTTCGCTGCCCAACGCCACGTGCAGCGCAGCCATGATAGCGCCCGGGCTCGCCAAGCACCAGCTCTCCCGACCGATGAACGTCGTGGTGAGGAGGATGGGGAGCCCACGACAACACTGGCGAGAGCGGGGTGCAGGTGCCACTGGTGGGCAATGGTGCACGCGCTACGTTTTGCACCTCACGCATATGATGCGGGAGGAGGAAGTAGGCGGTGCTGGTGGGAGGAAGCAGGCGATGAAGCCTTCTTATAGGATCGTACATTGGTGAAGGTTTTTAGAGAGTGTCAATAAGATCGAGGATGAAACTGCGGTGGAGTTTTTCAGAGAGTGCCGAGAGGATTGAAGAGGATCGAATTGAACCAACTTAAGACAAAAAAAAAGAAAAAGGAAAAAAAGAATTACACGTCACAACCGATCGAGGATGTTGCATGTAACCTGCTCATAATCCAAAAGTTCAAAAAGCCCATGTATTTGAAAAAGTTTGCAAAATTGGAAAAATTTAATCGATTTGAATAAAAGTTTATGAGTTTGAAAAAAATTCAGAGATTTGAAAAAAATCACGGATTTGAAAGAAGTTTGAATTTAAGAAAATGGTCATGGATTTTTAAAAAATGTTCATGAATTTGAAAAGGTTCACGATTTTAAACATAGCTTATGCAAATGGAAAAGACAAGACAAAAATAAAAATTATAAAATGAATAAAACCGAAGAAAACTATAAAAAACAAAGTAACTCATCATAGCAAGCTTGCTTTCCTAGTTGGTTAGATGGTGTGGAACCCCACTTGAGTCGCCTATTTTTTTGAAGGTTAAAAAAGAAAAAGAAAACTAATGGTCATGTACGTCGTATACGTTCCGGCGGGAGACCCACTATATACATACGACGAAAGTGGGTATGATGTGCCGAAGGGGACGAGGATTTGGAGCTCTCAGGTGCTCCGTACCCCCGTACAAACATTTCGTTAAAAAATACCGAGAAATTAAAAAAAATCTGGAATTTTGGGATATCAAACCTGGGTTCTTGATCTACCCCGTGTGAAATTTCATGAAAAAATACCAGGAAACGTATTCGTGGCATAAAAGATAAAACATTCTTATGTATAGAAAAACACTGTTTGGATGGATTTTTGTTCGGGCAGTATTTTCTTCGCCATGGATACGTTTCTTGGTATTTTTTTCATGAAATTTCACACGGGAGTAGATCGGGGACCCAAATTTGGTAACCCCAAAATTCAGATTTTATTTTTTATTTTTTTGGTATTTTTTATGATTAATTTTCGTATAGCGGTGTGGAGCACCCAAGAGCTCCTGTGTATTTTCCGTGCCGAAGGTCCATATTGCCCTTTATACGTTTAGTGAAGTGAAGGGGGTTGTACCGAAGCTGAGCTCTACATACAAATTTCCCAAAATCAATAAGAGATAGTAGCATAGTAAAAATCAAAGAGATGACTAGATGCTCTGGTCTAACACTTCCAAGATAAGATGATTTGACTAGCTCAAGTACAAATGTGATATGTTTAATTGCATAGGGTTAGAACATAAACTGGCTAGCTGCACATATTCTTCAATTCCGAGATACTAACTAACAAGCACCTAAAATTTGTGATATGGGTGTGTCTAGGGCACATCTAGATGTGCTCTAGTTATTGCACATCTAAGTGAGTGAATTAAGCATAGAGAGAAAGAGAAAAAGAAAAAGAAAATATCTACACGAATCTCAACATAAGATCAATGACATAGGACCTAGATGTGCAATACTTATAGCACATCTAGATGTGCTTTAGCAAAACTGTTGTGATATACTCCATCCGTCCCGTATATAAGCTCCGTCTCATAATATAGTGTCAAAAACGCTCTTATATTATGGGACGGAGGTAGTAGTATTGAGCAATGAACCTTGTACTCAGAACTTTAACTTTTCATTGCAAGCAATACCTGCGATAAATTGATTGATCCAATCCAAACAAAGACCCCTAACTTCTGGAGTACAATGTCTATGTAGAAAGGAACTTCCTAAATGCTGTAACATTATATAGGCTGCAAAACCAACTTATATGTGTAATGCAACGATCACAAGACAGAGCAGCGCAATGGTTTAAGAAAGTGCAGTTGCTGATGACAATCACAATCAGGCGAGCAACATAAATCTGGGAACATCGGCGGGACAAAATAAAGCAGCATATAATCACAATCAGCCGGGCTTCTGAGAGATCACAAACATTGCTGATCTGCACTACTGACAGATAAAGCAGTACCTGTCCCCCTCCTCGAAGTCGTCGTGGCAGACATGGCAGTAGCGCTCCCTCGTCTCGTCCGCCCTCGGGGTGGCCAGGAGCGCGACCGCGCTGCTCGCCGCGGGGACGAGCTCGCGCATCTCGCGCTCGCGCGCCTGGAGGTCCAGAAGCCCGGCGAGTCCGGCCTCGTACTCCTCCATCATTTTCCTGCGAGCGGTTTCCGGATCGTCGCGAGGTACGCCGCGCCGTGGCTCCATTTGCTGGGTTGGAGGCGGGGACGAACAAAGATTGCGGCGATCTGCAGATCGGACGAGTCGACTGGGGATGATGAGGAGGACAGAGAGAGCTCACGGGGATATATATATATAGGCGGGCAGGGGAGATCCGTCTCCGAGTTCGACACAGACACGAATCCAAGGAAAGATGCGAGATCTGCTCGGAGTTGGGAGCTACCGGCGGAGATCCTCTGACGTACTACAATCCGACGGGCAGCAGGTGGAAACCAGAGAAACTGGGCCGAGAAGCAGCGCACAGCCATCATCATCAGCCCAGAAGAGAAAGAGATGCGGCCCAGTTCGAGAGAGAAAAAAGAACAAACACCCGTCCATTCGGCTAGCTGGGAACGTTTGGTTGCATTGCTGGGTGGGCTATGCTTAAGCTAGCCCAGGAGAGCTAGCCTAGCTCAGCTTTGCCAGCCTTGCCGTAAGCTACGCATTTGGATGCATCAGTTTTGCTGGCAGTTACGTGCGTGTACGTGCGGGCCAACGTGGACCTTTTTTTGTGCATGCTTGCTTGCCGTTGAGAGCGAGCCGATTCGGCTCTCCACGATGGGCGAGGTTTTCCTGGCCTAGCGAGGCTAGCTGGCCCCTAAAAGCCAGGTTTTCTTAGCGGTACCAAACGCTAGTCCTTGCCTAGCGAGGCTATAACCGATTTTGCCGAGGAACCAAACGCACCCCCCGTGGCCTTTCGCTCGACATTGCCATAGCCCTGGTAGCTCCACTGCGGGTGATTGGGGGACCGCCGCTGCCGTCGCCGCACCAGCGCGGGAGTGTGGCCGCCGCGGCCGTCCGCGTCACCACAAGAGGAGAGCTGCCACCACCGCATGGCTGCACCATGTTGTCGAGCTCGCGCGCGGCCGCTGCGGGAGACGCCAAGGGAGCAGCCGCAAATGAAGGGCGGCCAACACATAGCCCGGCCTGCAGGGCAACGCTCGAGCCTGGAGGAGGCATGCAGCAGGAGCCAGACAGAGACTGAAGTGAAGTTTCAGTTTTGGAAACTGATTTTGTAAACCGCTGAAGGAGGCAGCAGGCAGTAGCTGAGCAGCAAGAGCCTTAAGTGAAGCTTCAGTTTTAGAATCTGAATTTGTATTTTGTGAGGAATCTAGAACTCAGATTTATCTGAGATTGTAAATTTATGTTATCAGTTTAAGAGCAGCCCACTCATGCTCTGTGTTTTGATTTTAGGCCGAAAAAAGTGGATTTCGGCCGAATTTCGGCCATCTCAGCCTGGGACGAAAAATATATTTAGGCCGAAATTGCTTAAATTTGGTCAAATTTAAGTCAAATTGTAGTTAAAATTTGGTCAAATTTCAGCCGAAATTTTTGAAAATGGCCGAAATTCGGCCATCTCGGCCTAGGGCGAAAAAAAGCTCAAACCGAAAATCAAAACACAGCTCATGCTTTGTCAAAATGTGAGCACAATTTCCCGCAGAAAAAAAAATGCGAGCACAATACTCATCGATGATATTGGTTGTGTACCAAGGTGCTAGGGGTTGGCCCCTGTACTGGACTTGTATCTAAATTTCCTCCTTCCTACTGTTAACAGAAAGAGCTGTGCTCATGTCAAATATATTGAAAAAAATGGATAACAAAATTTAAGAGTATATCGTTGACGCTGTCCATTTGTGAGCATATCGGTGAATTGCAAATCATTGTAATACAGTGCATGTGGCAAAGGAGATCAATTAAACTACCAAACTGAACCGACTAAACTAAATTTTGAGAGCAGGTTAATGAAACCATTGTGATATAGCGCGAGAGGCAACAACAACAATAAAACTTTGAGTCCCAAACAAATTGGGGTAAGCTAAAGCTAAAACCTACAAGATGTCGCAATCAACTGATGATTTTGTCACATGGATAGCTAGCTTCCACGCACCCCTGTCCATGGCTAGGTCTTCGCTGGGTTTAGCGAACAGTGAGACGAGAAGGACATCCCTCGGCTCAGTATCGCATCAAGCCATATAGCCCACCCTGTACATGGTGCTCACAGCCCCATAGTGTAGTACCTATGTGGTCGACCCATGTGGATTTTTTGTTGTCACTGCTTTTGGGCAAGTTTCTCTATCTGTCCTTCTTCGGTTTTCTCTGGATTTTTCTTGTTTTTCTTTTATTTAACTTTTTTATTTTTAATATTTATATATTTGAAACACATAAACTCTTCGGAAATCTTATATATCTATTAATTCACCATATTTTAAAAAATTAATAGAAAATAGACCTTTTTTCTAACAGGCCAGACAAGCAGCAACAACAAAAGGTAGCGGGCAAGCAAGCAGGGCGAACAAGCGGACCACCATAGATGAAAGTTGCATTATGTATCGCAAGCACGATGGCCTACTAGGATGTATGGATCCGTGCGCTTGGTTTAGTAGTATTTGTTAGTTTATGAGCATTGGTGCGTGTCGGTCCTAAACAAACGGTTTAAAACCCCTTTCCGCGACGACATCTGAAACCGTCGCCAAGTGAGTGTGGGCAATAGGGGGATCCTTCCCACACGACCCAGAAACCGTCGGGGATATGCCCTCCTGGTACACACGTTCGGCAAAATGAGGTCGTGTGCGATCGGCGAGTGCTCAAATACGGAAATACGTACAGTAGAGCTAAAAAAAATACAATTATATAGCGAAATTGTTTCCGGTCGCAAGTACATCCCACAGTCAGTCCCCGCTAAATGTTTCCGTTTGTATGTACATCCCACACAGTCGCTCCAAGGAAAACGTTTCCGTTCACAGGTACATCACACACAATTTTTCCCATTAAATCATTTGTGATAGCGTTGCCATTGCACACGATATTAATAATTTTATCGTTTGCGTTATTGAATGCATCACACACGGTGCGTAGAAAGAAACTGTGTGGCAAAGGCTGTCCATCACACACACTTTTTATGTGATAAACGTTTGCACAAGGTGGCGTAACGCAAACAGTTTTCAAGAGAAAGTCGTGTGTGCAGTGGAGATTGATCGCACACGTAGTGGATCCTAGAAACATTTCTGATCTCCACATATATCTCAGACGTTTCGCTTTCGCAAACCGTGTGCAGTGTAATCCCTATTTAATCCATAATTAGTTCATAATTAATCCAATTAATTCCTAATTTAAAAATCACATGTTATGAATTTAAAAGTAGGCAATCACTTATTTCATACCCAACCATGTTTATTACAAATATAGGTTCAACCACGAATCCATAATTCAATGCACATGTACATATACTGAAGAATTACTGAAGCATCAAATAAAGAATGATGAACCACAGTTGTACTAAAGACTGTAAAGAGAGAGGCGAAAGACATTCTGGTTGCTGGAGAAGGTGAAGCGAAATGCCCATATTGTGCCCTCCTCCATGCGTAAGGCGCGCATGACTCCAGGCCAACCCCTTGTGATGGCTGCCCGTCCATCCTTCACTGTCTTCATTAAGACTTCTCGATGCTCATTGAAGTCTGGATGAAATACTTTAACCTTCATTGCGTGTCAACCAACCTAACAAGCAAATACAGATAAACAGGGCATATGCTTGAAAACTGGACAAATGCTCACTGCAACCAACCTAACATGCAGATAAAGATAAATAAGGCATCTGCTTGATAACTGGAGAAATGCTAAAAAAGCAACCTAACAACCAAATACAGATAAACAAGCACTAGTAGAAAAAGGCCCATCTGTCCCGGTTCGTAAGGGCCTTCTGTCCCGGTTTTGGAACCGGGACTAAAAGGTCGTTACTAATGCCCTTGGCCTTTAGTCCCGGTTCTTACACGAACCGGGACAGATGGGCCTCCACGTGGCCGTTGCGGCCAGCCCAGGCAGGGGGGCCTTTGGTCCCGGTTGGTGACACCAACCGGGACCAAAAGGCATCCACGCGTCAGCAGCTGGCTGGAGCTGAGGTTTTTGTTTTTTTGAAAGGGGATAGTTTAGGGGTTTTGGGGGTTAATTTAGGTTGTTATTAGCTAGCTAATAGAGAGAAGTGTCCTCTGTCTTATATCTCCGTGCTTGGTTTACCAACGCTACTGCTATGCCTAAACATGGCTTAGATTGAAGTGATCAGGCAACATGTGGTGCATGTCGAAAGTAATACTAATCCTAACTTGATCAAGTTTGGATTGTACTACTTTCGACATGCACCACATGCATGTTGCCTTCACTTCAATCCAATCCATGTTCATTTCACCCGCTGATATATAATAACTCTTCATGCTCGCATCATGCATCATCATATATAATAACAAGTCCTACTAATCATCATCATACAACTTCTACTCGTTATTAATAACAAGTCATACGATCATCATCCTCATAGTCATCGAACCAACCCTACTTAATTGTTCTTAGCATATGATCATCAGTATTAGGTAGGACCTAAATACCCTCTTTAAGGTAAAGTAGCATAAAACAATATAGACCCCGACTCTCCATTATGGAGAATGGAGATCATCCTGTCTCCAATTCTTGCGCTTCGCTTCCTTTTGCTTCCAAGAACCTCCTTACGACTGTCCATACATTTTTCCCATCCTTTGATTAGCATGTCTCTACTTCTTTGAGAAATCCGGTATGGACAGTTGAGATTCGTAGGATGACCTGGATGTATGTTCAAAATACGAAGGCTGGCATTCTGATACATCAAATGAGGCACACAATCTGTCGGGATTCTCTGTTGAAGAACATAGTAATAACTTCATAGTTAGCAATGATGTACTAGTTTTAGAAGTATGCAAAAGATGCACGGATGTCGTTATAGTACAAAATCTTACCAGGGTATCTCCATGGTAGTTACTGTAGTTCAACACGTGCACTAGTGGCACGTATTGACCATAATGTTGAGGAGTTTGATTGTAGATATTGTAATTCTCAATATCAGTACAAAATCCGACCAGATGATTTTTCTCCTGATAAGTTAATTCGGAGGCATCGGTGTAGTGGGTTTTGTCTACCATCTTCCGCACATTCTTTGAAGAATGAAAATAAGCTGTCAGTGGAAATAAGCTGTCAACTATTTTAAAATAAACAATATAAATTAGTTAATAACTATGTTTGAAAAACTCACATAGCGGTAGAACTGGAAGCGTATCAACAAGGACCCAAATGTCCATATTGTCTTGGTCGATGTCAGGATCACCAAGATCCATGGTGATAAGCATACCCTCATGAAAACCATACATCTTGCAAAGTGCTTCCCAATTTTTGCAACCAAAATGGGTTACGCTCTCAGAATTATACAGATTTACTTCAAAATCCACATCATGATGAGTCCTTAGGTGAATTTTCTTTGTTTCATAATTTTCATGGTCTTCAAAATCCATCCTCTCCAAGACATAGCGTATTGCATGGCATGGGATAAGTTACTCGAATTGTAAAAGATGAAAATTACACGTTGAAATAGTTGAAGTCATGCTTAATTATGAAAAAACACTTATCGTCGTTGCGTACCGTTTCAACATCGAAGGTCTCCTCGAGCTTAATGCTGAAGCGCCTATCATCGTCCAGGTGAGGCCTGTCGCACAGACCTCGATCGTCCACTACAAGAGATGAGGCCTACTGTGATGAGCCAAAAAATTTCATCGAATAGCTAATAACGTCACAAATTACCCCTGAGTGACGTTTTATGGGCGTCACAAGCATCGTCATGGAATCCCCGTCACGGATTACTCCTAGTGACGGCCCGCACAAAAGAATGTCATTGAAAATGGGACCTTCGGTGACGTTTTGTAGAACGTCAACAACTTGCTATTCCTGTGACGGTCGATTAATGTCACATGTTAGGATCAAGTATGGCATAATCTACCATATTCAGTGACGAAGCAATGTCACTGACTTGATGGCATGTCAGCACCAACTAGACTATCCCACTGCTACAAAATGTATTTGACAGCCTAATCATATTATAAATTCAATCATCATATTATAAAATAAATCATCTCAGCCAAATCATCCTCTAAATAATAGTAGAGAACAACACTGATTCACAAGTTTGACTATGACAACAATATACAAGTTTGAAACTAGTATTTAGATAACTATGATAACAATATACAAGTTCGCACAGACCTCGATCGTCGTGGCACCAGCTGCACTCCTCCGGGAGACTTTCGTCGTCCGATGACGACATTTCCTACGTTCATAATTCAAAGATTAAACTTGTACAATTAAATATATGTACTACAAAAACTAAATTAGATCATTATTATTCATCACGGGTTGACTATCGGTCTGTCGAGTCTTTTATTGAAAACTCTCAGCTCACGTGGTGTATATATTCGACTCTCGGTGATGGTCGCTCCTCCCATCGTCCCCGAGTGCATTACACCAAAATGTCTAGCACACGGTAACAAAGGAGAAGCAACCCCCACGACACAGTCGGGATTCTTCGTCCTCTCATATATATATGGTGGAACTCTCCCTCACTGATTCCTCTCTGACATTTGCGACCGTCGGTGATGGTCGTTACTCCTTCCCCTAGTGCATAACAAAGGTCTAGCACCCGGAGAAGAAGGAGAAACGACCCCCACGACAACAATCGGGCTTCTTCGTCCTCTCATATATGGTGGAGACTCGACAGACTTAAAGTCAACCCGAAATATCGTTTAATTATCTTTCTAAAAAAGGATTTGGCTGGTCTCACCTCGAGGTCGGAGGGGGTCGGTGACGGGGACGACGGCGGGGATGATGTAGGGGGCTCCTAGATTTCTGTGAAAACAAAAACCCTATAAGCTATCAACTAATCATATGCATACGCCTTGCATAGTGCTCTCCAATTTTAGCATTAAAAGTAGGAGTAGTTTTCCAATTTGAGCATTCAATAAGCAAAATCAAATGGCAAAATAAAGTAGTATTCAAATTAGGATGCATTCAATTATAAGCAAAACTACATCATCACTTGCGTCCGTCGTACACCGTCGAATATTATGACTAATACACCTCGAATACTATTATACATATAACATCGCTAGTACAGCTAGAACCGTAGCGCCCGACAGGTATCGACACGGGCGGTGGACACGCAAAGAGAAGGAACCATCACAGGATCATAGCTCTAGTGAGATCCCTAAAGAACCTGCCAGGTATTGTCGAACCTGCCCTCCAACGCAACCATGTAGCGACAGACGTGCTCGTCCTCCTCGCTGACACGGTGACGTACCACCTCCGCGGTGTCCGGAAGCCTCACCACCGTCACTGGCCCACGCGACCGCCACCAAACAAGGATCGGGTCAACGACGGGCTGGCTCCTCACCAACCTACGCCCCCCGGAAGGTAGCACCTCCCAAAACCAGCCCGGCGGAGCCCAGTCCCGGACATGGCCCCTCTGATCAAGCCTGCCTCGTCCGCCGAGTCGACGACGAGGATGCGGGATAGGTGATGACCCACAAGTATAGGGGATCTATCGTAGTCCTTTCGATAAGTAAGAGTTTCGAACCCAACGAGGAGCAGAAGGAAATGATCAGCGGTTTTCAGCAAGGTATTCTCTGCAAGTACTGAAATAAGTGGTAACAGATAGTTTTGTGATAGGATAATTTGTAACGAGCAACAAGTAATAAAAGTAGATAAAGTGCAGCAAGGTGACCCAATCCTTTTTGTAGCAAAGGACAAGCCTGGATAAGCTCTTATATAGAGAAAAGCGCTCCCGAGGACACATGGGAATTATCCAAGCTAGTTTTCATCACGTTCATATGATTCACGTTCGGTACTTTGATAATTTGATATGTGGGTGGACCGGTGCTTGGGTGCTGTTCTTACTTGAACAAGAATCCCACTTATGATTGACCTCTATTGCAAGCATCCGCAACTACAACAAAAGTACTAAGGTAAACCTAACCATAGCATGAAACATATGGATCCAAATCAGCCCCTTACGAAGCAACGCATAAACTAGGGTTTAAGCTTCTGTCACTCTAGCAACCCATCATCTAAGTATTACTTCCCAATGCCTTCCTCTAAGCCCAAATAATGGTGAAGTGTTATGTAGTCGACGTTCACATAACACCACTAGAGGCTAGACAACATACATCTCATCAAAATATCGAACGAATACCAAATTCACATGACTACTAATAGCAAGACTTCTCCCATGTCCTCAGGAACAAACGTAACTACTTACAAAGCATATTCATGTTCATAATCAGAGGGGTATTAATATGCATATAGGATCTGAACATATGATCTTCCACCAAATAAACCAACTAGCATCAACTACAAGGAGTAATCAACACTACTAGCGACCTACTAGTACCAATCCCGGACTTGGAGACAAGAATTGGATACAAGAGATGAACTAGGGTTTTGAGAGGAGATGGTGCTGGTGAAGATGTTGATGGAGATTGCCCTCTCCCGATGAGAGGAGCGTTGGTGATGACGATGGCGATGATTTCCCACTCCCGGAGGGGAGTGCCCCCGGCAGAATAGCTCTGCCGGAGCCCTAGATTGGTTCCGCCAAGGTTCCGCCTCGTGGCGGCGGAGTCTCGTCTCGAAAGGTTGCTTATGATTTTTTCCTCGACTAAAGACTTCATATAGGAGAAGATGGCTACCGGAGAGCCAACAGGGGCCCACAAGGCAGGGGGCGCGCCCTGGGGGGTAGGGCGCGCCCCCACCCTCATGGACAGGTGGTGGCCCCCCTGACGTATTTCTTCCGCTTAGTATTTTTTATTATTTCCAAAAATAACTTTCGTGGAGTTTCAGGACTTTTGGAGTTGTGTAGAATAGGTTTCTAATATTTGCTCCTTTTCCAGCCCAGAATTCCAGTTGCCGGCATTCTCCCTCCTTATGTAAAACCTTGTAAAATAAGAGAGAATAGGCATAAGTATTGTGACATAATGTGTAATAACAGCCCATAATGCGATAAATATCGATATAAAAGCATGATGCAGAATGGACGTATCAACTCCCCCAAGCTTAGACCTCGCTTGTCCTCAAGCGGAAGCCGATAACGATAAATATGTCCACATGTTTAGAGGTAGAGGTGTCGATCAAATAAAACACGGACATGAGGGCATCATGATTATTTTCATAACAGCAACATATATGGATATTGTCATATGATTTCTTATGCTCAAGTAATAATCCATTCACAATGAAAATGTATGAATCAGAAACTTTATTGAGAACTAACAAACTATAATCTCAGTCATTTAAGCAATTGCAATTTATTATAACATCAGAAAGAGTCTATGTCAGAGCTTTCTAGCAAGTCCACATACTCAACTATCATTTAGTCTTTCATAATTGCTAACACTCACGCAATACTTGTGGTTATGGAGTTTTAATCGGACACAGAGAAAGATAGGGGCTTATAGTTTCGCCTCCCAACCTTTTACCTCAAGGGTAATGTCAACAATAATAACTCATGCTGACTTACATCCAATTAGATATATCTATCAGGATCTTTCCAACACCCTGTGCTTGCCAAAGGATAAAATGTAAAAAGGAAAGGTGAAGATCACCATGACTCTTGCATAAGGTAGAAGATAATAATAAAAGATAGGCCCTTCGCAGAGGTTGCCATGCGCTTTCAGGGTTGGATGCACAAAATCTTAATGCGAAAGAACGTCACTTTATATTGCCACTTGTGATATGAACCTTTATTATGCAGTCCGTCGCTTTTATTTCTTCCACATCACAAGATCATATAAAGCTTATTTCCTCCACACCAATCAATCATACATATTTAGAGAGCAATTTTTATTGCTTGCACCGATGACAACTTACTTGAAGGATCTTACTCAATCCGTAGGTAGATATGGTGGACTCTCATGGCAAAACTGATTTAAGGGTTTTTGGAAGCACAAGTAGTATCTCTACTTGGTGCAAAGAATTTGGCTAGCATGAGGGGGAAAGGCAAGCTTAACATGTTGGATGATCCATGACAATATACATTATCTCAGATATAAGAAAACATAACCCATTACGTTGTCTTCATTGTCCAACATCAACTCTTTAGCATGTCTTCCTATTAATTGCAACGATGACCAAAGCTATGTTTGCCAACTTTTAACAACTTTTAATCATCATACTCTTTCTATGTGAAGTCATTACTCTCAATAAGATCAATATGATCTCTTTATTTCTTTTTATTCTTTTTCTCTTTTCTTTTATTCACTCAAGATCATGGCAAAATAATCAAGCCCTTGACTCAACACTAATCTTTACTATATAGCTCACGGACTCGATTACAAAGACAGATCATAAAGCAAAACTCAAAACTAGATCATGCGAAGACTTTATTCTACTAGATCAAGATACTACTAATAGGATCGAACTAAGAAAAACAGTAAAGATAGGAGTGTGATGGTGATACGATACCGGGGCATCTCCCCCAAGCTTGGCAGTTGCCAAGGGGAGTGCCCATACCCATGTGATTATATCTCCTTCTTTGTTGGTGAAGAAGGTGGTGGTGTTGTTGATGATGCGGGCTTGTCGTCCATCTTCCAAGGCATAGGCTCACCATCATAGAAGGATGATCGAGTCTCCAGGATCCTCAAATCTGCAGCCAAACTCATCCTTCTGAATCTATATTCATACTCACAGTTTTGGTTTTGCAGGTCATAGATTTGGGCTTGAAGGTGCTCGATCTTCTCGTGAAGCTTGAAGATGGTCTCCCCGATGTTGTCGGCATCCAGCTTGTGGTTGTTGGTGAACTCCGTGATCATCATGTGGTTGGAGTTGAGTCCACGTTCCACCATCCCCTGGCACTTGAAAACTTGTTGCTCCACTGCTTCGAGCCTCGTCTCCACGCTTCCGGTCCCCCTCGGTCCCTCAACATCGCAGATGTGCAGCAACCCATCACGCATCTCAATGGTTTGAGGGTGTCTCAGTACCTCCGCGAGGTAAGGGTTGATGACCTTCTCGAGGAACTTGTCCTTGGGGGCACTTGGAGACGTCATGATAATCTAGATCTGTCAGAAAAACAGCTCAAAACAAGAACATAGGATATTTGCGTGATACAGGGGTCAAAACCTTCGGGAGAATATATAATGAATTTTTACCGACCAAAATACGTATCGTGCAAGAAAACGGAGTCCGGAGAGCACACGAGGTGCCCACGAGGTAGGGGGCGCGCCCTCCACCCTCGTGGAGGCCTTGTGTCCTTCCCGGACTGCTTCTTATTTTTCTATTTTTCTAAATATTCCAAAACGGAGAAATATTGCCTTAAAAACTATTTTGGAGTCGGTTTACTTACCGTACCACATACCTATTCCTTTTCGGAGTCTGAAACGTTCCGGAAAGTGTCCCTTATGTATTCCTCCAGGGTTACGGTTTCAATAACATTGGTTTCAACATTTATAGGATTACCTGAGATATAATGTTTGATTCTTTGACTGTTCACCACCTTCGGATTTGTGCCTTCGAAGTTGTTGATTTTTATGGCACCGGAACGATAGACCTACTCGATAACGTAAGGGCCTTCCCATTTAGAGAGAAGTTTTCCTGCAAAAAATCTTAAACGAGAGTTGTATAGCAATACATAGTCACCTACATTAAACTCATGCTTTTGTATTCTTTTGTCATGCCATCTTTTAAATTTTTCTTTAAACAACTTGGCATTTTCATAAGCTTGGGTTCTCCATTCATCAAGTGAGCTAATATCAAATAACCTCTTCTCACCCGCAAGTTTTAAATCATAATTGAGCTCTTTAATAGCCCAATAAGACTTATGTTCTAGTTCGAGAGGTAAGTGACATGCTTTTCCATAAACCATTTTATACGGAGACATACCCATAGGATTTTTATATGCAGTTCTATAGGCCCATAATGCATCATCAAGTTTCTTGGACCAATTCTTTCTAGATCTATTGACAGTCTTTTGCAAAATTAATTTGAGCTCTCTGTTGCTCAATTCTACTTGACCACTAGACTGTGGGTGATAAGGAGATGCAATTCTATGATTAACATCATACTTAGCAAGCATTTTACAGAAAGCACCATGAATAAAATGTGAACCACCATCAGTCATTAAATATCTAGGGACTCCAAACCTCGTAAAAATAACTTCTTTAAGCATCTTAATAGAGGTGTTATGATCAGCACTACTAGTTGGAATAGCTTCTACCCACTTAGTAACGTAATCAACAGCAACTAAAATATGTGTATAACCATTAGAGGCAGGAAAAGGTCCCATATAATCAAAGCCCCAAACATCAAATGGTTCAATAACAAGTGAATAATTCATAGGCATTTCTTGACGTCTACTAATATTACCAATTCTTTGACATTCATCACAAGATAAGACAAACTTACGGCATCCTTGAAGAGAGTAGGCCAATAAAAACCGGATTGCAATACCTTATGTGTAGTTCTATCTCCAGCGTGATGTCCTCCATAAGCTTCAGAGTGACACTTGCGTAGGATCTGTTCCTGTTCATGCTCAGGTACACAACGTCTAATAACACCATCTACTCCTTCTTTATAAAGATGTGGGTCATCCCAAAAGTAATGTCTCAAATCATAGAAGAACTTTTTCTTTTGCTGGTATGTGAAACTAGGTGGTATGAATTTAGCAACGATGTAATTAGCATAATCAGCATACCACAGAGTAGTACGAGAAGCATTTATGACATTTAATTGCTCATCAGGAAAGCTATCATCAATAGGTAGTGGGTCATCAAGAACATTTTCTAACCTAGACAAGTTGTCTGCAACGGGGTTCTCAGCTCCCTTTCTATCAATAATATGCAAGTCAAATTCTTGTAGCAAGAGAACCCATCTAATAAGTCTAGGTTTAGCATCTTTCTTTTCCATAAGATATTTAATAGCAGCATGATCAGTGTGAATAGTTACTTTAGAATCAACAATATAAGGTCTGAACTTATCACAAGCAAATACGACTGCTAAGAATTCTTTTTCAGTAGTAGCATAATTTCTCTGAGCATTATCTAGAGTTTTACTAGCATATTGAATAACATTTAATTTCTTATCAACTCTTGGCCCTAGAACAGCACCTACAGCATAATCACTGGCATCACACATAATTTCAAAGGGTAAATTCCAATCAGGTGGCTGAACAATAGGTGCAGAGATCAATGCTTTCTTAAGTATTTCAAATGCTTCTACACAATCATCATCAAAGACAAATGGTATATCTTTTTGTAATAAATTAGTCAGAGGCCGAGAAATTTTTGAGAAGTCCTTAATGAACCTCTTATAAAACCCGGCATGACCAAGGAAACTTCTTATACCTTTGATGTCCTTGGGACATGGCATCTTTTCAATAGCATCAACTTTGGCTTTATCAACTTCAATACCTCTTTCAGAAACTTTATGCCCCAAGACAATACCTTCATTAACCATAAAGTGGCACTTTTCCCAATTCAAGAAAAGATTAGTTTCTTTACATCTCTGCAAAACTCGATCAAGGTTGCTCAAGCAATCATCAAAAGAGGAACCATAGACGGAAAAATCGTCCATGAAAACCTCACAAATCTTTTCACAAAAGTCAGAGAATATAGCCATCATGCATCTTTGAAAGGTAGCAGGTGCATTACATAAACCAAAAGGCATACGTCTATAGGCAAAGGTACCAAAAGGGCAAGTAAAAGTAGTCTTTGATTGATCATTGGCTGACACAGGTATTTGAGAGAAACCAGAATAACCATCTAGAAAGCAAAAGTGTGTATGTTTGCATAATCTTTGTAGCATTTGATCGATAAAAGGTAAGGGGTAATGATCCTTTTTAGTAGCTTTATTTAATTTGCGGAAATCAATTACCATCCTATAACCTGTAATAATTCTTTGCGGAATCAATTAATCTTTATCATTAGGAACGACAGTAATACCTCCCTTCTTAGGGACACAATGGACAAGACTTACCCACTGACTATCAGCAACGGGATAAATTATACCTGCCTCAAGGAGCTTTAGTATTTCCTTTCTTACCACTTCTTTCATCTTAGGATTCAGCCTTCGTTGATGATCATGAACTGGTTTGGCATCTTCTTCCAAATTTATTTTATGTTGACATAGAGTGGGACTAATGCCCTTAAGATCATCAAGAGTATATCCAATAGCAGCACGGTGCTTCTTCAGAGTTTTCAATAATCTCTCTTCTTCATGCTCTGAAAGGTTAGCACTAATAATAACATGATATATCTTTTTCTCATCAAGATAAGCATATTTAAGAGTATCAGGCAACTGTTTAAGCTCAAACACGGGATCACCCTTGGGTGGAGGAGGATCCCCTAGGATTTCAACAGGCAAATTGTGTTTCAGGATAGGTTCCTGTTTAAAGAATACTTCATCTATTTCCCTTCTTTCATTCATAAACATATCATTTTCATGGTCTAGCAAATATTGTTCTAAAGGATCACTAGGAGGTACGGCAATAGGAGCAAGACCAATAATTTCATCCTTACTAGGTAATTCTTCTTCATGGTGTTGTCTACTAAATTTGGAGAAATTAAACTCATGAGACATATCACCCAAGCCAATAGTAACAACACTCTTTTCGCAGTCTATCCTAGCATTAACTGTGTTCAAGAAGGGTCTACCAAATATAATGGGACAAAAGCTATCTTGTGGGGAACCAAGAACAAGAAAATCAGCAGGATATTTAGTTTTCCCACACAAGACTTCAACATCTCTAACGATTCCAATGGGTGATATTGTATCTCTATTAGCAAGTTTGATGGTAACATCAATACCTTCTATCTCAGCAGGTGCAATTTCATGCATAATTTCTTTGTATAAGTCATGAGGTATAGCACTAGCACCCATATCACATAAGCCATGATAACAATGATCTCCTATTTTAACAAACATAACCTGCATGCCTACCACAGATCTATGTTTATCTTTAGCACAAGGTTTGACAATTCTAGCAGTTTCACCGCAGAAATAAATAACATGCCCATCAATATTATCAGCCAAGAGATCTTTAACAATAGCAATATTAGGTTCAACTTTGATTTGCTCAGGAGGTGTATAAGTTCTAATATTGGTTTTACGAACCACAGTTGAAGCTTTAGCATGATTCTTTATCCTAACAGGGAAATGTGGTTTCTCAACATAAGAAGTAGGAACAACAGGATCATTATAAGTGATAGTCTTTTCTTCAACTTTAATGGGTGCAGCTACTTTTACTTCTATGGGAGGATGATATTTAAACCACTTCTCCTTGGGGAGATCAACATAAGTAGCAAAAGATTCACAGAAAGAAGCTACTATCTCAGAGTCAAGTCCATATTTAGTGCTAAATTTACGGAAAACATCGGTATCCATAAAAGACTTAACACAATCAAACTTAGGTATCATACCCGACTCCTTACCTTCGTCGAGACCCCAATCTTCAGAGTTGCGTTTAATTCTATTCAATAAATTCCATTTGAATTCAATAGTCTTCATCATAAAAGAGCCAGCACAAGAAGTATCGAGCATGGTGCGATTGTTATCAGAAAGCCGAGCATAAAAACTCCGAATAATTATTTCTCTTGGGAGCTCATGATTGGGGCATGAATATAACATTGATTTAAGCCTCCCCAAGCTTGAGCGATGCTTTCTCCTTCGCGAGGCCAAAAATTATATATATAATTGTGATCACGATGAACAAGATGCATAGGATAAAATTTCAGATGAAATTCTAATTGCAATCGTTTGTAGTTCCATGACCCCGTATCATCACATAGCCTATACCATGTCGATGCATCTCCCTCCAAAGATAAAGGGAAGACCTTCTTCTTAACAACATCACCGGGTATACCTGCAAGCTTAAATAATCCACAAACTTCATCCACATAGATTAGGTGCTCATCAGGATGCTTTATTCCATCTCCTGCAAAAGGATTAGCTAGCAGTTTTTCTAACATACCCGAAGGAACTTCAAAGGGAACATTTTCATTTTCAGTAGGTTCAGTAGGTTGAGGAGCAACTCTTTGCTCTACTGGTCGGGGTGAAGATACCCCAAACAAGCCCCTAAGAGGATTACTTTCCATAGTAACAAGTGACAGTAAATTTCAGCACACTATATAAATTTTTCCTTACCAAATTCCACCTACCAAAGGCGCTTCACTCCCCGGCAACGGCGCCAGAAAAGAGTCTTGATGACCCACAAGTATAGGGGATCTATCATAGTCCTTTCGATAAGTAAGAGTGTCGAACCCAACGAGGAGCAGAAGGAAATGATAAGCGGTTTTCAGCAAGGTATTCTCTACAAGTACTGAAATAAGTGGTAACAGATAGTTTTGTGATAGGATAATTTGTAACGAGCAACAAGTAACAAAAGTAGATAAAGTGCAGCAAGGTGGCCCAATCCTTTTTGTAGCAAAGGACAAGCCTGGACAAACTCTTATATAGAGAAAAGCGCTCCCGAGGAGACATGGGAATTATCGTCAAGCTAGTTTTCATCACGTTCATATGATTCGCGTTCGGTACTTTGATAATTTGATATGTGGGTGGACCGGTGCTTGGGTGCTGTTCTTACTTGAACAAGAATCCCACTTATGATTAACCTCTATTGCAAGCATCCGCAACTACAACAAAAGTATTAAGGTAAACCTAACCATAGCATGAAACATATGGATCCAAATCAGCCCCTTACGAAGCAACGCATAAACTAGGGTTTAAGCTTCTGTCACTCTAGCAACCCATCATCTACTTATTACTTCCCAATGCCTTCCTCTAAGCCCAAATAATGGTGAAGTGTTATGTAGTCGACGTTCACATAACACCACTAGAGGCTAGACAACATACATCTCATCAAAATATCAAACGAATAACAAATTCACATGACTACTAATAGCAAGACTTCTCCCATGTCCTTAGGAACAAACGTAACTACTCACAAAGCATATTCATGTTCATAATCAGAGGGGTATTAATATACATATAGGATCTGAACATATGATCTTCCACCAAATAAACCAACTAGCATCAACTACAAGGAGTAATCAACACTACTAGCAACCTACTAGTACCAATCCCGGACTTGGAGACAAGAATTGGATACAAGAGATGAACTAGGGTTTTGAGAGGAGATGGTGCTGGTGAAGATGTTGATGGAGATTGCCCTCTTCCGATGAGAGGAGCGTTGGTGATCACGATGGCGATGATTTCCCCCTCCCGGAGGGGAGTGTCCCCGACAGAATAGCTCTGCCGGAGCCCTAGATTGGTTCCGCCAAGGTTCCGCCTCGTGGCGGCGGAGTCTCGTCTCGAAAGGTTGCTTATGATTTTTTCCTCGAGACTTCATATAGCAGAAGATGGCCACCGGAGAGCCAACAGGGGGCCCACGAGGCAGGGGGCGCCACCCTCGTGGACAGGTGGTGGCCCCCCTGACGTATTTCTTCCGCTCAGTATTTTTTATTATTTCCAAAAATAACTGTCGTGGAGTTTCAGGACTTTTGGAGTTGTGTAGAATAGGTCTCTAATATTTGCTCCTTTTCCAGCCCAGAATTCCAGCTGCCGGCATTCTCCCTCCTTATGTAAACCTTGTAAAATAAGAGAGAATAGGCATAAGTATTGTGACATAACGTGTAATAACAGCCCATAATGCGATAAATATCGATATAAAAGCATGATGCAAAATGGACGTATCAATAGGCATCGTCGACGTCGATGCGGGAATAATTGCTTTAACTAAAAAAATAAACTAGTTCTATTAATTTTCTTGCTAAAAATAAACTACTTCAATAGTAAAATAAACTAGTTTTATTAAATCAAGTAGTTCAACTACTAAGCACTTACTATAAATAGAATAAAGTAGTACTTACTAAAAATAAACTACTTCTATATATAGTAAAATAAAGTAGTTTTATTAAATCAACTAGTTTAACTACTAATTAAGCACTTACTATAAATAAAGTAGTTTTATTAAATCAACTAGTTCAACTACTAATTAAGCATTTTCTATAAATAAACTAGTTTAACTAGTTCAACTACTAATTAACCACCTCCGCGGTGTCCGGGAGAAGAAAAAAAAGAGGAGAAGAAGAAAGGATTAATAGAGGAGAAGATCGAAGAAAAAAAAGAGGAGAAGAAGAAAGGAATAGAGGAGAAGAAGAAAAAATAGAATATTTTCTATTTTTTCTTCTTCTCCTCCATTCCTTTCTTCTTCTCCTCTTTTTTTCCTCTTCTTCATCTCCTCTTCTTCTCCTTCTTCTTCTCCTTCTTCCTCTCCTTCTTTTTCTTCTTCTTCTTCCTTCTTTCCTTCTTCATCTTTTCTTCCTTTTCCTTATTTTACTTTTTCCTCTACACTAATCTAAAATGCACTAACCTAAAATCGATATCTACTAACAATCTAAATAAAAAATTAATACATATATGAAAAAAAGGGGCTCACATCGGGGGCGGCCGGCGAGGGCGACGGCATGGGCAGCGGAGGGCGACGGCGGCGGGGGACGACGACGATGGTGACGGGGGGCGGCGGAGGGCGACGGCGACGGCGGCAGAGGGTGGAAGGCGATGGCGACGGGCGACGGGCGGCGTCGGCGTGGGCTCGGGGGCACGGTCGACGGCGACGGCGGCGGGGCAGCCTGGCGGCGTCGAGCTCGGGGGCGGGGGGCAACTGACGATGAAAGTGTGAAATTTTCACAAGTCCAGCTTATATACCCAGAGCATTGGTTCCGGTTCGTTGTACCAACCGGGACCAATGCCACCTTTAGTCCCGGTTGGTGCCACGAACCGGAACCAAAGGTCAGTTTTCGGCAGCCCAAAGGGCGGGAAGCGGCGGCCTTTGGTTCCGGTTGGTGGCACCAACCGGTACCAAAGGGGGGCATTTGTGCCGGTTGGTTCTATGAACCGGTACCAATGCCACCCTTTAGTCCCGGTTGGTGGCACCAACCGGGACCAAAGGCCTCGTGCTGGCCGTGCCCAAATTTTTAGTCCCACCTCGCTAGCTGAGAGGGGCGCGCAGTGGTTTATAAGCCCCACTGCCGCACCCCTCTCGAGCTCCTCTCCATTGCAGGCTTACGGGCCTAATTGTCACTACTATGCCTGATGGGCCTACTGGGCCTTCTGCGGGCCTGAATCCTGGCCCATGGATGGGTTTCTAGTCGTATTCAGGCTGTGGTGGCCCAGTAGGTGGCATATTGTTTTTATTTGTTCCCTATTTTTTTGTTTTCTTTTTTGCTTTATTTATTTTGTTTTGTTTCTACTTACAACAAAAAACTTATTTATTTTATTTTATTTTGTTTCTAATTACTTATTTATTTTACTTTATGATAATTCTTTTTGCTATTAAAGTTTCTAACAGAAAAAGTTCTTTATGAAAATTATTTTTGCTTTTAATGATTTTGAACAGAAATACTTTGATAATTTTAGTTGCATCATTTATATAATTTTAGTTTCAATAATACTAGAGGTTGCTTATAATGTTTTGAACAGAAAATACTTTGATAATTTTAGTTTCATAAATTTTATTTATGTTATTAAATTTTATTTTATTTTATTTTGTTTCTACTTATATATTTTATTAAAGTTTATATTATTTTGTTTCTAATTACTTATTTATTTTATGATAATTCTTTTTGCTATTAAAGTTTGTAACAAAAAAGTTCTTTATGAAAATTCTGTGAACTCCTGACTTTTTGTGTGTTCAAAATGCACCATTCAAAGCCACATCATCAATTTTCAACCATTTCTGACTTCATTTGTTATTTTTCATGCATTTACTGATTATTTTGAGCTATAAGACCCTGAAATTGAAAAGCATTTCAAATGAACTCTGAAAAGGTTGAAAGTTGGCATTGTATCATCATTTCATCCACATAGCATGTGCAAGAAAGTTGAGAGGGTTACGGCAAAAACTGGATGCACTTCGTGTACAAAACGGACAATCTCTTTCGAAGTATCAGGATTTCATACGGAAACTTGTCTGTTACAACAGGCATTTCAAATGAAGTACGAAAATGTTGAAAGTTGGCATGGTATCATCATAATAGTTGTGGAGAGAAAGTCTTCACTTTTTCTTCGCTTGTGTCCTTTCCTTATTGCACCGTAACCATGGATAATCTTCATCCTTTATCAGGATGCTTGGGTCAGCCTTGACTTTGAAGGAAGGAATTTCATGAAACTTTTCATAATCTTCGGACATGTCTGTCTTGCCCTCCACTCCCACGATGTCCCTTTTTCCTGAAAGACCTATGTGGCGCTTTGGCTCATCGTATGGTGTATTCGCTTCCTTATTTTTTCTTTTTCTCGGTTTGGTAGACATGTCCTTCACATAGATAACATGTGCCACATCATTGGCTAGGACAAACGGTTCGTCAGTGTACCCAAGATTGTTCAGATCCACTGTTGTCATTCCGTACTGTGGGTCTACCTGTACCCCGCCTCCTGACAGATTGACCCATTTGCACTTAAACAAAGGGACCTTAAAATCATGTCCGTAGTCAAGTTCCCATATGTCCACTATGTAACCATAATATGTGTCCTTTCCCTCTCGGTTGCTGCATCAAAGTGGACACCGCTGTTTTGGTTGGTGCTCTTTTGATCTTGGGTGATCGTGTAAAATGTATTCCCATTTATCTCGTATCCTTTGTAAGTCAATACAGTCGAAGATGGTCCCCTGGACAACGAGTACAACTCATCACAAACAATGTTGTCACCTCTGAGACGTGTTTCCAACCAACTGCTGAAAGTCCTGATGTGTTCACATGTAATCCAGTCGTCGCACTGCTCCGGGTGTTTGGAGCGCAGACTGTTCTTGTGTTCATCGACATACGGGGTCACCAAGGTAGAGTTCTGTAGAACTGTGTAGTGTGCTTGAGACCAAGAATATCCGTCCCTGCATATTATTGAGTCCCCTCCAAGCGTGCCTTTTCCAGTCAGTCTCCCCTCATACCACGATTTAGGGAGACCTATCTTCTTAAGGCCAGGAATGAAGTCAACACAAAACCCAATGACATCCTCTGCTTGATGGCCCATGGAGATGCTTCCTTCTAGCCTAGCGCGGTTACGGACATATTTCTTTAGGATTCCCATGAACCTCTCAAAGGGGTACATATTGTGTAGAAATACGGGGCCCAGAATGACAATCTCGTGAACTAGATGAACTAGGACGTGCGTCATGATATTGAAGAAGGATGGTGGGAACACCAGCTCGAAACTGACAAGACATTGCGCCACATCACTCCTTAGGCTTGGTATGATTTCTGGATCGATCACCTTCTGAGAGATTGCATTGAGGAATGCACATAGCTTTACAATGGCTAATCGGACGTTTTTCGGTAGAAGCCCCCTCAATGCAACCGAAAGCAGTTGCGTCATAATACGTGGCAGTCATGAGACTTTAGGTTCTGGAACTTTTTCTCTGGCATATTTATTATTCCCTTTATATTCGATGAGAAGCCAGTCGGGACCTTCATACTAAGCAGGCATTCAAAGAAGATTTCCTTCTCTTCTCTTTGGTAAGAGCATAGCTGGCAGGAACTTCATACTGCTTTGGAGGCATGCCGTCTTTTTCGTGCAAACGTTGCAGGTCCTCCCGTGCCTCAGCTGTATCTTTTGTCTTCCCATACACGCCCAGCCTAGCAGGTTCATGCAAAGGTTCTTCGTCACGTGCATCACGTCGATCGAAGAGCGGACCTCTAGGTCTTTCCAGTAGGGTAGGTCCCAAAATATAGATTTCTTCTTCCACATGAGTGCGCGTCCCTCAGCGTCATTCGGAACAGCTAGTCCGCCGGGACCCTTTCCAAAGATTACGTGTAAATCATTGACCATAGCAAGTACGTGATCACCGGTACGCATGGCGGGCTTCTTCCGGTGATCTGCCTCGCCTTTGAAATGCTTGCCTTTCTTTCGACATTGATGGTTGGTCGGAAGAAATCAACGATGGCCCAGGTACACATTCTTCCTGCATTTGTCCAGGTATATACTTTCGGTGTTAGCTAAACAGTGCGTGCATGCGTGGTATCCCTTGTTTGTCTGTCCTGAAAGGTTACTGAGAGCGGGCCAATCGTTGATGGTTACAAACAGCAACGCGTGCAGGTTAAATTCTTGCTGTTTGTGCTCATCCCACGCACGTACACCGTTTCCATTCCACAGCTGTAAAAGTTCTTCAACTAATGGCCTTAGGTACACATCAATGTCGTTGCCGGGTTGCTTAGGGCCTTGGATGAGAACTGGCATCATAATGAACTTCCGCTTCATGCACATCCAAGGAGGAAGGTTATACATACATAGAGTCACGGGCCAGGTGCTGTGATTGCTGCTCTGCTCCCCGAAAGGATTAATGCCATGCACGCTTAAAGCAAACCATACGTTCCTTGGGTCACCTGCAAACTTAGCCCAGTACTTTCTCTCGATTTTTCTCCACTGCGACCCGTCAGCGGGTGCTCTCAACTTCCCGTCTTTCTTACGGTCCTCACTGTGCCATCACATCAACTTGGCATGCTCTTTGTGTCTGAACAGTCATTTCAACCGTGGTATTATAGGAGCATACCACATCACCTTCGCAGGAACCCTCTTCCTGGGGGGCTCGCCGTCAACATCACCAGGGTCATCTCGTCTGATCTTATACCGCAATGCACCGCATACCGGGCATGCGTTCAAATCCTTGTACGCACCGCGGTAGAGGATGCAGTCATTAGGGCATGCATGTATCTTCTGCACCTCCAATCCTAGAGGGCATACGACCTTCTTTGCTGCGTACGTACTGTCGGGCAATTCGTTATCCTTTGGAAGCTTCTTCTTCAATATTTTCAGTAGCTTCTCAAATCCTTTGTCAGGCACAGCATTCTCTGCCTTCCACTGCAGCAATTGCAGTACGGTACCGAGCTTTGTGTTGCCATCTTCGCAATTGGGGTACAACCCTTTTTTGTGATCCTCTAACATGCGATCGAACTTCAGCTTCTCCTTTTGACTTTCGCATTGCGTCCTTGCGTCGACAATGACCCGACGGAGATCATCATCATCGGGCACATCGTCTGGTTCCTCTTGATCTTCAGCATCTTCCCCCGTTGCAGCATCATCGGGCACATCGTCTGGTTCCTCTTGATCTTCAGCAGCTCCCCCCGTTGCAGCATCACCGTATTCAGGGGGCACATAGTTGTCATCATCCTCTTCTTCTTCGCCGTCTTCCATCATAACCCCTATTTCTCCGTGCCTCGTCCAAACATTATAGTGTGGCATGAAACCCTTGTAAAGCAGGTGGGTGTGCAGGATTTTCTGGTTAGAGTAAGACATCGTATTCCCACATTTAGGGCATGGACAACACATAAAACCATTCTGCTTGTTTTCCTCAGCCACTTCGAGAAATTCATGCACGCCCTTAATGTACTCGGAGGTGTGTCTGTCACCGTACATCCATTGCCGGTTCATCTGCGTGCATTATATATAATGATGTGTGTCAAACGTAAGAAAATCAGACAAGTATCTATCTAAAGTAAGAATTTTTTTCTTTCAGAAAGAAGATAAGAACAAGAGGCTCACCATGGTGGTGCCGGCGACGAGATCGGCGCGGGCGATCGACGGCGGTGAAGACGGGGACAGGGCGTGACGGACCGCTAAACCTAGACAAATCTCGGGAAAAATGGAGCTCGGAGGTCAAGCTTCGAGAGGACAAAACTTAACTAGCGTGGCTCGGGCATTTCATCGAACACCTCACGTGCATAGGAGGTGAGCTAGAGCACCCAAATGCCCTCCCCTCGCCGGCCAGAAAAACAGAGCAGTGTGGACTGCTCTGCTCGCCGGGGAGGGGGTATATATAGGCAACTCATTAGTCCCGGTTTGTGGCAGGAACCGGGACTAAAGGCCCCCCTTTTGTTCCGGTTCTATGCACGAACCGGGGCCAATGGCTGTGGGCCAGGAGCGAGGCTCATTGGTCCCGGTTCGTACCTAGAACCGGAATAAATGGGTCCACATAAACCGGGACAGATGCCTCTCGAGGCCCGGCCGGGCCCCTGGGCGCATGAACCGGGACGTATGCCCCCCATGGGTCCCGGTTCGTGACTGAACCAAATACAGATAAACAAGGCGTCTGCTTGATAACTGGACAAATACTCACTGCAACCAAACTAAGAACCAAATACAGATAAACAAGGCATCTGCTCGATAACTGAAAAATGCTCACTCCAACCAACCTAACAACCAAATACAGATAAACAAGGCATCTACTCACTATAAACAACCAAATATAGCCATTCGTGAAACTAAAGTGGACAATTCATACTTAAACATCACATAGACCTATTGAGCAACACATTTTTGCATAACTGAAATAATTAAACACTGCACATTTAAAGCACCGCACGACAAATGCTACTACAACAAAGGGTACGGGTTGGCAAGCTAGAAAAGGTAATATTTGCTGATAGAATGTTGCCTCACATTTCATGGACGGGATCCTTCCAGTTGGAAGAGCACAGACCCATGGTGCGCTCTCTGATGTCATAGATGGGCTGTTTCACCTTGGAAGAACCTTCGGTGCCCTCCTCGTGGTCATGGTCGTGGTCGATGAGATCTGACATGGCAATTGAGGATCCCAAGCCGCCGCCGTAGAACGTGTCCTTCAGAAGTGACAAAATGGGCTCGATGGCGTATAAAGCTCGCAAATCCTTGACCGCTTGGCGGAGAAGATCAGTGGCAGGGCTGTCGAAGAGATCGACGACGGTTGAACCAGAGGGGTTGGGGATGGACCACTTAACCTGCGACATGGCCCGCGTGAAGCTGTCGGTGTGGACGAGCTTGATGTCGTAGCCAGCTTTCCCGAGATATAGTAATACGCTAGCCCGCTGACATGAAGCCTTCGGCATGGCAACGTAGTCAACGTCTTTGCTGACTTCCGCGGCGACGTGTTGCTCCGGGATCGACAGGTCAGGGCGAACGGCGACCACCTCGCCAACGTCCATCGGAGAGGCCATGATAAACCTCTTCTTGGCCGAACGCTCGTCGGGCTCCCCGGGATACGTGGTCGAGCTTAGGCTGCGACATTCTGGAGCAGGGGATGTGGATCTGGCGGGGAGGGACACCGCGGGCCTCATTTAAAAACTCAGGGGAGTGGGGCGACGGTATGGGAATCGCTGGATAGCCTGAACTTTATTATCTAAGCTAGGAGGAATAGGCAGACCGGCAGGGTTGGCGGCGGCGGCGGCGAGCTAGAGTTCGAAGGGGGGGAGGGGGGATGGGGGACTGTGGAGGGGGGTGGTGTTTGAGGATACGCCGCGGCTACTGAAAATTTTAGTAATGGTGGGTGGAGATGGTGGTGGTCGAGGGAGGGCGACGGTTCAAATGCCTTGGCTGCTAAAATTTTACTATAAGGTCGGTGCTGGAGGAGTGTGGGCGATGGTTGAAGTACGGCGGCTACTAAAATTTGGGTAAAGGAATTGATGCCGGGCGGGAATGCTCAAGATCGCGCACGGTCCAATAACAATATGTGTGTATGATAATAAGGAAAAGTGGCGCGGATCCGCCGATTTTTGCAATGCTCAAGGCGGGTAGTTTGTTTTTTATATTTCTAGCTAGCTGGTCTATCGCACACAGTTCGTCCTAATTTCCAAATAAACTTACCTGCCTTTAGCTTCGACAGGTGGTGGTTTTACAGTGCACTTGCATCGCACACGGTTAAGCCAGTACCTCTACCCTTTGCTCGCGCTTGCACGGTCATGGTGATTTCAGCGCACTTGCATCGCACACGGTTAAGCCAGTACCTCCACCTTAATTTGCCCGCGCTTGCGCGGTCGTGGTGATTCGCATCGCACTTGTATCGCACACGGTTTAGATATTATACCCCGTGTCCGTTGAGGATCATCAGAGTCTTTGCAGCAAAATATAACGTTAGGGAGGGTCAAGAGACAGTCACTCCAGCATGTGGCCCAAATATATGTGAGTGAAAAGGGTGGTATGTGATGTTCAAAATTCCAATGCACAACTTTGACCCCGTGGGCCCATGGTTGGGTGAGTCATTAAAGATCGATGAGAGGGGCCAAAAGTCAAGAACCACCTGGAAGTGGCCAAATATATGTACGAATATTAGGGATGTTTAAAACTTCAAATACATAATGCATAACTTTGGTGGCACCTGCCTCGCAAACCCGAAAGCACCCTAACAACCACCTAGCTAGGACATATATAATGACATAATGTCGTACCTAGCTAGGATGCTTGGCCCACCACCTCCCACTTCGTGTCAGTGGGGTGAATGCACGTAATGATCGATACTTTGTTCATACATGCATGTCGACATGACCTACCATAAGACGGACCAATGAATCTTTCGTTTGGTCAAATGACAGTTGTTGTTGTCGATAAACCGCTTGGGCCAATAGATTGAACCATCATAAACATTGCACGAGAGGGACCACAAAACCAGCACCTCTTGCATGCGGCCCAAAATGATGTACGTTGGGAAGGGGTGATGTGTGTTTTCAATATAGAATAATGTACAATTTAGATGTGGTGCCTACCTCTCGATACAGACAACAACCATGAAGGCAAGGTAGTTAAGGACGAGATACGTACGCAAGGTTTGATGTAGGTCGAACCCAGCAATCCGAGCATCTGGGAGGGAATCCTGACAATGCATGAGCTCGAGTTTTGGTTGACCGACATTCGACGGTGACCGGCCCTAACATGAACTAGGAGGAATTCATTCATGGCAAACACATACCCCTCATTATCGGTCAAAGGGATGATATATATACACTCGGGAGCCCAGATATATCCGTATCGTCACAAAAAACCGCACAAGTGAGACGTGATCGATCAAAAGACCCCGTATACACTGCATGCGGCCTGAAAATATGTATGGGTACGATGGTGTATGATGTGTTTAAATCCCAAATGCACAACTTCGATGGGCCACGCCAAGTACATTACAAACCGAACACCGTACCCGACTCCAAGCCTGGTTCAATACCTATGATGTCAGTTTCCCAACTTCGAGGCGGTAGCGGGGGGGGGGGGGGGTGTCGTCCCACGCATGCGCTCAAACTTTATTTTGTCTAGCATGGGACGCATCTATATATATCTATACATCTATACATATATACACATATATAGTGTGCGAATAACTATGAAAGTTGCTCGTTGGATGAAGCCAATCCGACGATACAGAGATGGAAAATCTGAGCACTACTAGCCGTTGGATATCATCTACATTCCACCAGATTCTGCCACATGTACAATCTAGAAGACTCCATGGTTGAACTTAAGAATAATGCACAAACCTCTAAACACAAGCACTTCTCCTTTGTTCTCTAGAATCTTCCATATCTTAATTGCCCAAACCTTTTTTTCTAAATGAATTGTCACTATTTGTTTTTACCTTTACAATGCACAATTCCATGAATCTTAAAATAGTTTTTTTACAAAACTAATTGATTTTGGAGAGATGAACTATAAGAATTAAACGAACATCTACATCATGCATATCTCGGAGAAGAGGCGGGAAACCGATGAGAGGAGTGGCGAGAAACGGTAGCCTGTTTTGAGTGAAAACCTAGTAGAGAAGGAAGCGTGAGCTACACGACGCATGCGCACAGTGCTTACCCATGTACTACATGTGCTGTCGAAAGGGCTCAGGGTTGCCGTTCGATCTGGGAGCATCCAACGGTGCACACGTACGATCCGTGGGGTTTGGGTTATGGCCAGTCAGAACGCAGGACTCAGATCGCGCGCGCAGCGGGGGGGATGTTTTGAAGTTTCAAAAAAATTTCAAAAAAATGCGGGATGTTAAGACGATGATGTTTTATTGGCACACAAAATTTCAAGTTGAAACACATTAAGAGATGTGAGCTATGAAAAAGACAAAATTAGTGTTGAATAGTGCCGAATAGTAATGTCACTATTCACGGCGGAATTTGTCTTTTTATAACTCACATCTTGTAATGTTCTTCAACTTGAAATTTTGTGTCGCAATAAAACATCACCTTCTTAACATCCCACTTTTTTCAGATTTTTATGAAACTTTAAACTATGGTTTCCACGAAGTTTTCATTGAATATCAGCTTTTGTGAGTGTACCGTGTGCTATTTGAAAACATTTTGTGAGAAGAATCTTGGTTTTTAAATCCCCGTAAATCCAAAACTAAGCTGAAAATCGTGAAACCTGCCATGGTGTCACGACATCGCACTTATATGTCGAGGAATTTTTTCGTCCATTGTGGCGCAAGTTTTATTACAAGCCTCTTACAAACCCGAGCTTCTCTCAAAGAAGCCTCGTGGTTCCGATAGGGAAACGTGTCCCCCTTGTGGGCGAAACGTAATAACTGTCTCTTTTCACCTTGTATTTTCTTCTACGGGCAACATGGAACGACAGGATATCCGTGCTGAAATTTAAACTTATTCAAGGTTCGTTTGGCCTTTTTATACACTAATTGAGTTTCCTAAGCATTTAATGTCCATAATTCAAATCTGAACTATAAATACATGCTCCAGTTCACCAAAATGGCTAGAAAAATTATCCATGTGTCCTTGGGTGCATGTTTAGGTCCCATGCCAGGAAAGGGAACGAATTACAACTGTACTGGTGTCATGGCTTGTACTCAAACATTTCGAATCTCGTTTTTTAAGTCCCCATAAATCCTAAACTCACCAGAAAGTCATCAAAGGTGGCATGGTGTCACGTCATGGCACATATATGTCGTGGTAAAAACATTGTCCAATTTGGCCCAAGCTTTATTACAAACCTCTTACAAAAACTGGAGCTTCTCTCAAAGAAGCCTCGTGGTTCTGATAGGGAAACGTATTCCCCTTGTGGGCGAAACATAATCACTGCCTCTTTTCGCCTTGTATTTTCTTGCACGGGCAACATGGAACCACAGGATATCCGTGCTGAAATTTAAACTTATGCAGGGTTCGTTTGGCCTTTTTATACACTAATTGAGTTTCCTAGGCATTTAATGTCCATAATTCAAATCTGAACTACAAATACATGCTCCAATTCACCAAAATGGCTAGAAAAATTATACATGTGTCCTTAGGTGCATGCTTAGGTCTCATGCCAGGAATGGGAACGAATTACAAGCGTACCGGTGTCCTGGCTCTTCCTCAAACATTTCGAATCTCGGTTTTTAAGTCCCCATAAATCCTAAACTCACCGGAAAGTCATCAAAGGTGGCAAGGTGCCATGTCATGGCACATATATGTCGTGGTAAAAACATTGCCAATTTGGGCCAAACTTTATTACAAACCTCTTAAAAACCAGAGCCTGTCGTAAGAACCCTCGTGGTTTCAATAGGGAAACGTGTCCCCTTGTGGGCCAAACGATAATCACTCCCTCTTCTAGCCTCGTATTTTCTTCTACGCGCGACACGGAACAACTGGAGATTCGGGCTGAACTTTGAAATTATTCAGGGTTTGTTTGACCTTTTTTATTCATTAATTGAGTTTTTTAGGCATTTAATGTCCATCATTCAAATCCGAACTACAAATACATGCTCCAGTGCACCAAAATGGCTAGAAAAAACGTACATGTTTCCTTGGGGTGCATGTTTAGGTCCCATGGAACGAATGGGAACGAATTCAACCGTCTCGCCGTCCTGGCCTGGCCACAAACATTGCGAATCTCGATTTTTAAATGTCTATAAATCCAAAACTCACCAGGAAATGATGAAACTTGGTATGGTGTCACTACATGGTATATATAATTGTCCAATTTGAGCGAAGCTATATTACAAGCCTTTTACAAACTAGAGCTTGTCGCAACCCTCGTGGTTCCGGTAGGGAAACATGCCCCTCTTGTGGGCGAAACGATAATCGATGCCTCTTCTCGCCTTGAACTTTGTTTTCTACAGGCAACATAGAATAACAGGAGTGTCGGGCTGAAATTTGAAACTGTTCAGGGTTCGTTTGGCCATTGTATATATATATTACTAATTACTAAGTTTTCTATCCGTTTAATGTAGTCCATAATTCAAATTTGAACTACAACCACATGCTCCAGTGAAGCAAAATGGGTGGAAAATCATACATATGTCATTGGTGCATGTTTAGGTCTCGTTTAAGGAATGAGAATGAATTACAAACTTGTCGTCGTCCTGAAACAATGAGAATCTCGGTTTTTAAATCCCAGTAAATAAAAAAGTCACCCAAAAAACATGAAACTTGGCATGGTTTCATGACATGGCACATATATGTCGTGGTAAGAAAAATCGTCCAGTTTGAGAAGAGGCGCACACATTAGTAGCCAACGAAGTCCTTTTTGAAAAAAGCTGACACGTTAATATCGCAAACGATTGTATTATATTTACCGTGTCGAAATTTAACCATACTCGGTGGCGTGCGTGCAGCTGTTTGATTAGACGGGACGAGCGCGAGAAGTCCACCATGCAGCTTCGACGGGACGCGTGCGAGCAGTCCGCCGTGCAGGCTCGACTGGACACGTGCATCCTGTACACCTCGCAGGTTCGACGGGACACGGGCGAGCAGCAAGGCCGCCCATGCTCACCGGGAGGCCAGCTCTTTGACCTCCATGCACCAGCCGCCCCCCCCCTCGCTCACAACTTCTCCATTAATGGGTTAAATAAAGCACCTGGACGGAGGGTGTTTGCTTGTGATCCCATGGCAGCATTTGCTTTGTTCGTGTTTTCAACTAGTATTTCGCCCTAATTTAAATTGCCACATACGACAACGGATAATACGACCACAAATAAAATGGCAACGGATAATATGACGACAAATTTACAATGGCGCACATAATAATTGTCTTACATATTCCAAATAATTTAAAATGCCACATGCGGCAAAGCTCGGAAGACACGGGGGCAAGAGAAGAAGGAAATTGCAGACAACGATCTGTGTCGCTACTGTCTCTACTCGTCGATGGATCGCCGGGCGGCGAAATCCTCCAGCTCCTTCTTCAATTCCTCACGACTTTGCTTGAAAGCAGCCACGGATTCCTCCACCTCCTACTCGCGCTCGATCAGGAGCTTCCTCAAGCCACCCATCAGTTCCTCGACGACCGCTTTCAGCGTCATCTCCGAGGCACTGCTCTGCTCATGTAGCATCTTCCATCCGGCGGCCTCCTTCTCCTTCTCGGCGACCAACTTGAGGAGCTTCGCATTGTCATTCATGAGTTGCTCGACGAGGCCGGCTGCCTTGTCAACCGAGGCATCGCTGATCTTGAGCAGCTTCATCAAGCCGTCGACCAGCTCCTGCTGTGTAGTGACGCCAGTGAGAATGTCGTCGTCGCGGGCGAAGGACTTCAAAAACGCCGGCTCGTCGCGATGGCCGACGCCGCGAATGCGCTTGTGAGAGCCCTCGCGTGCCCGTGAGAGCTCGTTCGAGGGCTCCGCGGCGCACCCGGACATCTCTGCTGCGGCTGCGGCTGCGGCTTCGCGGCGAGACCTCTCTAGTGCTTCCGCGGCCTTGGTCTTTACTGCCTGGTTATATGTCCACCCTAAACTCCTCCTACCGGTCCTGGCGGAACGACTTGACAGAGAAAACCAGTTTTGTGGGTGATGAGGAGAGAAACTGTGAAGTAATTTTTGAGTGGGTAGTTTTTATAGCCCGGTGCTAAGTGTGAACACATATTAGTTTGAGAGGTGTGAACAGATTTGCAATGACTTATTGCGTTGTAATCAGCAATGTGACGAGAAACAATGTCAAAATTTATTGATGGCAGAAAGTTGACCATGTGGTTGCTCGCCGTTGAGGCGGCCGCGGCGCGCTCCGCTTTGGCGTCCCTACGCGCGCTCTGCTCGCCGTTGAGGCAAAGTTACAATGGCAACTGTTAATAATTCTTAATAATTGTCTTACATATTCAGGATAATTTAAAAATGCCAAATGCGGCAAGGCCCAGAACACTCACGACCTACATATGCATACAATTATAATAAAATATAAGCTAAAAAGCTGAGCTGGCGGTCTTCCGACGATGGTCTTCTCGGACTCCATGATCAGCATAGCACCCTTGCGGCCGTGTACTCGCAGACGCATGTGTAACTTACTAATCATCGCACACGAGTACTCGCAGACGCATCGTGTGCGATACTCCTAGCCACCGCAAGCAACTAGTTTGCATTTTTCAAAGTTTTTTGTACACACAGAATCGCACACGAACTAACTGTATTAACCGTCTGTGTTGTAAATTCTCATCGCAAACAGTTCATCCGAGTTGGCTGTTTGCCACGTATCACACACATCTTGTTAAGTTGAACCGTTTCTGTTGCGTTCGCTAATCGAAAACAGTTCGTCTGAGTGAACCGTATGCCCTATATCACACACACCTTGATGTGGCTAACCATTTATGTTGCACTCCCTAATAGCAAACGGTTCATCGGAGCGAACTGTATGCCGTATATCGCACACACATTGATATGGCTGTCTGTTTCTGTTGTTCTGCCTCATCGCAAACAGTTCGGACGGGTTAACCGTGTGGCCTGAATCGCATACGCAACTAAAATCTGAACCGTGTTTGATGCATCCTCCATCGCAAACGTTTTGCTCCTTTTTTTGACGGTTTTCATACAACACTCTTTGTGATTACTGCATCACACACAGTTTCTCGAAGGGTCTCTGATCGTAGTATCGCGTTAGCAGCATCCTGCAGTAGTGGAGATAGGTTTTCTGAAATCACTAGTTATGGGGGACGCCATGGGGTTACCACTCTTGGCTTGGCAGAATGGCAAGTGGTGGGACGTTGCACGCAAGGAGCTGCTCCCTTGTACTCCGCGCTTCACAAATGCCGCAAGGAGAGGTGATCGCTTCTGTTTCCCTTATTTTTTTGCTTTTCTGTTTCTGTTTTCTTATTTTACTACTTAAACCTTTTAAATTTAAACCTACCTTTTCCTGCTCCTCCACCTTGTATGGTTCCTCCATCGATCACTTTTTATTTCCCACTATATTTTCATGGGAGGGAGTTTATGGGGTAGAAATGATTGGGGCTGTTATAGCTTTAAACTTGACCAAACATTAACTTAATTTTTATTGGATCGGTTCTTAGGTCGATCTAGTCAAAATAACAAACTGATTGTTCTTGTTAGATTTCGTAAGTTCACTGGTGAGATTTCCATTTTTAGATCTATCTTGCTTGACGTGTCCATTTCCTTAATTATAGTTACTGGCTAAAAACTCTAGATTGGCATTTTCTAGTTTAGTAATCCTGATTCTAGCGGATCCTTCGTACGCTATCCTGGCATGGCGATTAAGTCGGAGGGGAAATAGGAGACAAATTTAATCAGGTTCATGCCCATGAGACTGATTCATGATTTAACTAGAGATTGGGACCTTTATTACAACTTTCATCTTCCGAAGGACACCACAGAGATAAACACGCATTCTCTGCACTTAAATGAAGTATGGAATTTTCTGTTGCTCACTTCAGTTCAGATAATGAAAACTGGCAGGGCATCGCCGAACTTCTTCTCCGGCATAACTTTTCTACCTCTTTGAGTGTAGTATCTCGTTCCTTAGTAAGTCGTCATGCTTGGACTTAAGCTCATTATACTGCTCTTTGGATTCCGAGAGCTAATGTTGAAGATTCAAACTATGCTCATTGGCTCTCTAAAGTTCCTCACTATGACCCTTCTTGCACTCCAAGAGTTGATGTCGAACATGCTCATTATGCTTATTAGCTTTCTGTAGCTCATCAGCGACCTCATCTTGTCATGCTTTAACTTGTTGCAACTCTTGTTGTACTATCTTGGAAAGATGTTCCTTAGTTTCTTCCTGTCGTTGGACCTTGTTTGCCTCTGATACCTTGGCCTGCAAAAATCACATCCTTTCATTCATATTTATCGGTGATTGATGGCTTGATTAATATGGTTTCATTTAACATCAATAGTACCTAGTCTAGATAAGTTGGAAGGAGGTTTAATCTAGAGAGTGCATGCATATCCAAAAGGCTATTGTGCAACCCTTCGGTCTAGATAAGATAGCTTTTTCAAAAATAAATGCTTATCACGATAATTCTTTAGGACATCATGATATGAACTTACCACTCGTTCAGATTCAATCCGCCTCGAGGGCTCATAAGAAACTTCTTTACACAAATCAATGTCCGAATGTCAATCTCTCTGTTAGGATCATTGAGAGCAAATAATTAGTCACTGAGGATATTAGAACTCAATCAGATTGTTTTGAAGGGGTAAAGTTTAACTACTAATTAGAAGGTTTTCATTGCCAGTCAAGGTACAGTTTCTTTGTTCCCTGCTGCACAAGGATTACCAGAGTCACAATAAACCACGCATGCAAGAAATTTATGTGGATAAATTAAACAGAAACAAATAATTATGGAAGCCTTGTTGCATAGAAATAAACTAGACTAACCAAAATGTCTTCTAAATCCTCAGGCCAAACATCACCGCCTTTAGACCTCTCAATGCATGTCACACATCTAGCCCAATGAAAACAAATGTTAGTTCATTATAACTTCAAGAAGGCAAACAGAATACTGGGATGCTACCTCTTAAAGCCATCAATTACAATGGTACTATTTGGATCACACTTCAAACCCTCTATGTATATTGCCATAGCACTTTCATAAATCTGCATCAGGGCTTGAACCTTCGACATGCATAACCCACCGGATAAGTAGGATCCAGCTCAATACATTTTCCCGCATCATCCAGACCTTCAGGCAGAGCTCCGAGAAAGATGTGACCTTGAGGTCTGTTTCTAAAAACCTGGATGGCCAATCATAAAAGTAGCATTATCATCTAAAATATTACAGTAATCAGGGTGCCAGATAAAATGGTGCCCCGGGAGCATACCTTGCAGCTAACGATGTAAAACAAATAAGACAGATCATAGATGATATATGTTATTATGTGACAGAAATTTTAGTAATCAGAGATCCATCGAGCTTGAATGGAGAAACAAATTTAACCAATGTATTAGATAAAGTATGACAACTCATAAAAGAGTTGTGACCGATTAATAACGGATAAAAAAACTGCTCATAAAATTTGCGTTCAGATGTTATACAAGGCATAATCACTGTAAACCAAAATCCTTACTATGGGTTTATTTGGATTCTTTTCAGAGCTTCGGTATTAGTGAGTTGCTTCTTCCAGATATTTTCTGCTGTACAAGAGTTCATTGCCTGCAACATGCATAGCGGTGTACATTCAGATTCCAGCAGCAGCAGTTCTACATCACAATAGCATGTCATACCAAATGGAGGTGGATGTATCATGCTAGAAGAAAGAACAGAGATTGCTAGCAGCCTGTCCACTTGTGGTATTATCTATCGACCGTGTGGTACTTCAAAGCAAACATGCAAGCATGCAAGAAAATCTAGTGCATCCACTGCATGAAACATCTTTTTGCAAAGTTATAAGCTTCACATTTCATAATCGAAGAAGATGGGAAGACCACGAAGTGAAATACACAAATACACTGGTAGATGATCATGACTCATGATCAATCATGATGACATGCAACAGGCAACTAACAAGCAATAGAACATGCCGCCAGATGGTCAAATTGTACTACTAGTTACCTCGGCTATTCAAGCTAATCATTCTAGTAGAATCTGAGAACTACCCAATGTTCAGATAACATATGCAAAAAAAATTCTAAAGTATGCAGATACTGGAAAACGATACGAACCATCTACATTAGAGGATTTCAACTGGTACAAAAGGGTTATCATCAGAAAACTTTGCTCCTCGCTAAAAGGTCCAGCGTCTACCTCCCTCAGGGCCAGTACTCTCATAGACAGCCACCTTACACTCACTGGCACAATTTTCATTACTCGTATTCTCCACAGTGGATAGCATCTGATCCATGGACCTTGAAGTGAACCTAGAATTGGCCATCCGAACGGCTGCATAATTTAGAACACGTGAACTCCTGACGAGGTTGCAATGGAAGGAAAGCTCGTATTGCTCCCCCTCCCTGGAACTCACCAAATGGGATCGCCCTGATGCACAACAACACATTTACTTTGGGAACAGCCTGATCTTCGTAGAACTTGAGGTTGAGCCTGATCAAATTCTGCAGGCTGCAAATTGTTCAACTCAGTGACCATCTCAGCAAGTGATGAATCATTTGGTGACAACAAGCAACAGTAGTAAAATGCAATGCTAGAAAGTACCGTGATACACAGCGACTCAACATCAGGAAAGCTTCTCAGGAAGGTTGGCATCATATATGTTGATGTCTTTGTGAGCTGCAAAACACACGTGCGAACTCAGAATTTCGACAGTTGTGTGAGCATCATGCTTTGCTTGGGCTCGCGTGCATTCGCTGCCTAGAACACACTCAATTCAGGAAAAAAGAGATGACACACTTGGTGCCACATGATTGCCAATTGAGGAATGGAAAGATGGGATCTAAGGAAGTACGTACCCTCCAGTAGATTTGGCATAGATGCTGGTCGGTTGGGCACAGACGTTTCATCGAGCAGATGGCGGGCATGCTGCCATTGGAGCTGGACTGCTGGAGGGGTGGGTATGAGCGGGGAGGGGGTCGTGGACGTCGCTGGCATAGCAGCGAAGAGACGGAGATGAGCAAGCACCCTTTGAGGATACGCGCCGGAGACCTGGTGGTTGAGAGCCCCGACTGCGCTGCGATGACGATGAGCAGGTCGACGAGCTGGACCTCGCGCCAGGGAGGCAGGCGCGGCATCCTCGACGGCCGGGAAGGTGCGCGGAGGGGCCTGATTAATGGACGGAGATGGGAGGGTGGCGCAGATGAGCTGCTCCACTGTAGTTGGTCGCCGGCGGCCGAAGGTGGGTGGTTCTGGTTTGGACTGACAGGGCAACCAGCAGGAGCATCTCCAATAGTAGATGTTATAGATGAAAAAATAATTAACTTTTGCACCTTGATGCTAAAAACCCCTCTCCAACAAATGATGTAAATATAAAAAAAAATTACATCTCCACCTTTCAAAAATGTAAAATACAATACCTTGCGGTGCAAATTTACATCTCCACCTACAGGAGATGTAAAAACGGCGATCGCGGGCCAACCACTGAACTATCATCATTTGGCCTCCGCGCGACCACCGCCCGTCCGCCCGACGGCCGGCCGCCGCCATGGCCGACGCTGATGACCCTGCCGCGCCGCCTGCCCGCCTCTGGTTTGACACACCTCGCCGCAGCCACCGTCAGCGCGACCATGGTCTCCAATTTGGCCTCCACCTCCATGCCGCCGCCCCGGATTTGCCTCACCTCGGTCGGTCGCCGTCGCGCCGGAGCTGCATGCGAAGAAGCAGCGGGCCGGCAAGCCACACGGTGGAGATGGCACGGGGGCGTAACCCGACGGCGAACCAACCTTGGCCGGCCAAAATTTTGAAGTCGGACGCGGCTGCGGCGGGCGATTGGCTATCGACGGCGGCCGTGTGATAGAGGCAAAGGTGTCCCGTCTTTCGATGAGATGGTGGCTATCGTTTTGGAGGAAGTCGACTTTGACGATCCGACTACGAACGTGCGAAGACGTCACGCCTTAGCAATCGCTAAACCAACTCCGAGAGGTTATTGACCACACCGGAGCACGATCAACCTGACCACGAAGGTTTGTTTCCTGCAGGCAAACGAAGAACAAGCAAGAAGTAAGATTGCAATCTGGATATTGCGAATATAAGAGGAAAACTTTATTGATCAAGGTGGGGTTCTGTGACGCCTTTGTCTGGTCGTTGAACACAAACAAAGTACGCGAAGTTGCAGCTATGGCAAACTTTAATCTAAACAAAACCCCCAAAGTCTAAACGATGCCCTAAGGGCTGTATATATGGAGGAAGAGGGGGGAATTTCGTGGCCCTTGGAGGAGGGGTCTGAAGGCAACCCTAACTCTTGTTTCCCCACACATACGGACTCTAAAAACAGCCTATACTTAAGTATTTCGAAAATACATGGGCCTGGCCCAATAATAAGGTGACGCATCACCTAGAATAGCCTCTGGACGAAATTTATGAAGTGGCATCTTGTATATTTCATCCAAGGCTTCATGCACTCCTTATGGTGGCTTCAAAGTCCTAAAATCATCACTTGTAACTCCGTTCTTATTCCCCTTGCGCATGCCATCATCTCCATGCTTGGTCTTGCTCCAGTGTTCATCCCTCTTATCCATGCCAGGCCCTTCATTTGTAAGCAAAACAAATGTATCCAGTTTAGGCAGCATCATATTCTCATGAATATTAGAATCATTACCAAGAAACGAAAGTACCTGGTAATTTAACTGGCGTGCGCGAGCTCTAGTAATTGGTCTAGTATGTATAGCAGCAGGGGCTGTGGGTGTAACAATGGTATTGATGTCCTCATCACTATGGCTTCCTCCTTCGGCCAAAGAGACCCTCCTCCACCTCCGTCGCCTCCCCTATGCCGTTCCTTTTCTTCTCTCCACCTTGAATCGCCGCTACTCTGCCGTCCCCGATTCGCGCCACCACCGCACCGATTCGCCACCCCCGCTGCCCCTTGGACACTCCTCCTCCTCCGCCCCGAAGCCGCTGCCTCAAATCCCCTGCCCCGAATCGCGCCGTGCCGTTGCAGTCCCCATTGCCGCCTCCCCGATTCGGGCCGCTCGCTAGTTTTTACATCTCCATTTTGCATCAGCTATTGGAGTTGCACTTTTCATCTTCGTTTTACATCATCAGTTGGAGTTGGCCCTTTTTTGGAGATGCAAAAATCACTTTTTAGATATGTAAAGTTTTACATCTCTAAATTTGCATCTTCTATTGGAGATGCTCTAAGAGTTACGGCTCGGCCGATTTGGTCCAATTCGGTTCAAACATGTCAGTCGGTTGCCCTAGTAGCAGCCGACGTCTGGGAGCGGTCACATTCGCCGGCCGGCCTCCAGCAGGGCCGGTCCAGAGCTTTTGGGGGCCCGGGCGAAATTAAAACTCGGGGCCCTTAAGTGCAAATGTCATAGCCATAATAATCATTTATATTTGAAATGTAACAATAAACGCTTGGAATCCGGATCACATCGGTTTTGCAAGTATATATTTGATGGCCTATGAAGAAATCTATCACAAAACATCCTTGCAAATGCAAAACATCCTTGAAAATGGAAAGCTATGTTTAGTGTCAGACTATACTATAACTACGAACAAATCTATCAGAAGGCATCTTAAGACAGGTGACTATATTAAATTTGTCCTTGAATTGTCCTAAAATAAATTTGTATCTAAAATACAGAGTAGTTCAAGGACTGACTATTGCTAAGGTCATTATTCTATATAAAAGTATCCAAGAAATTAAGATAGATACTAAATCCATATGAATGATAAGGACAAATATTACTTCATTCTTTAAAAATTAAATCAGTGATACTGCGATACTGCAAAATAATTCTTACCTATTTGAGCAAATTTGCAAACTAGTAAGAGCAAATTACCCCATTGATGCATGCATTGCACGGTTCATCTAAAAACTACTCACCAAGACCATCATCGTGAACATTACATTTCTGCCTTCTATTTTTTTGAGCATCAGTACAGACGCAAGCGCTCATACATGTGTGCATACACTCACCCTTATGAGCACCTTCGAGATACTGAGCCGGCATGTCATCTTGAAATTTACAAAGTCACCGTAGGCGTCTCGTCGTCGACGGGAACGTCTCCTCCCACTGAAAGCGCATCGCCGGAATCCTGAAATAAATCCAGTAATAATGCGAGTACCAGGATTCAAACCCTGGTCGGCTGGGGATACCACTGTCCCTCTAACCATTCAACCACAGGTTGGTTCGCTACATTTCTGCCTTCTATAAAGCTATGGCATACCTAGACGTACTTTAAAAAAAGAAAAATCTATACCACAGAACAACTGTGCGTGTTGCCCAACCACAAGACCAAACATGATTTTGTGATTCCTTAGGGCACAAACTCTTTAAGAAGTAAGTATAGCCACGCTATTTACTGCATATAGAAATTAGAAAAACGTGATTTTTGAAAAAAAATGTGAAGAAAAATTGAAAGTCCGCAGATCTCAAACAAACCAAGAATTGAAAGAATTTTCATGAATTAGAAAAAAATAAATGATTTCAAAAAAGTTCACAAACTTGGAAAAAGTCCATCAATTTTGAAACAAAGTTCATCGATTTTGAAAAAAAAACATCATTTTTCAAAAAGATATATTCAACTTTTAAAAAAGTTCATAAGTTTTGAAAAAAGTTCATCTATTTTCAATAAAATTTCATCGATTTTGAAAAGGTTCATAGATTTCAAAAAGAGTTCATCAATTTTCAAGAAAAGTTCACAAAATTGAAAAAAAGTTAATCAATTTAAAAAAAAAGTTCATCGATTTTGAAAAAAGTTAATCAAAATTGAAAAAAGATCATGGATTTAAAAAAATCATCAGATTTGAAAAAAAATCATTGAATTTGAAAAGGCTCATCGAATTTGAAAAATGAGTTCATCAAAGTTTAAAAAATTTCACAAAATTTGAAAACAATTAATGGATTTTTAAAAAATGTTCGTTGATTTTGAAGGAAAAGTTCGTCGTTTTAGAATCACGCATTTAAGAAAAATAAATAAAATGGAAAAAAGAAACAAAAAAAGAAAATTCAAACTGGAGAAAGAATAAGAAATACGCAAGAAGTAATCATGCAAAAGCTAGCGATGGCCGTAGTGGTAAGCGCGGTGCGCTGTGAAGATGTAGGTCTAAGGTTTGATTCGGGCAGTGCCCCATTTTTCGCACTTTATAAAAAAGAAGAAGCAAAACCCTAAATGGGCCGGCCCATCTCACGGCAGAGGGAGTGCGGTGCAGGCGCCCGTTTGCCAAAATGACCTATAACGGGCACCTGCAGCCCTAAATAGGAAGCGTCGTCACTGCCTGCAGTGCATATGGTTTAAAAAATATTTTGTTAAATTTGTACATTGTGTATCCCTCACATATGGTTTATTAAAAATATTGTCAAATTTGTACATGGATGCTCCAAAAACAAGTATACTGGACTCTAGAATTTTCTAAAGATATGTTTTCATAATCATATAATCTAACCAATATTACAATATTTGTGAAACTATATACTTTAGAGATATCTAACATACATATGCATAAACTACATAAATTACACAAGTATCAAGAAAATAAAAAAACATTACAAAACAGAAATTATATTCAATGCAACACTTACATATTTTTCAACAATATACATTACAATTGTATAATAAATAATTAAATAATATTGTTAATTATGCCAAATAAGGAATGTAAAAATATACTCCTTCCTATCAAGAAAAAAAACCCTTTAACACAATAGTATAGTAAGTATAAAATTTTAATATAAAATATGTATATATCAAAAGGAGCGGGGCCAAATTGGTGACTCGACAAAAAAATTGGAAAATATATACACCCAAATTTGAAATGCGGACGTCGCCAGCACCCTTTCAGGATACGCGCCAGAGACCTGGTGGTTGAGAGCCTCGGCTGCGCTGCGATGATGATGAGCAGGCCGGCGAGCTGGACCCTCGCGCCAGGGAGGCGGGCGCGGCATCCCCGACGGTCGGGAAGGAGCGCGGAGGGGCCTGATTGATGGACGGAGATGGGAGGCACGCGCAGATGAGCTGCTCCACTGCAGCTGGTCGCCGGCGGCAGAAGGTGGGTGGTTCTGGTTTGGGACTGATAGGGGCAACTTAGTAGGAGCATCTCGGATAGATGATATAGATATAAAAGTAATGAAAACTAACAAATTTTACATCTTCAACGTCAAAAACCCCTCTCCAACAGATAATATAAATGCAAATTTTTTGTACTTCTCCTTCTCTCAAAGTTGTAAAATGCAACATCTCGTGGTGCAAATTTGTATCTCCACCTACAGAAGATGTAAAAACGGCGATCGCACGCCAACCGCCCAACTGCTTTCATTTGGCTTCCGCGACCGCCGCCCGCCCGCCCGCCCGACCGTCGGCCACCACCATGGCCGATGCCAATGGCCCCGCCGCGCGCGCCCGCCCATATCTGGTCTGACCCACCTCGCCGCAGCCGCCGTCAGCGTGACCATGGTCGCCAATTTGGCCTCTGTCTCCATGCCGCCGCCCCGGATTTGCCCCACCTCAGCCGGCCGCCGTCGCACCGAAGCTGCCTGCGAAGAAGCAGCGGGCCGCCAAGCCACACATTGGAGATGGCACGGGGGCGCAACCCGGCGGTGAACCATCGATCGGCCAAAATTTTGTAGCCGGACGCGGCTGCGGCGGGCGATTGGCTACCGCCGCCATGCCGTGGCTTCCTCCTCCGGTCAAAGAGGCCCTCCACCACCTCCGCCGCCGCCCCTACGCCGTTCCTCTTCTCTCTGCCTCGAAACGTTGCTGCTCCGCCGCCCCAGATTCACGCTGCCGCCGCTGCTTCACCACCTCGATCCGCGTCGTTGCCGCACCGATTCGCCACCCCCGACGCTCCTCCGCCACCACCCCGAATCGTATTGCGCCACCCCGATTCGGCCACCGCCCACTAGTTTTTACATCTCCATTTTGCATCACCTATTGGAGTTACACTTTTACATCTATGTTTTGCATCATTTGTTAGAGTTGGTCCTTTTTTGAAGATGCAAAAAGCACTTTTGGAGATGTAAATTATTACATCTCCAAATTTGCATCTTCTATTGAAGATGCTCTAAGAGTTACGGCTCGGTCGATTTGGTTTGATTCGGTTCAAACATGTCGGTCGGTTGCCCTAGTAGCAGCCGACATCTGGGAGCGGTCACGTTCGCCGGCCGGCCGTCGGCAGTGTCGGTCCTGAGTTTTTGGGGGGCCGGGGCGAAATTAAAACTCGGGGCCCTTAAGTACAAATGTCATAGCCATAATAATCAATTATATTTGAAATGTAAGAATAAACGCTTGGAATCCGGATCACAACGGTTTTCCAAGTATATATTTGCTGGCCTATGAAGGAACGTATCACAAAACATCCTTGAAAATTCAAAGCTATGTTATGTGTCAGACTATACTATAACTAAGACATCCTTAAGACAGGTGACTATATTAAATTTGTCCATGAATTCTCCTAAAAGAAATGGACGCCGATAACGCGCACACGTGTGGCATACTAAACATCCGCCCACACACCGTGTGTGGTGTGAGCAGGAGGCAGTCCACACGGGCTGTGTGGGTGAACATCAGAATTGCCCACACGTGTGGGCGCAGCTACTTCGTGCCACACGGCCAACAAGTACTACTCATCTCCACCCGCGCGTGTGGCACGAAGCAAAAATGCCCACACGTCCTGGCGCAACTATGTTAGGAACCCGCGGGATGACGATTTAGTTGCCATCCAGGATGGCAGATGTAGTTATCCGGGATGGCAAATGTAGTTGTAAAAGCATGACAACTCTATCTGTTTTGGTTAACTATAGTTGCGATGTCTAATTATGGTAGTTGCCGTGTGTAATCAAAACCATAGCTGCCGTGTGTGATTAACTACTTGCCACATATGGTCAAACAGTAGTTGCCATGTGTGTTTACCTAGTTGCCACGTGTGGTCCAACCATAGTTGTCATGTATAGTTAATCACAGTTGACATGTGTGTTTATCTGTTTGCCACGTACGCGCAACTGCAGTTACCGTCTAGCAATGAATCATAGTTTCCATGTGCGTTTACCTAGTTGCCACGTACGCGTAACTGCAGTTACCATCCAAAAACGTACGAGTGTCGTGTGGGCGAAAAGCAGTTCGTCCACACGCGCGTGGAATAGGTGGTGGCTGTTGGGGAACGCAGTATTTCAAAAAAATTCCTACGATCATGCAAGATCTATCTAGGAGATGCATAGCAACGAGAGGGGAGAGTGTGTCTACGTACCCACGTAGACCGAAAACGGAAGCGTTAAGTAACGCGGTTGATGTAGTCGAACGTCTTCATGATCCAACCGATCAAGTACCGAACGCACGACACCTCCGCAATCTGCACACGTTCAGCTCGGTGACGTCCCTCGTACTCTTGATCCAGATGAGGCCGAGGGTGAGTTTCGTCAGCACGACGGCGTGTTGACGGTGATGATGAAGTTACCGACGCAGGGCTTCGCCTAAGCACTACGACAATAAGACCGAGGTGAAAAACAGTGGAGGGGCACCACACGCGGCTAAAGATCAACTCGTGTGTCTATGGGGTGCCCTCCTCCCCCGTATATAAAGGAGGGGGGAGGAGGAGGGCCGGCCTCAAGGGGCGCGCCCAAGGGGGGATTCCTAATCCTAGTAGGAGTAGGTTTCCCCCCGTTCCTAGTCCAAGTAGGAGAAGAAGGAAGAGGAAGAGGGAGAGAAGGAAAGCCCCCCCAAACCCTAACCCAATTCAGATTGGGCTTGGGGGGCCCGCGCCTCCACCTGGCCGCCGCCTCCTCTCTTCCACTAGGGCCCATCAAGGCCCATTAACCCTCTGGGGGGTCCCAGTAACCCCCCGGTACTCCGGAAAATGTCCAAACCTATCCGAAACCTTTCCGGTGTCCAAACATAACCTTCCAATATATCAATCTTTATGTCTCGACCATTTCGAGACTCCTCTTCATGTCCGTGATCTCATCCGGGACTCCAAAAATTCTTCGGTACATCAAATCACATAACTCATAATACATATCATTATCGAACGTTAAGCGTGCGGACCCTACGGGTTCAAGAACTATGTAGACATGACCGAGACTCATCTCCGGTCAATAACCAATAGCGGAACCTGGATGCTCATATTGGTTCCTACATATTCTACGAAGATCTTTATCGGTTAAACCGCATAACAACATACTTTGTTCCTTTTGTCATCGGTATGTTACTTACCCGAGATTCGATCGTCGGTATCATTATACCTAGTTCAATCTCGTCACCGGTAAGTCTCTTTACTCGTTCCGTAATGCATCATCCCGTGACTAACTCATTAGTCACATTGCTTGCAAGGCTCATAGTGTTGTGCATTACCGAGAGGCCCAGAGATACCTCTCCGATACACGGAGTGACAAATCCTAATCTCGATCTGTGCCAACTCAACAAACACCATCGGAGACAGCTGTAGAGCATCTTTATAATCACCCAGTTATGGTGTGACGTTTGATAGCACACAAGGTGTTCCTCCGGTATTCGGGAGTTGCATAATCTCATAGTCATAGGAACATGCATAAGTCATGAAGAAAGCAATAGCAATAAACTAAATGATCAAAGTGCTAAGCTAACGGATGGGTCTAGTCCATCACATCATTCTCTAATGATGTGATCCCGTTCATCAAATGACAACACATGTCCATGGCTAGGAAACTTAACCATCTTTGATTAACGAGCTAGTCAAGTAGAGGCATACTAGGAACACTCTGTTTGTCTATGTATTCACACATGTACTAAGTTTCCGGTTAATAAAATTCTAGCATGAATAATAAACATTTATCATGCTATAAGGAAATATAAATAACAAATTTATTATTGCCTCTAGGGCATATTTCCTTCAGTCTCCCACTTGCACTAGAGTTAATAATCTAGATTACACAGTAATGATTGTAACACCCATGGAGTCTAGGTGCTGATCATATGTTGCTCGCGAGAGAGGCTTAGTCAACGGGTCTGCAACATTCAGATCCCTATGTATCTTGCAAATATCTATGTCCCCCTCCTTGACTTGATCGCGGATGGAATTGAAGCGTCTCTTGATGTGCTTGGTTCTCTTGTGAAATCTGGATTCCTTTGCCAAGGCAATTGCACCAGTATTGTCACAAAAGATTTTCATTGGACCTGATGCACTAGGTATTACTACTAGATCAGATATGAACTCCTTCATCCAGACTCCTTCATTTGCTGCTTCCGAAGCAGCTATGTATTCCGCTTCACACGTAGATTGCGCCACGACGCTCTGCCTAGAACTGCACCAACTGACAGCTCCACCATTCAATAAAAATATGTATCCGGTTTGTGACTTAGAGTCATCCGGATCAGTGTCAAAGCTTGCATCGACGTAACCGTTTACGACGAGCTCTTTGTCACCTCCATAAATGAGAAACACATCCTTAGTCCTTTTCAGGTATTTCAGAATGTTCTTGACCGCTGTCCAGTGATCCACTCCTGGATTACTTTGGTACCTCCCTGCTAAACTAATAGCAAGGCACACATTAGGTCTGGTACACAGCATTGCATATATGATAGAACCTATGGCTGAGGCATAGGGAATGACTTTCATTTTCTCTCTATCTTCTGCAGTGGTCGGGCATTGAGTCTGACTCAACTTCACACCTTGTAACACAGGCAAGAACTCTTTCTTTGCTTGATCCATTTTGAATTTCTTCAAAACTTTATCAAGGTATGTGCTTTGTGAAAGTCCAATTAAGCGTCTTGATCTATCTCTATAGATCTTGATGCCCAATATATAAGCAGCTTCACCGAGGTCTTTCATTGAAAAATTCTTATTCAAGTATCCTTTTATGCTATCCAGAAATTATATATCATTTCCAATCAACAATATGTCATCCACATATAATATTAGAAATGCTACAGAGCTCCCACTCACTTTCTTGTAAATAGAGGCTGATATGTCTCTAACGTATCTATAATTTTTGATTGCTCCATGCTATTATATTATCTATTTTGGATGTTAATGGGCTTTATTTTACACTTTTATATCATTTTTGGGACTAACCTACTAATCGGAGGCCCAGCCCAAATTGCTTTTTTTGCCTATTTTAGGGTTTCGAAGAAAAGGAGTATCAAACGGAGTCCAAACGGAATGAAACCTTCGGGAACGCGATTTTCTCAACAAACGTGATCCAGGAGACTTGGAGTGGCCGTCAAGAAATAAGGGAGGAAGGCACGAGGTAGGGGGGCGCGCCTACCCCCCTGGGCGCGCCCTGCACCCTCGTGGGCCCTCCGTTGCTCCACCGACGTACTTCTTCCTCCTATATGTATCCACGTACCCCCCAAACATCCAGGAGCACCACGAAAACCTAATTCCACCACCGCAACCTTCTGTACTCGAGAGATCCCATCTCGGGGCCTTTTCCGGAGCTCCGCCGGAGGGGGCATTGAGCACGGAGGGCCTCTACATCAACTCCATGGCCTCTCCGGTGATGTGTGAGTAGTTTACTTTAAACCTACGGGTCCATAGTTATTAGCTAGATGGCTTCTTCTCTCTCTTTGGATCTCAATACAAAGTTCTCCTCGATCTTCTTGGAGATCTATTCGATGTAATCTTCTTTTGCGGTGTGTTTGTCGAGATCCGATGAATTGTGGGTTTATGATCCAGATTATCTATGAACAATATTTGATTCTCCTCTGAATTCTTTTATGTATGATTGGTTTATCTTTGCAAGTCTCTTCGAATTATCAGTTTGGTTTGGCCTACTAGATTGATCTTTCTTGCCATGGGAGAAGTGCTTAACTTTGGGTTCAATCTTGCGGTGTATATATCATGTCATCTTCCTTAAAGCATTACTCTGTTCCCATCGAGGATAAAAAGATGGGGTTTATATCATATTGCATGAGTTTATCCCTCTACATCATGTCATCTTCCTTAAAGCATTACTCTGTTCTTATGAACTTAATACTCTAGATGCATGCTGGATAGCGGTCGATGTGTGGAGTAATAGTAGTAGATGCAGAATCGTTTCGGTCTACTTGTCTCGGACGTGATGCCTATATACATGATCATACCTAGATATTCTCATAACTATGCTCAATTCTATCAATTGCTCGTCAGTAATTTGTTTACCCACCGTAATACTTATGCTCTTGAGAGAAGCCACTAGTGAAACCTATGGCCCCCGGGTCTATCTTCTATGATATTAATCTTCCAATACTTAGTTATTTCCTTTACCGTTTATTTTACTTTGCATCTTTATTTCTCTTTATCATAAAAATACCAAAATAATTATCTTATCGTATCTATCAGATCTCACTCTCGTAAGTGACTGAGAAGGACTTGACAACCCCTTTATCGCGTTGGTTGTGAGGTTCTTATTTGTTTGTGTAGGTGCGTGGGACTTGAGCGTGATCTCCTACTGGATTGATACCTTGGTTCTCAAAAACTGAGGGAAATACTTACGCTACTTTGCTGCATCACCCTTTCCTCTTCAAGGGAAAACCAACGCAATGCTCAAGAGGTAGCAAGAAGGATTTCTGGCGCCGTTGCCGGGGAGATTCGCGCCAAGCCAAGTCAAGTCAAGACATACCAAGTACCCATCACAAACTCTTATCCCTCGCATTACATTATTTGCCATTTGCCTCTCGCTTTCCTCTCCCCCACTTCACCCTTGCCGTTTTATTCGCCCTCTCTCTTCGTCCTCCTTCTCTTTCCCTATTTGCCTCTTTTGCCCGTTTCTTGTTTGCTTGTGTGTTGGATTGCTTGCTTGTCACGATGACTGTACCTAGATTTGGTGACCTTCACCTCAAAAGGTTAGAAGAGAACGAAAGCAATATCAGGAGTTTTATGGTTTTACAATTTGAGCATAATAATTTCTTTAGGAACAAGCTTAAGGAACAAAAAAAGCTTTATGGGTTATATGAATAAAGAGCTCGATGATATGGCTAAAGAATTTTATGGTTTGAAATCTCAGATTGCTCATCTCAAAAAATTAATTGTTGAAGTCTCGGATAAGCTGGCCACCTTAGTTAATAAGATGGCCGCTAAGCCGAAAAATTTCCATGAAAATAAAGATGAAGATCTAAAAGTTATTGATGTGTCTCCTATTAAATCTTTGTTTCGCAATATGAATCTCAATAATGATGGGGCTGAAGATGAGCCACCTTTGCCTAGAAGGCGTTCCAAAAATTCGGAGTCTTTAGATCTTGATGCTAAAATTGTTAAAAGTGGGATTGAAGAGGTCAAAACTTTAAATATCAATAAACCCACTATTTTGGATTTCAAGGAATTTAGTTATGATAATTGCTCTTTGATAGATTGTATTTCCTTGTTGCAATCCGTGCTAAATTCTCCTCATGCTTATAGTCAAAATAAAGCTTTTACTAAACATATCGTTGATGCTTTGATGCAATCTTATGAAGAAAAACTTGAGTTGGAAGTTTCTATCCTTAGAAAACTTTATGATGAGTGTTATGCTAGGATTCTGTGATTTTGATGATTGTTCTTTAAATTTGCACCTTGCGGATTCCACTATTAAGAAACCTATGAGAAGAATTAATGATGTTCTTATTGTTGCAAATAGGAACTATGTGCCCGTAGATTTCATTGTTCTTGATATAGATTGCAATCCTTCATGTCCGATTATTCTTGGTAGACCTTTCCTTAGAACGATTGGTGCAATTATTGATATGAAGGAAGGGAATACTAGATTCCAATTTCCGTTAAGGAAAGGCATGGAACACTTCCCTAGAAAGAAAACTAAATTACCACATGAATCTATTATGAGAGCCACTTATGGATTGCCTACCAAAGATGGCAATACCTAGATCAATCTTCGCTTTTATGCCTAGCTAGGGGCGTTAAACGATAGCGCTTGTTGGGAGCCAACCCAATTTTATTTTTATTCCTTGCTTTTTGCTCCTGGTTAGTAATAAATAATTTACCTAGCCTCTGTTTTGGTTGTGTTTTTTGTGTTTAATTAGTGTTTGTGCCAAGTAGAACCGTTGGGAAGACTTGGGGAAAGTCTTTTTAATCTTGCTGTAAAAAACAGAAACTTTAGCGCTCACGAGAATTGCTGCCATTTTTATTTGGAAGGTGATATTTAGTTTTATTTTTGAAGATGACTAATAGATAAATTCCTCACTTCCAGCAATTTATTTTAGAATTTTTGGGGTTCCATAACTTGCGTTAGCTACAGATTACTACAGACTGTTCTCTTTTTGACAGATTCTGTTTTTCTTGTGTTGTTCGCTTATTTTGATGAATCTATGGCTAGTAAAAGAGTTTATAAACCATAGAGAAGTTGGAATACAGTAGGTTTAACACCAATATAAGTAAAGAATAAGTTTATTACAGTACCTTGAAGTGATGTTTTGTTTTCTTTCGCTAACGGAGCTCACGAGATTTTCTACTTTGAGTTTTGTGTTGTGAAGTTTTCAAGTTTTGGGTAAAGATTTGATGGATTATGGAACAAGGAGTGGCAAGAGCCTAAGCTTGGGGATGCCCATGGCACCCCAAGGTAAATTGAAGGACACCAAAAAGCCTAAGCTTGGGGATGCCCCGGAAGGCATCCCCTCTTTCGTCTTCGTCTATCGGTAACTTTACTTGGAGCTATATTTTTATTCACCACATGATATGTGTTTTGCTTGGAGCGTATTGTATGATTTGAGTCTTTGCTTTTTAGTTTACCACAATCATCCTTGCTGTACACACCTTTTGAGAGAGACTCACATGATTTGAAATTTATTGGAATACTCTATGTGCTTCACTTATATCTTTTGAGCTATATAGTTTTTGCTCTAGTGCCTCACTTATATCTTTTAGAGCACGGTGGTGGATTTGTTTTATAGAAACTATTTTTCTCTCATGCTTCACTTATATTATTTTGAGAGTCCTTTAGAACAACATGGCAATAATAAAAACTTTCATATAAGTGCATTGAATACGATGAGAAGTTTGATACTTGATAATCGTTTTGAGATATGGAGATGGTGATATTAGAGTCATGCTAGTTGAGTAGTTGTGAATTTGAGAAATACTTGTGTTGAAGCTTGTGATTCCCGTAGCATGCACGTATGGTGAACCGTTATGTGATGAAGTCGGAGCATGATTTATTTATTGATTGTTTTCCTTATGAGGGGCGGTCGGGGACGAGCGATGGTCTTTTCCTACCAATCTACCCCCTAGGAGCATGCGCGTAATACTTTGTTTCGATAACTAATAGGTTTTTGCAATAAGTATGTGAGTTATTTATGACTAATGTTGAGTCCATGGATTATACGCACTCTCACCCTTCCACCATTGCTAGCCTCTCTAGTATGGCGCAACTTTCGCCGGTACCATAAACCCACCATATACCTTCCTCAAAACAGCCACCATACCTACCTATTATGGCATTTCCATAGCCATTCCGAGATATATTGCCATGCAACTTTCTACCGTTCCGTTATTATAACACGCTTCATCATTGTCATATTGCTTGCATGATCATGTAGTTGACATCGTAATTGTGGCAAAGCCACCGTTCATAATTCTTTCATACATGTCACTCATGCATCATTGCACATCCCGGTACACCGCCGGAGGCATTCACATAGAGTCATATTTTGTTCTAAGTATTGAGTTGTAATTCTTGAGTTGTAAGTAAATAAAGTGTGATGATCATCATTATTAGAGCATTGTCCCAAGTGAGGAAAGGATGATGGAGACTATGATTCCCCCACAAGTCGGGATGAGACTCCGGACGAAAAATAATTAAAAAAGAGAGAAAAGAGGCCAAAATAAAAAAAGAAAGAAGGCCCAAATAAAAAAAAGAAAAAATGAGAGAAAAAATGAGAGAAAAAGAGAGAAGGGACAATGTTACTATCCTTTTTCCACACTTGTGCTTCAAAGTAGCACCATGTTCTTCATATAGAGAGTCTCCTATGATATCACTTTCATATACTAGTGGGAATTTTTCATTATAGAACTTGGCTTGTATATTCCAATGACGGGCTTCCTCAAAATGCCCTAGGTCTTCATGAGCAAGCAAGTTGGATGCACACCCACTTAGTTTCTTTTGTTGAGCTTTCATATACTTATAGCTCTAGTGCATCCGTTGCATGGCAATCTCTACTCACTCACATTGATATCTATTAATGGGCATCTCCATAGCCCGTTGATACGCCTAGTTGATGTGAGACTATCTTCTCCCTTTTTGTCTTCTCCACAACCACCATTCTATTCCACCATAGTCCTATATCCATGGCTCACGCTCATATATTGCGTGAAGATTGAAAAAGTTTGAGAACATCAAAAGTATGAAACAATTGCTTGGCTTGTCATCGGGGTTGTGCATGATTTAAATATTTTGTGTGGTGAAGATAGAGCATAGCCAGACTATATGATTTTGTAGGGATAACTTTCTTTGGCCATGTTATTTTGAGAAGACATAATTGCTTAGTTAGTATGCTTGAAGTATTATTATTTTTATGTCAATATTAAACTTTTATCTTGAATCTTTCGGATCTGAACATTCATGCCACAATAAAGAAAAATTACATTGATAAATATGTTAGAAAACATTCCACATCAAAAATTCTTCTTTTATCATTTACCTACTCGAGGACGAGCAGGAATTAAGCTTGGGGATGCTTGATACGTCTCCAACGTATCTATTATTTTTTATTGCTCCATGCTATTATATTATCTATTCTGGATGTTAATGGGATTTATTTTACACTTTTATATCATTTTTGGGACTAACCTACTAATCGGAGGCCTAGCCCAAATTGCTGTTTTTTTGCCTATTTTAGGGTTTCGAAGAAAAGAAGTATCAAACGGAGTCCAAACGGAATGAAACCTTCGGGAACGTGATTTTCTCAACAAACGTGATCCAGGAGACTTGGAGTGGCCGTCAAGAAAGGAGGAAGGCACGAGGCAGGGGGGCGCACCTACCCCCCTAGGCGCGCCCTCCACCCTCGTGGGCCCTCCGTTGCTCCACCGACGTACTTCTTCCTCCTATATATATCCACGTACCCCCCAAACATCCAGGAGCACCACGAAAACCTAATTCCACCGCCGCAACCTTCTGTACTCGAGAGATCCCATCTCGGGGCCTTTTCCGGAGCTCTGCCGGAGGGGGCATTGATCACGGAGGGCCTCTACATCCACTCCATGGCCTCTCCGGTGATGTGTGAGTAGTTTACTTTAAACCTACGGGTCCATAGTTATTAGCTAGATGGCTTCTTCTCTCTCTTTGGATCTCAATACAAAGTTCTCCTCGATCTTCTTGGAGATCTATTCGATGTAATCTTCTTTTGCGGTGTGTTTGTCGAGATCCGATGAATTGTGGGTTTATGATCCAGATTATCTATGAACAATATTTGATTCTCCTCTGAATTCTTTTATGTATGATTGGTTTATCTTTGCAAGTCTCTTCGAATTATCAGTTTGGTTTGGCCTACTAGATTGATCTTTCTTGCCATGGGAGAAGTGCTTAGCTTTGGGTTCAATCTTGCGGTGTTCGATCCCAGTGACAGAAAGGGAACATATATGTATTGTATTGTTGCCATCGAGGATAAAAAGATGGGGTTTATATCATATTGCATGAGTTTATCCCTCTACATCATGTCATCTTCCTTAAAGCATTACTCTGTTCTTATGAACTTAATACTCTAGATGCATGCTGGATAGCGGTCGATGTGTGGAGTAATAGTAGTAGATGCAGAATCGTTTCGGTCTACTTGTCTCAGATGTGATGCCTATATACATGATCATACCTAGATATTCACATAACTATGCTCAATTCTATCAATTGCTCGTCAGTAATTTGTTTACCCACCGTAATACTTATGCTCTTGAGAGAAGCCACTAGTGAAACCTATGGCACCCGGGTCTATCTTCCATGATATTAATCTTCCAATACTTAGTTATTTCCTTTGCCATTTATTTTACTTTGCATCTTTATTTCTCTTTATCATAAAAATACCAAAAATACTATCTTATCATATCTATCAGATCTCACTCTCGTAAGTGACCGAGAAGGGCTTGACAACCCCTTTATCGCGTTGGTTGCGAGGTTCTTATTTGTTTGTGTAGGTGCATGGGACTTGAGCGTGATCTCCTACTGGATTGATACCTTGGTTCTCAAAAACTGAGGGAAATACTTACACTACTTTGCTGCATCACCCTTTCCTCTTCAAGGGAAAACCAATGCAGTGCTCAAGAGGTAGCACAGGCTTCTCCAAAAGTCTGTATAAAACCATATGCTTTGATCACACTATCAAAGCGTATATTCCAACTCCGAGATGCTTGCACCAGTCCATAAATGGATCGCTGGAGCTTGCACACTTTGTTAGCACCTTTTGGATCGACAAAACCTTCTGGTTGCATCATATACAACTCTTCTTTAAGATATCCATTAAGAAATGCAGTTTTGACATTTATTTGCCAAATTTCATAATCATAAAATGCGGCAATTGCTCACATGATTCAGACGGACTTAAGCATCGCTACGGGTGAGAAGGTCTCATCGTAGTCAACTCCTTGAACTTGTCAAAAACCTTTTGCAACAAGTCGAGCTTTGTAGACAGTAACATTACCGTCGGCGTCAGTCTTCTTCTTGAAGATCCATTTATTCTCTATGGCTTTCTGATCACCGGGCAAGTCAACCAAAGTCCACACTTTGTTCTCATACATGGACCCCATCTCAGATTTCATGGCCTCAAGGCATTTCGCGGAATCTGGGCTCATCATCTCTTCCTCATAGTTCGTAGGTTCGTCATGGTCAAGTAACATGACCTCCAGAAAAGGATTACCGTACTACTCTGGTGCGGATCTTGCTCTGGTTGACCTACGAGGTTCGGTAGTAACTTGATCAGAAGTTTCATGATCATTATCATTAGCTTCCTCACTAATTGGTGTAGGAATCACTGGAACTGATTTCTGTGATGAACTACTTTCCAATAAGGGAGAAGGTACAGTTACCTCATCAAGTTCTACTTTCCTCCCACCAACTTCTTTCGAGAGAAACTCCTTCTATAGAAAGGAGCCATTCTTAGCAACAAATATCTTGCCTTCGGATCTGTGATAGAAGGTGTACCCAACAGTCTCCTTTGGGTATCCTATGAAGACACATTTCTCCGATTTGGGTTCGAGCTTATCAGGTTGAAGCTTTTTCACATAAGCATCGTAGGACCAAACTTTAAGAAACGACAACTTGAGTTTCTTGCCAAACCACAGTTCATATGGTGTCGCCTCAACGGATTTCGATGGTGCCCTATTTAACGTGAATGCAGCCGTCTCTAAAGCATAACCCCAAAATGATAGCTGTAAATCAGTAAGAGACATCATAGACCGCACCATATCTAATAAAGTGCGGTTACGACGTTCGGACACACCATTACACTATGGTGTTCCAGGTGGCGTGAGTTGCGAAACTATTCCGCATTGTTTCAAATGAAGACCAAACTCATAACTCAAATATTCACCTCCACGATCAGGTCGTAGAAACTTAATTTTCTTGTTACGATTATTTTCCACTTCACTCTGAAATTCTTTGAACTTTTCAAATGCTTCAGACTTATGTTTCATCAAGTAGATATACCCATATCTGCTTAAATCATCGGTGAAGGTTAGAAAATAGCGATACCCGCCGCGGGCATCAATACTCATCGGACCGCATACATCAATATGTATTATTTCCAACAAGTCTGTTGCTCACTCCATTGTTCCGGAGAACGGAGTCTTAGTCATCTTTCCCATGAGGCATGGTTCGCAAGCATCAAGTGATTCATAATCAAGTGATTCCAAAAGTCCACTAGCATGGAGTTTCTTCATGCGCTTTACACCAATATGACCCAAACGGCAGTGCCACAAATAAGTTGCACTATCATTATTAAACTTATATCTTTTGGCATCAGTACTATGAATATGTGTATCACTACTATCGAGATTCAATTAAAATAGACCACTCATCAAGGGTGCATGACCATAAAAGATAGTACTCGTATAAATAGAACAACCATTATTCTCTTATTTAAATGAATAACCATCTCGCATCAAACAAGATCCAGATATAATGTTCATGCTTAACGCTGACACCAAATAACAATTATTCAGGTCTAATACTAATCCCGAAGGTAGATGTAGAGGTAGCGTGCCGACCGCGATCACATTGACTTTGGAACCATTTCCCATGCGCATCGTCACCTCGTCCTTAGCCAATCTTCGCTTAATCCATAGCCCATGTTTCGAGTTGCAAATATTAGCAACAGAACCAGTATCAAATACCCAGGCACTACTACGAGCATTAGTAAGGTACACATCAATAACATGTATATCAAATATACCTTTCACTTTGGCATCCTTCTTATCCGCCAAATACTTGAGGCAGTTCCGCTTCCAGTGACCAGTCCCTTTGCAGTAGAAGCACTCAGTCTCAGGCTTAGGTCCTGATTTGGGCTTCTTCACTTGAGCAGCAACTTACTTGCCGTTCTTCTTGAAGTTCCCCTTCTTCCCTTTGCCCTTCTTCTTGAAACTAGTGGTCTTTTTGACCATCCACACTTGATGCTCCTTCTTGATTTCTACCTCCGCAACTTTCAGCATTGCGAAGAGTTCGGGAATTGTCTTATCCATCCCTTGCATATTATAGTTCATCACGAAGCTTTTGTAGCTTGGTGGCAGTGATTGAAGAACTCTGTCAATGACACTATCATCAGGAAGATTAACTCCCAGTTGAGTCAAGTGGTTGTGGTACCCATACATTCTGAGTATATGCTCACTGACTGAACTATTCTCCTCCATCTTGCAGATATAGAACTTATTGGAGACTTCATATCTCTCAATTCAGGCATTTGCTTGAAATATTAACTTAAACTCCTGGAACATCTCATATGCTCCATGACGTTCAAAACGTCGTTGAAGTCCCGATTCTAAGCCGTAAAGCATGGCACACTGAACTATCGAGTAGTCATCATCTTTCCTCTGCCAGACGTTCATAACATCTGGGTTTACTCCTACAGCGGGCTTTGCACCTAGCGGTGCTTCCAGGACGTAATTCTTCGGTGCAGCAATGAGGATAATCCTCAAGTTACGAACCTAGTTCGTGTAGTTGCTACCATCATCTTTCAACTTAGCTTTCTCTAGGAACGCATTAAAATTCAAGGGAACAGTAGCACGGGCCATTTATCTACAACAATATAGACATGCAAAATACTATCAGGTACTAAGTTCATGATAAATTAAAGTTCAATTAATCATATTACTTAAGAACTCCCACTTAGATAGACATCCCTCTAATCATCTAAGTGATCACGTGATCCATATCAACTAAACCATGTCCGATCATCACGTGAGATGGAGTAGTTTTCAATGGTGAACATCACTATGTTGATCATATCTACTATATGATTCACGCTCGACCTTTCGGTATCAGTGTTCCGAGGCCATATCTACATATGCTAGGCTCATCAAGTTTAACCCTATTACTCTGCTTGTGCAAAACTGGCTTGCACCCGTTGTATGTGAACGTAGAGCTTATCACACCCGATCATCACATGGTGTCTCGGCACGATGAACTGTAGCAACGGTGCATACTCAGGGAGAACACTTATACCTTGAAATTTAGTGAGAGATCATCTTATAATGCTACCGTCGTACTAAGCAAAATAAGATGCATAAAGGATAAACATCACATGCAATCAATATAAGTGATATGATATGGACATCATCATCTTGTGCCTTTGATCTCCATCTCCAAAGCACCGTCATGATCACCATCGTCACCGGCTTGACACCTTGATCTCCATCGTAGCATCGTTGTCGTCTCGCCAACTATTGCTTCCATGACTATCGCTACCGCTTAGTGATAAAGTAAAGCAATTACATGACGATTGCATTTCATACAATAAAGTGACAACCATATGGCTCCTGCTAGTTGCCGATAACTGTGTTACAAAACATGATCATCTCATACAACAATTTATATAATCACGTCTTGACCATATCACATCACAACATGCCCTGAAAAAACAAGTTAGACGTCCTCTACTTTGTTGTTGCAAGTTTTACGTGGCTGCAATGGGCTTAGCAAGAACCGTTCTTACCTACGCATCAAAACCACAACGATTTTTCGTCAAATGTGCTGTTTTAACCTTCAACAAGGACCGGGCGTAGTCACACTTGATTCAACTAAAGCTGGAGAAACAGACACCCACTAGCCACCTGTGTGCGAAGCACGTCGGTAGAACCAGTCTCATGAACGCGGTCATGTAATGTCGGTCTGGGCTGCTTCATCCAACAATACCGCCGAATCAAAGTATGACATGTTGGTAAGCAGTATGACTATTATCGCCCACAACTCTTTGTGTTCTACTCATGCATATAACATCTACGCATAGACCTGGCTTGGATGCCACTGTTGGGGAACGCAGTATTTCAAAAAAATTCCTACGATCACGCAAGATCTATCTAGGAGATGCTTATCAACGAGAGGGAAGAGTGTGTGTACATACCCTCATAGACCGAAAGCGGAAGCGTTAAGTAACGCGGTTGAACGTCTTCGCGATCCAACCGATCAAGTACCGAACGCACGACACCTCCACGATCTGCACACGTTCAGCTCGGTGATGTCCCTCATACTCTTGATCTAGCTGAGGCCGAGGGTGAGTTCCGTCAGCACGACGGCGTGTTGACGGTGATGGTGAAGTTACCGACGCAGGGCTTCTCCTAAGCACTACGACAATATGACCGAGGTGGAAAACTGGGGAGGGTGGCACCGCACACGGCTAAAGATCAACTTGTGTATCCATGGGGTGCCTCTCCCCCGTATATAAAGGAGGGGGGAGGAGGAGGGCCGGCCTCAAGGGGCGCGCCCAAGGGGGATTCCTACTCCTAGTAGGAGTAGGTTTCCCCTCTTTCCTAGTCCAAGTAGGAGAAGAAGGAAGAGGAAGATGGAGAGAAGGAAAGGGGGGCTGACCCCCCCCCCAAACACTAACCTAATTCGGATTGGGCTTGGGGGGGGGGGAACGTGCCTCCACCTGGTCGCCGCCTCCTCTCTTCCACTAGGGCCCATGAAGGCCCATTAACCCCCCGGGGGATTCCGGTAACCCCCCGGTACTCCAGAAAATGCCCGAACCTATCCGAAACCTTTCCGGTGTCCAAACATAACCTTCCAATATATCAATCTTTATGTCTCGACCATTTCGAGACTCCTCGTCATGTCCGTGATCTCATCCGGGACTCCGAACAATCTTCAGTACATCAAATCACATAACTCATAATACATATCGTCATTGAACGTTAAGCGTGCGGACCCTACGGGTTCGAGAATTATGTAGACATGACCGAGACTCATCTCCGGTCAATAACCAATAGCGGAAACTGGATGCTCATATTGGTTCCTACATATTCTACAAAGATCTTTATTGGTCAAACCGCATAACAACATACTTAATTCCTTTTGTCATCGGTATGTACTTGCCAGAGATTCGATCTTCGGTATCATTATACCTAGTTCAATCTCGTCACCGACAAGTCTCTTTACTCGTTCCGTAATGCATTATCCCGTGACTAAGTCATTAGTCACATTGCTTGCAAGGCTCATAGTGATGTGCGTTACCGAGAGGGCCCAGATATACCTCTCCGATGCACGGAGTGACAAATCCTAATCTCGATCTATGCCAATTCAACAAACACCATCGGAGACACCTGTGGAGCATCTTTATAATCACCCAGTTATGTTGTGATGTTTGCTAGCACACAAGGTGTTCCTCCGGTATTCGGGAGTTGCATAATCTTATAGTCATAGGAACATGTATAAGTCATGAAGAAAGCAATATCAATAAACTAAATGATCAAAGTGCTAAGCTAACGGATGGGTCTAGTCCATCACATGATTCTCTAATGACGTGATCCCATTCATCAAATCAGAACACATGTACATGGCTAGGAAACTTAACCATCTTTGATTAACGAGCTAGTCAAGTAGAGGCATACTAGGGACACTCTGTTTGTCTATGTATTCACACATGTACTAAGTTTTCGGTTAATACAATTCTCGCATTAATAATAAACATTTATCATGATATAAGGAAATATAAATAACAACTTTATTATTGCTTCTAGGGCATATTTCCTTCAGTGGCGGTGTTGGCAGAAACTAGTTCGTCCACACAGCGCAGCTGGCAAATCGTGTGTTGCGGGCGGGTGGGTGAACTCTCCAACGCCTACACACCAGCCCCGTCCTACGTGGCACGTGAAAACTGCCTCACTGTGTCAAGATTCGTGCAAACTTAACTGGACGGTGATCTGGGCGTGTTGCAAGATTGCTACACGTGTGGGCGTTATTATTTTTGAAAGAAAATTGTATTTAAAATGCAAAGTAGTTCAAGGACAGACTATTGCTAAGGTTATTATTCTAAACAGAAGTATCCGAGAAATCCTATATACCTAAGAGATTCATCCCCACTATAAGATTTATCTCAACATGCAGCCTATCCACGTCATCACATGTGCCACGGCAGCAGTTCTGTTACAGGTCATTTTCGTGGACTGGCATCGGTGGATTCACTACCTCAGCGACTATATAGATTTCTTACTCCTGGGCTATGCAAAGCGTACAGTTTTACTCCTGGGCTGACCCAGCCAATATTTGTACGTGGCCCGTTGGACGACTGACCCAGCCAATTTTTCCGGTTAGTAAAAAGAGAAGATAGCCCATGGGACTCTTATGGTTATTAGCTGCTCACGGTTCATCTCCCTCCTGGGATTCTGATCGCCGCCGGTCTCTTCGGCTGCCGTGACCGATGCTCTCCCCGTCTCCTGAGCTGGATTGCAACCACAAATACTCTAGAAACAGCAGCATTCATCACCCTCATTACATACATGCATTGCATTCGAGTCCCACCTTGCTGAGTTCCTGTTCTCGCTGTTAGCTCCATGGCCACAGCCTATAAGATGTTCTTCAACGCCATTAGCGGACGGAAGAAACAGAAAAAGGACTTTATCCATCCTCTTGAACGGCCCAAGGCAGAGGGTTCATTGTCAGAAACGTGACAGACCTCTCATCTGTACATGCATCTTCCTTCGAATCTTATATACATTTAATTGATCCCTTCGGTAGCCTCGCTTCCAATGTCAAGTGGCATCGGATACAAGATGACATATCACATGGCTGGTAAGTTATTTTCCTTGGCTATTTGCTTTGACCTGACAATTCTTGGCTATAGTATGCACGGGAAGTTTCTTGCTTGCTTGGTTTGTTTGTTTCTTATGCATCAGGATTGATTGATTAATTTGTTCTTCATTGGATCCTGTAGATGTGTAGACATCATGATTTTTGTTGTTGTTCACGGATTAGTAGGTTCTGGCGAGTGCGCGATCACCATTGATAACAAGTCAATGTACATCGTAAAGACTCAGTTTGTGCTGTACCTATTTATCTCATGTTATATTATCATATCTTGCGTACAATCCTCATTCTTTATGCAGCAGCCACTGATGTGCCATTCCTTCTTGCAAATTGCAACCAGACGGGCCTGCTAATTTTTTTTAGTTCGCATTAACATATCATTATTCTCTCCCAATTACTTTTACAGTTTTCCCCAGATATAATTAATGATGTGATGATTTAGCAAAAACACTCGAGGGAGAGTATTGTTTGTTGTGTTCTTAATTGTCTCATGTTCCAGGGATTAGCAAAATGCGGTGATGAAGATCAATAGACGCATTGCTCTCTATTCTCATTCAAATATAATCTATTTATGAAAAAAAGTTCAAGAAACGAAATAGAATGAGGTAAAATAGTTTTCTTATTCTCTTAATTGAGCTGTATCGATTGTTCAGTACAAATTGTTAGTTGAATCACGCAGTCTATTTTCTTGGCATATTCTTTCGATGTAAGAAATCTATAACCTGTCCTGGACAAACATCCTGGTGATAAGTCAGCAAGATTCTTATTTTATTTACATTAAGATTCCTCCTATTCCTTATCAATGGGGTGGCATTAAGTGTTTACATTTCTCAAATTAGATAATATTATAGATGCAATCTGTGTGTGTTCCATTTCTTTCGTATGATAAAGTTAGTGAAAAGTAGAATCAATAACTAAACTACAGTAGTGACCCATCTTTTTATTTCTCTTCCCAATGTGTCTTTTTAGTTGTAGCTTTGTTTGGCTTGATATTTAATGGCCAGCATGTGATCAATTTTTTCTCAAGCTTTTGACTCATGTAGTTTCATTATGAGGATTTAAACGGGGTTATTTATAACAAGAACTTAACATACTGTGACCTCTACTCTTTTTGTTTGATGTAGATTACATGTTTGGTATGCTGCTACACAGTAAAGTTCTGGAGCATTCGCTATGCCTTGGTAGCATTGGTCCAGTGTTCAGGGCATTATGTTGAGAGCCATGTGACAAGGATTTTCGGCATCAACCAAGACCTAAGCATGAGACGCAACAGTGGATTCTATTTAAGAAAACAAGCAACGGTGGAACAATTAAGTCCAGATTTAATTGACTTTTAAATCTACCTGCATGCATTGCATGACTCTCATTAATATTTTCTTTCTTTCCATGACATGTGCTCTTGAAGTATAGATTAATGAACTTCTAAAATCATGTTCTCTAGATGATGAATGAGTGTTGTCTATTCCATTATCCAATTACAAAATTGAAGATGAATGATCCATTGCATATCGTCTTGATGAATACAACATTTTCCCTACTGCGTTTACTTGATTTCTACGTCTAATCAGATAGTTAAAATTTAGCTCTCAAATACTTCGTTCAAATAAATTAATTGCTAATTGGGTCAATTTTCCACATGGTGAAACAAATATAGGTTTTCTTACATCAGTTTATAAGCAGAGATTCCCGCAGCAACGCGCGGGGAATCATCTAGTTAAGATAGATAGCAAATCCATATGAATGATAAGGACAAATATTATTTCATTCTTTAAAAATTAAATCAGTGATGCTGCAATACTGCAAAATAATTCTTATCTATTTGAGCAAATTTGCAAACTTCTCGCCAAGACCACCATCACGAACATTACTCCTTGTTTTTATCTGTTTCAGATCTATACCATAGGACTAATTGTCAGACAACATAAATAAACGGTCGCTGATACGTACAGAACAAGCGGCAGAGCCGGCGCCGGCGGGCTCCGATGTGCAGCCATATCTTTTGCAGCCAGGGCCTCGCGACTCCTCCAGCGAGCTCATCTGCGGCGATCTGGGAGTGAGACGAACTGGCGGCGCTCGTCAGGGGCATGATGCGCGCGCTCTTTTTTAGAAACACATGTAACTTTATTCATACTCGTAACAATTATAGATATTTGACCTAAAATTCAAGAAAATACAAAGTAATTCTTATGACTAAGAATTACAATGAAATATCTTGAAAACACCTTCTTCATGGCGTCAATCTTTGCTCGAAGAAATACTCCAAAGACTTCAGTAAAGAAACTGTAATTTGGCTGGAGCAACGATGTTGTCACTCTTTCACCCGCACGAACATTACTAATAATGGTTTTTGAAAGCGTCTTGGGTTGCCCATCCAAAGAGATTTTTTTTAGACAATCTCGCGAAGCTTTTATTTAACTGTCACAATGTTTACAGGGACGAAAGTAAGATCACCTGGTGTGCCTAACCAAAACATGGTGGCCAACCCCAAATGAGAGAGCATGCTTCGCTAAATTGTGAGTCTCGATATTCGCGCTCCTATACTCATAACTCGTCACAATTATTACAATGATCGATAATCTCTCATATAATTGCACTATAAGCAGGTCCACTCCTCGTCTTGATATCATCAACGACAACCTTGCAATCGGATGCAACAAAGATGCTCCTCTTATAAAGATCGTCCGCAAGTGACAAGGCTTCTCGTACTGCCAGAGCTTCCAGCATCGTAGGGTCTGAGATCCCAACAAAAATGATAGTGGAAGCGCCAATATAGTTCCCATGGCTGTCCCTGCACACCGCAGCCACGGCCCTTACCTGCATGATTCGGGTGAGAGCTACATCTACGTTGATTTTACTCCTTCCCGTTGGTAGTGCAATCCAACTAGTTGGCCTGGACGGAGCAGCTCGTGTGTGTTTAGCAGTAGGTTTCTCCAGCACACCTTCATATCAGATATAAACGAGTTTATAAAAGCATTAGTGGCATGTGGCGACTGATGTATATCCTCGTGTATGATCTTTCTTCTAGAGCTCCAAATTGCCCATAAAGTAACCCCCAAGCGGGTAAAATCTTCATGTGATAACGCGGCCTGCATTTTAAATAACCATCCCTTGGCGTGAAGATCATCATCTAGACTTATTTGTTCCACCAGTGTTTCAGAGGAGAGAGCCCATATGCTTCATGACAAAGTGCACTCGAGGAGCGCGTGTCACCAGGAATCTGCCGCCCCGCAAAGCAAACATGCAGACGATGTTGCTATATGACGATGAAGAAGAGGCTCACCCGTCGGAATTGAGTCGCACGCCAAACGCCACATGAACATGCGAATCTTATTTGGGACCTGTGTACTCCATAACGCTGACCACCCGTTGCTCTGGAGCTATCCCCACTCTCTTCCAGCCAACTCTCACGACTCAACTTTGTCTGTTGTATCATTCTGCAGGCCGACCTCACAGTAAAGTTTCCCCATGGTTCCTTGCTCCATGCCCAAAAATCGTCTATTCTCCTCGTGCACAAAGGGATCTTCAGAATTTCCTCCGCATCATTGGGAATAAATACTGTCTGGACTAAATCCTCCTTCCAGCATGAAGAGGTTTGATCAATAAGTTCTGAAACATATGTGGGTGGGTTAGACACCAGGGAAGTGATAGGGCGCAAGATGCTTCCCACTAGTAGAAAACGGAGTTTTATCACCGGTTCGTAAGGGCCTTTAGTGCCGGTTCTGCAACCGGCAGTAAAGAGTGGGACTAAAGGTCCCCCCCCCCCTTAGTACCGGTTCGGCACAAACCGGCGCTAACGTGCCACCACGTGGCACGAGCCAGGCCCGGGTGCGTGTAGGACATTAGTACCGGTTGGTAACACCAACCGGTACTAAATGTTTGGGTGTGTTTTGGTTTTAATTTTTATTTTTCCTTTGTTTTGTGTTTTCAATTTAATTTAGTGATTGTTTTACATTATAATGAGTTGTTAAATCATTAGATGAAAGTATCGCAGATTAGTTTTGACTGGATGCATGTGGATCCTAGCTAAGTGATCAAGTATATGCCATATCCATATTACTTAGATCACTTGATCTAAGTAATATGGATATGGCATATACTTGATCACTTAGCTAGGATCCATCCAGTTGAAACTAATATGCGGTTTCTTTCATAAATGATATAATAACTCATCATCATCATCATCATCATCATCATATTAATATAAAAACTCTTGCATCATATCATCACCAACAACAGTATATACTAGCTAGCAAAGATATCATCGAGTTCAACATGGTCATGATATTATAAGCGTTCATAACACCACAAAAGCAAATCACTCTTTGAGATTAAGTTCAGGACGAAGAACACGGACACGCATGAGAGGACAACAAGTACTAAGAGCATGATAACTAACTAAATCACTCTTGCTGCTCTCTCTCAGGTAAAATAGCATAGAACATGTATAGCTCTCCTGATTCATCGTATTGGAGCATGCAGATGAACCTGTCTCCTAATCGTGGGATGCGCTTCTGATTGCTGCCCCCTAGTACTTCTCTGCGATCGTTAACAATTTTGCTCCAATCTTTCACTATTAAGCATTCATCGCTTTCAGAAATCCTAAATGCACTCATGTGCACTGTAGGATATCTTGGCCGTAAGCTAACAATTGACATGCGACCTTTAGTCTCGATCCACTCAGGCACAACTGTCATCGGGAGTCCCTGTTGAAGAACATCGTATAGTAATTAATATACTTAGCAATGAAAGTTTAGCTTGAAAAATAATGTATACAAAAGATGCACTGAGGACTAATAGTAAAAATCTTACCATCTTTCCTAAATACATGTGACCGTAGTTCAATACGATCACTATTGGTCGCACATTTTGAGTACTAAGATTTTCAAATTCAGGAAAATGATTTCTCTTGACAACATCAAGATCCTCAAGCCATGAAACATAATGACTTATCTCCTCGGAGTTTAGTTCAGCCCCGGGACAGTGGATGGTCCTGTCTACCAAGCGCCGAACATGTTTGCTTGAATCAAAATAAGCTGTCAATAGAAATTACTTGTCAACTATTTTTGAATAAACAATATCGAAGACATAAATATGGTTGAGAAACTCACATAATGGTAGAACTGGAGGCGTCTGCACATGGACCCAGATGTCTCTATTACCTTCAATATCATCTTCCGGACGAATATCAAAGGTGATAACCATATCAGGCTCAAATGCATAAGTCTTGCATAGTGCTTGCCAAGTTTTGCATTCAAAATAGGTGTATGTGTCTGCATTGTATAATTTGACGTTGAAAGTATAACCATGTTCGGTCTTCAGGTAAACTCTCTTTACCTCCATAGTTTCCATAGCACTGAAACCTATCTTATCCAAGACAAAAATTCTTGCATGGCAGGGGATGCGCTAGTAGAATGGTGAAAATTTAAAATTATAAGTTGAAGCAAATGAAGCATATATAAGTCATGCTTAATTACGAAAAAAGACGTCGTTGTGACTTACTGTATCCACTTCGAAGGTCTCATCCAGCTTGATACTGAAGCGCCTATCATCAACAAGGAAATTTCTGTCGCACAGGCCGCGCTGGTCTTCACAGTATTCGCACTTAATGAAATCTTTTTCGCGACATTTCCTATGTTCATATACGTGAAACATTAAACACTTACTAGTTCTATTAATTCAACTAATTCAACTACTTCTATTAGTTCAACTAGTTCTATTAATTCAACTAATTCAACTAAGCATTTAATAAAAATAAATGTGTTCTATTAATTTTCTTACTAAAATAAAGTAGCTAGTTCCATATAGTAATATTTTAATTAGATCATCAAATCTCAGCTATCTAAATTTTCTTACTAAAAATAAACTAGTTCTATTAATTCAACTAATTCAACTAAGAATTTACTAAAAATAAACTAGTTCTATTAATTTTCTTACTAAAATATATAAAGTAGCTATATATATAGTAATATTTTAATTAGATCATCAAATCTCGTATACCTAAATTTTCTTACTAAAAATAAACTAGTTCTACTAATTCAACTAGTTCAACTAAGCATTTACTAAAAATAAACTAGTTATATTAATTCAACTAGTTCAAATAATCTCATATACCTAAATTTTCTTACTAAAAATAAACTTGTTCTATTAATTTTCATACTAAAAATAAACTAGTTATATTAATTCAACTAGTTCAAATCTCATATATATACCTAATTAATATCTAGCTAATTCATCTAAAATTGACATTAATATTTAACATCTTTTCCATATAATTCATCTAACATTAATATTCTAACATTCTTATTTACGTAATTTATCTAACATTAATCTAAACAACAGAAAACAGAAAATAAGTAAAAACAATATGTGTGTGTGTATGTGTGTGTGTACGAGCGGGGGCGGCGGCATACGGGCGGCGGCGCGAGACGGCGATGCGACGGGGACGGCGCGACGACGAGCGGCAGGCCGGGGGCGACTGCGCGATCGAGACGGCGACGTGGTACAGGGCGGCGGCGACGGGCGACGGCGGTGACGGCGACGACGGGCGGTGAGGGCGACGGCGGTGACGGCGAAGACGGGCGGCGCGGGTGGCGAGGGCGGCGGGGCCTGCGAGGGCGGCGCGCGATGGGCGACGGCGCGGCGGCGGCGGCGTCGATGTCGCGCGAAGTAGTTGGAGAAGAAGTGGTGGTCGATGAAACTGAATTTTTCGTAAGTGCCATATATATAGCTAGGAGGGGCCTTTAGTACCGGTTGGAGCCACCAACCGGTACTAAAGGCCAATTTTCGCCAGGCCAAGGGGCGGGAAACTGCCCCTTTAGTACCGGTTCGTGGCTCCAACCGGTACTAAAGGCCCCCTCTTTAGTACCGGTTGGAGCCACGACCCGGTACTAAAGGGTGCGCTGGCGCAGGAGCGGTGCGGGCAAGTTTAGTCCCACCTCGCTAGCCGAGGGGCGCCCGCACCAGTTTAAAAGCCCCGGCGCGGCTGCTGTCTCGAACTCCTCTCTATAGCAGGCTTCTGGGCTTAACTTCGGCGCGCTGCCCTGTGAGCCTGCTGGCCCTTCTAGGCCTGTATTTGCAAACCCTAGGTCTGGCAGGCCCACTGGGCAGCGCCCCAACAATTTTTTATATAATTTTCTTCTATTTAGCTCCGAGTAATTTTTTTGCTGTATTTAGTTTCTTTGTGAATATTAAAAAATTATATAGTTTTTTCTTTTCTGCATTATTTATTTTCTGCTATTTATTTTTGAGTAAATTTTTTATATAGCTTTTGTCTTTTCTATTGTATTTATTTTCTGTTTTATTATGATGCATACTGAATGCAAAAATAGGCTGGAGTTCAAATAAGTTTAAAAAACATTGAAGTGCCCATGTAACAGATGAGTTCTCGTCTGAAACCCTGATACTTCGAAAGAGATTGTCCAGTTTGTACACGAGGTGCGTCCAGTTTTCGCCGTGACCCTCTCTACTCTTTTGCACATGCTATGTGGGTGAAATGATGATAACATGCCAAGTTCCAACATTTTCAGAGTTCATTTTGTAGTGATTTTCAATTTCACCGTCATTTAGCTCTCTAAACAAATCGGTAAATGACTGAAAAACAGCAAATGATGTCAGAACGTGTTGGAAATTGATGACGTCGCTTTGAAAGATGCATACTGATAGCAAAAATAGGCTGGAGTTCACATAAGTTTAAAAAATATTAAAGTGCCCGTGTAACAAATGAGTTCTCGTCCGAAACCCTGATACTCCGAAAGAGATTGTCCAGTTTGTACACGAGGTGCGTCCAGTTTTCGCCGTGACCCTCTCTACTCTTTTACACATGCTATGCGGGTGAAATGATGATACCATGCCAAGTTCCAACATTTTCAGAGTTCATTTTGTAGTGATTTTCAATTTCACCGTCATTTAGCTCTCTAAACAAATCGGTAAATGACTGAAAAACAGCACATGATGTAAGAACGTGTTGGAAATTGATGACGTCGCTTTGAAAGATGCATTCTGAACGCAAAAATAGGCTGGAGTTCAAATAACTTTAAAAACGTTGAAGTGCCTGTGTAACAGATGAGTTCTCGTCCGAAACCCTGATACTCCGAAAGAGATTGTCCAGTTTGTACACGAGGTGCGTCCAATTTTCGCCGTGACCCTCTCTACTCTTTTGCACATGCTATGCGGGCGAAATGATGATACCATGCCAAGTTCCAACATTTTCAGAGTTCATTTTGTAGTGATTTTCAATTTCACCGTCATTTAGCTCTCTAAACAAATCGGTAAATGACCGAAAAACAGCAAATGATGTCAGAACGTGTTGAAAATTGATGACGTCGCTTTGAATGATGCATACTGAACGCAAAAATAGGCTGGAGTTCAAATAAGTTTAAAAAACATTGAAGTGCCCGTGTAACAGATGAGTTCTTCTCCGAAACCTGATACTCCGAAAGAGATTGTCCAGTTTGTACACGAGATGCGTCCAGTTTTTGTTGTGACCCTCTCTACTCTTTTGCACATGCTATGCGGGTGAAATAATGATACGATGCCAAGTTCCAACATTTTCAGAGTTCATTTTGTAGTGATTTTCAATTTCACCGACATTTAGCTCTCTAAACAAATCGGTAAATGACTGAAAAACAGCAAATGATGTCAGAACGTGTTGGAAATTGATGACGTCGCTTTGAAAGATGCATACTGAATGCAAAAATAGGCTGGAGTTCAAATGACTGAAAAATAGCAAATGATGTCAGAAAGTGTTGAAAATTGATGACGTCGCTTTGAATGGTGTGTACGGAATGCAAAAAAGTCTGGAGTTGTAATAAGTTTAAAAAATGAAGTGCCCATGTAACAGATGAGTTCTCGTTACAAACCCTGATACTTCGAAATAGGTTGTCCAGTTTGTACACGAAGTGCGTCCAGTTTTTGCCGTAACCCTCTCTATTCTTTTGCACATGCTATGTGGGTGAAATGATGATACCATGCCAAGTTTTGACATTTTCAGAGTTCATTTTGTAGTGATTTTCAATTTCACGGTCATTTAGCTCTCTAAACAAATCGGTAAATGACTGAAAATAGCAAATGCTGTCAGAAAGTGTTGAAAATTGATAACGTCGCTTTGAATGGTGCGTATGGAACGCAAAGTAAGTCTGGAGTTGTAATAATTTTAAAAAAATGAAGTGCCAGTGTAACAGATGAGTTCTCGTCCGAAACCCTGATACTCCGAAAAAGATTGCCCAGTTTGTACACGAAGTGCGTCCAGTTTTTGCCGTAACCCTCTCTACTCTTTTGCACATGCTATGCGGGTGAAATGATGATACCATGCCAAGTTTCGACATTTTCAGAGTTCATTTTGTAGTGATTTTCAATTTCACCGACATTTAGCTCTCTAAACAAATCGGTAAATGACTGAAAAACAGCAAATGATGTCAGAACGTGTTGGAAATTGATGACGTCGCTTTGAAAGATGCATACTGAATGCAAAAATAGGCTGGAGTTCAAATGACTGAAAAATAGCAAATGATGTCAGAAAGTGTTGAAAATTGATGACGTCGCTTTGAATGGTGTGTACGGAATGCAAAAAAGTCTGGAGTTGTAATAAGTTTAAAAAATGAAGTGCCCATGTAACAGATGAGTTCTCGTTACAAACCCTGATACTTCGAAATAGGTTGTCCAGTTTGTACACGAAGTGCGTCCAGTTTTTGCCGTAACCCTCTCTATTCTTTTGCACATGCTATGTGGGTGAAATGATGATACCATGCCAATTTTCGACATTTTCAGAGTTCATTTTGTAGTGATTTTCAATTTCACGGTCATTTAGCTCTCTAAACAAATCGGTAAATGACTGAAAAATAGCAAATGATGTCAGAAAGTGTTGAAAATTGATGACGTCGCTTTGAATGGTGCGTACGGGACGCAAAAAAAGTCTAGAGTTGTAATAAGTTTAAAAAATGAAGTGCCAGTGTAACAGATGAGTTCTCGTCCGAAACCCTCATACTCCGAAAAAGATTGCCCAGTTTGTACACGAAGTGCGTCCAGTTTTTGCCGTAACCCTCTCTACTCTTTTGCACATGCTATGTGGGTGAAATGATGATACCATGCCAAGTTTCGACATTTTCAGAGTTCATTTTGTAGTGATTTTCAATTTCACGGTCATTTAGCTCTCTAAACAAATCGGTAAATGATTAAAAAATAGCAAATGATGTCAGAAAGTTTTGAAAATTGATGACGTCGCTTTGAATGGTGTGTACGGAACGCAAAAAAGTCTGGAGTTGTAATAAGTTTAAAAAAATGAAGTGCCCATGTAACAGATGAGTTCTCGTCAGAAACCCTGATACTTCGAAATAGATTGTCCAGTTTGTACACGAAGTGCATCCAGTTTTTGCCGTAACCCTCTCTACTCTTTTGCACATGCTATGTGGGTGAAATGATGATACCATGCCAAGTTTCGACATTTTCAGAGTTCATTTTATAGTGATTTTCAATTTCACGGTCATTTAGCTCTCTAAACAAATCGGTAAATGACTAAAAAATAGCAAATGATGTCAGAAAGTTTTGAAAATTCATGACGTCGCTTTGAATGGTGCGTACGGAACGAAAAAAAAGTCTAGAGTTGTAATAAGTTTAAAAAAATGAAGCGCGAGTGTAACAGATGAGTTCTCGTCCGAAACGCTGATACTCCGAAAGAGATTGTCCAGTTTGTACACGAAGTGCGTCCAGTTTTTGCCGTAACCCTCTCTACTCTTTTGCACATGCTATGTGGGTGAAATGATGATACCATGCCAAGTTTCGATATTTTCAGAGTTCATTTTGAAGGGATTTTCAATTTCACGGTCGTTTAGCTCTCTAAACAAATCGGTAAATGACTAAGAAATAGAATATGATGTCAGAAAGTTTTGAAATTGATGACGTTGCTTTGAATGGTGTGTACGGAACGCAAAAAAGTATGGAGTTGTAATAAGTTTAAAAAAATGAACTGCCCATGTAACAGATGAGTTCTCGTTACAAACCCTGATACTTCGAAATAGATCGTCCAGTTTGTACACGAAGTGCGTCCAGGTTTGGTCGTAACCCTCTCTATTCTTTTGCATATGCTATGTGGGTGAAATGATGATACCATGCCAAGTTTCGACATTTTCAGAGTTCATTTTATAGTGATTTTCAATTTCACGGTCATTTAGCTCTCTAAACAAATCGGTAAATGACTAAAAAATAGCAAATGATGTCAGAAAGTTTTGAAATTTGATGACGTCGCTTTGAATGGTGTGTACGGAACGCAAAAAAGTCTGGAGTTGTAATAAGTTTAAAAAAATGAAGTGCCCATGTAGCAGATGAGTTCTCGTCAGAAACCCTGATTTCGAAAGAGATTCTCCAGTTTGTACACGAAGTGCGTCCAGTTTTTGCCGTAACCATCTCTACTCTTTTGCACATGCTATGTGGGTGAAATGATCATACCATGCCAATTTTCGACATTTTCAGAGTTCATTTTGTAGTGATTTTCAATTTCACGGTCATTTAGCTCTCTAAACAAATCGGTAAATAACTGAAAAATAGCAAATGATGTCAGAAAGTGTTGAAAATTGATGACGTCGCTTTGAATGGTGCGTACGGAACGCAAAAAAGTCTAGAGTTGTAATAAGTTTGAAAAATGAAGTGCCAGTGTAACAGATGAGTTCTCGTCCGAAACCCTGATACTCCGAAAGAGAATATCGAGTTTGTACACGAAGTGCGTCCAGTTTTTGCCGTAACCCTCTCTACTCTTTTGCACATGATATGTCGGTGAAATGATGGGACCATGCCAAGTTTCGACATTTTCAGAGTTCATTTTGTAGTGATTTTCAATTTCACGGTCATTCGGCTCTCTAAACAAATCGGTAAATGACTAAAAAATAGCAAATGATGTCAGAAAGTTTTGAAAATTGATGACGTCGCTTCGAATGGTGTGTACGGAACGCAAAAAAGTCTGGAGTTGTAATAAGTGTAAAAAAATGAAGTGCCCATGTAGCAGATGAGTTCTCGTCAGAAACTCTGATTTCGAAAGAGATTGTCCAGTTTGTACATGAAGTGCGTCCAGTTTTTGCCGTAACCCTCTCTACTCTTTTGCACATGCTATGTGGGTGAAATGATGATACCATGCCAAGTTTCGACATTTTCAGAGTTCATTTTATAGTGATTTTCAATTTCACGGTCATTTAGCTCTCTAAACAAATCGGTAAATGACTAAAAAATAGCAAATGATGTCAGAAAGTTTTGAAAATTAATGACGTCGGTTTGAATGGTCTGTACGGAACGCAAAAAAGTCTGGAGTTGTAATAAGTTTAAAAAAAATGAAGTGCCCATGTAGCAGATGAGTTCTCGTCAGAAACCCTGATTTCGAAAGAGATTGTCCAGTTTGTACACGAAGTGCGTCCAGTTTTTGCCGTACCCCTCTCTACTCTTTTGCACATGCTATGTGGGTGAAATGATGATACCATGCCAAGTTTCGACATTTTCAGAGTTCATTTTGTAGTGATTTTCAATTTCACGGTCATTTAGCTCTCTAAACAAATCGATAAATGACTAAAAAAATAGGAAATGATGTCAGAAGGTTTTGAAAATTGATGACGTCGCATTGAATGGTGCGTACGGAACGGAAAAAAGTCTGGAGTTGTAATAAGTTTAAAAAAATGAAGTGCCCATGAAGCAGATGAGTTCTCGTCAGAAACCCTGATTTCGAAAGAGATTGTCCAGTTTGTAGACGAAGTGCGTCCAGTTTTTGCCGTAACCCTCTCTACTCTTTTGCACATGCTATGTGGGTGAAATGATGATACCATGCCAAGTTTCGACATTTTCAGAGTTCATTTTATAGTGATTTTCAATTTCACGGTCATTTAGCTCTCTAAACAAATCGGTAAATGACTAAAAAATAGCAAATGATGTCAGAAAGTTTTGAAAATTGATGACGTCGCTTTGAATGGTGTGTACGGAACGCAAAAAAGTCTGGAGTTGTAATAAGTTTAAAAAAATAAAGTGCCCATGTAACAGATGAGTTCTCGTCAGAAACCCTGATACTTCGAAAGAGATTGTCCAGTTTGTACACGAAGTGCTTCCAGTTTTTGCCGTAACCCTCTCTACTCTTTTGCACATGCTATGTGGGTGAAATGATGATACTATGCCAAGTTTCGACATTTTCAGAGTTCATTTTGTAGTGATTTTTAATTTCACGGTCATTTAGCTCTCTAAACAAATCGGTAAATGACTGAAAAATAGCAAATGATGTTAGAAAGTATTGAAAATTGATGACGTCGCTTTGAATGGTGCGTACGGAACGCAAAAAAAGTCTAGAATTGTAATAAGTTTAAAAAAATGAAGTGCCAGTGTAACAGATGAGTTCTCGTCCGAAACCCTGATACTCCGAAAGAGATTGTCCAGTTTGTACACGAAGTGCGTCCAGCTTTTGCCGTAACCCTCTCTACTGTTTTGCACATGTTATGTAGGTGAAATGATGATACCATGCCAAGTTTCGACATTTTCAGAGTTCATTTTGTAGTGATTTTTAAATTTCACGGTCATTTAGATCTCTAAACAAATCGGTAAATGACTAAAAAATAGCAAATGATGTCAGAAAGTTTTGAAAATTGATGACGTCGCTTTGAATGGTGTGTACGGAACGCAAAAAAGTCTGGAGTTGTAATAAGTTTAAAAAAATGAAGTGCCCATGTAACAGATGAGTTCTCGTCAGAAACACTGATACTTCGAAAGAGATTGTCCAGTTTGTACACGAAGTGCTTCCAGTTTTTGCCGTAACCCTCTCTACTCTTTTGCACATGCTATGTGGGTGAAATGATGGTCCCATGCCAAGTTTCGACATTTTCAGAGTTCATTTTGTAGTGATTTTTAATTTCACGGTCATTTAGCTCTCTAAACAAATCGGTAAATGACTGAAAAATAGCAAATGATGTCAGAAAGTGTTCAAAATTGATGACGTCGCTTTGAATGGTGCGTACGGAACGCAAAAAAGTCTAGAGTTGTAATAAGTTTAAAAAATGAAGTGCCAGTGTAACAGATGAGTTCTCGTCCGAAACCCTGATACTCCGAAAGAGAATGTCTAGTTTGTACACGAAGTGCGTCCAGTTTTTGCCGTAACCCTCTCTACTCTTTTGCACATGATATGTGGGTGAAATGATGATACCATGCCAAGTTTCGACATTTTCAGAGTTCATTTTGTAGTGATTTTCAATTTCACGGTCATTTAGCTCTCTAAACAAATCGATAAATGACTAAAAAAATAGCAAATGATGTCAGAAAGTTTTGAAAATTGATGACGTCGCTTTGAATGGTGTGTATGGAACGGAAAAAAGTCTGGAGTTGTAATAAGTTTAAAAAATGAAGTGCCCATGTAGCAGATGAGTTCTCGTCAGAAACCCTGATTTCGAAAGAGATTGTCCAGTTTGTAGACGAAGTGCGTCCAATTTTTGCCGTAACCCTCTCTACTCTTTTGCACATGCTATGTGGGTGAAATGATGATACCATGCCAAGTTTCGACATTTTCAGAGTTCATTTTATAGTGATTTTCAATTTCACGGTCATTTAGCTCTCTAAACAAATCGGTAAATGACTAAAAAATAGCAAATGATGTCAGAAAGTTTTGAAAATTGATGACGTCGCTTTGAATGGTGTGTACAGAACGCAAAAAAGTCTGGAGTTGTAATAAGTTTAAAAAAATGAAGTGCCCATGTAACAGATGAGTTCTCGTCAGAAACCCTGATACTTCGAAAGCGATTGTCCAGTTTGTACATGAAGTGCTTCCAGTTTTTGCCGTAACCCTGTCTACTCTTTTGCACATGCTATGTGGGTGAAATGATGATACCATGCCAAGTTTCGACATTTTCAGAGTTCATTTTGTAGTGATTTTTAATTTCACGGTCATTTAGCTCTCTAAACAAATCGGTAAATGGCTGAAAAATAGCAAATGATGTTAGAAAGTATTGAAAATTGATGACGTCGCTTTGAATGGTGCGTACGGAACGCAAAAAAAGTCTAGAGTTGTAATAAGTTTAAAAAAATGAAGTGCCAGTGTAACAGATGAGTTCTCGTCCGAAACCCTGATACTCCGAAAGAGATTGTCCAGTTTGTACACGAAGTGCGTCCAGTTTTTGCCGTAACCCTCTCTACTGTTTTGCACATGTTATGTTGGTGAAATGATGATACCATGCCAAGTTTCGACATTTTCAGAGTTCATTTTGTAGTGATTTTTAAATTTCACGGTCATTTAGATCTCTAAACAAATCGGTAAATGACTAAAAAATAGCAAATGATGTTAGAAAGTTTTGAAAATTGATGACGTCGCTTTGAATGGTGTGTACGGAACGCAAAAAAGTTTGGAGTTGCAAATAAGTTTTAAAAAATGAAGTGCCCATGTAACAGATGAGTTCTCGTCAGAAACCCTGATACTTCGAAAGAGATTGTCCAGTTTGTACACGAAGTGCTCCCAGTTTTTGCCGTAACCCTCTCTACTCTTTTGCACATGCTATGTGGGTGAAATGATGGTACCATGCCAAGTTTCGACATTTTTAGAGTTCCATTTTGTAGTGATTTTTAATTTCACGGTCATTTAGCTCTCTAAACAAAACGGTAAATGACTGAAAAATAGCAAATGATGTCAGAAAGTGTTGAAAATTGATGACGTCGCTTTGAATGGTGCGTACGGAACGCAAAAAAGTCTAGAGTTGTAATAAGTTTAAAAAATGAAGTACCAGTGTAACAGATGAGTTCTCGTCCGAAACCCTCACACTCCGAAAGAGAATGTCCAGTTTGTACACGAAGTGCTTCCAGTTTTTGCCGTAACCCTCTCTACTCTTTTGCACATGCTATGTGGGTGAAATGATGGTACCATGCCAGGTGTCGACATTTTCAAAGTTCATTTTGTAGTGATTTTTAATTTCACGGTCATTTAGCTCTCTAAACAAATGGGTAAATGACTGAAAAATAGCAAATGATGTCAGAAAGTGTTGAAAATTGATGACGTCGCTTTGAATGGTGCGTACGGAACGCAAAAAAAGTCTAGAGTTGTAATAAGTTTAAAAAAATGAAGTGCCAGTGTAACAGATGAGTTCTCGTCCGAATCCCTGATACTCCGAAAGAGATTGTCCAGTTTGTACACGAAGTGCGTCCAGTTTTTACCGTAACCCTCTCTACTGTTTTGCACATGTTATGTAGGTGAAATGATGATACCATGCCAAGTTTCGACATTTTCAGAGTTCATTTTGTAGTGATTTTTAAATTTCACGGTCATTTAGATCTCTAAACAAATCGGTAAATGACTAAAAAATAGCAAATGATGTCAGAAAGTTTTGAAAATTGATGACGTCGCTTTGAATGGTGTGTACGGAACGCAAAAAAGTTTGGAGTTGTTATAAGTTTTAAAAAATGAAGTGCCCATGTAACAGATGAGTTCTCGTCAGAAACCCTGATACTTCGAAAGAGATTGTCCAGTTTGTACACGAAGTGCGTCCAGTTTTTGCCGTAACCCTCTCTACTCTTTTGCACATTCTATGTGGGTGAAATGATGGTACCATGCCAAGTTTCGACATTTTCAGAGTTCATTTTGTAGTGATTTTAAATTTCACGGTCATTTAGCTCTCTAAACAAATCGGTAAATGGCTGAAAAATAGCAAATGATGTCAGAAAGTGTTGAAAATTGATGACGTCGCTTTGAATGGTGCGTACGGAACGCAAAAAAGTCTAGAGTTGTAATAAGTTTAAAAAATGAAATGCCAGTGTAACAGATGAGTTCTCGTCCGAAACCCTCATACTCCGAAAGAGAATGTCTAGTTTGTACACGAAGTGCGTCCAGTTTTTGCCGTAACCCTCTCTACTCTTTTGCACTTGATATGTGGGTGAAATGATGATACCATGCCAAGTTTCGACATTTTCAGAGTTCATTTTGTAGTGATTTTCAATTTCACGGTCATTTAGCTCTCTAAACAAATCAGTAAATGACTAAAAAAATAGCAAATGATGTCAGAAAGTTTTGAAAATTGATGACGTCGCTTTGAATGGTGTGTACGGAACGGAAAAAAGTCTGGAGTTGTAATAAGTTTAAAAAATGAAGTGCCCATGTAGCAGATGAGTTCTCGTCAGAAACCCTGATTTCGAAAAAGATTGTCCAGTTTGTAGACGAAGTGCGTCCAGTTTTTGCCGTAACCCTCTCTACTCTTTTGCACATGCTATGTGGGTGAAATTATGATACCATGCCAAGTTTCGACATTTTCAGAGTTCATTTTATAGTGATTTTCAATTTCACGGTCATTTAGCTCTCTAAACAAATCGGTAAATGACTAAAAAATAGCAAATGATGTCAGAAAGTTTTGAAAATTGATGACGTCGCTTTGAATGGTGTGTACGGAACGCAAAAAAGTCTGGAGTTGTAATAAGTTAAAAAAAATGAAGTGCCCATGTAACAGATGAGTTCTCGTCAGAAACCCTGATACTTCGAAAGAGATTGTCCAGTTTGTACACGAAGTGCTTTCAGTTTTTGCCGTAACCCTCTCTACTCTTTTGCACATGCTATGTGGGTGAAATGATGATACTATGCCAAGTTTCGACATTTTCAGAGTTCATTTTGTAGTGATTTTTCAATTTCACGGTCATTTAGCTCTCTAAACAAATCGGTAAATGACTGAAAAATAGCAAATGATGTTAGAAAGTATTGAAAATTGATGACGTCGCTTTGAATGGTGCGTACGGAACGCAAAAAAAAGTCTAGAGTTGTAATAAGTTTAAAAAAATGAAGTGCCAGTGTAACAGATGAGTTCTCGTCCGAAACCCTGATACTCCGAAAGAGATTGTCCAGTTTGTACACGAAGTGCGTCCAGTTTTTACCGTAACCCTCTCTACTGTTTTGCACATGTTATGTAGGTGAAATGATGATACCATGCCACGTTTCGACATTTTCAGAGTTCATTTTGTAGTGATTTTTAAATTTCACGGTCATTTAGATCTCTAAACAAATCGGTAAATGACTAAAAAATAGCAAATGATGTCAGAAAGTTTTGAAAATTGATGACGTCGCTTTGAATGGTGTGTACGGAACGCAAAAAAGTCTGGAGTTGTAATAAGTTTAAAAAAATGAAGTGCCCATGTAACAGATGAGTTCTCGTCAGAAACCCTGATACTTCGAAAGAGATTGTCCAGTTTGTACACGAAGTGCTTCCAGTTTTTGCCGTAACCCTCTCTACTCTTTTGCACATGCTATGTGGGTGAAATGATGGTCCCATGCCAAGTTTCGACATTTTCAGAGTTCATTTTGTAGTGATTTTCAATTTCACGGTCATTTTCTCTCTAAACAAATCGGTAAATGACTGAAAAATAGCAAATGATGTTAGAAAGTATTGAAAATTGATGACGTCGCTTTGAATGGTGCGTACGGAACGCAAAAAAAAGTCTAGAGTTGTAATAAGTTTAAAAAAATGAAGTGCCAGTGTAACAGATGAGTTCTCGTCCGAAACCCTGATACTCCGAAAGAGATTGTCCAGTTTGTACACGAAGTGCGTCCAGTTTTTGCCGTAACCCTCTCTACTGTTTTGCACATGTTATGTAGGTGAAATGATGATTCCATGCCAAGTTTCGACATTTTCAGAGTTCATTTTGTAGTGATTTTTAAATTTCACGGTCATTTAGATCTCTAAACAAATCGGTAAATGACTAAAAAATAGCAAATGATGTCAGAAAGTTTTGAAAATTGATGACGTCGCTTTGAATGGTGTGTACGGAACGCAAAAAAGTCTGGAGTTGTAATAAGTTTAAAAAAATGAAGTGCCCATGTAACAGATGAGTTCTCGTCAGAAACCCTGATACTTCGAAAGAGATTGTCCAGTTTGTACACGAAGTGCTTTCAGTTTTTGCCGTAACCCTCTCTACTCTTTTGCACATGCTATGTGGGTGAAATGATGATACTATGCCAAGTTTCGACATTTTCAGAGTTCATTTTGTAGTGATTTTCAATTTCACGGTCATTTAGCTCTCTAAACAAATCGGTAAATGACTGAAAAATAGCAAATGATGTTAGAAAGTATTGAAAATTGATGACGTCGCTTTGAATGGTGCGTACGGAACGCAAAAAAAAGTCTAGAGTTGTAATAAGTTTAAAAAAATGAAGTGCCAGTGTAACAGATGAGTTCTCGTCCGAAACCCTGATACTCCGAAAGAGATTGTCCAGTTTGTACACGAAGTGCGTCCAGTTTTTACCGTAACCCTCTCTACTGTTTTGCACATGTTATGTAGGTGAAATGATGATACCATGCCACGTTTCGACATTTTCAGAGTTCATTTTGTAGTGATTTTTAAATTTCACGGTCATTTAGATCTCTAAACAAATCGGTAAATGACTAAAAAATAGCAAATGATGTCAGAAAGTTTTGAAAATTGATGACGTCGCTTTGAATGGTGTGTACGGAACGCAAAAAAGTCTGGAGTTGTAATAAGTTTAAAAAAATGAAGTGCCCATGTAACAGATGAGTTCTCGTCAGAAACCCTGATACTTCGAAAGAGATTGTCCAGTTTGTACACGAAGTGCTTCCAGTTTTTGCCGTAACCCTCTCTACTCTTTTGCACATGCTATGTGGGTGAAATGATGGTCCCATGCCAAGTTTCGACATTTTCAGAGTTCATTTTGTAGTGATTTTCAATTTCACGGTCATTTAGCTCTCTAAACAAATTGGTAAATGACTGAAAAATAGCAAATGATGTTAGAAAGTATTGAAAATTGATGACGTCGCTTTGAATGGTGCGTACGGAACGCAAAAAAAAGTCTAGAGTTGTAATAAGTTTAAAAAAATGAAGTGCCAGTGTAACAGATGAGTTCTCGTCCGAAACCCTGATACTCCGAAAGAGATTGTCCAGTTTGTACACGAAGTGCGTCCAGTTTTTGCCGTAACCCTCTCTACTGTTTTGCACATGTTATGTAGGTGAAATGATGATTCCATGCCAAGTTTCGACATTTTCAGAGTTCATTTTGTAGTGATTTTTAAATTTCACGGTCATTTAGATCTCTAAACAAATCGGTAAATGACTAAAAAATAGCAAATGATGTCAGAAAGTTTTGAAAATTGATGACGTTGCTTTGAATGGTGTGTACGGAACGCAAAAAAGTTTGGAGTTGTAATAAGTTTTAAAAAATAAAGTGCCCATGTAACAGATGAGTTCTCGTCAGAAACCCTGATACTTCGAAAGAGATTGTCCAGTTTGTACACGAAGTGCTTCCAGTTTTTGCCGTAACCCTCTCTACTCTTTTGCACATGCTATGTGGGTGAAATGATGGTATCATGCCAAGTTTCGACATTTTCAGAGTTCATTTTGTAGTGATTTTTAATTTCACGGTCATTTAGCTCTCTAAACAAATCGGTAAATGACTGAAAAATAGCAAATGATGTCAAAAAGTGTTGAAAATTGATGACGTCGCTTTGAATGGTGCGTACGGAACGCAAAAAAGTCTAGAGTTGTAATAAGTTTAAAAAAATGAAGTGCCAGTGTAACAGATGAGTTCTCGTCCGAAACCCTGATACTCCGAAAGAGATTGTCCAGTTTGTACACGAAGTGCGTCCAGTTTTTACCGTAACCCTCTCTACTGTTTTGCACATGTTATGTACGTGAAATGATGATACCATGCCACGTTTCGACATTTTCAGAGTTCATTTTGTAGTGATTTTCAATTTCACGGTCATTTAGATCTCTAAACAAATCGGCAAATGACTAAAAAATAGCAAATGATGTCAGAAAGTTTTGAAAATTGATGACGTCGCTTTGAATGGTGTGTACGGAACGCAAAAAAGTCCGGAGTTGTAATAAGTTTTAAAAAATGAAGTGCCCATGTAACAGATGAGTTCTCGTCAGAAACCCTGATACTTCGAAAGAGATTGTACAGTTTGTACACGAAGTGCGTCCAGTTTTTGCCGTAACCCTATCTACTCTTTTGCACATGCTATGTGGGTGAAATGATTATACCATGCCAAGTTTGGACATTTTCAGAGTTCATTTTGTAGTGATTTTTAATTTCACGGTCATTTAGCTCTCTAAACAAATCGGTAAATGACTGAAAAATAGCAAATGATGTCAGAAAGTGTTGAAAATTGATGACGTCGCTTGGAATGGTGCGTACGGAACGCAAAAAAGTCTAGAGTTGTAATAAGTTTAAAAAATGAAATGCCAGTGTAACAGATGAGTTATCGTCCGAAACCCTGATACTCCGAAAGAGAATGTCTAGTTTGTACACGAAGTGTGTCCAGTTTTTTCCGTAACCCTCTCTACTCTTTTGCACGTGATATGTGGGTGAAATGATGATACCATGCCAAGTTTCGACATTTTCAGAGTTCATTTTGTAGTGATTTTTAATTTCACGGTCATTTAGCTCTCTAAACAAATCGGTAAATGACTGAAAAATAGCAAATGATGTTAGAAAGTATTGAAAATTGATGACGTCGCTTTGAATGGTGCGTACGGAACGCAAAAAACGTCTAGAGTTGTAATAAGTTTAAAAAAACGAAGTGCCAGTGTAACAGATGAGTTCTCGTCCGAAACCCTGATACTCCGAAAGAGATTGTCCAGTTTGTACACGAAGTGCGTCCAGTTTTTGCCGTAACCCTCTCTACTGTTTTGCACATGTTATGTAGGTGAAATGATGATACCATGCCAAGTTTCGACATTTTCAGAGTTCATTTTGTAGTGATTTTTAAATTTCACGGTCATTTAGATGTCTAAACAAATAGGTAAATGACTAAAAAATAGCAAATGATGTTAGAAAGTTTTGAAAATTGATGACGTCGCTTTGAATGGTGTGTACGGAACGCAAAAAAGTTTGGAGTTGTAATAAGTTTTAAAAAATGAAGTGCCCATGTAACAGATGAGTTCCCGTCAGAAACCCTGATACTTCGAAAGAGATTGTCCAGTTTGTACACGAAGTGCTTCCAGTTTTTGCCGTAACCCTCTCTACTCTTTTGCACATGCTATGTGGGTGAAATGATGGTACCATGCCAAGTTTCGACATTTTCAGAGTTCATTTTGTAGTGATTTTTAATTTCACGGTCATTTAGCTCTCTAAACAAATCGGTAAATGACTGAAAAATAGCAAATGATGTCAAAAAGTGTTGAAAATTGATGACGTCGCTTTGAATGGTGCGTACGGAACGCAAAAAAAGTCTAGAGTTGTAATAAGTTTAAAAAAATGAAGTGCCAGTGTAACAGATGAGTTCTCGTCCGAAACCCTGATACTCCGAAAGAGATTGTCCAGTTTGTACACGAAGTGCGTCCAGTTTTTACCGTAACCCTCTCTACTGTTTTGCACATGTTATGTAGGTGAAATGATGATACCATGCCACGTTTCGACATTTTCAGAGTTCATTTTGTAGTGATTTTCAATTTCACGGTCATTTAGATCTCTAAACAAATCGGCAAATGACTAAAAAATAGCAAATGATGTCAGAAAGTTTTGAAAATTGATGACGTCGCTTTGAATGGTGTGTACGGAACGCAAAAAAGTCCGGAGTTGTAATAAGTTTTAAAAAATGAAGTGCCCATGTAACAGATGAGTTCTCGTCAGAAACCCTGATACTTCGAAAGAGATTGTCCAGTTTGTACACGAAGTGCGTCCAGTTTTTACCGTAACCCTATCTACTCTTTTGCACATGCTATGTGGGTGAAATGATTATACCATGCCAAGTTTCGACATTTTCAGAGTTCATTTTGTAGTGATTTTCAATTTCACGGTCATTTAGCTCTCTAAACAAATCGGTAAATGACTGAAAAATAGCAAATGATGTCAGAAAGTGTTGAAAATTGATGACGTCGCTTTGAATGGTGCGTACGGAACGCAAAAAAGTCTAGAGTCGTAATAAGTTTAAAAAATGAAATGCCAGTGTAACAGATGAGTTCTCGTCCGAAACCCTGATACTCCGAAAGAGAATGTCTAGTTTGTACACGAAGTGCGTCCAGTTTTTGCCGTAACCCTCTCTACTCTTTTGCACGTGATATGTGGGTGAAATGATGATACCATGCCAAGTTTCGACATTTTCAGAGTTCATTTTGTAGTGATTTTTAATTTCACGGTCATTTAGCTCTCTAAACAAATCGGTAAATGACTGAAAAATAGCAAATGATGTTAGAAAGTATTGAAAATTGATGACGTCGCTTTGAATGGTGCGTACGGAACGCAAAAAAAGTCTAGAGTTGTAATAAGTTTAAAAAAATGAAGTGCCAGTGTAACAGCTGAGTTCTCGTCCGAAACCCTGATACTCCGAAAGAGATTGTCCAGTTTATACACGAAGTGCGTCCAGTTTTTGCCGTAACCCTCTCTACTGCTTTGCACATGTTATGTAGGTGAAATGATGATACCATGCCAAGTTTCGACATTTTCAGAGTTCATTTTGTAGTGATTTTTAAATTTCACGGTCATTTAGATCTCTAAACAAATCGGTAAATGACTAAAAAATAGCAAATGATGTCAGAAAGTTTTGAAAATTGATGACGTCGCTTTGAATGGTGTGTACGGAACGCAAAAAAGTTTGGAGTTGTAATAAGTTTTAAAAAATGAAGTGCCCATGTAACAGATGAGTTCTCGTCAGAAACCCTGATACTTCGAAAGAGATTGTCCAGTTTGTACACGAAGTGCTTCCAGTTTTTGCCGTAACCGTCTCTACTCTTTTGCACATGCTATGTGGGTGAAATGATGGTACCATGCCAAGTTTCGACATTTTCAGAGTTCATTTTGTAGTGATTTTTAATTTCACGGTCATTTAGCTCTCTAAACAAATCAGTAAATGACTGAAAAATAGCAAATGATGTCAAAAAGTGTTGAAAATTGATGACGTCGCTTTGAATGGTGCGTACGGAACGCAAAAAAAGTCTAGAGTTGTAATAAGTTTAAAAAAATGAAGTGCCAGTGTAACAGATGAGTTCTCGTCCGAAACCCTGATACTCCGAAAGAGATTGTCCAGTTTGTACACGAAGTGCGTCCAGTTTTTACCGTAACCCTCTCTACTGTTTTGCACATGTTATGTAGGTGAAATGATGATACCATGCCACGTTTCGACATTTTCAGAGTTCATTTTGTAGTGATTTTCAATTTCACGGTCATTTAGATCTCTAAACAAATCGGCAAATGACTAAAAAATAGCAAATGATGTCAGAAAGTTTTGAAAATTGATGACGTCGCTTTGAATGGTATGTACGGAACGCAAAAAAGTCCGGAGTTGTAATAAGTTTTAAAAAATGAAGTGCCCATGTAACAGATGAGTTCTCGTCAGAAACCCTGATACTTCGAAAGAGATTGTCCAGTTTGTACACGAAGTGCGTCCAGTTTTTATCGTAACCCTATCTACTCTTTTGCACATGCTATGTGGGTGAAATGATTATACCATGCCAAGTTTCGACATTTTCAGAGTTCATTTTGTAGTGATTTTCAATTTCACGGTCATTTAGCTCTCTAAAAAATCGGTAAATGACTGAAAAATAGCAAATGATGTCAGAAAGTGTTGAAAATTGATGACGTCGCTTGGAATGGTGCGTACGGAACGCAAAAAAGTCTAGAGTTGTAATAAGTTTAAAAAATGAAATGCCAGTGTAACAGATGAGTTCTCGTCCGAAACCCTGATACTCCGAAAGAGAATGTCTAGCTTGTACACGAAGTGCGTCCAGTTTTTGCCGTAACCCTCTCTACTCTTTTGCACATGATATGTGGGTGAAATGATGATACCATGCCAAGTTTCGACATTTTCAGAGTTCATTTTGTAGTGATTTTCAATTTCACGGTCATTTAGCTCTCTAAACAAATCGGTAAATGACTAAAAAATAGCAAATAATGTCAGAAAGTTTTGAAAATTGATGACGTCGCTTTGAATGGTGCGTACGGCACGCAAAAAAAGTCTAGAGTTGTAATAAGTTTAAAAAAATGAAGTGCCAGTGTAACAGATGAGTTCTCGTCCGAAACCCTGATACTCCGAAAGAGATTGTCCAGTTTGTACACGAAGTGCGTCCAGTTTTTGCCGTAACCCTCTCTACTGTTTTGCACATGTTATGTAGGTGAAATGATGATACCATGCCAAGTTTCGACATTTTCAGAGTTCATTTTGTAGTGATTTTTAAATTTCACGGTTATTTAGATCTCTAAACAAATCGGTAAATGACTAAAAAATAGCAAATGATGTCAGAAAGTTTTGAAAATTGATGACGTCGCTTTGAATGGTGCGTACGGAACGCAAAAAAGTTTGGAGTTGAAATAAGTTTTAAAAAATGAAGTGCCCATGTAACAGATGAGTTCTCGTCCGAAACCCTGATACTCCGAAAGAGATTGTCCAGTTTGTACACGAAGTGCGTCCAGTTTTTGCCGTAACCCTGTCTACTCTTTTGCACATGCTATGTGGGTGAAATGATGATACCATGCCAAGTTTCGACATTTTCAGAGTTAATTTTGTAGTGATTTTTAATTTCACGGTCATTTAGCTCTCTAAACAAATCGGTAAATGACTGAAAAATAGCAAATGATGTCAAAAAGTGTTGAAAATTGATGACGTCGCTTTGAATGGTGCGTACAGAACGCAAAAAAAGTCTAGAGTTGTAATAAGTTTAAAAAAATGAAGTGCCAGTGTAACAGATGAGTTCTCGTCCGAAACACTGATACTCCGAAAGAGATTGTCCAGTTTGTACACGAAGTGCGTCCAGTTTTCACCGTAACCCTCTCTACTGTTTTGCACATGTTATGTAGGTGAAATGATGATACCATGCCACGTTTCGACATTTTCAGAGTTCATTTTGTAGTGATTTTCAATTTCACGGTCATTTAGATCTCTAAACAAATCGGCAAATGACTGAAAAATAGCAAATGATGTCAGAAAGTTTTGAAAATTGATGACGTCGCTTTGAATGGTGTGTACGGAACGCAAAAAAGTCCGGAGTTGTAATAAGTTTTAAAAAATGAAGTGCCCATGTAACAGATGAGTTCTCGTCAGAAACCCTGATACTTCGAAAGAGATTGTCCAGTTTGTACACGAAGTGCGTCCAGTTTTTGCCGTAACCCTATCTACTCTTTTGCACATGCTATGTGGGTGAAATGATTATACCATACCAAGTTTCGACATTTTCAGAGTTCATTTTGTAGTGATTTTCAATTTCACGGTCATTTAGCTCTCTAAACAAATCGGTAAATGACTGAAAAATAGCAAATGATGTCAGAAAGTGTTGAAAATTGATGACGTCGCTTTGAATGGTGCGTACGGAACGCAAAAAGTCTACAGTTGTAATAAGTTTAAAAAATGAAATGCCAGTGTAACAGATGAGTTCTCGTCCGAAACCCTGATACTCCGCAAGAGAATGTCTAGTTTGTACACGAAGTGCGTCCAGTTTTTGCCGTAACCCTCTCTACTCTTTTGCACGTGATATGTGGGTGAAATGATGATACCATGCCAAGTTTCGACATTTTCAGAGTTCATTTTGTAGTGATTTTCAATTTCACGGTCATTTAGCTCTCTAAACAAATCGGTAAATGACTGAAAAATAGCAAATGATGTCAGAAAGTTTTGAAAATTGATGACGTCGCTTTGAATGGTGTGTACGGAACGCAAAAAAGTCTGGAGTTGTAATAAGTTTTAAAAAATGAAGTGCCCATGTAACAGATGAGTTCTCGTCAGAAACCCTGATACTTCGAAAGAGATTGTCCAGTTTGTACACGAAGTGCTTCCAGTTTTTGCCGTAACCCTCTCTACTCTTTTGCACATGCTATGTGGGTGAAATGATGATACCATGCCAAGTTTCGACATTTTCAGAGTTCATTTTGTAGTGATTTTTAATTTCACGGTCATTTAGCTCTCTAAACAAATCGGTAAATGACTGAAAAATAGCAAATGATGTCAGAAAGTGTTGAAAATTCATGACGTCACTTTGAATGGTGCGTACGGAACGCAAAAAAAGTCTAGAGTTGTAATAAGTTTCAAAAAATGAAGTGCCAGTGTAACAGATGAGTTCTCGTCCGAAATCCTGATACTCCGAAAGAGATTGTCCAGTTTGTACACGAAGTGCGTCCAGTTTTTGCCGTAACCCTCTCTACTGTTTTGCACATGTTATGTAGGTGAAATGATGATACCATGCCAAGTTTCGACATTTTCAGAGTTCATTTTGTAGTGATTTTTAAATTTCACGGTCATTTAGCTCTCTAAACAAATCAGTAAATGACTAAAAAATAGCAAATGATGTCAGAAAGTTTTGAAAATTGATGACGTCGCTTTGAATGGTGTGTATGGAACGCAAAAAAGTTTGGAGTTGTAATAAGTTTTAAAAAATGAAGTGCCCATGTAACAGATGAGTTCTCGTCAGAAACCCTGATACTTCGAAAGAGATTGTCCAGTTTGTACACGAAGTGCTTCCAGTTTTTGCCGTAACCCTCTCTACTCTTTTGCACATGCTATGTGGGTGAAATGATGGTACCATGCCAAGTTTCGACATTTTCAGAGTTCATTTTGTAGTGATTTTTAATTTCACGGTCATTTAGCTCTCTAAACAAATCGGTAAATGACTGAAAAATAGCAAATGATGTCAAAAAGTGTTGAAAATTGATGACGTCGCTTTGAATGGTGCGTACGGAACGCAAAAAAAGTCTAGAGTTGTAATAAGTTTAAAAAAATGAAGTGCCAGTGTAACAGATGAGTTCTCGTCCGAAACCCTGATACTCCGAAAGAGATTGTCCAGTTTGTACACGAAGTGCGTCCAGTTTTTACCGTAACCCTCTCTACTGTTTTGCACATGTTATGTAGGTGAAATGATGATACCATGCCACGTTTCGACATTTTCAGAGTTCATTTTGTAGTGATTTTCAATTTCACGGTCATTTAGATCTCTAAACAAATCGGCAAATGACTAAAAAATAGCAAATGATGTCAGAAAGTTTTGAAAATTGATGACGTCGCTTTGAATGGTGTGTACGGAACGCAAAAAAGTCCGGAGTTGTAATAAGTTTTAAAAAATGAAGTGCCCATGTAACAGATGAGTTCTCGTCAGAAACCCTGATACTTCGAAAGAGATTGTCCAGTTTGTACACGAAGTGCGTCCAGTTTTTCCGTAACCCTATCTACTCTTTTGCACATGCTATGTGGGTGAAATGATTATACCATGCCAAGTTTCGACATTTTCAGAGTTCATTTTGTAGTGATTTTTAATTTCACGGTCATTTAGCTCTCTAAACAAATCGGTAAATGACTGAAAAATAGCAAATGATGTCAGAAAGTTTTGAAAATTGATGACGTCGCTTTGAATGGTGTGTACGGAACGCAAAAAAGTCTAGAGTTGTAATAAGTTTAAAAAATGAAATGCCAGGGTAACAGATGAGTTCTCGTCCGAAACCCTGATACTCCGAAAGAGAATGTCTAGTTTGTACACGAAGTGCGTCCAGTTTTTGCCGTAACCCTCTCTACTCTTTTGCACGTGATATGTGGGTGAAATGATAATACCATGCCAAGTTTCGACATTTTCAGAGTTCATTTTGTAGTGATTTTTAATTTCACGGTCATTTAGCTCTCTAAACAAATCGGTAAATGACTGAAAAATAGCAAATGATGTTAGAAAGTATTGAAAATTGATGACGTCGCTTTGAATGGTGCGTACGGAACGCAAAAAAAGTCTAGAGTTGTAATAAGTTTAAAAAAATGAAGTGTCAGTGTAACAGATGAGTTCTCGTCCGAAACCCTGATACTCCGAAAGAGATTGTCCAGTTTGTACACGAAGTGCGTCCAGTTTTTGCCGTAACCCTCTCTACTGTTTTGCACATGTTATATAGGTGAAATGATGATACCATGCCAAGTTTCGACATTTTTAGAGTTCATTTTGTAGTGATTTTTAAATTTCACGGTCATTTAGATCTCTAAACAAATCGGTAAATGACTAAAAAACAGCAAATGATGTCAGAAAGTTTTGAAAATTGATGACGTCGCTTTGAATGGTGTGTACGGAACGCAAAAAAGTTTGGAGTTGTAATAAGTTTTAAAAAATGAAGTGCCCATGTAACAGATGAGTTCTCGTCAGAAACCCTGATACTTCGAAAGAGATTGTCCAGTTTGTACACGAAGTGCTTCCAGTTTTTGCCGTAACCCTCTCTACTCTTTTGCACATGCTATGTGGGTGAAATGATGGTACCATGCCAAGTTTCGACATTTTCAGAGTTCATTTTGTAGTGATTTTTAATTTCACGGTCATTTAGCTCTCTAAACAAATCGGTAAATGACTGAAAAATAGCAAATGATGTCAAAAAGTGTTGAAAATTGATGACATCGCTTTGAATGGTGCGTACGGAACGCAAAAAAAGTCTAGAGTTGTAATAAGTTTAAAAAAATGAAGTGCCAGTGTAACAGATGAGTTCTCGTCCGAAACCCTGATACTCCGAAAGAGATTGTCCAGTTTGTACACGAAGTGCGTCCAGTTTTTACCGTAACCCTCTCTACTGTTTTGCACATGTTATGTAGGTGAAATGATGATACCATGCCACGTTTCGACATTTTCAGAGTTCATTTTGTAGTGATTTTCAATTTCACGGTCATTTAGATCTCTAAACAAATCGGCAAATGACTAAAAAATAGCAAATGATGTCAGAAAGTTTTGAAAATTGATGACGTCGCTTTGAATGGTGTGTATGGAACGCAAAAAAGTTTGGAGTTGTAATAAGTTTTAAAAAATGAAGTGCCCATGTAACAGATGAGTTCTCGTCAGAAACCCTGATACTTCGAAAGAGATTGTCCAGTTTGTACACGAAGTGCGTCCAGTTTTTGCCGTAACCCTATCTACTCTTTTGCACATGCTATGTGGGTGAAATGATTATACCATGCCAAGTTTCGACATTTTCAGAGTTCATTTTGTAGTGATTTTCAATTTCACGGTCATTTAGCTCTCTAAACAAATCGGTAAATGACTGAAAAATAGCAAATGATGTCAGAAAGTGTTGAAAATTGATGACGTCGCTTTGAATGGTGCGTACGGAACGCAAAAAAGTCTAGAGTTGTAATAAGTTTAAAAAATGAAATGCCAGTGTAACAGATGAGTTCTCGTCCGAAACCCTGATACTCCGAAAGAGAATGTCTAGTTTGTACACGAAGTGCGTCCAGTTTTTGCCGTAACCCTCTCTACTCTTTTGCACGTGATATGTGGGTGAAATGATGATACCATGCAAGTTTCGACATTTTCAGAGTTCATTTTGTAGTTATTTTCAATTTCACGGTCATTTAGCTCTCTAAACAAATCGGTAAATGACTGAAAAATAGCAAATGATGTCAGAAAGTTTTGAAAATTGATGACGTCGCTTTGAATGGTGTGTACGGAACGCAAAAAAGTCTGGAGTTGTAATAAGTTTTAAAAAATGAAGTGCCCATGTAACAGATGAGTTCTCGTCAGAAACCCTGATACTTCGAAAGAGATTGTCCAGTTTGTACACGAAGTGCTTCCAGTTTTTGCCGTAACCCTCTCTACTCTTTTGCACATGCTATGTGGGTGAAATGATGATACCATGCCAAGTTTCGACATTTTCAGAGTTCATTTTGTAGTGATTTTTAATTTCACGGTCATTTAGCTCTCTAAACAAATCATTAAATGACTGAAAAATAGCAAATGATGTCAGAAAGTGTTGAAAATTCATGACGTCACTTTGAATGGTGCGTACGGAACGCAAAAAAAGTCTAGAGTTGTAATAAGTTTCAAAAAATGAAGTGCTAGTGTAACAGATGAGTTCTCGTCCGAAACCCTGATACTCCGAAAGAGATTGTCCAGTTTGTACACGAAGTGCGTCCAGTTTTTGCCGTAACCCTCTCTACTGTTTTGCACATGTTATGTAGGTGAAATGATGATACCATGCCAAGTTTCGACATTTTCAGAGTTCATTTTGTAGTGATATTTAAATTTCACGGTCATTTAGATCTCTAAACAAATCGGTAAATGACTAAAAAATAGCAAATGATGTCAGAAAGTTTTGAAAATTGATGACGTCGCTTTGAATGGTGTGTATGGAACGCAAAAAGGTTTGGAGTTGTAATAAGTTTTAAAAAATGAAGTGCCCATGTAACAGATGAGTTCTCGTCAGAAACCCTGATACTTCGAAAGAGATTGTCCAGTTTGTACACGAAGTGCTTCCAGTTTTTGCCGTAACCCTCTCTACTCTTTTGCACATGCTATGTGGGTGAAATGATGGTACCATGCCAAGTTTCGACATTTTCAGAGTTCATTTTGTAGTGATTTTTAATTTCACGGTCATTTAGCTCTCTAAACAAATCGGTAAATGACTGAAAAATAGCAAATGATGTCAAAAAGTGTTGAAAATTGATGACGTCGCTTTGAATGGTGCGTACGGAACGCAAAAAAAGTCTAGAGTTGTAATAAGTTTAAAAAAATGAAGTGCCAGTGTAACAGATGAGTTCTCGTCCGAAACCCTGATACTCCGAAAGAGATTGTCCAGTTTGTACACGAAGTGCGTCCAGTTTTTACCGTAACCCTCTCTAATGTTTTGCACATGTTATGTAGGTGAAATGATGATACCATGCCACGTTTCGACATTTTCAGAGTTCATTTTGTAGTGATTTTCATATTCACGGTCATTTAGATCTCTAAACAAATCGGCAAATGACTAAAAAATAGCAAATGATGTCAGAAAGTTTTGAAAATTGATGACGTCGCTTTGAATGGTGTGTACGGAACGCAAAAAAGTCCGGAGTTGTAATAAGTTTTAAAAAATGAAGTGCCCATGTAACAGATGAGTTCTCGTCAGAAACCCTGATATTTCGAAAGAGATTGTCCAGTTTGTACACGAAGTGCGTCCAGTTTTTACCGTAACCCTATCTACTCTTTTGCACATGCTATGTGGGTGAAATGATTATACCATGCCAAGTTTCGACATTTTCAGAGTTCATTTTGTAGTGATTTTCAATTTCACGGTCATTTAGCTCTCTAAACAAATCGGTAAATGACTGAAAAATAGCAAATGATGTCAAAAAGTGTTGAAAATTGATGACATCGCTTTGAATGGTGCGTACGGAACGCAAAAAAAGTCTAGAGTTGTAATAAGTTTAAAAAAATGAAGTGCCAGTGTAACAGATGAGTTCTCGCCCGAAACCCTGATACTCCGAAAGAGATTGTCCAGTTTGTACACGAAGTGCGTCCAGTTTTTACCGTAACCCTCTCTACTGTTTTGCACATGTTATGTAGGTGAAATGATGATACCATGCCACGTTTCGACATTTTCAGAGTTCATTTTGTAGTGATTTTCAATTTCACGGTCATTTAGATCTCTAAACAAATCGGCAAATGACTAAAAAATAGCAAATGATGTCAGAAAGTTTTGAAAATTGATGACGTCGCTTTGAATGGTGTGTACGGAACGCAAAAAAGTCCGGAGTTGTAATAAGTTTTAAAAAATGAAGTGCCCATGTAACAGATGAGTTCTCGTCAGAAACCCTGATATTTCGAAAGAGATTGTCCAGTTTGTACACGAAGTGCGTCCAGTTTTTACCGTAACCCTATCTACTCTTTTGCACATGCTATGTGGGTGAAATGATTATACCATGCCAAGTTTCGACATTTTCAGAGTTCATTTTGTAGTGATTTTTAATTTCACGGTCATTTAGCTCTCTAAACAAATCGGTAAATGACTGAAAAATAGCAAATGATGTCAAAAAGTGTTGAAAATTGATGACATCGCTTTGAATGGTGCGTACGGAACGCAAAAAAAGTCTAGAGTTGTAATAAGTTTAAAAAAATGAAGTGCCAGTGTAACAGATGAGTTCTCGTCCGAAACCCTGATACTCCGAAAGAGATTGTCCAGTTTGTACACGAAGTGCGTCCAGTTTTTACCGTAACCCTCTCTACTGTTTTGCACATGTTATGTAGGTGAAATGATGATACCATGCCACGTTTCGACATTTTCAGAGTTCATTTTGTAGTGATTTTCAATTTCACGGTCATTTAGATCTCTAAACAAATCGGCAAATGACTAAAAAATAGCAAATGATGTCAGAAAGTTTTGAAAATTGATGACATCGCTTTGAATGGTGCGTACGGAACGCAAAAAAGTCTAGAGTTGTAATAAGTTTAAAAAATGAAATGCCAGTGTAACAGATGAGTTCTCGTCAGAAACCCTGATACTTCGAAAGAGATTATCCAGTTTGTACTCGAAGTGCGTCCAGTTTTTGCCGTAACCCTATCTAATCTTTTGCACATGCTATGTGGGTGAAATGATTATACCATGCCAAGTTTCGACATTTTCAGAGTTCATTTTGTAGTGATTTTCAATTTCACGGTCATTTAGCTCTCTAAACAAATCGGTAAATGACTGAAAAATAGCAAATGATGTCAGAAAGTGTTGAAAATTGATGACGTCGCTTTGAATGGTGCGTACGGAACGCAAAAAAGTCTAGAGTTGTAATAAGTTTAAAAAATGAAATGCCAGTGTAACAGATGAGTTCTCGTCCGAAACCCTGATACTCCGAAAGAGAATGTCTAGTTTGTACACGAAGTGCGTCCAGTTTTTGCCGTAACCCTCTCTACTCTTTTGCACGTGATATCTGGGTGAAATGATGATACCATGCCAAGTTTCGACATTTTCAGAGTTCATTTTGTAGTGATTTTCAATTTCACGGTCATTTAGCTCTCTAAACAAATCGGTAAATGACTGAAAAATAGCAAATGATGTCAGAAAGTTTTGAAAGTTGATGACGTCGCTTTGAATGGTGCGTACGGAACGCAAAAAAGTCCGGAGTTGTAATAAGTTTTATAAAATGAAGTGCCCATGTAACAGATGAGTTCTCGTCAGAAACCCTGATACTTCGAAAGAGATTGTCCAGTTTGTACACGAAGTGCGTCCAGTTTTTGCCGTAACCCTATCTACTCTTTTGCACATGCTATGTGGGTGAAATGATTATACCATGCCAAGTTTCGACATTTTCAGAGTTCATTTTGTAGTGATTTTCAATTTCACGGTCATTTAGCTCTCTAAACAAATTGGTAAATGACTGAAAAATAGCAAATGATGTCAGAAAGTGTTGAAAATTGATGACGTCGCTTTGAATGGTGCATACGGAACGCAAAAAAGTCTAGAGTTGTAATAAGTTTAAAAAATGAAATGCCAGTGTAACAGATGAGTTCTCGTCCGAAACCCTGATACTCCGAAAGAGAATGTCTAGTTTGTACACGAAGTGCGTCCAGTTTTTGCCGTAACCCTCTCTACTCTTTTGCACGTGATATGTGGGTGAAATGATGATACCATGCATGTTTCGACATTTTCAGAGTTCATTTTGTAGTTATTTTCAATTTCACGGTCATTTAGCTCTCTAAACAAATCGGTAAATGACTGAAAAATAGCAAATGATGTCAGAAAGTTTTGAAAATTGATGACGTCGCTTTGAATGGTGTGTACGGAACGCAAAAAAGTCTGGAGTTGTAATAAGTTTTAAAAAATGAAGTGCCCATGTAACAAATGAGTTCTCGTCAGAAACCCTGATACTTCGAAAGAGATTGTCCAGTTTGTACACGAAGTGCTTCCAGTTTTTGCCGTAACCCTCTCTACTCTTTTGCACATGCTATGTGGGTGAAATGATGATACCATGCCAAGTTTCGACATTTTCAGAGTTCATTTTGTAGTGATTTTTAATTTCACGGTCATTTAGCTCTCTAAACAAATCGGTAAATGACTGAAAAATAGCAAATGATGTCAGAAAGTGTTGAAAATTCATGACGTCACTTTGAATGGTGCGTACGGAACGCAAAAAAAGTCTAGAGTTGTAATAAGTTTCAAAAAATGAAGTGCCAGTGTAACAGATGAGTTCTCGTCCGAAACCCTGATACTCCGAAAGAGATTGTCCAGTTTGTACACGAAGTGCGTCCAGTTTTTGCCGTAACCCTCTCTACTGTTTTGCACATGTTATGTAGGTGAAATGATGATACCATGCCAAGTTTTGACATTTTCAGAGTTCATTTTGTAGTGATTTTTAAATTTCACGGTCATTTAGATCTCTAAACAAATCGGTAAATGACTAAAAAATAGCAAATGATGTCAGAAAGTTTTGAAAATTTATGACGTCGCTTTGAATGGTGTGTATGGAACGCAAAAAATTTTGGAGTTGTAATAAGTTTTAAAAAATGAAGTGCCCATGTAACAGATGAGTTCTCGTCAGAAACCCTGATACTTCGAAAGAGATTGTCCAGTTTGTACACGAAGTGCTTCCAGTTTTTGCCGTAACCCTCTCTACTCTTTTGCACATGCTATGTGGGTGAAATGATGGTACCATGCCAAGTTTCGACATTTTCAGAGTTCATTTTGTAGTGATTTTTAATTTCACGGTCATTTAGCTCTCTAAACAAATCGGTAAATGACTGAAAAATAGCAAATGATGTCAAAAAGTGTTGAAAATTGATGACGTCGCTTTGAATGGTGCGTACGGAACGCAAAAAAAGTCTAGAGTTGTAATAAGTTTAAAAAAATGAAGTGCCAGTGTAACAGATGAGTTCTCGTCCGAAACCCTGATACTCCGAAAGAGATTGTCCAGTTTGTACACGAAGTGCGTCCAGTTTTTACCGTAACCCTCTCTACTGTTTTGCACATGTTATGTAGGTGAAATGATGATACCATGCCACGTTTCGACATTTTCAGAGTTCATTTTATAGTGATTTTCAATTTCACGGCCATTTAGATCTCTAAACAAATCGGCAAATGACTAAAAAATAGCAAATGATGTCAGAAAGTTTTGAAAATTGATGACGTCGCTTTGAATGGTGTGTACGGAACGCAAAAAAGTCCGGAGTTGTAATAAGTTTTAAAAAATGAAGTGCCCATGTAACAGATGAGTTCTCGTCAGAAACCCTGATATTTCGAAAGAGATTGTCCAGTTTGTACACGAAGTGCGTCCAGTTTTTACCGTAACCCTATCTACTCTTTTGCACATGCTATGTGGGTGAAATGATTATACCATGCCAAGTTTCGACATTTTCAGAGTTCATTTTGTAGTGATTTTCAATTTCACGGTCATTTAGCTCTCTAAACAAATCGGTAAATGACTGAAAAATAGCAAATGATGTCAGAAAGTGTTGAAAATTGATGACGTCGCTTTGAATGGTGCGTACGGAACGCAAAAAAGTCTAGAGTTGTAATAAGTTTAAAAAATGAAATGCCAGGGTAACAGATGAGTTCTCGTCCGAAACCCTGATACTCCGAAAGAGAATGTCTAGTTTGTGCACGAAGTGCGTCCAGTTTTTGCCGTAACCCTCTCTACTCTTTTGCACGTGATATGTGGGTGAAATGATGATACCATGCCAAGTTTCGACATTTTCAGAGTTCATTTTGTAGTGATTTTTAATTTCACGGTCATTTAGCTCTCTAAACAAATCGGTAAATGACTGAAAAATAGCAAATGATGTTAGAAAGTATTGAAAATTGATGACGTCGCTTTGAATGGTGCGTACGGAACGCAAAAAAAGTCTAGAGTTGTAATAAGTTTAAAAAAATGAAGTGTCAGTGTAACAGATGAGTTCTCGTTCGAAACCCTGATACTCCGAAAGAGATTGTCCAGTTTGTACACGAAGTGCGTCCAGTTTTTGCCGTAACCCTCTCTACTATTTTGCACATGTTATGTAGGTGAAATGATGATACCATGCCAAGTTTCGACATTTTCAGAGTTCATTTTGTAGTGATTTTTAAATTTCACGGTCATTTAGATCTCTAAACAAATCGGTAAATGACTAAAAAATAGCAAATGATGTCAGAAAGTTTTGAAAATTGATGACGTCGCTTTGAATGGTGTGTACGGAACGCAAAAAAGTCCGGAGTTGTAATAAGTTTTAAAAAATGAAGTGCCCATGTAACAGATGAGTTCTCGTCAGAAACCCTGATACTTCGAAAGAGATTGTCCAGTTTGTACACGAAGTGCGTCCAGTTTTTGCCGTAACCCTATCTACTCTTTTGCACATGCTATGTGGGTGAAATGATTATACCATGCCAAGTTTCGACATTTTCATAGTTCATTTTGTAGTGATTTTCAATTTCACGGTCATTTAGCTCTCTAAACAAATCGGTAAATGACTGAAAAATAGCAAATGATGTCAGAAAGTTTTGAAAAGTGATGACGTCGCTTTGAATGGTGCGTACGGAACGCAAAAAAGTCTAGAGTTGTAATAAGTTTAAAAAATGAAATGCCAGTGTAACAGATGAGTTCTCGTCCGAAACCCTGATACTCCGAAAGAGAATGTCTAGTTTGTACACGAAGTGCGTCCAGTTTTTGCCGTAACCCTCTCTACTCTTTTGCACGTGATATGTGGGTGAAATGATGATACCATGCCAAGTTTCGACATTTTCAGAGTTCATTTTGTAGTGATTTTCAATTTCACGGTCATTTAGCTCTCTAAACAAATCGGTAAATGACTGAAAAATAGCAAATGATGTCAGAAAGTTTTGAAAATTGATGACGTCGCTTTGTATGGTGTGTACGGAACGCAAAAAAGTCTGGAGTTGTAATAAGTTTAAAAAAATGAAGTGCCCATGTAACAGATGAGTTCTCGTCAAAACCCTGATACTTCGAAAGAGATTGTCCAGTTTGTACACGAAGTGCTTCCAGTTTTTGCCGTAACCCTCTCTACTCTTTTGCACATGCTATGTGGGTGAAATGATGATACCATGCCAAGTTTCGACATTTTCAGAGTTCATTTTGTAGTGATTTTTAATTTCACGGTCATTTAGCTCTCTAAGCAAATCGGTAAATGACTGAAAAATAGCAAATGATGTCAGAAAGTGTTGAAAATTCATGACGTCACTTTGAATGGTGCGTACGGAACGCAAAAAAAGTCTAGAGTTGTAATAAGTTTCAAAAAATGAAGTGCCAGTGTAACAGATGAGTTGTCGTCCGAAACCCTGATACTCCGAAAGAGATTGTCCAGTTTGTACACGAAGTGCGTCCAGTTTTTACCGTAACCCTCTCTACTCTTTTGCACATGTTATGTAGGTGAAATGATGATACCATGCCAAGTTTCGACATTTTCAGAGTTCATTTTGTAGTGATTTTCAATTTCACGGTCATTTAGCTCTCTAAACAAATCGGTAAATGACTAAAAAATAGCAAATGATGTCAGAAAGTTTTGAAAATTGATGACGTCGCTTTGAATGGTGTGTATGGAACGCAAAAAAGTCTGGAGTTGTAATAAGTTTTAAAAAATGAAGTGCCCATGTAACAGATGAGTTCTCGTCAGAAACCCTGATACTTCGAAAGAGATTGTCCAGTTTGTACACGAAGTGCGTCCAGTTTTTGCCGTAACCCTCTCTACTCTTTTGCACATGCTATGTGGGTGAAATGATTATACCATGCCAAGTTTCGACATTTTCAGAGTTCATTTTGTAGTGATTTTCAATTTCATGGTCATTTAGCTCTCTAAACAAATCGGTAAATGACTGAAAAATAGCAAATGATGTCAGAAAGTGTTGAAAATTGATGACGTCGCTTTGAATGGTGCGTACGGGACGCAAAAAAAGTCTAGAGTTGTAATAAGTTTAAAAAATGAAGTGCCAGTGTAACAGATGAGTTCTCGTCCGAAACCCTGAGACTCCGAAAGAGATTGTCTAGTTTGTACACGAAGTGCGTCCAGTTTTTGCCGTAACCCTCTCTACTCTTTTGCACATACTATGTGGGTGAAATGATGATACCATGCCAAGTTTCGACATTTTCAGAGTTCATTTTGTAGTGATTTTCAATTTCACGGTCATTTAGCTCTCTAAACAAATCGGTAAATGACTAAAAAATGGCAAATGATGTCAGAAAGTTTTGAAAATTGATGACGTCGCTTTGAATGGTGTGTACGGAACGCAAAAAAGTCTGGAGTTGTAATAAGTTTAAAAAAATGAAGTGCCCATGTAACAGATGAGTTCTGGTCAGAAACCCTGATACTTCGAAAGAGATTGTCCAGTTTGTACATGAAGTGCGTCCAGTTTTTGTCGTAACACAAGAAGTCCGGAGTTGTATTAAGTTATTAAAGATAAAAAAAGGCACAATGCTCGTTAATTAGCTTCAAGCCTTTCGGAATAGTGTAAACTGCACTGCACATAGCTCCGTGTAGTCTACGCTATTCCTCAAGGCTTAAAGCTAAGCAACGTGCAGATGAGCATTGCGCCTCTCCTTCATCGTCTCTGCACTCAGGGCTTATAAACCGCTCCTAGTGCCTCTCTCTTCGCGAGGTGGGACTAAAAAACAGCTTACTAAGAAACTATAGTACCGGTTCATGGCACGAACCGGTACTAAAGGTGCCCGTGGGGCCCCAACCTGACCACAGCCTGACGCAGCCTCATTAGTACCGGTTCGTGACATGAACCGGTACTAAAGGTTGCTCACGAACCGGGACTAATGATCTCCGCCCGCCTAGCCGTTGGAACCGGCACTAATGGACACATTAGTGCCGGCTCAAAATCAAACCGGCACTAATGTGCTTCACATTTGACCCTTTTTCTACTAGTGTCCCCTCGGCAACCAATTATGCTCCGAAATAAGAGTGCTCTCCAGTGCCAACTCTTTGAATAACACCTTGTTGCATAATATCTCTACCATTGATTATTGCTTGCCAAATTTGTGAAGGGTGTGATCCTAATTCCGCCTGTAAAAGTCCACAAGCCGGGAAATACACTGCTTTCAAAATTTTAGAACTTAGCGAGTCAGGGCTTTCCATAATCCTCCAAGCTTGCCTCGCACACAGAGCTAGGTTGAAAATTTCTAGGTCACGAAACCCAAGCCCTCCCAAGTGTTTTGGCCTGCTCATCACATCCCAAGATACCCAAGCTGGTTTGCTGCGTCCTTGCTTGCTTCCCCACCAAAATTGCAGAATAATAGAAGTGACGTTCTCGCACAAGCCTCTAGGGAGCCGAAAGCATGCCATGGAGTACACGGGTATGGCCTCGGCAACTGATTTGATCAACACTTCTTTCCTGGAAGAGGAGAGGAGTTTTTCCATCCACCCTTTCACCTTTTCCCAAACTCGGTCTCTTAGATACCTGCAAGTCCCATTTTTTTAGTGTCCCACATCTGTAGGCATGCCAAGTACGTGTCGCTCAAGGACTCATTCTGTACCTTGAGGACATTCTTGTGGGTACCCTTTACTAACACTGTCTCTGACCTGTTGTGGGCACCCTTTACTAAAAAAGATGGACGACTTTTCATTATTAACTCGATGGCCGAAGCATTGCAATAAACACTCAACAAGTTTGATACCGCATTTGCACCCTCAACACTTGCCTTGAAAAGCAGCATGTTGTTATCTACAAAAAGCAGGTGGTTAATAGTCGGAGCTGTGGGTGAGATGCATGGGAAACCTTGATCGATGAACGTACTTGGGCCGGGATGATCCCTTGGAAATGCAGGCCGTCGAATAACTATATCTTCACCATATGGTAGATGCGTGCATTTAGATATGCTCCAGGCTCCAGCTACGTGGCTTCTACTTTGGTCATGCCCAATTTTAGTATTCTTTAGTGCTAGGCCTTATTGTAGAAATATTTATACTTGGGCTTGGTCTCTCCTAGCGATCGGAAGAAAAGAAACGAAGCATGTCGCTGCATGCCTGCGTGCAGTTTCCTTGCAGTGTGCTACTAAGTCCTGGGAGGGCCCCCTGGAGTTTGGGGGCTCGGGGCGCCCCCCCCCCCCCCTTCCTCAGGGCCAGCCCTGGCCGCCGGAGCTAGGGGAGGCCCCTATGGACGGAGCTAGATGAGGACGTGGGTGTACACATGTACACCCCTTATTTCTTTTTTAAAAAGGAGTATATAGATACATTGTTAAACCACATGGTTTAAAAAATATGTTGTTAAAATTTTACATTGTGTATCCCTCACATATGGTATTAAAAATATTGTCAAATTTGTACACGGTACTCCAAAAACAAGTATATTGTACTCTAGAATTTTCTAAAGATATGTTTTCATAATAATATAATACAACCACTAATATAATATTTGTGATTCTATATATTTTAGAGACATCTAACATACATATGCATAAACTGCATAAATTACACAACTATCAAAAAATAAAAATAAATTGTTACAAAGCAGAAATTATACTTAACGCAACACTTAAGTATTTTTCATTGATATACATTACAATTATATAATAAATAATTAAATAATATTATTAAGTATGCCAAATAAGAAATGTACTCGTTAACACAGTAGTATAGTAAGTATAAAAATTTAATATAAAATATGTATATATCAAAAAGAGCAGGGCAATAGGGGAACTGATATTGGTGACTCGACAAAAAAAAAGTTGAGATCAAATGCAGACTCTACCACTTGGTGACCCGATATATAGGATAATTAAAAAAAGATAATAAGCGGGATATAGAGGAGGAGAACAAGGAGGACGCCAGGAGGAGGACAGAAGAGGCCATCAAGATGAGGGAGGAGGCCGAGGAGAGGAAAGAGGAGGACATTGGTCTATGTATGTACACACATTATTTCTTTTCAAAAAGGAGTATATAGATACATAATTAAACCATATGGTTTAAAAATATTTTTTAAAATTTGTACATTGTGTATGTCTCACATATGGTTTATTCAAAATATTGTTAAATTTGTACACGGGTACTCCAAAAAACAAGTATATTGTATTGTAGAATATCTAAAGATATATTTTCATAATCATATATATACAACCACAATTAAAATATTTGTGAAACTATATATTTTAGAGATATGTAACATATATACGCATAAACTACATAAATTACAGAAGTATCAAAAAAATAAAAAATAAAATCGTTACAAAGCAGAAATTATATTCAACGCAACACTTAAAGTATTTTTTTAATGTTATACATTACAATTATATAATAAATAATTAAATTTTTTGAGGGAATATAATAAATAATTAAATAAAAACCAGGGAAACAGAGCCGACAAGCAGCGCACATCATCAGCACAGAAGAGATGCGGCCCAGTCCGAAAGAGAAAAAAACACCGATCCGTGTACTCCCGCCATAACCCTGCTAGCTCTGTTGCGGGTGATTGGGGGATCGCCGCTACCACTACCGCACCAGCACGGGAGTGTGCGGCCGCGTCACCACAATAGGGGGAGCGGCTGGCAACGCCATGGCCTCCACCACCGCATGGCCGCACCATGTTGTCTTGTCGAGCTCGCGCGCGGCCGCTGCGGGAGGCGCCAAGGGAGCGGTGCATTGCTGAGCGCAAGCATCTGCAGATGAAGGGCGACCAACATATAACCTGGCCTGCAGTTCAACGTTGGAGGAGGCATGCAGTAGCTGCAGCAGGAGCCAGCCAGAGCCTGAAGTGAAGTTTTAGTTTTAGAAACTGAATTTGTAAACCGCTGAAGGAGGCGGGCCGTAGCTGAGCAGAAGAGCCTGGAGTGAAGTTTCAGTTTTAGAAACTGAATTTGTATTTTGTGAGGAATCTAGAACTCAAATTTATCTGAGATTGTATTAATGAACTCAATTTAAGAGCATATCACTGATGCTTGCCAAAATGTGAGCACAATACTCATTGATGATCTGGGTTGTGTACCAAGGTGCTAGGGGTTGGCCCCTGTACTGAACTTGTATTTAAACTTCCTCTTTTTTTCTACTAACAGAAAGAGCTATGCTCCTGTCAATATTTTGGAAAACAAATTTGAGAGCATATCATTGATGCTGTGCATTTTTGAGCATATCGGTGAATTGTAAATCATTGTAATACAGTGCATGTGGCAAATGAGATCAATTAAACTACAAACTGAACGACTAAACTGAATTTTGAGACCAGGTTAATGAAACCATTGTAATATAGTGCCGGAGGCAACAACAACAAAACCTTCAATGCCACACAAGTTGGAGTAGGCTAGAGCTGAAACCCATTAGACCTCGCAACCAACTCATGGTTCTCGCACATGGATAGCTAACTTCCACGCACCCGTGTCCATGGCTAGTTCTTTGCTGGGGCTAGTGAACAATGACATAGGAAGGACATCTGTCGGCTCAGTATCGCAGCAAGCCATATAGCCCATCAAGTACATGGCGCTCGCAACCCCATAATGTAGTACCTATGTGGTCTACCCATGTCGATATTTTTTCTTCACTGGTTTTGGGCAAGTTTCTCTATCTGTCCTTGGGTTTTCTCTAGCTTTTCTTGTTTTTTTCATATTTGTATATTTAAAACACATAAACTCTTTTGAAATCTTATATAATTATTATTTCACCATATTTTAAAAAATTAATTGAAAATAGACCTTTTTTCTGACAGGCCAGACAAGCAGCAGTAACAAAAGGTAGCGGGCAAGCAAGCGGGGCGAACAAGCGGACCACCCTAGATGAAAGTTGCATTATGTATCGCAAGCATGCTGGCCTACTAGGATGTACAAGAAGAACGCCCGTGCGTTGCAACGGGGCCACATTAACTTTAAGAGTTCAATATCAATTATGTTAATATTACATTTAATATTCTCATACATATCAAGTGACATTGGCGACCTTTTTTACCATCAAATTCTCACACACACACTCTCCCTCCCTCTTCCTCACTCTCTCTCCCCCTCTCCCCCTCTCTCTCTCTCTCTAACACACACACATATCCATCTTATTGGGTACGGGACCATAATCCATCTATTTCACACGCACACGCGCTAGTGCACAACAATATGAATTATGTGTATTATATTTGCCACCACAACTGACGGAATTAATTTCATGTAATCGGCCAGCCACAGCTTCATGACAAACAATACATCTAAATTCTCAGCGTTATTTTTATGTAACATTGGCGAGAGGTAAACGACGGTGATTGTTTCCTTTGTTTGGAGATTGATTACCAGCTGTGAGTTAAGCTGGGTACTAAAGAAGAATCTGATTGTGATACGTGAATTGGTTGTTGCCTTGTATGTTTGGTTTTGGTATTTGAAGATTTATTACCATCCGTTAGTTGGGTTACCAAAGAAGAAATCAATCACCATATGTAGAAAAAGGAACTACATTGCACATGCTTACACCTCATCTACTCGTGAGAATATATAGAATTGGAGCAAACAAAATAAGTGCAGACGAGAGATAAAACATCAATGAGGATCCCTAATGTCTTGACTAATATGTTGTCCTCCAGCTTGAGAAGCACCTACAAGGAAGGGCTAACATACAGAATCACGAGCCACTTCAATTTATGACTCACACAACTTCATCTTCAACCTGTTAATGATGTGTGAACCTCAACGTACCATGTGGTACTGTTGGAGGCCATGATGACCTGGTGCACCTGTGACTCACCAACGTTCCATCACGCGCAATGCATCCTGGAACGCCTTTGGCATCACATGACAGAAGGTAGGAACGCGTTAAGAGCAACTGAGGCAAAACAACAAACAAGTGGCACCCCTCTTGTAAATACTAGAAGAACGCCCGTGCGTTGCAACGGGGCCATATTAACTTTAAGAGTTCAATATCAATTATGTTAATATTATATTTAATATTCTCATACATATTAAGTGACATTGACGACCTTTTTTACCATCAAATTCTCTCACACACACCCTCTCCCTCCCTCTTCCTCACTCTCTCTCCCCCTCTCCCTCTCTCTCTCTCTCTAACACACACACATATCCATCTTATTGGGTACGGGACCATAATCCATCTATTCGACACGCACACGCGCTAGTGCATAACAATATGGATTATGTGTATTATATTTGCCACCACAACTGAGGGAATTAATTTCATGTAATCGGCCGGCCACAGCTCCATGACAAACAATACATCTAAATTCTCAGCGTTATTTTTATGTAACATTGGCGAGAGGTAAACGACGGTGATTGTTTCCTTTGTTTGGAGATTGATTACCATCCGTGAGTTAAGCTGGGTACTAAAGAAGAATCTGATTGTGATACGTGAATTGATTGTTGCCTTGTATGTTTGGTTTTGGTATTTGAAGATTGATTACCATCCGTTAGTTGGGTTACCAAAGAAGAAATCAATCACCATATGTAGAAAAAGGAACTACATTGCACATGCTTACACCTCATCTACTCGTGAGAATATATAGAATTGGAGCAAACAAAATAAGTGCAGATGAGAGATAAAACATCAATGAGGATCCCTAATGTCTTGACTAATATGTTGTCCTCCAGCTTTAAAAGCACCTACAAGAAATTGGGAGGTGGGAGGGAGGACAAAAAAACCAGGGGAGGTGGGACGAAAATAAACCCGGAACGGAGACTACCAACTGAGACATTAGGAGTAGAGATCATTTAGTTGATAAGAATAAATAGAAAACGGTGTTAAAAAGGAGAAACAGATTAGAATACATTGAAAAACCAAAAGGACGATGTAAAAGGGGATTCGCCCTGCCCCCCGGGCCTTGCCACCGAACCGGCTCAGCGGTCCAGTACCCGCGCGGTCGTCTTCTCTTGTTCCCCGAGCCGCGTTGCTACAGAGCCGGGCTCCCGCCCGACCACCTCGCTGGCATCGAAGGGGAATGGATAAGGGTGACGCCCTGCCTTCCCTGCCCCCATGGCCTCACTCCTCCTCGACGCCCCCTCCCAAATCCACTTCTCCTCCTCGCTCGCTCGATCCCGTCGATCTGGACGAAGTCAGACGCCACGGCCACCATGACCGACCCCGTCCACGGCCACTACCCTCCCTGCGGGCTAGGAGCTTGTCGAGGAGCTCCGAACGCCTTCGCTACTTCGTCTGCGCCAACGAGATCAAGTCCAGCACCCCCGCATCGACGTCGCTGCCGTCTTCCTCAACCTTGGGCCACCGCGACATTGCCGGTCGATCCGCGCCGCCCCAAGCTCCCATGTCTTCCCCTAGGGCGCCATTGACACCGCCATGATCTCCTCTTGCCTTTCCCCTGTTACCCCTCTCATTTGCTCTCGTTAGGTATTTCGCCGTGGCCGAGAACCGCCGTCCGCCATGGCCATTGCAGGGGTAGCCACCGAGCTCCTCGGATTAACCCCGTGGCACATGCCCGCTCCTATGCACGCCCATGCCCGAGCCTGCCGCTCTTCTTCCGCGCCCGCAGGGCCACTCCCTCTCCATGCCCACGCCCGTGCTACACCGCGTCGGTCGCGCCCGCCGCTGCCGTCACGCTCGCCGCAGCCACCGCACCACTGTGCCCCGCGCGACACACACCCTGGCCGCGCGCCACACTCTCGCTGGCTGCGCTCGCCCCGTCTGTTGCCGCCTATCCCTTCGCTCGCCCCGCTGTCGCGCCCCTGCCTCGCACCGCCTCCAGTCGTGGCCATCTTCTGCCGGCCGCCCCCTCAGCCGTCGGCCGCTCGCCTCGCCTGCTGCGTGCTGCTTCCTGCTGCTATGCGCTGCTCTACCGCTGGTACGCTGCTGCGCCATGCCCTCGACACCGCCGTGGACAAATGTGGCGGAGGGATTGTTAATGGAGTACGAGAAGGAGGTGGCGGAGAAGTTGTGGAGAGGCAGGAGGTCTGGGGTGGTGTCACCTGGCTGTGGTGGAGGTGTTTATGCGAGAAGGAGCCGGAGTGGAAGGAGAGGTCACAATTGGAAAGAATTGCAAAAAAAAATCATAACCCGGAGATCTCATTCCAAAAAAATGCTAATATCGATGGAGGGGTGATTTCCTTCAATAGGTGGAAAACATAGGAAATATTGGTTGTTGTCAAGGAAAGGTAAAAATTTAGGAAAGTTAGGATTTTTGAACTGATTTCTATGCAAATGGGGTTTTATTGTTTGGTAACGTGATATCAGTACCTGCCCGTTTGTGACGTGTCTGATTAGGAAAGTTTGCAAATGTTAAGAAACTATTTATTGGGAGGAAAGTTGTGACGTGTCTGTTATTTGTTTCCTAAAACAAATTTCACTAATAAGAGAAATCGATTGATTTAGATAAGTTAGGAAAGTTAGATTAAAATGTATTATTTGTTTCCTGAAAATCTGTTATTTGTTTCCTAAGACAAATTGAACCAATAAAAGGAATCGATTGATTTGCATAATTTAAGGAAGTTAGATCCGTGATTTGTTATAGGTTAGGAAAGTTCTGGTTGTAATAAAGAGTGGAGAGAAAAATAAACCGATGGACCAGGGTGGGAGGGGGTGGTGGGAGGAGAGACGAAAAAAACAGCGAAAATAAACCGCGGAGACTATTCACCCACTCGTCCATTAGGAGTAGAGATGTAACATTAATATCTTTTGTTAATTAAATGCAGTAGAAGCCTCTCCTGTCGTTTCCTCCTAAAAAAATAAAAGAATGGCGCAATTGAATGGTGGTATCACACAATCCAACTCTTCATGTCAGCGAACTCCTTAATCTGCCTGGCCCTATTCTTATTCAAAAGGTTGTGCAACCAAGACCGGTTACTCCTACAATTTTGCTGTCGAGACACGACTTATGTGATGAAGTAAAGCACATGAAAGAGATGACGCCGTTGGCGAGATCTTGGCGATTATATGTAACATAATCAAGCGGTGCTAGCTCAACTTTAGTGCCAATCAGCATAGCCTATTTAGCCGATATATTACTGTTAAATACCGTAGCATTGCAGAGCTTATTGCATCCTTGTACACACGATCAATATCTAGTTATCTACGGACAAGAAAACATATGTATCTAGACCAGCGGGAACAAAGACAAAAGCCATGTTAAACTTGTCACTCGGCGCACATGCACTTGCATACCAGCTCCTAGGCATGCACAAAGAAAAAACTGAAGCACACTGATGAAGTAACTCAGAAACTATGTTCCTGTCTCAAATACAAATAAAACTAACGGCCAAAGATGAACTGGTTAAGCATTCCCAAAAATCACATGTTCAGAACTCCTCAGAACATAACTCCAACTATCAATCTCATAAATTTGAAGTTAATATCTCTCAATCGTAAAAATAACATGCATCGGGTTGTCAACTGATTTTCGGATGCATCCACTATCAATCTCACGAAATGCAAGTTAATATCTTGCCAAAAGCAGGTGTTTCATAATGTTAGCAAATAAAGTTTTCAGAACACTGTATATACAACCACAAAATCATAAGAGAATGAGCGTATACAATCTACAAGGTAATGTAGCAATTTAGAGGTTGGGTACTTACTTCAGTAATAAAACAGGTTCAAGGTAGTAACAAGGATTCTTCTAATGCATTCATAAACAAATGTTCTGCACTGAAGACAAGATAAACAATTCCCAAAGTGCATCAGAGCATCACAGAACATTACTGGCAAGATAAATGCACGACGATACACCCGACTCATTTAATTAATATAATTAAATTATCAGTAAATTAGTCACCAAACTGCTCGATGAACCGGAACAGGGCTAACATATATCATCCTAGACAAACGCAGTATCAACCATTTACCTTGGTACTTTAGGGACCGACAGGAGGATGCATGTAGAAGCGCTTCTTGCCTGCGAATCCACAGTCAGATAGAGAAATTGGAACCCATTCCCATCACCAACTGATAAAGAAAGCACGTAAGAAAATTGATATCGGGCCAACTTGGATCTTCGGTGATTGTCCCCCGGTATGGAGAATTTAGGAGGGTGGGTGCAGGGAGTGGCCTTGTGGATGATGGATGGAGGCGCGGAGGGATGTGGTCGCCGGAAGGTCGAAAGCGGAGAGGGTCGGGCACATTAGGTGGAGCCGGTGGTGCGCGACAACCGGAGGCGGCCCAATCGTGGGCGGCGAACCGACGATGGCCTCGGCCCATCTCTCGACGCGGCGAAGATAGAGAGGGCGGCGTTGCCGGTGCTCGAGGCCGCCGCTCGGCACCATCTACATCGAGGGGAAAGAGAGGCGAGAAAGGGATAGGGTGATGCGGGGCTAGGGATTGTAGAGGAGGGTGGGGGTGTGTGGTTTGAATGGATGGTTCTGCCCACCGTTTTCTTGTACGTGGCGGTGGAGACGGCGGCGTCCAACCATGCAGGCGAGGCATGGGTCGAGACGGGCACACGGCGAGGTGCAGTAGCAGAGGCGGGGGCGATTTTTTGCTACTGAGATGTAGGGTGTGGGATTGATCGTTCATGTTCTCTTTTCCTTTTTAACGGGAGATGGATGCAATTTTTTCACGAGGGGAGAGATGCGACCACGTACAGATTCCATAATAAATTAATTAAGTCCATAACGGGATTTGTTTACAATGCATTAAGATTTACGTGTTAGTTTTCTTAATAAAGAAATTCACTGATGTACGGATCGATTGATTCGGGTAAGGAAAGATAGATTCGTGATCTTTTGTATGTTAGGAAATTACTGGTTTGCAAGGAAAGAGTGGAGAGGAAAAGAACCAATGCGACCACGTACAGATTGCATAATAAATTAATTAGGTCCATAACGGAATTTGTTTACAATGCGTTAAGATTTACGTGTTAGTTTTCTTAATAAAAAAATGCACTGATGTAGGGAGCGATTGATTCGAGTAAGGAAAGATAGATTCGTGATCTTTTATATGTTAGGAAATTACTGGTTTGCAAGGAAAGAGTGGAGAGAAAAAGAACCAATGCGACCACGTACAGATTGCATAATAAATTAATTAGGTCCATAACGGAATTTGTTTACAATGCGTTAAGATTTACGTGTTAGTTTTCTTAATAAAAAAATGCACTGATGTAGGGAGCGATTGATTCGAGTAAGGAAAGATAGATTCGTGATCTTTTGTATGTTAGGAAATTACTGGTTTGCAAGGAAAGAGTGGAGAGAAAAAGAACCAGTACGAGGGGGTGGTGGGAGGTGGGACGAAGAAAAACCAGGCGAAATTGGGAGGTGGGAGGGGGGCGAGTAAAAAACCGACGAAAAAAACCAACGAAATTGGGAGGTGGGAGAGAGGACGAAAAAAACCAAGGAAGGTGGGACGAAAATAAACCCGGAACGGAGACTAGGAATAGAGATATGGACCCGTGCGCTTGGTTTAGTAGTGTTTGTTAGTTTATGAGATAGGTACGTTTTTCTGAAATCACTAGTTACGGGGTAATGCGGGTTACCGCTCTTGGCTTGGTAGAATGGCAAGTAGTGAGACGTTGCATGCAAGGGCTGCTCCCTTGTACTCCGCGCTTCACAAATGGCGTAAGGAGAGGCAATCACTTCGGTTTTCACTTTTTTTTTTGCTTTTCTATTTCTGTTTTCTTATTTTACTACTTAAACCTTTTAAATTTTTGAACCTACCTTCTCCCGCTCCTTCACTCGTGTTTCCTCTAACCGTTTTCCTCCCCTGCAACACCGTCACCTGTCGTTGTTCAGTCACCTCTCTTCTCTGATGTCTCTGGCGGCTCGAGCTAAGAATGGGGAAGGAGCAACACCAATGTTTCTTCCAGTTGTTTCAATTGCAAGAACAACGCGTTCATGTCAATTTGATTTTACTTGCTGATTCCCACTGTGCCGTTATATTATTTGAGTATCCAAGTTTTGCAGAAAAGAAATGCGAAGAGGACAGTGAAGATTGGACCTCAATCCTAGCACTCTTAATTGAAGCAAATAAAAAATCGGGCTCCGCAAGAGTATCTGGCCTTTTGGCATCACCAGATCAAACGCGGCGCTGACGGCAAACGTACAATATTTTCATCTAGCATCTGAAGTCTGCCTACAATATTTTCATCTAGCATCTGAAGTTTGAACATTAGTATTTTCATCCAGCCTTGAAACAAACATTAGCATTAACCGTGAGTACTGAATCTCTCACAAAGAAAGGACCTAAAGAATTAATATTCTCCAAACAAGTGCACATATATTAATTTAAGATCCTTATGCCATGCTCGTCATCTCTCTTTCTTACATTTACACTCTGGAACACATTAAGTGGACGGCCTGCAGCTTTTAGACTATTTCAGGGACGAGTCCCGCTTCGGTACAACCCCTCACGCAATACGTATAAAAAGTAATTTGGACTTTTGACATGGAATACCCGCTTGTACTTGTATACGCTCTGCATACCCCTGACTGGGCCGGCCAAAGAAGGTGGCCGCAGTAACGCTCGCACATACGGCAGCGATATGATCGCTAAAAATATAATTGAGTGACCTCGCATGGATTCGAACACTGTACCTCCACCTTAGAAAGTGCAACTGCTAGACAGTCAACCTATGAGAGATTCGTGGCTAACAAGGAGCGTAGCACTTTAAGAACTAACTACAACAAAGAATCCAAGCAGTTTTTGGATTTTATATCTTATCTTGGAAATTATGAATAATTTTTTTAAAGCGAGTAATGTTTGAGAATCCAGAAATTATTTCAATAACTCTAACAAACTTTGAGAAATATTTTTTTCTTAAAACCTTGCCTTTTTTGACAGGAACCATTTTCAAAATCCTAAATATTTTAAAAAATGCGGACATTTTTGGAACTTAGAGAACCAAACTTGTTAATGGGAACATTTTGGAAATTCTGAACAAATTTTCAAGAGCGCGAATATTTTAAGCAATTCCCAAACATTTTTTGAGTTTTGAGAAAAATTTGAAAACAGGAACATTTTTAACATTCTGAACAGTTTACATAGAAAAATAACCTTTTTCTGAAATTCTCGTATATTTTTGGAATTTACAAAAAAAATATGAAAACACGAGTATTTTCTAAAAAACTCAAACATTTTGGGAAACCGCAAACAATTTTTACAAAACCAGAACTTTTTTGAAAGTTCCAAACATTCTGGGAAAACATGAACATTATTAGAGTTTTGATAAAATATTGTAAACAACAGGAATTTTAACATTTGGAACAATTTCTAGAAAGCAAAAAACATTTTTTGAAAATCCTGTACATTTTTGAATTTATAAAAACAATTTAAATGCAATTTTTAAAATGTTGAATAACTTTTTAAAACCATGAACCAATTTTGAATTTTCCAAAAAAATTGAAAGCACAAACATTTTTGAAAAAGGTAAATAAATTTGAAAAGAAAACAAGAAATGGAAAAAGGAAACATGAATCAATGAAAGAGTTAGAAGGGTCGATATGAGAGCATGTGTTTCGGCATCGTCAGATAACCTCAATTTTTTCGTGAGCTTATATGACCAATTCAAGGAATCATACCCAGTTATTTGAGTTTTCGACATTTTTTACATTTTCTGGAGTTTTCTGAGTGAACAATGCCCGATAAATGGCCAACGTGACACAACTTGCATACGATGTCAGAAATCGTTCAAATCTGACACGGATGACTACCATGAGCATGCCCACCTACTGGCAAAAGTTAGGTCATTTCATGCATGTCCAAAAATAAAGCATATTCAACAGAGATTGTTCAGGCAGGCGAGAAGGGTCCGTATGAGAATACGGGGACATTTTGTGAAATTCCAGATCATTTTTTAAATTTGTATTGAAAAAAGAATATGGTATTCTAAAGAAATTTCCAAATTTTTGAACCGGTTTCAAAATGAATAATAAAGTTCAAGAAGAAGAAAATCAATTAACAAAAAAGTGAAGAATAACGAAAAATCAGAGAAGAAAAAAAGGTTTAGGCCCTAGAAAATAAAAAAATCGCAAATATGAAAAATGCTGGCAAATTTGAAAAAGTGTTCACATCTTCACCATGTGCATGCCCACCAGTTAACCAAAGTTGATGTCCTTTTTTTGAATGTCCACAAAAATACCATGTTCAACCTAGGGTGTCCAGATAGGCGAGAAGGCTCCATTGAGAGCACGTTGTTTCTCAACATCCGTTAAATGACCTCATTTTTTTTCATTGACTTGTATGACCAAATCAAGGCACCATGCCAAGTTGTTTTGGTTTTCTACAAATTTTACAATTTCTGGAGTTTCCTTAGTAAAAAAAAGGGCGATAAATGGCCGGATGTGATGCAACTTGCATATAGTATTGGAAATAATTCAAACCTGGCATGGATGCCTACCATGAGCATGCCCACCTGCTTGTAAAAGTTGGGGCCATTTCATGCATGTCCGAAAATAGACCATATTCAACGGAGGTGCTCCGGTAGTCCAGAAGTGTTTGCGTGCTACTACCCGACCTACGAGAAGTGGTGCTTCGTATAATTGTTGCCTCGTGGCGGACGCCCTTTGGGCGTGCCGCTGCGGCCGAATAGGGTCCGTATGAGAGCATGTTTTTTTCGACATCTTCAAACGACTCCAATTTTTCCTTATAAGCTTAAATGGCCAATTCAAGGCACCATGCCAAGTTGTTTAAGGTTTTAACAATTATTGCACTTTTTGAAGGTTTCTCGATGAAAAATAGTTGATACATGCTCAGACGTGACACAACTTGCATATAGTGTCAAAATTCGTTCAAACCATGGGTATGCCCGCATACTGGCAATAGTTGAATCATTTCACGCATGTCCAAAAAATAGACCACGTTCAATGGGGTTGTACGGGCAGGCGAGATGGGTCCGTATGAAACCTCGTTTTATCGGCATCATGAAATGACCCAAAAAAATCCATGAGTTTATATAACCAATTCAAGGCACCATGCCAAGTTGTTTGAGTTTTTTTTTTGCAATTTGTGGAGTTTTCTCGATGAAAAAGGAAAGGAAGTGTTCGAAAAAAAATTGTTCAAAATGTTAGTTCCGAAGTTTGCACGCTCCTCATATTTCTTTAAAAGTGTTCAAAATGTTGCTCGGAAAAATGTTCTTAACATTTTGAACTAACATATTTCCTTAAATTTTTTGAAATGTTCATGCTTGTAAAAAATGTTATTCTAATTTTTTGGAAAATGTTCATGCTTTATGAAAAATTACTTTTTCAAAATGTGTTCAAGTGGTTCAAAAAAAGTTGGATTATGAAACATTATTCGATTTTTAAAAATTCATTCAGAATTTCCTTGGTGTTACACCCTCCATTCAGGTTTATTGGGTCCAAAAGCCACCAAAACTTGTGCACCAATGTTTACTAGGCTGCTGCATAGTTTATCAAAAAAAAAAAAATTGGCTGCTGCATTTAAGCACGTCACTTTATTCCCTCGTCTCTTCATGGAAGCTAATGCATGGGTCTCCTTGATTGGATCAGGCAGTAGCCATCGCATGCATAGGTTAGTTGATAGGCCTAATTAATAGCGGCGATTAGCTGAGATTTATTTTCGATTTCTTCTGTGTGTTTTCCGTGGTCTTCCCGTTTCGGCTGATGGGCCCAATAAATCCGGTCAAAGGGATTCTTAAATTTGCACACTCCTAATTATTAACAAAAACTAGTCAGAGCAATTGGTGAGCGGCTCAGCTTCATATTTAAGCGTATGTGGTTCGATTCTTAGCAGGGGCGTTTATTTTGTGAATTTTTATATTTTAGATCGCCCTCCCTGCAGCCTTCATCAATGGGCCGGCCCAGCCGAGGGTGTCTCCCACGCCATATTTCAAAAAAAGACCATCTTACCTTTTATTATGATGGGGTATCAAGAAATCTCGTGCGTTGATGTGTTTAGGGGTTGTACCGAGAAGTGGTTCAGGGACATTAAGAAAATGACTAATAAATGTCTAATTTGCTTCCATACACAACTATGTATATTTTGGTACTACTTCCTCTGTCTAAAAATCTAACCTTAAAACACTTATTTTGGAACGAAGGGAGTACAATTTTACTAGATATCAAAAACACCATGTGCAATGCTAGGTCAATTGCGAGACACATCAATACATCATTCATCAGTCTAGCTCATTATGTGTACATCAACACAGTTTGCTCAGTAAAAAAATATTTTGTTGTGGTGCCTTAGGAAATCAAGTCGTGACGAGGCCATCATGTTTTTAGTTTTCGAAATGGCTTTTTAAAAGCAATAATTCAACATGGTGCCCGGGCTCATCTGCATCCGTTGAACAGCAAAATAAAAAAATAGCAGTAAAATAAAAAAAATCTGAAATCCTTTTTCCATGCAAGATGCTTGAGTGCGCTAGGTGCGTGCAAAACTTCGTGGGTAAATGACATTCATGGAGCTCGCGCCAAGAAAAGATAAATTCGGCTATGAACAATGCATATTTTCAAAGTTTCTCAGAGGACCGAAATTTGTCTTTTTGTCACGAGCTCCATGAATGTCCAAACTTCACTAAATTTGGCATGGATATCACACATTTGACCATCTTGCACGACAAAAGAAAATCAGATTTTTTTTAAATTTTCTTTCTATTTTAAATTATTTTACTGTTCACACCCGAGAGCATTTAGACATGGGTGCAGGATAGACACACTCTTTTAAAAGTCCCTTATCTCATCATGACATATGTTTCATATATAGTTTATGAAATGACATTTAAAAGTCCTCATCTCATTCTGGCATATGTTTCAGGCTCTTTTTATGTGTACCACATCTGCATAGTCTGATTGTTTTTCTCCCGTTGCAACGCACGGGCATATTTGCTAGTTATTATAATAGCAACAAACTTTATCATAAAACTCTATCATATAACTTCTCATGAGCAAGTAAAATTCATCACAATATTGAAGTAAAAAAGCATAAACTTTATTGAAAACAAACAAACTATGTTCTCAGTGAACTTGGCAACCACAATTCATCATATTTTCATGAAAGGTCACGTATCGGAGCCTCTTGGCAAGTCCACATACTCAACCATCATTTAATCTTCTATGATTGCTAACACTCACATCATACATATGAGCAAAATGTTTCAATCGGACACATAAAAAACAGGGGCTTATAGTTTCACCTACCAACTTATTCACCTCAAGTGTGATGTCAACAATAATAACTCATGCTCACTCATATCCAACTAAATATATATGCCTAGATCGTTCCTCACCACATGATGCTTGCAAAAAGAGAAAATAAAAAAGGAACAGAGAAGAATATTTTGACTCTTGCATAAAAAGTAAATACACAAAAGTAAAAGGTAGGCCCTTCGTAGAGGGAAGCAGAGGTTGTCATGCGCTTTTTGGTTGTATGCACAATCTCTTAATGCAAAAGAATGTCACGTTATATTGTCCCTTATGATAGCAACCTTTATTATGCAGTCTGTCACTTTTATTACTTTGCGATCACAAGTTCGTACAATGCTTAATTTCTCTTACACTAAATGATCAAACACATTTAGAAGCAATTTTTATTGCCTTATTGCACCAATGACAACTTACTTGAAGGATCTTACTCAATCCATAGGTAGGTATGGCGGACTCTCAAAACAAGAGTTTGGGTTTAAGGTTTTTGGATGCACAAGTAGTATCTCTACCTAGTGCGGATTTTGGCTAGCAAAGATATGGAGCAAGCACCACATGTTGAAGGATCTATGACAATATAACTTCTTTGTGAACATGAACAAACATAAATCATTATGTTGTCTTCCTTGTCCAACGTCAACAGTTTTGGCATATAATATTTAACGGGGGCTCACAATCATAAAAAATGTCCAAGGCAGTGTATTTGCATGTGAATCTTCTCTTCCATTATTAATTCTTTCATGAATTGCATTATTGACCAATGCTATGTTTTCCAACTTTCAACAAATTTTACAGCTTATACTTTTCCTTGTGTGATGTCATTACTTACCATAAGATTAGCATATGATCTTTTTCATTATTTTCTTTTATTTTGATTGAAACATAAAAGTAGAGAAGCAAAAACTCAAACTAAACTTTATTATATAACTCTCACTCGATTACATAGATAGATAGATCACCAAACTAGCACTCGAAAAATAGATTATACTAAACTTTTATTCAACTAGATCACGAAATAGCTAAGGATCGAACTAAAAATAGGTAAAGGTAATAAAAGTGATGGTGATACGATGTTGGGGCATCTCCCCCAAGCTTGGCAAAAGCCAAGGGGAGTGCCCATACCGGTGTACTCAAGTCACCTTTGGTGGGGAAGATAATGAACGTAGTGGTGATGAGGTAGTGAGTTTTCCTCCGGCTTCCAGGGTAGGGGTTCACCATCAAAAGAGGATGCACGAGTCTCTCGAGTCCTGCAACTGGCAGCTAAACTCATACCTTTAAACCTTGTTTCATACTCAAAAACTTGGTTTTGAAGATCATAGATTTGGCTTTGCAGAAAATTAATTTGCTCGTTGAAGGTGAAGACGATGTCCTTCATAGATCGGCCATCCACCATGTGATCACAGGTGAATTCCGTGATCATGGAGTGATTGGCGTTGAGTCCATGCTCCACCATTACTTGGCACTTGAAGATGTCTTGTTCCAGCGCCTCGAGCCTGGCCTCCATGCTTCCCGTCCTCTTGGGCCCATGAACATCCCGGATGTGGAGCACCCCCTCACGCATCTCAATGGCTTGAGGGTGCTTCATCACCTCGGACAAGTACGGGTTGATGACCTTCTCAAAGAACTTGTCCTTGGAGGATCTTGGTGGAGCCATGTAGATCTAAATCTGACAAGAAAAACATCACGAAACAAGAACAGAGGATTTTTCTGTGATACGGTGGTTGCTACTGATACGTCTCCAACGTATCTATAATTTATGAAGTATTCATGCTATTATACTATCCTTCTAGGATGTTTTATATGCATTTGTATGATATTTTATATGATTTTTGGGACTAACCTATTAACCTAGAGCCCAGTGCCAGGTACTGTGCATGTTATAAATCCTTCAAGTACTGTGCGTGTCAGCATTACCGATCCAGGGATGACACTGATGCACAGAGATCAGACTGTTTGAGGTCTGGTCGCTACATGCTTCAATGACTGAGATTGTAGTTGTTAGTTTTCAATAAAGTTTATGATTCATACTTGAAATTGTGATTGAATTGTTACTTTAGCATAAGAGATCATACGACAATATATATGTATGTTGCTGTTATAAGAATGATCATGATGCCCTCATGTCCGTATTTTATTTTATCGACACCTCTATCTCTAAACATGTGGACATATTTATCGTTATCGACTCCCGCTTGAGGACAAGCGAGGTCTAAGCTTGGGGGAGTTGATACGTCCATTTTGCATCATGCTTTCATATTGATATTTATTGCATTATGGACTGTTATCACAGATTATGTCACACTACTTATGCCTATTCTCTCTTATTTTACAAGGTTTACATGAAGAGGGGGAATGCCGGCAACTGGAATTCTGGGCTGGAAAAGGAGCAAATATTAGAGACCTATCTGCACATCTCCAAAAGTCCTGAAACTCCACGGGAGTTATTTTCATAATATATAAAAAGTACTTAGCGAAGAAAATACTAGAGGGGCCCACACCCTGGCCACGAGGGTGGGGGCGTGCCCTACCCCCCTGGGCGCGCCCCCTGCCTCATGGGCCCCATGGCAGGCCTCTGGTGCCCATCTTCTGCTATATGAAGTCTTTCATCCGAGAAAAAATAAGGAGCAAGCTTACGGGACGAAACTCCGCCGCCACAAGGCGGAACCTTGGCGGAACCAATCTAGGGCTCTAGCGGAGCCGTTCTGCCGGGGAAACTTTCCTCCGGGAGGGGGAAATCATCACCATCGTCATCACCAACGATCCTCTCATTGGGAGGGGGTCAATCTCCATCAACATCTTCACCAGCACCATCTCCTCTCAAACCCTAGTTCATCTCTTGTATCCAATCTTTGTCCCAAAGCCTCAGATTGGTGCCTGTGGGTTGCTAGTAGTGTTGATTACTCTTTGTAGTTGATGCTAGTTGGTTTACTTGGTGGAAGATCATATGTTCAGATCCATTATGCATATTAATACCCCTCTGATTATGAACATGAATATGCTTTGTGAGTAGTTACGTTTGTTCCTGAGGACATGGGAGAAGTCTTGCTATTAGTAGTCATGTGAATTTGGTATTCGTTCGATATTTTGATGAGATGTATATTGTCTTTCCTCTAGTGGTGTTATGTGAACGTTGACTACATGACACTTCACCATTGTTTGGGCCTAGAGGAAGGCATTGGGAAGTAATAAGTAGATGATGGGTTGCTAGAGTGACAGAAGCTTAAACCCTAGTTTATGAGTTGCTTCGTAAGGGGCTGATTTGGATCCATATGTTTCATGCTATGGTTAGGTTTACCTCAATACTTCCTTTGTAGCTGCGGATGCTTGCAATAGGGGTTAATCATAAGTGGGATGCTTGTCCAAGAAAGGACAGTACCCAAGCACCAGTCCACCCACATATCAAATTATCAATGTACCGAACGCGAATCATATGAACGTGATGAAAACTAGCTTGACGATAATTCCCATGTGTCCTCGGGAGCGCTTTTCTTCATATAAGAGTTTGTCTAGGCTTGTCGTTTGCTGCAAAAAGGATTGGGCCATCTTGCTGCACCTTATTTACTTTCATTACTTGTTGCTCGTTACAATCTACCTTATCACAAAACTATCGTTACCTATAATTTCAGTGCTTGCAGAGAATACCTTGCTGAAAACCGCTTATCATTTCCTTCTGCTCCTCGTTGGGTTCGACACTCTTACTTATCGAAAAGGCTACGATAGATCCCCTACACTTGTGGGTCATCGACCCGCTGGGGGTAGCCTTCGAGCCTCCGGGTGCTCGAAGCGGGTCCCGGTCGGTCGGGTCCGACCGAACGGGCGTCGAGGCGGACGGGCCGGCTCGCCTGCCGGCCAGGCGTCGGAGCAGGAGGCGGTCCAGCCGGCTTGGCATAGCCGGCAGTGTGGCGACGCGGACAGGGCGGTTCGCGGCTGGCCGTCCGAGTGGCGAAGCAGGCTGACGGGCCATCACACTTCTATTTATTTACAACTCAAAGATTACAACTCGATACTAGAACAAAGTATGACTCTATATGAATGCCTCCGGCAGTGTACCGGGATGGGCAATGAATCAAGAGTGACATGTATGAAATTATGCATGGTGGCTTTGCCACAAATACGATGTCACTACATGATCATGCAAGGCAATATGACAATGATGAAGCGTGCCATAATAAACGTAACGATGGAAAGTTGCATGGCAATATATCTCGGAATGGCTATGGAAATGCCATAATAGGTAGGTATGGTGGCTATTTTGAGGAAGATATAAGGAGGTTTATGTGTGATAGAGCGTATCATATCACGGGGGTTGGATGCACCGACAAAGTTTGCGCCAACTCTCAAGGTGAGAAAGGCCAATGCACGGTATCGAAGAGGCTAGCAATGATGGGAAGGTGAGAGTGCGTATAATCCATGGACTCAACATTAGTCATAAAGAACTCACATACTTATTGCAAAAATCTACAAGTCATCAAAAACCAAGCATTACGCGCATGCTCCTAGGGGGATATATTGGTAGGAAAAGACCATCGCTTGTCCCCGACCACCACTCATAAGGAGGACAATCAAAGAAACACCTCATGCTTCAAATTTGTCACACAACGTTCACCATACGTGCATGCTACGGGACTTGCAAACTCTAACACAAGTATTTCTCAAATTCACAACTACTCAACTAGCATGACTCTAATATTCCCATCTTCATATCTAAAAACAATCATCAAGTATCAAACTTCTCATAGTATTCAATGCACTCTATATGAAAGTTTTTATTATACCCATCTTGGATGCCTATCATATTAAGACTAATTTTATAGCCAAAGGAAATTACCATGCTATTCTAAAGGACTCTCAAAATAATATAAGTGAAGCATGAGAGATCAATAATTTCTATAAAATGAAACCACCACCGTGCTTTAAAAGATATAAGTGAAGCACTAGAGCAAAATTATCTAGCTCAAAAGATATAAGTGAAGCACAAAGAGTATTCTAATAAATTCCGATTCATGTGTGTCTCTCCAAAAGGTGTGTACAGCAAGGATGATTGTGGTAAACTAATAAGCAAAGACTCAAATCATACAAGACGCTCCAAGCAAAACACATATCATGTGGTGAATAAAAATATAGCCTCAAGTAAAGTTACCGATGGACAAAGATGAAAGAGGGTATACCTTCCGGGGCATCCCCAAGCTTAGGCTTATGGTTGTCCTTGAATTTTACCTTGCGTGCCTTGGGCATCCCCAAGCTTAGGATCTTGCCACTCCTTATTCCAAAATCCATCAAATCTTTACCCAAAAACTTGAAAACTTCACAACACAAAACTCAACAGAAAATCTCATGAGCTCCGTTAGTATAAGAAAACAAATCACCACTTTAAGGTACTGTAATTAACTCATTATTTATTTATATTAGTATTAAACCTACTGTATTCCAACTTCTCTATGGTTCATACCTCCCGATACTAGCCATAGATTCATCAAAACAAGCAAACAACACACGAAATACAGAATCTGTCAAAAACAGAACAGTCTGTAGTAATCTGTAGGTTTCGAATACTTATGTAACTCCGAAAATCCTGAGAAATTAGGATGTCCTAAATAATTAATATATTGATCTACTGCAGTTGGAATTGGTATTTTATCGATCTCTGGTAAAAAAATGAAAATTATTCTAGTGAGCACATACTTTCTGTTTTTTTTCAGCAAGATCAAACAACAATCATCCAAGAAGATCCTAAAGGCTTTACTTGGCACAAACACTAATTAAACATAAAAAACACAATCATAACAGAGGATAGATGATTTATTTATTACTAAACAGAAACAAAAAGCAAGGAACAAAAATAAAATTAGGTTGCCTCCCAACAAGCGCTATCGTTTAACGCCCCTAGCTAGGCATGAAACAAGAATAGATCTAGGTATCATCATCTTTGGTATGCAATCCATAAGTGGCTCTCATAATAGATTCATAAGGTAATTTAATTTTCTTCCTAGGAAAGTGTTCCATGCCTTTCCTTAATGGAAATTGGAATCTAATATTTCCTTCTTTCATATCAATAATTGCACCAATCGTTGTAAGGAAAGGTCTATCAAGAATAATAGGACAAGTAGGATTGCAATCTATATCAAGAACAATGAAATTTACGGGCACATAATTCCTATTTGCAACAATAAGAACATCATTAATCCTTCCCATAGGTTTCTTAATAGTGGAATCCGCAAGATGCAAATTTAAAGAACAATCATCAAATTCACGGAAACCTAGCACATCACACAAAGTTTTTGGAATCGTGGAAACACTAGCACCCAAATCACATAAAGCATAGCATTCATGATCTTTAATTTTAATTTTAATAGTAGGTTCCCACTCATCATAAAGTTTTCTAGGAATAGAAACTTCTAATTCAAGATTTTCTTCATAAGATTGCATTAAAGCATCAACGATATGTTTGGTAAAAGCTTTATTTTGAGCATAAGCATGAGGAGAATTTAACACAGATTGCAACAAGGAAATACAATCTATCAAAGAACAATTATCATAATTAAATTCCTTGAAATCCAAAATAGTGGGCTCATTGCTATGTAAAGTTTTGACCTCTTCAATCTCACTTTTACCAATTTTTGCATCAAGATCTAAAAACTCCGAATCATTGGGACGCCTTTTAACTAAAGTTGACTCATCTCCAGTCCCATCTTTATCAAGATTCATATTGGAAAACAAAGATTTAATAGGGGACACATCAATCACTTTTAGATCTTCATCATTATTATCATGGAAACTAGAAGAACACGCTTTTACAAAGCAATCCTTTTTAGCACGCATCCTAGCGGTTCTTTCTTTGCACTCATCAATGGAAATTCTCATGGCTTTGAGAGACTCATTGATATCACGCTTAGGTGTAATAGATCTAAGTTTCAAAGAATCAACATCAAGAGAAATTCTATCCACGTTCCTAGCCAACTCATCAATCTTAGGCAATTTTTCTTCAAGCAAAGCATTGAAATTCTTTTGAGAAATCATAAATTCTTTAACACTAGTCTCAAAATCAGAGGGCATCTTATTAAAATTTCCATAAGAGTTGTTGTAGGAATTACCATAATTATTGGAGGAATTACTAGGGAATGGCCTAGAATTAAAATTTCCTCTATACGCGTTATTACCAAAATTGCTCCTACCAACAAAATTCACATCCATAGATTCATTATTATTTTCAATCGAAGTAGACAAAGGCATATTATTAGGATCAAAAGAAGCACTCTTGTTAGCAAACAACCTCATAAGTTCATCCATCTTTCCACTCAAAACATTAATCTCTTCTGTCGCATGAACCTTTTTACTAGTAGATCTTTCGGTGTGCCATTGAGAATAATTAACCATAATATTATCTAGGAGTTTAGTAGCTTCTCCTAAAGTGATTTCCATAAAAGTGCCTCCCGCGGCCGAATCTAAAAGATTTCTAGAAGCAAAATTCCATCCAGCATAAAAAATTTGTACAATCATCCATAAATTCAAACCATGTGTAGGGCAATTACGTATCATTAATTTCATCCTCTCCCAAGCTTGTGCAACATGCTCATGATCAAGTTGCTTAAAATTCATAATATCATTTCTAAGAGAGATGATCTTAGCGGGAGGAAAATACTTAGAGATAAAAGCATCTTTGCACTTATTCCATGAATCAATACTATTTTTAGGCAAAGAAGAGAACCAAGTTTTAGCACGATCTTTAAGCGAAAACGGAAATAGCTTCAATTTAACAATATCATTATCCACATCTTTCTTCTTTTGCATATCACACAAATCAACGAAGTTGTTCAGATGGGTAGCGGCATCTTCACTAGGAAGGCCAGAAAACTGATCTTTCATAACAAGATTCAACAAAGCGGTATTGATTTCACAAGAGTCAGCATCGGTAGTAGGAGCAATCGGAGTGCTAATAAAATCATTATTGTCGGTATTGGAAAAGTCACACAATTTAGTATTATCTTGAGCCATCGTGACAAACAATCCAACACACAAGCAAAGAAGAAGCAAGCGAAAAGAGGCGAACGGAAAAAGGGCGAATAAAATGGCAAAGGTGAAGTGGGGGAGAGGAAAACGAGAGGCAAATGGGAAATATGTAATGCGAGGGATAAGAGTTTGTGATGGGTACTTGGTGTGTCTTGACTTGGCGTAGATCTCCCCGGCAACGGCGCCAGAAATCCTTCTTGCTACCTCTTGAGCATGTGTTGGTTTTCCCTTGAAGAGGAAAGGTGATGAAGCAAAGTAGCGTAAGTATTTCGCTCAGTTTTTGAGAACCAAGGTATCAATCGAGTAGGAGACTACACGCAAGTCGCCTAGTACCTGCACAAACAATCAAGAACCTTGCAACCAACGCGGTAAAGGGTTTTTCAATCCCTTCACGGCCACTTGCAAAAGTGAGATCTGATAAAGATAATAAGATAAATATTTTTGGTATTTTTGTTGTATAGATTGGAAAGTAAAGATTGCAAAGTAAACGGCGAAAGAAATAGCTAGTTGACGGGAGACTAATATGATGTTAAATAGACCCGGGGACCATAGGTTTCACTAGTGGCTTCTCTCAAGATAGAAAATATTACGGTGGGTGAACAAATTACTGTCGAGCAATTGATAGAAAAGTGCATAGTTATGAGAATATCTAGGCATGATCATAAACATAGGCATCACGTCCGTGACAAGTAGACCAAAACGATTCGGCATCTACTACTATTACTCCACACATCGACCGCTATCCAGCATGCATCTAGAGTATTAAGTTCATAAGAACAGAGTAACGCATTAGGCAAGATGACATGATGTAGAGGGATAAACTCAAGCAATATGATATAAACCCCATCTTTTTATCCTCGATGGCAACAATACAATACGTGTCAGAGATCAATCTAGTAGGCCAAACCAAACTGATAATTCAAAGAGACTTGCAAAGATATCAAATCATGCATATAAGAATTCAGAGAAGAATCAAATATTGTTCATAGATAAAATTGATCTTAAACCCACAATTCATCGGATCTCGACAAACACACCGCAAAAAAGAATTACATCGAATAGATCTCCAAGAAGATCGAGGAGAACTTTGTATTGAGATCTAAAGAGAGAGAAGAAGCCATCTAGCTAATAACTATGGACCCGAAGGTCTGTGGTAAACTACTCACACATCATCGGAGAGCCTATGGTGTTGATGTAGAAGCCCTCCGTGATCGAATCCCCCTCCGGCGGAGCGCCGGAAAAGGCCTCAAGATGGGATCTCACGGGTACAGAAGGTTGCGGCGGTGGAAAAGGTGTTTCGTGGCTCTCCCCGATGGTTTCAGGGTATAAGAGTATATATAGGCGAAAGAAGTAGGTCGGTGGAGCTGCGAGGGGCCCACGAGGGTGGGGGTGTGCCTGGCCCCCTGGGCGCGCCCTCCTGCCTCGTGGCTTCCTTGCTGCTTCCTTGACGTCCACTCCAAGTCTCCTGGATTGCGTTTGTTCCAAAAACGATCCTCGCGAAGGTTTAATTCCATTTGGATTCCGTTTGGTATTCCTTTTCTGCGAAACACTGAAATAGGCAAAAGAACAGCAATTTGCACTGGGCTTTCAGTTAATAGGTTAGTCCCAACAATAATATAAAAGTGCATAGTAAATCCCATTAAACATCCAAAACAGATAATATAATAGCATGGAACAATCAAAAATTATAGATACGTTGGAGACGTATCAGTGGTCAAATCGTTCGGGGGTATATATAAAGATTTTTTTATGTTAGGAAACAAGCATATGGAAGGAAAACGGAGTCGGGAAGGTGCCCGAGGGCCCCACAACCCACCAGGGCGCGCCAGGGAGGGCAGGCGTGCCTGGTGTATCGGGGTCACCTCGGTTGCCTTCCTAGTTATTTATTATTTTCCTATTTTCTCTAATATTCCAAAACTGACATAAAATATTTTTGCAAATTTTTCGGAGTCTGTTTACTTACCGTATCGCGTACCTCTTCCTTTTCAGGGTCCTGGAGTGTTCTGGAAGGTCTCTTTTATGTGTTCCTCCGGTGTCATGGTTTGAATAATATTAGTTTCAACATCAATGGGCGTACCTGAGATATAGTGCTTAATTCTTTGCCCATTGACCACCTTCGGGTTAGTACCTTCGGCATTATTAATCTTGATAGCTCCAGAGTGATAAACTTCTTCGATAATATATGGTCCTTCCCATTTGGGATGAAGTTTTCCTGCAAAAAAATCTAAAATGAGAATTGTATAATAGAACATGTTCTCCAACTTTGAATTCCCGCTTTTGGATTCTTTTTCATGACATCTTTTAACTTTTTCTTTGAATAGCTTGGCGTTTTCATAAGCTTGGGTTCTCCATTCATCTAGTGAGCTAATATCAAATAACCTCTTTTCACCGGCAAGTTTGAAGTCATAATTGAGTTCCTTGATTACCCAATATGCTTTATGTTCTAGCTTAATAGGCAAATGACAAGCTTTTCCATAAACCATTTTATATGGAGACATACCCATAGGATTTTTTAAGCTGTTCTGTAGGCCCAAAGTGCGTCATCTAATTTCTTAGACCATTTTTTTGGGACCTATTGACAGTTTTTTATAATATTAATTTTATTTCTCTATTGCTAAGTTCAACTTGACCACTAGATTGAGGATGAAAGGGTATGCAATTCTATGGTTGACATCATATTTAGCAAGCATTTTACGCAAAGCACCATGAATAAAGTGTGACCCACAATCAGTAATTAAATATCTAGGAACTCCAAACCTTGCCAAAATAACTTCTTTAAGCATTTTAATGGAGGTGTTATGATCAGCTCTACTAGTTAGAATAGCTTCTACCCACTTAGTAACATAATCAACAGCAACCAGAATATGTGTATACCCATTAGAGGAAGGAAAAGGTCCCATATAATCAAAACACCAAACATCAAATGGTTCAACAACAAGTGAATAATTCATAGGCATTTCCTGACGCTTACCGATATTACCTATTATCTGGCATTCATTGATAACCCACAAGTATAGGGGATCGCAACAATTTTCGAGGGTAGAGTATTCAACCCAAATTTATTGATTCGACACAAGGGGAGCCAAAGAATATTCTCAAGTATTAGCAGTTGAGTTGTCAATTCAACCACAACTGGAAGACTTAATATCTGTGGGAAAGTATTTAGTAGCAAAGTAATATGATAGTAGCGGTAACAGTGGCAAAAGTAATAGTATTGGTTTTGTAGTGATTGTAACAGTGGCAACGGTAAAGTAACTAAGCAAAGATCACTATGTGAAAAGCTTGTAGGCATTGGATCAGTGATGGATAATTATGTCGGATGTGATTCCTCATGCAACAGTTATAACCTAGGGTGACACAGAACTAGCTCCAGTTCATCAATATAATGTAAGCATGTATTCCGAATATAGTCATACGTGCTTATGGAAAAGAACTTGCATGACATCTTTTGTCCAACCCTCCCGTGGCAGCGGGGTCCTATTGGAAACTAAGGGATATTAAGGCCTCCTTTTAATAGAGTACCGGACCAAAGCATTAACACTTAGTGAATACATGAACTCCTCAAACTATGGTCATCACCGGTAAGTATCTTGATTATTGTCACTTCGGGGTTAACGGAACACATAATAGGTGACTATAGACTTGCAAGATAGGATCAAGAACTCACATATATTCATGAAAACATAATAGGTTCAGATCTGAAATCATGGCACTCGGGCCCTAGTGACAAGCATTAAGCATAGCAAAGTCATAGCAACATCAATCTCAGAACATAATGGATACTAGGGATCAAACCCTAACAAAACTAACTCGATTACATGATAAATCTCATCCAACCCATCACCGTCCAGCAAGCCTACGATGGAATTACTCACGCACGGCGGTGAGCATCATGAAATTGGTGATGGAGGAAGGTTGATGATGACGACGGCGACGGATTCCCCTCTCCGGAGCCCCGAACAGACTCGAGATCAACCCTCCCGAGAGAGATTAGGGCTTGGCGGCGGCTCTGTATCGTAAAACGTGATGAATCCTTCTCTCTGATTTTCTTCTCCCCGGACGTGAATATATGGAGTTGGATTTGAGGTCGGTGAAGCACCAGGGGGCCCACGAGGCAGGGGGCGCGCCCCCCACCCTCGTGGACAGGGTGTGGTCCCCCTGACCTTGATTCTTTCACCAATATTTTTTATATATTCCAAACATATTCTCTGTGGATTTTCAAGTCATTCTGAGAACTTTTATTTATGCACAAAGCAGACGGCAAAGAATGCCCACATTTGCCTACAGCAGCAGACGGCAAAGGCTTGTCCCGCAGTGACGTCCAGCTGACGTCATTCGGCGGACGGCAAAGGCCGGATGCTCTTTGCCGTCAGCGGCGGACGGCAAAGGCTGCCGTTAGCCGCCTAACGGACTAACAGCGCATTTATTGCCGTCGGCTTTCTTTGCCATCAGCCGTTGATAGCTAAGGCTCCTTTGCCGTCCGCTTCAAAAAGCAGACGGCAAAGAAGCTCTTTACTGATGCCTACTTTGCCGGAGCCTTTTGCCGTCCGCGGCAGACGGCAAAGGCCTTTGCCGTCCGCCATCCTTGCCTTTGCCGTCTGCCATGGCAGACGGCAAAGTAGCTGATTCCTGTAGTGACCATGGCAATTCTGCTGAAAACAACGTCAGTCCGGGTTAGTTCCATTCAAATCATGCAAGTTAGAGTCCAAAACAAGGGCAAAAGTGTTTGGAGAAGTAGATACATTGGAGACGTATCAACTCCCCCAAGCTTAAACCTTTGCTTGTCCTCAAGCAATTCAGTTGACAAACTGAAAGTGATAAAGAAAAACTTTTACAAACTCTGTTTGCTCTTGTTGTTGCAAATATGTAAAGCCACCATTCAAGTTTTCAGCAAAGATTATGAACTAACCATATTCACAATAACATTTAGGTCTCATGTTTACTCATATCAATGGCATAATCAACTAGCGAGCAATAATAATAAATCTCGGATGACAATACTTTCTCAAAACAATCATGATATGATATAACAAGATGGTATCTCGCCAGCCCTTTCTGAGACCGCAAAACATAAATGCAGAGCACCTTTAAAGATCAAGGACTGACTAAACATTGTAATTCATGGTAAAAGAGTCCATTCATAGTCATACTCAATATAAATTAATAGTAATGGATGCAAATGACAGTGGTGCTCTCCAACTGGTGCTTTATAATAAGAGGAGGATGACTCAGCATAAAGTAAATAGATATGCCCTTCGCAGAGGGAAGCATGGATTTGTAGAGGTGCCAGAGCTCGGTTTTTGAAATAGAGATAAATAATATTTTGAGTGGTGTACTTTCATTGTCAACATAACAACCGAGAGATCTCGATATCTTCCATGCTACACACATTATAGGTGGTTCCCAAGCAGAATGGTAAAGTTTATACTCCCCCTACCACCAACAAACATCAATCCATGGCTTGTCCGAAACAACGGGTGCCTCCAACTAACAACAATCCTGGGGGAGTTTTGTTTGCAATTATTTTGATTTGGTAAGAGCATGGGACTGGGCATCCCGGTTACCGGCCATTTTCTCGTGAGTGAGGAGCGGAGTCCACTCCTCTTGAGAATAACCCACCTAGCATGGAAGATATAGACAGCCCTAGTTGATACATGAGCTATTCGAGCATACAAAACAGAATTTCATTTGAAGGTTTAGAGTTTGGCACATACAAATTTACTTGGAACGGCAGGTAGATACCGCATATAGGAAGGTATAGTGGACTCATATGGAATAACTTTTGGGGTTTATGGGAGTGGATGCACAAGCAGTATTCCCGCTTAGTACAAGTGAAGGCTAGAAAGAGACTGGGAAGCGACCAGCTAGAGAGCGACAACAGTCATGAACATGCATTAAAATTAATCAACACTGAGTGCAAGCATGAGTAGGATATAATTCACCATGAACATAAATATCATGGAGGCTATGTTGATTTTGTTTCAACTACATGCGTGAACATGTGTCAAGTCAAGCCACTCGAATCGTTTGAAGGAGGATACCACCCTATCATACCACATCACAACTATTTTAATAGCATGTTCACACGCAAGGTAAACCATTATAAACTCCTAGCAAATTAAGCATGGCATGAGCAACTATAATCTCTAATTGTAATTGCAAACATGTTTCATTCATAATAGGCTGAATCAGGAATGATGAACTAATCATATTTACACAAACAAGATAGGTCGAGTTCATACCAGTTTCTCTCATCTCAATCAGTTCATCGAATATCGTCATTATTGCCTTTCACTTCCACGACCGAACGGTGTGGATAATAATAATAGTGCACGTGCATTGGACTAAGCTGGAATCTGCAAGCATTTAATACAAGAGAGAAGACAAGGTAATGTGGGCTCTTTGTTAGATCAACAATAATGCATATGAGAGCCACTCAACATTTTCAGCATGGTCTTCTCCTCTCAACCCCCAAAGAAAAGAAAAGAAACAAAACTATTTACACGGAAAGCTCCCAACAAGCAAAAGAAGAATGAGAAATCTTTTTGGGTTTTCTTTTAATTACTACTACTACACGCATGGAAAGTAAACTAGCTAAAAGCTACAACTAATTATTTTTTTTTGTTTTTCTTAAGGTTTTTCAAACACACAAGAAGAATGCTGGAAAACAAAATAATCTAGCATGGATAGTACAATGAAAAAGTATGAGCACCGACAACTGGCATGAGTGTGTGAACATGAATGTAATGTCGGTGGGGAATACGTACTCCCCCAAGCTTAGGCTTTTGGCCTAAGTTGGTCTATGGCCACAGCTGGCCTGGTGGATATCCGAAGTTGTAGCTGGGGTCATACTGAGATGCAACAGCTACTGCCTGAAGAGCTGCAGCTTGAACGCGAGCTGCCTCCGTCCTCCTCTTGTACTCGTTCGCCTCCTCCCTGGTTATAACATATCTCCTTTTTGCCTGAAAGTCAAAGAAAGTATGAGCAGGGAGAGCAACATGGACAGTGCGCCGTCTGTCAAAGATTAGTCGGTACTGGAGGAACTGGTCGTTCCTCTCCAGAAACCGGTGGCGAACCATAGCATCATAATCTAGATAAGCAGGAGGCAACTCAATGTCATCTCCACGTATGGGTATACCAAGATAGATAGCTACACGAGTTGCATAAATTCCACCAAATAAATCTCCACTTAAACCGTTAAGATGCAACCTACATGCAACAATAGCCCCCAATTATATTCTTTATCTCCTAATACAGCACTCTTGAGAACACTAAGATCGGGAACGCACATGTGACATGCCTCGTCCTTACCGTTAATGCATCTACCTATAAAGAGAGCAAAATAATGTATGGCAGGAAAATGAATGCTCCCTATGGTAGCTTGCGTGATTTCCCTAGATTCGCCCACAGTTATACTAGTGAGAAAGTCTTTATATTCAGATTTGCGAGGTTCACTAGCACTACCCCACTGCGGGAGTTTACAAGCAGTATTAAAATCCTCTAAATCCATGGTATAAGATTTATCATAAAGATCAAACTGGACCATATGAGAATTGCGTGATGATGTGAATTTAAACCTTCTGACAAAGGAGTCAGTTAGGTAGTAATGCTGGGGGCACTTATCTGACACGAAGTCCTCGAGTTTAGCATTACGCACATACGCGTCAAATTCCTCCTTAATACCTGCTCCGACCATAAACTCCTCTGACGGCCATTCACAAGGCCGCACTTGAGCTTCCCTTGGTAGTTCATTGTCCAGCTCACGTATCGCGGGCCTTGGGCCGTGCTTCCTTGAGGAACCACCTTGGTACATTTTCCTAAACATATTTCTTCCTCTGAAAAATTTCTGAAATTTTTAGTGACTCAAAATAAAAATGAACCAAACTCAACAAGATTGATAGCAACTACTCCCACAAGTGCATAGAGGCCATATCATGCATTAAAACTACTTTTGACCACATAAATTTGACATGCAAGCTCAAGAACAGGGTCACCTAAGCAGCAAAAATTTGCAATAAATAAAGCACTAGAACAAAAACTAATTGGACCATTGGAGGAGTCACATACCGAAGAACAATCCCCCAAAGCAGTTTTGTGAATGGAGCTTTGAGCAAGGAGATCGAAAATGGCAGCAAGATGAGCTAGAACTCGGGTTTGAGCTGGTGGAGAATTTTTTTCTAGGGGAAGACGAAGTGTGTGGGTGCAAGAATAAGTGGAGGGGGCCCACGTGGGGTCCACAAGGCAGGGGCGCGCCCCAGGGGTGTGGGCGCGCCCTGGACCCTCGTGGCCAGGTGGTGTGGCCCCCAGGTGTGTTCTCAGTGCCAAATATTCTTAAATATTCTAGAAAAAATCATATAAAATTTTCAGGACATTTGGAGAACTTTTATATTCGGGGTATTTTTTTATTGCCAGGATAATTTAGGAAACAGACAGAAAATACTAATTTTGCTTTATTTAATCTAAATAACAGAAAGTAAAAGGAGGGTACAGAGAGTTGTGTTTTCTAACTTCATCCATCTCATGCTCATCAAAAGGAATCCACTAACAAGGTTGATCAAGTCTTGTTAACAAACTCTTTTCGAATAACATGAAACCGGAGAATTTTCGAATAACACTAGGTTACCTCAACGGGGATATGCACATCCCCAACAATAAGAATATCATATTTCTTCTTGACAGTAGGAAGAGGAAATTCAAAACCTCCAATAGTAATTGTTGAAGTTTTTCCAATAGAATTGATACTGTGGACTTGAGGTTGTTTCCTCCGAAAGTGTACCGTATGCTCATTACCATTAACATGAAAAGTGACATTGCCTTTGTTGCAATCAATAACAGCCCCTGCAGTATTCAAAAAGGGTCTACCAAGAATAATAGACATACTATCATCCTCGGGGATATCAAGAATAACAAAGTCTGTTAAAATAGTAACTTTTGCAACCACAACAGGCACATCCTCACAAATACCAACAGGTATAGCAGTTGATTTATCAGCCATTTGCAAAGATATTTCAGTAGGTGTCAACTTATTCAAATCAATTCTACGATATAAAGAGAGAGGCATAACACTAACACCGGCTCCAAGATCACATAAAGCAATTTTAACATAGTTTCTTTTAATGGAGCATGGTATAGTTGGTACTCCTGGATCTCCAAGTTTCTTTGGTATTCCACCCTTAAAAGTATAATTAGCAAGCATGGTGGAAATTTCAGCTTCCGGTATCTTCCTTTTATTTGTAACAATATCTTTCATATACTTAGCATAAGGATTCATCTTAAGCATATCAGTCAAACACATGCGCAAAAAGATAGGTCTAATCATTTCAGCAAAGCGCTCAAAATCCACATCATCCTTTTTCTTGGGTGGTTTAGGAGGAAAAGGCATGGGTTTCTGAACCCAAGGTTCTCTTTCTTTACCGTGCTTCCTAGCAACAAAGTCTCTCTTATCATAACGTTGATTCTTTGATTGTGGGTTATCAAGATCAACAGCAGGTTCAATCTCTACATCATTGTCATTGCTAGATTGAGCATCAACATTAACATTATCACTAGGTTCATGTTCATTACCAGATTGTGTTTCAACATCAGAAATAGAAATATCATTGGGATTCTCGGGTGTATCAACAACAGGTTCACTAGAAGCATGCAAAGTCCCATCATTTTTATTTTTCTTCTTCTTAGAAGAACTAGGTGCATCAATAGTAGCTCTATGAGAATCTTGCTCAATTCTCTTAGTGTGGCCCTCAGGATACAAAGGTTCTTGAGTCATTTTACCCCCTCTAGTCATAACTCTAACAGCATTGTCATTTTTCTTATTATTTAATTCATTGAGAAAATCATTCTGAGCTTTAAGTACTTGTTCTACTTGAGTGGTAACCATAGAAGCATGGTTACTAATAAGTTTAAGTTCACCTTTAACTCTAGACATATAATCACTCAAGTGTTCAATCATATAAGCATTACGTTTCAATTGTCTACCAACATAAGCATTGAAGTCTTCTTGTTTAACAATAAAATTATCAAACTCATCTAAGCATTGGCTAGCAGACTTATAACGAGGAATATCACCGTCATCAAATCTATAGAGAGAATTTACCTTTACTACCTGTGTCGGGTTATCAAGACCATGTATTTCTTCAATAGGTGGTAAATTCTTAACATCTTCAGCTTTAATACCTTTTTCTTTCATAGATTTCTTTGCCTCTTGCATATCTTCAGGACTGAGAAATAGAATACCCCTTTTCTTCAAAGTTGGCTTAGGAGTTGGTTCAGGAAGTGTCCAATTATTTTCATTAGTCAACATATTATTCAATAGCAATTCAGCTTGATCAACAGTTCTTTCCCTGAAAACACAACCATCACAACTATCCAGGTGGTCTCTGGAAGCATCGGTTAGTCCATTATAAAAGATATCAAGTATTTCATTTTTCTTGAGAGGATGATTAGGCAAAGCATTAAGTAATCGTAGAAGCCTCCCCCAAGCTTGTGGGAGACTCTCTTCTTCAATTTGCAAAAAATTATATATTTTCCTTAAGGCAGCTTGTTTCTTATGAGCGGGGAAATATTTAGCAGAGAAGTAATAAATCATATCCTGGGGACTACGCACACAACCAGGATCAAGAGAATTAAACCATGTTTTACATCACCCTTTAATGAGAACGGAAATAACTTAAGGATATAATAGTAGCGAGTTTTCTCATCATTAGTGAATAGGGTGGCTATATCATTTAATTTGGTAAGATGTGCCACAACAGTTTCAGATTCATAGCCATAGAAAGGATCAGATTCAACCAAAGTAATAATCTCAGGATCCATAGAGAAATCATAATCCTTATCGGAAATACAGATAGGTGAAGTAGCAAAAGCAGGGTCATATTTCATTCTAGCATTCAAAGATTTCTCTTTCAGCTTAGCTAACAGTTTCTTAAGATCATATCTATCATTGCAAGCAAGAAAGTCTCTAGCAGTTTCTTCATGCATAACATAACACTCAGGCACAATAGGCAATTCATATCTAGGGGGAGAATCTTCATCATCACTTTCATCAATATTATCAGTTTCAATAATTTCATTCTCTCTAACCCTAGCAAGTTGTTCATCAAGAAATTCACCTAGTGGCACAGTAGTATCAAGCATAGAAGTAGTTTCATCATAAGTATCATGCAAAGCAGAAGTGGCATTATCAATAACATGCGACCTATCAGAATCAATAGTAGCAGTAGGTGTCGCAAGTTTACTCATAACAGAAGGTGAATCAAGTGCAGACCTAGATGGCAGTTCCTTACCTCCCCTCGTAGTTGAGGGATAAATCTTGGTTCTTTCATCTTTCAAGCTCTTCATAGTGATCAACAGATATAAATCCCAAATGACTCAAAGAATAGAGCTATGCTCCCCGGCAACGGCGCCAGAAAATAGTCTTGATAACCCACAAGTATAGGGGATCGCAACAGTTTTCGAGGGTAGAGTATTCAACCCAAATTTATTGATTTGACACAAGGGGAGCCAAAGAATATTCTCAAGTATTCGCAGTTGAGTTGTCAATTCAACCACACCTGGAAGACTTAATATCTGCGGCAAAGTATTTAGTAGCAAAGTAATATGATAGTAGCAGTAATAGTGGCAAAAGTAATAGTATTGGTTTTGTAGTGATTGTAATAGTGGCAACGGTAAAGTAACTAAGCAAAGATCAATATGTGAAAAGCTCGTAGGCATTGGATCAGTGATGGATAATTATGTCAGATGTGATTCCTCATGCAACAGTTATAACCTAGGGTGACACAGAACTAGCTCCAGTTCATCAATGTAATGTAGGCATGTATTCCGAATATAGTCATACGTGCTTATGGAAAAGAACTTGCATGACATCTTTTGTCCTACCCTCCCGTGGTAGCGGGGTCCTATTGGAAACTAAGGGATATTAAGGCCTCCTTTTAATAGAGTACCGGACCAAAGCATTAACACTTAGTGAATACATGAACTCCTCAAACTACGGTCATCACCGGTAAGTATCTCGATTATTGTCACTTCGGGGTTAACGGAACACATAATAGGTGACTATAGACTTGCAAGATAGGATCAAGAACTCACATATATTCATGAAAACATAATAGGTTCAGATCTGAAATCATGGCACTTGGGCCCCAGTGACAAGCATTAAGCATAGCAAAGTCATAGCAACATCAATCTCAGAACATAATGGATACTAGGGATCAAACCCTAACAAAACTAACTCGATTACATGATAAATCTCATCCAACCATCACCGTCCAGCAAGCCTACGATGGAATTACTCACGCACGGCGGTGAGCATCATGAAATTGGTGACGGAGGAAGGTTGATGATGACGATGGCGACGGATTCCCCTCTCCGGAGCCCCGAACGGACTCCAGATCAGCCCTCCCAAGAGAGATTAGGGCTTGGCGGCGGCTCCGTATCGTAAAACGCGATGAATCCTTCTCTTTGATTTTTTTCTCCCTGAACGTGAATATATGGAGTTGGAGTTTAGGTCGGTGGAGCACCAGGGGGCCCACGAGGCAGGGGGCGCGCCCAGGGGGTAGGCACGCCCCCACCCTCGTGGACAGGGTGTGGGCCCCCTGGCCTTGATTCTTTCGCCAGTATTTTTTATATATTCCAAAAATATTCTCCGTGGATTTTCAGGTCATTCCGAGAACTTTTATTTCTGCACAAAAATAACACCATGGCAATTCTGCTGAAAACAGCGTCAGTCCGGGTTAGTTCCAGTCAAATCATGCAAGTTAGAGTCCAAAACAAGGGCAAAAGTGTTTGGAAAAGTAGATACGTTGGAGACGTATCATCCATCACAATACAAGACAAACTTACGGGCATCTTTGAAAAGAGTAGGCCAATAAAAACCAGATTGTAGTACCTTATGCGCAGTTCTATCTTCTGCATGATGTCCTTCATAGGCTTCGGAATGACATTTCCATAGGATTTGTTCCTATTCATGCTCAGGTACACAACGCCTAATAATACCATCTACTCCTTTATAAACATGTGGGTCATCCCAAAAGTAATGTCTTAAATCAACGAAGAATGTTTTCTTTTATTGGTATGTGAAACTAAGTGGTATAAATTTAGTAACAATATAATTAGCATAGTCAGCATACCAAGGACTGTTATGAGAAGCATTTATTACAGCTAACGTTTCATCAGGAAAGCGATCATCAATAGGTAGTGGGTCATCAAGAATGTTTTCTAAGCTAGACAAGTTATCAGCTACGGGGTTCTCAGCTCCTTTCCTATTAGTGATATGTAAATCAAATTCTTGTAGCAAGAGAACTCACCTAATTAATGATGCTAGGTTTAGCATCTTTCTTGTCCATAAGATATTTTATAGCAGCATGATTAGTGTGAACAATTACTTTGGAATCAACAATGTAAGATCTGAATTTATCACAAGCAAACACAACTGCTAAAAATTCTTTTTCAGTAGTAGCATAATTTCTTTGGGCACCTAGAGTTTTGCTAGCATAATGGATAACATTTAATTTCTTAACAACTCTTTGTCCTAGGACAACACCAATAGCATAATCACTAGCATCACACATAATTTCAAAAGGCCAGTTCCAATCAGGTGGTTGAACAATAGGTGAAGTAGTTAAGGCTTTCTTAAGTGTTTCAAAGGCTTCTGCACAATCATCATCAAAAACAAATGGAACATCCTGTTGTAAAAGATTAGTGAGAGGCCTAGAAATTTTAGAGAAGTCTTTAATAAACCTCCTATAGAAACCAGCATGACCAAGGAAACTACGAATACCTTTGATGTCCTTAGGACATGGAATTTTCTCAATTGCATCAACTTTAGCTTTATCCAACTCAATACCTCGTTCAAAATTTTTATGCCCCAAGACAATGCCTTCATTAACCATAAAGTGACACTTCTCCCAATTCAATACAAGATAGTTTGCTCACATCTCTGCTAAACTCGATCAAGGTTGCTTAAGCAATCATCAAAAGAAGTTCTGTAAACGAACAAATTATCCATGAAAACCTCAACAATCTTTTCACAAAAATCAGATAATATAGTAGTCATACATCTTTGAAAGGTAGCAGGTGCATTGCATAAACCAAAAGGCATACGTCTATAAGCAAAGGTTCCAAAAGGGCAAGTAAAAGTGGTTTTCTCTTGATCAGGTTGTGAAACAGGTATTTGAGAGAAACCAGAATATCCATAAAGTAAACAAAAGTGTCTGTGCTTACATAATCTTTCTAGCGTTTGATCAATAAATGGCAGAGGGTAATGATCTTTTCTAGTAGCTTTATTTAATTTTCTAAAATCAATTACCATTCTATAGCCAGTAACAATTCTCTGTGCGATAAGTTCATTTTTATCATTAGGAACAACAGTAATACCTCCTTTCTTAGGGACACAATGAACATGACTTACCCATATACTATCAGCTATGGGATAGATTATACGTGCTTCCAGAAGCTTTAGTATTTCAGTTCTTACCACTTCTTTCATCTTAGGACTTAATCGTCGTTGGTGATCAAAATAGGTTTCGCATCAGGTTCCACATTAATTTTGTGATGACAGAGAGTGGGACAAATGCCCTTAAGATCATCAAGAGTATATCCAATAGCAGCGCGGTGCTTCCTCAGAATTTTTAATAATCTTTCTTCTTCATGTAGTGAAAGGTTAGCACTAATAATAACAGGATATATCTTTTTCTCATCAAGATAAGCATATTTCAGAGTGTCTCTCAATTGTTTTAATTCAAACACATGATCACCTTTAAGTGGAGGAGGACCTCGTAGAGTTTCAATAGGCAAATTGTGTTTAAGGAGAGGTTGTTGTTCAAAGAATATTTTATCTCTCTCATTGCTTTCACGATAGTGCATATCATTTTCATGGTCTAGCAAATATTGTTCTAGTGATCAGTAGGAGGCATGGCAATAGAAGCGACACCAATTATTTCATCCTTACTAGAAAATTCTCTATTATGAGGCTGTCTATGAAACTTGGGGAAATTAAACTCATGAGACACATCACCAAAGCTAACACTGACAGTTTCTTTTTCACAATCTATCTTAGCATTGATAGTGTTCAAGAAAGTTCTACCAAAGATAATGGGACAAAATTCATCTTGTGGTAAACCAAGAACTAGAAAATCAGTAGGGTATTTTATTTTCCCACACAAGACTTCTATATCTCTAACAATCCCAAGTGGTGTGATGGTGTCTCTATTAGGAAGTTTAATAGTAACATCTATGTCTTCTATTTCAGCGGGTGTTATATCATTCATAATTTCTTGGTACAAGGTAAAAGGAATAGCACTCACACTAGCACCTACGTCACATAAACCATGATAGCAATGATCTCCTATTTTAACTAAGACAACGGGCATGCCAACTATGGGTCTATGTTTATCTTTTTCATCGGGTTTGGCAATTCTAGCAGCTTCATCACATAAGCAAATAACATGCCCATCAATATTTTCTACCAAGATATCTTTTACCATAGCAACACACTAGGTTCTAATTTAATTTGTTCAGAGGGTTTAGGTGCTTTAATATTACTTTTGTGAACCACGGTTGTTACCTTAGCATGTTCCTTTATCCTAACAGGGAAAAGTGGTTTTTCGATATAAGGAGTAGGCACAACTGGATCAATACTATAAATAATAGGTCCATATTTAGCTAGTACCAGTTCTTTGATTTCTTGTTTAAAAGGGGGATGCTATTTAAAACAATTCTCCTTAGGGAGATCAACATGAGAAGCAAATGATTCACAAAAAGAGGCTACTATCTCAGAGTCAAGTCCATATTTAGTGCTAAACTTGTGAAAAGCATCGGTATTCATAAAAGATTTAACACAATCAAACTCAAGATTAATACCTAACTCTTTACCTTTGTCAAGTTCCCAATCTTCAGAGTTGCATTCAATTCTTTCTAAAAGATTCCAACTGAATTCAATAGTCTTCATCATAAAAGAACCAGTACAAGAAGTATCGAGCATGGCTTGATCATTATGAGAAAGCCGAGCATAAAATTCTGACTCATAATTTCTCTTGAGAGCTCATGATTGGGGCATTAATATAACATTGACTTAAGCCTACCCCAAGCTAGAGCGATACTTTCTCCTTCACGACGCCAAAAATTATATACATAATTCTGATCACAATGAACTAGATGCATATGATAATTTTTTGGGGGAAATTCCAATTTTAATCGATTCCGGTTCCAAGATCCAATGTCATCGCATAGCCTATACCATGTCAATGCTTTTCCCTTCAAAGATAAAGGGAAAACCTTCTTCTTGACATCATCTCTGGGTAAACCTGCAAGCTTAAACAATCCACAAATTTCATCCACATGTATAAGATGCAAATCGGGATGCTCAGTTCCGTCTCCTGCATAAGGATTAACTAGCAGTTATTCTATCATAACCGAAGGAATTTCATAACCAATATTTTCAGTAGGTGCAGTAGGTTGAGGGCCAACTCTTTGTGTTTCCGATCGAGGTGAAGATACCCCAAACAAACCCCTCCAAGGATGGTTCTCCATAGTAGCAAGTGACAGTAAATTTCAGCACGTAATATAAGTTTTTCCTTACCAAGAGCACTTCACTCCCCGGCAACGGCACCAGAAAAGAGTCTTGATGACCCAAAAGTATAGGGGATCAATCGTAGTCCTTTTGATAAGTAAGAGTGTCGAACTCAATGAGGAGCAGAAGGAAATGACAAATGGTTTTCAGCAAGGTAATTTCTGCAAGCACTGAAATTGTCGGTAACAAGTAGTTTGATAACAAGATAATTTGCAACGGACAAGTAACGGTAACAGTGAATAAAGTGCAGCAAGTTAGCCCAACCCTTTTGTGGCAAATGACAGGCCAAAACAATCCCTTAATATAGGCACAGCGTTCTTGAGGGCACACGGGAATTTCATCTCTTCGCTTTCATCATGTTGGTTTCGTTCGCGTTCGCTACTTTGATAATTTGATATGTGGTTGGACCGGTGCTTGGGTGTTGTTCTTACTTGAACAAGCCTCCCACTTATGATTAACCCCCTCGCAAGCATTCACAACTACGAGAAAAGTATTAAGATAAAATCTAACCATGGCATTAAACATAAGGATCAAAATCGGTCCCTACGAAGTAGCGCATAAACTAGAGTTTAAGATTCTGTCACTCTAGCAACCCATCATCTTATAACTACTCCACACTGGATTCCCTTAGGCCCAAATATGGTGAAGTTTCATGTAGTCGACGTTCACATGACACCACTAAGGGAATCACAACATACATATCATCAAAATATCGAAAACATATCAAATTCACATGATTACTTGCAACATGACTTCTCCCGTGACCTCAAGAACAAAGGTAACTACTCACAAATGATATTCATGCTCAAGATTAGAGGGGTATTAAATAGCATAATGGATCTGAACATATAATCTTCCACCAAATAAACCATATAGTAATCAACTACAAGATGTAATCAACACTACTAGTCACCCATGATACATCTCCAACGTATCTACTTTTCCTAACGCTTTTCCTCTTGTTTTGGACTCTAATTTGCATGGTTTGAATGAAACTAACCCCGGACTGACACTGTTTTCAGCAGAACTACCATGGTGTTGTTTTTGTGTAGAAATAAAAGTTCTCGGAATGGAACGAAACTTTGCGAGGAATGTTTATACAATAAACAAGAATTTCTGGAGCCAAGACCTACCGGAGAGGGTCACCTAGGTGGGCACGACCCACCAGGGCGCCCCCCTCTCCTGGCGCGCCCAGGTGGGTTGTCCCCACCTGGTGGCCCCGTAGACCCTGAAACCGACGCTATAAAATCCTAATTTTCAGAAGAAAAAAAATAGGGGAGAAAGAATTATCGCGATCCATGAGACGGAGCCGCCGTCACCTCCTGTTCTTCATCGCGAGGCCAGATCTGGAGTCCGTTTGGGTCTCCGGAGAGGGGGATCTTCGTTCTTCATCATCACCAACCCTTCTCCATCGCCAATTCCATGATGCTCCCCACCGGGAGTGAGTAATTCCTTCATAGGCTCACTGGTCGGTGAGGAGTTGGATGAGATTCATCATGTAATCGAGTTAGTTTTGTTAGGGCTCTTGATCCCTAGTATCCACTATGTTCTAAGATTGATGTTGCTATGACTTTGCCATGCTTAATGCTTGTCACTTTGGGCCCGGGTGCCATGATTTCAGATCTGAACCGTTTATGTTATCACCATTATATCCATGTTCTAGATCCGATCTTGCAAGTTATAGTCACCTACTACGTGATATGATCCGGCAACCCCGGAGTGACAATAGTCGGGACCACTCCCGGTGATGACCGTAGTTTGAGGAGTTCATGTATTCACTATGTGTTAATGCTTTGTTCCAGTTCTCTATTAAAAGGAGGCCTTAATATCCCTTAGTTTTCAATATGGAGTTCTTCCGCGTGGTAGCCATGTCCATGGGTCTATCCCTCCAGTCTTTCCGATGCGACTGTGGCGAGCTTGTAGTGTAGCGAGTGGCAAAGACCATGAGGAGCTCACCAAGAAGAAGAATGGCAAGATGGCGGGCACCAAGAAAAGGGCAGGGAAGAAGAACAAAAAGGGAGGAGGAAGACAAGAACAAAGAGGAGGAGGAGGATGCGCTCGAGAATAGCAGCCAAGATGTCCTAGACGATGAGGTGGAGATCAAGACAAAGAACAAGGATACCAAGAACAAAATGCATCGATCCAAGAAGGCCAACAAGACTAAGCGCAGAAAGGAGGAGAAGGCCAAGAAAAGGCCCGGGAAGAAGAAGCATGAAGACAAGGAGAAGAAGGAGGAGGAGGAGGAGGAGGACAAGATTAAGGAAGAAGTGGAGAAACATGCCAAGAAGGAGGCACTCCAGGCCAGGAAGAAGAAGTAGGAAGCCATGGAGAAGAAGGCGCTCGCGGCCAAGGAGGAGGAGGACAATGAGCATGGCTGGAGGAGGACGAATGAGGCCATAGAGATGATGGAGGAGGCCAAGAAGAGGAAGGAGGACAAGGCCGAGGCTTCTGCAGAGATGGACGGAGCTATATAGGACATGGGTCAACATATGTACACCCATTATTTCTTTTCAAAAAAGAGTATATAGGTACATCGTTAAACCATATAGTTTAAAAAATATTTTGTTAAATTTGTACATTGTGTATCCCTCACATATGGTTTATTAAAAATATTGTCAAATTTGTACACGCGTGCTCCAAAAATAAGTATATTGTACTCTAGAATTTTCTAAAGAAATATTTTTCATAATCATATAATACAACCACTATTACAATATTTTTGAAACTATATATTTTAGAGATATCTAGCATACATATGCATAAACTACATAAATTACACAAGTATCAAAAAATTTAAAAACTCGTTACAAAGCAGAAATTATATTCAACGCAACACTTAAGTATTTTTCAATGATATATGTATAATAAATAATTAAATAACCAAATAAGCAATGTAAAAATATACTCCTTATAAAAAATATACTGCTTAACACATTAGTATAATGAGTAGAAAATTTTAATATAAAATATGTATATACGACCATGCCATGGATTGAGAAAATGAAGCCACTGTTTGGGTTGTGCGTTTGTATGTAGTGAGTGCTACTCTGTTTTATCCATGGTAGTGTTTTTCCCACGAGCCGTGTGTGTAGTGCGCTCTTTGGAGAACTGTGCTAGTGTGCTCTTTGGAGAACATTGCAGGGAAATCTCGTGAATGGACTTTCAAAATGAATGGAATGGTTCTGGTGTCCTTTTCCTAAGGTTGATTCTATCCAAGACTGTTTATACCGCACAAATTAGCACATATGTCATTTCCATTCAGAATACATGTGATAGTGGCCAACTTAGAAGTTAGCACCACCTTCTAGGCACTCAACTACTCTACATACTACTATTTACAAAGTATTCGTTCTACTGTTTAAATATTACTGGATGGGGGAGTTTGGGAAAAACTATGAGCTACAAACAGCAAGCATAATTTACACTCATGTGACCAAGGGAGAATTCTTTGTGTAAGCCTTCTTTCTCAAAAGAAGTTTTCGCCCCACTTTATATATAAATCGACATAATACAGTACACGGCTGGTCAATACAATGTGGTGAGCGGGCCTATTAAAAAGCAAATCAAAAGATATAACATGAAGCCTAGAACGAATGATATAACATGCGGCCCGACTGATGACGCCAGAACTCCACAGCAACGCACCCAAGAGGGTGACAGTGCAAAACGTCGCTGTTACTGACTCCGAACAAACAGATAAAGGTTTTCACCTTAAGCTTTGACTCAGAGACGAGGCATACGACGACGACATCTTCATGAAGCAAGCGACACCAACAGGCTCCGCTGTCGCCAACGCAAGAAAGCATGAAGCTTTCGCTTTGGAACTCGTCTGCACCACCAGGAGGAGGCCAGGTCACTGATACGTCTTTGACGTGTCTATAATTTTTTATTGTTTTATGCTATTATATTATCATTCTTACAAACTTTGGATATCATTTTATATTATTCTTCTGGACTAATATATTAATCTAGTGCTTGTTTATGGTTTTATAGAAAATCCATATCTACGAAGGTCCAAACGCCATGAAAAACTTTGACTATTTTTATTGGAGCATAAGAGACCCTAGTAGCTTTGGGAAGAGTCCATAAGATGGACTAGGGGATGATACGTCTCCAACGTATCTATAATTTTTTATTGTTCCATGCTATTATATTATCTATTTTGGATGTTTAATGGGCTTTGTTATGCACTTTTATATTATATTTGGGACTAACCTACTAACCAAACGCCCAGTGCAAATTGCTGTTTTTTGCCTATTTCAGTGTTTCGCAGAAAAGGAATACCAAACGGAATCCAAATGGAATGAAACCTTCGGGAGAGCTATTTTTGGAACAAACGCAATCCATGAGACTTGGAGTGGACGTCAAGGAAGCAACAAGGCGGCCACGAGGTAGAAGGGCGCGCCCAAGGGGGTAGGCGCGCCCCCCACCCTCGTGGGCCCCTCGTGGCTCAGTCGACCTACTTCTTTCGCCTATACATACTCATATACCCCGAAAACATCTGGGAGCACCACGAAACCCTATTTCCACCGCCGCAACCTTCTGTACCCGTGAGATCCCATCTTGGGGCCTTTTCCGGCGCTCCGCCGGAGGGGGAATCGATCACGGAGGGCTTCTACATCAACACCATAGCCTCTCCGATGATGTGTGAGTAGTTTACCACAGACCTTCGGGTCCATAGTTATTAGCTAGATGGCTTCTTCTCTCTCTTTGGATCTCAATACAAAGTTCTCCTCGATTCTCTTGGAGATCTATTCGATGTAATTCTTTTTGCGGTGTGTTTGTCGACATCCGATGAATTGTGGGTCTATGATCAAGATTATCTATGAACAATATTTTATTCTTCTCTGAATTCTTTTATGCATGATTTAATATCTTTGCAAGTCTCTTCGAATTATCAGTTTGGTTTGGCCTACTAGATTGATCTTTCTTGCAATGGGAGAAGTGCTTAGCTTTGGGTTCAATCTTGCGGTGTCCTTTCCCAGTGACAGCAGGGGCAGTAAGGCACGTATTGTATTGTTGCCATCGAGGATAAAAAGATGGGGTTTATATCATATTGCTTGAGTTTATCCCTCTACATCATGTCATCTTGCCTAATGCGTTACTCTGTTCTTATGAACTTAATACTCTAGATGCATGCTGGATAGCGGTTGATGTGTGGAGTAATAGTAGTAGATGCAGAATTGTTTCGGTCTACTTGTCGCGGACGTGATGCCTATATACATGATCATGCCTAGATATTCTCATAACTATGCGCTTTTCTATCAATTGCTCGACAGTAATTTGTTCACCCACTGTAGAATTTGCTATCTTGAGAGAAGCCACTAGTGAAACCTATGGCCCCCGGGTCTATCTTCCATCATATTATTTTCCTATCCACTTGCTATTTATGCCGCCTTTTATTTTCCAATCTATACAACAAAATACCAAAAATATTTATCTTATTATCTTTATCAGATCTCACTTTTGCAAGTGGCCGTGAAGGGACTGACAACCCCTTTATCGTGTTTGTTGCAAGGTTCTTGATTGTTTGTGCAGGTACGAGGGATTTGCGTGTAGTCTCCTACTGGATTGATACCTTGGTTCTCAAAAACTGAGGGAAATACTTACGCTACTTTGCTGCATCACCCTTTCCTCTTCAAGGAAAAACCAACACATGCTCAAGAGGTAGCAAGAAGGATTTCCGGCGCCGTTGCCGGGGAGATCTACGCACAAGTCAAGACATACCAAGTAGCCATCACAAACTCTTATCCCTCGCATTACATTATTTGCCATTTGCCTCTCGTTTTCCTCTCCCCTACTTCACCTTTGCCGTTTTATTCGCCCTCTCTTTTGTTCGCCCTTTTTCTTGCTTCTTGTGTGCTTGTGTGTTGGATTAGTTGTCACGATGTCTCTTCCAAAAGGTATTGATCTTCACCTTAGAAGGTTGGAAGAAATTGAAAACAACGTTAGAAGTTTTATGTCCTTGCAATTTGAGCATAATAATTTCTTCAGAAATGAGCTTAAAGAGCAAAAAGGTTTTATGGGGTACATGAATAAAGAGCTCGATGATATGTCTAAGGAATTTTATGGTTTGAAATCTCAGTTTGCTCATCTTGAAAACTTAATAGCCCAAATTTCGGATAAGCAGGCCACCTTAGTTAATAAGATGGCCGCCAAACCCGAAGAGTTAGATGATAATAAGGATGAAGATCTAAAAGTGATCGATGTGTCTCCTATTAAATCTTTGTTTTGCAATATGAATCTTGATAATGATGGGACTATAGATGAGTCAACTTTAGTTAAAAGGTGTCCCAATGATTCGGAGTTTTTAGATCTTGATGCAAAAATTGGTAAAAGTGGGATTGAAGAGGTCAAAACTTTACATAGCAATGAACCCACTATTTTGGATTTCAAGGAATTTAATTATGATAATTGCTCTTTGATAGATTGTATTTCCATGTTGCAATCCGTGCTAAATTCTCCTCATGCTTATGATCAAAATAAAGCTTTTACCGAACATATCGTTGATGCCTTAATGCAATCCTATGAAGAAAAGCTTGAATTAGAAGTTTTTATACCTATAAAACTTTATGATGAGTGGGAACCTACTATTAAAATTAAAATTAGAGATCATGAATGCTATGCTTTATGTGATTGGGTGCTAGTGTTTCCACGATTCCAAAAATTTTGTGTGATGTGTTAGGTTTCCGTGAATTTGATAATTGTTCTTTAAACTTGCATCTTGCGGATTCCACCATTAAGAAACCTATGGGAAAGATTAATGATCTTCTTATTGTTGCAAATAGGAATTATGTGCCCGTAGATTTCATTGTTCTTGATATAGATTGCAATCCTACTTGTCCTATTATTCTTGGTAGACCTTTCCTTAGAACGATTGGTGCAATTATTGATATGAAAGAAGGAAATATTAGATTTCAATTTCCATTAAGGAAGGGCATGGAACACTTCCCTAGAAAGAAAATTAAATTAACTTATGAATCTATTATGAGAGCCACTTATGGATTGCATACCAAAGACGACAATACCTAGATCTATTCTTGTTTTTACGCCTAGCTAGGGGCGTTAAACGATAGCGCTTGTTGGGAGGCAACCCAATTTTATTTTTGTTTATTGCTTTTTTTTCCTGTTTAGTAATAAATAATTCATCTAGCTTCTGTTTAGATGTGGTTTTATGTTTCTAATTAGTGTTTGTGCCAAGTAGAAACTTTGGGAAGACTTGGGGGAAGTATTTGCGATCTTGCTGTAAAAAAACAGAAACTTTAGCGCTCACGAGATTAGCTGCCATTTTTTACTGGAGAGTGCGATTAGGTTGATTGTTTTTTCAGATGATTAATAGACAAATTCCTCACGTCCACCAATTTATTTCAGAATTTTTGGGGTTACATAAGTATTCGAAACCTACAGATTACTACAGACTGTTCTGTTTTTCGTGTGTTGTTTGTTTATTTTGATGAATCTATGGCTAGTATCGGGGGGTATGAACCATAGAGAAGTTGGAATACAGTAGGTTTAACACCAATATAAATAAAGAATGAGTTCATTACAGTACCTTGAAGTTGTGTTTGTTTTCTTATACTAACAGAGCTCATGAGATTTTCTGTTGAGTTTTGTGTTGTGAAGTTTTCAAGTTTTGGGTAAAGATTTGATGGATTTTGGAATAAGGAGTGGCAAGAGCCTAAGCTTGGGGATGCCCAACGCACCCCAAGGTAAAATCCAAGGACAACCAAAAGCCTAAGCTTGGGGATGCCCCGGAAGGTATCCCCTCTTTCGTCTTCGTCTATCGGTAACTTTACTTGAGGCTATATTTTTATTCACCACATGATATGTGTTTTGCTTGGAGCGTCTTGTATGATTTGAGTCTTTGCTTATTAGTTTACCACAATCATCCTTTCTGTACACACCTCTTGGAGAGACACACATGAATCGGAATTTATTAGAATACTCTATGTGCTTCACTTATATCTTTTGAGCTAGATAATTTTGCTCTAGTGCTTCACTTATATCTTTTTAAGAGCACGGTGGTGGTTTTATTTTATAGAAATTATTGATCTCTCATGCTTCACTTATATTATTTTGAGAGTCTTATAGAACAGCATGGTAATTTGCTTTGGCTATAAAATTAGTCCTAATGTGATGAACATCCAAGTTGGGTATAATAAAAACTATCATATAAAGTGCATCGAATGCTATGAGAAGTTTGATTCTTTATGATTGTTTTGAGATATGAAGATGGTGATATTAGAGTCATGCTAGTTGAGTGGTTGTGAATTTGAGAAATACTTGTTCTAAAGTTTGTGATTCCCGTAGCATGCACGTATGGTGAACCGCTATGTGATGAAGTCGGAGCATGATTTATTTATTGATTGTCTTCCTTATGAGTGGCGGTCGGGGACGAGCGATGGTCTTTTCCTACCAATCTATCCCCCTAGGAGCATGCGCGTAGTACTTTGTTTCGATAACTAATAGATTTTTGCAATAAGTATGTAAGTTCTTCATGACTAATGTTGTGTCCATGGATTATACGCACTCTCACCCTTCCACCATTGCTAGCCTCTCTAATACCGCGCACCTTTTCGGAGGTATCATACACCCACCATATACATTCCTCAAAACAGCCACCATACCTACCTATTGTGGCATTTCCATAGCCATTCCGAGATATATTGCCATGCAACTTACCACCGTTCCGTTCGTTATGACACGTTACATCATTGTCATATTGCTTTGCATGATCATGTAGTTGACATCGTATTTGTGGCAAAGCCACTTTTATAATTCTTTCATACATGTCACTCTTGATTCATTGCACATCCCGGTACACCACCGGAGGCATTCACATAGAGTCATATTTTGTTCTAGTATCGAGCTGTAATTTGTGAGTTGTAAGTAAATAAAAGTGTGATGATCATCATTATTAGAGCATTGTTCCAAGTGAGGAAAGGATGATGGAGACTATGATTCCCCCACAAGTCGGGATGAGACTCTGGACGAAAAGAAAAAAAAGAAAAAAAAAGAGGCCATAAAAAAGAGAAAAGGCCCAAATAAAAAAATAAAAAAAGGAGAAAAAAAGAGAGAAGGGACAATGTTACTATCCTTTTACCACACTTGTGCTTCAAAGTAGCACCATGATCTTCATGATAGAGAGTCTCCTATGTTGTCACTTTCAAATACTAGTGGGAATCTTTCATTATAGAACTTGGCTTGTATATTCCAATGATGGGCTTCCTCAAAATACCCTAGGTCTTCGTGAGCAAGCGAGTTGGATGCACACCCACTTAGTTTCTTTTTGAGCTTTCATACACTTATAGCTCTAGTGCATCCGTTGCATGGCAATCCCTACTCACTCACATTGATATCTATTGATGGGCATCTTCATAGCCCGTTGATACGCCTAGTTGATGTGCGACTATCTTCTCCTTTTTTGTCTTCTCCACAACCACCATTCTATTCCACATATAGTGCTATGTCCATGGTCACGCTCATATATTGCGTGAAGATTGGAAAAGTTTGAGAACATCAAAAGTATGAAACAATTGCTTGGCTTGTCATCGGGGTTGTGCATGATTAAATACTTTGTGTGATGAAGATAGAGCATAGCCAGACTATATGATTTTGTAGGGATAACTTTCTTTGGCCATGTTATTTTGAGAAGACATGATTGCTTTGTTAGTACGCTTGAAGTATTATTATTTTTATGTCAATATTAAACTTTTGTCTTGAATCTTTCGGATCTGAACATTCATGCCACAATAAAGAAAATTACATTGAGAATTATGCTAGGTAGCATTCCACATCAAAAATTCTGTTTTTATCATTTACCTACTCGAGGACGAGCAGGAATTAAGCTTGGGGATGCTTGATACGTCTCCAACGTATCTATAATTTTTTATTGTTCCATGCTATTATATTATCTGTTTTGGATGTTTAATGGGCTTTGTTATGCACTTTTATATTATTTTTGGGACTAACCTACTAACCAAAGGCCCAGTGCAAATTGCTGTTTTTTTTGCCTATTTCAGTGTTTCACAGAAAAGGAATACCAAACGGAATGAAACATTCGGGAGAGTTATTTTTGGAACAAACGCAATCCAGGAGACTTGGAGTGGACGTCAAGGAAGCAACGAGGCGGCCACGAGGTAGGAGGGTGCGCCCAGGGGGGTAGGCGCGCCCCCACCCTCATGGCTCAACCGACCTACTTCTTTCGCCTATATATACTCATATACCCCAAAAACATCCGGGAGCACCACGAAACCCTATTTCCACCGCCGCAACCTTTTGTACCCATGAGATCTCATCTTGGGGCCTTTTCCAGCGCTCCGCCGGAGGGGGAATCGATCACGGAGGGCTTCTACATCAACACCATAGCCTCTTCGATGATGTGTGAGTAGTTTACCACAGACCTTCGGGTCCATAGTTATTATCGAGATGGCTTCTTCTCTCTCTTTGGATCTCAATACAAAGTTCTCCTCGATTCTCTTGGAGATCTATTCGATGTAATTCTTTTTGCAGTGTGTTTGTCGAGATCCGATGAATTGTGAGTTTATGATCAAGATTATCTATGAACAATATTTGATTCTTCTCTGAATTCTTTTATGCATGATTTAATATCTTTGCAAGTCTCTTCAAATTATCAGTTTGGTTTGGCCTACTAGATTGATCTTTCTTGCAATGGGAGAAGTGCTTAGCTTTGGGTTCAATCTTGCGGTGTCCTTTCCCAGTGATAGCAGGGGCAGTAAGGCACGTATTGTATTGTTGCCATCGAGGATAAAAAGATGGGGTTTATATCATATTGCTTGAGTTTATCCCTCTACATCATGTCATCTTGCCTAATGCGTTACTCTGTTCTTATGAACTTAATACTCTAGATGCAAGCTGGATAGCGGTCGATGTGTGGAGTAATAGTAGTAGATGCAGAATCGTTTCGGTCTACTTGTCGAGGACGTGATGCCTATATACATGATCATGCCTAGATATTCTCATAACTATGCGTTTTTCTATCAATTGCTTGACAGTAATTTGTTCACCCACCGTAGAATTTGCTATCTTGAGAGAAGCCACTAGTGAAACCTATGGCCCCCGGGTCTATCTTCCATCATATTATTTTCCTCTCTACTTGCTATTTCTGCCGCCTTTTATTTTGCAATCTTTATTTTCCAATCTATACAACAAAATACCAAAAATATTTATCTTATTATCTTTATCAGATCTCACTTTTGCAAGTTGTCGTGAAGGGACTGACAACCCCTTTATCGCGTTGGTTGCAAGGTTCTTGATTGTTTGTGCAGAACGGACTCCAGATCAGCCCTCCCGAGAGAGTTTAGGGCTTGGCGGCGGCTCCGTATCGTAAAACGCGATGAATCCTTCTCTCTGATTTTGTTCTCCCCGAACGTGAATATATGGAGTCAGGATGGACGTCGGTGGAGCACCAGGGGGGCCACGAGGCAGGGGGGTGCACCTAGGGGGAGGCGCGCCCCCCACCCTCGTGGACAGGGTGTGGGCCCCCTGGCCTTGATTCTTCCGCCAGTATTTTTTATATATTTCAAAAATATTCTCCGTTGATTTTCAGGTCATTCCAAGAACTTTTGTTTCTGCACAAAAATAACACCATGGCAATTCTGCTGAAAACAGGATCAGTCTGGGTTAGTTCCATTCAAATCATGCAAGTTAGAGTCCAAAACAAGGGCAAAAGTGTTTGGAAAAATAGATACGATGGAGACGTATCATGATGTGTCCGATGCGCACCGGCAACATCCGAACATATGCCCGAGGTTGGGAGCTAGGTCTGGGACACTAACAATTGATATCAGAGCTAGGCCCTAGTCCGCCCTGTTTAGGAGGATGGGGTGTCAGAGACGCTGGTCATTGGACATTGCCAGTGACTTTAGTCCCACCTCGGATATGGGAGGCGGCTAAGACCACCTTATAAGGAAGAGTGTCATTCCCTTCATGCTAGTCTTTTGGGATGTGATGGGCTTTTTGCTTGTAGTGATGTGTCCGATGTGCACCGGCAACGTCCGAACATATGCCAAAGATTAGGAGCTGGGCCTGGGACGCTAACAGCGTCTTATATTGGAGATGCTCTTAAATTTTCTCACCCACAAAGATGATCTTGTGATGCACCCAGCACAAGTGCGCGTGCACTCAGCTGATCGAGATCATCAAGACGTCCTGGATGACGTACCAGTGCCTACGGCCGACCCTTCGTAGCGGTGCACTGTCTCATATGGTAGTAGTTTTTGTTTAGAAGACGGTACGGTGTAGGGCTGTGTCAATCTATACCTCTATATCTATATCTATATTTATATCTATACCTACTATTAAAGAGATGAAACAAAGCGAAACCAAACCAAGAATACCTACTCCCTTTAATATTAGGTATAGATGTGTTCAAAAAAATGTTCATCTTCAAAAAATGTTTCAGTTCTAATAAAAAGATTAAAATTTCAATATAATTATTTTATAATAAAGAAATATTTTTGTTTTCCAAAAAGTAAAAAATAGAACCGATTACATGCTCCGAAAAGAGATAACATTATAAACTTAGAGCATCTCTAGCAAACCCTGTAAAAGTCGGACCCGGTAAACGCGTTTACAGTTCACTGCAGATCAGATTTGCGGGACCCTGTACATGAAACTGTAAAATTTGAAAAAAAAATCACGGGAGAAACTTGCAACGACATTCATCATACATAGTTGATCATTATACTACATCATAGATAATTGTTCATCATACTACATCATAGTACTACATAGGGGGGGTCTGCGGGCCGTGCAGCGTACCCGAGCCTAAGCTACCAAAATCGACGGGCGTAGCGGCGACGACGCGACGGAGGAGCCGGAGGAGCTTAGTCCTCGTCGGATACGAGGTCTCTAGAACTTGTCCTGCTCGGCCTTCATGACGCACAGGTCCGCCTCCTTGGACGTGTGCGCATGCGACACCGCAACGCCCTGCTCGAGGAAGATCTCCTCGATCGCGCGCCGCTCGCGTCAGCCTCCTCCTCCTCCCTTACCCGAGCGCTCCATGATGGCGCGCTCGAGGTGGTCCTCCGCGTCATCCCCATCACTTCCGTAGCTGTCCATGGGTCGGGAAGGGTTGCTAGGGCTTCTTTTAGGCTCGCCGGCGGCGAGAAATTGGGGCGGAAGGGGAGGGCAATCACGGCGGAGCGGCGGCGGAGGCGGATAGGGTTTGACCCTATTCGAGCTGTGAAACTGCATAAATAGCGGTGAAGTGGGTCTTTTTCTGGGCCACGGTAAACTTTTTACGGGCCGGGCCAGGATACGGAGTTTGTTCTGGCAAGAAAAACGGGCTGAACCCGTATATTCGCCGGAATTATACGGGTTCGTCTCTTTTATGGAGTCTGCTAGAGATGCTCTTATACCGATGTTTATCAAAACTGCATATAAAAAATGACGCATACTGTCATAAATAGCAGCTTTTACAAATTTTTAGCCCGTTGCAACGCACGAACATTTGTACCAGCTAATAATAAAGAACTCACGGAGTCACGATCGATCGATCGACGACTACCATGCATGCATGCAGACCGAAGCAGGCCGCCACGACCACGTCCACACGCTTGCCTTGCCGCCACGAAATATATACTTCTTGGTCGGTCAAAGACGACCGAGACGCTGGCGTATGGGTTTTGTTGTCCTCCGCTATACATGTGACCCTGGCCCAGGCCTTCTCAGCTGCACGGCGACCACCGGCTCTTCCTTCTTGGCTCACGAACACGAAGCCTAGTTTGCTCTCCTCTCCCTCGGAAGAAGAAGAGACGATCACAGCACAAAGAGGCTTTGCTCGGCCAGCTTACCAACGCATCTAGCTACGATGCTTAAGCCGTTCGAGATTTTTCTGATTCTAGCATCGGTCATGGTGGCTTCTGTCGGAATCTTGGCCATCGTCGCCAAGTGCTGCGGCTACAAGGGCAATGGTGCAGGAGGCTTCGGTGGCGCCGACGGAGGTGGAGGTGGAGGCGGAGACGGTGCAGACTTAGAAGACGGAGATGGGGGTGGAGATGGCACAGGCTTGACGGATGGTTCCGGTGGGGGTGGGGGTGGGGGTGGAGGTGGAGACGGCACGGGCTGGGCAGGGGGAGACGGCGGAGGATGGGGAGGTGGAGGCGGAGGCGGAGGCGGAGACGGTGGTGGAGGCTGGGGCGGTGGGGGTGGAGGTGGAGACGGCGGCGGAGGCATGGGAGGTGGCGGAGGCGGTGGAGGTGGTGGCGGTTGTTGAGGAGCACACCTTGGGGGCGAGTTGGAACAGGGGTTCAAGCAGCAACGCCGGCGAAAAGCATCGATCGCCACCATGGTTGCAAGACTGTATTGTGTTTTACGCCTCGAAGTCCATGTCTCCGTGTTGACTGTAAATATTTGTATATTTGTATTCGTATCTCACGCACAAAATAAAAGTTGTATTGCGTGTGGAAAAGAAATTGCAGAAAACTGCACCACATGTACCAACACACAAAACATCCCTAGAGGGTTCATCTGTTAACATCGAGATTTCGGTCCTACCAAGACATATTCACTAAACTAAAGCTTCTTTCTGATGAAAAGCAGATCTTGTGGGATCCGGTCGGCGTTTGTCTTTGATGGATCCGACTGGATCGGTCTTCGTTCGTCTATGTCTGTGTGTCTGTAGCTTGGATCATTCCGATCTACGCTTCTCTTCATCGGTGGCGGTTGCTGTTCTAGTGTTCTGGTCCTATGGGCCTTAGCAGGACGAATTCCCGACTGTCTACTACAACAATGTTTGCCCGACTCCGACGAGGAAGGGCGATGACGGCGGCGCGCCTTCGGCTCGCTCTAGTGCTTGTAGCATCGCTAGGTGGTCTACGGACCTGAATGTAAAATTTACTTCCTTTATACTACCTTGACGATTGATGAATAGACCGGAAGTTTTCTCGCAAAAAAAATAGTGCCTAAAGCTACGGATTTAGGGTCACAATATATAATACTATTTGTTTTCGTTTTAATATAAATAGGGGGAAACTATTAAACAAGTGTCTCAATTTTACTTGGGTTCAATCAAATCGCTCTTCACCGTCCGATTGAGATCTAAAGGTCCAACTGCCTTTCTTTCATCAGCCTTCTTCTTCCCCCTATACTAAAAATTAAAAAAAAAATTGAAATACTAAAGAAGAATGAATTAGATGATTCTGGTTGGTTTTGACACCCTTAATTATCAAAAAGATCTACAATTGACCCATGCACTTGTGGGCTATCGAACATCTCCACCAAATAATCGTCGGAGAGAGCCCTTCGCCCTATTACTCCCGGCCAGAGAGTGTCGACCCTGCCGCGAGTAAAAAGGACTTGAGGACTCAAGGATGCAGTCACATGTAAAATAAGAGGGACAAACGTAGCCGCTAGGGACGGAGTTGAGGTGACAGCGAATGCCATTCCATGCCCGCCCAAAGAACGTCGTTGAGACCAGAGGAAACCTACACTCATCGATGATGCCCCCAAGAGGAACACTACACAACACGCCGCCGCCACCATGCCCATCGAGGAAGGCTCTCCAGCTAGCCTCCTGGCAATAGTGTTGGGTGCTCTCCTTGGCTATGTGCGCAACGAGCGGAATAGCGGCGGGTGGTCTTGGTGAGGTTGGTGTCGGCAGTAGCGGCCAAGCTCTGGCCCATACCTGGAGGCCAAAAATTGTTGTGGTGGCCCTGGTGGCCAGGATTGGTGAGAGAGACACCAAGCGAACGGTCAGCACTTTGGCGCCAACAATGACGATGCTTGTAGGTGTCATGTCCCCTTAGAGGTGGCTTCATGACTCTCCCCCCTCCTTGTCTATTCAGCCTTGTCAGCTCGGTGTTTACGTGACTTGTATATGATCCTTATGATATATAAATGAGGCACGTATTATCTTGCCAAAAAAGATTGCTCTTCGCATACATAGTTTCAAAATGGAACTACACGTATGACTCAGCGCTACGTTTTTTTGTATGACATGTATTGCATATAGCCTTTTTTATGGTAATAAGTTTCCTATCCATATCATAAAAGATTATGGTACAAGTCAAGTAGACATCAACCTGATAAAACTGAAAAGATAGTAGAACGCTTGGCTTTGCACAAAAGAAACCCCCAGCCAAGAAGGAAAATTACAATGAAGATTGAATAATCCCCTAAACTCGACACCAACGCCCATCGCCTACCTCCGGCAGAACCACGGCAGCCTCCAAAGGAAATATCATATGCATCAGCAGTGTCTTATCATTATCATACGGAAAGTATTATGTGTATACCACCACTAGTTTCGATATTATGTTCACGTGGTGCTCCCAAATAATGCATATGCATGTCCCCTTAATGGAGGTACACTAACGGAGGCACCTATATGGTACGATCTGGTATAATCTTGCAAGATCCTTATCCTTCTGGCAGTATTGCAGTTCTGATGGTAGAGGATCGACCTCGAACATTGAGGAAACAGGGAAAATATAGAGGAAACTCTTGAAGATACAATGTCCAAGTAGAATGAAGATTACCTTATGGAGAATGGCTCATAATTATCTCCTTACTAGTGATAAACTCCGGAAACACACAAATCCTACGAGGTATGCGTGTTTTTTTCTTCTGTAATAGAGTTGAGACAGTGGAACATTGTTTCTTCTTTGCTGTTATGCCAAAGAAATTTGAAATTTGGGCCGAGTTGAAAAGGTCTTTTTCATATCTTGCTAAATCTGAAGGGGTTTATTAATATTTGACACTGGTTGCTGGAATGGATAAATGTCGCATCAGATCTTCATGCTATGTATTTTGTTGTGGCTATATGCAAATCTGGGATAATAGAAATAACATAAGAACACTTCTCTTCGGTGCAAACCCTCTAAACACATCAACGGATGAGATCTCTCCGTACCCCTTCATAATAATGGGTAGGATGGTCATTTGAAAAAATATGTTATCTACACTGATACGCGGTCTGTGTATGTACCGCCCGTACACGCTCGACATACTTTTTTTCTCTTTCTTTCTAATCTTCAAAAAACTGTGCCACGACAGATTCAAACTCCAACCCTCGAGGTTTACTTCAAGTTCTAGTGATCAAATGGGACAGGTTACATGTTGTGCACACTTGCTTTCTTTTTCTCTTCTTATATGTCAAATGTAACATTATTAACTTTTAGGTCGGATTTTTCGTGTATTTTTAAACCAGGTTTTGTTCTGTTTTATTTTGAATTTTTTTGTTTTTATTTTTATTTTTCATTATTTTCTGTTTTATCAAATGTGTGACCTTTTAAAATTTTCAAAAAACCAATTTCGTGAATATTTCTCAAATTTGTGAATCTTTTTCAATTTCTTGAACTTTTTTTAAAAACTAGAAACCCAAAAAGTCACAAAACCGGAAAGAACTGGAAACCCAAAAAACCCCAAAAGAATTGGAAACCCAAAAAAACTGGAAATAAAAACTAGAGATCCGAAAAGTAAAAGAACATAAATCCCAAAAAGGAAAACCATACCCCCTCCCCCCCCCCCCCCCCCCCCCCCCGAAAAGAACCAAGAAAAACCAGAAACCCTAAGAAAAAGTTGGAAAAACTAAGAAAACAATTCTGATGGGAGAAGCGTCGAGCACATGTCACGTGGCGCACTGGAGCATTCCCGCGCTAGGAAAAGTGCCCTCCATGGGGGACACCTGTTAAGTAGTTGCTCCCAATTTCAATGCAAGTTGCGGATTGCCTGTGCTCGCCCTCGTGCTCCCCCACCATCAATTGTTCATTCAATAGTTTACAGAATTTTTCTCTCCAAACATCTATTTTGTGGAGAAAACAAATCACTCGCTCCCGTATTTCCATCTTTCCTCATACATATTTCTCCCCGTTTCTATTATGACAACTGTCCTTGGGAGCGGAGGAATCCAGTGAACCACCAGTTATCGTCCCGTTGCCTCGACCTCGCTCTACTCCCATTGCAACCCCTTCCCCTTCACCCCGCCAGGCACCTTTCCCCCGCCATAGGCCGCTGTAGCACGAGCCTGGGATTGAATCGGATCATACCTAGGCCACGGCCTCAGAAGGAGGTCTACGTAAAGGAGGCGCACGATAAATGGGAGTTATCCTTGAAGCTCTGTCGCTGCCCCGTCTCACCGCCGTAGTGGCGCTGCCCTCGTCCTAGATGTCATCCCTCCGCCGCTAGTTTCGTTCGTTCTTGCACCAAAGGTCGGGTCTTGGAGTTGTTTGCGATGGTAGCAGGGCGAGGATGCTGGATTCTGCAACCGTGACTGCGCTTTCAGAACAAGCGTGTGGTCATGAAGCACATGTTCCTAAATATGTGGTCCAGTTAATAAAGAAGGTTCATGGAGGGAAGTTGTCAAGTCCATCCTGGCGCAACCTAGTTGCATCGCTTGCGTTGTTCGGCCCAACCCCAAGGTCACCGACGTGAACTGCAGGCCGAGAATAAAAGCCAAGGAACGAGCAGAAGCGTGGGTCGTCGATGACCAAATCCTACGAAACTACTTCTCTCATTTGTATATCTATGTTGCTCACCTACCTTCCTTTGGTTCTCACCTCTCTTTCAAACCATGTCCAATGTATTTCCCGGGGACATTTGTATCTATGAGTGAAATTGAGACAATCTTGATGGGGATTGCTTGAGCTAAATCAGGTTCTTGATATAAAAATACCATGGTAAATAGGCATTTGCATGGATAGGCGTGTCCATAAACAAAGGGGGGCCAATAAGAGTTTGTCCTTAAAATGCCCTTAAGAGCCTCTCCAACAACCACCTTCCAATATTTTTTGGTTCTCCCATAATTTAGGAAGGTTTTGCAAGTGAGGTGCCTCTCCAGAGTCCCAATATTTTTTTCTATTTCTCTTGTGAATTTAGATACAAACAACATATTCATCTCTATTCTGTCACCATAATAATTCAACTAATGATATTTCATAGTTCATACACACATAAGTGGACATCATTCCAGTTCCGTAATTTATGTAACTATATTGGAAATTAAATTTAAATTTAAACATAACAAATGGTCCAAATATTTAAAGTAAACATGACATATGGTCCAAATCATTTAAAGTAAAAACATAACATGAAGAAGTTTATAACCCATGGAGTGTCCAGAAATGCTCAAAAAGGTCATCACAAAGTTGTTCATGCCCCGCACAGTTTTCAATCTATCGACGAGCTTCAAGAAATCTTTAGAGACATTATTCATCTCTATGTGAACGAACACACGGTATATAAATTTTTTCTTCCCATCATTCTCATAGCGAAAGTCTCATTATTGGGATGCCCCATGCTTTATTGAAAATTGAGAGTATGTCAAAGCAGGTTTTTGTCCCAAGTCTTTCAATATGTGCATCATATCATCAATATACAAATAGCAAGTTGCGGACATCCAACAAATCTCACCCATTTAACCACATCCATCCAAAGGTCTGTGTCGCTTCAATGTTTAGCGTTAAACACATTCAACACCCTCCACTAATTAATATCATGCCTAACATCAACATCAACATTAACCAAAAAAATTAATATCCTACCAAACATTTATTTAGGGAATATTCTACATAATACTATTAAATGCAGTTTATGTCTTACCTATTATTAATATTTATTCTAAATTTAACGTTTATTGCACGTACATAATTACTAGTTTTATCGAGGAATGTGAGAGGCTGCCGGAGATATGCTCTAGTACTGTCCTTTTTCCACGACCAGCGTCAAACCTCTCTTCAACGACCGGTGCGCACCCACACTCTCCAACCAAACCCTCTCCCACGCGTCCAAATTCCTCTCCACTTTTCTTTCTTTTCATCCTGAACCCCAAATTTCTTCCCCGCAGAGCACCACAAAATCATTGAAACAGTGCTCCTGAGATTTTATTAAAGAAAAAATAGGAGGAAGATTCGTGGATGTGATTTATGCCCTCGCATCTGGCGCTGCTGTCGTGCCTGCTGGTGCTGCTCCTCTCCCTCGACAAGTTCCTCCTCCACTACCTCAAGCGCTGGCTCTCCGGCGGCGGCGGCATAATCCCCCGGATCCCGACCGGCGCCTTCAAGGCGCACTCGCACCGACCCATGGCGGCCGCCGGCAGGTGGAGCGAGACGGCCATGCTCGTCATCGACATGCAGGTGCGCGCTCTCCGTTCCTCGATCCGGGCCGTTCCCCTCCCCCCCTTCCCTTTTTGCCGTGAAAGAATCCAGTTTTTGTGGGGGGGGCTTCTTGTTTGGTGGGTCACCTGACCTACCTGCTTGTGAGTTATTGCAGAAGGATTTCGTGGACCCGGCGATGGGCAGCCCGGTGCTGGTCGCCGGCGGCGAGGCCGTTGTCCCCGCCGTCGCTGAGGCCGTCGCCGTGGCGCGGGAGCGCGGCATCTTCGTCGTTTGGGTAATTTCCGTTCCTCTTTCCTAGTGCTACTTTGCTGCTTCCCAAATACGGCCATACGGGAGTACTTATTATTTCTTTCAATGCAAGACGGGCCTCTGATTTCTTTGGAGCAATCCATTCTAATTCGAGTTCTAAGTAATCTCCATCTCTTGGCGTGGTACCACGGTTCCTGTTTTGCTGGCCCCGTTCCATTAGCCTTGCAATTTCCCATGTACTGTATGTCCTAGTAGGAGTACTATTTTCTTTGTCAAGTTCAACAACTGTCTGCGGCAGCATGAGAGACCTTCGCTCTTTCCAGAATCCACTCGCTTGTTTTTTATTTTTGACTATCCTGCTTTGCACAAGTACATATGTTACTATTTCTTCTCCACCATTTTTTAATCATAAAAGTGATTGTCCTTGTTTAATCATAAAATTGCTGACAGATGGTGAGGCATTTCGCTTTGGCCACTACCCTGGTTTGGTTACAAGTTCGAACAAATCCCTTTATGTTTTACTGTTTCATGTAGGGCAACAAATGACATGATAGCATTCCACATTTCGCCATATTATAACGACGTGGCGCAATAGTGGCATTATTCTCTCTAATCAAAGTTTCCAATCGGGGCATTTGAGGGTCGGTGAATTAAGTGGTTGTTGACTAGTTGGTATGCTTTATTTGTTTCTGTCTAGATAGTTGAATGTTGTCAGATGTTTGTAATAGTGTGGTGTTATTTTGAATTGTGATGCAAAACGAATACTCCAGCTAGCATGGTCTCGATTCTGGTATTATGCAGCGCACACTTCAATTTTGGAATGACTTCTTTTTCTTCATTATGGTGTATGTGATGCATCAGTTTCCTATTGGTTGTACTGAAGCATATGCCATTCTAAATTCTGCTAAACATGCTTTGTGATACTAATTTGATCATGAATATTGCAATCTGCAAGCTAACCTCTGTTTGTGTAATCACACTTTCCCCTAGTTCTTCTCAAACTAGTGTGCTTTAGAAAGTAGGCAAGTAATTTGGATGTCTAGGCACTCTCACCTTTCTTATAGCCGGGGTATTGATTGACAATGAACTATGCTATGTAGGTTGTCAGAGAGCATGACCCTTCTGGAAGAGATGTTGAACTTTTCCGCAGACACTTGTACTCTGGAGGAAAGGGTCCGACAGTGAAAGGTTTGAAAGGTGCAGAGCTGGCTGACGGGCTTTTTATCAAAGAAGGAGACTACAAGTTGGTGAAGACAAGATTTAGTGCTTTCTTTGCGACACACCTTGATTCCGTTCTTAAAACACAAGGAATAAAGAACTTGGTAATTGTTGGTAAGCACTGATACACACTGACTGTTATAGAAGTACATTTTTTTTGTTAGAATGGTAATTGGTTGCTGTAAGGTCGGTTTCTTTTCTTTAACTGTATCATTAATTTCTTCTGACTCCTTTTGCAGTTTATACCCTATCTTATGTTTTCAAAATGCATACGGTGGCAATAAATCCGCTCTTACGAGTGTGAATCCCATAAAGGGAAATCTTGTACAATGCAGCAATATTTTTAAAATTTGTGAGGAACAAAGATTGCTTCCATTGTTTATGATTTATGATGTAGAGTTCAGTACCACATGTAGGAAAAACCTTGTTTAGAACAAATATCGTTTCCTTTGTTTACGCTTGATTGTCCAACATCACATTGGCAGCCACATTTACTGTTGTGTATATATGTGATGATTTTCAGGTGTTCAAACTCCAAATTGCATTCGACAGACTGTCTACGATGCTGTGGAATTGGACTATGAGAAAGTTATTGTCCTTATTGATGCAACAGCTGCTGCTAGGCCAGATATCCATTTGGGTGAGTATTCTTCTTTCGCGCTAGCCCTTCTATTTTACTCTCCATGTCAAATACATATGAAGCTGGCTCTTGGTGATTCCTTATGCATATGTTTAAACTAATGTTGACATGATATTTGACGTTAAACAGGAAAAACTTGAAAGTTAATTTCCGTGTTAATAAAATCCACCTTTTATGATCCTTTGTTTCCTCTCGTAGTTTGTGAAATTGTTTTTCCTATTGCATAGGTATTCTTTGTTTAAGTGGCATAGTTTAAGTACTTTATTACCAGAACACACTCAAAGTGTCAATATGCATGAGTACATAATTTACTAAAAGAAAATCTTGAGTTGTTTCTACAAACGTGAGCTGAATATTTTGTTTCCGCATAAAAACATTGGAAATTTAAAAATGTGGAATTTTACTCATGCCGCATCCAAATTCATGACTCGTCTTGATGACACGATGCATGTATACATCATGTAGCACACATGGTTTGCAAAGTGCATGATATAAGTATGAACATTGAGGGGACATTTTGATCACCAACAGAAGGTATGCTTTGTTCAAAATAATACACGGGAGCAAAATTCTTTCATGAATTATTGTGTATAGCGCACTTTGGTGACTGGAAACCTTTCCTCTTTCACAGTTCATAAAGTTTTTATTTGCTGCCTTTGATTCCTGAGATTTACTGTTAAGTGAATGATTGGTTCATAGATCATCGAACCCTGTCTTTCTTTGTTTTCCGCTGTTACATGGTCATATAAATGTATCAGTTGAAGGACATGCAGAAGTGCATTCCCTATACAACATATAAAATTATTGAATTTCGAAGAAATCGAACTCATGCTGCAAACCCTCACTAATAGAAAAAGGGCCTTTAGTCCCGGTTCATAAGGGCCTTTAGTCCCGGTTCTGGAACCGGGACTAAAGGGTCGTTACTAAAGCCTCCCCCTTTAGTCCCGGTTCTTACACGAACCGGGACTAAAGGCCCTCCACGTGGCCGCTGCCTGGAGGTCCACCTTTAGTCCCGGTTAGTAACACCAACTGGTACTAAAGGAAATTTTATGATTTTTTTTGAATTTTTTTTTATTTTCAAATTTCTGAATTATTTTAACCTCTAATCTCTAATCACCCCTCATCACTGCTCAATTTAACCTCTAATCTCTAATCACCCCTCATCATTCCAAATCATCTAAACTTCCCGGACGGTCACCCATCCTCTCACTACTCCAGCCTGAGCACGCTTAACTTCCGGGTTTATTCTCCCTCGTTTCCAAGTCTGCACTTGTTGTTTTCCTGACAATAGTAAGATGTCAATCCTATTAACCCTCAGGAATTTAGCTTGAGCATGAAGTCACACATTTCACTGTTTGAGTTTGAAACTATTGTTCTAAAAAACAATAATTATTTAGTAACACTAATATTTCTTAATAAGTAGTTTGACCATAGTTTGACCACAGTTTGACCAGATTTGACCAAAATCAAAAAAACTGAAATAATTATTTAGTAACACTAATATTTCTTGAATAATTAGTTTGACCATTGTTTGACCACAATTTGACCACAGTTTGACCAGATTTGACCAAAATTCAAAAAAACTGAAATAATTATTTAGTAACACTAATATTCTTGAATAATTATTTAGTAACACTAATACTTCTTGAATAAGTAGTTTGACCAGATTTAACAAAAATTCAAAAAAAAAACAGAAATTTGAGCATAACTTTTTTTCCTTCTAGAATTTGAGGATTCTAAAAATTTGCAAACAGGCCGTAGGCGGTCAAAATCGGATGCGGATTTTTGTGCTGAACATTTTGATATATACGCTTTTTCTGACATCGGATGCAAAAGTTATAGCCGTTTTACATTTTCCCTACACTTTTTGCAAAACATGTCCAAATTTAAGTTTTTAAATTTTCCTAACTAGTACATGTAGTAACATAACTACATCTGGAAGGATTTTAATTTTTGAAGTTTTTATCATTTTCTTTTGCTTTTTACAAAACTGAAAAGGCAATCGCGGGCGGGCGGGCGGGGGGGGGGGGGGGGGGGGTAGAGTTTGTAAATGGGACCTTTAGTGCCGGTTCGTGCCATGAACCGGTACTAATGCCTCAAACCCCATTAGGACCGGTTGGTGGCTCGAACCGGGACTAAAGGTCTAACCTTTAGTACCGGTTGGTGCCACGAACCGGTACTAATGGGCATCACACCCTTTAGTCCCGGTTCGTGGCACCAACCGGGATTAAAGGTCCCATTTGAACCGGGACTAATGCTCACATTAGTCCCGGTTCGTAATGCAACCGGGATTAATGCTCTTTTCTGGCCGAACCAAAGCCCTGTTTTCTACTAGTGCCTGTTCACGGTCACCATGGATTTATTGCCTGGCTTTATTTATTACACCAATCAGCATATGTAAATCATGTGGCACCTACGGTTTGGAAATGCATGTAGTGGAATGCTTATAATGGGGCAGTTTGATTGCCCAGTTAGAAAGTTACAAGTTACTTTGTAAAGAACACAACTGTAGCTACAACCCGTGTTGCTGAATGCAATGTTGCCATCTTCTGTAGTTGAAAGAAAATGAAAAGTTTGTTAATTCTGTTTAATCTGTTTCCTATGATTTAGTATAAGCAGTGACTTAACGCAGCTACTTTATGTTACACAGCAAATATCAGAGATATGAAGACCATCGGCGTGGAAACAACGACCTTGGAAGAGTGGCGCCGTTAAGCTTGCGGGTGGTGTACTTCATTCTTGGCACAAAGTGACATGCATATGTGCAGTAGAGGCAACAAATGTGCTATTACTTCCTTGCTCTCCATTCGGTCCCGACAAATGTAAATATGTTAATATTTGCAAGGTTGCATATATAAAACTTCTAATCCGTCCTACATAGAGTTAATTATAAAGTGTCATGTGGTTTCCCTTCATATGTGGAGGACTTTAGGGATCTAGTATGAGGTAGAAGCCAACTCCAGACCCAAAACAGGGGCGATTGGAAGGTGCTCGGGTTGTAGAAATTTTTGGTCTTTTGGAGAATGGATGGTTTGAGATGCCAGTTAGATGTGAATGTGTGCAATCATTTGCATATGAATGCACATCAGTTGCAATGGTTGAGCAATCGTGTGCGATGTGTGCATCAGATCTCCGCCATGCTGATTTTTCAGTTTAAGAGGTTCCTGGAAAATTCTCTTTTTTTTTCCATTGCTTGTCTATGTACTAGGAACGGTTAGAGATTTCAGGTCTGCACCGTGATGTAGATCAGTGTTCAATTTTGGTAACTGTTGCAATGGTTGCATGGCTATTTTTGGACAGAACTTGCAGAGCGTCTTTGTTCTAAAACGGTGTGATTTTTTTTTTCTAACACTGTTGTCTCGTGAGTTGTGAGTAAAAGCTACTCCCTCCGTCCCATAATATAAGAACGTTTTTGAACTAGTATAATGTTAAAAGCGTTCTTATATTTTGGGACAGAGGGAGTAGCTAGTACTCCCTCCCTAAATAAATATAAGAGCGTTTAGATCGTTATTACTTTACTGATCTAAACGCTCTTATATTTCTCATCAATTACACATCGCGCAGCAACAGAGGTAGAAGAGTACTAGAGGCTCCAATCAATACAATTTCAGGCAAACAGCTGAAACTGGAGAGACACGATTCAAATATCAAAACTACGCAGCATTGGGTTGAGGTCGTTTGGATCGGTACATGAAAGCCACCTAGATCATCGGACAAGACCACAAGTTGAGAGCTCATCAGTTGCACTTGCACCTTGCGTAGCAACAGGTCTACATCCATCCATCTAATGTCAGCTAAACTGCCACAGCTGAACTCCACGGACAAAGACGAATCCAACATCAAAAGCATAGCATAGCATGCATCGTCTAGCTAGAAACCTGAAACCAGCTCGACCGGACACGATCGATCGATCAGGCATCGCTGTCCTCGTCGTCCTCGTCGTCGCTGTGGTTTGTAGCAGTCCCCAGCTTGGGCGTCGACGTCTTGGTTGGCCATCTCGCAGGCGTCGATCCAGTCGTGGTAGACGTCGACGGGCTCGGTGAGGTGGTGCGCCGTGGTGTGGTAGGCCTCCTCGCAGACGTAGCACACGGCGCTGGCGACGTAGAGCTTGAGGTCTATGGTGCAGGCCACGCCGCCGGGGTGGTTGCAAAAGGGGCAGCAGAAGGCTGTGTCCAGCTTCGGCGCCGGCTTCTTCCGCGACGCCATCTTGGAGCTCATTGACTTGCGCTTCGCCGTCTCCTTCTCTGCACCATCTTCTTCTCTGCAGCACAAGGTGTGTTAGGACTTGGGAGTTGTCTGGACTGTTGTAGTATTAGGTATAAGTAGAAGGAGTTGGATGTAAACAGGTTGTATTTCCATTATGCCTGCTGTAAAGATGCTAGTACAAGGCAATCTGAATCCAGTTTGTTTGTGGAAAAAATCATAACATATACGTACACACTAAACCCTGGCACAGAAATTATTGGTTTCATAGTGATAGTAGTGTCCTTGATACACATAATTAGGTTGTCCCGTTGGGCACTATTTGTCACTTTGTAGAAACTCTTTATTTGTACTGTAATTCTGTTTGATTTAGCATACTATAAATTCTTTGAACAACATGTGGAACAACATTCAGGATATATCCTACAGTATTTCACAAAAGCTAGTTTCAGCAAATCGCTGCTAATCTTCACTTAGGACTTGGGAGCTGTCTGGACTGTTGTGTTAGATATAAAGTAGAAGGAGTTGAATGGAAATCTTCAGGTATTTGCAGTAGTTGTAGAGATGCCAGAAGGTTGTTGGGGGAGAAAAATCATTACGTGTCACATATTCACACTAAACCTTGATCTGTAGTGGTACAGTTATTTTTGGTTTCATACTGCTGTCTTTGGTTAGCATACTGTAGTAACTTTGGAACTTGGAAACCCACAGTAGTCGAGTTTCTGTTTGATTAGCATACTGTAATCCCGGCTTCTATTTGATTTAGCATACTGTAAATGATTTGAATAACTGAACCAAATTCAGGTTGTATCCTACACTAGTTCAGTTTTTAGGTTCTGTACATAGGCTGTCTTCTTTGTTCATTCTGCAAAACAGTTCTCCAATTGCATTACCCGTGAGATCACATGATGCCTGAATTCCTTACTGTCTGTTCTAATTCAGCTCACGCCAAGCTGCGATACGCCAATGTCGCTGCAGAGTAGACAGATACCAGAGCCAGGACGTCTGGAAGTCGCCTTCCTGTCCACTTCTTCAGAAGTGTCGCCGCCCGGGACACGATCACATGAGAATTCAGAACATTTTGCATTGAAATATAGGTTTAGGAGGAAAACACAGGAGCTCTTATGTTTCTGCTGGCTCAACTTGATTTGCGCGTGTATAGCTGCTTGCTGGGAGGCCTTTAAATTATAATTGATAATAAGAGGAAAAAGAGGGGAAAGGAGGAAAAAATTGGTGCATGGATGCAAATTGAGCTCAGGACTGCATGTATGTATATTACTCTAACAATGATAACCAACAACTGACTTCTATGGGTAAAAACAAGTTTTTTACTATTTATCCATCACCATGTCCTAAATGAAGCAAAATAATTTTACTGTTTTCCTCGTATATTGATTCTTTTAACCCTATAAGCATGATCCTTACGTGGGCCGGCTGGGCTGCTCCGCATCGCAGCCAAAAATATCGGAGAATGTGGGGTTTTGATCTCAGGGCCTCACCTACTGTCCCGAGGGCACGCCTATGTCTCTTCAAGTGAGACAGTAGGACGTCTGGCTGAAGGCATTCAAAAAATTTAAATGTGTATAGAAAAAATGTTTCTCATGTATAGAAAAAATATACAATGGGTAATGAAAAAATATAGAAATTAAAAACAACAAGTTTACATTTTTTATTGAAAAATGCTAATCATGCATTTAAAAATATTAAATGTTTATAGAAAAAATATTTCGGATGTATACAAAGAATATATAGGAAAATGTACAATATGTATGGAAGAAAAGTAGGCATGAAAATATTTAAGTTTTCAAAAATGTTAATCATGTATTTCGACACTGTTAAACATGTATGAAATATATTCCTGATGTATACAAAAGATGTAGAATGTGTATTCAGAAGATAGACATAAAAACATATGTTTAAAAAAATTAATCTTGAATTTGGGAAATTATAAACATGTATATATAAAATGTTCCTGATGTCTACAAAATAATTTTTTATGAAAACAATAGACACCTAAAATATATGTTTAAAAAATATTAATCATGTATTCAAAAAAAATGTTAAACTTGATAGACATAAAAAATATGTTCTTAAAATTTTAATCTTGAATTTGGAAAATTATAAACATGTATATATAAAATGTGCCTGATATCTACAAAAATGTATAATTTTTATGAAAACAATAGACATCTAAAATATATGTTTAAAAAATATTAATTGTGTATTTAAAAATGTTAAACTTGTATATAAAACATGTTACTGGTGTATACGAAAAATGTACACATAAAAAAAGCAGAAAATGAAACACAAAAACAAAGGAACAAAAGAGAAACAAAAACCAGTAAAAACCGGACATGAAAGAAAGAGAAGATAAAAATAAAGAGTCAATTACACCGGTGTTGCTAGAACTTGACACAAACAATCACTTTGGTGTTAGAACTTGTGGCATACATTGAACTGGTGTAATAAGTTGGCTCGAACGTGCAAATACGGTGCAAATCACGTTTGTGTACGCCCGAGCAGCTGATTAGACGTGCCAGCGTGGCGTGGGGTCCGCTGTCAGCGACTACAAGACATGGAGGGGGCGTATGGGTAGTCCTGGCCATCTCAGGCCCGGCCCTGTCGGCCCACCCAGGCCCGGCCCTAAAATCCAGGGCCTAGGCCCGATGGGCTTGCCCGTGGGCCGGGCTTGGGCCTGAGTTTTGAGCCCATCAGTAGGGCCTGGACGGGCTTGGGCTTGGCATATTGGCATTTTAAGGAAGAGGCCCGGCCCACGGCCCTAAGCCCTAAGGGATTTTCAGGGCTTTTTACTAGATGGGCCGGGCTTGGGCTTCAAAAGTAGGTCTGATGGTAGGGCCTGGGAGGGCCTGGGCCTCAGTTTTCTGCCGTGGGCTTTTTCAGGCCTGGCCCAAGCCCGGCCATGGCCAGATATACGTATGGGTATGGCCTATTTTTTGTGAAAACCATCTCGACTTTTTTATTTCTCGCAAAAAAGCCCTTGCCGACAAGGAAAAAATAACAAGGAAAACGAGTACTCCGATTCTCGATTCAGCGATGTATAGCTATCACAAATTCGGTCCTTGCCAGTCCATCGGTACAGCCTTCATGTGCTACAGATAACTACACAAAATATATTTAACCGCAGGCGCTCGTTGAGCCAAAATGGGCTGCAGTCTGTGCAGCCCATTTGGACCTGCTCGTTTCTTTTGGAAATTTGTAAAAGCTATGTAAATTATAACCTCAGTGATAAAAATAACTTTCAAATATTTTTGGTGTATAAATATTATATAAACCCAAACAAAATAACTTAATTTTAAAAAAAAACACGTATTATTTTCAAAACCTTAATATATATAAAATTATTTATGAATTATAAAAATGTTTTTATCATTTTTAAAATACAATATTAATATCCTTAATTTTAAATTAATCATTTTTTGCATATACATAAAAATTATAATTACAAACCCTTCAATAATTATATGCACATTTCTATATTTCAACATTTGTATAATAAAAAATATTCATAATTTAAATTTTAAAATTTCATATGAATATTCAATTGTAGCTACTATGAAATTGTAGATCTTTGAAAATTATACTACATTAAGGACTGTTATTGACCAAATCCATCATAACTTGAGTGGTGTAGTGGCCATGACCGCATTCATTCTTGTCGTAGGTCGTGTGTTCGAGACGTGTCATTTAGGCGGAAAAAATAAAAAGGCAACTAACATGTAGACATGGTTTTTTTATGAAATCAAGGGGGTTTTTGCAAAAAATAGGCCACACGTGCTCCTCTCAGCCTTCTAGTCGCTGACAGCAGGCCCTGTGCCACGCTGGCACGCCAAGTCAGCGTCGATTTTGTATCCGAACGTGATTTGTACCGTATTTGCACGTCTGAGCCAAGTTATTGCACCAGTTTAGTGTATGCCACAAGTTCCAGCACCAAAGTGACCGTTTGCGCCAAGTTGTAGAACCACTGGTGTAATTGACTCAAAAATAAATTAAGAAAAACCCAGTAAAACCCTTGAAAGAAACAAAAAAAATGAGAAAAACAGAAAATCAATGGAAAAAGGTAAACCGAATGAAAAAGTAAAGGAAAATGAAGAAGTGAAAAAAATACAGACAAAACCGTACGCAGAACGAGCGAGCGAGCGACTGAACAAGTGAGCGAACGGTAGGGCTAACGGGCCCGCCCGTACGCACAAGCTCTTCAGGCGAGACAGATGCCAGTCTCACTATAAGCGAGATATAGCATTCGTGATGCCCCGAAGACTGCCTCCTAAGCTAGCCCATGGTTGTGCTAGAAAAAAAATGTTCATTTGGGTGGAAGTGTTTATATATGTTTTAATAAGGCAATGTTAGCTAAACAAATTTGGAGAATGTTATCTGACCCTGAAAGTCTATGTGCAAGATACTGAGAAGCAAATATTTTCCGTATGGAGACATTTTGAAAGCAAAATTGAAGAGGGGTTCCTCCTTTACGTGGCAAAGCATCCTTGTTGGTTTACATACATTTAACAAGGTAGCCATATGGAGAGTGGGGGATGGGAGACAAATCGATATTTGGGAGGATGGGAGACACCAAGGGGGCATATGCTAATTAGTACTGTTGACTAGCTCATTGACCCAATCAGTGGAAATTGGGATGAAGAATTTGTACGTTCCATATTCTGGCCTATTGAGGTGCAACACATTCTAGCGATCCTGCTAAGTCAGCATGGCATGGAAGATTTCGTGGCTTGGAGGTTTAATAAAAATGGCTTCTTTTCTGTTAGATCTGCGTACCATCTTGAGTGGGAGTCACAGCTTGGGAACAAAATTAAAGGAATGGAAAAACCAGGATCTACTAATGGTACCAAATTCTGGGAGGAGCTATGGTCATGCAAGTTACCGGCGAAAATAAAAATCTTTGGGTGGAAGTGTTTGCATGGGATCCTACCCTGCTATGGGGTGCTAGCAAACAGACATGTGACAAAAGTTAGCTCGTGTCCGATCTGGTGCTAGCAAACAGACATGTGACAAAGTTAGCTCGTGTCCGATCTGCTCTGGGTCATGCGAGGATATAAAGCATACTTTATTCCATTGTAGACATGCTCGAGAGATTTGGAGGAAAATGGGTCATTGGGAAATCATTCAAGAAGCTAGTGAAACTGATCGGGTTGGGAGTGCAATTCTTGATTATCTGCTTGCAAGCAAATTTGTTAAATAGTGGACAGGTCAAGGACTGATCTCTGTGAAGTAATTCTAACCACAACATGGTATATTTGATGGATTAGGAGACAGAAAGTTCATGGTGAGAATGCCCAAGAAATATCTCAAGCAGTAATGTCTATCCAAGTTTTGATGGCGAATTTTACAAGGGCAACAATAGACGCAGCAAAAAGGAGGACAAGCAAATGGTGTAGAGCTTCGGATGGGTTTGTGACCACCAATGTCGATGCAGGTTATGATGCCAACTTGGTGCAACAGGGGCTATTATTCGAGATGATAAAGGCCACTTTGTGGCTGCTAGTAATCAGAAATCCTATATACTCCCTCCGTCTAGGTATGTAAGTCATTTTATGAAAACTAAATAATCCCAAAACACTTAGGCGCGGTGCATTAACTTCTATCTTGTTTCTTGTTTCTTGACATATCAACCAATAAGAGATATGAGGTGTGCATGCTTTTAATGACTTGAGACTACCAAACATGACATGCAGTGGTTAGTTCATTGCATGCAATGCTATTAATTAGCAAATAAACATTAAGTTCTCTCGTTTTCCTCTTCTCCTTGGTCACGGTGCACAACCTAAAATGACTTATTCACCTAAATGGAGGGAGTACCTAAAAGAATGATCCCGCTATCCTATTTATCTAAACATGCAGGGTGTCCACATCATCAATCTAGCCACATCAGCAGTTCTTAAATCATCATGCGCTTCCTTACATGCAGCCATGCAGGTTTAGCGTATTAATTTGTTCAACATTTCATCGAAAAAATGGTATTTTCCCGATGCGTTATCTTCCTGACCTTTTCGTCTTACCCTATACTGTTACTCCCTCCGTATTAATCTAATCAACAAACTCTCGGAGGTTCGTTCGTTTCCCTGAACGAATAAATATCCACCGATTCTTCTCATCTGCCCTCTATATCTACCCCCTCTTTCTCATTCCTGGCTGCGCCGCCCGTGGCCAAAGCCTTCACTTCACGTGATCCAGAAGATGTGGTAGTATCGCCCGTTTATTCCTCCGCATAGACTGATCTCGCTGATTGATGGATTTCCTTCTCCCTCTTCATCTTCTCAACCGATGGAGCTGCCCCACAGCCAGGCCTCCACACCCTTTGCTCTTGAGGATTCAGTCTCTGTCAGAAGTTGGTGTGCCGGAGCGGAGGAATCTGAATCCCAGCTAGACAGGGTAGCATCGAGAATTTCACTTATGTTAATCCCTGATTGCATCCCCTAATTAACCTTGATTTATTATTTTTTCTTCTTCAGGTATTTTGGATTTCAGTTTCGTCATGCTTCAATCCTGGCACCGTATCAGGTTCTTCCTAATTCCTTCATGGCTCCATTCCTAATTCCCCTCCACTATTTTTCCACTTTAATGGGAGGTTATCCTACAGGATGTTCGTCATGTTTTTTGGCTATGTTCATAGTCATAGATGACTGAATATTTGTATCATGTTCCATCCCATCGATGTATGGCTACTGTTTTGGTCTTTCTGAACTATTGTCAACTTATACCGAAAAAGGGTTGCCCCCCGTTTTATATTATAAAGCAACGACCACACGATACATTTGCTGGGGCCTCATCACAAGCAAGCCCAAAAGAAACGAAAAAGGAACTGAAGAGAAAATAATGCCAACAACGGCGGATCAACGAAAACGATGAGGACCCGCAACCGCCGCGCCCACCGGAAAATTCCACCACGCTCCTAGCACTCCGGACCGCCGCATACTAAACAACACCTTCAAGAAGGATCGCGACGATGACGACGCTGTTGCCCGGACATGTCCTAGGGTTTCCCCCGGTACGCGAGGGGTGAGGTGGAAGGGGTATGCCCGACGCCCTTCAGGAAGGCACGGCGGCGCCCACGGGCGTCACCGCGTCGGTGCCGGCCCTGCCGACAAGGATTTCTCCCGACCACCCACCAACCACGACCCCAGACGATCCATCCCGCGCCACCAAACACACCGCCCACCAACTTGCGCCACCACGGTCGAGCAGTCTCCATCGCTGTCTCACCATGGCAAACGAAACGGGACCGACGGAAACAAGACGACGCAACCAGGAACCAGGAGCGGCAACATCAGCAGCCTCGCGGGAGGGGACATCCTCCACCGCCCCCGGCGGGATCCGACCGGACGCAGCACAGGGGCAAACCGGGCCACCCCCGGCCCAGCCGAGCCCGAAACGGGCTCGCGAAGCCCCCGTCGCCGCGCTGCAGAAGGCGAGCCACCGTCGCCACCACCCCCAGCACGAGTCACGCCCCTGACCCGCCGGAGACGCCACAAGCAGACCGGGCCAGGCCCGCCCATACCCAGATCGAGCCCAAAAGGGCCCAGATCTGGGCCGGGGAGGCCCGCCGCGAGCCACCGCGCCGCCCCGCCGCCAAGCGGCCGCGCCACCGCCCACACGCCACCCAGCACTCCGCTGCCCAGGGAGCCGCGCAGCCGCCAGATCCATTGTCGCCGAGGAGCACCCCCGTCGGCCGCCGTCCGCCCGAGCCGAGGCGCCATGCGGGGGGGGGGGGGGGGGGGGGAAGGCCGGGGCCGCCGCCGCCGGCACCACGCGGGCAAGGCCCGGTGGCCCAGGCCGACGGCGGCGGAAGGGAAGGAGGGGGAGGGGAGGGCTGGGAGGGGCGACGAGAGCCCCCGGTCGCCCCGCTCGGGGAGGCGACGCGGGGGAGGAGCTGTTTTTTTTGGGAAAGATATTATCGTCTTAACAACATTCTTTTAGTTTTTCCTCACTATTGTCAACTTATACTCTCTGATTTCCTATATCACACTGCAGCCTCGGCTGGGTTCAATTATGTCCTCGACATCACAGTCCATGTAAGTGAAAAAATTGTGTTTCACTTCATGTAAGTCTAATGTGCGAGTTGCATGTCGTCATGATAATTATATATTATTAATTAACTTTACGGATCATCTGATGGATGTTTAAAACATGCCTCATTATACCATTTGTTGGTTCTAATTTCTAACTGTTTCAGCAAGCAAATTAAGTTATAATTGTTTCTGTTTTCAGAATAAGATAGATAGAAATATCTGAGTTGGCAAAATCTGAGATCTGCACTGGTCGGAGCCTTGTGATGCTTCCCTCGATCAAGCATGTTTCTATAGTTGAATGCACAGCAGTGGAGAATGATCTATAGTTGAATGTTCGGCAGTGGAGACTGTTCTATAGTTGCACACTGCTACATGTCTTAGTGTTTCTATAGTTGAATGCTCGGCAGTGGAGAATGTTCTCATGCACGTGCTTCTCTGGGATGTAAGAGTGTGAAGACAACAAGGACACTGTACTATTTCTGGTCTGGCGATAGATGTTATCATTTTTTTCCACCTATGCTAGAAGGTGCCCAGTTTTCAAACATGCACGTGTAGTTACAATCAAACATTCTTCTATAAGGTTTAAACTTCGATATTATCTTTTCAAACCTTGATAAATGCTCGACATTCTTCTATAAGGTTTAAACATACACAATATGAAGATCAATCTTCATATTTATAGATCGTGAGGCCCTTGACTCCCATAATCCCCATGACCCCATGATAGTATTCAGATTGCCTCTGCCATGAAAAAATTATACCAGATAAATAAAAACTCAACTAATTATCAACATCTCGACTGAAACAACCATGCATGGATCAATCTTTCCATTGTCTGGACTCCAAGCTGCGCGACATCATCGAAGAAATTGGTTGTGGAGTTCACGATCTACAAATCCATCTACAAATCTTCGGATTTGTAGATTATGAGGCCCCCAAAATACAATCTTAAGATTTGTAGATCGTGAGGCCTCCGGAGGCGGGACGTGGGGTTGATGGTGAGGACGCCCTGCACGAGCCCGGAGTCGTCGGCATGCGACTCGCATCCGGGGCGAAAACAAATCTGCCGAAACCGCCGCGAACCAGTCAACAGGCCGGCGAACACGACGGGGAAGAAAACATGACGATCGTAGACGTACGCGTGGGCTACCAACTACGTCCTTAGTTTCCTTGGGGCCTGGGCCATGGGCTAGCTGAATACGTCGGAGGGGCCCGCTGGACATCGGGGCCCCGGGGCGCCCGCCCCTGCTGCCCCTCCTCAGGGCCGGCCCTCACTAGTAGAAAAAAGGGTCAAATTTGAAGCACATTAGTGCCGGTTTGATTTTGAGCCGGCACTAATGTGTCCATTAGTGCCGGTTCCAACGGCTAGGCGGGCGGAGATCATTAGTACCGGTTCGTGAGCAACCTTTTGTATCGGTTCGTGTCACGAACCGGTACTAATGATGCTGCGTCAGGCTGTGGTCAGGCTGGGCCCCACGGGCACCTTTAGTACCGGTTCGTGCCATGAACCGGTACTATAGTTTCTTAGTAAGCTGTTTTTTAGTCCCACCTCGTGAAGAGAGAGGCACTAGGAGCGGTTTATAAGCCCTGAGTGGAGAGACGATGAAGGAGAGGCGCAATGCTCATCTGCACGTTGCTTAGCTTTAAGCCTTGAGGAATAGTGTAGACTGCACGGAGCTATGTGCAGTGCAGTTTGCACTATTCCGAAAGGCTTGAAGCTAATTAACGAGCATTGTGCCTCTTTTTTATCTTTAATAACTTATTACAACTCCGGACTTCTTGTGTTACGGCAAAAACTGCATGCACTTCATATACAAACTGGACAATCTCTTTCGAAGTATCAGGGTTTCTGACGAGACTCATCTGTTACATGGGCACTTCATTTTTTTAAACTTATTACAACTCCAGACTTTTTTGCGTTCCGTACACACCATTGAAAGCGACGTCATCAATTTCCAACACGTTCTGACATCATTTGCTGTTTTTCAGTGATTTGAACTCCAGCCTATTTTGGCATTCAGTATGCATCATTCAAAGCGACGTCATCAATTTCCAACACGTTCTGACATCATTTGCTGTTTTTCAGTCATTTACCGATTTGTTTAGGGAGCTAAATGACGGTGAAATTGAAAATCACTACAAAATGAACTCTGAAAATGTTGGAACTGGGCACGGTATCATCATTTCGCCCGCATAGCATGTGCAAAAGAGTAGAGAGGGTCACGGCGAAAACTGGACGCACCTCGTGTACAAACTGGACAATCTCTTTCGGAGTATCAGGGTTTCGGACGAGAACTCATCTGTTACACAGGCACTTCAATGTTTTTTAAACTTATTTGAACTCCAGCCTATTTTTGCGTTCAGTATGCATCATTCAAAGCGACGTCATCAATTTCCAACACGTTCTGACATCATTTTCTGTTTTTCAGTCATTTACCGATTTGTTTAGGGAGCTAAATGACGGTGAAATTGAAAATCACTACAAAATGAACTCTGAAAATGTTGGAACTTGGCATGGTATCATCATTTCGCCCGCATAGCATGTGAAAAAGAGTAGAGAGGGTCACGGCGAAAACTGGACGCACCTCGTGTGCAAACTGGACAATCTCTTTCGGAGTATCAGGGTTTCGGACGAGAACTCATCTGTTACACGAGCACTTCAATGTTTTTTAAACTTATTTGAACTCTAGCCTAATTTTGCGTTCAGTATGCATCATTCAAAGCGACGTCATCAATTTCCAACACGTTCTGACATCATTTGCTGTTTTTCAGTCATTTACCGATTTGTTTAGGGAGCTAAATGACGGTGAAATTGAAAATCACTACAAAATGAACTCTGAAAAATGTTGGAACTTGGCATGGTATCATCATTTCACCCGCATAGCATGTGCAAAAGAGTAGAGAGGGTCACGGCGAAAACTGGACGCACCTCGTGTACAAACTGGACAATCTCTATCGGAGTATCAGGGTTTCGAACGAGAACTCATCTGTTACACGGGCACTTCAATGTTTTTTAAACTTATTTGAACTCCAGACTATTTTTGCGTTCAGTGTGCATCATTCAAAGCGACGTCATCAATTTCTAACACGTTCTGACATCATTTGCTGTTTTTCAGTCATTTACCGATTTGTTTAGGGAGTTAAATGACGGTGAAATTGAAAATCACTACAAAATGAACTCTGAAAATTTTGGAACTCGGCATGGTATCATCATTTCGCCCGCATAGCATGTGCAAAAGAGTAGAGAGGGTCACGGCGAAAACTGGACGCACCTCGTGTACAAACTGGACAATCTCTTTCGGAGTATCAGTGTTTCGGACGAGAACTAATCTGTTACACGGGCACTTCAATGTTTTTTAAACTTATTTGAACTCCAGCCTATTTTTGCGTTCAGTATGCATCATTCAAAGCGACGTCATCAATTTCCAACATGTTCTGACATCATTTGCTGTTTTTCAGTCATTTACCGATTTGTTTAGGGAGCTAAATGACGGTGAAATTGAAAATCACTACAAAATGAACTCTGAAAATTTTGGACTCGGCATGGTATCATCATTTCGCCCGCATAGCATGTGCAAAAGAGTAGAGAGGGTCACGGCGAAAACTGGACGCACCTCGTCTACAAACTGGACAATATCTTTCGGACTATCAGGGTTTCGGACGAGAACTCATCTGTTACACGGGCACTTCAATGTTTTTTAAACTTATTTGAACTCCAGTCTATTTTTGCGTTCAGTATGCATCATTCAAAGCGACGTCATCAATTTCCAACACGTTCTGACATCATTTGCTGTTTTTCAGTCATTTACCGATTTGTTTAGGGAGCTAATGACGGTGAAATTGAAAATCACTACAAAATGAACTCCGAAAATTTTGGAACTCGGCATGGTATCATCATTTCGCCCGCATAGCATGTGCAAAAGAGTAGAGAGGGTCACGGCGAAAACTGGATGCACCTCGTCTACAAACTGGACAATCTCTTTCGGACTATCAGGGTTTCGGACGAGAACTCATCGGTTACACGGGCACTTCAATGTTTTTGAAACTTATTTGAACTCCAGCCTATTTTTGCGTTCAGTATGCATAATTCAGAGCGACGTCATAATTTTCCAACACGTTCTGACATCATTTGCTGTTTTTCAGTCATTTACCGATTTGTTTAGGGAGCTAAATGACGGTGAAATTGAAAATCACTACAAAATGAACTCTGAAAATTTTGGAACTCGGCATGGTATCATCATTTCGCCCGCATAGCATGTGCGAAAGAGTAGAGAGGGTCACGGCGAAAACTGGACGCACCTCGTGTACAAACTGGACAATCTCTTTCGGAGTATCAGGGTTTCGGACGAGAACTCATCTGTTACACGGGCACTTCAATGTTTTTTAAACTTATTTGAACTCCAGCCTATTTTTGCGTTCATTATGCATCATTCAAAGCGACGTCATCAATTTCCAACACGTTCTGACATCATTTGCTGTTTTTCAGTCATTTACCGATTTGTTTAGGGAGCTAAATGACGGTGAAATTGAAAATCACTACAAAATGAACTCTGAAAATGTTGGAACTTGGCATGGTATCATCATTTCGCCCGCATAGCATGTGCGAAAGAGTAGAGAGGGTCACGGCGAAAACTGGATGCACCTCGTCTACAAACTGGACAATCTCTTTCGGAGTATCAGGGTTTCGGACGAGAACTCATCTGTTACACGGGCACTTCAATGTTTTTTAAACTTATTTGAACTCCAGTCTATTTTTGCGTTCAGTATGCATCATTCAAAGCGACGTCATCAATTTCCAACACGTTCTGACATCATTTGCTGTTTTTCAGTCATATACCGATTTGTTTAGGGAGCTAAATGACGGTGAAATTGAAAATCACTACAAAATGAACTCTGAAAATTTTGGAACTCGGCATGGTATCATCATTTTGCCCGCATAGCATGTGCAAAAGAGTAGAGAGGGTCACGGCGAAAACTGGACGCACCTCGTGTACAAACTGGACAATCTCTTTCGGAGTATGAGGGTTTCGGACGAGAACTCATCTGTTACACGGGCACTTCAATGTTTTTTAAACTTATTTGAACTCCAGACTATTTTTGCGTTCAGTATGCATCATTCAAAGCGACGTCATCAATTTCCAACACGTTCTGACATCATTTGCTGTTTTTCAGTCATTTACCGATTTGTTTAGGGAGCTAAATGACTGTGAAATTGAAAATCACTACAAAATGAACTCTGAAAATTTTGGAACTCGGCATGGTATCATCATTTCGCCCGCATAGCATGTGCAAAAGAGTAGAGAGGGTCACGGCGAAAAGTGGACGCACCTCGTGTACAAACTGGACAATCTCTTTCGGAGTATCAGTGTTTCGGACTAGAACTCATCTGTTACACGGGCACTTCAATGTTTTTTAAACTTATTTGAACTCCAGCCTATTTTTGCGTTCATCATGCATCATTCAAAGCGACGTCATCAATTTCCAACACGTTCTGACATCATTTGCTGTTTTTCAGTCATTTACCGATTTGTTTAGGGAGCTAAATGACGGTGAAATTGAAAATCACTACAAAATGAACTCTGAAAATTTTGGAACTTGCCATGGTATCATCATTTCGCCCGCATAGCATGTGCGAAATAGTAGAGAGGGTCACGGCGAAAACTGGACGCACCTCGTCTACAAACTGGACAATCTCTTTCGGAGTATCAGGGTTTCGGACGAGAACTCATCTGTTACACGGGCACTTCAATGTTTTTAAACTTATTTGAACTCCAGCTTATTTTTGCGTTCAGTATGCATCATTCAAAGCGACGTCATCAATTTCCAACACGTTCTGACATCATTTGCTGTTTTTCAGTCATTTACCGATTTGTTTAGGGAGCTAAATGACGGTGAAATTGAAAATCACTACAAAATGAACTCTGAAAAATGTTGGAACTCGGCATGGTATCATCATTTCACCCGCATAGCATGTGCAAAAGAGTAGAGAGGGTCACGGCGAAAACTGGACGCACCTCGTGTACAAACTGGACAATCTCTTTCGGAGTATCAGTGTTTTGGACGAGAACTCATCTGTTACATGGGCACTTCAATGTTTTTTAAACTTATTTGAACTCCAGCTTATTTTTGCGTTCAGTATGCATCATTCAAAGCGACGTCATCAATTTCCAACACGTTTTGACATCATTTGCTGTTTTTGAGTCATTTACCGATTTGTTTAGGGAGCTAAATGACGGTGAAATTGAAAATCACTACAAAATGAACTCTGAAAAATGTTGGAACTCGGCATGGTATCATCATTTCACCCGCATAGCATGTGCAAAAGAGTAGAGAGGGTCACGGCGAAAACTGGACGCACCTCGTGTACAAACTGGACAATCTCTTTCGGAGTATCAGGGTTTCGAACGAGAACTCATCTGTTACACGGGCACTTCAATGTTTTTTAAACTTATTTGAACTCCAGACTATTTTTGCGTTCAGTGTGCATCATTCAAAGCGACGTCATCAATTTCTAACACGTTCTGACATCATTTGCTGTTTTTCAGTCATTTACCGATTTGTTTAGGGAGTTAAATGACGGTGAAATTGAAAATCACTACAAAATGAACTCTGAAAATTTTGGAACTCGGCATGGTATCATCATTTCGCCCGCATAGCATGTGCAAAAGAGTAGAGAGGGTCACGGCGAAAACTGGACGCACCTCGTGTACAAACTGGACAATCTCTTTCGGAGTATCAGTGTTTCGGACTAGAACTCATCTGTTACACGGGCACTTCAATGTTTTTTAAACTTATTTGAACTCCAGCCTATTTTTGCGTTCATCATGCATCATTCAAAGCGACGTCATCAATTTCCAACACGTTCTGACATCATTTGCTGTTTTTCAGTCATTTACCGATTTGTTTAGGGAGCTAAATGACGGTGAAATTGAAAATCACTACAAAATGAACTCTGAAAATTTTGGAACTTGGCATGGTATCATCATTTCGCCCGCATAGCATGTGCGAAATAGTAGAGAGGGTCACGGCGAAAACTGGACGCACCTCGTCTACAAACTGGACAATCTCTTTCGAAGTATCAGGGTTTCGGACGAGAACTCATCTGTTACACGGGCACTTCAATGTTTTTAAACTTATTTGAACTCCAGTCTATTTTTGCGTTCAGTATGCATCATTCAAAGCGACGTCATCAATTTCCAACATGTTCTGACATCATTTGCTGTTTTTCAGTCATTTACCGATTTGTTTAGGGAGCTAAATGACGGTGAAATTGAAAATCACTACAAAATGAACTCTGAAAATTTTGGACTCGGCATGGTATCATCATTTCGCCCGCATAGCATGTGCAATAGAGTAGAGAGGGTCACGGCGAAAACTGGACGCACCTCGTGTACAAACTGGACAATCTCTTTCGGAGTATCAGTGTTTTGGACGAGAACTCATCTGTTACATGGGCACTTCAATGTTTTTTAAACTTATTTGAACTCCAGCCTATTTTTGCGTTCAGTATGCATAATTCAGAGCGACGTCATCAATTTCCAACACGTTCTGACATCATTTGCTGTTTTTCAGTCATTTACCGATTTGTTTAGGAAGCTAAATGACGGTGAAATTGAAAATCACTACAAAATGAACTCTGAAAATTTTGGAACTCGGCATGGTATCATCATTTCGCCCGCATAGCATGTGCAAAAGAGTAGAGAGGGTCACGGCGAAAACTGGACGCACCTCGTGTACAAACTGGACAATCTCTTTCGGAGTATCAGTGTTTCGGACGAGAACTCATCTGTTACACAGGCACTTCAATGTTTTTTAAACTTATTTGAACTCCAGCCGATTTTTTGCGTTCAGTATGCATCATTCAAAGCGATGTCATCAATTTCCAACACGTTCTGACATCATTTGCTATTTTTCAGTCATTTACCGATTTGTTTAGGGAGCTAAATGACGGTGAAATTGAAAATCAGTACAAAATGAACTCTGAAAATTTTGGAACTTGGCATGGTATCATCATTTCGCCCACATAGCATGTGCGAAAGAGTAGAGAGGGTCACGGCGAAAACTGGACGCACCTCGTCTACAAACTGGACAATCTCTTTCGGAGTATCAGGGTTTCGGACGAGAACTCATCTGTTACACGGGCACTTCAATGTTTTTTAAACTTATTTGAACTCCAGTCTATTTTTGCGTTCAGTATGCATCATTCAAAGCGACGTCATCAATTTCCAACACGTTCTGACATCATTTGCTGTTTTTCAGTCATTTACCGATTTGTTTAGGGAGCTAAATGACGGTGAAATTGAAAATCACTACAAAATGAACTCTGAAAATTTTGGAAATCGGCATGGTATCATCATTTCGCCCGTATAGCATGTGCAAAAGAGTAGAGAGGGTCACGGCGAAAACTGGACGCACCTCGTCTACAAACTGGACAATCTCTTTCGGAGTATCAGTGTTTCGGACGAGAACTCATCTGTTACACAGGCACTTCAATGTTTTTTAAACTTATTTGAACTCCAGCCGATTTTTGCGTTCAGTATGCATCATTCAAAGCGACGTCATCAATTTCCAACATGTTCTGACATCATTTGCTGTTTTTCAGACATTTACCGATTTGTTTAGGGAGCTAAATGACGGTGAAATTGAAAATCACTACAAAATGAACTCTGAAAATGTTGGAACTTGGCATGGTATCATCATTTCGCCCGCATAGCATGTGCAAAAGAGTAGAGAGGGTCACGGCGAAAACTGGACGCACCTCGTGTACAAACTGGACAATCTCTTTCGGAGTATCAGGGTTTCGGACGAGAACTCATCTGTTACACGGGCACTTCAATGTTTTTTAAACTTATTTGAACTCCAGCCTATTTTTGCATTCAGTATGCATCATTCAAAGAGACGTCATCAATTTCCAACACGTTCTGACATCATTTGCTGTTTTTCAGTCATTTACCGATTTGTTTAGGGAGCTAAATGACGGTGAAATTGAAAATCACTACAAAATGAACTCTGAAAATTTTGGAACTCGGCATGGTATCATCATTTCGCCCGCATAGCATGTGCAAAAGAGTAGAGAGGGTCACGGCGAAAACTGGACGCACCTCGTGTACAAACTGGACAATCTCTTTCGGAGTATCAGTGTTTCGGACGAGAACTCATCTGTTACACAGGCACTTCAATGTTTTTTAAACTTATTTGAACTCCAGCCGATTTTTGCGTTCAGTATGCATCATTCAAAGCGATGTCATCAATTTCCAACACGTTCTGACATCATTTGCTGTTTTTCAGTCATTTACCGATTTGTTTAGGGAGCTAAATGACGGTGAAATTGAAAATCACTACAAAATGAACTCTGAAAATTTTGGAACTTGGCATGGTATCATCATTTCGCCCGCATAGCATGTGCGATAGAGTAGAGAGGTCACGGCGAAAACTGGACGCACCTCGTCTACAAACTGGACAATCTCTTTCGGAGTATCAGGGTTTCGGACGAGAACTCATCTGTTACACGGGCACTTCAATGTTTTTTAAACTTATTTGAACTCCAGTCTATTTTTGCGTTCAGTATGCATCATTCAAAGCGACGTCATCAATTTCCAACACGTTCTGACATCATTTGCTGTTTTTCAGTCATTTACCGATTTGTTTAGGGAGCTAAATGACGGTGAAATTGAAAATCACTACAAAATGAACTCTGAAAATTTTGGAACTTGGCATGGTATCATCATTTCGCCCGCATAGCATGTGCAAAAGAGTAGAGAGGGTCACGGCGAAAACTGGACGCACCTCGTGTACAAACTGGACAATCTCTTTCGGAGTATCAGGGTTTCGGACGAGAACTCATCTGTTACACGGGCACTTCAATGTTTTTTAAACTTATTTGAACTCCAGCTTATTTTTGCGTTCAGTATGCATCATTCAAAGCGACGTCATCAATTTCCAACACGTTCTGACATCATTTGCTGTTTTTCAGTCATTTACCGATTTGTTTAGGGAGCTAAATGACGGTGAAATTGAAAATCACTACAAAATGAACTCTGAAAAATGTTGGAACTCGGCATGGTATCATCATTTCACCCGCATAGCATGTGCAAAAGAGTAGAGAGGGTCACGGCGAAAACTGGACGCACCTCGTGTACAAACTGGACAATCTCTTTCGGAGTATCAGGGTTTCGAACGAGAACTCATCTGTTACACGGGCACTTCAATGTTTTTTAAACTTATTTGAACTCCAGACTATTTTTGCGTTCAGTGTGCATCATTCAAAGCGACGTCATCAATTTCTAACACGTTCTGACATCATTTGCTGTTTTTCAGTCATTTACCGATTTGTTTAGGGAGTTAAATGACGGTGAAATTGAAAATCACTACAAAATGAACTCTGAAAATTTTGGAACTCGGCATGGTATCATCATTTCGCCCGCATAGCATGTGCAAAAGAGTAGAGAGGGTCACGGCGAAAACTGGACGCACCTCGTGTACAAACTGGACAATCTCTTTCGGAGTATCAGTGTTTCGGACTAGAACTCATCTGTTACACGGGCACTTCAATGTTTTTTAAACTTATTTGAACTCCAGCCTATTTTTGCGTTCATCATGCATCATTCAAAGCGACGTCATCAATTTCCAACACGTTCTGACATCATTTGCTGTTTTTCAGTCATTTACCGATTTGTTTAGGGAGCTAAATGACGGTGAAATTGAAAATCACTACAAAATGAACTCTGAAAATTTTGGAACTTGGCATGGTATCATCATTTCGCCCGCATAGCATGTGCGAAATAGTAGAGAGGGTCACGGCGAAAACTGGACGCACCTCGTCTACAAACTGGACAATCTCTTTCGAAGTATCAGGGTTTCGGACGAGAACTCATCTGTTACACGGGCACTTCAATGTTTTTAAACTTATTTGAACTCCAGTCTATTTTTGCGTTCAGTATGCATCATTCAAAGCGACGTCATCAATTTCCAACATGTTCTGACATCATTTGCTGTTTTTCAGTCATTTACCGATTTGTTTAGGGAGCTAAATGATGGTGAAATTGAAAATCACTACAAAATGAACTCTGAAAATATTGGAACTTGGCATGGTATCATCATTTCGCCCGCATAGCATGTGCAAAAGAGTAGAGAGGGTCACGGCGAAAACTGGACGCACCTTGTGTACAAACTGGACAATCTCTTTCGGAGTATCAGGGTTTCGGACGAGAACTCATCTGTTACACGGGCACTTCAATGTTTTTTAAACTTATTTGAACTCCAGCTTATTTTTGCGTTCAGTATGCATCATTCAAAGCGACGTCATCAATTTCCAACACGTTCTGACATCATTTGCTGTTTTTCAGTCATTTACCGATTTGTTTAGGGAGCTAAATGACGGTGAAATTGAAAATCACTACAAAATGAACTCTGAAAAATGTTGGAACTCGGCATGGTATCATCATTTCACCCGCATAGCATGTGCAAAAGAGTAGAGAGGGTCACGGCGAAAACTGGACGCACCTCGTTTACAAACTGGACAATCTCTTTCGGAGTATCAGGGTTTCGAACGAGAACTCATCTGTTACACGGGCACTTCAATGTTTTTGAAACTTATTTGAACTCCAGACTATTTTTGCGTTCAGTGTGCATCATTCAAAGCGACGTCATCAATTTCTAACACGTTCTGACATCATTTGCTGTTTTTCAGTCATTTACCGATTTGTTTAGGGAGTTAAATGACGGTGAAATTGAAAATCACTACAAAATGAACTCTGAAAATTTTGGAACTCGGCATGGTATCATCATTTCGCCCGCATAGCATGTGCAAAAGAGTAGAGAGGGTCACGGCGAAAACTGGACGCACCTCGTGTACAAACTGGACAATCTCTTTCGGAGTATCAGTGTTTCGGACTAGAACTCATCTGTTACACGGGCACTTCAATGTTTTTTAAACTTATTTGAACTCCAGCCTATTTTTGCGTTCATCATGCATCATTCAAAGCGACGTCATCAATTTCCAACACGTTCTGACATCATTTGCTGTTTTTCAGTCATTTACCGATTTGTTTAGGGAGCTAAATGACGGTGAAATTGAAAATCACTACAAAATGAACTCTGAAAATTTTGGAACTTGGCATGGTATCATCATTTCGCCCGCATAGCATGTGCGAAATAGTAGAGAGGGTCACGGCGAAAACTGGACGCACCTCGTCTACAAACTGGACAATCTCTTTCGAAGTATCAGGGTTTCGGACGAGAACTCATCTGTTACACGGGCACTTCAATGTTTTTAAACTTATTTGAACTCCAGTCTATTTTTGCGTTCAGTATGCATCATTCAAAGCGACGTCATCAATTTCCAACATGTTCTGACATCATTTGCTGTTTTTCAGTCATTTACCGATTTGTTTAGGGAGCTAAATGATGGTGAAATTGAAAATCACTACAAAATGAACTCTAAAAATATTGGAACTTGGCATGGTATCATCATTTCGCCCGCATAGCATGTGCAAAAGAGTAGAGAGGGTCACGGCGAAAACTGGACGCACCTTGTGTACAAACTGGACAATCTCTTTCGGAGTATCAGGGTTTCGGACGAGAACTCATCTGTTACACGGGCACTTCAATGTTTTTTAAACTTATTTGAACTCCAGCTTATTTTTGCGTTCAGTATGCATCATTCAAAGCGACGTCATCAATTTCCAACACGTTCTGACATCATTTGCTGTTTTTCAGTCATTTACCGATTTGTTTAGGGAGCTAAATGACGGTGAAATTGAAAATCACTACAAAATGAACTCTGAAAATTTTGGAACTTGGCATGGTATCATCATTTCGCCCGCATAGCATGTGAAAAAGAGTAGAGAGGGTCAGGCGAAAACTGGACGCACCTGGTGTACAAACTGGACAATCTCTTTCGGAGTATCAGGGTTTCGGACGAGAACTCATCTGTTACACGGGCACTTCAATGTTTTTTAAACTTATTTGAACTCTAGCCTATTTTTGCGTTCAGTATGCATCATTCAAAGCGACGCCATCAATTTCCAACACGTTCTGACATCATTTGCTGTTTTTCAGTCATTTACCGATTTGTTTAGAGAGCTAAATGACGGTGAAAATGAAAATCACTACAAAATAAACTCTGAAAATGTTGGAACTCGGCATGGTATCATCATTTCGCCCGCATAGCATGTGCAAAAGAGTGGAGAGGGTCACGGCGAAAAGTGGACGCACCTCGTGTACAAACTGGACAATCTCTTTCGGAGTATCAGGGTTTCGGACGAGAACTCATCTGTTACACGGGCACTTCAATGTTTTTTAAACTTATTTGAACTCCAGCCTATTTTTGCGTTCATCATGCATCATTCAAAGCGACGTCATCAATTTCCAACACGTTCTGACATCATTTGCTGTTTTTCAGTCATTTACCGATTTGTTTAGGGAGCTAAATGACGGTGAAATTGAAAATCACTACAAAATGAACTCTGAAAATTTTGGAACTTGGCATGGTATCATCATTTCGCCCGCATAGCATGTGCGAAATAGTAGAGAGGGTCACGGCGAAAACTGGACGCACCTCGTCTACAAACTGGACAATCTCTTTCGGAGTATCAGGGTTTCGGACGAGAACTCATCTGTTACACGGGCACTTCAATGTTTTTTAAACTTATCTGAACTCCAGCCTATTTTTGCGTTCAGTATGCATCATTCAAAGCGACGTCATCAATTTCCAACACGTTCTGACATCATTTGCTGTTTTTCAGTCATTTACCTATTTGTTTAGGGAGTTAAATGACGGTGAAATTGAAAATCACTACAAAATGAACTCTGAAAATTTTGGGACTCGGCATGGTATCATCATTTCGCCCGCATAGCATGTGCAAAAGAGTAGAGAGGGTCACGGCGAAAACTGGACGCACGTCGTGTACAAACTGGACAATCTCTTTCGGAGTATGAGGGTTTCGGACGAGAACTCATCTGTTACACGGGCACTTCAATGTTTTTTAAACTTATTTGAACTCCACCCTATTTTTGCGTTCAGTATGCATCATTCAAAGCGACGTCATCAATTTCCAACACGTTCTGACATCATTTGCAGTTTTTCAGTCATTTACCGATTTGTTTAGGGAGCTAAATGACTGTGAAATTGAAAATCACTACAAAATGAACTCTGAAAATGTTGGAACTTGGCATGGTATAATCATTTCGCCACATAGCATGTGCAAAAGAGTAGAGAGGGTCACGGCGAAAACTGGACGCACCTCGTCTACAAACTGGACAATCTCTTTCGGACTATCAGGGTTTCGGACGAGAACTAATCTGTTACACGGGCACTTCAATGTTATTTAAACTTATTTGAACTCCACCCTATTTTTGCGTTCAGTATGCATCATTCAAAGCGACGTCATCAATTTCCAACATGTTCTGACATCATTTGCAGTTTTTCAGTCATTTACCGATTTGTTTAGGGAGCTAAATGACGGTGAAATTGAAAATCACTACAAAATTAACTCCGAAAATTTTGGAACTCGGCATGGTATCATCATTTCGCCCGCATAGCATGTGCAAAAGAGTAGAGAGGGTCACGGCGAAAACTGGACGCACCTCGTGTACAAACTGAAGTATCAGGGTTTCGGACGAGAACTCATCTGTTACACGGGCACTTCAATGTTTTTTAAACTTATTTGAACTCCAGCTTATTTTTGCGTTCAGTATGCATCATTCAAAGCGACGTCATCAATTTCCAACCCGTTTTGACATCATTTGCTGTTTTTCAGTCATTTACTGATTTGTTTAGAGAGCTAAATGACGGTGAAATTGAAAATCACTACAAAATGAACTCTGAAAATGTTGGAACTCGGCATGGTATCATCATTTCGCCCGCATAGCATGTGCAAAAGAGTAGAGAGGGTCACGGCGAAAACTGGACGCACCTCGTCTACAAACTGGACAATCTCTTTCGGAGTATCAGGGTTTCGGACGAGAACTAATCTGTTACACGGGCACTTCAATGTTTTTTAAACTTATTTGAACTCCAGCCTATTTTTGCGTTCAGTATGCATCATTCAAAGCGACGTCATCAATTTCCAACATGTTCTGACATCATTTGCTGTTTTTCAGTCATTTACCGATTTGTTTAGGGAGCTAAATGACGGTGAAATTGAAAATCACTACAAAATGAACTCTGAAAATTTTGGACTCGGCATGGTATCATCATTTCGCCCGCATAGCATGTGCAAAAGAGTAGAGAGGGTCACGGCGAAAACTGGACGCACCTCGTCTACAAACTGGACAATATCTTTCGGACTATCAGGGTTTCGGACGAGAACTCATCTGTTACACGGGCACTTCAATGTTTTTTAAACTTATTTGAACTCCAGTCTATTTTTGCGTTCAGTATGCATCATTCAAAGCGACGTCATCAATTTCCAACACGTTCTGACATCATTTGCTGTTTTTCAGTCATTTACCGATTTGTTTAGGGAGCTAATGACGGTGAAATTGAAAATCACTACAAAATGAACTCCGAAAATTTTGGAACTCGGCATGGTATCATCATTTCGCCCGCATAGCATGTGCAAAAGAGTAGAGAGGGTCACGGCGAAAACTGGATGCACCTCGTCTACAAACTGGACAATCTCTTTCGGACTATCAGGGTTTCGGACGAGAACTCATCGGTTACACGGGCACTTCAATGTTTTTTAAACTTATTTGAACTCCAGCCTATTTTTGCGTTCAGTATGCATAATTCAGAGCGACGTCATATTTTTCCAACACGTTCTGACATCATTTGCTGTTTTTCAGTCATTTACCGATTTGTTTAGGGAGCTAAATGACGATGAAATTGAAAATCACTACAAAATGAACTCTAAAAATTTTGGAACTGGGCACGGTATCATCATTTCGCCCGCATAGCATGTGCAAAAGAGTAGAGAGGGTCACGGCGAAAACTGGACGCACCTCGTGTACAAACTGGACAATCTCTTTCGAAGTATCAGGGTTTCGGACGAGAACTCATCTGTTACACGGGCACTTCAATGTTTTTTAAACTTATTTGAACTCCAGCCTATTTTTGCATTCAGTATGCATCATTCAAAGCGACGTCATCAATTTTCAACACGTTCTGACATCATTTGCTGTTTTTCAGTCATTTACCGATTTGTTTAGAGAGCTAAATGACGGTGAAATTGAAAATCACTACAAAATGAACTCTGAAAATTTTGGAACTTGGCATGGTATCATCATTTCGCCCGCATAGCATGTGCAAAAGAGTAGAGAGGGTCACGGCGAAAACTGGACGCACCTCGTCTACAAACTGGACAATCTCTTTCGGAGTATCAGGGTTTCGGACGAGAACTCATCTGTTACATGGGCACTTCAATGTTTTTTAAACTTATTTGAACTCAAGCCTATTTTTGCGTTCAGTATGCATCATTCAAAGCGACGTCATCAATTTCCAACACGTTCTGACATCATTTGCTGTTTTTCAGTCATTTACCGATTTGTTTAGGGAGCTAAATGACGGTGAAATTGAAAATCACTACAAAATGAACTCTGAAAATGTTGGAACTCGGGATGGTATCAACATTTCGCCTGCATAGCATGTGAAAAAGAGTAGAGAGGGTCACGACGAAAATTGGACGCACCTTGTGTGCAAACTGGACAATCTCTTTCGGAGTATCAGGGTTTCGGACGAGAACTCATCTGTTACACGAGCACTTCAATGTATTTTAAACTTATTTGAACTCCAGCTTATTTTTGCGTTCAGTATGCATCATTCAAAGCGACGTCATCAATTTCCAACACGTTCTGACATCATTTGCTGTTTTTCAGTAATTTACTGATTTGTTTAGAGAGCTAAATGACGGTGAAATTGAAAATCACTACAAAATGAACTCTGAAAATGTTGGAACTTGGCATGGTATCATCATTTTACCCGCATAGCATTTGCAAAAGAGTAGAGAGGGTCACGGCGAAAACTGGACGCACCTCGTGTGCAAACTGGACAATCTCTTTCGGAGTATCAGGGTTTCGGACGAGAACTCATCTGTTACACGGGCACTTCAATGTTTTTTAAACTTATTTGAACTCCAGACTATTTTTGCGTTCAGTGTGCATCATTCAAAGCGACGTCATCAATTTCTAACACGTTCTGACATCATTTGCTGTTTTTCAGTCATTTACCGATTTGTTTAGGGAGCTAAATGACGGTGAAATTGAAAATCACTACAAAATGAACTCTGAAAATTTTGGAACTCGGCATGGTATCATCATTTCGCCCGCATAGCATGTGCAAAAGAGTAGAGAGGGTCACGGCGAAAACTGGACGCACCTCGTGTACAAACTGGACAATCTCTTTCGGAGTATCAGTGTTTCGGACGAGAACTCATCTGTTACACGGGCACTTCAATGTTTTTTAAACTTATTTGAACTCCAGCCTATTTTTGCGTTCATTATGCATCATTCAAAGCGACGTCATCAATTTCCAACACGTTCTGACATCATTTGCTGTTTTTCAGTCATTTACCGATTTGTTTAGGGAGCTAAATGACGGTGAAATTGAAAATCACTACAAAATGAACTCTGAAAATGTTGGAACTTGGCATGGTATCATCATTTCGCCCGCATAGCATGTGCGAAAGAGTAGAGAGGGTCACGGCGAAAACTGGATGCACCTCGTCTACAAACTGGACAATCTCTTTCGGAGTATCAGGGTTTCGGACGAGAACTCATCTGTTACACGGGCACTTCAATGTTTTTTAAACTTATTTGAACTCCAGTCTATTTTTGCGTTCAGTATGCATCATTCAAAGCGACGTCATCAATTTCCAACACGTTCTGACATCATTTGCTGTTTTTCAGTCATATACCGATTTGTTTAGGGAGCTAAATGACGGTGAAATTGAAAATCACTACAAAATGAACTCTGAAAATTTTGGAACTCGGCATGGTATCATCATTTTGCCCGCATAGCATGTGCAAAAGAGTAGAGAGGGTCACGGCGAAAACTGGACGCACCTCGTGTACAAACTGGACAATCTCTTTCGGAGTATGAGGGTTTCGGACGAGAACTCATCTGTTACACGGGCACTTCAATGTTTTTTAAACTTATTTGAACTCCAGCCTATTTTTGCGTTCAGTATGCATCATTCAAAGCGACGTCATCAATTTCCAACACGTTCTGACATCATTTGCTGTTTTTCAGTCATTTACCGATTTGTTTAGGGAGCTAAATGACTGTGAAATTGAAAATCACTACAAAATGAACTCTGAAAATTTTGGAAACTGGGCATGGTATCATCATTTCGCCCGCATAGCATGTGCAAAAGAGTAGAGAGGGTCACGGCGAAAAGTGGACGCACCTCGTGTACAAACTGGACAATCTCTTTCGGAGTATCAGTGTTTGGGACGAGAACTCATCTGTTACACGGGCACTTCAATGTTTTTTAAACTTATTTGAACTCCAGCCTATTTTTGCGTTCAGTATGCATCATTCAAAGCGACGTCATCAATTTCCAACACATTCTGACATCATTTGCTGTTTTTCAGTCATTTACCGATTTGTTTAGGGAGCTAAATGACGGTGAAATTGAAAATCACTACAAAATGAACTCTGAATATGTTGGAACTTGCCATGGTATCATCATTTCGCCCAGCATGTGCAAAAGAGTAGAGAGGGTCACGGCGAAAAGTGGACGCACCTCGTCTTCAAACTGGACAATCTCTTTCGGAGTATCAGGGTTTCGGACGAGAACTCATCTGTTACATGGGCACTTCAATGTTTTTTAAACTTATTTGAACTCAAGCCTATTTTTGCGTTCAGTATGCATCATTCAAAGCGACGTCATCAATTTCCAACACGTTCTGACATCATTTGTTGTTTTTCAGTCATTTACCGATTTGTTTAGGGAGCTAAATGACGGTGAAATTGAAAATCACTACAAAATGAACTCTGAAAATGTTGGAACTCGGGATGGTATCATCATTTCACCCGCATAGCATGTGAAAAAGAGTAGAGAGGGTCACGGCGAAAATTGGACGCACCTCGTGTGCAAACTGGACAATCTCTTTCGGAGTATCAGGGTTTCGGACGAGAACTCATCTGTTACACGGGCACTTCAATGTTTTTTAAACTTATTTGAACTCCAGCTTATTTTTGCGTTCAGTATGCATCATTCAAAGCGACGTCATCAATTTCCAACACGTTTTGACATCATTTGCTGTTTTTGAGTCATTTACCGATTTGTTTAGGGAGCTAAATGACGGTGAAATTGAAAATCACTACAAAATGAACTCTGAAAAATGTTGGAACTCGGCATGGTATCATCATTTCACCCGCATAGCATGTGCAAAAGAGTAGAGAGGGTCACGGCGAAAACTGGACGCACCTCGTGTACAAACTGGACAATCTCTTTCGGAGTATCAGGGTTTCGAACGAGAACTCATCTGTTACACGGGCACTTCAATGTTTTTTAAACTTATTTGAACTCCAGACTATTTTTGCGTTCAGTGTGCATCATTCAAAGCGACGTCATCAATTTCTAACACGTTCTGACATCATTTGCTGTTTTTCAGTCATTTACCGATTTGTTTAGGGAGTTAAATGACGGTGAAATTGAAAATCACTACAAAATGAACTCTGAAAATTTTGGAACTCGGCATGGTATCATCATTTCGCCCGCATAGCATGTGCAAAAGAGTAGAGAGGGTCACGGCGAAAACTGGACGCACCTCGTGTACAAACTGGACAATCTCTTTCGGAGTATCAGTGTTTCGGACTAGAACTCATCTGTTACACGGGCACTTCAATGTTTTTTAAACTTATTTGAACTCCAGCCTATTTTTGCGTTCATCATGCATCATTCAAAGCGACGTCATCAATTTCCAACACGTTCTGACATCATTTGCTGTTTTTCAGTCATTTACCGATTTGTTTAGGGAGCTAAATGACGGTGAAATTGAAAATCACTACAAAATGAACTCTGAAAATTTTGGAACTTGGCATGGTATCATCATTTCGCCCGCATAGCATGTGCGAAATAGTAGAGAGGGTCACGGCGAAAACTGGACGCACCTCGTCTACAAACTGGACAATCTCTTTCGAAGTATCAGGGTTTCGGACGAGAACTCATCTGTTACACGGGCACTTCAATGTTTTTAAACTTATTTGAACTCCAGTCTATTTTTGCGTTCAGTATGCATCATTCAAAGCGACGTCATCAATTTCCAACATGTTCTGACATCATTTGCTGTTTTTCAGTCATTTACCGATTTGTTTAGGGAGCTAAATGACGGTGAAATTGAAAATCACTACAAAATGAACTCTGAAAATTTTGGACTCGGCATGGTATCATCATTTCGCCCGCATAGCATGTGCAATAGAGTAGAGAGGGTCACGGCGAAAACTGGACGCACCTCGTGTACAAACTGGACAATCTCTTTCGGAGTATCAGTGTTTTGGACGAGAACTCATCTGTTACATGGGCACTTCAATGTTTTTTAAACTTATTTGAACTCCAGCCTATTTTTGCGTTCAGTATGCATAATTCAGAGCGACGTCATCAATTTCCAACACGTTCTGACATCATTTGCTGTTTTTCAGTCATTTACCGATTTGTTTAGGAAGCTAAATGACGGTGAAATTGAAAATCACTACAAAATGAACTCTGAAAATTTTGGAACTCGGCATGGTATCATCATTTCGCCCGCATAGCATGTGCAAAAGAGTAGAGAGGGTCACGGCGAAAACTGGACGCACCTCGTGTACAAACTGGACAATCTCTTTCGGAGTATCAGTGTTTCGGACGAGAACTCATCTGTTACACAGGCACTTCAATGTTTTTTAAACTTATTTGAACTCCAGCCGATTTTTTGCGTTCAGTATGCATCATTCAAAGCGATGTCATCAATTTCCAACACGTTCTGACATCATTTGCTATTTTTCAGTCATTTACCGATTTGTTTAGGGAGCTAAATGACGGTGAAATTGAAAATCAGTACAAAATGAACTCTGAAAATTTTGGAACTTGGCATGGTATCATCATTTCGCCCACATAGCATGTGCGAAAGAGTAGAGAGGGTCACGGCGAAAACTGGACGCACCTCGTCTACAAACTGGACAATCTCTTTCGGAGTATCAGGGTTTCGGACGAGAACTCATCTGTTACACGGGCACTTCAATGTTTTTTAAACTTATTTGAACTCCAGTCTATTTTTGCGTTCAGTATGCATCATTCAAAGCGACGTCATCAATTTCCAACACGTTCTGACATCATTTGCTGTTTTTCAGTCATTTACCGATTTGTTTAGGGAGCTAAATGACGGTGAAATTGAAATGAACTCTGAAAATTTTGGAAATCGGCATGGTATCATCATTTCGCCCGTATAGCATGTGCAAAAGAGTAGAGAGGGTCACGGCGAAAACTGGACGCACCTCGTCTACAAACTGGACAATCTCTTTCGGAGTATCAGTGTTTCGGACGAGAACTCATCTGTTACACAGGCACTTCAATGTTTTTTAAACTTATTTGAACTCCAGCCGATTTTTGCGTTCAGTATGCATCATTCAAAGCGACGTCATCAATTTCCAACATGTTCTGACATCATTTGCTGTTTTTCAGACATTTACCGATTTGTTTAGGGAGCTAAATGACGGTGAAATTGAAAATCACTACAAAATGAACTCTGAAAATGTTGGAACTTGGCATGGTATCATCATTTCGCCCGCATAGCATGTGCAAAAGAGTAGAGAGGGTCACGGCGAAAACTGGACGCACCTCGTGTACAAACTGGACAATCTCTTTCGGAGTATCAGGGTTTCGGACGAGAACTCATCTGTTACACGGGCACTTCAATGTTTTTTAAACTTATTTGAACTCCAGCCTATTTTTGCATTCAGTATGCATCATTCAAAGAGACGTCATCAATTTCCAACACGTTCTGACATCATTTGCTGTTTTTCAGTCATTTACCGATTTGTTTAGGGAGCTAAATGACGGTGAAATTGAAAATCACTACAAAATGAACTCTGAAAATTTTGGAACTCGGCATGGTATCATCATTTCGCCCGCATAGCATGTGCAAAAGAGTAGAGAGGGTCACGGCGAAAACTGGACGCACCTCGTGTACAAACTGGACAATCTCTTTCGGAGTATCAGTGTTTCGGACGAGAACTCATCTGTTACACAGGCACTTCAATGTTTTTTAAACTTATTTGAACTCCAGCCGATTTTTGCGTTCAGTATGCATCATTCAAAGCGATGTCATCAATTTCCAACACGTTCTGACATCATTTGCTGTTTTTCAGTCATTTACCGATTTGTTTAGGGAGCTAAATGACGGTGAAATTGAAAATCACTACAAAATGAACTCTGAAAATTTTGGAACTTGGCATGGTATCATCATTTCGCCCGCATAGCATGTGCGAAAGAGTAGAGAGGTCACGGCGAAAACTGGACGCACCTCGTCTACAAACTGGACAATCTCTTTCGGAGTATCAGGGTTTCGGACGAGAACTCATCTGTTACACGGGCACTTCAATGTTTTTTAAACTTATTTGAACTCCAGTCTATTTTTGCGTTCAGTATGCATCATTCAAAGCGACGTCATCAATTTCCAACACGTTCTGACATCATTTGCTGTTTTTCAGTCATTTACCGATTTGTTTAGGGAGCTAAATGACGGTGAAATTGAAAATCACTACAAAATGAACTCTGAAAATTTTGGAACTTGGCATGGTATCATCATTTCGCCCGCATAGCATGTGCAAAAGAGTAGAGAGGGTCACGGCGAAAACTGGACGCACCTCGTGTACAAACTGGACAATCTCTTTCGGAGTATCAGGGTTTCGGACGAGAACTCATCTGTTACACGGGCACTTCAATGTTTTTTAAACTTATTTGAACTCCAGCTTATTTTTGCGTTCAGTATGCATCATTCAAAGCGACGTCATCAATTTCCAACACGTTCTGACATCATTTGCTGTTTTTCAGTCATTTACCGATTTGTTTAGGGAGCTAAATGACGGTGAAATTGAAAATCACTACAAAATGAACTCTGAAAAATGTTGGAACTTGGCATGGTATCATCATTTCACCCGCATAGCATGTGCAAAAGAGTAGAGAGGGTCACGGCGAAAACTGGACGCACCTCGTGTACAAACTGGACAATCTCTTTCGGAGTATCAGGGTTTCGAACGAGAACTCATCTGTTACACGGGCACTTCAATGTTTTTTAAACTTATTTGAACTCCAGACTATTTTTGCGTTCAGTGTGCATCATTCAAAGCGACGTCATCAATTTCTAACACGTTCTGACATCATTTGCTGTTTTTCAGTCATTTACCGATTTGTTTAGGGAGTTAAATGACGGTGAAATTGAAAATCACTACAAAATGAACTCTGAAAATTTTGGAACTCGGCATGGTATCATCATTTCGCCCGCATAGCATGTGCAAAAGAGTAGAGAGGGTCACGGCGAAAACTGGACGCACCTCGTGTACAAACTGGACAATCTCTTTCGGAGTATCAGTGTTTCGGACTAGAACTCATCTGTTACACGGGCACTTCAATGTTTTTTAAACTTATTTGAACTCCAGCCTATTTTTGCGTTCATCATGCATCATTCAAAGCGACGTCATCAATTTCCAACATGTTCTGACATCATTTGCTGTTTTTCAGTCATTTACCGATTTGTTTAGGGAGCTAAATGACGGTGAAATTGAAAATCACTACAAAATGAACTCTGAAAATTTTGGAACTTGGCATGGTATCATCATTTCGCCCGCATAGCATGTGCGAAATAGTAGAGAGGGTCACGGCGAAAACTGGACGCACCTCGTCTACAAACTGGACAATCTCTTTCGAAGTATCAGGGTTTCGGACGAGAACTCATCTGTTACACGGGCACTTCAATGTTTTTAAACTTATTTGAACTCCAGTCTATTTTTGCGTTCAGTATGCATCATTCAAAGCGACGTCATCAATTTCCAACATGTTCTGACATCATTTGCTGTTTTTCAGTCATTTACCGATTTGTTTAGGGAGCTAAATGATGGTGAAATTGAAAATCACTACAAAATGAACTCTGAAAATATTGGAACTTGGCATGGTATCATCATTTCGCCCGCATAGCATGTGCAAAAGAGTAGAGAGGGTCACGGCGAAAACTGGACGCACCTTGTGTACAAACTGGACAATCTCTTTCGGAGTATCAGGGTTTCGGACGAGAACTCATCTGTTACACGGGCACTTCAATGTTTTTTAAACTTATTTGAACTCCAGCTTATTTTTGCGTTCAGTATGCATCATTCAAAGCGACGTCATCAATTTCCAACACGTTCTGACATCATTTGCTGTTTTTCAGTCATTTACCGATTTGTTTAGGGAGCTAAATGACGGTGAAATTGAAAATCACTACAAAATGAACTCTGAAAAATGTTGGAACTCGGCATGGTATCATCATTTCACCCGCATAGCATGTGCAAAAGAGTAGAGAGGGTCACGGCGAAAACTGGACGCACCTCGTGTACAAACTGGACAATCTCTTTCGGAGTATCAGGGTTTCGAACGAGAACTCATCTGTTACACGGGCACTTCAATGTTTTTTAAACTTATTTGAACTCCAGACTATTTTTGCGTTCAGTGTGCATCATTCAAAGCGACGTCATCAATTTCTAACACGTTCTGACATCATTTGCTGTTTTTCAGTCATTTACCGATTTGTTTAGGGAGTTAAATGACGGTGAAATTGAAAATCACTACAAAATGAACTCTGAAAATTTTGGAACTCGGCATGGTATCATCATTTCGCCCGCATAGCATGTGCAAAAGAGTAGAGAGGGTCACGGCGAAAACTGGACGCACCTCGTGTACAAACTGGACAATCTCTTTCGGAGTATCAGTGTTTCGGACTAGAACTCATCTGTTACACGGGCACTTCAATGTTTTTTAAACTTATTTGAACTCCAGCCTATTTTTGCGTTCATCATGCATCATTCAAAGCGACGTCATCAATTTCCAACACGTTCTGACATCATTTGCTGTTTTTCAGTCATTTACCGATTTGTTTAGGGAGCTAAATGACGGTGAAATTGAAAATCACTACAAAATGAACTCTGAAAATTTTGGAACTTGGCATGGTATCATCATTTCGCCCGCATAGCATGTGCGAAATAGTAGAGAGGGTCACGGCGAAAACTGGACGCACCTCGTCTACAAACTGGACAATCTCTTTCGAAGTATCAGGGTTTCGGACGAGAACTCATCTGTTACACGGGCACTTCAATGTTTTTAAACTTATTTGAACTCCAGTCTATTTTTGCGTTCAGTATGCATCATTCAAAGCGACGTCATCAATTTCCAACATGTTCTGACATCATTTGCTGTTTTTCAGTCATTTACCGATTTGTTTAGGGAGCTAAATGACGGTGAAATTGAAAATCACTACAAAATGAACTCTGAAAATTTTGGACTCGGCATGGTATCATCATTTCGCCCGCATAGCATGTGCAAAAGAGTAGAGAGGGTCACGGCGAAAACTGGACGCACCTCGTGTACAAACTGGACAATCTCTTTCGGAGTATCAGTGTTTTGGACGAGAACTCATCTGTTACATGGGCACTTCAATGTTTTTTAAACTTATTTGAACTCCAGCCTATTTTTGCGTTCAGTATGCATAATACAGAGCGACGTCATCAATTTCCAACACGTTCTGACATCATTTGCTGTTTTTCAGTCATTTACCGATTTGTTTAGGAAGCTAAATGACGGTGAAATTGAAAATCACTACAAAATGAACTCTGAAAATTTTGGAACTCGGCATGGTATCATCATTTCGCCCGCATAGCATGTGCAAAAGAGTAGAGAGGGTCACGGCGAAAACTGGACGCACCTCGTGTACAAACTGGACAATCTCTTTCGGAGTATCAGTGTTTCGGACGAGAACTCATCTGTTACACAGGCACTTCAATGTTTTTTAAACTTATTTGAACTCCAGCCGATTTTTTGCGTTCAGTATGCATCATTCAAAGCGATGTCATCAATTTCCAACACGTTCTGACATCATTTGCTATTTTTCAGTCATTTACCGATTTGTTTAGGGAGCTAAATGACGGTGAAATTGAAAATCAGTACAAAATGAACTCTGAAAATTTTGGAACTTGGCATGGTATCATCATTTCGCCCACATAGCATGTGCGAAAGAGTAGAGAGGGTCACGGCGAAAACTGGACGCACCTCGTCTACAAACTGGACAATCTCTTTCGGAGTATCAGGGTTTCGGACGAGAACTCATCTGTTACACGGGCACTTCAATGTTTTTTAAACTTATTTGAACTCCAGTCTATTTTTGCGTTCAGTATGCATCATTCAAAGCGACGTCATCAATTTCCAACACGTTCTGACATCATTTGCTGTTTTTCAGTCATTTACCGATTTGTTTAGGGAGCTAAATGACGGTGAAATTGAAAATCACTACAAAATGAACTCTGAAAATTTTGGAAATCGGCATGGTATCATCATTTCGCCCGTATAGCATGTGCAAAAGAGTAGAGAGGGTCACGGCGAAAACTGGACGCACCTCGTCTACAAACTGGACAATCTCTTTCGGAGTATCAGTGTTTCGGACGAGAACTCATCTGTTACACAGGCACTTCAATGTTTTTTAAACTTATTTGAACTCCAGCCGATTTTTGCGTTCAGTATGCATCATTCAAAGCGACGTCATCAATTTCCAACATGTTCTGACATCATTTGCTGTTTTTCAGACATTTACCGATTTGTTTAGGGAGCTAAATGACAGTGAAATTGAAAATCACTACAAAATGAACTCTGAAAATGTTGGAACTTGGCATGGTATCATCATTTCGCCCGCATAGCATGTGCAAAAGAGTAGAGAGGGTCACGGCGAAAACTGGACGCACCTCGTGTACAAACTGGACAATCTCTTTCGGAGTATCAGGGTTTCGGACGAGAACTCATCTGTTACACGGGCACTTCAATGTTTTTTAAACTTATTTGAACTCCAGCCTATTTTTGCATTCAGTATGCATCATTCAAAGAGACGTCATCAATTTCCAACACGTTCTGACATCATTTGCTGTTTTTCAGTCATTTACCGATTTGTTTAGGGAGCTAAATGACGGTGAAATTGAAAATCACTACAAAATGAACTCTGAAAATTTTGGAACTCGGCATGGTATCATCATTTCGCCCGCATAGCATGTGCAAAAGAGTAGAGAGGGTCACGGCGAAAACTGGACGCACCTCGTGTACAAACTGGACAATCTCTTTCGGAGTATCAGTGTTTCGGACGAGAACTCATCTGTTACACAGGCACTTCAATGTTTTTTAAACTTATTTGAACTCCAGCCGATTTTTGCGTTCAGTATGCATCATTCAAAGCGATGTCATCAATTTCCAACACGTTCTGACATCATTTGCTGTTTTTCAGTCATTTACCGATTTGTTTAGGGAGCTAAATGACGGTGAAATTGAAAATCACTACAAAATGAACTCTGAAAATTTTGGAACTTGGCATGGTATCATCATTTCGCCCGCATAGCATGTGCGAAAGAGTAGAGAGGTCACGGCGAAAACTGGACGCACCTCGTCTACAAACTGGACAATCTCTTTCGGAGTATCAGGGTTTCGGACGAGAACTCATCTGTTACACGGGCACTTCAATGTTTTTTAAACTTATTTGAACTCCAGTCTATTTTTGCGTTCAGTATGCATCATTCAAAGCGACGTCATCAATTTCCAACACGTTCTGACATCATTTGCTGTTTTTCAGTCATTTACCGATTTGTTTAGGGAGCTAAATGACGGTGAAATTGAAAATCACTACAAAATGAACTCTGAAAATTTTGGAAATCGGCATGGTATCATCATTTCGCCCGCATAGCATGTGCAAAAGAGTAGAGAGGGTCACGGCGAAAACTGGACGCACCTCGTCTACAAACTGGACAATCTCTTTCGGAGTATCAGTGTTTCGGACGAGAACTCATCTGTTACACAGGCACTTCAATGTTTTTTAAACTTATTTGAACTCCAGCCGATTTTTGCGTTCAGTATGCATCATTCAAAGCGACGTCATCAATTTCCAACATGTTCTGACATCATTTGCTGTTTTTCAGACATTTACCGATTTGTTTAGGGAGCTAAATGATGGTGAAATTGAAAATCACTACAAAATGAACTCTGAAAATATTGGAACTTGGCATGGTATCATCATTTCGCCCGCATAGCATGTGCAAAAGAGTAGAGAGGGTCACGGCGAAAACTGGACGCACCTCGTGTACAAACTGGACAATCTCTTTCGGAGTATCAGGGTTTCGGACGAGAACTCATCTGTTACACGGGCACTTCAATGTTTTTTAAACTTATTTGAACTCCAGCTTATTTTTGCGTTCAGTATGCATCATTCAAAGCGACGTCATCAATTTCCAACACGTTCTGACATCATTTGCTGTTTTTCAGTCATTTACCGATTTGTTTAGGGAGCTAAATGACGGTGAAATTGAAAATCACTACAAAATGAACTCTGAAAAATGTTGGAACTCGGCATGGTATCATCATTTCACCCGCATAGCATGTGCAAAAGAGTAGAGAGGGTCACGGCGAAAACTGGACGCACCTCGTGTACAAACTGGACAATCTCTTTCGGAGTATCAGGGTTTCGAACGAGAACTCATCTGTTACACGGGCACTTCAATGTTTTTTAAACTTATTTGAACTCCAGACTATTTTTGCGTTCAGTGTGCATCATTCAAAGCGACGTCATCAATTTCTAACACGTTCTGACATCATTTGCTGTTTTTCAGTCATTTACCGATTTGTTTAGGGAGTTAAATGACGGTGAAATTGAAAATCACTACAAAATGAACTCTGAAAATTTTGGAACTCGGCATGGTATCATCATTTTGCCCGCATAGCATGTGCAAAAGAGTAGAGAGGGTCACGGCGAAAACTGGACGCACCTCGTGTACAAACTGGACAATCTCTTTCGGAGTATCAGTGTTTCGGACTAGAACTCATCTGTTACACGGGCACTTCAATGTTTTTTAAACTTATTTGAACTCCAGCCTATTTTTGCGTTCATCATGCATCATTCAAAGCGACGTCATCAATTTCCAACACGTTCTGACATCATTTGCTGTTTTTCAGTCATTTACCGATTTGTTTAGGGAGCTAAATGACGGTGAAATTGAAAATCACTACAAAATGAACTCTGAAAATTTTGGAACTTGGCATGGTATCATCATTTCGCCCGCATAGCATGTGCGAAATAGTAGAGAGGGTCACGGCGAAAACTGGACGCACCTCGTCTACAAACTGGACAATCTCTTTCGAAGTATCAGGGTTTCGGACGAGAACTCATCTGTTACACGGGCACTTCAATGTTTTTAAACTTATTTGAACTCCAGTCTATTTTTGCGTTCAGTATGCATCATTCAAAGCGACGTCATCAATTTCCAACATGTTCTGACATCATTTGCTGTTTTTCAGTCATTTACCGATTTGTTTAGGGAGCTAAATGACGGTGAAATTGAAAATCACTACAAAATGAACTCTGAAAATTTGGGACTCGGCATGGTATCATCATTTCGCCCGCATAGCATGTGCAAAAGAGTAGAGAGGGTCACGGCGAAAACTGGACGCACCTCGTGTACAAACTGGACAATCTCTTTCGGAATATCAGTGTTTTGGACGAGAACTCATCTGTTACATGGGCACTTCAATGTTTTTTAAACTTATTTGAACTCCAGCCTATTTTTGCGTTCAGTATGCATAATTCAGAGCGACGTCATCAATTTCCAACACGTTCTGACATCATTTGCTGTTTTTCAGTCATTTACCGATTTGTTTAGGAAGCTAAATGACGGTGAAATTGAAAATCACTACAAAATGAACTCTGAAAATTTTGGAACTCGGCATGGTATCATCATTTCGCCCGCATAGCATGTGCAAAAGAGTAGAGAGGGTCACGGCGAAAACTGGACGCACCTCGTGTACAAACTGGACAATCTCTTTCGGAGTATCAGTGTTTCGGACGAGAACTCATCTGTTACACAGGCACTTCAATGTTTTTTAAACTTATTTGAACTCCAGCCGATTTTTTGCGTTCAGTATGCATCATTCAAAGCGATGTCATCAATTTCCAACACGTTCTGACATCATTTGCTATTTTTCAGTCATTTACCGATTTGTTTAGGGAGCTAAATGACGGTGAAATTGAAAATCAGTACAAAATGAACTCTGAAAATTTTGGAACTTGGCATGGTATCATCATTTCGCCCACATAGCATGTGCGAAAGAGTAGAGAGGGTCACGGCGAAAACTGGACGCACCTCGTCTACAAACTGGACAATCTCTTTCGGAGTATCAGGGTTTCGGACGAGAACTCATCTGTTACACGGGCACTTCAATGTTTTTTAAACTTATTTGAACTCCAGTCTATTTTTGCGTTCAGTATGCATCATTCAAAGCGACGTCATCAATTTCCAACACGTTCTGACATCATTTGCTGTTTTTCAGTCATTTACCGATTTGTTTAGGGAGCTAAATGACGGTGAAATTGAAAATCACTACAAAATGAACTCTGAAAATTTTGGAAATCGGCATGGTATCATCATTTCGCCCGTATAGCATGTGCAAAAGAGTAGAGAGGGTCACGGCGAAAACTGGACGCACCTCGTCTACAAACTGGACAATCTCTTTCGGAGTATCAGTGTTTCGGACGAGAACTCATCTGTTACACAGGCACTTCAATGTTTTTTAAACTTATTTGAACTCCAGCCGATTTTTGCGTTCAGTATGCATCATTCAAAGCGACGTCATCAATTTCCAACATGTTCTGACATCATTTGCTGTTTTTCAGACATTTACCGATTTGTTTAGGGAGCTAAATGACGGTGAAATTGAAAATCACTACAAAATGAACTCTGAAAATGTTGGAACTTGGCATGGTATCATCATTTCGCCCGCATAGCATGTGCAAAAGAGTAGAGAGGGTCACGGCGAAAACTGGACGCACCTCGTGTACAAACTGGACAATCTCTTTCGGAGTATCAGGGTTTCGGACGAGAACTCATCTGTTACACGGGCACTTCAATGTTTTTTAAACTTATTTGAACTCCAGCCTATTTTTGCATTCAGTATGCATCATTCAAAGAGACGTCATCAATTTCCAACACGTTCTGACATCATTTGCTGTTTTTCAGTCATTTACCGATTTGTTTAGGGAGCTAAATGACGGTGAAATTGAAAATCACTACAAAATGAACTCTGAAAATTTTGGAACTCGGCATGGTATCATCATTTCGCCCGCATAGCATGTGCAAAAGAGTAGAGAGGGTCACGGCGAAAACTGGACGCACCTCGTGTACAAACTGGACAATCTCTTTCGGAGTATCAGTGTTTCGGACGAGAACTCATCTGTTACACAGGCACTTCAATGTTTTTTAAACTTATTTGAACTCCAGTCTATTTTTGCGTTCAGTATGCATCATTCAAAGCGACGTCATCAATTTCCAACACGTTCTGACATCATTTGCTGTTTTTCAGTCATTTACCGATTTGTTTAGGGAGCTAAATGACGGTGAAATTGAAAATCACTACAAAATGAACTCTGAAAATTTTGGAAATCGGCATGGTATCATCATTTCGCCCGCATAGCATGTGCAAAAGAGTAGAGAGGGTCACGGCGAAAACTGGACGCACCTCGTCTACAAACTGGACAATCTCTTTCGGAGTATCAGGGTTTCGGACGAGAACTCATCTGTTACACGGGCACTTCAATGTTTTTTAAACTTATTTGAACTCCAGTCTATTTTTGCGTTCAGTATGCATCATTCAAAGCGACGTCATCAATTTCCAACACGTTCTGACATCATTTGCTGTTTTTCAGTCATTTACCGATTTGTTTAGGGAGCTAAATGACGGTGAAATTGAAAATCACTACAAAATGAACTCTGAAAATTTTGGAAATCGGCATGGTATCATCATTTCGCCCGCATAGCATGTGCAAAAGAGTAGAGAGGGTCACGGCGAAAACTGGACGCACCTCGTCTACAAACTGGACAATCTCTTTCGGAGTATCAGTGTTTCGGACGAGAACTCATCTGTTACACAGGCACTTCAATGTTTTTTAAACTTATTTGAACTCCAGCCGATTTTTGCGTTCAGTATGCATCATTCAAAGCGACGTCATCAATTTCCAACATGTTCTGACATCATTTGCTGTTTTTCAGACATTTACCGATTTGTTTAGGGAGCTAAATGATGGTGAAATTGAAAATCACTACAAAATGAACTCTGAAAATATTGGAACTTGGCATGGTATCATCATTTCGCCCGCATAGCATGTGCAAAAGAGTAGAGAGGGTCACGGCGAAAACTGGACGCACCTCGTGTACAAACTGGACAATCTCTTTCGGAGTATCAGGGTTTCGGACGAGAACTCATCTGTTACACGGGCACTTCAATGTTTTTTAAACTTATTTGAACTCCAGCCTATTTTTGCATTCAGTATGCATCATTCAAAGCGACGTCATCAATTTCCAACACGTTCTGACATCATTTGCTGTTTTTCAGTCATTTACCGATTTGTTTAGGGAGCTAAATGACGGTGAAATTGAAAATCACTACAAAATGAACTCTGAAAATTTTGGAACTCGGCATGGTATCATCATTTCGCTCGCATAGCATGTGCGAAAGAGTAGAGAGGGTCACGGCGAAAACTGGACGCACCTCGTGTACAAACTGGACAATCTCTTTCGGAGTATCAGTGTTTCGGACGAGAACTCATCTGTTACACGGGCACTTCAATGTTTTTTAAACTTATTTGAACTCCAGCCGATTTTTGCGTTCAGTATGCATCATTCAAAGCGACGTCATCAATTTCCAACACGTTCTGACATCATTTGCTGTTTTTTAGTCATTTACCGATTTGTTTAGGGAGCTAAATGACGGTGAAATTGAAAATCACTACAAAATGAACTCTGAAAATTTTGGAACTTGGCATGGTATCATCATTTCGCCCGCATAGCATGTGCGAAAGAGTAGAGAGGGTCACGGCGAAAACTGGACGCACCTCGTCTACAAACTGGACAATCTCTTTCGGAGTATCAGGGTTTCGGACGAGAACTCATCTGTTACACGGGCACTTCAATGTTTTTTAAACTTATTTGAACTCCAGTCTATTTTTGCGTTCAGTATGCATCATTCAAAGCGACGTCATCAATTTCCAACACGTTCTGACATCATTTGCAGTTTTCAGTCATTTACCGATTTGTTTAGGGAGCTAAATGACGGTGAAATTGAAAATCACTACAAAATGAACTCTGAAATTTTTGGAAATCGGCATGGTATCATCATTTCGCCCGCATAGCATGTGCAAAAGAGTAGAGAGGGTCACGGCGAAAACTGGACGCACCTCGTCTACAAACTGGACAATCTCTTTCGGAGTATCAGTGTTTCGGACGAGAACTCATCTGTTACACAGGCACTTCAATGTTTTTTAAACTTATTTGAACTCCAGTCTATTTTTGCGTTCAGTATGCATCATTCAAAGCGACGTCATCAATTTCCAACATGTTCTGACATCATTTGCTGTTTTTCAGACATTTACCGATTTGTTTAGGGAGCTAAATGACGGTGAAATTGAAAATCACTACAAAATGAACTCTGAAAATGTTGGAACTTGGCATGGTATCATCATTTCGCCCGCATAGCATGTGTAAAAGAGTAGAGAGGGTCACGGCGAAAACTGGACGCACCTCGTGTACAAACTGGACAATCTCTTTCGGAGTATCAGGGTTTCGGACGAGAACTCATCTGTTACACGGGCACTTCAATGTTTTTTAAACTTATTTGAACTCCAGCATATTTTTGCATTCAGTATGCATCATTCAAAGCGACGTCATCAATTTCCAACACGTTTTGACATCATTTGCTGTTTTTCAGTCATTTACCGATTTGTTTAGGGAGCTAAATGACGGTGAAATTGAAAATCACTACAAAATGAACTCTTAAATTTTGGAACTTGGCATGGTATCATCATTTCGCCCGCATAGAATGTGCAAAAGAGTAGAGAGGGTCACGGCGAAAACTGGTCGCACCTCGTCTACAAACTGGACAATCTCTTTCGGAGTATCAGGGTTTCGGACAAGAACTCATCTGTTACACGGGCACTTCAATGTTTTTTAAACTTATTTGAACTCCAGCCTATTTTTGCATTCAGTATGCATCATTCAAAGCGACGTCATCAATTTCCAACACGTTCTGACATCATTTGCTGTTTTCAGTCATTTACCGATTTGTTTAGGGAGCTAAATGTCGGTGAAATTGAAAATCACTACAAAATGAACTCTGAAAATGTTGGAACTCGGCATGGTATCATCATTTCGCCCGCATAGCATGTGCAAAAGAGTAGAGAGGGTCACGTCAAAAACTGGACGCACCTCCTCTACAAACTGGACAATCTCTTTCGGAGTATCAGGGTTTCGGACGAGAACTCATCTGTTACACGGGCACTTCAATGTTTTTTAAACTTATTTGAACTCCAGCCTATTTTTGCGTTCAGTATGCATCATTCAAAGCGACGTCATCAATTTCCAACACGTTCTGACATCATTTGCTGTTTTCAGTCATTTACCGATTTGTTTAGGGAGCTAAATGACGGTGAAATTGAAAATCACTACAAAATGAACTCTAAAAATGTTGGAACTTGGCATGGTATCATCATTTCGCCCGCATAGCATGTGCAAAAGAGTAGAGAGTGTCACGGCGAAAACTGGACGCACCTCGTGTACAAACAGGACAATCTCTTTCGGAGTATCAAGGTTTCGGACGAGAACTCATCTGTTACACGGGCACTTCAATGTTTTTTAAACTTATTTGAACTCCAGCCTATTTTTGCGTTCAGTGTGCATCATTCAAAGTGACGTCATCAATTTCTAACACGTTCTGACATCATTTGCTGTTTTTCAGTCATTTACCGATTTGTTTAGGGAGCTAAATGACGGTGAAATTGAAAATCACTACAAAATGAACTCTGAAAATTTTGGAACTCGGCATGGTATCATCATTTCGCCCGCATAGCATGTGCAAAAGAGTAGAGAGGGTCATGGCGAAAGCTGGACGCACCTCGTGTACAAACTGGACAATCTCTTTCGGAGTATCAGTGTTTCGGACGAGAACTCATCTGTTACACGGGCACTTCAATGTTTTTTAATCTTATTTGAACTCCAGCCGATTTTTGCGTTCAGTATGCATCATTCAAAGCGTCGTCATCAATTTCCAACACGTTCTGACATCATTTGCTGTTTTTCAGTCATTTACCGATTTGTTTAGGGAGCTAAATGATGGTGAAATTGAAAATCACTACAAAATGAACTCTGAACATTTTGGAACTTGGCATGGTATCATCATTTCGCCCGCATAGCATGTGCGAAAGAGTAGAGAGGGTCACGGTGAAAATTGGACGCACCTCGTCTACAAACTGGACAATCTCTTTCGGAGTATCAGGGTTTCGGACGAGAACTCATCTGTTACACGGGCACTTCAATGTTTTTTAAACTTATTTGAACTCCAGCCTATTTTTGCGTTCAGTATGCATCATTCAAAGCGACGTCATCAATTTCCAACACGTTCTGACATCATTTGCTGTTTTTCAGTCATCTACCGATTTGTTTAGGGAGCTAAATGACGGTGAAATTGAAAATCACTACAAAATGATCTCTGAAATTTTTGGAACTCGGCATGGTATCATCATTTCGCCCGCATAGCATGTGCAAAAGAGTAGAGAGGGTCACGGCGAAAACTGGACGCACCTCGTCTACAAACTGGACAATCTCTTTCGGACTATCAGGGTTTCGGACGAGAACTAATCTGTTACACGGGCACTTCAATGTTTTTTAAACTTATTTGAACTCCAGCCTATTTTTGCGTTCAGTATGCATCATTCAAAGCGACGTCATCAATTTCCAACATGTTCTGACATCATTTGCTGTTTTTCAGTCATTTACCGATTTATTTAGGGAGCTAAATGACGGTGAAATTGAAAATCACTACAAAATGAACTCTGAAAATTTTGGACTCGGCATGGTATCATCATTTCGCCCGCATAGCATGTGCAAAAGAGTAGAGAGGGTCAGGGCGAAAACTGGACGCACCTCGTCCACAAACTGGACAATATCTTTCGGACTATCAGGGTTTCGGACGAGAACTCATCTGTTACACGGGCACTTCAATGTTTTTTAAACTTATTTGAACTCCAGTCTATTTTTGCGTTCAGTATGCATCATTCAAAGCGACGTCATCAATTTCCAACATGTTCTGACATCATTTGCTGTTTTTCAGACATTTACCGATTTGTTTATTGAGCTAAATGACGGTGAAATTGAAAATCACTACAAAATGAACTCTGAAAATGTTGGAACTTGGCATGGTATCATCATTTCACCCGCATAGCATGTGCAAAAGAGTAGAGAGGGTCACGGCGAAAACTGGACGCACCTCGTGTACAAACTGGACAATCTCTTTCGGAGTATCAGGGTTTCGAACGAGAACTCATCTGTTACACGGGCACTTCAATGTTTTTTAAACTTATTTGAACTCCAGCCTATTTTTGCATTCAGTATGCATCATTCAAAGCGACGTCATCAATTTCCAACACGTTCTGACATCATTTGCTGTTTTTCAGTCATTTACCGATTTGTTTAGGGAGCTAAATGTCGGTGAAATTGAAAATCACTACAAAATGAACTCTGAAAATGTTGGAACTCGGCATGGTATCATCATTTCGCCCGCATAGCATGTGCAAAAGAGTAGAGAGGGTCACGTCAAAAACTGGACGCACCTCCTCTACAAACTGGACAATCTCTTTCGGAGTATCAGGGTTTCGGACGAGAACTCATCTGTTACACGGGCACTTCAATGTTTTTAAACTTATTTGAACTCCAGCCTATTTTTGCGTTCAGTATGCATCATTCAAAGCGACGTCATCAATTTCCAACACGTTCTGACATCATTTGCTGTTTTCAGTCCTTTACCGATTTGTTTAGGGAGCTAAATGACGGTGAAATTGAAAATCACTACAAAATGAACTCTAAAAATGTTGGAACTTGGCATGGTATCATCATTTCGCCCGCATAGCATGTGCAAAAGAGTAGAGAGGGTCACGGCGAAAACTGGACGCACCTCGTGTACAAACAGGACAATCTCTTACGGAGTATCAGGGTTTCGGACGAGAACTCATCTGTTACACGGGCACTTCAATGTTTTTTAAACTTATTTGAACTCCAGCCTATTTTTGCGTTCAGTGTGCATCATTCAAAGTGACGTCATCAATTTCTAACACGTTCTGACAACATTTGCTGTTTTTCAGTCATTTACCGATTTGTTTAGGGAGCTAAATGACGGTGAAATTGAAAATCACTACAAAATGAACTCTGAAAATTTTGGAACTCGGCATGGTATCATCATTTCGCCCGCATAGCATGTGCAAAAGAGTAGAGAGGGTCATGGCGAAAACTGGACGCACCTCGTGTACAAACTGGACAATCTCTTTCGGAGTATCAGTGTTTCGGACAAGAACTCATCTGTTACACGGGCACTTCAATGTTTTTTAAACTTATTTGAACTCCAGCCGATTTTTGCGTTCAGTATGCATCATTGAAAGCGTCGTCATCAATTTCCAACACGTTCTGACATCATTTGCTGTTTTTCAGTCATTTACCGATTTGTTTAGGGAGCTAAATGACGGTGAAATTGAAAATCACTACAAAATGAACTCTGAACATTTTGGAACTTGGCATGGTATCATCATTTCGCCCGCATAGCATGTGCGAAAGAGTAGAGAGGGTCACGGTGAAAATTGGACGCACCTCGTCTACAAACTGGACAATCTCTTTCGGAGTATCAGGGTTTCGGACGAGAACTCATCTGTTACACGGGCACTTCAATGTTTTTTAAACTTATTTGAACTCCAGTCTATTTTTGCGTTCAGTATGCATCATTCAAAGCGACGTCATCAATTTCCAACACGTTCTGACATCATTTGCTGTTTTTCAGTCATTTATCGATTTGTTTAGGGAGCTAAATGACGGTGAAATTGGAAATCACTACAAAATGATCTCTGAAATTTTTGGAACTCGGCATGGTATCATCATTTCGCCCGCATAGCATGTGCAAAAGAGTAGAGAGGGTCACGGCAAAAACTGGACGCACCTCGTCTACAAACTGGACAATATCTTTCGGACTATCAGGGTTTCGGACGAGAACTCATCTGTTACACGGGCACTTTAATGTTTTTTAAACTTATTTGAACTCCAGTCTATTTTTGCGTTCAGTATGCATCATTCAAAGCGACGTCATCAATTTCCAACATGTTCTGACATCATTTGCTGTTTTTCAGACATTTACCGATTTGTTTAGGGTGCTAAATGACGGTGAAATTGAAAATCACTACAAAATGAACTCTGAAAATGTTGGAACTTGGCATGGTATCATCATTTCACCCGCATAGCATGTGCAAAAGAGTAGAGAGGGTCACGGCGAAAACTGGACGCACCTCGTGTACAAACTGGACAATCTCTTTCGGAGTATCAGGGTTTCGGACGAGAACTCATCTGTTACACGGGCACTTCAATGTTTTTAAACTTATTTGAACTCCAGCCTATTTTTGCGTTCAGTGTGCATCATTCAAAGCGACGTCATCAATTTCTAACACGTTCTGACATCATTTGCTGTTTTTCAGTCATTTACCGATTTGTTTAGGGAGCTAAATGACGGTGAAATTGAAAATCTCTACAAAATGAACTCTGAAAATGTTGGAACTTAGCATGGTATCATCTTTTCGCCCGCATAGCATGTGCAAAAGAGTAGAGAGGGTCACGACGAAAACTGGACGCACCTCGTGTACAAACTGGACAATCTCTTTCGGAGTATCAGGGTTTCGGACGAGAACTCATCTGTTACACGGGCACTTCAATGTTTTTTAAACTTATTTGAACTCCAGCCTATTTTTGCGTTCAGTATGCATCATTCAAAGCGACGTCATCAATTTCCAACACGTTCTGACATCATTTGCTGTTTTTCAGTCATTTACCGATTTGTTTAGGGAGCTAAATGACGGTGAAATTGAAAATCACTACAAAATGAACTCTGAAAATTTTGGAACTTGGCATGGTATCATCATTTCGCCCGCATAGCATGTGCAAAAGAGTAGAGAGGGTCACGTCAAAAACTGGACGCACCTCCTCTACAAACTGGACAATCTCTTTCGGAGTATCAGGGTTTCGGACGAGAACTCATCTGTTACACGGGCACTTCAATGTTTTTTAAACTTATTTGAACTCCAGCCTATTTTTGCGTTCAGTATGCATCATTCAAAGCGACGTCATCAATTTCCAACACGTTCTGACATCATTTGCTGTTTTTCAGTCATTTACCGATTTGTTTAGGGAGCTAAATGACGGTGAAATTGAAAATCACTACAAAATGATCTCTGAAAATGTTGGAACTCGGCATGGTATCATCATTTCGCCCGCATAGCATGTGCAAAAGAGTAGAGAGGGTCACGCGAAAACTGGACGCAACTCGTGTACAAGTTGGACAATCTCATTCGGAGTATCAGGGTTTCGGACGAGAACTCATCTGTTACACGGGCACTTCAGTGTTTTTTAAACTTATTTGAACTCCAGCCTATTTTTGTGTTCAGTATGCATCATTCAAAGCGACGTCATCAATTTCCAACACGTTCTGACATCATTTGCTGTTTTTCAGTCATTTACCGATTTGTTTAGGGAGCTAAATGACGGTGAAATTGAAAATCACTACAAAATGATCTCTGAAAATGTTGGAACTCGGCATGGTATCATCATTTCGCCCGCATAGCATGTGCAAAAGAGTAGAGAGGGTCACGCGAAAACTGGACGCAACTCGTGTACAAGTTGGACAATCTCATTCGGAGTATCAGGGTTTCGGACGAGAACTCATCTGTTACACGGGCACTTCAATGTTTTTTAAACTTATTTGAACTCCAGCCGATTTTTGCGTTCAGTATGCATCATTCAAAGCGACGTCATCAATTTCCAACACGTTCTGACATCATTTGCTGTTTTTCAGTCATTTACCGATTTGTTTAGGGAGCTAAATGACGGTGAAATTGAAAATCAGTACAAAATGAACTCTGAAAATTTTGGAACTCGGCATGGTATCATCATTTCGCCCGCATAGCATGTGCGAAAGAGTAGAGAGGGTCACGGCGAAAACTGCACGCACCTCGTCTACAAACTGGACAATCTCTTTCGGAGTATCAGGGTTTCGGACGAGAACTCATCTGTTACACGGGCACTTCAATGTTTTTTAAACTTATTTGAACTCCAGCCTATTTTTGCGTTCAGTATGCATCATTCAAAGCGACGTCATCAATTTCCAACACGTTCTGACATCATTTGCTGTTTTTCAGTCATTTACCGATTTGTTTAGGGAGCTAAATGACGGTGAAATTGAAAATCACTACAAAATGAACTCTGAAAATGTTGGAACTCGGCATGGTATCATCATTTCGCCCGCATAGCATGTGCAAAAGAGTAGAGAGGGTCACGGCGAAAACTGGACGCACCTCGTCTACAAACTGGACAATCTCTTTCGGAGTATCAGGGTTTCGGACGAGAACTCATCTGTTACACGGGCACTTCAATGTTTTTTAAACTTATTTGAACTCCAGCCTATTTTTGCGTTTAGTATGCATCATTCAAAGCGACGTCATCAATTTCCAACACGTTCTGACATCATTTGCTGTTTTTCAGTCATTTACCGATTTGTTTAGGGAGCTAAATAACGGTGAAATTGAAAATCACTACAAAATGAACTCTAAAAATGTTGGAACTTGGCATGGTATCATCATTTCGCCCGCATAGCATGTGCAAAAGAGTAGAGAGGGTCACGCGAAAACTGGACGCACCTCGTGTACAAACTGGACAATCTCTTTCGGAGTATCAGGGTTTCGGACGAGAACTCATCTGTTACACGGGCACTTCAATGTTTTTTAAACTTATTTGAACTCCAGCCTATTTTTGCGTTCAGTATGCATCATTCAAAGCGACGTCATCAATTTCCAACACGTTCTGACATCATTTGCTGTTTTTCAGTCATTTACCGATTTGTTTAGGGAGCTAAATGACGGTGAAATTGAAAATCACTACAAAATGAACTCTGAAAATTTTGGAACTCGGCATGGTATCATCATTTCGCCCGCATAGCATGTGCAAAAGAGTTGAGAGGGTCACGGCGAAAACTGGACGCACCTCGTCTACAAACTGGACAATCTCTTTCGGAGTATCAGGGTTTCGGACGAGAACTCATGTGTTACACGGGCAATTCAATGTTTTTTAAACTTATTTGAACTCCAGCCTATTTTTGCGTTCAGTATGCATCATTCAAAGCGACGTCATCAATTTCCAACATGTTCTGACATCATTTGCTGTTTTTCAGTCATTTACCGATTTGTTTAGGGAGCTAAATGACTGTGAAATTGAAAATCACTACAAAATGAACTCTGAAAATTTTGGAACTTGGCATGGTATCATCATTTCGCCCGCATAGCATGTGCAAAAGAGTAGAGAGGGTCACGGCGAAAACTAGACGCACCTCGTGTACAAACTGGACAATCTCTTTCGGAGTATCAGGGTTTCGGACGAGAACTCATCTGCTACACGGGCACTTCAATGTTTTTTAAACTTATTTGAACTCCAGCCTATTTTTGCGTTCAGTATGCATCATTCAAAGCGACGTCATCAATTTCCAACACGTTCTGACATCATTTGCTGTTTTTCAGTCATTTACCGATTTGTTTAGGGAGCTAAATGTCGGTGAAATTGAAAATCACTACAAAATGAACTCTGAAAATGTTGGAACTCGGCATGGTATCATCATTTCGCCCGCATAGCATGTGCAAAAGAGTAGAGAGGGTCACGGCGAAAGCTGGACGCACCTCGTCTACAAACTGGACAATCTCTTTCGGAGTATCAGGGTTTCGGACGAGAACTCATCTGTTACACGAGCACTTCAATGTTTTTTAAACTTATTTGAACTCTAGCCTATTTTTGCATTCAGTATGCATCATTGAAAGCGACGTCATCAATTTCCAACACGTTCTGACATCATTTGCTGTTTTTCAGTCATTTACCGATTTGTTTAGGGAGCAAAATGACGGTGAAATTGAAAATCACTACAAAATGAACTCTGAAAATTTTGGAACTCGGCATGGTATCATCATTTCGCCCGCATAGCATGTGCAAAAGAGTAGAGAGGGTCACGGCGAAAACTGGACGCACCTCGTGTACAAACTGGACAATCTCTTTCGGAGTATCAGGGTTTCGGACGAGAACTCATCTGTTACACGGGCACTTCAATGTTTTTAAAACTTATTTGAACTCCAGCTTATTTTTGCGTTCAGTATGCATCATTCAAAGCGACGTCATTAATTTCCAACACGTTCTGACATAATTTGCTGTTTTTCAGTCATTTACCGATTTGTTTAGGGAGCTAAATGACGGTGAAATTGAAAATCACTACAAAATGAACTCTGAAAATTTTGGAACTCGGCATGGTATCATCATTTCGCCCGCATAGCATGTGCAAAACAGTAGAGAGGGTCACGGCGAAAACTGGACGCACCTCGTCTACAAACTGGACAATCTCTTTCGGAGCATCAGGGTTTCGGACGAGAACTCATCTGTTACACGGGCACTTCAATGTTTTTTAAACTTATTTGAACTCCAGCCTATTTTTGCGTTCAGTATGCATAATTCAGAGCGACGTCATCAATTTCCAACACGTTCTGACATCATTTGCTGTTTTTCAGTCATTTACCGATTTGTTTAGGGAGCTAAATGACGGTAAGATTGAAAATCACTACAAAATGAACTCTGAAAATTTTGGAACTTGGCATGGTATCATCATTTCTCCCGCATAGCATGTGCAAAAGAGTAGAGAGGGTCACGGCGAAAACTGGACGCACCTCGTGTACAAACTGGACAATCTCTTTCGGAGTATGAGGGTTTTGGACGAGAACTCATCTGTTACACGGGCACTTCAATGTTTTTAAAACTTATTTGAACTCCAGCCTATTTTTGCGTTCAGTATGCATCATTCAAAGGGACGTCATCAATTTCCAACACGTTCTGACATCATTTGCTGTTTTTCAGTCATTTACCGATTTGTTTAGGGAGCTAAATGTCGGTGAAATTGAAAATCACTACAAAATGAACTCTGAAAATTTTGGAACTCGGCATGGTATCATCATTTCGTCCGCATAGCATGTGCAAAAGAGTAGAGAGGGTCACGGCGAAAACTGGACGCACCTCGTCTACAAACTGGACAATCTCTTTCGGAGCATCAGGGTTTCGGACGAGAACTCATCTGTTACACGGGCACTTCAATGTTTTTTAAACTTATTTGAACTCCAGCCTATTTTTGCGTTCAGTATGCATAATTCAGAGCGACGTCATCAATTTCCAACACGTTCTGACATCATTTGCTGTTTTTCAGTCATTTACCGATTTGTTTAGGGAGCTAAATGTCGGTGAAATTGAAAATCACTACAAAATGAACTCTAAAAATGTTGGAACTTGGCATGGTATCATCATTTCGCCCGCATAGCATGTGCAAAAGAGTAGAGAGGGTCACGGCGAAAACTGGACGCACCTCCTCTACAAACTGGACAATCTCTTTCGGAGTATCAGGGTTTCGGACGAGAACTCATCTGTTACACGGGCACTTCAATGTTTTTTAAGCTTATTTGAACTCCAGCCTATTTTTGCGTTCAGTATGCATCATTCAAAGCGACGTCATCAATTTCCAACACGTTCTGAGATAATTTGCTGTTTTTCAGTCATTTACCGATTTGTTTAGGGAGCTAAATGACGGTGAAATTGAAAATCACAACAAAATGAACTCTGAAAATGTTGGAACTCGGCATGGTATCATCATTTCGCCCGCATAGCATGTGCAAAAGAGTAGAGAGGGTCACGGCGAAAACTGGACGCACCTCGTCTACAAACTGGACAATCTCTTTCGGAGTATCAGGGTTTCGGACGAGAACTCATCTGTTACACGGGCACTTCAATGTTTTTTAAACTTATTTGAACTCCAGCCTATTTTTGCGTTCAGTATGCATCATTCAAAGCGACGTCATCAATTTCCAACACGTTCTGACATCATTTGCTGTTTTTCAGTCATTTACCGATTTGTTTAGGGAGCTAAATGACGGTGAAATTAAAAATCACTACAAAATGAACTCTGAAAATGTTGGAACTTGGCATGGTATCATCATTTCGCCCGCATAGCATGTGCAAAAGAGTAGAGAGGGTCACGCGAAAACTGGACGCACCTCGTGTACAAACTGGACAATCTCATTCGGAGTATCAGGGTTTCGGACGAGAACTCATCTGTTACATGGGCACTTCAATGTTTTTTAAACTTATTTGAACTCCAGCCTATTTTTGCGTTCAGTATGCATCATTCAAAGCGACGTCATCAATTTCCAACACGTTCTGACATCATTTGCTGTTTTTCAATCATTTACCGATTTGTTTAGGGAGCTAAATGACGGTGAAATTGAAAATCACTACAAAATGAACTCTGAAAATGTTGGAACTCGGCATGGTATCATCATTTCGCCCGCATAGCATGTGCAAAAGAGTAGAGAGGGTCACGGCGAAAGCTGGACGCACCTCGTCTACAAACTGGACAATCTCTTTTGGAGTATCAGGGTTTCGGACGAGAACTCATCTGTTACACGAGCACTTCAATGTTTTTTAAACTTATTTGAACTCTAGCCTATTTTTGCATTCAGTATGCATCATTGAAAGCGACGTCATCAATTTCCAACACGTTCTGACATCATTTGCTGTTTTTCAGTCATTTACCGATTTGTTTAGGGAGCAAAATGACGGTGAAATTGAAAATCACTACAAAATGAACTCTGAAAATTTTGGAACTCGGCATGGTATCATCATTTCGCCCGCATAGCATGTGCAAAAGAGTAGAGAGGGTCACGGCGAAAACTGGACGCACCTCGTGTACAAACTGGACAATCTCTTTCGGAGTATCAGGGTTTCGGACGAGAACTCATCTGTTACACGGGCACTTCAATGTTTTTAAAACTTATTTGAACTCCAGCCTATTTTTGTGTTCAGTATGCATCATTCAAAGCGACGTCATCAATTTCCAACACGTTCTGACATAATTTGCTGTTTTTCAGTCATTTACCGATTTGTTTAGGGAGCTAAATGACGGTGAAATTGAAAATCACTACAAAATGAACTCTGAAAATTTTGGAACTCGGCATGGTATCATCATTTCGCCCGCATAGCATGTGCAAAAGAGTAGAGAGGGTCACGGCGAAAACTGGACGCACCTCGTCTACAAACTGGACAATCTCTTTCGGAGCATCAGGGTTTCGGACGAGAACTCATCTGTTACACGGGCACTTCAATGTTTTTTTAACTTATTTGAACTCCAGCCTATTTTTGCGTTCAGTATGCATAATTCAGAGCGACGTCATCAATTTCCAACACGTTCTGACATCATTTGCTGTTTTTCAGTCATTTACCGATTTGTTTAGGGAGCTAAATGACGGTAAGATTGAAAATCACTACAAAATGAACTCTGAAAATTTTGGAACTTGGCATGGTAGCATCATTTCTCCCGCATAGCATGTGCAAAAGAGTAGAGAGGGTCACGGCGAAAACTGGACGCACCTCGTGTACAAACTGGACAATCTCTTTCGGAGTATGAGGGTTTTGGACGAGAACTCATCTGTTACACGGGCACTTCAATGTTTTTAAAACTTATTTGAACTCCAGCCTATTTTTGCGTTCAGTATGCATCATTCAAAGGGACGTCATCAATTTCCAACATGTTCTGACATCATTTGCTGTTTTTCAGTCATTTACCGATTTGTTTAGGGAGCTACATGTCGGTGAAATTGAAAATCACTACAAAATGAACTCTGAAAATTTTGGAACTCGGCATGGTATCATCATTTCGTCCGCATAGCATGTGCAAAAGAGTAGAGAGGGTCACGGCGAAAACTGGACGCACCTCGTCTACAAACTGGACAATCTCTTTCGGAGCATCAGGGTTTCGGACGAGAACTCATCTGTTACACGGGCACTTCAATGTTTTTTAAACTTATTTGAACTCCAGCCTATTTTTGCGTTCAGTATGCATAATTCAGAGCGACGTCATCAATTTCCAACACGTTCTGACATCATTTGCTGTTTTTCAGTCATTTACCGATTTGTTTAGGGAGCTAAATGTCGGTGAAATTGAAAATCACTACAAAATGAACTCTAAAAATGTTGGAACTTGGCATGGTATCATCATTTCGCCCGCATAGCATGTGCAAAAGAGTAGAGAGGGTCACGGCGAAAACTGGACGCACCTCCTCTACAAACTGGACAATCTCTTTCGGAGTATCAGGGTTTCGGACGAGAACTCATCTGTTACACGGGCACTTCAATGTTTTTTAAACTTATTTGAACTCCAGCCTATTTTTGCGTTCAGTATGCATCATTCAAAGCGACGTCATCAATTTCCAACACGTTCTGAGATCATTTGCTGTTTTTCAGTCATTTACCGATTTGTTTAGGGAGCTAAATGACGGTGAAATTGAAAATCACAACAAAATGAACTCTGAAAATGTTGGAACTCGGCATGGTATCATCATTTCGCCCGCATAGCATGTGCAAAAGAGTAGAGAGGGTCACGGCGAAAACTGGACGCACCTCGTCTACAAACTGGACAATCTCTTTCGGAGTATCAGGGTTTTGGACGAGAACTCATCTGTTACACGGGCACTTCAATGTTTTTTAAACTTATTTGAACTCCAGCCTATTTTTGCGTTCAGTATGCATCATTCAAAGCGACGTCATCAATTTCCAACACGTTCTGACATCATTTGCTGTTTTTCAGTCATTTACTGATTTGTTTAGGGAGCTAAATGACGGTGAAATTAAAAATCACTACAAAATGAACTCTGAAAATGTTGGAACTTGGCATGGTATCATCATTTCGCCCGCATAGCATGTGCAAAAGAGTAGAGAGGGTCACGCGAAAACTGGACGCACCTCGTGTACAAACTGGACAATCTCATTCGGAGTATCAGGGTTTCGGACGAGAACTCATCTGTTACATGGGCACTTCAATGTTTTTTAAACTTATTTGAACTCCAGCCTATTTTTGCGTTCAGTATGCATCATTCAAAGCGACGTCATCAATTTCCAACACGTTCTGACATCATTTGCTGTTTTTCAGTCATTTACCGATTTGTTTAGGGAGCTAAATGACGGTGAAATTGAAAATCACTACAAAATGAACTCTGAAAATTTTGGAACTCGGCATGGTATCATTATTTCACCCGCATAGCATGTGCAAAAGAGTTGAGATGGTCACGGCAAAAACTGGACGCACCTCGTCTACAAACTGGACAATCTCTTTCGGAGTATCAGGGTTTCGGACGAGAACTCATGTGTTACACGGGCACTTCAATGTTTTTTAAACTTATTTGAACTCCAGCCTATTTTTGCGTTCAGTATGCATCATTCAAAGCGACATCATCAATTTCCAACACGTTCTGACATCATTTGCTTTTTTTCAGTCATTTACCGATTTGTTTAGGGAGCTAAATGACGGTGAAATTGAAAATCACTACAAAATGAACTCTGAAAATTTTGGAACTCGGCATGGTATCATTATTTCACCCGCATAGCATGTGCAAAAGAGTTGAGAGGGTCACGGCAAAAACTGGACGCACCTCGTCTACAAACTGGACAATCTCTTTCGGAGTATCAGGGTTTCGGACGAGAACTCATCTGTTACACGGGCACTTCAATGTTTTTTAAACTTATTTGAACTCCAGCATATTTTTGCATTCAGTATGCATCATTCAAAGCGACGTCATCAATTTCCAACACGTTTTGACATCATTTGCTGTTTTTCAGTCATTTACCGATTTGTTTAGGGAGCTAAATGACGGTGAAATTGAAAATCACTACAAAATGAACTCTTAAATTTTGGAACTTGGCATGGTATCATCATTTCGCCCGCATAGCATGTGCAAAAGAGTAGAGAGGGTCACGGCGAAAACTGGTCGCACCTCGTCTACAAACTGGACAATCTCTTTCGGAGTATCAGGGTTTCGGACGAGAACTCATCTGTTACACGGGCACTTCAATGTTTTTTAAACTTATTTGAACTCCAGCCTATTTTTGCGTTCAGTATGCATCATTCAAAGCGACGTCATCAATTTCCAACACGTTCTGACATCATTTGCTGTTTTTCAGTCATTTACCGATTTGTTTAGGGAGCTAAATGTCGGTGAAATTGAAAATCACTACAAAATGAACTCTGAAAATGTTGGAACTCGGCATGGTATCATCATTTCGCCCGCATAGCATGTGCAAAAGAGTAGAGAGGGTCACGGCGAAAACTGGACGCACCTCGTCTACAAACTGGACAATCTCTTTCGGAGTATCAGGGTTTCGGACGAGAACTCATCTGTTACACGAGCACTTCAATGTTTTTTAAACTTATTTGAACTCTAGCCTATTTTTGCGTTCAGTATGCATCATTCAAAGCGACGTCATCAATTTCCAACACGTTCTGACATCATTTGCTGTTTTTCAGTCATTTACCGATTTGTTTAGGGAGCTAAATGACGGTGAAATTGAAAATCACTACAAAATGAACTCTGAAAATTTTGGAACTCGGCATGGTATCATCATTTCGCCCGCATAGCATGTGCAAAAGAGTAGAGAGGGTCACGACGAAAACTGGACGCACCTCGTGTACAAACTGGACAATCTCTTTCGGAGTATCAGGGTTTCGGACGAGAACTCATCTGTTACACGGGCACTTCAATGTTTTTTAAACTTATTTGAACTCCAGCCTATTTTTGCGTTCAGTATGCATCATTCAAAGCGACGTCATCAATTTCCAACACGTTCTGACATCATTTGCTGTTTTTCAGTCATTTACCGATTTGTTTAGGGAGCTAAATGTCGGTGAAATTGAAAATCACTACAAAATGAACTCTGAAAATGTTGGAACTTGGCATGGTATCATCATTTCGCCCGCATAGCATGTGCAAAAGAGTAGAGAGGGTCACGGCGAAAACTGGACGCACCTCGTCTACAAACTGGACAATCTCTTTCGGAGTATCAGGGTTTCGGACGAGAACTCATCTGTTACACGAGCACTTCAATGTTTTTAAAACTTATTTGAACTCCAGCCTATTTTTGCGTTCAGTATGCATCATTCAAAGCGACGTCATCAATTTCCAACACGTTCTGACATCATTTGCTGTTTTTCAGTCATTTACCGATTTGTTTAGGGAGCTAAATGACTGTGAAATTGAAAATCACTACAAAATGAACTCTGAAAATTTTGGAACTTGGCATGGTATCATCATTTCGCCCGCATAGCATGTGCAAAAGAGTAGAGAGGGTCACGGTGAAAACTGGACGCACCTCGTGTACAAACTGGACAATCTCTTTCGGAGTATCAGGGGTTCGGACAAGAACTCATCTGTTACACGGGCACTTCAATGTTTTTTAAACTTATTTGAACTCCAGCCTATTTTTGCGTTCAGTATGCATCATTCAAAGCGACGTCATCAATTTCCAACATGATCTGACATCATTTGCTGTTTTTCAGTCATTTACCGATTTGTTTAGGGAGCTAAATGACGGTGAAATTGAAAATCACTACAAAATGAACTCTTAAAAGTTTGGAACTCGGCATGGTATCATCATTTCGCCCGCATAGCATGTGCAAAAGAGTAGAGAGGGTCACGGCGAAAACTGGACGCACCTCGTCTACAAACTGGACAATCTCTTTCGGAGTATCAGGGTTTCGGACGAGAACTCATCTGTTACACGAGCACTTCAATGTTTTTAAAACTTATTTGAACTCCAGCCTATTTTTGCGTTCAGTATGCATCATTCAAAGCGACGTCATCAATTTCCAACACGTTCTGACATCATTTGCTGTTTTTCAGTCATTTACCGATTTGTTTAGGGAGCTAAATGACTGTGAAATTGAAAATCACTACAAAATGAACTCTGAAAATTTTGGAACTTGGCATGGTATCATCATTTCGCCCGCATAGCATGTGCAAAAGAGTAGAGAGGGTCACGGCGAAAACTGGACGCACCTCGTGTACAAACTGGACAATCTCTTTCGGAGTATCAGGGGTTCGGACAAGAACTCATCTGTTACACGGGCACTTCAATGTTTTTTAAACTTATTTGAACTCCAGCCTATTTTTGCGTTCAGTATGCATCATTCAAAGCGACGTCATCAATTTCCAACATGATCTGACATCATTTGCTGTTTTTCAGTCATTTACCGATTTGTTTAGGGAGCTAAATGACGGTGAAATTGAAAATCACTACAAAATGAACTCTTAAAAGTTTGGAACTCGGCATGGTATCATCATTTCGCCCGCATAGCATGTGCAAAAGAGTAGAGAGGGTCACGGCGAAAACTGGACGCACCTCGTCTACAAACTGGACAATCTCTTTCGGAGTATCAGGGTTTCGGACGAGAACTCATCTGTTACACGAGCACTTCAATGTTTTTAAAACTTATTTGATCTCCCGCCTATTTTTGCGTTCAGTATGCATCATTCAAAGCGACGTCATCAATTTCCAACACGTTCTGACATCATTTGCTGTTTTTCAGTCATTTACCGATTTGTTTAGGGAGCTAAATGACTGTGAAATTGAAAATCACTACAAAATGAACTCTGAAAATTTTGGAACTTGGCATGGTATCATCATTTCGCCTGCATAGCATGTGCAAAAGAGTAGAGAGGGTCACGGCGAAAACTGGACGCACCTCGTGTACAAACTGGACAATCTCATTTGGAGTATCAGGGTTTCGGACGAGAACTCATCTGTTACACGGGCACTTCAATGTTTTTTAAACTTATTTGAACTCCAGCCTATTTTTGCGTTCAGTATGCATCATTCAAAGCGACGTCATCAATTTCCAACACGTTCTGACATCATTTGCTGTTTTTCAGTCATTTACCGATTTGTTTAGGGAGCTAAATGTCGGTGAAATTGAAAATCACTACAAAATGAACTCTGAAAATTTTGGAACTTGGCATGGTATCATCATTTTGCCCGCATAGCATGTGCAAAAGAGTAGAGAGGGTCACGGCGAAAACTGGACGCACCTCGTCTACAAACTGGACAATCTCTTTCGGAGTATCAGGGTTTCGGACGAGAACTCATCTGTTACACGAGCACTTCAATGTTTTTAAAACTTATTTGAACTCCCGCCTATTTTTGCGTTCAGTATGCATCATTCAAAGCGACGTCATCAATTTCCAACACGTTCTGACATCATTTGCTGTTTTTCAGTCATTTACCGATTTGTTTAGGGAGCTAAATGACTGTGAAATTGAAAATCACTACAAAATGAACTCTGAAAATTTTGGAACTTGGCATGGTATCATCATTTTGCCCGCATAGCATGTGCAAAAGAGTAGAGAGGGTCACGGCGAAAACTGGACGCACCTCGTGTACAAACTGGACAATCTCATTCGGAGTATCAGGGTTTCGGACGAGAACTCATCTGTTACACGGGCACTTCAATGTTTTTTAAACTTATTTGAAATCCAGCCTATTTTTGCGTTCAGTATGCATCATTCCAAGCGACGTCATCAATTTCCAACACGTTCTGACATCATTTACTGTTTTTCAGTCATTTACCGATTTGTTTAGGGAGCTAAATGTCGGTGAAATTGAAAATCACTACAAAATGAACTCTGCAAATTTTGGAACTCGGCATGGTATCATCATTTCGCCCGCATAGCATGTGCAAAAGAGTAGAGAGGGTCACGGCGAAAACTGGACGCACCTCGTCTACAAACTGGACAATCTCTTTCGGAGTATCAGGGTTTCGGACGAGAACTCATCTGTTACACGAGCACTTCAATGTTTTTTAAACTTATTTGAACTCCAGCCTATTTTTGCGTTCAGTATGCATCATTCAAAGCGACGTCATCAATTTCCAACACGTTCTGACATCATTTGCTGTTTTTCAGTCATTTACCGATTTGTTTAGGGAGCTAAATGACGGTGAAATTGAAAATCACTACAAAATGAACTCTGAAAATTTTGGAACTCGGCATGGTATCATCATTTCGCCCGCATAGCATGTGCAAAAGAGTAGAGAGGGTCACGGCGAAAACTGGACGCACCTCGTGTACAAACTGGACAATCTCTTTCGGAGTATCAGGGTTTCGGACAAGGACTCATCTGTTACACGGGCACTTCAATGTTTTTTAAACTTATTTGAACTCCAGCCTATTTTTGCGTTCAGTATGCATCATTCAAAGCGACGTCATCAATTTCCAACACGTTCTGACATCATTTGCTGTTTTTCAGTCATTTACCGATTTGTTTAGGGAGCTAAATGAGTGTGAAATTGAAAATCACTACAAAATGAACTCTGAAAATTTTGGAACTCGGCATGGTATCATCATTTCGCCCGCATAGCATGTGCAAAAGAGTAGAGAGGGTCACGGCGAAAACTGGACGCACCTCGTCTACAAACTGGACAATCTCTTTCGGAGTATCAGGGTTTCGGACGAGAACTCATCTGTTACACGAGCACTTCAATGTTTTTAAAACTTATTTGAACTCCCGCCTATTTTTGCGTTCAGTATGCATCATTCAAAGCGACGTCATCAATTTCCAACACGTTCTGACATCATTTGCTGTTTTTCAGTCATTTACCGATTTGTTTAGGGAGCTAAATGACTGTGAAATTGAAAATCACTACAAAATGAACTCTGAAAATTTTGGAACTTGGCATGGTATCATCATTTCGCCCGCATAGCATGTGCAAAAGAGTAGAGAGGGTCACGGCGAAAACTGGACGCACCTCGTGTACAAACTGGACAATCTCTTTCGGAGTATCAGGGTTTCGGACAAGAACTCATCTGTTACACGGGCACTTCAATGTTTTTTAAACTTATTTGAACTCCAGCCTATTTTTGCGTTCAGTGTGCATCATTCAAAGCGACGTCATCAATTTCCAACACGTTCTGACATCATTTGCTGTTTTTCAGTCATTTACCGATTTGTTTAGGGAGCTAAATGTCGGTGAAATTGAAAATCACTACAAAATGAACTCTGAAAATGTTGGAACTCGGCATGGTATCATCATTTCGCCCGCATAGCATGTGCAAAAGAGTAGAGAGGGTCACGGCGAAAACTGGACGCACCTCGTCTACAAACTGGACAATCTCTTTCGGAGTATCAGGGTTTCAGACGAGAACTCATCTGTTACACGGGCACTTCAGTGTTTTTTAAACTTATTTGAACTCCAGCCTATTTTTGCGTTCAGTATGCATCATTCAAAGCGACGTCATCAATTTCCAACACGTTCTGACATCATTTGCTGTTTTTCAGTCATTTACCGATTTGTTTAGGGAGCTAAATGACTGTGAAATTGAAAATCACTACAAAATGAACTCTGAAAATTTTGGAACTTGGCATGGTATCATCATTTCGCCCGCATAGCATGTGCAAAAGAGTAGAGAGGGTCACGGCGAAAACTGGACGCACCTCGTGTACAAACTGGACAATCTCATTCGGAGTATCAGGGTTTCGGACGAGAACTCATCTGTTACACGGGCACTTCAATGTTTTTAAACTTATTTGAACTCCAGCCTATTTTTGCGTTCAGTGTGCATCATTCAAAGCGACGTCATCAATTTCCAACACGTTCTGACATCATTTGCTGTTTTTCAGTCATTTACCGATTTGTTTAGGGAGCTAAATGTCGGTGAAATTGAAAATCACTACAAAATGAACTCTGAAAATTTTGGAACTCGGCATGGTATCATCATTTCGCCCGCATAGCATGTGCAAAAGAGTAGAGAGGGTCACGGCGAAAACTGGACGCACCTCGTCTACAAACTGGACAATCTCTTTCGGAGTATCAGGGTTTCGGACGAGAACTCATCTGTTACACGAGCACTTCAATGTTTTTAAAACTTATTTGAACTCCCGCCTATTTTTGCGTTCAGTATGCATCATTCAAAGCGACGTCATCAATTTCCAACACGTTCTGACATCATTTGCTGTTTTTCAGTCATTTACCGATTTGTTTAGGGAGCTAAATGACGGTGAAATTGAAAATCACTACAAAATGAACTCTGAAAATTTTGGAACTCGGCATGGTATCATCATTTCGCCCGCATAGCATGTACAAAAGAGTAGAGAGGGTCACGGCGAAAACTGGACGCACCTCGTGTACAAACTGGACAATCTCTTTCGGAGTATCAGGGTTTCGGACAAGAACTCATCTGTGACACGGGCACTTCAATGTTTTTTAAACTTATTTGAACTCCAGCCTATTTTTGCGTTCAGTATGCATCATTCAAAGCGACGTCATCAATTTCCAACACGTTCTGACATCATTTGCTGTTTTTCAGTCATTTACCGATTTGTTTAGGGAGCTAAATGTCGGTGAAATTGAAAATCACTACAAAATGAACTCTGAAAATTTTGGAACTCGGCATGGTATCATCATTTCGCCCGCATAGCATGTGCAAAAGAGTAGAGAGGGTCACGGCGAAAACTGGACGCACCTCGTCTACAAACTGGACAATCTCTTTCGGAGTATCAGGGTTTCGGACGAGAACTCATCTGTTACACGAGCACTTCAATGTTTTTAAAACTTATTTGAACTCCCGCCTATTTTTGCGTTCAGTATGCATCATTCAAAGCGACGTCATCAATTTCCAACACGTTCTGACATCATTTGCTGTTTTTCAGTCATTTACCGATTTGTTTAGGGAGCTAAATGACTGTGAAATTGAAAATCACTACAAAATGAACTCTGAAAATTTTGGAACTTGGCATGGTATCATCATTTCGCCCGCATAGCATGTGCAAAAGAGTAGAGAGGGTCACGGCGAAAACTGGACGCACCTCGTGTACAAACTGGACAATCTCTTTCGGAGTATCAGGGTTTCGGACAAGAACTCATCTGTTACACGGGCACTTCAATGTTTTTTAAACTTATTTGAACTCCAGCCTATTTTTGCGTTCAGTGTGCATCATTCAAAGCGACGTCATCAATTTCCAACACGTTCTGACATCATTTGCTGTTTTTCAGTCATTTACCGATTTGTTTAGGGAGCTAAATGTCGGTGAAATTGAAAATCACTACAAAATGAACTCTGAAAATTTTGGAACTCGGCATGGTATCATCATTTCGCCCGCATAGCATGTGCAAAAGAGTAGAGAGGGTCACGGCGAAAACTGGACGCACCTCGTCTACAAACTGGACAATCTCTTTCGGAGTATCAGGGTTTCGGACGAGAACTCATCTGTTACACGAGCACTTCAATGTTTTTAAAACTTATTTGAACTCCCGCCTATTTTTGCGTTCAGTATGCATCATTCAAAGCGACGTCATCAATTTCCAGCACGTTCTGACATCATTTGCTGTTTTTCAGTCATTTACCGATTTGTTTAGGGAGCTAAATGACTGTGAAATTGAAAATCACTACAAAATGAACTCTGAAAATTTTGGAACTTGGCATGGTATCATCATTTCGCCCGCATAGCATGTGCAAAAGAGTAGAGAGGGTCACGGCGAAAACTGGACGCACCTCGTGTACAAACTGGACAATCTCTTTCGGAGTATCAGGGTTTCGGACAAGAACTCATCTGTTACACGGGCACTTCAATGTTTTTTAAACTTATTTGAACTCCAGCCTATTTTTGCGTTCAGTGTGCATCATTCAAAGCGACGTCATCAATTTCCAACACGTTCTGACATCATTTGCTGTTTTTCAGTCATTTACCGATTTGTTTAGGGAGCTAAATGTCGGTGAAATTGAAAATCACTACAAAATGAACTCTGAAAATGTTGGAACTCGGCATGGTATCATCATTTCGCCCGCATAGCATGTGCAAAAGAGTAGAGAGGGTCACGGCGAAAACTGGACGCACCTCGTCTACAAACTGGACAATCTCTTTCGGAGTATCAGGGTTTCGGACGAGAACTCATCTGTTACACGAGCACTTCAATGTTTTTAAAACTTATTTGAACTCCCGCCTATTTTTGCGTTCAGTATGCATCATTCAAAGCGACGTCATCAATTTCCAGCACGTTCTGACATCATTTGCTGTTTTTCAGTCATTTACCGATTTGTTTAGGGAGCTAAATGACTGTGAAATTGAAAATCACTACAAAATGAACTCTGAAAATTTTGGAACTTGGCATGGTATCATCATTTCGCCCGCATAGCATGTGCAAAAGAGTAGAGAGGGTCACGGCGAAAACTGGACGCACCTCGTGTACAAACTGGACAATCTCTTTCGGAGTATCAGGGTTTCGGACGAGAACTCATCTGTTACACGGGCACTTCAATGTTTTTTAAACTTATTTGAACTCCAGCCTATTTTTGCGTTCAGTGTGCATCATTCAAAGCGACGTCATCAATTTCCAACACGTTCTGACATCATTTGCTGTTTTTCAGTCATTTACCGATTTGTTTAGGGAGCTAAATGTCGGTGAAATTGAAAATCACTACAAAATGAACTCTGAAAATGTTGGAACTTGGCATGGTATCATCATTTCGCCCGCATAGCATGTGCAAAAGAGTAGAGAGGGTCACGACGAAAACTGGACGCACCTCGTCTACAAACTGGACAATCTCTTTCGGAGTATCAGGGTTTCGGACGAGAACTCATCTGTTACACGGGCACTTCAGTGTTTTTTAAACTTATTTGAACTCCAGCCTATTTTTGCGTTCAGTATGCATCATTCAAAGCGACGTCATCAATTTCCAACACGTTCTGACATCATTTGCTGTTTTTCAGTCATTTACCGATTTGTTTAGGGAGCTAAATGACGGTGAAATTGAAAATCACTACAAAATGAACTCTGAAAATTTTGGAACTTGGCATGGTATCATCATTTCGCCCGCATAGCATGTGCAAAAGAGTAGAGAGGGTCACGGCGAAAACTGGACGCACCTCGTGTACAAACTGGACAATCTCATTCGGAGTATCAGGGTTTCGGACGAGAACTCATCTGTTACACGGGCACTTCAATGTTTTTTAAACTTATTTGAAATCCAGCCTATTTTTGCGTTCAGTATGCATCATTCCAAGCGACGTCATCAATTTCCAACACGTTCTGACATCATTTACTGTTTTTCAGTCATTTACCGATTTGTTTAGGGAGCTAAATGTCGGTGAAATTGAAAATCACTACAAAATGAACTCTGAAAATTTTGGAACTCGGCATGGTATCATCATTTCGCCCGCATAGCATGTGCAAAAGAGTAGAGAGGGTCACGGCGAAAACTGGACGCACCTCGTCTACAAACTGGACAATCTCTTTCGGAGTATCAGGGTTTCGGACGAGAACTCATCTGTTACACGAGCACTTCAATGTTTTTTAAACTTATTTGAACTCCAGCCTATTTTTGCGTTCAGTATGCATCATTCAAAGCGACGTCATCAATTTCCAACACGTTCTGACATCATTTGCTGTTTTTCAGTCATTTACCGATTTCTTTAGGGAGCTAAATGACGGTGAAATTGAAAATCACTACAAAATGAACTCTGAAAATTTTGGAACTCGGCATGGTATCATCATTTCGCCCGCATAGCATGTGCAAAAGAGTAGAGAGGGTCACGGCGAAAACTGGACGCACCTCGTGTACAAACTGGACAATCTCTTTCGGAGTATCAGGGTTTCGGACAAGAACTCATCTGTTACACGGGCACTTCAATGTTTTTTAAACTTATTTGAACTCCAGCCTATTTTTGCGTTCAGTATGCATCATTCAAAGCGACGTCATCAATTTCCAACACGTTCTGACATCATTTGCTGTTTTTCAGTCATTTACCGATTTGTTTAGGGAGCTAAATGACTGTGAAATTGAAAATCACTACAAAATGAACTCTGAAAATTTTGGAACTCGGCATGGTATCATCATTTCGCCCGCATAGCATGTGCAAAAGAGTAGAGAGGGTCACGGCGAAAACTGGACGCACCTCGTCTACAAACTGGACAATCTCTTTCGGAGTATCAGGGTTTCGGACGAGAACTCATCTGTTACACGAGCACTTCAATGTTTTTAAAACTTATTTGAACTCCCGCCTATTTTTGCGTTCAGTATGCATCATTCAAAGCGACGTCATCAATTTCCAACACGTTCTGACATCATTTGCTGTTTTTCAGTCATTTACCGATTTGTTTAGGGAGCTAAATGACTGTGAAATTGAAAATCACTACAAAATGAACTCTGAAAATTTTGGAACTTGGCATGGTATCATCATTTCGCCCGCATAGCATGTGCAAAAGAGTAGAGAGGGTCACGGCGAAAACTGGACGCACCTCGTGTACAAACTGGACAATCTCTTTCGGAGTATCAGGGTTTCGGACAAGAACTCATCTGTTACACGGGCACTTCAATGTTTTTTAAACTTATTTGAACTCCAGCCTATTTTTGCGTTCAGTGTGCATCATTCAAAGCGACGTCATCAATTTCCAACACGTTCTGACATCATTTGCTGTTTTTCAGTCATTTACCGATTTGTTTAGGGAGCTAAATGTCGGTGAAATTGAAAATCACTACAAAATGAACTCTGAAAATTTTGGAACTCGGCATGGTATCATCATTTCGCCCGCATAGCATGTGCAAAAGAGTAGAGAGGGTCACGGCGAAAACTGGACGCACCTCGTCTACAAACTGGACAATCTCTTTCGGAGTATCAGGGTTTCGGACGAGAACTCATCTGTTACACGAGCACTTCAATGTTTTTAAAACTTATTTGAACTCCCGCCTATTTTTGCGTTCAGTATGCATCATTCAAAGCGACGTCATCAATTTCCAACACGTTCTGACATCATTTGCTGTTTTTCAGTCATTTACCGATTTGTTTAGGGAGCTAAATGACTGTGAAATTGAAAATCACTACAAAATGAACTCTGAAAATTTTGGAACTTGGCATGGTATCATCATTTCGCCCGCATAGCATGTGCAAAAGAGTAGAGAGGGTCACGGCGAAAACTGGACGCACCTCGTGTACAAACTGGACAATCTCTTTCGGAGTATCAGGGTTTCGGACCAGAACTCATCTGTTACACGGGCACTTCAATGTTTTTTAAACTTATTTGAACTCCAGCCTATTTTTGCGTTCAGTGTGCATCATTCAAAGCGACGTCATCAATTTCCAACACGTTCTGACATCATTTGCTGTTTTTCAGTCATTTACCGATTTGTTTAGGGAGCTAAATGTCGGTGAAATTGAAAATCACTACAAAATGAACTCTGAAAATGTTGGAACTTGGCATGGTATCATCATTTCGCCCGCATAGCATGTGCAAAAGAGTAGAGAGGGTCACGACGAAAACTGGACGCACCTCGTCTACAAACTGGACAATCTCTTTCGGAGTATCAGTGTTTCGGACGAGAACTCATCTGTTACACGGGCACTTCAGTGTTTTTTAAACTTATTTGAACTCCAGCCTATTTTTGCGTTCAGTATGCATCATTCAAAGCGACGTCATCAATTTCCAACACGTTCTGACATCATTTGCTGTTTTTCAGTCATTTACCGATTTGTTTAGGGAGCTAAATGACGGTGAAATTGAAAATCACTACAAAATGAACTCTGAAAATTTTGGAACTTGGCATGGTATCATCATTTCGCCCGCATAGCATGTGCAAAAGAGTAGAGAGGGTCACGGCGAAAACTGGACGCACCTCGTGTACAAACTGGACAATCTCATTCGGAGTATCAGGGTTTCGGACGAGAACTCATCTGTTACACGGGCACTTCAATGTTTTTTAAACTTATTTGAAATCCAGCCTATTTTTGCGTTCAGTATGCATCATTCCAAGCGACGTCATCAATTTCCAACACGTTCTGACATCATTTACTGTTTTTCAGTCATTTACCGATTTGTTTAGGGAGCTAAATGTCGGTGAAATTGAAAATCACTACAAAATGAACTCTGAAAATTTTGGAACTCGGCATGGTATCATCATTTCGCCCGCATAGCATGTGCAAAAGAGTAGAGAGGGTCACGGCGAAAACTGGACGCACCTCGTCTACAAACTGGACAATCTCTTTCGGAGTATCAGGGTTTCGGACGAGAACTCATCTGTTACACGAGCACTTCAATGTTTTTTAAACTTATTTGAACTCCAGCCTATTTTTGCGTTCAGTATGCATCATTCAAAGCGACGTCATCAATTTCCAACACGTTCTGACATCATTTGCTGTTTTTCAGTCATTTACCGATTTGTTTAGGGAGCTAAATGACGGTGAAATTGAAAATCACTACAAAATGAACTCTGAAATTTTTGGAACTCGGCATGGTATCATCATTTCGCCCGCATAGCATGTGCAAAAGAGTAGAGAGGGTCACGGCGAAAACTGGACGCACCTCGTGTACAAACTGGACAATCTCTTTCGGAGTATCAGGGTTTCGGACAAGAACTCATCTGTTACACGGGCACTTCAATGTTTTTTAAACTTATTTGAACTCCAGCCTATTTTTGCGTTCAGTATGCATCATTCAAAGCGACGTCATCAATTTCCAACACGTTCTGACATCATTTGCTGTTTTTCAGTCATTTACCGATTTGTTTAGGGAGCTAAATGACTGTGAAATTGAAAATCACTACAAAATGAACTCTGAAAATTTTGGAACTCGGCATGGTATCATCATTTCGCCCGCATAGCATGTGCAAAAGAGTAGAGAGGGTCACGGCGAAAACTGGACGCACCTCGTCTACAAACTGGACAATCTCTTTCGGAGTATCAGGGTTTCGGACGAGAACTCATCTGTTACACGAGCACTTCAATGTTTTTAAAACTTATTTGAACTCCCGCCTATTTTTGCGTTCAGTATGCATCATTCAAAGCGACGTCATCAATTTCCAACACGTTCTGACATCATTTGCTGTTTTTCAGTCATTTACCGATTTGTTTAGGGAGCTAAATGACTGTGAAATTGAAAATCACAACAAAATGACTCTGAAAATTTTGGAACTTGGCATGGTATCATCATTTCGCCCGCATAGCATGTGCAAAAGAGTAGAGAGGGTCACGGCGAAAACTGGACGCACCTCGTGTACAAACTGGACAATCTCTTTCGGAGTATCAGGGTTTCGGACGAGAACTCATCTGTTACACGGGCACTTCAATGTTTTTTAAACTTATTTGAACTCCAGCCTATTTTTGCGTTCAGTGTGCATCATTCAAAGCGACGTCATCAATTTCCAACACGTTCTGACATCATTTGCTGTTTTTCAGTCATTTACCGATTTGTTTAGGGTGCTAAATGTCGGTGAAATTGAAAATCACTACAAAATGAACTCTGAAAATGTTGGAACTCGGCATGGTATCATCATTTCGCCCGCATAGCATGTGCAAAAGAGTAGAGAGGGTCACGGCGAAAACTGGACGCACCTCGTCTACAAACTGGACAATCTCTTTCGTAGTATCAGGGTTTCGGACGAGAACTCATCTGTTACACGAGCACTTCAATGTTTTTAAAACTTATTTGAACTCCCGCCTATTTTTGCGTTCAGTATGCATCATTCAAAGCGACGTCATCAATTTCCAACACGTTCTGACATCATTTGCTGTTTTTCAGTCATTTACCGATTTGTTTAGGGAGCTAAATGACTGTGAAATTGAAAATCACTACAAAATGAACTCTGAAAATTTTGGAACTTGGCATGGTATCATCATTTCGCCCGCATAGCATGTGCAAAAGAGTAGAGAGGGTCACGGCGAAAACTGGACGCACCTCGTGTACAAACTGGACAATCTCTTTCGGAGTATCAGGGTTTCGGACCAGAACTCATCTGTTACACGGGCACTTCAATGTTTTTTAAACTTATTTGAACTCCAGCCTATTTTTGCGTTCAGTGTGCATCATTCAAAGCGACGTCATCAATTTCCAACACGTTCTGACATCATTTGCTGTTTTTCAGTCATTTACCGATTTGTTTAGGGAGCTAAATGTCGGTGAAATTGAAAATCACTACAAAATGAACTCTGAAAATGTTGGAACTTGGCATGGTATCATCATTTCGCCCGCATAGCATGTGCAAAAGAGTAGAGAGGGTCACGACGAAAACTGGACGCACCTCGTCTACAAACTGGACAATCTCTTTCGGAGTATCATGGTTTCGGACGAGAACTCATCTGTTACACGGGCACTTCAGTGTTTCTAAAACTTATTTGAACTCCAGCCTATTTTTGCGTTCAGTATGCATCATTCAAAGCGACGTCATCAATTTCCAACACGTTCTGACATCATTTGCTGTTTTTCAGTCATTTACCGATTTGTTTAGGGAGCTAAATGACGGTGAAATTGAAAATCACTACAAAATGAACTCTGAAAATTTTGGAACTTGGCATGGTATCATCATTTCGCCCGCATAGCATGTGCAAAAGAGTAGAGAGGGTCACGGCGAAAACTGGACGCACCTCGTGTACAAACTGGACAATCTCTTTCGGAGTATCAGGGTTTCGGACGAGAACTCATCTGTTACACGGGCACTTCAATGTTTTTTAAACTTATTTGAACTCCAGCCTATTTTTGCGTTCAGTGTGCATCATTCAAAGCGACGTCATCAATTTCCAACACGTTCTGACATCATTTGCTGTTTTTCAGTCATTTACCGATTTGTTTAGGGAGCTAAATGACGGTGAAATTGAAAATCACTACAAAATGAACTCTGAAAATGTTGGAACTCGGCATGGTATCATCATTTCGCCCGCATAGCATGTGCAAAAGAGTAGAGAGGGTCACGGCGAAAACTGGACGCACCTCGTCTACAAACTGGACAATCTCTTTCGTAGTATCAGGGTTTCGGACGAGAACTCATCTGTTACACGAGCACTTCAATGTTTTTAAAACTTATTTGAACTCCATCCTATTTTTTCTTTCAGTATGCATCATTCAAAGCGACGTCATCAATTTCCAACACGTTCTGACATCATTTGCTGTTTTTCAGTCATTTACCGATTTGTTTAGGGAGCTAAATGACTGTGAAATTGAAAATCACTACAAAATGAACTCTGAAAATTTTGGAACTTGGCATGGTATCATCATTTCGCCCGCATAGCATGTGCAAAAGAGTAGAGAGGGTCACGGCGAAAACTGGACGTACCTCGTCTACAAACTGGACAATCTCTTTCGGAGTATCTGGGTTTCGGACGAGAACTCATCTATTACACGGGCACTTCAATGTTTTTTAAACTTATTTGAACTCTAGCCTATTTTTGCTTTCAGTATGCATCATTCAAAGCGACGTCATCAATTTCCAACACGTTCTGACATCATTTGCTGTTTTTCAGTCATTTACCGATTTGTTTAGGGAGCTAAATGTCGGTGAAATTGAAAATCACTACAAAATGAACTCTGAAAATGTTGGAACTCGGCATGGTATCATCATTTCGCCCGCATAGCATGTGCAAAAGAGTAGAGAGGGTCACGGCGAAAACTGGACACACCTCGTCTACAAACTGGACAATCTCTTTCGGAGTATCATGGTTTCACACGAGAACTCATCTGTTACACGGGCACTTCAGTGTTTTTTAAACTTATTTGAACTCCAGCCTATTTTTGCGTTCAGTATGCATCATTCAAAGCGACGTCATCAATTTCCAACACGTTCTGACATCATTTGCTGTTTTTCAGTCATTTACCGATTTGTTTAGGGAGCTAAATGACGGTGAAATTGAAAATCACTACAAAATGAACTCTGAAAATTTTGGAACTTGGCATGGTATCATCATTTCGCCCGCATAGCATGTGCAAAAGAGTAGAGAGGGTCACGGCGAAAACTGGACGCACCTCGTCTACAAACTGGACAATCTCTTTCGGAGTATCAGGGTTTCGGACGAGAACTCATCTGTTACACGGGCACTTCAATGTTTTTTAAACTTATTTGAACTCCAGCCTATTTTTGCGTTCAGTATGCATCATTCAAAGCGACGTCATCAATTTCCAACACGTTCTGACATCATTTGCTGTTTTTCAGTCATTTACCGATTTGTTTAGGGAGCTAAATGTCGGTGAAATTGAAAATCACTACAAAATGAACTCTGAAAATGTTGGAACTTGGCATGGTATCATCATTTCGCCCGCATAGCATGTGCAAAAGAGTAGAGAGGGTCACGGCGAAAACTGGACGCACCTCGTGTACAAACAGGACAATCTCTTTCGGAGTATCAGGGTTTCGGACGAGAACTCATCTGTTACACGGGCACTTCAATGTTTTTTAAATTTATTTGAACTCCATCCTATTTTTGCTTTCAGTATGCATCATTCAAAGCGACGTCATCAATTTCCAACACGTTCTGACATCATTTGCTGTTTTCAGTCATTTACCGATTTGTTTAGGGAGCTAAATGTCGGTGAAATTGAAAATCACTACAAAATGAACTCTGAAAATGTTGGAACTTGGCATGGTATCATCATTTCGCCCGCATAGCATGTGCAAAAGAGTAGAGAGGGTCACGGCGAAAACTGGACGTACCTCGTCTACAAACTGGACAATCTCTTTCGGAGTATCTGGGTTTCGGACGAGAACTCATCTGTTACACGGGCACTTCAATGTTTTTTAAACTTATTTGAACTCTAGCCTATTTTTGCTTTTAGTATGCATCATTCAAAGCGACGTCATCAATTTCCAACACGTTCTGACATCATTTGCTGTTTTTCAGTCATTTACCGATTTGTTTAGGGAGCTAAATGACGGTGAAATTGAAAATCACTACAAAATGAACTCTGAAAATTTTGGAACTTGGCATGGTATCATCATTTCGCCCGCATAGCATGTGCAAAAGAGTAGAGAGGGTCATGGCAAAAACTGGACGCACCTCGTCTACAAACTGGACAATCTCTTTCGGAGTATCAGGGTTTCGGACGAGAACTCATCTGTTACACGGGCACTTCAGTGTTTTTAAAACTTATTTGAACTCCAGCCTATTTTTGCGTTCAGTATGCATCATTCAAAGCGACGTCATCAATTTCCAACACGTTCTGACATCATTTGATGTTTTTCAGTCATTTACCGATTTGTTTAGGGAGCTAAATGACTGTGAAATTGAAAATCACTACAAAATGAACTCTGAAAATTTTGGAACTTGGCATGGTATCATCATTTCGCCCGCATAGCATGTGCAAAAGAGTAGAGAGGGTCACGAAGAAAACTGGACGCACCTCGTCTACAAACTGGACAATCTCTTTCGGAGTATCAGTGTTTCGGACAAGAACTCATCTGTTACACGGGCACTTCAATGTTTTTTAAACTTATTTGAACTCCAGCCTATTTTTGCGTTCAGTATGCATCATTCAAAGCGACGTCATCAATTTCCAACACGTTCTGACATCATTTGCTGTTTTTCAGTCATTTACCGATTTGTTTAGGGAGCTAAATGTCGGTGAAATTGAAAATCACTACAAAATGAACTCTGAAAATGTTGGAACTTGGCATGGTATCATCATTTCGCCCGCATAGCATGTGCAAAAGAGTAGAGACGGTCACGGCGAAAACTGGACGCACCTCGTGTACAAACAGGACAATCTCTTTCGGAGTATCAGGGTTTCGGACGAGAACTCATCTGTTACACGGGCACTTCAATGTTTTTTAAATTTATTTGAACTCCAGCCTATTTTTGCGTTCAGTATGCATCATTCAAAGCGACGTCATCAATTTCCAACACGTTCTGACATCATTTGCTGTTTTCAGTCATTTACCGATTTGTTTAGGGAGCTAAATGTCGGTGAAATTGAAAATCACTACAAAATGAACTCTGAAAATGTTGGAACTTGGCATGGTATCATCATTTCGCCCGCATTGCATGTGCAAAAGAGTAGAGAGGGTCACGTCAAAAACTGGACGCACCTCGTCTACAAACTGGACAATCTCTTTCGGAGTATCAGGGTTTCGGACGAGAACTCATCTGTTACACGGGCACTTCAATGTTTTTTAAACTTATTTGAACTCCAGCCTATTTTTGCGTTCAGTATGCATCATTCAAAGCGACGTCATCAATTTCCAACACGTTCTGACATCATTTGCTGTTTTTCAGTCATTTACCGATTTGTTTAGGGAGCTAAATGACGGTGAAATTGAAAATCACTACAAAATGAACTCTGAAAATTTTGGAACTTGGCATGGTATCATCATTTCGCCCGCATAGCATGTGCAAAAGAGTAGAGAGGGTCATGGCAAAAACTGGACGCACCTCGTCTACAAACTAGACAATCTCTTTCGGAGTATCAGGGTTTCGGACGAGAACTCATCTGTTACACGGGCACTTCAATGTTTTTTAAATTTATTTGAACTCCAGCCTATTTTTGCGTTCAGTATGCATCATTCAAAGCGACGTCATCAATTTCCAACACGTTCTTACATCATTTGCTGTTTTTCAGTCATTTACCGATTTGTTTAGGGAGCTAAATGTCGGTGAAATTGAAAATCACTACAAAATGAACTCTGAAAATGTTGGAACTCGGCATGGTATCATCATTTCGCCCGCATAGCATGTGCAAAAGAGTAGAGAGGGTCACGGCGAAAACTGGACGCACCTCGTGTACAAACAGGACAATCTCTTTCGGAGTATCAGGGTTTCGGACGAGAACTCATCTGTTACACGGGCACTTCAATGTTTTTTAAACTTATTTGAACTCCAGCCTATTTTTGCGTTCAGTATGCATCATTCAAAGCGACGTCATCAATTTCCAACACGTTCTGACATCATTTGCTGTTTTTCAGTCATTTACCGATTTGTTTAGGGAGCTAAATGACGGTGAAATTGAAAATCACTACAAAATGAACTCTGAAAATTTTGGAACTTGGCATGGTATCATCATTTCGCCCGCATAGCATGTGCAAAAGAGTAGAGAGGGTCATGGCAAAAACTGGACGCACCTCGTCTACAAACTAGACAATCTCTTTCGGAGTATCAGGGTTTCGGAGGAGAACTCATCTGTTACACGGGCACTTCAATGTTTTTTAAACTTATTTGAACTCCAGCCTATTTTTGCGTTCAGTATGCATCATTCAAAGCGACGTCATCAATTTCCAACACGTTCTTACATCATTTGCTGTTTTTCAGTCATTTACCGATTTGTTTAGGGAGCTAAATGTCGGTGAAATTGAAAATCACTACAAAATGAACTCTGAAAATGTTGGAACTCGGCATGGTATCATCATTTCGCCCGCATAGCATGTGCAAAAGAGTAGAGAGGGTCACGGCGAAAACTGGACGCACCTCGTGTACAAACAGGACAATCTCTTTCGGAGTATCAGGGTTTCGGACGAGAACTCATCTGTTACACGGGCACTTCAATGTTTTTTAAATTTATTTGAACTCCAGCCTATTTTTGCGTTCAGTATGCATCATTCAAAGCGACGTCATCAATTTCCAACACGTTCTGACATCATTTGCTGTTTTCAGTCATTTACCGATTTGTTTAGGGAGCTAAATGTCGGTGAAATTGAAAATCACTACAAAATGAACTCTGAAAATGTTGGAACTTGGCATGGTATCATCATTTCGCCCGCATAGCATGTGCAAAAGAGTAGAGAGGGTCATGGCAAAAACTGGACGCACCTCGTCTACAAACTAGACAATCTCTTTCGGAGTATCAGGGTTTCGGACGAGAACTCATCTGTTACACGGGCACTTCAATGTTTTTAAAACTTATTTGAACTCCAGCCTATTTTTGCGTTCAGTATGCATCATTCAAAGCGACGTCATCAATTTCCAACACGTTCTGACATTATTTGCTGTTTTCAGTCATTTACCGATTTGTTTAGGGAGCTAAATGTCGGTGAAATTGAAAATCACTACAAAATGAACTCTGAAAATGTTGGAACTCGGCATGGTATCATCATTTCGCCCGCATAGCATGTGCAAAAGAGTAGAGAGGGTCACGGCGAAAACTGGACGCACCTCGTGTACAAACAGGACAATCTCTTTCGGAGTATCAGGGTTTCGGACGAGAACTCATCTGTTACACGGGCACTTCAATGTTTTTTAAACTTATTTGAACTCCAGCCTATTTTTGCGTTCAGTATGCATCATTCAAAGCGACGTCATCAATTTCCAACACGTTCTGACATCATTTGCTGTTTTTCAGTCATTTACCGATTTGTTTAGGGAGCTAAATGACGGTGAAATTGAAAATCACTACAAAATGAACTCTGAAAATTTTGGAACTTGGCATGGTATCATCATTTCGCCCGCATAGCATGTGCAAAAGAGTAGAGAGGGTCATGGCAAAAACTGGACGCACCTCGTCTACAAACTAGACAATCTCTTTCGGAGTATCAGGGTTTCGGAGGAGAACTCATCTGTTACACGGGCACTTCAATGTTTTTTAAACTTATTTGAACTCCAGCCTATTTTTGCGTTCAGTATGCATCATTCAAAGCGACGTCATCAATTTCCAACACGTTCTTACATCATTTGCTGTTTTTCAGTCATTTACCGATTTGTTTAGGGAGCTAAATGTCGGTGAAATTGAAAATCACTACAAAATGAACTCTGAAAATGTTGGAACTCGGCATGGTATCATCATTTCGCCCGCATAGCATGTGCAAAAGAGTAGAGAGGGTCACGGCGAAAACTGGACGCACCTCGTGTACAAACAGGACAATCTCTTTCGGAGTATCAGGGTTTCGGACGAGAACTCATCTGTTACACGGGCACTTCAATGTTTTTTAAATTTATTTGAACTCCAGCCTATTTTTGCGTTCAGTATGCATCATTCAAAGCGACGTCATCAATTTCCAACACGTTCTGACATCATTTGCTGTTTTCAGTCATTTACCGATTTGTTTAGGGAGCTAAATGTCGGTGAAATTGAAAATCACTACAAAATGAACTCTGAAAATGTTGGAACTTGGCATGGTATCATCATTTCGCCCGCATAGCATGTGCAAAAGAGTAGAGAGGGTCATGGCAAAAACTGGACGCACCTCGTCTACAAACTAGACAATCTCTTTCGGAGTATCAGGGTTTCGGACGAGAACTCATCTGTTACACGGGCACTTCAATGTTTTTAAAACTTATTTGAACTCCAGCCTATTTTTGCGTTCAGTATGCATCATTCAAAGCGACGTCATCAATTTCCAACACGTTCTGACATTATTTGCTGTTTTCAGTCATTTACCGATTTGTTTAGGGAGCTAAATGTCGGTGAAATTGAAAATCACTACAAAATGAACTCTGAAAATGTTGGAACTTGGCATGGTATCATCATTTCGCCCGCATTGCATGTGCAAAAGAGTAGAGAGGGTCACGTCAAAAACTGGACGCACCTCGTCTACAAACTGGACAATCTCTTTCGGAGTATCAGGGTTTCGGACGAGAACTCATCTGTTACACGGGCACTTCACTGTTTTTTAAACTTATTTGAACTCCAGCCTATTTTTGCGTTCAGTATGCTTCATTCAAAGCGACGTCATCAATTTCCAACACGTTCTGACATCATTTGCTGTTTTTCAGTCATTTACCGATTTGTTTAGGGAGCTAAATGTCGGTGAAATTGAAAATCACTACAAAATGAACTCTGAAAATGTTGGAACTTGGCATGGTATCATCATTTCGCCCGCATAGCATGTGCAAAAGAGTAGAGAGGGTCACGGCGAAAACTGGACGCACCTCGTGTACAAACAGGACAATCTCTTTCGGAGTATCAGGGTTTCGGACGAGAACTCATCTGTTACACGGGCACTTCAATGTTTTTTAAACTTATTTGAACTCCAGCCTATTTTTGCGTTCAGTATGCATCATTCAAAGCGACGTCATCAATTTCCAACACGTTCTTACATCATTTGCTGTTTTTCAGTCATTTACCGATTTGTTTAGGGAGCTAAATGTCGGTGAAATTGAAAATCACTACAAAATGAACTCTGAAAATGTTGGAACTCGGCATGGTATCATCATTTCGCCCGCATAGCATGTGCAAAAGAGTAGAGAGGGTCACGGCGAAAACTGGACGCACCTCGTGTACAAACTAGACAATCTCTTTCGGAGTATCAGGGTTTGGGACGAGAACTCATCTGTTACACGGGCACTTCAATGTTTTTTAAATTTATTTGAACTCCAGCCTATTTTTGCGTTCAGTATGCATCATTCAAAGCGACGTCATCAATTTCCAACACGTTCTGACATCATTTGATGTTTTTCAGTCATTTACCGATTTGTTTAGGGAGCTAAATGACTGTGAAATTGAAAATCACTACAAAATGAACTCTGAAAATTTTGGAACTTGGCATGGTATCATCATTTCGCCCGCATAGCATGTGCAAAAGAGGGTCACGGCGAAAACTGGACGCACCTCGTGTACAAACTGGACAATCTCTTTCGGAGTATCAGGGTTTCGGACGAGAACTCGTCTGTTACACAGGCACTTCAATGTTTTTAAACTTATTTGAACTCCAGCCTATTTTTGCGTTCAGTATGCACCATTCAAAGCGACGTCATCAATTTCCAACACGTTCTGACATCATTTGCTGTTTTTCAGTCATTTACCGATTTGTTTAGAGAGCTAAATGACGGTGAAATTGAAAATCACTACAAAATGAACTCTGAAAATTTTGGAACTTGGCATGGTATCATCATTTCGCCCGCATAGCATGTGCAAAAGAGTAGAGAGGGTCACGGCGAAAACTGGACGCACCTCGTCTACAAACTGGACAATCTCTTTCGGAGTATCAGGGTTTCGGACGAGAACTCATCTGTTACACGGGCACTTCAATGTTTTTTAAACTTATTTGAACTCCAGCCTATTTTTGCGTTCAGTATGCATCATTCAAAGCGACGTCATCAATTTCCAACACGTTCTGACATCATTTGCTCTTTTTCAGTCATTTACCGATTTGTTTAGGGAGCTAAATGACGGTGAAATTGAAAATCACTACAAAATGAACTCTGAAAATTTTGGAACTCGGCATGGTATCATCATTTCGCCCGCATAGCATGTGCAAAAGAGTAGAGAGGGTCATGGCGAAAACTGGACGCACCTCGTGTACAAACTGGACAATCTCTTTCGGAGTATCAGGGTTTCGGACGAGAACTCGTCTGTTACACGGGCACTTCAATGTTTTTTAAACTTATTTGAACTCCAGCCTATTTTTGCGTTCAGTATGCATCATTCAAAGCGACGTCATCAATTTCCAACACGTTCTTACATCATTTGCTGTTTTTCAGTCATTTACCGATTTGTTTAGGGAGCTAAATGACGGTGAAATTGAAAATCACTACAAAATGAACTCTGAAAATGTTGGAACTTAGCATGGTATCATCATTTCGCCCGCATAGCATGTGCAAAAGAGTAGAGAGGGTCACGACGAAAACTGGACGCACCTCGTGTACAAACTGGACAATCTCATTCGGAGTATCAGGGTTTCGGACGAGAACTCATCTGTTACACGGGCACTTCAATGTTTTTTAAACTTATTTGAACTCCAGCCTATTTTTGCGTTCAGTATGCATCATTCAAAGCGACGTCATCAATTTCCAACACGTTCTGACATCATTTGCTGTTTTTCAGTCATTTACCGATTTGTTTAGGGAGCTAAATGACGGTGAAATTGAAAATCACTACAAAATGAACTCTGAAAATTTTGGAACTCGGCATGGTATCATCATTTCGCCCGCATAGCATGTGCAAAAGAGTAGAGAGGGTCACGGCGAAAACTGGACGCACCTCGTATACAAACTGGACAATCTCTTTCGGAGTATCAGGGTTTCGGACGAGAACTCGTCTGTTACACAGGCACTTCAATGTTTTTAAACTTATTTGAAATCCAGCCTATTTTTGCGTTCAGTATGCACCATTCAAAGCGACGTCATCAATTTCCAACACGTTCTGACATCATTTGCTGTTTTTCAGTCATTTACCGATTTGTTTAGAGAGCTAAATGACGGTGAAATTGAAAATCACTACAAAATGAACTCTGAAAATTTTGGAACTTGGCATGGTATCATCATTTCGCCCGCATAGCATGTGCAAAAGAGTAGAGAGGGTCACGGCGAAAACTGGACGGACCTCGTCTACAAACTGGACAATCTCTTTCGGAGTATCAGGGTTTCGGACGAGAACTCATCTGTTACACGGGCACTTCAATGTTTTTTAAACTTATTTGAACTCCAGCCTATTTTTGCGTTCAGTATGCATCATTCAAAGCGACGTCATCAATTTCCAACACGTTCTGACATCATTTGCTGTTTTCAGTCATTTACCGATTTGTTTAGGGAGCTAAATGTCGGTGAAATTGAAAATCACTACAAAATGAACTCTGAAAATTTTGGAACTCGGCATGGTATCATCATTTCGCCCGGATAGCATGTGCAAAAGAGTAGATAGGGTCATGGCAAAAACTGGACGCACCTCGTCTACAAACTAGACAATCTCTTTCGGAGTATCAGGGTTTCGGAGGAGAACTCATCTGTTACACGGGCACTTCAATGTTTTTTAAACTTATTTGAACTCCAGCCTATTTTTGCGTTCAGTATGCATCATTCAAAGCGACGTCATCAATTTCCAACACGTTCTGACATCATTTGCTGTTTTCAGTCATTTACCGATTTGTTTAGGGAGCTAAATGTCGGTGAAATTGAAAATCACTACAAAATGAACTCTGAAAATGTTGGAACTTGGCATGGTATCATCATTTCGCCCGCATTGCATGTGCAAAAGAGTAGCGAGGGTCACGTCAAAAACTGGACGCACCTCGTCTACAAACTGGACAATCTCTTTCGGAGTATCAGAGTTTCGGACGAGAACTCATCTGTTACACGGGCACTTCAATGTTTTTTAAACTTATTTCAACTCTAGCCTATTTTTGCGTTCAGTATGCATCATTCAAAGCGACGTCATCAATTTCCAACACGTTCTGACATCATTTGCTGATTTTCAGTCATTTACCGATTTGTTTAGGGAGCTAAATGACGGTGAAATTGAAAATCACTACAAAATGAACTCTGAAAATGTTGGAACTTAGCATGGTATCATCATTTTGCCCGCATAGCATGTGCAAAAGAGTAGAGAGGGTCACGACGAAAACTGGACGCACCTCGTGTACAAACTGGCAATCTCATTCGGAGTATCAGGGTTTCGGACGAGAACTCATCTGTTACACGGGCACTTCAATGTTTTTTAAACTTATTTGAACTCCAGCCTATTTTTGCGTTCAGTATGCATCATTCAAAGCGACGTCATCAATTTCCAACACGTTCTGACATCATTTGCTGTTTTTCAGTCATTTACCGATTTGTTTAGGGAGCTAAATGACGGTGAAATTGAAAATCACTACAAAATGAACTCTGAAAATTTTGGAACTCGGCATGGTATCATCATTTCGCCCGCATAGCATGTGCAAAAGAGTAGAGAGGGTCACGACGAAAACTGGACGCACCTCGTCTACAAACTGGACAATCTCTTTCGGAGTATCAGGGTTTCGGACGAGAACTCATCTGTTACACGGGCACTTCAATGTTTTTTAAACTTATTTGAACTCCAGCTTATTTTTGCGTTCAGTATGCATCATTCAAGGCGACGTCATCAATTTCCAACACGTTCTGACATCATTTGCTGTTTTTCAGTCATTTACCGATTTGTTTAGGGAGCTAAATGACGGTGAAATTGAAAATCACTACAAAATGAACTCTGAAAATTTTGGAACTTGGCATGGTATCATCATTTCGCCCGCATAGCATGTGCAAAAGAGTAGAGAGGGTCACGAAGAAAACTGGACGCACCTCGTCTACAAACTGGACAATCTCTTTCGGAGTATCAGTGTTTCGGACAAGAACTCATCTGTTACACGGGCACTTCACTGTTTTTTAAACTTATTTGAACTCCAGCCTATTTTTGCGTTCAGTATGCATCATTCAAAGCGACGTCATCAATTTCCAACACGTTCCTCTTTCGGAGTATCAGGGTTTCGGAGGAGAACTCATCTGTTACACGGGCACTTCAATGTTTTTTAAACTTATTTGAACTCCAGCCTATTTTTCAGTCATTTCGCCCGCATGTTTTTTCAGTCATCATTCAAAGCGACGTCATCAATTTCCAACACGTTCTGACATCATTTGCTGTTTTCAGTCATTTACCGATTTGTTTAGGGAGCTAAATGTCGGTGAAATTGAAAATCACTACAAAATGAACTCTGAAAATGTTGGAACTTGGCATGGTATCATCATTTCGCCCGCATTGCATGTGCAAAAGAGTAGCGAGGGTCACGTCAAAAACTGGACGCACCTCGTCTACAAACTGGACAATCTCTTTCGGAGTATCAGGGTTTCGGACGAGAACTCATCTGTTACACGGGCACTTCAATGTTTTTTAAACTTATTTCAACTCTAGCCTATTTTTGCGTTCAGTATGCATCATTCAAAGCGACGTCATCAATTTCCAACACGTTCTGACATCATTTGCTGTTTTTCAGTCATTTACCGATTTGTTTAGGGAGCTAAATGACGGTGAAATTGAAAATCACTACAAAATGAACTCTGAAAATTTTGGAACTTGGCATGGTATCATCATTTCGCCCGCATAGCATGTGCAAAAGAGTAGAGAGGGTCACGGCGAAAACTGGACGCACCTCGTCTACAAACTGGACAATCTCTTTCGGAGTATCAGGGTTTCGGACGAGAACTCATCTGTTACACGGGCACTTCAATGTTTTTTAAACTTATTTGAACTCCAGCCTATTTTTGCGTTCAGTATGCATCATTCAAAGCGACGTCATCAATTTCCAACACGTTCTTACATCATTTGCTGTTTTTCAGTCATTTACCGATTTGTTTAGGGAGCTAAATGACGGTGAAATTGAAAATCACTACAAAATGAACTCTGAAAATGTTGGAACTTAGCATGGTATCATCATTTCGCCCGCATAGCATGTGCAAAAGAGTAGAGAGGGTCACGACGAAAACTGGACGCACCTCGTGTACAAACTGGACAATCTCATTCGGAGTATCAGGGTTTCGGACGAGAACTCATCTGTTACACGGGCACTTCAATGTTTTTTAAACTTATTTGAACTCCAGCCTATTTTTGCGTTCAGTATGCATCATTCAAAGCGACGTCATCAATTTCCAACACGTTCTGACATCATTTGCTGTTTTTCAGTCATTTACCGATTTGTTTAGGGAGCTAAATGACGGTGAAATTGAAAATCACTACAAAATGAACTCTGAAAATTTTGGAACTCGGCATGGTATCATCATTTCGCCTGCATAGCATGTGCAAAAGAGTAGAGAGGGTCACGACGAAAACTGGACGCACCTCGTCTAGAAACTGGACAATCTCTTTCGGAGTATCAGGGTTTCGGACGAGAACTCATCTGTTACACGGGCACTTCAATGTTTTTTAAACTTATTTGAACTCTAGCCTATTTTTGCGTTCAGTATGCATCATTCAAAGCGACGTCATCAATTTCCAACACGTTCTGACATCATTTGCTGTTTTTCAGTCATTTACCGATTTGTTTAGGGAGCTAAATGACGGTGAAATTGAAAATCACTACAAAATGAACTCTGAAAATGTTGGAACTTAGCATGGTATCATCATTTTGCCCGCATAGCATGTGCAAAAGAGTAGAGAGGGTCACGACGAAAACTGGACGCACCTCGTGTACAAACTGGCAATCTCATTCGGAGTATCAGGGTTTCGGACGAGAACTCATCTGTTACACGGGCACTTCAATGTTTTTTAAACTTATTTGAACTCCAGCCTATTTTTGCGTTCAGTATGCATCATTCAAAGCGACGTCATCAATTTCCAACACGTTCTGACATCATTTGCTGTTTTTCAGTCATTTACCGATTTGTTTAGGGAGCTAAATGACGGTGAAATTGAAAATCACTACAAAATGAACTCTGAAAATTTTGGAACTCGGCATGGTATCATCATTTCGCCCGCATAGCATGTGCAAAAGAGTAGAGAGGGTCACGACGAAAACTGGACGCACCTCGTCTACAAACTGGACAATCTCTTTCGGAGTATCAGGGTTTCGGACGAGAACTCATCTGTTACACGGGCACTTCAATGTTTTTTAAACTTATTTGAACTCCAGCTTATTTTTGCGTTCAGTATGCATCATTCAAGGCGACGTCATCAATTTCCAACACGTTCTGACATCATTTGCTGTTTTTCAGTCATTTACCGATTTGTTTAGGGAGCTAAATGACGGTGAAATTGAAAATCACTACAAAATGAACTCCGAAAATTTTGGAACTTGGCATGGTATCATCATTTCGCCCGGATAGCATGTGCAAAAGAGTAGAGAGGGTCATGGCAAAAACTGGACGCACCTCGTCTACAAACTAGACAATCTCTTTCGGAGTATCAGGGTTTCGGAGGAGAACTCATCTGTTACACGGGCACTTCAATGTTTTTTAAACTTATTTGAACTCCAGCCTATTTTTGCGTTCAGTATGCATCATTCAAAGCGACGTCATCAATTTCCAACACGTTCTGACATCATTTGCTGTTTTCAGTCATTTACCGATTTGTTTAGGGAGCTAAATGTCGGTGAAATTGAAAATCACTACAAAATGAACTCTGAAAATGTTGGAACTTGGCATGGTATCATCATTTCGCCCGCATTGCATGTGCAAAAGAGTAGCGAGGGTCACGTCAAAAACTGGACGCACCTCGTCTACAAACTGGACAATCTCTTTCGGAGTATCAGGGTTTCGGACGAGAACTCATCTGTTACACGGGCACTTCAATGTTTTTTAAACTTATTTCAACTCTAGCCTATTTTTGCGTTCAGTATGCATCATTCAAAGCGACGTCATCAATTTCCAACACGTTCTGACATCATTTGTTGTTTTTCAGTCATTTACCGATTTGTTTAGGGAGCTAAATGACGGTGAAATTGAAAATCACTACAAAATGAACTCTGAAAATTTTGGAACTTGGCATGGTATCATCATTTCGCCCGCATAGCATGTGCAAAAGAGTAGAGAGGGTCACGACGAAAACTGGACGCACCTCGTGTACAAACTGGACAATCTCATTCGGAGTATCAGGGTTTCGGACGAGAACTCATCTGTTACACGGGCACTTCAATGTTTTTTAAACTTATTTGAACTCCAGCCTATTTTTGCATTCAGTATGCATCATTCAAAGCGACGTCATCAATTTCCAACACGTTCTGACATCATTTGCTGTTTTTCAGTCATTTACCGATTTGTTTAGGGAGCTAAATGACGGTGAAATTGAAAATCACTACAAAATGAACTCTGAAAATTTTGGAACTTGGCATGGTATCATCATTTCGCCCGCATAGCATGTGCAAAAGAGTAGAGAGGGTCACGGCGAAAACTGGACGCACCTCGTCTACAAACTGGACAATCTCTTTCGGAGTATCAGGGTTTCGGACGAGAACTCATCTGTTACACGGGCACTTCAATGTTTTTTAAACTTATTTGAACTCCAGCCTATTTTTGCGTTCAGTATGCATCATTCAAAGCGACGTCATCAATTTCCAACACGTTCTTACATCATTTGCTATTTTTCAGTCATTTACCGATTTGTTTAGGGAGCTAAATGACGGTGAAATTGAAAATCACTACAAAATGAACTCTGAAAATGTTGGAACTTAGCATGGTATCATCATTTCGCCCGCATAGCATGTGCAAAAGAGTAGAGAGGGTCACGACGAAAACTGGACGCACCTCGTGTACAAACTGGACAATCTCATTCGGAGTATCAGGGTTTCGGACGAGAACTCATCTGTTACACAGGCACTTCAATGTTTTTTAAACTTATTTGAACTCCAGCCTATTTTTGCGTTCAGTATGCATCATTCAAAGCGACGTCATCAATTTCCAACACGTTCTGACATCATTTGCTGTTTTTCAGTCATTTACCGATTTGTTTAGGGAGCTAAATGACGGTGAAATTGAAAATCACTACAAAATGAACTCTGAAAATTTTGGAACTCGGCATGGTATCATCATTTCGCCTGCATAGCATGTGCAAAAGAGTAGAGAGGGTCACGACGAAAACTGGACGCACCTCGTCTAGAAACTGGACAATCTCTTTCGGAGTATCAGGGTTTCGGACGAGAACTCATCTGTTACACGGGCACTTCAATGTTTTTTAAACTTATTTGAACTCCACCTATTTTTGCGTTCAGTATGCATCATTCAAAGCGACGTCATCAATTTCCAACACGTTCTTACATCATTTGCTGTTTTTCAGTCATTTACCGATTTGTTTAGGGAGGTAAATGACGGTGAAATTGAAAATCACTACAAAATGAACTCTGAAAATTTTGGAACTCGGCATGGTATCATCATTTCGCCCGCATAGCATGTGCAAAAGAGTAGAGAGGGTCACGACGAAAACTGGACGCACCTCGTCTACAAACTGGACAATCTCTTTCGGAGTATCAGGGTTTCGGACGAGAACTCATCTGTTACACGGGCACTTCAATGTTTTTTAAACTTATTTGAACTCCAGCCTATTTTTGCGTTCAGTATGCATCATTCAAAGCGACGTCATCAATTTCCAACACGTTCTGACATCATTTGCTGTTTTTCAGTCATTTACCGATTTGTTTAGGGAGCTAAATGACGGTGAAATTGAAAATCACTACAAAATGAACTCTGAAAATTTTGGAACTCGGCATGGTATCATCATTTCGCCCGCATAGCATGTGCAAAAGAGTAGAGAGGGTCACGACGAAAACTGGACGCACCTCGTCTACAAACTGGACAATCTCTTTCGGAGTATCAGGGTTTCGGACGAGAACTCATCTGTTACACGGGCACTTCAATGCTTTTTAAACTTATTTGAACTCCAGCCTATTTTTGCGTTCAGTATGCATCATTCAAAGCGACGTCATCAATTTTCAACACGTTCTGACATCATTTGCTGTTTTTCAGTCATTTAACGATTTGTTTAGGGAGCTAAATGACGGTGAAATTGAAAATCACTACAAAATGAACTCTGAAAATTTTGGAACTTGGCATGGTATCATCATTTCGCCCGGATAGCATGTGCAAAAGAGTAGAGAGGGTCATGGCAAAAACCGGACGCACCTCGTCTACAAACTAGACAATCTCTTTCGGAGTATCAGGGTTTCGGAGGAGAACTCATCTGTTACACGGGCACTTCAATGTTTTTTAAACTTATTTGAACTCCAGCCTATTTTTGCGTTCAGTATGCATCATTCAAAGCGACGTCATCAATTTCCAACACGTTCTGACATCATTTGCTGTTTTCAGTCATTTACCGATTTGTTTAGGGAGCTAAATGTCGGTGAAATTGAAAATCACTACAAAATGAACTCTGAAAATGTTGGAACTTGGCATGGTATCATCATTTCGCCCGCATTGCATGTGCAAAAGAGTAGCGAGGGTCACGTCAAAAACTGGACGCACCTCGTCTACAAACTGGACAATCTCTTTCGGAGTATCAGGGTTTCGGACGAGAACTCGTCTGTTACACAGGCACTTCAATGTTTTTAAACTTATTTGAACTCCAGCCTATTTTTGCGTTCAGTATGCACCATTCAAAGCGACGTCATCAATTTCCAACACGTTCTGACATCATTTGCTGTTTTTCAGTCATTTACCGATTTGTTTAGGGAGCTAAATGACGGTGAAATTGAAAATCACTACAAAATGAACTCTGAAAATTTTGGAACTTGGCATGGTATCATCATTTCGCCCGCATAGCATGTGCAAAAGAGTAGAGAGGGTCACTCCGAAAACTGGATGGACCTCGTCTACAAACTGGACAATCTCTTTCGGAGTATCAGGGTTTCGGACGAGAACTCATCTGTTACACGGGCACTTCAATGTTTTTTAAACTTATTTGAACTCCAGCCTATTTTTGCGTTCAGTATGCATCATTCAAAGCGATGTCATCAATTTCCAACACGTTCTTACATCATTTGCTGTTTTTCAGTCATTTACCGATTTGTTTAGGGAGCTAAATGACGGTGAAATTGAAAATCACTACAAAATGAACTCTGAAAATGTTGGAACTTAGCATGGTATCATCATTTCACCCGCATAGCATGTGCAAAAGAGTAGAGAGGGTCACGACGAAAACTGGACGCACCTCGTGTACAAACTGGACAATCTCATTCGGAGTATCAGGGTTTCGGACGAGAACTCATCTGTTACACGGGCACTTCAATGTTTTTTAAACTTATTTGAACTCCAGCGTATTTTTGCGTTCAGTATGCATCATTCAAAGCGACGTCATCCATTTCCAACACGTTCTGACATCATTTGCTGTTTTTCAGTCATTTATCGATTTGTTTAGGGAGCTAAATGACGGTGAAATTGAAAATCACTACAAAATGAACTCTGAAAATTTTGGAACTTGGCATGGTATCATCATTTCGCCCGCATAGCATGTGCAACAGAGTAGAGAGGGTCATGGCAAAAACTGGACGCACCTCGTCTACAAACTAGACAATCTCTTTCGGAGTATCAGGGTTTCGGAGGAGAACTCATCTGTTACACGGGCACTTCAATGTTTTTTAAACTTATTTGAACTCCAGCCTATTTTTGCGTTCAGTATGCATCATTCAAAGCGACGTCATCAATTTCCAACACGTTCTGACATCATTTGCTGTTTTCAGTCATTTACCGATTTGTTTAGGGAGCTAAATGTCGGTGAAATTGAAAATCATTACAAAATGAACTCTGAAAATGTTGGAACTTGGCATGGTATCATCATTTCGCCCGCATTGCATGTGCAAAAGAGTAGAGAGGGTCACGTCAAAAACTGGACGCACCTCGTCTACAAACTGGACAATCTCTTTCGGAGTATCAGGGTTTCGGACGAGAACTCATCTGTTACACGGGCACTTCAATGTTTTTTAAACTTATTTCAACTCTAGCCTATTTTTGCGTTCAATATGCATCATTCAAAGCGACGTCATCAATTTCCAACACGTTCTGACATCATTTGCTGTTTTTCAGTCATTTACCGATTTGTTTAGGGAGCTAAATGACGGTGAAATTGAAAATCACTACAAAATGAACTCTGAAAATTTTGGAACTTGGCATGGTATCATCATTTCGCCCGCATAGCATGTGCAAAAGAGTAGAGAGGGTCACGGCGAAAACTGGACGCACCTCGTCTACAAACTGGACAATCTCTTTCGGAGTATCAGGGTTTCGGACGAGAACTCATCTGTTACACGGGCACTTCAATGTTTTTTAAATTTATTTGAACTCCAGCCTATTTTTGCGTTCAGTATGCATCATTCAAAGCGACGTCATCAATTTCCAACACGTTCTTACATCATTTGCTGTTTTTCAGTCATTTACCGATTTGTTTAGGGAGCTAAATGACGGTGAAATTGAAAATCACTACAAAATGAACTCTGAAAATTTTGGAACTTGGCATGGTATCATCATTTCGCCCGCATAGCATGTGCAAAAGAGTAGAGAGGGTCACGGCGAAAACTGGACGCACCTCGTCTACAAACTGGACAATCTCTTTCGGAGTATCAGGGTTTCGGACGAGAACTCATCTGTTACACGGGCACTTCAATGTTTTTTAAACTTATTTGAACTCCAGCCTATTTTTGCGTTCAGTATGCATCATTCAAAGCGACGTCATCAATTTCCAACACGTTCTGACATCATTTGCTGTTTTTCAGTCATTTACCGATTTGTTTAGGGAGCTAAATGTCGGTGAAATTGAAAATCACTACAAAATGAACTCTGAAAATGTTGGAACTTGGCATGGTATCATCATTTCGCCCGCATAGCATGTGCAAAAGAGTAGAGAGGGTCACGGCGAAAACTGGACGCACCTCGTGTACAAACAGGACAATCTCTTTCGGAGTATCAGGGTTTCGGACGAGAACTCATCTGTTACACGGGCACTTCAATGTTTTTTAAATTTATTTGAACTCCATCCTATTTTTGCTTTCAGTATGCATCATTCAAAGCGACGTCATCAATTTCCAACACGTTCTGACATCATTTGCTGTTTTCAGTCATTTACCGATTTGTTTAGGGAGCTAAATGTCGGTGAAATTGAAAATCACTACAAAATGAACTCTGAAAATGTTGGAACTTGGCATGGTATCATCATTTCGCCCGCATAGCATGTGCAAAAGAGTAGAGAGGGTCACGGCGAAAACTGGACGTACCTCGTCTACAAACTGGACAATCTCTTTCGGAGTATCAGGGTTTCGGACGAGAACTCATCTGTTACACGGGCACTTCAATGTTTTTTAAACTTATTTGAACTCCAGCCTATTTTTGCGTTCAGTATGCATCATTCAAAGCGACGTCATCAATTTCCAACACGTTCTTACATCATTTGCTGTTTTTCAGTCATTTACCGATTTGTTTAGGGAGCTAAATGACGGTGAAATTGAAAATCACTACAAAATGAACTCTGAAAATGTTGGAACTTAGCATGGTATCATCATTTCGCCCGCATAGCATGTGCAAAAGAGTAGAGAGGGTCACGACGAAAACTGGACGCACCTCGTGTACAAACTGGACAATCTCATTCGGAGTATCAGGGTTTCGGACGAGAACTCATCTGTTACACGGGCACTTCAATGTTTTTTAAACTTATTTGAACTCCAGCCTATTTTTGCGTTCAGTATGCATCATTCAAAGCGACGTCATCAATTTCCAACACGTTCTTACATCATTTGCTATTTTTCAGTCATTTACCGATTTGTTTAGGGAGCTAAATGACGGTGAAATTGAAAATCACTACAAAATGAACTCTGAAAATGTTGGAACTTAGCATGGTATCATCATTTCGCCCGCATAGCATGTGCAAAAGAGTAGAGAGGGTCACGACGAAAACTGGACGCACCTCGTGTACAAACTGGACAATCTCATTCGGAGTATCAGGGTTTCGGACGAGAACTCATCTGTTACACGGGCACTTCAATGTTTTTTAAACTTATTTGAACTCCAGCCTATTTTTGCGTTCAGTATGCATCATTCAAAGCGACGTCATCAATTTCCAACACGTTCTGACATCATTTGCTGTTTTTCAGTCATTTACCGATTTGTTTAGGGAGCTAAATGACGGTGAAATTGAAAATCACTACAAAATGAACTCTGAAAATTTTGGAACTTGGCATGGTATCATCATTTCGCCCGCATAGCATGTGCAAAAGAGTAGAGAGGGTCATGGCAAAAACTGGACGCACCTCGTCTACAAACTAGACAATCTCTTTCGGAGTATCAGGGTTTCGGAGGAGAACTCATCTGTTACACGGGCACTTCAATGTTTTTTAAACTTATTTGAACTCTAGCCTATTTTTGCGTTCAGTATGCATCATTCAAAGCGACGTCATCAATTTCCAACACGTTCTGACATCATTTGCTGTTTTCAGTCATTTACCGATTTGTTTAGGGAGCTAAATGTCGGTGAAATTGAAAATCACTACAAAATGAACTCTGAAAATGTTGGAACTTGGCATGGTATCATCATTTCGCCCGCATTGCATGTGCAAAAGAGTAGAGAGGGTCACGTCAAAAACAGGACGCACCTCGTCTACAAACTGGACAATCTCTTACGGAGTATCAGGGTTTCGGACGAGAACTCATCTGTTACACGGGCACTTCAATGTTTTTTAAACTTATTTCAACTCTAGCCTATTTTTGCGTTCAGTATGCATCATTCAAAGCGACGTCATCAATGTCCAACACGTTCTGACATCATTTGCTGTTTTTCAGTCATTTACCGATTTGTTTAGGGAGCTAAATGACGGTGAAATTGAAAATCACTACAAAATGAACTCTGAAAATTTTGGAACTTGGCATGGTATCATCATTTCGCCCGCATAGCATGTGCAAAAGAGTAGAGAGGGTCACGGCGAAAACTGGACGCACCTCGTCTACAAACTGGACAATCTCTTTCGGAGTATCAGGGTTTCGGACGAGAACTCATCTGTTACACGGGCACTTCAATGTTTTTTAAACTTATTTGAACTCCACCTATTTTTGCGTTCAGTATGCATCATTCAAAGCGACGTCATCAATTTCCAACACGTTCTTACATCATTTGCTGTTTTTCAGTCATTTACCGATTTGTTTAGGGAGGTAAATGACGGTGAAATTGAAAATCACTACAAAATGAACTCTGAAAATTTTGGAACTCGGCATGGTATCATCATTTCGCCCGCATAGCATGTGCAAAAGAGTAGAGAGGGTCACGACGAAAACTGGACGCACCTCGTCTACAAACTGGACAATCTCTTTCGGAGTATCAGGGTTTCGGACGAGAACTCATCTGTTACACGGGCACTTCAATGTTTTTTAAACTTATTTGAACTCCAGCCTATTTTTGCGTTCAGTATGCATCATTCAAAGCGACGTCATCAATTTCCAACACGTTCTGACATCATTTGCTGTTTTTCAGTCATTTACCGATTTGTTTAGGGAGCTAAATGACGGTGAAATTGAAAATCACTACAAAATGAACTCTGAAAATTTTGGAACTCGGCATGGTATCATCATTTCGCCTGCATAGCATGTGCAAAAGAGTAGAGAGGGTCACGACGAAAACTGGACGCACCTCGTCTAGAAACTGGACAATCTCTTTCGGAGTATCAGGGTTTCGGACGAGAACTCATCTGTTACACGGGCACTTCAATGTTTTTTAAACTTATTTGAACTCCACCTATTTTTGCGTTCAGTATGCATCATTCAAAGCGACGTCATCAATTTCCAACACGTTCTTACATCATTTGCTGTTTTTCAGTCATTTACCGATTTGTTTAGGGAGGTAAATGACGGTGAAATTGAAAATCACTACAAAATGAACTCTGAAAATTTTGGAACTCGGCATGGTATCATCATTTCGCCCGCATAGCATGTGCAAAAGAGTAGAGAGGGTCACGACGAAAACTGGACGCACCTCGTCTACAAACTGGACAATCTCTTTCGGAGTATCAGGGTTTCGGACGAGAACTCATCTGTTACACGGGCACTTCAATGTTTTTTAAACTTATTTGAACTCCAGCCTATTTTTGCGTTCAGTATGCATCATTCAAAGCGACGTCATCAATTTCCAACACGTTCTGACATCATTTGCTGTTTTTCAGTCATTTACCGATTTGTTTAGGGAGCTAAATGACGGTGAAATTGAAAATCACTACAAAATGAACTCTGAAAATTTTGGAACTCGGCATGGTATCATCATTTCGCCCGCATAGCATGTGCAAAAGAGTAGAGAGGGTCACGACGAAAACTGGACGCACCTCGTCTACAAACTGGACAATCTCTTTCGGAGTATCAGGGTTTCGGACGAGAACTCATCTGTTACACGGGCACTTCAATGCTTTTTAAACATATTTGAACTCCAGCCTATTTTTGCGTTCAGTATGCATCATTCAAAGCGACGTCATCAATTTTCAACACGTTCTGACATCATTTGCTGTTTTTCAGTCATTTACCGATTTGTTTAGGGAGCTAAATGACGGTGAAATTGAAAATCACTACAAAATGAACTCTGAAAATTTTGGAACTTGGCATGGTATCATCATTTCGCCCGGATAGCATGTGCAAAAGAGTAGAGAGGGTCATGGCAAAAACCGGACGCACCTCGTCTACAAACTAGACAATCTCTTTCGGAGTATCAGGGTTTCGGAGGAGAACTCATCTGTTACACGGGCACTTCAATGTTTTTTAAACTTATTTGAACTCCAGCCTATTTTTGCGTTCAGTATGCATCATTCAAAGCGACGTCATCAATTTCCAACACGTTCTGACATCATTTGCTGTTTTCAGTCATTTACCGATTTGTTTAGGGAGCTAAATGTCGGTGAAATTGAAAATCACTACAAAATGAACTCTGAAAATGTTGGAACTTGGCATGGTATCATCATTTCGCCCGCATTGCATGTGCAAAAGAGTAGCGAGGGTCACGTCAAAAACTGGACGCACCTCGTCTACAAACTGGACAATCTCTTTCGGAGTATCAGGGTTTCGGACGAGAACTCGTCTGTTACACAGGCACTTCAATGTTTTTAAACTTATTTGAACTCCAGCCTATTTTTGCGTTCAGTATGCACCATTCAAAGCGACGTCATCAATTTCCAACACGTTCTGACATCATTTGCTGTTTTTCAGTCATTTACCGATTTGTTTAGGGAGCTAAATGACGGTGAAATTGAAAATCACTACAAAATGAACTCTGAAAATTTTGGAACTTGGCATGGTATCATCATTTCGCCCGCATAGCATGTGCAAAAGAGTAGAGAGGGTCACTCCGAAAACTGGATGGACCTCGTCTACAAACTGGACAATCTCTTTCGGAGTATCAGGGTTTCGGACGAGAACTCATCTGTTACACGGGCACTTCAATGTTTTTTAAACTTATTTGAACTCCAGCCTATTTTTGCGTTCAGTATGCATCATTCAAAGCGATGTCATCAATTTCCAACACGTTCTTACATCATTTGCTGTTTTTCAGTCATTTACCGATTTGTTTAGGGAGCTAAATGACGGTGAAATTGAAAATCACTACAAAATGAACTCTGAAAATGTTGGAACTTAGCATGGTATCATCATTTCACCCGCATAGCATGTGCAAAAGAGTAGAGAGGGTCACGACGAAAACTGGACGCACCTCGTGTACAAACTGGACAATCTCATTCGGAGTATCAGGGTTTCGGACGAGAACTCATCTGTTACACGGGCACTTCAATGTTTTTTAAACTTATTTGAACTCCAGCGTATTTTTGCGTTCAGTATGCATCATTCAAAGCGACGTCATCCATTTCCAACACGTTCTGACATCATTTGCTGTTTTTCAGTCATTTATCGATTTGTTTAGGGAGCTAAATGACGGTGAAATTGAAAATCACTACAAAATGAACTCTGAAAATTTTGGAACTTGGCATGGTATCATCATTTCGCCCGCATAGCATGTGCAACAGAGTAGAGAGGGTCATGGCAAAAACTGGACGCACCTCGTCTACAAACTAGACAATCTCTTTCGGAGTATCAGGGTTTCGGAGGAGAACTCATCTGTTACACGGGCACTTCAATGTTTTTTAAACTTATTTGAACTCCAGCCTATTTTTGCGTTCAGTATGCATCATTCAAAGCGACGTCATCAATTTCCAACACGTTCTGACATCATTTGCTGTTTTCAGTCATTTACCGATTTGTTTAGGGAGCTAAATGTCGGTGAAATCGAAAATCATTACAAAATGAACTCTGAAAATGTTGGAACTTGGCATGGTATCATCATTTCGCCCGCATTGCATGTGCAAAAGAGTAGAGAGGGTCACGTCAAAAACTGGACGCACCTCGTCTACAAACTGGACAATCTCTTTCGGAGTATCAGGGTTTCGGACGAGAACTCATCTGTTACACGGGCACTTCAATGTTTTTTAAACTTATTTCAACTCTAGCGTATTTTTGCGTTCAATATGCATCATTCAAAGCGACGTCATCAATTTCCAACACGTTCTGACATCATTTGCTGTTTTTCAGTCATTTACCGATTTGTTTAGGGAGCTAAATGACGGTGAAATTGAAAATCACTACAAAATGAACTCTGAAAATTTTGGAACTTGGCATGGTATCATCATTTCGCCCGCATAGCATGTGCAAAAGAGTAGAGAGGGTCACGGCGAAAACTGGACGCACCTCGTCTACAAACTGGACAATCTCTTTCGGAGTATCAGGGTTTCGGACGAGAACTCATCTGTTACACGGGCACTTCAATGTTTTTTAAATTTATTTGAACTCCAGCCTATTTTTGCGTTCAGTATGCATCATTCAAAGCGACGTCATCAATTTCCAACACGTTCTTACATCATTTGCTGTTTTTCAGTCATTTACCGATTTGTTTAGGGAGCTAAATGACGGTGAAATTGAAAATCACTACAAAATGAACTCTGAAAATTTTGGAACTTGGCATGGTATCATCATTTCGCCCGCATAGCATGTGCAAAAGAGTAGAGAGGGTCACGGCGAAAACTGGACGCACCTCGTCTACAAACTGGACAATCTCTTTCGGAGTATCAGGGTTTCGGACGAGAACTCATCTGTTACACGGGCACTTCAATGTTTTTTAAACTTATTTGAACTCCAGCCTATTTTTGCGTTCAGTATGCATCATTCAAAGCGACGTCATCAATTTCCAACACGTTCTGACATCATTTGCTGTTTTTCAGTCATTTACCGATTTGTTTAGGGAGCTAAATGACGGTGAAATTGAAAATCACTACAAAATGAACTCTGAAAATTTTGGAACTTGGCATGGTATCATCATTTCGCCCGCATAGCATGTGCAAAAGAGTAGAGAGGGTCACGGCGAAAACTGGACGCACCTCGTGTACAAACAGGACAATCTCTTTCGGAGTATCAGGGTTTCGGACGAGAACTCATCTGTTACACGGGCACTTCAATGTTTTTTAAATTTATTTGAACTCCATCCTATTTTTGCTTTCAGTATGCATCATTCAAAGCGACGTCATCAATTTCCAACACGTTCTGACATCATTTGCTGTTTTCAGTCATTTACCGATTTGTTTAGGGAGCTAAATGTCGGTGAAATTGAAAATCACTACAAAATGAACTCTGAAAATGTTGGAACTTGGCATGGTATCATCATTTCGCCCGCATAGCATGTGCAAAAGAGTAGAGAGGGTCACGGCGAAAACTGGACGTACCTCGTCTACAAACTGGACAATCTCTTTCGGAGTATCAGGGTTTCGGACGAGAACTCATCTGTTACACGGGCACTTCAATGTTTTTTAAACTTATTTGAACTCCAGCCTATTTTTGCGTTCAGTATGCATCATTCAAAGCGACGTCATCAATTTCCAACACGTTCTTACATCATTTGCTGTTTTTCAGTCATTTACCGATTTGTTTAGGGAGCTAAATGACGGTGAAATTGAAAATCACTACAAAATGAACTCTGAAAATGTTGGAACTTAGCATGGTATCATCATTTCGCCCGCATAGCATGTGCAAAAGAGTAGAGAGGGTCACGACGAAAACTGGACGCACCTCGTGTACAAACTGGACAATCTCATTCGGAGTATCAGGGTTTCGGACGAGAACTCATCTGTTACACGGGCACTTCAATGTTTTTTAAACTTATTTGAACTCCAGCCTATTTTTGCATTCAGTATGCATCATTCAAAGCGACGTCATCAATTTCCAACACGTTCTGACATCATTTGCTGTTTTTCAGTCATTTACCGATTTGTTTAGGGAGCTAAATGACGGTGAAATTGAAAATCACTACAAAATGAACTCTGAAAATTTTGGAACTCGGCATGGTATCATCATTTCGCCCGCATAGCATGTGCAAAAGAGTAGAGAGGGTCACGACGAAAACTGGACGCACCTCGTCTACAAACTGGACAATCTCTTTCGGAGTATCAGGGTTTCGGACGAGAACTCATCTGTTACACGGGCACTTCAATGTTTTTTAAACTTATTTGAACTCCAGCCTATTTTTGCGTTCAGTATGCATCATTCAAAGCGACGTCATCAATTTCCAACACGTTCTGACATCATTTGCTGTTTTTCAGTCATTTACCGATTTGTTTAGGGAGCTAAATGACGGTGAAATTGAAAATCACTACAAAATGAACTCTGAAAATTTTGGAACTTGGCATGGTATCATCATTTCGCCCGCATAGCATGTGCAAAAGAGTAGAGAGGGTCATGGCAAAAACTGGACGCACCTCGTCTACAAACTAGACAATCTCTTTCGGAGTATCAGGGTTTCGGAGGAGAACTCATCTGTTACACGGGCACTTCAATGTTTTTTAAACTTATTTGAACTCCAGCCTATTTTTGCGTTCAGTATGCATCATTCAAAGCGACGTCATCAATTTCCAACACGTTCTGACATCATTTGCTGTTTTCAGTCATTTACCGATTTGTTTAGGGAGCTAAATGTCGGTGAAATTGAAAATCACTACAAAATGAACTCTGAAAATGTTGGAACTTGGCATGGTATCATCATTTCGCCCGCATTGCATGTGCAAAAGAGTAGCGAGGGTCACGTCAAAAACTGGACGCACCTCGTCTACAAACTGGACAATCTCTTTCGGAGTATCAGGGTTTCGGACGAGAACTCATCTGTTACACGGGCACTTCAATGTTTTTTAAACTTATTTCAACTCTAGCCTATTTTTGCGTTCAGTATGCATCATTCAAAGCGACGTCATCAATTTCCAACACGTTCTGACATCATTTGCTGTTTTTCAGTCATTTACCGATTTGTTTAGGGAGCTAAATGACGGTGAAATTGAAAATCACTACAAAATGAACTCTGAAAATGTTGGAACTTAGCATGGTATCATCATTTCGCCCGCATAGCATGTGCAAAAGAGTAGAGAGGGTCACGACGAAAACTGGACGCACCTCGTGTACAAACTGGACAATCTCATTCGGAGTATCAGGGTTTCGGACGAGAACTCATCTGTTACACGGGCACTTCAATGTTTTTTAAACTTATTTGAACTCCAGCCTATTTTTGCATTCAGTATGCATCATTCAAAGCGACGTCATCAATTTCCAACACGTTCTGACATCATTTGCTGTTTTTCAGTCATTTACCGATTTGTTTAGGGAGCTAAATGACGGTGAAATTGAAAATCACTACAAAATGAACTCTGAAAATTTTGGAACTCGGCATGGTATCATCATTTCGCCCGCATAGCATGTGCAAAAGAGTAGAGAGGGTCACGACGAAAACTGGACGCACCTCGTCTACAAACTGGACAATCTCTTTCGGAGTATCAGGGTTTCGGACGAGAACTCATCTGTTACACGGGCACTTCAATGTTTTTTAAACTTATTTGAACTCCAGCCTATTTTTGCGTTCAGTATGCATCATTCAAAGCGACGTCATCAATTTCCAACACGTTCTGACATCATTTGCTGTTTTTCAGTCATTTACCGATTTGTTTAGGGAGCTAAATGACGGTGAAATTGAAAATCACTACAAAATGAACTCTGAAAATTTTGGAACTTGGCATGGTATCATCATTTCGCCCGCATAGCATGTGCAAAAGAGTAGAGAGGGTCATGGCAAAAACTGGACGCACCTCGTCTACAAACTAGACAATCTCTTTCGGAGTATCAGGGTTTCGGAGGAGAACTCATCTGTTACACGGGCACTTCAATGTTTTTTAAACTTATTTGAACTCCAGCCTATTTTTGCGTTCAGTATGCATCATTCAAAGCGACGTCATCAATTTCCAACACGTTCTGACATCATTTGCTGTTTTCAGTCATTTACCGATTTGTTTAGGGAGCTAAATGTCGGTGAAATTGAAAATCACTACAAAATGAACTCTGAAAATGTTGGAACTTGGCATGGTATCATCATTTCGCCCGCATTGCATGTGCAAAAGAGTAGCGAGGGTCACGTCAAAAACTGGACGCACCTCGTCTACAAACTGGACAATCTCTTTCGGAGTATCAGGGTTTCGGACGAGAACTCATCTGTTACACGGGCACTTCAATGTTTTTTAAACTTATTTCAACTCTAGCCTATTTTTGCGTTCAGTATGCATCATTCAAAGCGACGTCATCAATTTCCAACACGTTCTGACATCATTTGCTGTTTTTCAGTCATTTACCGATTTGTTTAGGGAGCTAAATGACGGTGAAATTGAAAATCACTACAAAATGAACTCTGAAAATTTTGGAACTCGGCATGGTATCATCATTTCGCCCGCATAGCATGTGCAAAAGAGTAGAGAGGGTCACGACGAAAACTGGACGCACCTCGTCTACAAACAGGACAATCTCTTTCGGAGTATCAGGGTTTCGGACGAGAACTCATCTGTTACACGGGCACTTCAATGTTTTTTAAACTTATTTGAACTCCAGCCTATTTTTGCGTTCAGTATGCATCATTCAAAGCGACGTCATCAATTTCCAACACGTTCTGACATCATTTGCTATTTTTCAGTCATTTACCGATTTGTTTAGGGAGCTAAATGACGGTGAAATTGAAAATCACTACAAAATGAACTCTGAAAATTTTGGAACTTGGCATGGTATCATCATTTCGCCCGCATAGCATGTGCAAAAGAGTAGAGAGGGTCATGGCAAAAACTGGACGCACCTCGTCTACAAACTAGACAATCTCTTTCGGAGTATCAGGGTTTCGGAGGAGAACTCATCTGTTACACGGGCACTTCAATGTTTTTTAAACTTATTTGAACTCCAGCCTATTTATGCGTTCAGTATGCATCATTCAAAGCGACGTCATCAATTTCCAACACGTTCTGACATCATTTGCTGTTTTCAGTCATTTACCGATTTGTTTAGGGAGCTAAATGTCGGTGAAATTGAAAATCACTACAAAATGAACTCTGAAAATGTTGGAACTTGGCATGGTATCATCATTTCGCCCGCATTACATGTGCAAAAGAGTAGCGAGGGTCACGTCAAAAACTGGACGCACCTCGTCTACAAACTGGACAATCTCTTTCGGAGTATCAGGGTTTCGGACAAGAACTCATCTGTTACACGGGCACTTCAATGTTTTTTAAACTTATTTCAACTCTAGCCTATTTTTGCGTTCAGTATGCATCATTCAAAGCGACGTCATCAATTTCCAACACGTTCTTACATCATTTGCTGTTTTTCAGTCATTTACCGAGTTGTTTAGGGAGCTAAATGACGGTGAAATTGAAAATCACTACAAAATGAACTCTGAAAATGTTGGAACTTAGCATGGTATCATCATTTCGCCCGCATAGCATGTGCAAAAGAGTAGAGAGGGTCACGACGAAAACTGGACGCACCTCGTGTACAAACTGGACAATCTCATTCGGAGTATCAGGGTTTCGGACGAGAACTCATCTGTTACACGGGCACTTCAATGTTTTTTAAACTTATTTGAACTCCAGCCTATTTTTGCGTTCAGTATGCATCATTCAAAGCGACGTCATCAATTTCCAACACGTTCTGACATCATTTGCTGTTTTTCAGTCATTTACCGATTTGTTTAGGGAGCTAAATGACGGTGAAATTGAAAATCACTACAAAATGAACTCTGAAAATTTTGGAACTCGGCATGGTATCATCATTTCGCCCGCATAGCATGTGCAAAAGAGTAGAGAGGGTCACGGCGAAAACTGGACGCACCTCGTGTACAAACTGGACAATCTCTTTCGCAGTATCAGGGTTTCGGACGAGAACTCGTCTGTTACACAGGCACTTCAATGTTTTTAAACTTATTTGAACTCCAGCCTATTTTTGCGTTCAGTATGCACCATTCAAAGCGACGTCATCAATTTCCAACACGTTCTGACATCATTTGCTGTTTTTCAGTCATTTACCGATTTGTTTAGAGAGCTAAATGACGGTGAAATTGAAAATCACTACAAAATTAACTCTGAAAATTTTGGAACTTGGCATGGTATCATCATTTCGCCCGCATAGCATGTGCAAAAGAGTAGAGAGTGTCACGGCGAAAACTGGACGCACCTCGTCTACAAACTGGACAATCTCTTTCAGAGTATCAGGGTTTCGGACGAGAACTCATCTGTTACACGGGCACTTCAATGTTTTTTAAACTTATTTGAACTCCAGCCTATTTTTGCGTTCAGTATGCATCATTCAAAGCGACGTCATCAATTTCCAACACGTTCTGACATCATTTGCTATTTTTCAGTCATTTACCGATTTGTTTAGGGAGCTAAATGACGGTGAAATTGAAAATCACTACAAAATGAACTCTTAAAATTTTGGAACTTGGCATGGTATCATCATTTCGCCCGCATAGCATGTGCAAAAGAGTAGAGAGGGTCATGGCAAAAACTGGACGCACCTCGTCTACAAACTAGACAATCTCTTTCGGAGTATCAGGGTTTCGGAGGAGAACTCATCTGTTACACGGGCACTTCAATGTTTTTTAAACTTATTTGAACTCCAGCCTATTTTTGCGTTCAGTATGCATCATTCAAAGCGACGTCATCAATTTCCAACACGTTCTGACATCATTTGCTGTTTTCAGTCATTTACCGATTTGTTTAGGGAGCTAAATGTCGGTGAAATTGAAAATCACTACAAAATGAACTCCGAAAATGTTGGAACTTGGCATGGTATCATCATTTCGCCCGCATTGCATGTGCAAAAGAGTAGCGAGGGTCACGTCAAAAACTGGACGCACCTCCTCTACAAACTGGACAATCTCTTTCGGAGTATCAGGGTTTCGGACGAGAACTCATCTGTTACACGGGCACTTCAATGTTTTTTAAACTTATTTCAACTCTAGCCTATTTTTGCGTTCAGTATGCATCATTCAAAGCGACGTCATCAATTTCCAACACGTTCTGACATCATTTGCTGTTTTTCAGTCATTTACCGATTTGTTTAGGGAGCTAAATGACGGTGAAATTGAAAATCACTACAAAATGAACTCTGAAAATTTTGGAACTCGGCATGGTATCATCATTTCGCCCGCATAGCATGTGCAAAAGAGTAGAGAGGGTCACGACGAAAACTGGACGCACCTCGTCTACAAACTGGACAATCTCTTTCGGAGTATCAGGGTTTCGGACGAGAACTCATCTGTTACACGGGCACTTCAATGTTTTTTAAACTTATTTGAACTCCAGCCTATTTTTGCGTTCAGTATGCATCATTCAAAGCGACGTCATCAATTTCCAACACGTTCTGACATCATTTGCTATTTTTCAGTCATTTACCGATTTGTTTAGGGAGCTAAATGTCGGTGAAATTGAAAATCACTACAAAATGAACTCTGAAAATGTTGGAACTTGGCATGGTATCATCATTTCGCCCGCATTGCATGTGCAAAAGAGTAGCGAGGGTCACGTCAAAAACTGGACGCACCTCGTCTACAAACTGGACAATCTCTTTCGGAGTATCAGTGTTTCGGACGAGAACTCATCTGTTACACGGGCACTTCAATGTTTTTTAAACTTATTTCAACTCTAGCCTATTTTTGCGTTCAGTATGCATCATTCAAAGCGACGTCATCAATTTCCAACACGTTCTGACATCATTTGCTGTTTTTCAGTCATTTACCGATTTGTTTAGGGAGCTAAATGACGGTGAAATTGAAAATCACTACAAAATGAACTCTGAAAATTTTGGAACTTGGCATGGTATCATCATTTCGCCCGCATAGCATGTGCAAAAGAGCAGAGAGGGTCACGGCGAAAACTGGACGCACCTCGTCTACAAACTGGACAATCTCTTTCGGAGTATCAGGGTTTCGGACGAGAACTCATCTGTTACACGGGCACTTCAATGTTTTTTAAACTTATTTGAACTCCAGCCTAATTTTGCGTTCAGTATGCATCATTCAAAGCGACGTCATCAATTTCCAACACGTTCTTACATCATTTGCTGTTTTTCAGTCATTTACCGAGTTGTTTAGGGAGCTAAATGACGGTGAAATTGAAAATCACTACAAAATGAACTCTGAAAATGTTGGAACTTAGCATGGTATCATCATTTCGCCCGCATAGCATGTGCAAAAGAGTAGAGAGGGTCACGACGAAAACTGGACGCACCTCGTGTACAAACTGGACAATCTCATTCGGAGTATCAGGGTTTCGGACGAGAACTCATCTGTTACACGGGCACTTCAATGTTTTTTAAACTTATTTGAACTCCAGCCTATTTTTGCGTTCAGTATGCATCATTCAAAGCGACGTCATCAATTTCCAACACGTTCTGACATCATTTGCTGTTTTTCAGTCATTTACCGATTTGTTTAGGGAGCTAAATGACGGTGAAATTGAAAATCACTACAAAATGAACTCTGAAAATTTTGGAACTCGGCATGGTATCATTATTTCGCCCGCATAGCATGTGCAAAAGAGTAGAGAGGGTCACGGCGAAAACTGGACGCACCTCGTGTACAAACTGGACAATCTCTTTCGCAGTATCTGGGTTTCGGACGAGAACTCGTCTGTTACACAGGCACTTCAATGTTTTTAAACTTATTTGAACTCCAGCCTATTTTTGCGTTCAGTATGCACCATTCAAAGCGACGTCATCAATTTCCAACATGTTCTGACATCATTTGCTGTTTTTCAGTCATTTACCGATTTGTTTAGAGAGCTAAATGACGGTGAAATTGAAAATCACTACAAAATGAACTCTGAAAATTTTGGAACTTGGCATGGTATCATCATTTCGCCCGCATAGCATGTGCAAAAGAGTAGAGAGTGTCACGGCGAAAACTGGACGCACCTCGTCTACAAACTGGACAATCTCTTTCAGAGTATCAGGGTTTCGGACGAGAACTCATCTGTTACACGGGCACTTCAATGTTTTTTAAACTTATTTGAACACCAGCCTATTTTGCGTTCAGTATGCATCATTCAAAGCGATGTCATCAATTTCCAACACGTTCTGACATCATTTGCTGTTTTTCAGTCATTTACCGATTTGTTTAGGGAGCTAAATGACGGTGAAATTGAAAATCACTACAAAATGAACTCTGAAAATTTTGGAACTTGGCATGGTATCATCATTTCGCCCGCATAGCATGTGCAAAAGAGTAGAGAGGGTCATGGCAAAAACTGGACGCACCTCGTCTACAAACTAGACAATCTCTTTCGGAGTATCAGGGTTTCGGACGAGAACTCATCTGTTACACGGGCACTTCAATGTTTTTTAAACTTATTTGAACTCCAGCCTATTTTTGCGTTCAGTATGCATCATTCAAAGCGACGTCATCAATTTCCAACACGTTCTGACATCATTTGCTGTTTTTCAGTCATTTACCGATTTGTTTAGGGAGCTAAATGACGGTGAAATTGAAAATCACTACAAAATGAACTCTGAAAATTTTGGAACTCGGCATGGTATCATCATTTCGCCCGCATAGCATGTGCAAAAGAGTAGAGAGGGTCACGGCGAAAACTGGACGCACCTCGTCTACAAACTGGACAATCTCTTTCGGAGTATCAGGGTTTCGGACGAGAACTCATCTGTTACACGGGCACTTCAATGTTTTTTAAACTTATTTGAACTCCAGCCTATTTTTGCGTTCAGTATGCATCATTCAAAGCGACGTCATCAATTTCCAACACGTTCTGACATCATTTGCTGTTTTTCAGTCATTTACCGATTTGTTTAGGGAGCTAAATGACGGTGAAATTGAAAATCACTACAAAATGAACTCTGAAAATTTTGGAACTCGGCATGGTATCATCATTTCGCCCGCATAGCATGTGCAAAAGAGTAGAGAGGGTCACGGCGAAAACTGGACGCACCTCGTCTACAAACTGGACAATCTCTTTCGGAGTATCAGGGTTTCGGACGAGAACTCATCTGTTACACGGGCACTTCAATGTTTTTTAAACTTATTTGAACTCCAGCCTATTTTTGCGTTCAGTATGCATCATTCAAAGCGACGTCATCAATTTCCAACACGTTCTTACATCATTTGCTGTTTTTCAGTCATTTACCGATTTGTTTAGGGAGCTAAATGACGGTGAAATTGAAAATCACTACAAAATGAACTCTGAAAATGTTGGAACTTAGCATGGTATCATCATTTCACCCGCATAGCATGTGCAAAAGAGTAGAGAGGGTCACGACGAAAACTGGACGCACCTCGTGTACAAACTGGACAATCTCTTTCGGAGTATCAGGGTTTCGGACGAGAACTCATCTGTTACACGGGCACTTCAATGTTTTTTAAACTTATTTGAACTCCAGCCTATTTTTGCGTTCAGTATGCATCATTCAAAGCGACGTCATCAATTTCCAACACGTTCTGACATCATTTGCTGTTTTTCAGTCATTTACCGATTTGTTTAGGGAGCTAAATGACGGTGAAATTGAAAATCACTACAAAATGAACTCTGGAAAGTTTGGAACTTGGCATGGTATCATCATTTCGCCCGCATAGCATGTGCAAAAGAGTAGAGAGGGTCATGGCAAAAACTGGACGCACCTCGTCTACAAACTAGACAATCTCTTTCGGAGTATCAGGGTTTCGGACGAGAACTCATCTGTTACACGGGCACTTCAATGTTTTTTAAACTTATTTGAACTCCAGCCTATTTTTGCGTTCAGTATGCATCATTCAAAGCGACGTCATCAATTTCCAACACGTTCTGACATCATTTGCTGTTTTTCAGTCATTTACCGATTTGTTTAGGGAGCTAAATGACGGTGAAATTGAAAATCACTACAAAATGAACTCTGAAAATTTTGGAACTCGGCATGGTATCATCATTTCGCCCGCATAGCATGTGCAAAAGAGTAGAGAGGGTCACGGCGAAAACTGGACGCACCTCGTCTACAAACTGGACAATCTCTTTCGGAGTATCAGGGTTTCGGACGAGAACTCATCTGTTACATGGGCACTTCAATGTTTTTTAAACTTATTTGAACTCCAGCCTATTTTTGCGTTCAGTATGCATCATTCAAAGCGATGTCATCAATTTCCAACACGTTCTGACATCATTTGTTGTTTTTCAGTCATTTACCGATTTGTTTGGGAGCTAAACGACGGTGAAATTGAAAATCACTACAAAATGAACTCTGGAAATTTTGGAACTTGGCATGGTATCATCATTTCGCCCGCATAGCATGTGCAAAAGAGTAGAGAGGGTCATGGCAAAAACTGGACGCACCTCGTCTACAAACTAGACAATCTCTTTCGGAGTATCAGGGTTTCGGACGAGAACTCATCTGTTACACGGGCACTTCAATGTTTTTTAAACTTATTTGAACACCAGCCTATTTTGCGTTCAGTATGCATCATTCAAAGCGATGTCATCAATTTCCAACACGTTCTGACATCATTTGTTGTTTTTCAGTCATTTACCGATTTGTTTGGGAGCTAAATGACGGTGAAATTGAAAATCACTACAAAATGAACTCTGGAAATTTTGGAACTTGGCATGGTATCATCATTTCGCCCGCATAGCATGTGCAAAAGAGTAGAGAGGGTCATGGCAAAAACTGGACGCACCTCGTCTACAAACTAGACAATCTCTTTCGGAGTATCAGGGTTTCGGACGAGAACTCATCTGTTACATGGGCACTTCAATGTTTTTTAAACTTATTTGAACTCCAGCCTATTTTTGCGTTCAGTATGCATCATTCAAAGCGATGTCATCAATTTCCAACACGTTCTGACATCATTTGTTGTTTTTCAGTCATTTACCGATTTGTTTGGGAGCTAAATGACGGTGAAATTGAAAATCACTACAAAATGAACTCTGGAAATTTTGGAACTTGGCATGGTATCATCATTTCGCCCGCATAGCATGTGCAAAAGAGTAGAGAGGGTCATGGCAAAAACTGGACGCACCTCGTGTACAAACTGGACAATCTCTTTCGGAGTATCAGGGTTTCGGACGAGAACTCATCTGTTACACGGGCACTTCAATGTTTTTTAAACTTATTTGAACACCAGCCTATTTTGCGTTCAGTATGCATCATTCAAAGCGATGTCATCAATTTCCAACACGTTCTGACATCATTTGTTGTTTTTCAGTCATTTACCGATTTGTTTGGGAGCTAAATGACGGTGAAATTGAAAATCACTACAAAATGAACTCTGGAAATTTTGGAACTTGGCATGGTATCATCATTTCGCCCGCATAGCATGTGCAAAAGAGTAGAGAGGGTCATGGCAAAAACTGGACGCACCTCGTCTACAAACTAGACAATCTCTTTCGGAGTATCAGGGTTTCGGACGAGAACTCATCTGTTACACGGGCACTTCAATGTTTTTTAAACTTATTTGAACTCCAGCCTATTTTTGCGTTCAGTATGCATCATTCAAAGCGACGTCATCAATTTCCAACACGTTCTGACATCATTTGCTGTTTTTCAGTCATTTACCGATTTGTTTAGGGAGCTAAATGACGGTGAAATTGAAAATCACTACAAAATGAACTCTGAAAATTTTGGAACTCGGCATGGTATCATCATTTCGCCCGCATAGCATGTGCAAAAGAGTAGAGAGGGTCACGGCGAAAACTGGACGCACCTCGTCTACAAACTGGACAATCTCTTTCGGAGTATCAGGGTTTCGGACGAGAACTCATCTGTTACATGGGCACTTCAATGTTTTTTAAACTTATTTGAACTCCAGCCTATTTTTGCGTTCAGTATGCATCATTCAAAGCGACGTCATCAATTTCCAACACGTTCTGACATCATTTGCTGTTTTTCAGTCATTTACCGATTTGTTTAGGGAGCTAAATGACGGTGAAATTGAAAATCACTACAAAATGAACTCTGAAAATGTTGGAACTTAGCATGGTATCATCATTTCACCCGCATAGCATGTGCAAAAGAGTAGAGAGGGTCACGACGAAAACTGGACGCACCTCGTGTACAAACTGGACAATCTCTTTCGGAGTATCAGGGTTTCGGACGAGAACTCATCTGTTACACGGGCACTTCAATGTTTTTTAAACTTATTTGAACTCCAGCCTATTTTTGCGTTCAGTATGCATCATTCAAAGCGACGTCATCAATTTCCAACACGTTCTGACATCATTTGCTGTTTTTCAGTCATTTACCGATTTGTTTAGGGAGCTAAATGACGGTGAAATTGAAAATCACTACAAAATGAACTCTGAAAATTTTGGAACTCGGCATGGTATCATCATTTCGCCCGCATAGCATGTGCAAAAGAGTAGAGAGGGTCACGGCGAAAACTGGACGCACCTCGTGTACAAACTGGACAATCTCTTTCGGAGTATCAGGGTTTCGGACGAGAACTCATCTGTTACACAGGCACTTCAATGTTTTTAAACTTATTTGAACTCCAGCCTATTTTTGCGTTCAGTATGCATCATTCAAAGCAACGTCATCAATTTCCAACACGTTCTGACATCATTTGCTGTTTTTCAGTCATTTACCGATTTGTTTAGGGAGCTAAATGACGGTGAAATTGAAAATCACTACAAAATGAACTCTAAAAATTTTGGAACTCGGCATGGTATCATCATTTCGCCCGCATAGCATGTGCAAAAGAGTAGAGAGGGTCACGGCGAAAACTGGACGCACCTCGTGTACAAACTGGACAATCTCTTTCGGAGTATCAGGGTTTCGGACGAGAACTCGTCTGTTACACAGGCACTTCAATGTTTTTAAACTTATTTGAACTCCAGCCTATTTTTGCGTTCAGTATGCACCGTTCAAAGCGACGTCATCAATTTCCAACACGTTCTGACATCATTTGCTGTTTTTCAGTCATTTACCGATTTGTTTAGAGAGCTAAATGACGGTGAAATTGAAAATCACTACAAAATGAACTCTGAAAATTTTGGAACTTGGCATGGTATCATCATTTCGCCCGCATAGCATGTGCAAAAGAGTAGAGAGTGTCACGGCGAAAACTGGACGCACCTCGTCTACAAACTGGACAATCTCTTTCAGAGTATCAGGGTTTCGGACGAGAACTCATCTGTTACACGGGCACTTCAATGTTTTTTAAACTTATTTGAACACCAGCCTATTTTGCGTTCAGTATGCATCATTCAAAGCGATGTCATCAATTTCCAACACGTTCTGACATCATTTGCTGTTTTTCAGTCATTTACCGATTTGTTTAGGGAGCTAAATGACGGTGAAATTGAAAATCACTACAAAATGAACTCTGAAAATTTTGGAACTTGGCATGGTATCATCATTTCGCCCGCATAGCATGTGCAAAAGAGTAGAGAGGGTCATGGCAAAAACTGGACGCACCTCGTCTACAAACTAGACAATCTCTTTCGGAGTATCAGGGTTTCGGACGAGAACTCATCTGTTACACGGGCACTTCAATGTTTTTTAAACTTATTTGAACTCCAGCCTATTTTTGCGTTCAGTATGCATCATTCAAAGCGACGTCATCAATTTCCAACACGTTCTGACATCATTTGCTGTTTTTCAGTCATTTACCGATTTGTTTCGGGAGCTAAATGACGATGAAATTGAAAATCACTACAAAATGAACTCTGAAAATTTTGGAACTTGGCATGGTATCATCATTTCGCCCGCATAGCATGTGCAAAAGAGTAGAGAGGGTCACGGCGAAAACTGGACAATCTCTTTCGGAGTATCCGGGTTTCGGACGATAACTCATCTGTTACACGGGCACTTCAATGTTTTTTAAACTTATTTGAACTCCAGCCTATTTTTGCGTTCAGTATGCATCAGTCAAAGCGACGTCATCAATTTCCAACACGTTCTGACATCATTTGCTGTTTTTCAGTCATTTACCGATTTGTTTAGGGAGCTAAATGTCGGTGAAATTGAAAATCACTACAAAATGAACTCTGAAAATGTTGGAACTTGGCATGGTATCATCATTTCGCCCGCATAGCATGTGCAAAAGAGTAGAGAGGGTCACGGCGAAAACTGGACCACCTCGTCTACAAACTGGACAATCTCTTTCAGAGTATCAGGGTTTCGGACGAGAACTCATCTGTTACACGGGCACTTCAATGTTTTTTAAACTTATTTGAACTCCAGCCTATTTTTGCGTTCAGTATGCATCATTCAAAGCGATGTCATCAATTTCCAACACGTTCTGACATCATTCGCTGTTTTTCAGTCATTTACCGATTTGTTTAGGGAGCTAAATGACGGTGAAATTGAAAATCACTACAAAATGAACTCTGAAAATTTTGGAACTTGGCATGGTATCATCATTTCGCCCGCATAGCATGTGCAAAAGAGTAGAGAGGGTCACGGCGAAAACTGGACGCACCACGTCTACAAACTGGACAATCTCTTTCGGAGTATCAGGGTTTCGGACGAGAACTCATGTGTTGCACGGGCACTTCAATGTTTCTTAAACTTATTTGAACTCCAGCCTATTTTTGCGTTCAGTATGCATCATTCAAAGCGACGTCATCAATTTCCAACATGTTCTGACATCATTTGCTGTTTTTCAGTCATTTACCGATTTGTTTAGGGAGCTAAATGACTGTGAAATTGAAAATCACTACAAAATGAACTCTGAAAATTTTGGAACTCGGCATGGTATCATCATTTCGCCCGCATAGCATGTGCAAAAGAGTAGAGAGGGTCACGGCGAAAACTGGACGCACCTCGTGTACAAACTGGACAATCTCTTTCGGAGTATCAAGGTTTCGGACGAGAACTCGTCTGTTACACAGGCACTTCAATGTTTTTTAAACTTATTTGAACTTCAGCCTATTTTTGCGTTCAGTATGCATCATTCAAAGCGACGTCATCAATTTCCAACACGTTCTGACATCATTTGGTGTTTTTCAGTCATTTACCGATTTGTTTAGGGAGCTAAATGACTGTGAAATTGAAAATCACTACAAAATGAACACTGAAAATGTTGGAACTCGGCATGGTATCTTCATTTCGCCCGCATAGCATGTGCAAAAGAGTAGAGAGGGTCACGGCGAAAACTGGACGCACCTCGTCTACAAACTGGACAATCTCTTTCGGAGTATCAGGGTTTCGGACGAGAACTCATCTGTTACACGGGCACTTCAATGTTTTTTAAACTTATTTGAACTCCAGCCTATTTTTGCGTTCAGTATGCATCATTCAAAGCGACGTCATCAATTTCCAACACGTTCTGACATCGTTTGTTGTTTTTCAGTCATTTACCGATTTGTTTAGGGAGCTAAATGACGGTGAAATTGAAAATCACTACAAAATGATTTCTGAAAATTTTGGAACTTGGCATGGTATCATCATTTCGCCCGCATAGCATGTGCAAAAGAGTAGAGAGGGTCATGGCAAAAACTGGACGCACCTCGTCTACAAACTAGACAATCTCTTTCGGAGTATCACGGTTTCGGAGGAGAACTCATCTGTTACACGGGCACTTCAATGTTTTTTAAACTTATTTGAACTCCAGCCTATTTTTACGTTCAGTATGCATCAATCAAAGCGACGTCATCAATTTCCAACACGTGCTGACATCATTTGCTGTTTTCAGTCATTTACCGATTTGTTTAGGGAGCTAAATGTCGGTGAAATTGAAAATCACTACAAAATGAACTCTGAAAATGTTGGAACTTGGCATGGTATCATCATTTCGCCCGCATTGCATGTGCAAAAGAGTAGAGAGGGTCACGTCAAAAACTGGACGCACCTCGTCTACAAACTGGACAATCTCTTTCGGAGTATCAGGGTTTCGGACGAGAACTCATCTGTTACACGGGCACTTCAATGTTTTTTAAACTTATTTGAACTCCAGCCTATTTTTGCGTTCAGTATGCATCATTCAAAGCGACGTCATCAATTTCCAACACGTTCTGACATCATTTGCTGTTTTTCAGTCATTTACCGATTTGTTTAGGGAGCTAAATGACGGTGAAATTGAAAATCACTACAAAATGAACTCTGAAAATTTTGGAACTTGGCATGGTATCATCATTTCGCCCGCATAGCATGTGCAAAAGAGTAGAGAGGGTCACGGCGAAAACTGGACGCACCTCGTCTACAAACTGGACAATCTCTTTCGGAGTATCAGGGTTTCGGACGAGAACTCATCTGTTACACGGGCACTTCAATGTTTTTTAAACTTATTTGAACTCCAGCCTATTTTTGCGTTCAGTATGCATCATTCAAAGCGACGTCATCAATTCCAACACGTTCTTACATCATTTGCTGTTTTTCAGTCATTTACCGATTTGTTTAGGGAGCTAAATGACGGTGAAATTGAAAATCACTACAAAATGAACACTGAAAATGTTGGAACTCGGCATGGTATCTTCATTTCGCCCGCATAGCATGTGCAAAAGAGTAGAGAGGGTCACGGCGAAAACTGGACGCACCTCGTCTACAAACTGGACAATCTCTTTCGGAGTATCAGGGTTTCGGACGAGAACTCATCTGTTACACGGGCACTTCAATGTTTTTTAAACTTATTTGAACTCCAGCCTATTTTTGCGTTCAGTATGCATCATTCAAAGCGACGTCATCAATTTCCAACACGTTCTGACATCGTTTGTTGTTTTTCAGTCATTTACCGATTTGTTTAGGGAGCTAAATGACGGTGAAATTGAAAATCACTACAAAATGAACTCTGAAAATTTTGGAACTTGGCATGGTATCATCATTTCGCCCGCATAGCATGTGCAAAAGAGTAGAGAGGGTCATGGCAAAAACTGGACGCACCTCGTCTACAAACTAGACAATCTCTTTCGGAGTATCACGGTTTCGGAGGAGAACTCATCTGTTACACGGGCACTTCAATGTTTTTTAAACTTATTTGAACTCCAGCCTATTTTTACGTTCAGTATGCATCATTCAAAGCGACGTCATCAATTTCTAACACGTGCTGACATCATTTGCTGTTTTCAGTCATTTATCGATTTGTTTAGGGAGCTAAATGTCGGTGAAATTGAAAATCACTACAAAATGAACTCTGAAAATGTTGGAACTTGGCATGGTATCATCATTTCGCCCGCATTGCATGTGCAAAAGAGTAGAGAGGGTCACGTCAAAAACTGGACGCACCTCGTCTACAAACTGGACAATCTCTTTCGGAGTATCAGGGTTTCGGACGAGAACTCATCTGTTACACGGGCACTTCAATATTTTTTAAACTTATTTGAACTCCAGCCTATTTTTGCGTTCAGTATGCATCATTCAAAGCGACGTCATCAATTTCCAACACGTTCTGACATCATTTGCTGTTTTTCAGTCATTTACCGATTTGATTAGGGAGCTAAATGACGGTGAAATTGAAAATCACTACAAAATGAACTCTGAAAATTTTGGAACTTGGCATGGTATCATCATTTCGTTCGCATAGCATGTGCAAAAGAGTAGATAGGGTCACGGCGGAAACTGGACGCACCTCGTCTACAAACTGGACAATCTCTTTCGGAGTATCAGGGTTTCGGACGAGAACTCATCTGTTACACGGGCACTTCAATGTTTTTTAAACTTATTTGAACTCCAGCCTATTTTTGCGTTCAGTATGCATCATTCAAAGCGACGTCATCAATTTCCAACACGTTCTTACATCATTTGCTGTTTTTCAGTCATTTACCGATTTGTTTAGGGAGCTAAATGACGGTGAAATTGAAAATCACTACAAAATGAACTCTGAAAATGTTGGAACTTAGCATGGTATCATCATTTCGCCCGCATAGCATGTGCAAAAGAGTAGAGAGGGTCACGACGAAAACTGGACGCACCTCGTGTACAAACTGGACAATCTCATTCGGAGTATCAGGGTTTCGGACGAGAACTCATCTGTTACACGGGCACTTCAATGTTTTTTAAACTTATTTGAACTCCAGCCTATTTTTGCGTTCAGTATGCATCATTCAAAGCGACGTCATCAATTTCCAACACGTTCTGACATCATTTGCTGTTTTTCAGTCATTTACCGATTTGTTTAGGGAGCTAAATGACGGTGAAATTGAAAATCACTACAAAATGAACTCTGCAAATTTTGGAACTCGGCATGGTATCATCATTTCGCCCGCATAGCATGTGCAAAAGAGTAGAGAGGGTCACGGCAAAAACTGGACGCACCTCGTGTACAAACTGGACAATCTCTTTCGGAGTATCAGGGTTTCGGACGAGAACTCGTCTGTTACACAGGCACTTCAATGTTTTTAAACTTATTTGAACTCCAGCCTATTTTTGCGTTCAGTATGCACCATTCAAAGCGACGTCATCAATTTCCAACACGTTCTGACATCATTTGCTGTTTTTCAGTCATTTACCGATTTGTTTAGAGAGCTAAATGACGGTGAAATTGAAAATCACTACAAAATGAACTCTGAAAATTTTGGAACTTGGCATGGTATCATCATTTCGCCCGCATAGCATGTGCAAAAGAGTAGAGAGTGTCACGGTGAAAACTGGACGCACCTCGTCTACAAACTGGACAATCTCTTTCAGAGTATCAGGGTTTCGGACGAGAAATCATCTGTTACACGGGCACTTCAATGTTTTTTAAACTTATTTGAACACCAGCCTATTTTGCGTTCAGTATGCATCATTCAAAGCGATGTCATCAATTTCCAACACGTTCTGACATCATTTGCTGTTTTTCAGTCATTTACAGATTTGTTTAGGGAGCTAAATGACGGTGAAATTGAAAATCACTACAAAATGAACACTGAAAATTTTGGAACTTGGCATGGTATCATCATTTCGCCCGCATAGCATGTGCAAAAGAGTAGAGAGGGTCATGGCAAAAACTGGACGCACCTCGTCTACAAACTAGACAATCTCTTTCGGAGTATCAGGGTTTCGGACGAGAACTCATCTGTTACATGGGCACTTCAATGTTTTTTAAACTTATTTGAACTCCAGCCTATTTTTGCGTTCAGTATGCATCATTCAAAGCGACGTCATCAATTTCCAACACGTTCTGACATCATTTGCTGTTTTTCAGTCATTTACCGATTTGTTTAGGGAGCTAAATGACGGTGAAATTGAAAATCACTACAAAATGAACTCTGAAACTTTTGGAACTCGGCATGGTATCATCATTTCGCCCGCATAGCATGTGCAAAAGAGTAGAGAGGGTCACGGCGAAAACTGGACGCACCTCGTGTACAAACTAGACAATCTCTTTCGGAGTATCAGGGTTTCGGACGAGAACTCATCTGTTACACGGGCACTTCAATGTTTTTAAACTTATTTGAACTCCAGCCTATTTTTGCGTTCAGTATGCATCATTCAAAGCGACGTCATCAATTTCCAACACGTTCTGACATCATTTGCTGTTTTTCAGTCATTTACCGATTTGTTTAGGGAGCTAAATGACGGTGAAATTGAAAATCACTACAAAATGAACTCTGAAAATTTTGGAACTCGGCATGGTATCATCATTTCGCCCGCATAGCATGTGCAAAAGAGTAGAGAGGGTCACGGCGAAAACTGGACGCACCTCGTGTACAAACTGGACAATCTCTTTCGGAGTATCAGGGTTTCGGACGAGAACTCGTCTGTTACACGGGCACTTCAATGTTTTTAAACTTATTTGAACTCCAGCCTATTTTTGCGTTCAGTATGCACCATTCAAAGCGACGTCTTCAATTTCCAACACGTTCTGACATCATTTGCTGTTTTTCAGTCATTTACCGATTTGTTTAGAGAGCTAAATGACGGTGACATTGAAAATCACTACAAAATGAACTCTGAAAATTTTGGAACTTGGCATGGTATCATCATTTCACCCGCATAGCATGTGCAAAAGAGTAGAGAGTGTCACGGCGAAAACTGGACGCACCTCGTCTACAAACTGGACAATCTCTTTCAGAGTATCAGGGTTTCGGACGAGAACTCATCTGTTACACGGGCACTTCAATGTTTTTTAAACTTATTTGAACACCAGCCTATTTTGCGTTCAGTATGCATCATTCAAAGCGATGTCATCAATTTCCAACACGTTCTGACATCATTTGCTGTTTTTCAGTCATTTACCGATTTGTTTAGGGAGCTAAATGACGATGAAATTGAAAATCACTACAAAATGAACTCTGAAAATTTTGGAACTTGGCATGGTATCATCATTTCGCCCGCATAGCATGTGCAAAAGAGTAGAGAGGGTCATGGAAAAAACTGGACGCACCTCGTCTACAAACTAGACAATCTCTTTCGGAGTATCAGGGTTTCGGACGAGAACTCATCTGTTACACGGGCACTTCAATGTTTTTTAAACTTATTTGAACTCCAGCCTATTTTTGCGTTCAGTATGCATCATTCAAAGCGACGTCATCAATTTCCAACACGTTCTGACATCATTTGCTGTTTTTCAGTCATTTACCGATTTGTTTCGGGAGCTAAATGACGATGAAATTGAAAATCACTACAAAATGAACTCTGAAAATTTTGGAACTTGGCATGGTATCATCATTTCGCCCGCATAGCATGTGCAAAAGAGTAGAGAGGGTCACGGCGAAAACTGGACAATCTCTTTCGGAGTATCCGGGTTTCGGATAAGAACTCATCTGTTACACGGGCACTTCAATGTTTTTTAAACTTATTTGAACTCCAGCCTATTTTTGCGTTCAGTATGCATCATTCAAAGCGACGTCATCAATTTCCAACACGTTCTGACATCATTTGCTGTTTTTCAGTCATTTACCGATTTGTTTAGGGAGCTAAATGTCGGTGAAATTGAAAATCACTACAAAATGAACTCTGAAAATGTTGGAACTTGGCATGGTATCATCATTTCGCCCGCATAGCATGTGCAAAAGAGTAGAGAGGGTCACGGCGAAAACTGGACGCACCTCGTCTACAAACTTGACAATCTCTTTCAGAGTATCAGGGTTTCGGACGAGAACTCATCTGTTACACGGGCACTTCAATGTTTTTTAAACTTATTTGAACTCCAGCCTATTTTTGCGTTCAGTATGCATCATTCAAAGCGACGACATCAATTTCCAACACGTTCTGACATCATTTGCTGTTTTCAGTCATTTACCGATTTGTTTAGGGAGCTAAATGACAGTGAAATTGAAAATCACTACAAAATGAACTCTGAAAATTTTGGAACTTGGCATGGTATCATCATTTCGCCCGCATAGCATGTGCAAAAGAGTAGAGAGTGTCACGGCGAAAACTGGACGCACCTCGTGTACAAACTGGACAATCTCTTTCGGAGTATCAGGGTTTCGGACGAGAACTCATCTGTTACACGGGCACTTCAATGTTTTTTAAACTTATTTAAACTCCAGCCTATTTTTGCGTTCAGTATGCATCATTCAAAGCGACGTCATCAATTTCCAACACGTTCTGACATCATTTGCTGTTTTTCAGTCATTTACCGATTTGTTTAGGGAGCTAAATGACGGTGAAATTGAAAATCACTACAAAATGAACTCTGAAAATTTTGGAACTCGGCATGGTATCATCATTTCGCCCGCATAGCATGTGCAAAAGAGTAGAGAGGGTCACGGCGAAAACTGGACGCACCTCGTCTACAAACTGGACAATCTCTTTCGGAGTATCAGGGTTTCGGACGAGAAGTCATCTGTTACACGGGCACTTCAATGTTTTTTAAACTTATTTGAACTCCAGCCTATTTTTGCGTTCAGTATGCATCATTCAAAGCGACGTCATCAATTTCCAACACGTTCTGACATCATTTGCTGTTTTTCAGTCATTTACCGATTTGTTTAGGGAGCTAAATGACGGTGAAATTGAAAATCTCTACAAAATGAACTCTGAAAATATTGGAACTTAGCATGGTATCATCATTTCACCCGCATAGCATGTGCAAAAGAGTAGAGAGGGTCACGACGAAAAATGGACGCACCTCGTGTGAAACTGGACAATCTCTTTCGGAGTATCAGGGTTTCGGACGAGAACTCATCTGTTACACGGGCACTTCAATGTTTTTTAAACTTATTTGAACTCCAGCCTATTTTTGCGTTCAGTATGCATCATTCAAAGCGACGTCATCAATTTCCAACACGTTCTGACATCATTTGCTGTTTTTCAGTCATTTACCGATTTGTTTAGGGAGCTAAATGACGGTGAAATTGAAAATCACTACAAAATGAACTCTGAAACTTTTGGAACTCGGCATGGTATCATCATTTCGCCCGCATAGCATGTGCAAAAGAGTAGAGAGGGTCACGGCGAAAACTGGACGCACCTCGTGTACAAACTAGTCAATCTCTTTCGGAGTATCAGGGTTTCGGCCGAGAACTCATCTGTTACACAGGCACTTCAATGTTTTTAGACTTATTTGAACTCCAGCCTATTTTTGCGTTCAGTATGCATCATTCAAAGCGACGTCATCAATTTCCAACACGTTCTGACATCATTTGCTGTTTTTCAGTCATTTACCGATTTGTTTAGGGAGCTAAATGACGGTGAAATTGAAAATCACTACAAAATGAACTCTGAAAATTTTGGAACTCGGCATGGTATCATCATTTCGCCCGCATAGCATGTGCAAAAGAGTAGAGAGGGTCACAGCGAAAACTGGACGCACCTCGTGTACAAACTGGACAATCTCTTTCGGAGTATCAGGGTTTCGGACGAGAACTCGTCTGTTACACAGGCACTTCAATGTTTTTAAACTTATTTGAACTCCAGCCTATTTTTGCGTTCAGTATGCACCATTCAAAGCGACGTCATCAATTTCCAACACGTTCTGACATCATTTGCTGTTTTTCAGTCATTTACCGATTTGTTTAGAGAGCTAAATGACGGTGACATTGAAAATCACTACAAAATGAACTCTGAAAATTTTGGAACTTGGCATGGTATCATCATTTCGCCCGCATAGCATGTGCAAAAGAGTAGAGAGTGTCACGGCGAAAACTGGACGCACCTCGTCTACAAACTGGACAATCTCTTTCAGAGTATCAGGGTTTCGGACGAGAACTCATCTGTTACACGGGCACTTTAATGTTTTTTAAACTTATTTGAACTCCAGCCTATTTTTGCGTTCAGTATGCATCATTCAAAGCGACGTCATCAATTTCCAACACGTTCTGACATCATTTGCTGTTTTTCAGTCATTTACCGATTTGTTTAGGGAGCTAAATGTCGGTGAAATTGAAAATCTCTACAAAATGAACTCTGAAAATGTTGGAACTTGGCATGGTATCATCATTTCGCCCGCATAGCATGTGCAAAAGAGTAGAGAGGGTCACGGTGAAAACTGGACGCACCTCGTCTACAAACTTGACAATCTCTTTCGGAGTATCAGGGTTTCGGACGAGAACTCATCTGTTACACGGGCACTTCAATGTTTTTTAAACTTATTTGAACTCCAGCCTATTTTTGCGTTCAGTATGCATCATTCAAAGCGATGTCATCAATTTCCAACACGTTCTGACATCATTTGCTGTTTTCAGTCATTTACCGATTTGTTTACGGAGCTAAATGACAGTGAAATTGAAAATCACTACAAAATGAACTCTGAAAATTTTGGAACTTGGCATGGTATCATCATTTCGCCCGCATAGCATGTGCAAAAGAGTAGAGAGTGTCACGGCGAAAACTGGACGCACCTCGTCTACAAACTGGACAATCTCTTTCAGAGTATCAGGGTTTCGGACGAGAACTCATCTGTTACACGGGCACTTCAATGTTTTTTAAACTTATTTGAACACCAGCCTATTTTGCGTTCAGTATGCATCATTCAAAGCGATGTCATCAATTTCCAACACGTTCTGACATCATTTGCTGTTTTTCAGTCATTTACCGATTTGTTTAGGGAGCTAAATGACGATGAAATTGAAAATCACTACAAAATGAACTCTGAAAATTTTGGAACTTGGCATGGTATCATCATTTCGCCCGCATAGCATGTGCAAAAGAGTAGAGAGGGTCATGGAAAAAACTGGACGCACCTCGTCTACAAACTAGACAATCTCTTTCGGAGTATCAGGGTTTCGGACGAGAACTCATCTGTTACACGGGCACTTCAATGTTTTTTAAACTTATTTGAACACCAGCCTATTTTGCGTTCAGTATGCATCATTCAAAGCGATGTCATCAATTTCCAACACGTTCTGACATCATTTGCTGTTTTTCAGTCATTTACCGATTTGTTTAGGGAGCTAAATGACGATGAAATTGAAAATCACTACAAAATGAACTCTGAAAATTTTGGAACTTGGCATGGTATCATCATTTCGCCCGCATAGCATGTGCAAAAGAGTAGAGAGGGTCATGGAAAAAACTGGACGCACCTCGTCTACAAACTAGACAATCTCTTTCGGAGTATCAGGGTTTCGGACGAGAACTCATCTGTTACACGGGCACTTCAATGTTTTTTAAACTTATTTGAACTCCAGCCTATTTTTGCGTTCAGTATGCATCATTCAAAGCGACGTCATCAATTTCCAACACGTTCTGACATCATTTGCTGTTTTTCAGTCATTTACCGATTTGTTTCGGGAGCTAAATGACGATGAAATTGAAAATCACTACAAAATGAACTCTGAAAATTTTGGAACTTGGCATGGTATCATCATTTCGCCCGCATAGCATGTGCAAAAGAGTAGAGAGGGTCACGGCGAAAACTGGACAATCTCTTTCGGAGTATCCGGGTTTCGGACGAGAACTCATCTGTTACACGGGCACTTCAATGTTTTTTAAACTTATTTGAACTCCAGCCTATTTTTGCGTTCAGTATGCATCATTCAAAGCGACGTCATCAATTTCCAACACGTTCTGACATCATTTGCTGTTTTTCAGTCATTTACCGATTTGTTTAGGGAGCTAAATGTCGGTGAAATTGAAAATCACTACAAAATGAACTCTGAAAATGTTGGAACTTGGCATGGTATCATCATTTCGCCCGCATAGCATGTGCAAAAGAGTAGAGAGGGTCACGGCGAAAACTGGACGCACCTCGTCTACAAACTTGACAATCTCTTTCGGAGTATCAGGGTTTCGGACGAGAACTCATCTGTTACACGGGCACTTCAATGTTTTTTAAACTTATTTGAACTCCAGCCTATTTTTGCGTTCAGTATGCATCATTCAAAGCGACGACATCAATTTCCAACACGTTCTGACATCATTTGCTGTTTTCAGTCATTTACCGATTTGTTTAGGGAGCTAAATGACAGTGAAATTGAAAATCACTACAAAATGAACTCTGAAAATTTTGGAACTTGGCATGGTATCATCATTTCGCCCGCATAGCATGTGCAAAAGAGTAGAGAGTGTCACGGCGAAAACTGGACGCACCTCGTGTACAAACTGGACAATCTCTTTCGGAGTATCAGGGTTTCGGACGAGAACTCATCTGTTACACGGGCACTTCAATGTTTTTTAAACTTATTTAAACTCCAGCCTATTTTTGCGTTCAGTATGCATCATTCAAAGCGATGTCATCAATTTCCAACATGTTCTGACATCATTTGCTGTTTTTCAGTCATTTACCGATTTGTTTAGGGAGCTAAATGACGGTGAAATTGAAAATCACTACAAAATGAACTCTGAAAATTTTGGAACTCGGCATGGTATCATCATTTCGCCCGCATAGCATGTGCAAAAGAGTAGAGAGGGTCACGGCGAAAACTGGACGCACCTCGTCTACAAACTGGACAATCTCTTTCGGAGTATCAGGGTTTCGGACGAGAAGTCATCTGTTACACGGGCACTTCAATGTTTTTTAAACTTATTTGAACTCCAGCCTATTTTTGCATTCAGTATGCATCATTCAAAGCGACGTCATCAATTTCCAACACGTTCTGACATCATTTGCTGTTTTTCAGTCATTTACCGATTTGTTTAGGGAGCTAAATGACGGTGAAATTGAAAATCTCTACAAAATGAACTCTGAAAATATTGGAACTTAGCATGGTATCATCATTTCACCCGCATAGCATGTGCAAAAGAGTAGAGAGGGTCACGACGAAAAATGGACGCACCTCGTGTGAAACTGGACAATCTCTTTCGGAGTATCAGGGTTTCGGACGAGAACTCATCTGTTACACGGGCACTTCAATGTTTTTTAAACTTATTTGAACTCCAGCCTATTTTTGCGTTCAGTATGCATCATTCAAAGCGACGTCATCAATTTCCAACACGTTCTGACATCATTTGCTGTTTTTCAGTCATTTACCGATTTGTTTAGGGAGCTAAATGACGGTGAAATTGAAAATCACTACAAAATGAACTCTGAAACTTTTGGAACTCGGCATGGTATCATCATTTCGCCCGCATAGCATGTGCAAAAGAGTAGAGAGGGTCACGGCGAAAACTGGACGCACCTCGTGTACAAACTAGACAATCTCTTTCGGAGTATCAGGGTTTCGGCCGAGAACTCATCTGTTACACAGGCACTTCAATGTTTTTAGACTTATTTGAACTCCAGCCTATTTTTGCGTTCAGTATGCATCATTCAAAGCGACGTCATCAATTTCCAACACGTTCTGACATCATTTGCTGTTTTTCAGTCATTTACCGATTTGTTTAGGGAGCTAAATGACGGTGAAATTGAAAATCACTACAAAATGAACTCTGAAAATTTTGGAACTCGGCATGGTATCATCATTTCGCCCGCATAGCATGTGCAAAAGAGTAGAGAGGGTCACAGCGAAAACTGGACGCACCTCGTGTACAAACTGGACAATCTCTTTCGGAGTATCAGGGTTTCGGACGAGAACTCGTCTGTTACACAGGCACTTCAATGTTTTTAAACTTATTTGAACTCCAGCCTATTTTTGCGTTCAGTATGCACCATTCAAAGCGACGTCATCAATTTCCAACACGTTCTGACATCATTTGCTGTTTTTCAGTCATTTACCGATTTGTTTAGGGAGCTAAATGACGGTGAAATTGAAAATCACTACAAAATGAACTCTGAAAATTTTGGAACTCGGCATGGTATCATCATTTCGCCCGCATAGCATGTGCAAAAGAGTAGAGAGGGTCACAGCGAAAACTGGACGCACCTCGTGTACAAACTGGACAATCTCTTTCGGAGTATCAGGGTTTCGGACGAGAACTCGTCTGTTACACAGGCACTTCAATGTTTTTAAACTTATTTGAACTCCAGCCTATTTTTGCGTTCAGTATGCACCATTCAAAGCGACGTCATCAATTTCCAACACGTTCTGACATCATTTGCTGTTTTTCAGTCATTTACCGATTTGTTTAGAGAGCTAAATGACGGTGACATTGAAAATCACTACAAAATGAACTCTGAAAATTTTGGAACTTGGCATGGTATCATCATTTCGCCCGCATAGCATGTGCAAAAGAGTAGAGAGTGTCACGGCGAAAACTGGACGCACCTCGTCTACAAACTGGACAATCTCTTTCAGAGTATCAGGGTTTCGGACGAGAACTCATCTGTTACACGGGCACTTCAATGTTTTTTAAACTTATTTGAACTCCAGCCTATTTTTGCGTTCAGTATGCATCATTCAAAGCGACGTCATCAATTTCCAACACGTTCTGACATCATTTGCTGTTTTTCAGTCATATACCGATTTGTTTAGGGAGCTAAATGTCGGTGAAATTGAAAATCTCTACAAAATGAACTCTGAAAATGTTGGAACTTGGCATGGTATCATCATTTCGCCCGCATAGCATGTGCAAAAGAGTAGAGAGGGTCACGGTGAAAACTGGACGCACCTCGTCTACAAACTTGACAATCTCTTTCGGAGTATCAGGGTTTCGGACGAGAACTCATCTGTTACACGGGCACTTCAATGTTTTTTAAACTTATTTGAACTCCAGCCTATTTTTGCGTTCAGTATGCATCATTCAAAGCGACGACATCAATTTCCAACACGTTCTGACATCATTTGCTGTTTTCAGTCATTTACCGATTTGTTTAGGGAGCTAAATGACGGTGAAATTGAAAATCACTACAAAATGAACTCTGAAAATTTTGGAACTTGGCATGGTATCATCATTTCGCCCGCATAGCATGTGCAAAAGAGTAGAGAGTGTCACGGCGAAAACTGGACGCACCTCGTGTACAAACTGGACAATCTCTTTCGGAGTATCAGGGTTTCGGACGAGAACTCATCTGTTACACGGGCACTTCAATGTTTTTTAAACTTATTTAAACTCCAGCCTATTTTTGCGTTCAGTATGCATCATTCAAAGCGACGTCATCAATTTCCAACACGTTCTGACATCATTTGCTGTTTTTCAGTCATTTACCGATTTGTTTAGGGAGCTAAATGACGGTGAAATTGAAAATCACTACAAAATGAACTCTGAAAATTTTGGAACTCGGCATGGTATCATCATTTCGCCCGCATAGCATGTGCAAAAGAGTAGAGAGGGTCAAGGCGAAAACTGGACGCACCTCGTCTACAAACTGGACAATCTCTTTCGGAGTATCAGGGTATCGGACGAGAACTCATCTGTTACACGGGCACTTAAATGTTTTTTAAACTTATTTGAACTCCAGCCTATTTTTGCGTTCAGTATGCATCATTCAAAGCGACGTCATCAATTTCCAACATGTTCTGACATCATTTGCTGTTTTTCAGTCATTTACCGATTTGTTTAGGGAGCTAAATGACGGTGAAATTGAAAATCTCTACAAAATGAACTCTGAAAATATTGGAACTTAGCATGGTATCATCATTTCACCCGCATAGCATGTGCAAAAGAGTAGAGAGGGTCACGACGAAAAATGGACGCACCTCGTGTACAAACTGGACAATCTCTTTCGGAGTATCAGGGTTTCGGACGAGAACTCATCTGTTACACGGGCACTTCAATGTTTTTTAAACTTATTTGAACTCCAGCCTATTTTTGCGTTTAGTATGCATCATTCAAAGCGACGTCATCAATTTCCAACACGTTCTGACATCATTTGCTGTTTTTCAGTCATTTACCGATTTGTTTAGGGAGCTAAATTACGGTGAAATTGAAAATCACTACAAAATGAACTCTGAAACTTTTGGAACTCGGCATGGTATCATCATTTCGCCCGCATAGCATGTGCAAAAGAGTAGAGAGGGTCACGGCGAAAACTGGACGCACCTCGTGTACAAACTAGACAATCTCTTTCGGAGTATCAGGGTTTCGGACGAGAACTCATCTGTTACACAGGCACTTCAATGTTTTTAAACTTATTTGAACTCCAGCCTATTTTTGCGTTCAGTATGCATCATTCAAAGCGACGTCATCAATTTCCAACACGTTCTGACATCATTTGCTGTTTTTCAGTCATTTACCGATTTGTTTAGGGAGCTAAATGACGGTGAAATTGAAAATCACTACAAAATGAACTCTGAAAATTTTGGAACTCGGCATGGTATCATCATTTCGCCCGCATAGCATGTGCAAAAGAGTAGAGAGGGTCACGGCGAAAACTGGACGCACCTCGTGTACAAACTGGACAATCTCTTTCGGAGTATCCGGGTTTCGGACGAGAACTCATCTGTTACACGGGCACTTCAATGTTTTTTAAACTTATTTGAACTCCAGCCTATTTTTGCGTTCAGTATGCATCATTCAAAGCGACGTCATCAATTTCCAACACGTTCTGACATCATTTGCTGTTTTTCAGTCATTTACCGATTTGTTTAGGGAGCTAAATGTCGGTGAAATTGAAAATCACTACAAAATGTACTCTGAAAATGTTGGAACTTGGCATGGTATCATCATTTCGCCCGCATAGCATGTGCAAAAGAGTAGAGAGGGTCACGGCGAAAACTGGACGCACCTCGTCTACAAACTTGACAATATCTTTCGGAGTATCAGGGTTTCGGACGAGAACTCATCTGTTACACGGGCACTTAAATGTTTTTTAAACTTATTTGAACTCCAGCCTATTTTTGCGTTCAGTATGCATCATTCAAAGCGACGTCATCAATTTCCAACACGTTCTGACATCATTTGCTGTTTTCAGTCATTTACCGATTTGTTTAGGGAGCTAAATGACGGTGAAATTGAAAATCACTACAAAATGAACTCTGAAAATTTTGGAACTTGGCATGGTATCATCATTTCGCCCGCATAGCATGTGCAAAAGAGTAGAGAGTGTCACGGCAAAAACTGGACGCACCTCATGTACAAACTGGACAATCTCTTTCGGAGTATCAGGGTTTCGGACGAGAACTCATCTGTTACACGGGCACTTCAATGTTTTTTAAACTTATTTAAACTCCAGCCTATTTTTGCGTTCAGTATGCATCATTCAAAGCGACGTCATCAATTTCCAACACGTTCTGACATCATTTGCTGTTTTTCAGTCATTTACCGATTTGTTTAGGGAGCTAAATGACGGTGAAATTGAAAATCACTACAAAATGAACTCTGAAAATTTTGGAACTCGGCATGGTATCATCATTTCGCCCGCATAGCATGTGCAAAAGAGTAGAGAGGGTCACGGCGAAAACTGGACGCACCTCGTCTACAAACTGGACAATCTCTTTCGGAGTAGCAGGGTTTCGGACGAGAACTCATCTGTTACACAGGCACTTCAATGTTTTTAAACTTATTTGAACTCCAGCCTATTTTTGCGTTCAGTATGCACCATTCAAAGCGACGTCATCAATTTCCAACACGTTCTGACATCATTTGCTGTTTTTCAGTCATTTACCGATTTGTTTAGAGAGCTAAATGACGGTGACATTGAAAATCACTACAAAATGAACTCTGAAAATTTTGGAACTTGGCATGGTATCATCATTTCGCCCGCATAGCATGTGCAAAAGAGTAGAGAGTGTCACGGCGAAAACTGGACGCACCTCGTCTACAAACTGGACAATCTCTTTCAGAGTATCAGGGTTTCGGACGAGAACTCATCTGTTACACGGGCACTTCAATGTTTTTTAAACTTATTTGAACTCCAGCCTATTTTTGCGTTCAGTATGCATCATTCAAAGCGACGTCATCAATTTCCAACACGTTCTGACATCATTTGCTGTTTTTCAGTCATTTACCGATTTGTTTAGGGAGCTAAATGTCGGTGAAATTGAAAATCTCTACAAAATGAACTCTGAAAATGTTGGAACTTGGCATGGTATCATCATTTCGCCCGCATAGCATGTGCAAAAGAGTAGAGAGGGTCACGGTGAAAACTGGACGCACCTCGTCTACAAACTTGACAATCTCTTTCGGAGTATCAGGGTTTCGGACGAGAACTCATCTGTTACACGGGCACTTCAATGTTTTTTAAACTTATTTGAACTCCAGCCTATTTTTGCGTTCAGTATGCATCATTCAAAGCGACGTCATCAATTTCCAACACGTTCTGACATCATTTGCTGTTTTTCAGTCATTTACCGATTTGTTTAGGGAGCTAAATGACGGTGAAATTGAAAATCACTACAAAATGAACTCTGAAACTTTTGGAACTCGGCATGGTATCATCATTTCGCCCGCATAGCATGTGCAAAAGAGTAGAGAGGGTCACGGCGAAAACTGGACGCACCTCGTGTACAAACTAGACAATCTCTTTCGGAGTATCAGGGTTTCGGCCGAGAACTCATCTGTTACACAGGCACTTCAATGTTTTTAGACTTATTTGAACTCCAGCCTATTTTTGCGTTCAGTATGCATCATTCAAAGCGACGTCATCAATTTCCAACACGTTCTGACATCATTTGCTGTTTTTCAGTCATTTACCGATTTGTTTAGGGAGCTAAATGACGGTGAAATTGAAAATCACTACAAAATGAACTCTGAAAATTTTGGAACTCGGCATGGTATCATCATTTCGCCCGCATAGCATGTGCAAAAGAGTAGAGAGGGTCACAGCGAAAACTGGACGCACCTCGTGTACAAACTGGACAATCTCTTTCGGAGTATCAGGGTTTCGGACGAGAACTCGTCTGTTACACAGGCACTTCAATGTTTTTAAACTTATTTGAACTCCAGCCTATTTTTGCGTTCAGTATGCACCATTCAAAGCGACGTCATCAATTTCCAACACGTTCTGACATCATTTGCTGTTTTTCAGTCATTTACCGATTTGTTTAGAGAGCTAAATGACGGTGACATTGAAAATCACTACAAAATGAACTCTGAAAATTTTGGAACTTGGCATGGTATCATCATTTCGCCCGCATAGCATGTGCAAAAGAGTAGAGAGTGTCACGGCGAAAACTGGACGCACCTCGTCTACAAACTGGACAATCTCTTTCAGAGTATCAGGGTTTCGGACGAGAACTCATCTGTTACACGGGCACTTCAATGTTTTTTAAACTTATTTGAACTCCAGCCTATTTTTGCGTTCAGTATGCATCATTCAAAGCGACGTCATCAATTTCCAACACGTTCTGACATCATTTGCTGTTTTTCAGTCATTTACCGATTTGTTTAGGGAGCTAAATGTCGGTGAAATTGAAAATCTCTACAAAATGAACTCTGAAAATGTTGGAACTTGGCATGGTATCATCATTTCGCCCGCATAGCATGTGCAAAAGAGTAGAGAGGGTCACGGTGAAAACTGGACGCACCTCGTCTACAAACTTGACAATCTCTTTCGGAGTATCAGGGTTTCGGACGAGAACTCATCTTTTACACGGGCACTTCAATGTTTTTTAAACTTATTTGAACTCCAGCCTATTTTTGCGTTCAGTATGCATCATTCAAAGCGACGACATCAATTTCCAACACGTTCTGACATCATTTGCTGTTTTCAGTCATTTACCGATTTGTTTAGGGAGCTAAATGACGGTGAAATTGAAAATCACTACAAAATGAACTCTGAAAATTTTGGAACTTGGCATGGTATCATCATTTCGCCCGCATAGCATGTGCAAAAGAGTAGAGAGTGTCACGGCGAAAACTGGACGCACCTCGTGTACAAACTGGACAATCTCTTTCGGAGTATCAGGGTTTCGGACGAGAACTCATCTGTTACACGGGCACTTCAATGTTTTTTAAACTTATTTAAACTCCAGCCTATTTTTGCGTTCAGTATGCATCATTCAAAGCGACGTCATCAATTTCCAACACGTTCTGACATCATTTGCTGTTTTTCAGTCATTTACCGATTTGTTTAGGGAGCTAAATGACGGTGAAATTGAAAATCACTACAAAATGAACTCTGAAAATTTTGGAACTCGGCATGGTATCATCATTTCGCCCGCATAGCATGTGCAAAAGAGTAGAGAGGGTCAAGGCGAAAACTGGACGCACCTCGTCTACAAACTGGACAATCTCTTTCGGAGTATCAGGGTTTCGGACGAGAACTCATCTGTTACACGGGCACTTCAATGTTTTTTAAACTTATTTGAACTCCAGCCTATTTTTGCGTTCAGTATGCATCATTCAAAGCGACGTCATCAATTTCCAACACGTTCTGACATCATTTGCTGTTTTTCAGTCATTTACCGATTTGTTTAGGGAGCTAAATGACGGTGAAATTGAAAATCTCTACAAAATGAACTCTGAAAATATTGGAACTTAGCATGGTATCATCATTTCACCCGCATAGCATGTGCAAAAGAGTAGAGAGGGTCACGACGAAAAATGGACGCACCTCGTGTACAAACTGGACAATCTCTTTCGGAGTATCAGGGTTTCGGACGAGAACTCATCTGTTACACGGGCACTTCAATGTTTTTTAAACTTATTTGAACTCCAGCCTATTTTTGCGTTTAGTATGCATCATTCAAAGCGACGTCATCAATTTCCAACACGTTCTGACATCATTTGCTGTTTTTCAGTCATTTACCGATTTGTTTAGGGAGCTAAATTACGGTGAAATTGAAAATCACTACAAAATGAACTCTGAAACTTTTGGAACTCGGCATGGTATCATCATTTCGCCCGCATAGCATGTGCAAAAGAGTAGAGAGGGTCACGGCGAAAACTGGACGCACCTCGTGTACAAACTAGACAATCTCTTTCGGAGTATCAGGGTTTCGGACGAGAACTCATCTGTTACACAGGCACTTCAATGTTTTTAAACCTATTTGAACTCCAGCCTATTTTTGCGTTCAGTATGCATCATTCAAAGCGACGTCATCAATTTCCAACACGTTCTGACATCATTTGCTGTTTTTCAGTCATTTACCGATTTGTTTAGGGAGCTAAATGACGGTGAAATTGAAAATCACTACAAAATGAACTCTGAAAATTTTGGAACTCGGCATGGTATCATCATTTCGCCCGCATAGCATGTGCAAAAGAGTAGAGAGGGTCACGGCGAAAACTGGACGCACCTCGTGTACAAACTGGACAATCTCTTTCGGAGTATCCGGGTTTCGGACGAGAACTCATCTGTTACATGGGCACTTCAATGTTTTTTAAACTTATTTGAACTCCAGCCTATTTTTGCGTTCAGTATGCATCATTCAAAGCGACGTCATCAATTTCCAACACGTTCTGACATCATTTGCTGTTTTTCAGTCATTTACCGATTTGTTTAGGGAGCTAAATGTCGGTGAAATTGAAAATCACTACAAAATGTACTCTGAAAATGTTGGAACTTGGCATGGTATCATCATTTCGCCCGCATAGCATGTGCAAAAGAGTAGAGAGGGTCACGGCGAAAACTGGACGCACCTCGTCTACAAACTTGACAATATCTTTCGGAGTATCAGGGTTTCGGACGAGAACTCATCTGTTACACGGGCACTTCAATGTTTTTTAAACTTATTTGAACTCCAGCCTATTTTTGCGTTCAGTATGCATCATTCAAAGCGACGACATCAATTTCCAACACGTTCTGACATCATTTGCTGTTTTCAGTCATTTACCGATTTGTTTAGGGAGCTAAATGACGGTGAAATTGAAAATCACTACAAAATGAACTCTGAAAATTTTGGAACTTGGCATGGTATCATCATTTCGCCCGCATAGCATGTGCAAAAGAGTAGAGAGTGTCACGGCAAAAACTGGACGCACCTCATGTACAAACTGGACAATCTCTTTCGGAGTATCAGGGTTTCGGACGAGAACTCATCTGTTACACGGGCACTTCAATGTTTTTTAAACTTATTTAAACTCCAGCCTATTTTTGCGTTCAGTATGCATCATTCAAAGCGACGTCATCAATTTCCAACACGTTCTGACATCATTTGCTGTTTTTCAGTCATTTACCGATTTGTTTAGGGAGCTAAATGACGGTGAAATTGAAAATCACTACAAAATGAACTCTGAAAATTTTGGAACTCGGCATGGTATCATCATTTCGCCCGCATAGCATGTGCAAAAGAGTAGAGAGGGTCACGGCGAAAACTGGACGCACCTCGTCTACAAACTGGACAATCTCTTTCGGAGTAGCAGGGTTTCGGACGAGAACTCATCTGTTACACGGGCACTTCAATGTTTTTTAAACTTATTTGAACTCCAGCCTATTTTTGCGTTCAGTATGCATCATTCAAAGCGACGTCATCAATTTCCAACACGTTCTGACATCATTTGCTGTTTTTCAGTCATTTACCGATTTGTTTAGGGAGCTAAATGTCGGTGAAATTGAAAATCACTACAAAATGAACTCTGAATATGTTGGAACTTGGCATGGTATCATCATTTCGCCCGCATAGCATGTGCAAAAGAGTAGAGAGGGTCACGGCGAAAAATGGACGCACCTCGTGTACAAACTGGACAATCTCTTTCGGAGTATCAGGGTTTCGGACGAGAACTCATCTGTTACACGGGCAATTCAATGTTTTTTAAACTTATTTGAACTCCAGCCTATTTTTGCGTTCAGTATGCATCATTCAAAGCGACGTCATCAATTTCCAACACGTTCTGACATCATTTGCTATTTTTCAGTCATTTACCGATTTGTTTAGGGAGCTAAATGACGGTGAAATTGAAAATCACTACAAAATGAACTCTGAAAATTTTGGAACTTGGCATGGTATCATCATTTCGCCCGCATAGCATGTGCAAAAGAGTAGAGAGGGTCACGGCGAAAACTGGACGCACCTCGTGTACAAACTGGACAATCTCTTTCGGAGTAGCAGGGTTTCGGACGAGAACTCATCTGTTACACGGGCACTTCAATGTTTTTTAAACTTATTTGAACTCCAGCCTATTTTTGCGTTCAGTATGCATCATTCAAAGCGACGTCATCAATTTCCAACACGTTCTGACATCATTTGCTGTTTTTCAGTCATTTACCGATTTGTTTAGGGAGCTAAATGACGGTGAAATTGAAAATCACTACAAAATGAACTCTGAAAATTTTGGAACTTGGCATGGTATCATCATTTCGCCCGCATAGCATGTGCAAAAGAGTAGAGAGGGTCACGGCGAAAACTGGACGCACCTCGTGTACAAACTGGACAATCTCTTTCGGAGTATCAGGGTTTCGGACGAGAACTCATCTGTTACACAGGCACTTCAATGTTTTTTAAACTTATTTGAACTGCAGCCTATTTTTGCGTTCAGTATGCATCATTCAAAGCGACGTCATCAATTTCCAACACGTTCTGACATCATTTGCTGTTTTTCAGTCATTTACCGATTTGTTTAGGGAGCTAAATGACGGTGAAATTGAAAATCACTACAAAATGAACTCTGAAAATTTTGGAACTCGGCATGGTATCATCATTTCGCCCGCATAGCATGTGCAAAAGAGTAGAGAGGGTCACGGCGAAAACTGGACGCACCTCGTCTACAAACTGGACAATCTCTTTCGGAGTATCAGGGTTTCGGACGAGAACTCATCTGTTACACAGGCACTTCAATGTTTTTTAAACTTATTTGAACTCCAGCCTATTTTTGCGTTCAGTATGCATCATTCAAAGCGACGTCATCAATTTCCAACACGTTCTTACATCATTTGTTGTTTTTCAGTCATTTACCGATTTGTTTAGGGAGCTAAATGACGGTGAAATTGAAAATCTCTACAAAATGAACTCTGAAAATATTGGAACTTAGCATGGTATCATCATTTCACCCGCATAGCATGTGCAAAAGAGTAGAGAGGGTCACGGCGAAAAATGGACGCACCTCGTGTACAAACTGGACAATCTCTTTCGGAGTATCAGGGTTTCGGACGAGAACTCATCTGTTACACGGGCAATTCAATGTTTTTTAAACTTATTTGAACTCCAGCCTATTTTTGCGTTCAGTATGCATCATTCAAAGCGACGTCATCAATTTCCAACACGTTCTGACATCATTTGCTGTTTTTCAGTCATTTACCGATTTGTTTAGGGAGGTAAATGACGGTGAAATTGAAAATCACTACAAAATGAACTCTGAAAATTTTGGAACTTGGCATGGTATCATCATTTCGCCCGCATAGCATGTGCAAAAGAGTAGAGAGGGTCACGGCGAAAACTGGACGCACCTCGTGTACAAACTGGACAATCTCTTTCGGAGTAGCAGGGTTTCGGACGAGAACTCATCTGTTACACGGGCACTTCAATGTTTTTTAAACTTATTTGAACTCCAGCCTATTTTTGCGTTCAGTATGCATCATTCAAAGCGACGTCATCAATTTCCAACACGTTCTGACATCATTTGCTGTTTTCCAGTCATTTACCGATTTGTTTAGGGAGCTAAATGACGGTGAAATTGAAAATCACTACAAAATGAACTCTGAAAATTTTGGAACTTGGCATGGTATCATCATTTCGTGCGCATAGCATGTGCAAAAGAGTAGAGAGGGTCACGGCGAAAACTGGACGCACCTCGTGTACAAACTGGACAATCTCTTTCGGAGTATCAGGGTTTCAGACGAGAACTCATCTGTTACACAGGCACTTCAATGTTTTTTAAACTTATTTGAACTTCAGCCTATTTTTGCGTTCAGTATGCATCATTCAAAGCAACATCGTCAATTTCCAACACGTTCTGACATCATTTGCTGTTTTTCAGTCATTTACCGATTTGTTTAGAGAGCTAAATGACGGTGAAATTGAAAATCACTACAAAATGAACTCTGAAAATTTTGGAACTTGGCATGGTATCATCATTTCGCCCGCATAGCATGTGCAAAAGAGTAGAGAGGGTCACGGCGAAAACTGGACGCACCTCGTGTACAAACTGGACAATCTCTTTCGGAGTATCAGGGTTTCGGACGAGAACTCATCTGTTACACGGGCACTTCAATGTTTTTTAAACTTATTTGAACTCCAGCCTATTTTTGCGTTCAGTATGCATCATTCAAAGCGACGTCATCAATTTCCAACACGTTCTGACATCATTTGCTGTTTTTCAGTCATTTACCGATTTGTTTAGGGAGCTAAATGACGGTGAAATTGAAAATCACTACAAAATGAACTCTGAAAATGTTGGAACTCGGCATGGTATCATCATTTCGCCCGCATAGCATGTGCAAAAGAGTAGAGAGGGTCACGGCGAAAACTGGACGCACCTCGTGTACAAACTGGACAATCTCTTTCGGAGTATCAGGGTTTCGGACGAGAACTCATCTGTTACACAGGCACTTCAATGTTTTTTAAACTTATTTGAACTGCAGCCTATTTTTGCGTTCAGTATGCATCATTCAAAGCGACGTCGTCAATTTCCAACACGTTCTGACATCATTTGCTGTTTTTCAGTCATTTACCGATTTGTTTAGAGAGCTAAATGACGGTGAAATTGAAAATCACTACAAAATGAACTCTGAAAATTTTGGAACTTGGCATGGTATCATCATTTCGCCCGCATAGCATGTGCAAAAGAGTAGAGAGGGTCACGGCGAAAACTGGACGCACCTCGTGTACAAACTGGACAATCTCTTTCGGAGTATCAGGGTTTCGGACGAGAACTCATATGTTACACGGGCACTTCAATGTTTTTTAAACTTATTTGAACTGCAGCCTATTTTTGCGTTCAGTATGCATCATTCAAAGCGACGTCGTCAATTTCCAACACGTTCTGACATCATTTGCTGTTTTTCAGTCATTTACCGATTTGTTTAGAGAGCTAAATGACGGTGAAATTGAAAATCACTATAAAATGAACTCTGAAAATTTTGGAACTTGGCATGGTATCATCATTTCGCCCGCATAGCATGTGCAAAAGAGTAGAGAGGGTCACGGCGAAAACTGGACGCACCTCGTGTACAAACTGGACAATCTCTTTCGGAGTATCAGGGTTTCGGACGAGAACTCCTCTGTTACACAGGCACTTCAATGTTTTTTAAACTTATTTGAACTGCAGCCTATTTTTGCGTTCAGTATGCATCATTCAAAGCGACGTCGTCAATTTCCAACACGTTCTGACATCATTTGCTGTTTTTCAGTCATTTACCGATTTGTTTAGAGAGCTAAATGACGGTGAAATTGAAAATCACTACAAAATGAACTCTGAAAATTTTGGAACTTGGCATGGTATCATCATTTCGCCCGCATAGCATGTGCAAAAGAGTAGAGAGGGTCACGGCGAAAACTGGACGCACCTTGTGTACAAACTGGACAATCTCTTTCGGAGTATCAGGGTTTCGGACGAGAACTCATCTGTTACACGGGCACTTCAATGTTTTTTAAACTTATTTGAACTCCAGCCTATTTTTGCGTTCAGTATGCATCATTCAAAGCGACGTCATCAATTTCCAACACTTTCTGACATCATTTGCTGTTTTTCAGTCATTTACCGATTTGTTTAGGGAGCTAAATGACGGTGAAATTGAAAATCACTACAAAATGAACTGTGAAAATTTTGGAACTCGGCATGGTATCATCATTTCGCCCGCATAGCATGTGCAAAAGAGTAGAGAGGGTCGCGGCGAAAACTGGACGCACCTCTTGTACAAACTGGACAATCTCTTTCGGAGTATCAGGGTTTCGGACGAGAACTCATCTGTTACACGGGCACTTCAATGTTTTTTAAACTTATTTGAACTCCAGCCTATTTTTGCGTTCAGTATGCATAATTCAGAGCGACGTCATCAATTTCCAACACGTTCTGACATCATTTGCTGTTTTTAAGTCGTTTACCGATTTGTTTAGGGAGCTAAATGACGGTGAAATTGAAAATCACTACAAAATGAACTCTGAAAATTTTGGAACTTGGCATGGTATAATCATTTCGCCCGCATAGCATGTGCAAAAGAGTAGAGAGGGTCACGGCGAAAACTGGACGCACCTCGTGTACAAACTGGACAATCTCTTTCGGAGTATGAGGGTTTTGGACGAGAACTCATCTGTTACACGGGCACTTCAATGTTTTTAAAACTTATTTGAACTCCAGCCTATTTTTGCGTTCAGTATGCATAATTCAGAGCGACGTCATCAATTTCCAACACGTTCTGACATCATTTGCTGTTTTCAGTCATTTACCGATTTGTTTAGGGAGCTAAATGTCGGTGAAATTGAAAATCACTACAAAATGAACTCTGAAAATGTTGGAACTTGGCATGGTATCATCATTTCGACCGCATAGCATGTGCAAAAGAGTAGAGAGGGTCACGGCGAAAACTGGACGCACCTCGTCTACAAACTGGACAATCTCTTTCGGAGTATCAGGGTTTCGGACGAGAACTCATCTGTTACACGGGCACTTCAATGTTTTTTAAACTTATTTGAACTCCAGCCTATTTTTGCGTTCAGTATGCATCATTCAAAGCGGCGTCATCAATTTCCAACACGTTCTGACATCATTTGCTGTTTTTAGTCATTTACCGATTTGTTTAGGGAGCTAAATGACGGTGAAATTGAAAATCACTACAAAATGAACTCTGAAAATTTTGGAACTTGGCATGGTATCATCATTTCGCCCGCATAGCATGTGCAAAAGAGTAGAGCGGGTCACGGCGAAAACTGGACGCACCTCGTGTACAAACTGGACAATCTCTTTCGGAGTAGCAGGGTTTCGGACGAGAACTCATCTGTTACACGGGCACTTCAATGTTTTTTAAACTTATTTGAACTCCAGCCTATTTTTGCGTTCAGTATGCATCATTCAAAGCGAAGTCATCAATTTCCAACACGTTCTGACATCATTTGCTGTTTTTCAGTCATTTACCGATTTGTTTAGGGAGCTAAATGACGGTGAAATTGAAAATCACTACAAAATGAACTCTGAAAATGTTCGAACTTAGCATGGTATCATCATTTCGCCCGCATAGCATGTGCAAAAGAGTAGAGAGGGTCACGAAGAAAACTGGACGCACCTTGTGTACAAACTGGACAATCTCTTTCGGAGTATCAGGGTTTCGGACGAGAACTCATCTGTTACACGGGCACTTCAATGTTTTTTAAACTTATTTGAACTCCAGCCTATTTTTGCGTTCAGTATGCATCATTCAAAGTGACGTCATCAATTTCCAACACGTTCTGACATCATTTGCTGTTTTTCAGTCATTTACCGATTTGTTTAGGGAGCTAAATGACGGTGAAATTGAAAATCACTACAAAATGAACTCTGAAAATTTTGGAACTCGGCATGGTATCATCATTTCGCCCGCATAGCATGTGCAAAAGAGTAGAGAGGGTCACGGAGAAAACTGGACGCACCTCGTGTACAAACTGGACAATCTCTTTCGGAGTATCAGGGTTTCGGACGAGAACTCATCTGTTACACGGGCACTTCAATGTTTTTTAAACTTATTTGAACTCCAGCCTATTTTTGCGTTCAGTATGCATCATTCAAAGCGACGTCATCAATTTCCAACACGTTCTGACATCATTTGCTGTTTTCCAGTCATTTACCGATTTGTTTAGGGAGCTAAATGACGGTGAAATTGAAAATCACTACAAAATGAACTCTGAAAATTTTGGAACTTGGCATGGTATCATCATTTCGCGCGCATAGGATGTGCAAAAGAGTAGAGAGGGTCACGGCGAAATCTGGACGCACCTCGTGTACAAACTGGACAATCTCTTTTGGAGTATCAGGGTTTCGGACGAGAACTCATCTGTTACACAGGCACTTCAATGTTTTTTAAACTTATTTGAACTGCAGCCTATTTTTGCGTTCAGTATGCATCATTCAAAGCGACGTCGTCAATTTCCAACACGTTCTGACATCATTTGCTGTTTTTCAGTCATTTACCGATTTGTTTAGAGAGCTAAATGACGGTGAAATTGAAAATCACTACAAAATGAACTCTGAAAATTTTGGAACTTGGCATGGTATCATCATTTCGCCCGCATAGCATGTGCAAAAGAGTAGAGAGGGTCACGGCGAAAACTGGACGCACCTCGTGTACAAACTGGACAATCTCTTTCGGAGTATCAGGGTTTCGGACGAGAACTCATCTGTTACACGGGCACTTCAATGTTTTTTAAACTTATTTGAACTCCAGCCTATTTTTGCGTTCAGTATGCATCATTCAAAGGGACGTCATCAATTTCCAACACGTTCTGACATCATTTGCTGTTTTTCAGTCATTTACCGATTTGTTTAGGGAGCTAAATGACGGTGAAATTGAAAATCACTACAAAATGAACTCTGAAAATTTTGGAACTTGGCATTGTATCTTCATTTTGCCCGCATAGCATGTCCAAAAGAGTAGAGAGGGTCATGGCGAAAACTGGACGCACCTCGTGTACAAACTGGACAATCTCTTTCGGAGTATGAGGGTTTTGGACGAGAACTCATCTGTTACACGGGCACTTCAATGTTTTTAAAACTTATTTGAACTCCAGCCTATTTTTGCGTTCAGTATGCATAATTCAGAGCGACGTCATCAATTTCCAACACGTTCTGACATCATTTGCTGTTTTCAGTCATTTACCGATTTGTTTAGGGAGCTAAATGACGGTGAAATTGAAAATCACTACAAAATGAACTCTGAAAATTTTGGAACTTGGCATGGTATCATCATTTCGCCCGCATAGCATGTGCAAAAGAGTAGAGAGGGTCACGGCGAAAACTGGACGCACCTCGTGTACAAACTGGACAATCTCTTTCGGAGTAGCAGGGTTTCGGACGAGAACTCATCTGTTACACGGGCACTTCAATGTTTTTTAAACTTATTTGAACTCCAGCCTATTTTTGCGTTCAGTATGCATCATTCAAAGCGGCGTCATCAATTTCCAACACGTTCTGACATCATTTGCTGTTTTTCAGTCATTTACCGATTTGTTTAGGTAGCTAAATGACGGTGAAATTGAAAATCACTACAAAATGAACTCTGAAAATTTTGGAACTTGGCATGGTATCATCATTTCGCCCGCATAGCATGTGCAAAAGAGTAGAGAGGGTCACGGCGAAAACTGGACGCACCTCGTGTACAAACTGGACAATCTCTTTCGGAGTAGCAGGGTTTCGGACAAGAACTCATCTGTTACACGGGCACTTCAATGTTTTTTAAACTTATTTGAACTCCAGCCTATTTTTGCGTTCAGTATGCATCATTCAAAGCGACGTCATCAATTTCCAACACGTTCTGACATCATTTGCTGTTTTTCAGTCATTTACCGATTTGTTTAGGGAGCTAAATGACGGTGAAATTGAAAATCACTACAAAATGAACTCTGAAAATGTTCGAACTCGGCATGGTATCATCATTTCGCCCGCATAGCATGTGCAAAAGAGTAGAGAGGGTCACGGCGAAAACTGGACGCACCTCGTGTACAAACTGGACAATCTCTTTCGGAGTATCAGGGTTTCGGACGAGAACTCATTTGTTACATGGGCACTTCAATGTTTTTTAAACTTATTTGAACTCCAGCCTATTTTGCGTTCAGTATGCATCATTCAAAGCGACGTCATCAATTTCCAACACGTTCTGACATCATTTGCTGTTTTTCAGTCATTTACCGATATGTTTAGGGAGCTAAATGACGGTGAAATTGAAAATCACTACAAAATGAACTCTGAAAATTTTGGAACTCGGCATGGTATCATCATTTCGCCCGCATAGCATGTGCAAAAGAGTAGAGAGGGTCACGGAGAAAACTGGACGCACCTCGTGTACAAACTGGACAATCTCTTTCGGAGTATCAGGGTTTCGGACGAGAACTCATCTGTTACACGGGCAATTCAATGTTTTTTAAACTTATTTGAACTCCAGCCTATTTTTGCGTTCAGTATGCATAATTCAGAGCGACGTCATCAATTTCCAACACGTTCTGACATCATTTGCTGTTTTTCAGTCATTTACCGATTTGTTTAGGGAGCTAAATGTCGGTGAAATTGAAAATCACTACAAAATGAACTCTGAAAATTTTGGAACTTGGCATGGTATCATCATTTCGCCCGCATAGCATGTGCAAAAGAGTAGAGAGGGTCACGGCGAAAACTGGACGCACCTCGTGTACAAACTGGACAATCTCTTTCGGAGTATCAGGGTTTCGGACGAGAACTCATCTGTTACACGGGCACTTCAATGTTTTTTAAACTTATTTGAACTCCAGCCTATTTTTGCGTTCAGTATGCATCATTCAAAGCGGCGTCATCAATTTCCAACACGTTCTGACATCATTTGCTGTTTTTCAGTCATTTACCGATTTGTTTAGGGAGCTAAATGATGGTGAAATTGAAAATCACTACAAAATGAACTCTGAAAATTTTGGAACTTGGCATGGTATAATCATTTCGCCCGCATAGCATGTGCAAAAGAGTAGAGCGGGTCACGGCGAAAACTGGACGCACCTCGTGTACAAACTGGACAATCTCTTTCGGAGTATGAGGGTTTTGGACGAGAACTCATCTGTTACACGGGCACTTCAATGTTTTTAAAACTTATTTGAACTCCAGCCTATTTTTGCGTTCAGTATGCATAATTCAGAGCGACGTCATCAATTTCCAACACGTTCTGACATCATTTGCTGTTTTCAGTCATTTACCGATTTGTTTAGGGAGCTAAATGACGGTGAAATTGAAAATCACTACAAAATGAACTGTGAAAATTTTGGAACTTGGCATGGTATCATCATTTCGCCCGCATAGCATGTGCAAAAGAGTAGAGAGGGTCACGGCGAAAACTGGACGCACCTCGTGTACAAACTGGACAATCTCTTTCGGAGTATCAGGGTTTCGGACGAGAACTCATCTGTTACACAGGCACTTCAATGTTTTTTAAACTTATTTGAACTGCAGCCTATTTTTGCGTTCAGTATGCATCATTCAAAGCGACGTCGTCAATTTCCAACACGTTCTGACATCATTTGCTGTTTTTCAGTCATTTACCGATTTGTTTAGAGAGCTAAATGACGGTGAAATTGAAAATCACTACAAAATGAACTCTGAAAATTTTGGAACTCGGCATGGTATCATCATTTCGCCCGCATAGCATGTGCAAAAGAGTAGAGAGGGTCACGGAGAAAACTGGACGCACCTCGTGTACAAACTGGACAATCTCTTTCGGAGTATCAGGGTTTCGGACGAGAACTCATCTGTTACACGGGCAATTCAATGTTTTTTAAACTTATTTGAACTCCAGCCTATTTTTGCGTTCAGTATGCATAATTCAGAGCGACGTCATCAATTTCCAACACGTTCTGACATCATTTGCTGTTTTTCAGTCATTTACCGATTTGTTTAGGGAGCTAAATGTCGGTGAAATTGAAAATCACTACAAAATGAACTCTGAAAATTTTGGAACTTGGCATGGTATCATCATTTCGCCCGCATAGCATGTGCAAAAGAGTAGAGAGGGTCACGGCGAAAACTGGATGCACCTCGTGTACAAACTGGACAATCTCTTTCGGAGTATCAGGGTTTCGGACGAGAACTCATCTGTTACACGGGCACTTCAATGTTTTTTAAACTTATTTGAACTCCAGCCTATTTTTGCGTTCAGTATGCATCATTCAAAGCGGCGTCATCAATTTCCAACACGTTCTGACATCATTTGCTGTTTTTCAGTCATTTACCGATTTGTTTAGGGAGCTAAATGACGGTGAAATTGAAAATCACTACAAAATGAACTCTGAAAATTTTGGAACTTGGCATGGTATAATCATTTCGCCCGCATAGCATGTGCAAAAGAGTAGAGCGGGTCACGGCGAAAACTGGACGCACCTCGTGTACAAACTGGACAATCTCTTTCGGAGTATGAGGGTTTTGGACGAGAACTCATCTGTTACACGGGCACTTCAATGTTTTTAAAACTTATTTGAACTCCAGCCTATTTTTGCGTTCAGTATGCATAATTCAGAGCGACGTCATCAATTTCCAACACGTTCTGACATCATTTGCTGTTTTCAGTCATTTACCGATTTGTTTAGGGAGCTAAATGACGGTGAAATTGAAAATCACTACAAAATGAACTGTGAAAATTTTGGAACTTGGCATGGTATCATCATTTCGCCCGCATAGCATGTGCAAAAGAGTAGAGAGGGTCACGGCGAAAACTGGACGCACCTCGTGTACAAACTGGACAATCTCTTTCGGAGTATCAGGGTTTCGGACGAGAACTCATCTGTTACACAGGCACTTCAATGTTTTTTAAACTTATTTGAACTGCAGCCTATTTTTGCGTTCAGTATGCATCATTCAAAGCGACGTCGTCAATTTCCAACACGTTCTGACATCATTTGCTGTTTTTCAGTCATTTACCGATTTGTTTAGAGAGCTAAATGACGGTGAAATTGAAAATCACTACAAAATGAACTCTGAAAATTTTGGAACTTGGCATGGTATCATCATTTAGCCCGCATAGCATGTGCAAAAGAGTAGAGAGGGTCACGGCGAAAACTGGACGCACCTCGTGTACAAACTGGACAATCTCTTTCGGAGTATCAGGGTTTCGGACGAGAACTCATCTGTTACACGGGCACTTCAATGTTTTTAAAACTTATTTGAACTCCAGCCTATTTTTGCGTTCAGTATGCATCATTCAAAGCGACGTCATCAATTTCCAACACGTTCTGACATCATTTGCTGTTTTTCAGTCATTTACCGATTTGTTTAGGGAGCTAAATGACGGTGAAATTGAAAATCACTACAAAATGAACTGTGAAAATTTTGGAACTCGGCATGGTATCATCATTTCGCCCGCATAGCATGTGCAAAAGAGTAGAGAGGGTCGCGGCGAAAACTGGACGCACCTCTTGTACAAACTGGACAATCTCTTTCGGAGTATCAGGGTTTCGGACGAGAACTCATCTGTTACACGGGCACTTCAATGTTTTTTAAACTTATTTGAACTCCAGCCTATTTTTGCGTTCAGTATGCATCATTCAAAGCGATGTCATCAATTTCCAACACGTTCTGACATCATTTGCTGTTTTTCAGTCATTTACCGATATGTTTAGGGAGCTAAATGACGGTGAAATTGAAAATCACTACAAAATGAACTCTGAAAATGTTGGAACTTGGCATGGTATCGTCATTTCGACCGCATAGCATGTGCAAAAGAGTAGAGAGGGTCACGGCGAAAACTGGACGCACCTCGTCTACAAACTGGACAATCTCTTTCGGAGTATCAGGGTTTCGGACGAGAACTCATCTGTTACACGGGCACTTCAATGTTTTTTAAACTTATTTGAACTCCAGCCTATTTTTGCGTTCAGTATGCATCATTCAAAGCGGCGTCATCAATTTCCAACACGTTCTGACATCATTTGCTGTTTTTAGTCATTTACCGATTTGTTTAGGGAGCTAAATGACGGTGAAATTGAAAATCACTACAAAATGAACTCTGAAAATTTTGGAACTTGGCATGGTATCATCATTTCGCCCGCATAGCATGTGCAAAAGAGTAGAGCGGGTCACGGCGAAAACTGGACGCACCTCCTCTACAAACTGGACAATCTCTTTCGGAGTAGCAGGGTTTCGGACGAGAACTCATCTGTTACACGGGCACTTCAATGTTTTTTAAACTTATTTGAACTCCAGCCTATTTTTGCGTTCAGTATGCATCATTCAAAGCGAAGTCATCAATTTCCAACACGTTCTGACATCATTTGCTGTTTTCAGTCATTTACCGATTTGTTTAGGGAGCTAAATGACGGTGAAATTGAAAATCACTACAAAATGAACTCTGAAAATTTTGGAACTTGGCATGGTATCATCATTTCGCGCGCATAGGATGTGCAAAAGAGTAGAGAGGGTCACGGCGAAATCTGGACGCACCTCATGTACAAACTGGACAATCTCTTTTGGAGTATCAGGGTTTCGGACGAGAACTCATCTGTTACACGGGCACTTCAATGTTTTTTAAACTTATTTGAACTCCAGCCTATTTTTGCGTTCAGTATGCATCATTCAAAGCGGCGTCATCAATTTCCAACACGTTCTGACATCATTTGCTGTTTTTAGTCATTTACCGATTTGTTTAGGGAGCTAAATGACGGTGAAATTGAAAATCACTACAAAATGAACTCTGAAAATTTTGGAACTTGGCATGGTATCATCATTTCGCCCGCATAGCATGTGCAAAAGAGTAGAGAGGGTCACGGCGAAAACTGGACGCACCTCGTGTACAAACTGGACAATCTCTTTCAGAGTATCAGGGTTTCGGACGAGAACTCATCTGTTACACGGGCACTTCAATGTTTTTAAAACTTATTTGAACTCCAGCCTATTTTTGCGTTCAGTATGCATAATTCAGAGCGACGTCATCAATTTCCAACACGTTCTGACATCATTTGCTGTTTTTCAGTCATTTACCGATTTGTTTAGGGAGCTAAATGACGGTGAAATTGAAAATCACTACAAAATGAACTCTGAAAATGTTGGAACTTGGCATGGTATCATCATTTCGACCGCATAGCATGTGCAAAAGAGTAGAGAGGGTCACGGCGAAAACTGGACGCACCTCGTCTACAAACTGGACAATCTCTTTCGGAGTATCAGGGTTTCGGACGAGAACTCATCTGTTACACGGGCACTTCAATGTTTTTTAAACTTATTTGAACTCCAGCCTATTTTTGCGTTCAGTATGCATAATTCAGAGCGACGTCATCAATTTCCAACACGTTCTGACATCATTTGCTGTTTTTAGTCATTTACCGATTTGTTTAGGGAGCTAAATGACGGTGAAATTGAAAATCACTACAAAATGAACTCTGAAAATTTTGGAACTTGGCATGGTATCATCATTTCGCCCGCATAGCATGTGCAAAAGAGTAGAGCGGGTCACGGCGAAAACTGGACGCACCTCGTGTACAAACTAGACAATCTCTTTCGGAGTAGCAGGGTTTCGGACGAGAACTCATCTGTTACACGGGCACTTCAATGTTTTTTAAACTTATTTGAACTCCAGCCTATTTTTGCGTTCAGTATGCATCATTCAAAGCGAAGTCATCAATTTCCAACACGTTCTGACATCATTTGCTGTTTTTCAGTCATTTACCGATTTGTTTAGGGAGCTAAATGACGGTGAAATTGAAAATCACTACAAAATGAACTCTGAAAATGTTCGAACTTAGCATGGTATCATCATTTCGCCCGCATAGCATGTGCAAAAGAGTAGAGAGGGTCACGAAGAAAACTGGACGCACCTCGTGTACAAACTGGACAATCTCTTTCGGAGTATCAGGGTTTCGGACGAGAACTCATCTGTTACACGGGCACTTCAATGTTTTTTAAACTTATTTGAACTCCAGCCTATTTTTGCGTTCAGTATGCATCATTCAAAGCGACGTCATCAATTTCCAACACGTTCTGACATCATTTGCTGTTTTTCAGTCATTTACCGATTTGTTTAGGGAGCTAAATGACGGTGAAATTGAAAATCACTACAAAATGAACTCTGAAAATTTTGGAACTCGGCATGGTATCATCATTTCGCCCGCATAGCATGTGCAAAAGAGTAGAGAGGGTCACGGAGAAAACTGGACGCACCTCGTGTACAAACTGGACAATCTCTTTCGGAGTATCAGGGTTTCGGACGAGAACTCATCTGTTACACGGGCACTTCAATGTTTTTTAAACTTATTTGAACTCCAGCCTATTTTTGCGTTCAGTATGCATCATTCAGAGCGACGTCATCAATTTCCAACACGTTCTGACATCATTTGCTGTTTTCACACATTTACCGATTTGTTTAGGGAGCTAAATGTCGGTGAAATTGAAAATCACTACAAAATGAACTCTGAAAATGTTGGAACTCGGCATTGTATCATCATTTCGCCCGCATAGCATGTGCAAAAGAGTAGAGAGGGTCACGGCGAAAACTGGACGCACCTCGTCTACAAACTGGACAATCTCTTTCGGAGTATCAGGGTTTCGGACGAGAACTCATCTGTTACACGGGCAATTCAATGTTTTTTAAACTTATTTGAACTCCAGCCTATTTTTGCGTTCAGTATGCATCATTCAAAGCGGCGTCATCAATTTCCAACACGTTCTGACATCATTTGCTGTTTTTCAGTCATTTACCGATTTGTTTAGGGAGCTAAACGACGGTGAAATTGAAAATCACTACAAAATGAACTCTGAAAATTTTGGAACTTGGCATGGTATCATCATTTCGCCCGCATAGCATGTGCAAAAGAGTAGAGAGGGTCACGGCGAAAACTGGACGCACCTCGTGTACAAACTGGACAATCTCTTTCGGAGTAGCAGGGTTTCGGACGAGAACTCATCTGTTACACGGGCACTTCAATGTTTTTTAAACTTATTTGAACTCCAGCCTATTTTTGCGTTCAGTATGCATCATTCAAAGCGACGTCATCAATTTCCAACACGTTCTGACATCATTTGCTGTTTTTCAGTCATTTACCGATTTGTTTAGGGAGCTAAATGACGGTGAAATTGAAAATCACTACAAAATGAACTCTGAAAATTTTGGAACTTGGCATGGTATAATCATTTCGCCCGCATAGCATGTGCAAAAGAGTAGAGAGGGTCACGGCGAAAACTGGACGCACCTCGTGTACAAACTGGACAATCTCTTTCGGAGTATGAGGGTTTTGGACGAGAACTCATCTGTTACACGGGCACTTCAATGTTTTTAAAACTTATTTGAACTCCAGCCTATTTTTGCGTTCAGTATGCATAATTCAGAGCGACGTCATCAATTTCCAACACGTTCTGACATAATTTGCTGTTTTCAGTCATTTACCGATTTGTTTAGGGAGCTAAATGACGGTGAAATTGAAAATCACTACAAAATGAACTGTGAAAATTTTGGAACTTGGCATGGTATCATCATTTCGCCCGCATAGCATGTGCAAAAGAGTAGAGAGGGTCACGGCGAAAACTGGACGCACCTCGTGTACAAACTGGACAATCTCTTTCGGAGTATCAGGGTTTCGGACGAGAACTCATCTGTTACACAGGCACTTCAATGTTTTTTAAACTTATTTGAACTGCAGCCTATTTTTGCGTTCAGTATGCATCATTCAAAGCGACGTCGTCAATTTCCAACACGTTCTGACATCATTTGCTGTTTTTCAGTCATTTACCGATTTGTTTAGAGAGCTAAATGACGGTGAAATTGAAAATCACTACAAAATGAACTCTGAAAATTTTGGAACTTGGCATGGTATCATCATTTTGCCCGCATAGCATGTGCAAAAGAGTAGAGAGGGTCACGGCGAAAACTGGACGCACCTCGTGTACAAACTGGACAATCTCTTTCGGAGTATCAGGGTTTCGGACGAGAACTCATCTGTTACACGGGCACTTCAATGTTTTTTAAACTTATTTGAACTCCAGCCTATTTTTGCGTTCAGTATGCATCATTCAAAGCGACGTCATCAATTTCCAACACGTTCTGACATCATTTGCTATTTTTCAGTCATTTACCGATTTGTTTAGGGAGCTAAATGACGGTGAAATTGAAAATCACTACAAAATGAACTGTGAAAATTTTGTAACTCGGCATGGTATCATCATTTCGCCCGCATAGCATGTGCAAAAGAGTAGAGAGGGTCACGGCGAAAACTGGACGCACCTCCTCTACAAACTGGACAATCTCTTTCGGAGTATCAGGGTTTCGGACGAGAACTCATCTGTTACAGGGGCACTTCAATGTTTTTTAAACTTATTTGATCTCCAGCCTATTTTTGCGTTCAGTATGCATCATTCAAAGCGACGACATCAATTTCCAACACGTTCTGACATCATTTGCTGTTTTCAGTCATTTACCGATTTGTTTAGGGAGCTAAATGACGGTGAAATTGAAAATCACTACAAAATGAACTCTGAAAATTTTGGAACTTGGCATGGTATCATCATTTCGCCCGCATAGCATGTGCAAAAGAGTAGAGAGTGTCACGGCGAAAACTGGACGCACCTCATGTACAAACTGGACAATCTCTTTCGGAGTATCAGGGTTTCGGACGAGAACTCATCTGTTACACGGGCACTTCAATGTTTTTCAAACTTATTTAAACTCCAGCCTATTTTTGCGTTCAGTATGCATCATTCAAAGCGACGACATCAATTTCCAACACGTTCTGACATCATTTGCTGTTTTTCAGTCATTTACCGATTTGTTTAGGGAGCTAAATGACGGTGAAATTGAAAATCACTACAAAATGAACTCTGAAAATTTTGGAACTCGGCATGGTATCATCATTTCGCCCGCATAGCATGTGCAAAAGAGTAGAGAGGGTCACGGCGAAAACTGGACGCACCTCGTCTACAAACTGGACAATCTCTTTCGGAGTATCAGGGTTTCGGACGAGAACTCATCTGTTACACGGGCACTTCAATGTTTTTTAAACTTATTTGAACTCCAGCCTATTTTTGCGTTCAGTATGCATCATTCAAAGCGACGTCATCAATTTCCAACACGTTCTGACATCATTTGCTGTTTTTCAGTCATTTACCGATTTGTTTAGGGATCTAAATGACGGTGAAATTGAAAATCTCTACAAAATGAACTCTGAAAATATTGGAACTTAGCATGGTATCATCATTTCACCCGCATAGCATGTGCAAAAGAGTAGAGAGGGTCACGGCGAAAAATGGACGCACCTCGTGTACAAACTGGACAATCTCTTTCGGAGTATCAGGGTTTCGGACGAGAACTCATCTGTTACACGGGCACTTCAATGTTTTTTAAACTTATTTGAACACCAGCCTATTTTGCGTTCAGTATGCATCATTCAAAGCGATGTCATCAATTTCCAACACGTTCTGACATCATTTGCTGTTTTTCAGTCATTTACCGATATGTTTAGGGAGCTAAATGACGGTGAAATTGAAAATCACTACAAAATGAACTCTGAAAATTTTGGAACTTGGCATTGTATCATCATTTTGCCCGCATAGCATGTCCAAAAGAGTAGAGAGGGTCATGGCGAAAACTGGACGCACCTCGTGTACAAACTGGACAATCTCTTTCGGAGTATGAGGGTTTTGGACGAGAACTCATCTGTCACACGGGCACTTCAATGTTTTTAAAACTTATTTGAACTCCAGCCTATTTTTGCGTTCAGTATGCATAATTCAGAGCGACGTCATCAATTTCCAACACATTCTGACATCATTTGCTGTTTTTCAGTCATTTACCGATTTGTTTTGGGAGCTAAATGTCGGTGAAATTGAAAATCACTACAAAATGAACTCTGAAAATGTTGGAACTTGGCATGGTATCATCATTTCGCCCGCATAGCATGTGCAAAAGAATAGAGAGGGTCACGGCGAAAACTGGACGCACCTCGTCTACAAACTTGACAATCTCTTTCGGAGTATCAGGGTTTCGGACGAGAACTCATCTGTTACACGGGCACTTCAATGTTTTTTAAACTTATTTGAACTCCAGCCTATTTTTATCGTTCAGTATGCATCATTCAAAGCGACGACATCAATTTCCAACACGTTCTGACATCATTTGCTGTTTTCAGTCATTTACCGATTTGTTTAGGGAGGTAAATGACGGTGAAATTGAAAATCACTACAAAATGAACTCTGAAAATTTTGGAACTTGGCATGGTATCATCATTTCGCCCGCATAGCATGTGCAAAAGAGTAGAGAGTGTCACGGCGAAAACTGGACGCACCTCATGTACAAACTGGACAATCTCTTTCGGAGTATCAGGGTTTCGGACGAGAACTCATCTGTTACACGGGCACTTCAATGTTTTTTAAACTTATTTAAACTCCAGCCTATTTTTGCGTTCAGTATGCATCATTCAAAGCGACGTCATCAATTTCCAACACGTTCTGACATCATTTGCTGTTTTTCAGTCATTTACCGATTTGTTTAGGGAGCTAAATGACGGTGAAATTGAAAATCACCACAAAATGAACTCTGAAAATTTTGGAACTCGGCATGGTATCATCATTTCGCCCGCATAGCATGTGCAAAAGAGTAGAGAGGGTCACGGCGAAAACTGGACGCACCTCGTCTACAAACTGGACAATCTCTTTCGGAGTATCAGGGTTTCGGACGAGAACTCATCTGTTACACGGGCACTTCAATGTTTTTTAAACTTATTTGAACTCCAGCCTATTTTTGCGTTCAGTATGCATCATTCAAAGCGACGTCATCAATTTCCAACACGTTCTGACATCATTTGCTGTTTTTCAGTCATTTACCGATTTGTTTAGGGAGCTAAATGACGGTGAAATTGAAAATCTCTACAGAATGAACTCTGAAAATATTGGAACTTAGCATGGTATCATCATTTCACCCGCATAGCATGTGCAAAAGAGTAGAGAGGGTCACGGCGAAAAATGGACGCACCTCGTGTACAAACTGGACAATCTCTTTCGGAGTATCAGGGTTTCGGACGAGAACTCATCTGTTACACGGGCACTTCAATGTTTTTTAAACTTATTTGAACACCAGCCTATTTTGCGTTCAGTATGCATCATTCAAAGCGATGTCATCAATTTCCAACACGTTCTGACATCATTTGCTGTTTTTCAGTCATTTACCGATATGTTTAGGGAGCTAAATGACGGTGAAATTGAAAATCACTACAAAATGAACTCTGAAAATTTTGGAACTTGGCATTGTATCATCATTTTGCCCGCATAGCATGTCCAAAAGAGTAGAGAGGGTCATGGCGAAAACTGGACGCACCTCGTGTACAAACTGGACAATCTCTTTCGGAGTATGAGGGTTTTGGACGAGAACTCATCTGTCACACGGGCACTTCAATGTTTTTAAAACTTATTTGAACTCCAGCCTATTTTTGCGTTCAGTATGCATAATTCAGAGCGACGTCATCAATTTCCAACACATTCTGACATCATTTGCTGTTTTTCAGTCATTTACCGATTTGTTTAGGGAGCTAAATGTCGGTGAAATTGAAAATCACTACAAAATGAACTCTGAAAATGTTGGAACTTGGCATGGTATCATCATTTCGCCCGCATAGCATGTGCAAAAGAGTAGAGAGGGTCACGGCGAAAACTGGACGCACCTCGTCTACAAACTTGACAATCTCTTTCGGAGTATCAGGGTTTCGGACGAGAACTCATCTGTTACACGGGCACTTCAATGTTTTTTAAACTTAGTTGAACTCCAGCCTATTTTTATCGTTCAGTATGCATCATTCAAAGCGACGACATCAATTTCCAACACGTTCTGACATCATTTGCTGTTTTCAGTCATTTACCGATTTGTTTAGGGAGGTAAATGACGGTGAAATTGAAAATCACTACAAAATGAACTCTGAAAATTTTGGAACTTGGCATGGTATCATCATTTCGCCCGCATAGCATGTGCAAAAGAGTAGAGAGTGTCACGGCGAAAACTGGACGCACCTCATGTACAAACTGGACAATCTCTTTCGGAGTATCAGGGTTTCGGACGAGAACTCATCTGTTACACGGGCACTTCAATGTTTTTTAAACTTATTTAAACTCCAGCCTATTTTTGCGTTCAGTATGCATCATTCAAAGCGACGTCATCAATTTCCAACACGTTCTGACATCATTTGCTGTTTTTCAGTCATTTACCGATTTGTTTAGGGAGCTAAATGACGGTGAAATTGAAAATCACTACAAAATGAACTCTGAAAATTTTGGAACTCGGCATGGTATCATCATTTCGCCCGCATAGCATGTGCAAAAGAGTAGAGAGGGTCACGGCGAAAACTGGACGCACCTCGTCTACAAACTGGACAATCTCTTTCGGAGTATCAGGGTTTCGGACGAGAACTCATCTGTTACACGGGCACTTCAATGTTTTTTAAACTTATTTGAACACCAGCCTATTTTGCGTTCAGTATGCATCATTCAAAGCGACGTCAACAATTTCCAACACGTTCTGACATCATTTGCTGTTTTTCAGTCATTTACCGATATGTTTAGGGAGCTAAATGACGGTGAAATTGAAAATCACTACAAAATGAACTCTGAAAATTTTGGAACTTGGCATTGTATCATCATTTTGCCCGCATAGCATGTCCAAAAGAGTAGAGAGGGTCATGGCGAAAACTGGACGCACCTCGTGTACAAACTGGACAATCTCTTTCGGAGTATGAGGGTTTTGGACGAGAACTCATCTGTCACACGGGCACTTCAATGTTTTTAAAACTTATTTGAACTCCAGCCTATTTTTGCGTTCAGTATGCATAATTCAGAGCGACGTCATCAATTTCCAACACGTTCTGACATCATTTGCTGTTTTTCAGTCATTTACCGATTTGTTTAGGGAGCTAAATGACGGTGAAATTGAAAATCACTACAAAATGAACTCTGAAAATTTTGGAACTCGGCATGGTATCATCATTTCGCCCGCATAGCATGTGCAAAAGAGTAGAGAGGGTCACGGCGAAAACTGGACGCACCTCGTCTACAAACTGGACAATCTCTTTCGGAGTATCAGGGTTTCGGACGAGAACTCATCTGTTACACGGGCAATTCAATGTTTTTTAAACTTATTTGAACACCAGCCTATTTTGCGTTCAGTATGCATCATTCAAAGTGATGTCATCAATTTCCAACACGTTCTGACATCATTTGCTGTTTTTCAGTCATTTACCGATTTGTTTAGGGAGCTAAATGACGGTGAAATTGAAAATCACTACAAAATGAACTCTGAAAATTTTGGAACTTGGCATGGTATCATCATTTCGCCCGCATAGCATGTGCAAAAGAGTAGAGAGGGTCACGGCGAAAACTGGACGCACCTCGTGTACAAACTGGACAATCTCTTTCGGAGTAGCAGGGTTTCGGACGAGAACTCATCTGTTACACGGGCACTTCAATGTTTTTTAAACTTATTTGAACTCCAGCCTATTTTTGCGTTCAGTATGCATCATTCAAAGCGACGTCATCAATTTCCAACACGTTCTGACATCATTTGCTGTTTTCCAGTCATTTACCGATTTGTTTAGGGAGCTAAATGACGGTGAAATTGAAAATCACTACAAAATGAACTCTGAAAATTTTGGAACTTGGCATGGTATCATCATTTCGTGCGCATAGCATGTGCAAAAGAGTAGAGAGGGTCACGGCGAAAACTGGACGCACCTCGTGTACAAACTGGACAATCTCTTTCGGAGTATCAGGGTTTCGGACGAGAACTCATCTGTTACACGGGCACTTCAATGTTTTTTAAACTTATTTAAACTCCAGCCTATTTTTGCGTTCAGTATGCATCATTCAAAGCGACGTCATCAATTTCCAACACGTTCTGACATCATTTGCTGTTTTTCAGTCATTTACCGATTTGTTTAGGGAGCTAAATGACGGTGAAATTGAAAATCACTACAAAATGAACTCTGAAAATTTTGGAACTCGGCATGGTATCATCATTTCGCCCGCATAGCATGTGCAAAAGAGTAGAGAGGGTCACGGCGAAAACTGGACGCACCTCGTCTACAAACTGGACAATCTCTTTCGGAGTATCAGGGTTTCGGACGAGAACTCATCTGTTACACGGGCACTTCAATGTTTTTTAAACTTATTTGAACACCAGCCTATTTTGCGTTCAGTATGCATCATTCAAAGCGACGTCAACAATTTCCAACACGTTCTGACATCATTTGCTGTTTTTCAGTCATTTACCGATATGTTTAGGGAGCTAAATGACGGTGAAATTGAAAATCACTACAAAATGAACTCTGAAAATTTTGGAACTTGGCATTGTATCATCATTTTGCCCGCATAGCATGTCCAAAAGAGTAGAGAGGGTCATGGCGAAAACTGGACGCACCTCGTGTACAAACTGGACAATCTCTTTCGGAGTATGAGGGTTTTGGACGAGAACTCATCTGTCACACGGGCACTTCAATGTTTTTAAAACTTATTTGAACTCCAGCCTATTTTTGCGTTCAGTATGCATAATTCAGAGCGACGTCATCAATTTCCAACACATTCTGACATCATTTGCTGTTTTTCAGTCATTTACCGATTTGTTTTGGGAGCTAAATGTCGGTGAAATTGAAAATCACTACAAAATGAACTCTGAAAATGTTGGAACTTGGCATGGTATCATCATTTCGCCCGCATAGCATGTGCAAAAGAATAGAGAGGGTCACGGCGAAAACTGGACGCACCTCGTCTACAAACTTGACAATCTCTTTCGGAGTATCAGGGTTTCGGACGAGAACTCATCTGTTACACGGGCACTTCAATGTTTTTTAAACTTATTTGAACTCCAGCCTATTTTTATCGTTCAGTATGCATCATTCAAAGCGACGACATCAATTTCCAACACGTTCTGACATCATTTGCTGTTTTCAGTCATTTACCGATTTGTTTAGGGAGGTAAATGACGGTGAAATTGAAAATCACTACAAAATGAACTCTGAAAATTTTGGAACTTGGCATGGTATCATCATTTCGCCCGCATAGCATGTGCAAAAGAGTAGAGAGTGTCACGGCGAAAACTGGACGCACCTCATGTACAAACTGGACAATCTCTTTCGGAGTATCAGGGTTTCGGACGAGAACTCATCTGTTACACGGGCACTTCAATGTTTTTTAAACTTATTTAAACTCCAGCCTATTTTTGCGTTCAGTATGCATCATTCAAAGCGACGTCATCAATTTCCAACACGTTCTGACATCATTTGCTGTTTTTCAGTCATTTACCGATTTGTTTAGGGAGCTAAATGACGGTGAAATTGAAAATCACCACAAAATGAACTCTGAAAATTTTGGAACTCGGCATGGTATCATCATTTCGCCCGCATAGCATGTGCAAAAGAGTAGAGAGGGTCACGGCGAAAACTGGACGCACCTCGTCTACAAACTGGACAATCTCTTTCGGAGTATCAGGGTTTCGGACGAGAACTCATCTGTTACACGGGCACTTCAATGTTTTTTAAACTTATTTGAACTCCAGCCTATTTTTGCGTTCAGTATGCATCATTCAAAGCGACGTCATCAATTTCCAACACGTTCTGACATCATTTGCTGTTTTTCAGTCATTTACCGATTTGTTTAGGGAGCTAAATGACGGTGAAATTGAAAATCTCTACAGAATGAACTCTGAAAATATTGGAACTTAGCATGGTATCATCATTTCACCCGCATAGCATGTGCAAAAGAGTAGAGAGGGTCACGGCGAAAAATGGACGCACCTCGTGTACAAACTGGACAATCTCTTTCGGAGTATCAGGGTTTCGGACGAGAACTCATCTGTTACACGGGCACTTCAATGTTTTTTAAACTTATTTGAACACCAGCCTATTTTGCGTTCAGTATGCATCATTCAAAGCGATGTCATCAATTTCCAACACGTTCTGACATCATTTGCTGTTTTTCAGTCATTTACCGATATGTTTAGGGAGCTAAATGACGGTGAAATTGAAAATCACTACAAAATGAACTCTGAAAATTTTGGAACTTGGCATTGTATCATCATTTTGCCCGCATAGCATGTCCAAAAGAGTAGAGAGGGTCATGGCGAAAACTGGACGCACCTCGTGTACAAACTGGACAATCTCTTTCGGAGTATGAGGGTTTTGGACGAGAACTCATCTGTCACACGGGCACTTCAATGTTTTTAAAACTTATTTGAACTCCAGCCTATTTTTGCGTTCAGTATGCATAATTCAGAGCGACGTCATCAATTTCCAACACATTCTGACATCATTTGCTGTTTTTCAGTCATTTACCGATTTGTTTAGGGAGCTAAATGTCGGTGAAATTGAAAATCACTACAAAATGAACTCTGAAAATGTTGGAACTTGGCATGGTATCATCATTTCGCCCGCATAGCATGTGCAAAAGAGTAGAGAGGGTCACGGCGAAAACTGGACGCACCTCGTCTACAAACTTGACAATCTCTTTCGGAGTATCAGGGTTTCGGACGAGAACTCATCTGTTACACGGGCACTTCAATGTTTTTTAAACTTAGTTGAACTCCAGCCTATTTTTATCGTTCAGTATGCATCATTCAAAGCGACGACATCAATTTCCAACACGTTCTGACATCATTTGCTGTTTTCAGTCATTTACCGATTTGTTTAGGGAGGTAAATGACGGTGAAATTGAAAATCACTACAAAATGAACTCTGAAAATTTTGGAACTTGGCATGGTATCATCATTTCGCCCGCATAGCATGTGCAAAAGAGTAGAGAGTGTCACGGCGAAAACTGGACGCACCTCATGTACAAACTGGACAATCTCTTTCGGAGTATCAGGGTTTCGGACGAGAACTCATCTGTTACACGGGCACTTCAATGTTTTTTAAACTTATTTAAACTCCAGCCTATTTTTGCGTTCAGTATGCATCATTCAAAGCGACGTCATCAATTTCCAACACGTTCTGACATCATTTGCTGTTTTTCAGTCATTTACCGATTTGTTTAGGGAGCTAAATGACGGTGAAATTGAAAATCACTACAAAATGAACTCTGAAAATTTTGGAACTCGGCATGGTATCATCATTTCGCCCGCATAGCATGTGCAAAAGAGTAGAGAGGGTCACGGCGAAAACTGGACGCACCTCGTCTACAAACTGGACAATCTCTTTCGGAGTATCAGGGTTTCGGACGAGAACTCATCTGTTACACGGGCACTTCAATGTTTTTTAAACTTATTTGAACACCAGCCTATTTTGCGTTCAGTATGCATCATTCAAAGCGACGTCAACAATTTCCAACACGTTCTGACATCATTTGCTGTTTTTCAGTCATTTACCGATATGTTTAGGGAGCTAAATGACGGTGAAATTGAAAATCACTACAAAATGAACTCTGAAAATTTTGGAACTTGGCATTGTATCATCATTTTGCCCGCATAGCATGTCCAAAAGAGTAGAGAGGGTCATGGCGAAAACTGGACGCACCTCGTGTACAAACTGGACAATCTCTTTCGGAGTATGAGGGTTTTGGACGAGAACTCATCTGTCACACGGGCACTTCAATGTTTTTAAAACTTATTTGAACTCCAGCCTATTTTTGCGTTCAGTATGCATAATTCAGAGCGACGTCATCAATTTCCAACACGTTCTGACATCATTTGCTGTTTTTCAGTCATTTACCGATTTGTTTAGGGAGCTAAATGACGGTGAAATTGAAAATCACTACAAAATGAACTCTGAAAATTTTGGAACTCGGCATGGTATCATCATTTCGCCCGCATAGCATGTGCAAAAGAGTAGAGAGGGTCACGGCGAAAACTGGACGCACCTCGTCTACAAACTGGACAATCTCTTTCGGAGTATCAGGGTTTCGGACGAGAACTCATCTGTTACACGGGCAATTCAATGTTTTTTAAACTTATTTGAACACCAGCCTATTTTGCGTTCAGTATGCATCATTCAAAGTGATGTCATCAATTTCCAACACGTTCTGACATCATTTGCTGTTTTTCAGTCATTTACCGATTTGTTTAGGGAGCTAAATGACGGTGAAATTGAAAATCACTACAAAATGAACTCTGAAAATTTTGGAACTTGGCATGGTATCATCATTTCGCCCGCATAGCATGTGCAAAAGAGTAGAGAGGGTCACGGCGAAAACTGGACGCACCTCGTGTACAAACTGGACAATCTCTTTCGGAGTAGCAGGGTTTCGGACGAGAACTCATCTGTTACACGGGCACTTCAATGTTTTTTAAACTTATTTGAACTCCAGCCTATTTTTGCGTTCAGTATGCATCATTCAAAGCGACGTCATCAATTTCCAACACGTTCTGACATCATTTGCTGTTTTCCAGTCATTTACCGATTTGTTTAGGGAGCTAAATGACGGTGAAATTGAAAATCACTACAAAATGAACTCTGAAAATTTTGGAACTTGGCATGGTATCATCATTTCGTGCGCATAGCATGTGCAAAAGAGTAGAGAGGGTCACGGCGAAAACTGGACGCACCTCGTGTACAAACTGGACAATCTCTTTCGGAGTATCAGGGTTTCGGACGAGAACTCATCTGTTACACGGGCACTTCAATGTTTTTTAAACTTATTTAAACTCCAGCCTATTTTTGCGTTCAGTATGCATCATTCAAAGCGACGTCATCAATTTCCAACACGTTCTGACATCATTTGCTGTTTTTCAGTCATTTACCGATTTGTTTAGGGAGCTAAATGACGGTGAAATTGAAAATCACTACAAAATGAACTCTGAAAATTTTGGAACTCGGCATGGTATCATCATTTCGCCCGCATAGCATGTGCAAAAGAGTAGAGAGGGTCACGGCGAAAACTGGACGCACCTCGTCTACAAACTGGACAATCTCTTTCGGAGTATCAGGGTTTCGGACGAGAACTCATCTGTTACACGGGCACTTCAATGTTTTTTAAACTTATTTGAACACCAGCCTATTTTGCGTTCAGTATGCATCATTCAAAGCGACGTCAACAATTTCCAACACGTTCTGACATCATTTGCTGTTTTTCAGTCATTTACCGATATGTTTAGGGAGCTAAATGACGGTGAAATTGAAAATCACTACAAAATGAACTCTGAAAATTTTGGAACTTGGCATTGTATCATCATTTTGCCCGCATAGCATGTCCAAAAGAGTAGAGAGGGTCATGGCGAAAACTGGACGCACCTCGTGTACAAACTGGACAATCTCTTTCGGAGTATGAGGGTTTTGGACGAGAACTCATCTGTCACACGGGCACTTCAATGTTTTTAAAACTTATTTGAACTCCAGCCTATTTTTGCGTTCAGTATGCATAATTCAGAGCGACGTCATCAATTTCCAACACGTTCTGACATCATTTGCTGTTTTTCAGTCATTTACCGATTTGTTTAGGGAGCTAAATGACGGTGAAATTGAAAATCACTACAAAATGAACTCTGAAAATTTTGGAACTCGGCATGGTATCATCATTTCGCCCGCATAGCATGTGCAAAAGAGTAGAGAGGGTCACGGCGAAAACTGGACGCACCTCGTCTACAAACTGGACAATCTCTTTCGGAGTATCAGGGTTTCGGACGAGAACTCATCTGTTACACGGGCAATTCAATGTTTTTTAAACTTATTTGAACACCAGCCTATTTTGCGTTCAGTATGCATCATTCAAAGTGATGTCATCAATTTCCAACACGTTCTGACATCATTTGCTGTTTTTCAGTCATTTACCGATTTGTTTAGGGAGCTAAATGACGGTGAAATTGAAAATCACTACAAAATGAACTCTGAAAATTTTGGAACTTGGCATGGTATCATCATTTCGCCCGCATAGCATGTGCAAAAGAGTAGAGAGGGTCACGGCGAAAACTGGACGCACCTCGTGTACAAACTGGACAATCTCTTTCGGAGTAGCAGGGTTTCGGACGAGAACTCATCTGTTACACGGGCACTTCAATGTTTTTTAAACTTATTTGAACTCCAGCCTATTTTTGCGTTCAGTATGCATCATTCAAAGCGACGTCATCAATTTCCAACACGTTCTGACATCATTTGCTGTTTTCCAGTCATTTACCGATTTGTTTAGGGAGCTAAATGACGGTGAAATTGAAAATCACTACAAAATGAACTCTGAAAATTTTGGAACTTGGCATGGTATCATCATTTCGTGCGCATAGCATGTGCAAAAGAGTAGAGAGGGTCACGGCGAAAACTTGACGCACCTCGTGTACAAACTGGACAATCTCTTTCGGAGTATCAGGGTTTCAGACGAGAACTCATCTGTTACACAGGCACTTCAATGTTTTTTAAACTTATTTGAACTGCAGCCTATTTTTGCGTTCAGTATGCATCATTCAAAGCGACATCGTCAATTTCCAACACGTTCTGACATCATTTGCTGTTTTTCAGTCATTTACCGATTTGTTTAGAGAGCTAAATGACGGTGAAATTGAAAATCACTACAAAATGAACTCTGAAAATTTTGGAACTTGGCATGGTATCATCATTTCGCCCGCATAGCATGTGCAAAAGAGTAGAGAGGGTCACGGCGAAAACTGGACGCACCTCGTCTACAAACTGGACAATCTCTTTCGGAGTATCAGGGTTTCGGACAAGAACTCATCTGTTACACGGGCACTTCAATGTTTTTTAAACTTACTTGAATCCAGCCTATTTTTGCGTTCAGTATGCATCATTCAAAGCGACGTCATCAATTTCCAACACGTTCTGACATCATTTGCTGTTTTTCAGTCATTTACCGATTTGTTTCGGGAGCTAAATGTCGGTGAAATTGAGAATCACTACAAAATGAACTCTGAAAATGTTGGAACTTGGCATGGTATCATCATTTCGCCCGCATAGCATGTGCAAAAGAGTAGAGAGGGTCACGGCGAAAACTGGACGCACCTCGTCTACAAACTGGACAATCTCTTTCGGAGTATCAGGGTTTCGGACGAGAACTCATCTGTTACACGGGCACTTCAATGTTTTTTAAACTTATTTGAACTCCAGCCTATTTTTGCGTTCAGTATGCATCATTCAAAGCGACGTCATCAATTTCCAACACGTTCTGACATCATTTGCTGTTTTTCAGTCATTTACCGATTTGTTTAGGGAGCTAAATGACGGTGAAATTGAAAATCACTACAAAATGAACTCTGAAAATGTTCGAACTCAGCATGGTATCATCATTTCGCCCGCATAGCATGTGCAAAAGAGTAGAGAGGGTCACGAAGAAAACTGGACGCACCTTGTGTACAAACTGGACAATCTCTTTCGGAGAATCAGGGTTTCTGACGAGAACTCATCTGTTACACGGGCAATTCAATGTTTTTTAAACTTATTTGAACTCCAGCCTATTTTTGCGTTCAGTATGCATCATTCAAAGCGACGTCATCAATTTCCAACACGTTCTGACATCATTTGCTGTTTTTCAGTCATTTACCGATTTGTTTAGGGAGCTAAATGACGGTGAAATTGAAAATCACTACAAAATGAACTCTGAAAATTTTGGAACTCGGCATTGTATCATCATTTCGCCCGCATAGCATGTGCAAAAGAGTAGAGAGGGTCACGGCGAAAACTGGACGCACCTCGTGTACAAACTGGACAATCTCTTTCGGAGTATCAGGGTTTCGGACGAGAACTCATCTGTTACACGGGCACTTCAATGTTTTTTAAACTTATTTGAACACCAGCCTATTTTGCGTTCAGTATGCATCATTCAAAGCGATGTCATCAATTTCCAACACGTTCTGACATCATTTGCTGTTTTTCAGTCATTTACCGATATGTTTAGGGAGCTAAATGACGGTGAAATTGAAAATCACTACAAAATGAACTCTGAAAATTTTGGAACTTGGCATTGTATCATCATTTTGCCCGCATAGCATGTGCAAAAGAGTAGAGAGGGTCATGGCAAAAACTGGACGCACCTCGTCTACAAACTAGACAATCTCTTTCGGAGTATCAGGGTTTCGGACGAGAACTCATCTGTTACACGGGCACTTCAATGTTTTTTAAACTTATTTGAACTCCAGCCTATTTTTGCGTTCAGTATGCATAATTCAGAGCGACGTAATCAATTTCCAACACGTTCTGACATCATTTGCTGTTTTTCAGTCATTTACCGATTTGTTTAGGGAGCTAAATGACGGTGAAATTGAAAATCACTACAAAATGAACTCTGAAAATTTTGGAACTTGGCATGGTATAATCATTTCGCCCGCATAGCATGTGCAAAAGAGTAGAGAGGGTCACGGCGAAAACTGGACGCACCTCGTGCACAAACTGGACAATCTCTTTCGGAGGATGAGGGTTTTGGACGAGAACTCATCTGTTACACGGGCACTTCAATGTTTTTCAAACTTATTTGAACTCCAGCCTATTTTTGCGTTCAGTATGCATAATTCAGAGCGACGTCATCAATTTCCAACACGTTCTGACATCATTTGCTGTTTTCAGTCATTTACCGATTTGTTTAGGGAGCTAAATGTCGGTGAAATTGAAAATCACTACAAAATGAACTCTGAAAATGATGGAACTTGGCATGGTATCATCATTTCGCCCGCATAGCATGTGCAAAAGAGTAGAGAGGGTCACGGCGAAAACTGGACGCACCTCGTCTACAAACTGGACAATCTCTTTTGGAATATCAGGGTTTCGGACGAGAACTCATCTGTTACACGGGCACTTCAATGTTTTTTAAACTTATTTGAACTCCAGCCTATTTTTGCGTTCAGTATGCATCATTCAAAGCGACGTCATCAATTTCCAACACGTTCTGACATCATTTGCTGTTTTTCAGTCATTTACCGATTTGTTTAGGGAGCTAAATGTCGGTGAAATTGAAAATCACTACAAAATGAACTCTGAAAATGTTGGAACTTGGCATGCTATCATCATTTCGCCCGCATAGCATGTGCAAAAGAGTAGAGAGGGTCACGGCGAAAACTGGACGCACCTCGTCTACAAACTGGACAATCTCTTTCGGAGTATCAGGGTTTCGGACGAGAACTCATCTGTTACACGGGCACTTCAATGTTTTTTAAACTTATTTGAACTCCAGCCTATTTTTGCGTTCAGTATGCATCATTCAAAGCGACGTCATCAATTTCCAACACGTTCTGACATCATTTGCTGCTTTTCAGTCATTTACCGATTTGTTTAGGGAGCTAAATGACGGTGAAATTGAAAATCACTACAAAATGAACTCTGAAAATGTTCGAACTCAGCATGGTATCATCATTTCGCCCGCATAGCATGTGCAAAAGAGTAGAGAGGGTCACGAAGAAAACTGGACGCACCTTGTGTACAAACTGGACAATCTCTTTCGGAGTATCAGGGTTTCGGACGAGAACTCATCTGTTACACGGGCAATTCAATGTTTTTTAAACTTATTTGAACTCCAGCCTATTTTTGCGTTCAGTATGCATCATTCAAAGCGACGTCATCAATTTCCAACACGTTCTGACATCATTTGCTGTTTTTCAGTCATTTACCGATTTGTTTAGGGAGCTAAATGACGGTGAAATTGAAAATCACTACAAAATGAACTCTGAAAATTTTGGAACTCGGCATGGTATCATCATTTCGCCCGCAGAGCATGTGCAAAAGAGTAGAGAGGGTCACGGAGAAAACTGGACGCACCTCGTGTACAAACTGGACAATATCTTTCGAAGTATCAGGGTTTCGGACGAGAACTCATCTGTTACACGGGCACTTCAATGTTTTTTAAACTTATTTGAACTCTAGCCTATTTTTGCGTTCAGTATGCATCATTCAAAGCGACGTCATCAATTTCCAACACGTTCTGACATCATTTGCTGTTTTCCAGTCATTTACCGATTTGTTTAGAGAGCTAAATGATGGTGAAATTGAAAATCACTACAAAATGAACTCTGAAAATTTTGGAACTTGGCATGGTATCATCATTTCGCGCGCATAGCATGTGCAAAAGAGTAGAGAGGGTCACGGCGAAAACTGGACGCACCTCGTGTACAAACTGGACAATCTCTTTCGGAGTATCACGGTTTCGGACGAGAACTCATCTGTTACACGGGCACTTAAATGTTTTTTAAACTTATTTGAACACCAGCCTATTTTGTGTTCAGTATGCATCATTCAAAGCGATGTCATCAATTTCCAACACGTTCTGACATCATTTGCTGTTTTTCAGTCATTTACCGATATGTTTAGGGAGCTAAATGACGGTGAAATTGAAAATCACTACAAAATGAACTCTGAAAATTTTGGAACTTGGCATTGTATCATCATTTTGCCCGCATAGCATGTGCAAAAGAGTAGAGAGGGTCATGGCAAAAACTGGACGCACCTCGTCTACAAACTAGACAATCTCTTTCGGAGTATTAGGGTTTCGGACGAGAACTCATCTGTTACACGGGCACTTCAATGTTTTTTAAACTTATTTGAACTCCAGCCTATTTTTGCGTTCAGTATGCATAATTCAGAGCGACGTAATCAATTTCCAACACGTTCTGACATCATTTGCTGTTTTTCAGTCATTTACCGATTTGTTTAGGGAGCTAAATGACGGTGAAATTGAAAATCACTACAAAATGAACTCTGAAAATTTTGGAACTTGGCATGGTATAATCATTTTGCCCGCATAGCATGTGCAAAAGAGTAGAGAGGGTCACGGCGAAAGCTGGACGCACCTCGTGTACAAACTGGACAATATCTTTCGGAGTATGAGGGTTTTGGACGAGAACTCATCTGTTACACGGGCACTTCAATGTTTTTCAAACTTATTTGAACTCCAGCCTATTTTTGCGTTCAGTATGCATAATTCAGAGCGACGTCATCAATTTCCAACACGTTCTGACATCATTTGCTGTTTTCAGTCATTTACCGATTTGTTTAGGGAGCTAAATGTCGGTGAAATTGAAAATCACTACAAAATGAACTCTGAAAATGTTGGAACTTGGCATGGTATCATCATTTCGCCCGCATAGCATGTGCAAAAGAGTAGAGAGGGTCACGGCGAAAACTGGACGCACCTCGTCTACAAACTGGACAATCTCTTTTGGAGTATCAGGGTTTCGGACGAGAACTCATCTGTTACACGGGCACTTCAATGTTTTTTAAACTTATTTGAACTCCAGCCTATTTTTGCGTTCAGTATGCATCATTCAAAGCGACGTCATCAATTTCCAACACGTTCTGACATCATTTGCTGTTTTTCAGTCATTTACCGATTTGTTTAGGGAGCTAAATGTCGGTGAAATTGAAAATCACTACAAAATGAACTCTGAAAATGTTGGAACTTGGCATGGTATCATCATTTCGCCCGCATAGCATGTGCAAAAGAGTAGAGAGGGTCACGGCGAAAACTGGACGCACCTCGTCTACAAACTGGACAATCTCTTTCGGAGTATCAGGGTTTCGGACGAGAACTCATCTGTTACACGGGCACTTCAATGTTTTTTAAACTTATTTGAACTCCACCCTATTTTTGCGTTCAGTATGCATCATTCAAAGCGACGTCATCAATTTCCAACACGTTCTGACATCATTTGCTGTTTTTCAGTCATTTACCGATTTGTTTAGGGAGCTAAATGACGGTGAAATTGAAAATCACTACAAAATGAACTCCGAAAATGTTCGAACTCAGCATGGTATCATCATTTCGCCCGCATAGCATGTGCAAAAGAGTAGAGAGGGTCACGAAGAAAACTGGACGCACCTTGTGTACAAACTGGACAATCTCTTTCGGAGTATCAGGGTTTCGGACGAGAACTCATCTGTTACACGGGCAATTCAATGTTTTTTAAACTTATTTGAACTCCAGCCTATTTTTGCGTTCAGTATGCATCATTCAAAGCGACGTCATCAATTTCCAACACGTTCTGACATCATTTGCTGTTTTTCAGTCATTTACCGATTTGTTTAGGGAGCTAAATGACGGTGAAATTGAAAATCACTACAAAATGAACTCTGAAAATTTTGGAACTCGGCATGGTATCATCATTTCGCCCGCATAGCATGTGCAAAAGAGTAGAGAGGGTCACGGCGAAAACTGGACGCACCTCGTGTACAAACTGGACAATCTCTTTCGGAGTATCAGGGTTTCGGACGAGAACTCATCTGTTACACGGGCACTTAAATGTTTTTTAAACTTATTTGAACACCAGCCTATTTTGCGTTCAGTATGCATCATTCAAAGCGACGTCATCAATTTCCAACACGTTCTGACATCATTTGTTGTTTTCCAGTCATTTACCGATTTGTTTAGAGAGCTAAATGACGGTGAAATTGAAAATCACTACAAAATGAACTCTGAAAATTTTGGAACTTGGCATGGTATCATCATTTCGCGCGCATAGCATGTGCAAAAGAGTAGAGAGGGTCACGGCGAAAACTGGACGCACCTCGTGTACAAACTGGACAATCTCTTTCGGAGTATCAGGGTTTCGGACGAGAACTCATCTGTTACACGGGCACTTAAATGTTTTTTAAACTTATTTGAATACCAGCCTATTTTGCGTTCAGTATGCATCATTCAAAGCGATGTCATCAATTTCCAACACGTTCTGACATCATTTGCTGTTTTTCAGTCATTTACCGATATGTTTAGGGAGCTAAATGACGGTGAAATTGAAAATCACTACAAAATGAACTCTGAAAATGTTGGAACTCGGCATGGTATCATCATTTCGCCCGCATAGCATGTGCAAAAGAGTAGAGAGGGTCACGGAGAAAACAGGACGCACCTCGTGTACAAACTGGACAATCTCTTTCGGAGTATCAGAGTTTCGGACGAGAACTCATCTGTTACACAGGCACTTCAATGTTTTTTAAACTTATTTGAACTGCAGCCTATTTTTGCGTTCAGTATGCATCATTCAATGCGACGTCGTCAATTTCCAACACGTTCTCACATCATTTGCTGTTTTTCAGTCATTTACCGATTTGTTTAGAGAGCTAAATGACGGTGAAATTGAAAATCACTACAAAATGAACTCTGAAAATTTTGGAACTTGGCATGGTATCATCATTTCGCCCGCATAGCATGTGCAAAAGAGTAGAGAGGGTCACGGCGAAAACTGGACGCACCTCGTGTACAAACTGGACAATCTCTTTCGGAGTATCAGGGTTTCGGACGAGAACTCATCTGTTACACGGGCACTTCAATGTTTTTTAAACTTATTTGAACTCCAGCCTATTTTTGCGTTCAGTATGCATCATTCAAAGCGACGTCATCAATTTCCAACACGTTCTGACATCATTTGCTGTTTTTCAGTCATTTACCGATTTGTTTAGGGAGCTAAATGACGGTGAAATTGAAAATCACTACAAAATGAACTCTGAAAATTTTGGAACTTGGCATGGTATCATCATTTCGCCCGCATAGCATGTGCAAAAGAGTAGAGAGGGCACGACGAAAACTGGACGCACCTCGTGTACAAACTGGACAATCTCTTTCGGAGTATCAGGGTTTCGGACGAGAACTCATCTGTTACACAGGCACTTCAATGTTTTTTAAACTTATTTGAATTGCAGCCTATTTTTGCGTTCAGTATGCATCATTCAATGCGACGTCGTCAATTTCCAACACGTTCTGACATCATTTGCTGTTTTTCAGTCATTTACCGATTTGTTTAGAGAGCTAAATGACGGTGAAATTGAAAATCACTACAAAATGAACTCTGAAAATTTTGGAACATGGCATGGTATCATCATTTCGCCCGCATAGCATGTGCAAAAGAGTAGAGAGGGTCACGGCGAAAACTGGACGCACCTCGTGTACAAACTGGACAATCTCTTTCGGAGTATCAGGGTTTCGGACGAGAACTCATCTGTTACACGGGCACTTCAATGTTTTTTAAACTTATTTGAACTCCAGCCTATTTTTGCGTTCAGTATGCATCATTCAAAGCGACGTCATCAATTTCCAACACGTTCTGACATCATTTGCTGTTTTTCAGTCATTTACCGATTTGTTTAGGGAGCTAAATGACGGTGAAATTGAAAATCACTACAAAATGAACTCTGAAAATTTTGGAACTTGGCATGGTATCATCATTTTGCCCGCATAGCATGTGCAAAAGAGTAGAGAGGGTCATGGCAAAAACTGGACGCACCTCGTCTACAAACTAGACAATCTCTTTCGGAGTATCAGGGTTTCGGACGAGAACTCATCTGTTACACGGGCACTTCAATGTTTTTTAAACTTATTTGAACTCCAGCCTATTTTTGCGTTCAGTATGCATCATTCAAAGCGATGTCATCAATTTCCAACACGTTCTGACATCATTTGCTGTTTTTCAGTCATTTACCGATTTGTTTAGGGAGCTAAATGTCGGTGAAATCGAAAATCACTACAAAATGAACTCTGATTATGTTGGAACTTGGCATGGTATCATCATTTCGCCCGCATAGCATGTGCAAAAGAGTAGAGAGGGTCACGGCGAAAACTGGACGCACCTCGTCTACAAACTGGACAATCTCTTTCGGAGTATCAGGGTTTCGGACGAGAACTCATCTGTTACACGGGCACTTCAATGTTTTTTAAACTTATTTGAACTCCAGCCTATTTTTGCGTTCAGTATGCATCATTCAAAGCGACGACATCAATTTCCAACACGTTCTGACATCATTTGCTGTTTTTCAGTCATTTACCGATTTGTTTAGGGAGCTAAATGACGGTGAAATTGAAAATCACTACAAAATGAACTCTGAAAATTTTGGAACTTGGCATGGTATCATCATTTCGCCCGCATAGCATGTGCAAAAGAGTAGAGAGGGTCATGGCGAAAACTGGACGCACCTCGTGTACAAACTGGACAATCTCTTTCGGAGTATCAGATTTTCGGACGAGAACTCATCTGTTACACAGGCACTTCAATGTTTTTTAAACTTATTTGAACTCCAGCCTATTTTTGCGTTCAGTATGCATCATTCAAAGCGACGTCATCATTTCCAACACGTTCTGACATCATTTGCTGTTTTTCAGTCATTTACCGATTTGTTTAGGGAGCTAAATGTCGGTGAAATTGAAAATCACTACAAAATGAACTCTGAAAATGTTGGAACTTGGCATGGTATCATCATTTCGTCCGCATAGCATGTGCAAAAGAGTAGAGAGGGTCACGGCGAAAACTGGACGCACCTCGTCTACAAACTGGACAGTCTCTTTCGGAGTATCAGGGTTTCGGACGAGAACTCATCTGTTACACGGGCACTTCAATGTTTTTTAAACTTATTTGAACTCCAGCCTATTTTTGCGTTCAGTATGCATCATTCAAAGCGACGTCATCAATTTCCAACACGTTCTGACATCATTTGCTGTTTTTCAGTCATTTACTGATTTGTTTAGGGAGCTAAATGACTGTGAAATTGAAAATCACTACAAAATGAACTCTGAAAATTTTGGAACTTGGCATGGTATCATCATTTCGCCCGCATAGCATGTGCAAAAGAGTAGAGAGGGCACGACGAAAACTGGACGCACCTCGTGTACAAACTGGACAATCTCTTTCGGAGTATCAGGGTTTCGGACGAGAACTCATCTGTTACACAGGCACTTCAATGTTTTTTAAACTTATTTGAACTGCAGCCTATTTTTGCGTTCAGTATGCATCATTCAATGCGACGTCGTCAATTTCCAACACGTTCTGACATCATTTGCTGTTTTTCAGTCATTTACCGATTTGTTTAGAGAGCTAAATGACGGTGAAATTGAAAATCACTACAAAATGAACTCTGAAAATTTTGGAACTTGGCATGGTATCATCATTTCGCCCGCATAGCATGTGCAAAAGAGTAGAGAGGGTCACGGCGAAAACTGGACGCACCTCGTGTACAAACTGGACAATCTCTTTCGGAGTATCAGGGTTTCGGACGAGAACTCATCTGTTACACGGGCACTTCAATGTTTTTTAAACTTATTTGAACTCCAGCCTATTTTTGCGTTCAGTATGCATCATTCAAAGCGACGTCATCAATTTCCAACACGTTCTGACATCATTTGCTGTTTTTCAGTCATTTACCGATTTATTTAGGGAGCTCAATGTCGGTGAAATTGAAAATCACTACAAAATGAACTCTGAATATGTTGGAACTTGGCATGGTATCATCATTTCGCCCGCATAGCATGTGCAAAAGAGTAGAGAGGGTCACGGCGAAAACTGGACGCACCTCGTGTACAAACTGGACAATCTCTTTCGGAGTATCAGGGTTTCGGACGAGAACTCATCTGTTACACGGGCACTTCAATGTTTGTTAAACTTATTTGAACTTCAGCCTATTTTTGCGTTCAGTATGCATCATTCAAAGCGACGTCATCAATTTCCAACACGTTCTGACATCATTTGCTGTTTTTCAGTCATTTACTGATTTGTTTAGGGAGCTAAATGACTGTGAAATTGAAAATCACTACAAAATGAACTCTGAAAATTTTGGAACTTGGCATGGTATCATCATTTCGTCCGCATAGCATGTGCAAAAGAGTAGAGAGGGTCACGGCGAAAACTGGACGCACCTCGTGTACAAACTGGACAATCTCTTTCGGAGTATCAGGGTTTCGGACGAGAACTCATCTGTTACACGGGCACTTCAATGTTTTTTAAACTTATTTGAACTCCAGCCTATTTTTGCGTTCAGTATGCATCATTCAAAGCGACGTCATCAATTTCCAACACGTTCTGACATCATTTGCTGTTTTTCAGTCATTTACCGATTTGTTTAGGGAGCTAAATGTCGGTGAAATTGAAAATCACTACAAAATGAACTCTGAATATGTTGGAACTTGGCATGGTATCATCATTTCGCCCGCATAGCATGTGAAAAAGAGTAGAGAGGGTCACGGCGAAAACTGGACGCACCTCGTGTACAAACTGGACAATCTCTTTCGGAGTATCAGGGTTTCGGACGAGAACTCATCTGTTACACGGGCACTTCAATGTTTGTTAAACTTATTTGAACTCCAGCCTATTTTTGCGTTCAGTATGCATCATTCAAAGCGACGTCATCAATTTCCAACACGTTCTGACATCATTTGCTGTTTTTCAGTCATTTACCGATTTGTTTAGGGAGCTAAATGTCGGTGAAATTGAAAATCACTACAAAATGAACTCTGAATATGTTGGAACTTGGCATGGTATCATCATTTCACCCGCATAGCATGTGCAAAAGAGTAGAGAGGGTCACGGCGAAAACTGGACGCACCTCGTCTACAAACTGGACAATCTCTTTCGGAGTATCAGGGTTTCGGACGAGAACTCATCTGTTACACGGGCACTTCAATGTTTTTTAAACTTATTTGAACTCCAGCCTATTTTTGCGTTCAGTATGCATCATTCAAAGCGACGACATCAATTTCCAACACGTTCTGACATCATTTGCTGTTTTTCAGTCATTTACCGATTTGTTTAGGGAGCTAAATGACGGTGAAATTGAAAATCACTACAAAATGAACTCTGAAAATTTTGGAACTTGGCATGGTATCATCATTTCGCCCGCATAGCATGTGCAAAAGAGGAGAGAGGGTCACGGCGAAAACTAGACGCACCTCGTGTACAAACTGGACAATCTCTTTCGGAGTATCAGGGTTTCGGACGAGAACTCATCTGTTACACGGGCACTTCAATGTTTTTTAAACTTATTTGAACTCCAGCCTATTTTTGCATTCAGTATGCATCATTCAAAGCGACGTCATCAATTTCCAACACGTTCTGACATCATTTGCTGTTTTTCAGTCATTTACCGATTTGTTTAGGGAGCTAAATGACGGTGAAATTGAAAATCACTACAAAATGAACTCTGAAAATTTTGGAACTCGGCATGGTATCATCATTTCGCCCGCATAGCATGTGCAAAAGAGTAGAGAGGGTCACGGCGAAAACTGGACGCACCTCGTCTACAAACTGGACAATCTCTTTCGGAGTATCAGGGTTTTGGACGAGAGCTCATCTGTTACACGGGCACTTCAATGTTTTTTAAACTTATTTGAACTCCAGCCTATTTTTGCGTTCAGTATGCATCATTCAAAGCGACGTCGTCAATTTCCAACACGTTCTGACATCATTTGCTGTTTTTCAGTCATTTACCGATTTGTTTAGGGAGCTAAATGTCGGTGAAATTGAAAATCACTACAAAATGAACTCTGAATATGTTGGAACTTGGCATGGTATCATCATTTCGCGCGCATAGCGTGTGCAAAAGAGTAGAGATGGTCACGGCGAAAACTGGACGCACCTCGTGTACAAACTGGACAATCTCTTTCGGAGTATCAGGGTTTCGGACGAGAACTCATCTGTTACACAGGCACTTCAATGTTTTTAAACTTATTTGAACTCCAGCCTATTTTTGCGTTCAGTATGCATCATTCAAAGCGACGTCATCAATTTCCAACATGTTCTGACATCATTTGTTGTTTTTCAGTCATTTACCGATTTGTTTAAGGAGCTAAATGTCGGTGAAATTGAAAATCACTACAAAATGAACTCTGAAAATGTTGGAACTTGGCATGGTATCATCATTTCGCCCGCATAGCATGTGCAAAAGAGTAGAGAGGGTCACGGCGAAAACCGGACGCACCTCGTCTACAAACTGGACAATCTCTTTCGGAGTATCAGGGTTTCGGACGAGAACTCATCTGTTACACGGGCACTTCAATGTTTTTTAAACTTATTTGAACTCCAGCCTATTTTTGCGTTCAGTATGCATCATTCAAAGCGACGTCATCAATTTCCAACACGTTCTGACATCATTTGCTGTTTTTCAGTCATTTACCGATTTGTTTAGGGAGCTAAATGACTGTGAAATTGAAAATCACTACGAAATGAACTCTGAAAATTTTGGAACTTGGCATGGTATCATCATTTCGCCCGCATAGCATGTGCAAAAGAGTAGAGAGGGTCACGGCGAAAACTGGACGCACCTCGTGTACAAACTGGACAATCTCTTTCGGAGTATCAGGGTTTCGGACGAGAACTCATCTGTTACACGGGCACTTCAATGTTTTTTAAACTTATTTGAACTCCAGCCTATTTTTGCGTTCAGTATGCATCATTCAAAGCGACGTCATCAATTTCCAACATGTTCTGACATCATTTGCTGTTTTTCAGTCATTTACCGATTTGTTTAGGGAGCTAAATGTCGGTGAAATTGAAAATCACTACAAAATGAACTCTGAATATGTTGGAACTTGGCATGGTATCATCATTTCGCCCGCATAGCATGTGCAAAAGAGTAGAGAGGGTCACGGCGAAAACTGGACGCACCTCGTGTACAAACTGGACAATCTCTTTCGGAGTATCAGGGTTTCGGACGAGAACTCATCTGTTACACAGGCACTTCAATGTTTTTAAACTTATTTGAACTCCAGCCTATTTTCGCGTTCAGTATGCATCATTCAAAGCGACGTCATCACTTTCCAACACGTTCTGACATCATTTGTTGTTTTTCAGTCATTTACCGATTTGTTTAGAGAGCTAAATGACGGTGAAATTGAAAATCACTACAAAATGAACTCTGAAAACTTTGGAACCTTGCATGGTATCATCATTTCGCCCGCATAGCATGTGCAAAAGAGTAGAGAGTGTCACGGCGAAAACTGGACGCACCTCGTGTACAAACTGGACAATCTCTTTCGGAGTATCAGGGTTTCGGACGAGAACTCATCTGTTACACGGGCACTTCAATGTTTTTTAAACTATTTGAACACCAGCCTATTTTGCGTTCAGTATGCATCATTCAAAGCGACGTCATCAATTTCCAACACGTTCTGACATCATTTGCTGTTTTTCAGTCATTTACCGATTTGTTTAGGGAGCTAAATGACGGTGAAATTGAAAATCACTACAAAATGAACTCTGAAAATGTTGGAACTTTGCATGGTATCATCATTTCGCCCGCATAGCATGTGCAAAAGAGTAGAGAGGGTCACGTCAAAAACTGGACGCACCTCGTGTACAAACTGGACAATCTCTTTCGGAGTATCAGGGTTTCGGACGAGAACTCATCTGTTACACGGGCACTTCAATGTTTTTTAAACTTATTTGAACTCCAGCCTATTTTTGCGTTCAGTATGCATCATTCGAAGCGACGTCATCAATTTCCAACACGTTCTGACATCATTTGCTGTTTTCAGTCATTTACCGATTTGTTTAGGGAGCTAAATGACGGTGAAATTGAAAATCACTACAAAATGAACTCTGAAAATTTTGGAACTTGGCATGGTATCATCATTTCGCCCGCATAGCATGTGCAAAAGAGTAGAGAGGGTCACGGCGAAAACTGGACGCACCTCGTGTACAACCTGGACAATCTCTTTCGGAGTATCAGGGTTTCGGACGAGAACTCATCTGTTACACGGGCACTTCAATGTTTTTTAAACTTATTTGAACTCCAGCCTATTTTTGCGTTCAGTATGCATCATTCAAAGCGACGTCATCAATTTCCAACACGTTCTGACATCATTTGCTGTTTTTCAGTCATTTACCGATTTGTTTAGGGAGCTAAATGACGGTGAAATTGAAAATCACTACAAAATGAACTCTGAAAATTTTGGAACTCGGCATGGTATCATCATTTCGCCCGCATAGCATGTGCAAAAGAGTAGAGAGGGTCACGGCGAAAATTGGACGCACCTCGTGTACAAACTGGACAATCTCTTTCGGAGTATCAGGGTTACGGACAAGAACTCATCTGTTACACAGGCACTTCAATGTTTTTAAACTTATTTGAACTCCAGCCTATTTTTGCGTTCAGTTTGCATCATTCAAAGCGACGTCATCAATTTCCAACACGTTCTGACATCATTTGCTGTTTTTCAGTCATTTACCGATTTGTTTAGAGAGCTAAATGACGGTGAAATTGAAAATCACTACAAAATGAACTCTGAAAATTTTGGAACTTGGCATGGTATCATCATTTCGCCCGCATAGCATGTGCAAAAGAGTAGAGAGTGTCATGGCGAAAACTGGACGCACCTCGTGTACAAACTGGACAATCTCTTTCGGAGTATCAGGGTTTCGGACGAGAACTCATCTGTTACACGGGCACTTCAATGTTTTTTAAACTTATTTGAACACCAGCCTATTTTGCGTTCTGTATGCATCATTCAAAGCGATGTCATCAATTTCCAACACGTTCTGACATCATTTGCTGTTTTTCAGTCATTTACCGATTTGTTTAGGGAGCTAAATGACGGTGAAATTGAAAATCACTACAAAATGAACTCTGAAAATTTTGGAACTTGGCATGGTATCATCATTTCGCCCGCATAGCATGTGCAAAAGAGTAGAGAGGGTCACGGCGAAAACTGGACGCACCTCGTGTACAACCTGGACAATCTCTTTCGGAGTATCAGGGTTTCGGACGAGAACTCATCTGTTACACGGGCACTTCAATGTTTTTTAAACTTACTTGAACTCCAGCCTATTTTTGCGTTCAGTATGCATCATTCAAAGCGACGTCATCAATTTCCAACACGTTCTGACATCATTTGCTGTTTTTCAGTCATTTACCGATTTGTTTAGGGAGCTAAATGACGGTGAAATTGAAAATCACTACAAAATGAACTCTGAAAATTTTGGAACTCGGCATGGTATCATCATTTCGCCCGCATAGCATGTGCAAAAGAGTAGAGAGGGTCACGGCGAAAATTGGACGCACCTCGTGTACAAACTGGACAATCTCTTTCGGAGTATCAGGGTTTCAGACGAGAACTCATCTGTTACACAGGCACTTCAATGTTTTTAAACTTATTTGAACTCCAGCCTATTTTTGCGTTCAGTTTGCATCATTCAAAGCGACGTCATCAATTTCCAACACGTTCTGACATCATTTGCTGTTTTTCAGTCATTTACCGATTTGTTTAGAGAGCTAAATGACGGTGAAATTGAAGATCACTACAAAATGAACTCTGAAAGTTTTGGAACTTGGCATGGTATCATCATTTCGCCCGCATAGCATGTGCAAAAGAGTAGAGAGTGTCACGGCGAAAACTGGACGCACCTCGTGTACAAACTGGACAATCTCTTTCGGAGTATCAGGGTTTCGGACGAGAACTCATCTGTTACACGGGCACTTCAATGTTTTTTAAAGTTATTTGAACACCAGCCTATTTTGCGTTCTGTATGCATCATTCAAAGCGATGTCATCAATTTCCAACACGTTCTGACATCATTTGCTGTTTTTCAGTCATTTACCGATTTGTTTAGGGAGCTAAATGACGGTGAAATTGAAAATCACTACAAAATGAACTCTGAAAAATTTGGAACTTGGCATGGTATCATCATTTCGCCCGCATAGCATGTGCAAAAGAGTAGAGAGGGTCACAGCGAAAACTGGACGTACCTCGTCTACAAACTGGACAATCTCTTTCGGAGTATCAGGGTTTCGGACGAGAACTCATCTGTTACACGGGCACTTCAATGTTTTTTAAACTTATTTGAACTCCAGCCTATTTTTGCGTTCAGTATGCATCATTCAAAGCGACGTCATCAATTTCCAACACGTTCTGACATCATCTGCTGTTTTCAGTCATTTACCGATTTGTTTAGGGAGCTAAATGACGGTAAAATTGAAAATCACTACAAAATGAACTCTAAAAATTTTGGAACTTGGCATGGTATCATCATTTCGCCCGCATAGCATGTGCAAAAGAGTAGAGAGGGTCACGGCGAAAACTGGACGCACCTCGTCTACAAACTGGACAATCTCTTTCGGAGTATCAGGGTTTCGGACGAGAACTCATCTGTTACACGGGCACTTCAATGTTTTTTAAACTTATTTGAACTCCAGCCTATTTTTGCGTTCAGTATGCATCATTCAGAGCGACGTCATCAATTTCCAACACGTTCTGACATCATTTGTTGTTTTTCAGTCATTTACCGATTTGTTTAGGGAGCTAAATGACTGTGAAATTGAAAATCACTACAAAATGAACTCTGAAAATTTTGGAACTCGGCATGGTATCATCATTTCGCCCGCATAGCATGTGCAAAAGAGTGGAGAGGGTCACGGCGAAAACTGGACGCACCTCGTGTACAAACTGGACAATCTCTTTCGGAGTATCAGGGTTTCGGACGAGAACTCATCTATTACACAGGCACTTCAATGTTTTTAAACTTATTTGAACTCCAGCCTATTTTTGCGTTCAGTTTGCATCATTCAAAGCGACGTCATCAATTTCCAACACGTTCTGACATCATTTGCTGTTTTTCAGTCATTTACCGATTTGTTTAGAGAGCTAAATGACGGTGAAATTGAAAATCACTACAAAATGAACTCTGAAAATTTTGGAACTTGGCATGGTATCATCATTTCGCCCGCATAGCATGTGCAAAAGAGTAGAGAGGGTCACGGCGAAAACTGGACGCACCTCGTCTACAAACTGGACAATCTCTTTCGGAGTATCAGGGTTTCGGACGAGAACTCATCTGTTACACGGGCACTTCAATGTTTTTTAAACTTATTTGAACTCCAGCCTATTTTTGCGTTCAGTATGCATCATTCAAAGCGACGTCATCAATTTCCAACACGTTCTGACATCATTTGCTGTTTTCAGTCATTTACCGATTTGTTTAGGGAGCTAAATGACGGTAAAATTGAAAATCACTACAAAATGAACTCTGAAAATTTTGGAACTTGGCATGGTATCATCATTTCGCCCGCATAGCATGTGCAAAAGAGTAGAGAGGGCACGACGAAAACTGGACGCACCTCGTGTACAAACTGGACAATCTCTTTCGGAGTATCAGGGTTTCGGACGAGAACTCATCTGTTACACGGGCACTTCAATGTTTTTTAAACTTATTTGAACTCCAGCCTATTTTTGCGTTCAGTATGCATCATTCAGAGCGACGTCATCAATTTCCAACACGTTCTGACATCATTTGTTGTTTTTCAGTCATTTACCGATTTGTTTAGGGAGCTAAATGACTGTGAAATTGAAAATCACTACAAAATGAACTCTGAAAATTTTGGAACTCGGCATGGTATCATCATTTCGCCCGCATAGCATGTGCAAAAGAGTGGAGAGGGTCACGGCGAAAACTGGACGCACCTCGTGTACAAACTAGACAATCTCTTTCGGAGTATCAGGGTTTCGGACGAGAACTCATCTGTTACACAGGCACTTCAATGTTTTTAAACTTATTTGAACTCCAGCCTATTTTTGCGTTCAGTTTGCATCATTCAAAGCGACGTCATCAATTTCCAACACGTTCTGACATCATTTGCTGTTTTTCAGTCATTTACCGATTTGTTTAGAGAGCTAAATGACGGTGCAATTGAAAATCACTACAAAATGAACTCTGAAAATTTTGGAACTCGGCATGGTATCATCATTTCGCCCGCATAGCATGTGCAAAAGAGTAGAGAGGGTCATGGCAAAAACTGGACGCACCTCGTCTACAAACTAGACAATCTCTTTCGGAGTATCAGGGTTTCGGAGGAGAACTCATCTGTTACACGGGCACTTCAATGTTTTTTAAACTTATTTGAACTCCAGCCTATTTTTGCGTTCAGTATGCATCATTCAAAGCGACGTCATCAATTTCCAACACGTTCTGAAATCATTTGCTGTTTTCAGTCATTTACCGATTTGTTTAGGGAGCCAAATGACGGTGAAATTGAAAATCACTACAAAATGAACTCTGAAAATGTTGGAACTTTGCATGGTATCATCATTTCGCCCGCATAGCATGTGCAAAAGAGTAGAGAGGGTCACGTCAAAAACTGGACGCACCTCGTGTACAAACTGGACAATCTCTTACGGAGTATCAGGGTTTCGGACGAGAACTCATCTGTTACACGGGCACTTCAATGTTTTTTAAACTTATTTGAACTCCAGCCTATTTTTGCGTTCAGTATGCATCATTCGAAGCGACTTCATCAATTTCCAACACGTTCTGACATCATTTGCTGTTTTTCAGTCATTTACCGATTTGTTTAGGGAGCCAAATGACGGTGAAATTGAAAATCACTACAAAATGAACTCTGAAAATGTTGGAACTTGGCATGGTATCATCATTTCGCCCGCATAGCATGTGCAAAAGAGTAGAGAGGGTCACGGCGAAAACTGGACGCACCTCCTCTACAAACTGGACAATCTCTTTCGGAGTATCAGGGTTTCGGACGAGAACTCATCTGTTACACGGGCACTTCAATGTTTTTTAAACTTATTTGAACTCCAGCCTATTTTTGCATTCAGTATGCATCATTCAAAGCGACGACATCAATTTCCAACACGTTCTGACATCATTTGCTGTTTTTCAGTCATTTACCGATTTGTTTAGGGAGCTAAATGACGGTGAAATTGAAAATCACTACAAAATGAACTCTGAATATGTTGGAACTTGGCATGGTATCATCATTTCGCCCGCATAGCATGTGCAAAAGAGTAGAGAGGGTCACGGCGAAAACTGGACGCACCTCCTCTACAAACTGGACAATCTCTTTCGGAGTATCAGGGTTTCGGACGAGAACTCATCTGTTACACGGGCACTTCAATGTTTTTTAAACTTATTTGAACTCCAGCCTATTTTTGCATTCAGTATGCATCATTCAAAGCGACGACATCAATTTCCAACACGTTCTGACATCATTTGCTGTTTTTCAGTCATTTACCGATTTGTTTAGGGAGCTAAATGACGGTGAAATTGAAAATCACTACAAAATGAACTCTGAAAATTTTGGAACTTGGCATGGTATCATCATTTCGCCCGCATAGCATGTGCAAAAGAGTAAAGAGGGTCACGGCGAAAACTGGACGCACCTCATCTACAAACTGGACAATCTCTTTCGGAGTATCAGGGTTTCGGACGAGAACTCATCTGTTACACGGGCACTTCAATGTTTTTTAAACTTATTTGAACTCCAGCCGATTTTTGCGTTCAGTATGCATCATTCAAAGCGACGTCATCAATTTCCAACACATTCTGACATCATTTGCTGTTTTCAGTCATTTACCGATTTGTTTAGGGAGCTAAATGACGGTGAAATTGAAAATCACTACAAAATGAACTCTGAAAATGTTGGAACTTTGCATGGTATCATCATTTCGCCCGCATAGCATGTGCAAAAGAGTAGAGAGGGTCACGTCAAAAACTGGACGCACCTCGTGTACAAACTGGACAATCTCTTACGGAGTATCAGGGTTTCGGACGAGAACTCATCTGTTACACGGGCACTTCAATGTTTTTTAAACTTATTTGAACTCCAGCCTATTTTTGCGTTCAGTATGCATCATTCGAAGCGACTTCATCAATTTCCAACACGTTCTGACATCATTTGCTGTTTTTCAGTCATTTACCGATTTGTTTAGGGAGCTAAATGACGGTGAAATTCAAAATCACTACAAAATGAACTCTGAAAATTTTGGAACTTGGCATGGTATCATCATTTCGCCCGCATAGCATGTGCAAAAGAGTAGAGAGGGTCACGGCGAAAACTGGACGCACCTCGTGTACAAACTGGACAATCTCTTTCGGAGTATCAGGGTTTCGGACGAGAACTCATCTGTTACACAGGCACTTCAATGTTTTTAAACTTATTTGAACTCCAGCCTATTTTTGCGTTCAGTTTGCATCATTCAAAGCGACGTCATCAATTTCCAACACGTTCTGACATCATTTGCTGTTTTTCAGTCATTTACCGATTTGTTTAGGGAGCTAAATGACGGTGAAATTGAAAATCACTACAAAATGAACTCTGAAAATTTTGGAACTTGGCATGGTATCATCATTTCGCCCGCATAGCATGTGCAAAAGAGTAGAGAGGGTCACGGCGAAAACTGGACGCACCTCGTGTACAAACTGGACAATCTCTTTCGGAGTATCAGGGTTTCGGACGAGAACTCATCTGTTACACGGGCACTTCAATGTTTTTTAAACTTATTTGAACTCCAGCCTATTTTGCGTTCTGTATGCATCATTCAAAGCGACGTCATCAATTTCCAACACGTTCTGACATCATTTGCTGTTTTTCAGTCATTTACCGATTTGTTTAGGGAGCTAAATGACGGTGAAATTGAAAATCACTACAAAATGAACTCTGAAAATTTTGGAACTCGGCATGGTATCATCATTTCGCCCGCATAGCATGTGCAAAAGAGTAGAGAGGGTCACGGCGAAAATTGGACGCACCTCATGTACAAACTGGACAATCTCTTTCGGAGTATCAGGGTTTCGGACGAGAACTCATCTGTTACACAGGCACTTCAATGTTTTTAAACTTATTTGAACTCCAGCCTATTTTTGCGTTCAGTTTGCATCATTCAAAGCGACGTCATCAATTTCCAACACGTTCTGACATCATTTGCTGTTTTTCAGTCATTTACCGATTTGTTTAGAGAGCTAAATGACGGTGAAATTGAAAATCACTACAAAATGAACTCTGAAAATTTTGGAACTTGGCATGGTATCATCATTTCGCCCGCATAGCATGTGCAAAAGAGTAGAGAGTGTCACGGCGAAAACTGGACGCACCTCGTGTACAAACTGGACAATCTCTTTCGGAGTATCAGGGTTTCGGACGAGAACTCATCTGTTACACGGGCACTTCAATGTTTTTTAAACTTATTTGAACACCAGCCTATTTTGCGTTCTGTATGCATCATTCAAAGCGATGTCATCAATTTCCAACACGTTCTGACATCATTTGCTGTTTTTCAGTCATTTACCGATTTGTTTAGGGAGCTAAATGACGGTGAAATTGAAAATCACTACAAAATGAACTCTGAAAATTTTGGAACTCGGCATGGTATCATCATTTCGCCCGCATAGCATGTGCAAAAGAGTAGAGAGGGTCACGGCGAAAATTGGACGCACCTCGTGTACAAACTGGACAATCTCTTTCGGAGTATCAGGGTTTCGGACGAGAACTCATCTGTTACACAGGCACTTCAATGTTTTTAAACTTATTTGAACTCCAGCCTATTTTTGCGTTCAGTTTGCATCATTCAAAGCGACGTCATCAATTTCCAACACGTTCTGACATCATTTGCTGTTTTTCAGTCATTTACCGATTTGTTTAGAGAGCTAAATGACGGTGAAATTGAAAATCACTACAAAATGAACTCTGAAAATTTTGGAACTTGGCATGGTATCATCATTTCGCCCGCATAGCATGTGCAAAAGAGTAGAGAGTGTCACGGCGAAAACTGGACGCACCTCGTGTACAAACTGGACAATCTCTTTCGGAGTATCAGGGTTTCGGACGAGAACTCATCTGTTACACGGGCACTTCAATGTTTTTTAAACTTATTTGAACTCCAGCCTATTTTTGCGTTCAGTATGCATCATTCGAAGCGACTTCATCAATTTCCAACACGTTCTGACATCATTTGCTGTTTTTCAGTCATTTACCGATTTGTTTAGGGAGCTAAATGACGGTGAAATTGAAAATCACTACAAAATGAACTCTGAATATGTTGGAACTTGGCATGGTATCATCATTTCGCCCGCATAGCATGTGCAAAAGAGTAGAGAGGGTCACGGCGAAAACTGGACGCACCTCCTCTACAAACTGGACAATCTCTTTCGGAGTATCAGGGTTTCGGACGAGAACTCTTCTGTTACACGGGCACTTCAATGTTTTTTAAACTTATTTGAACTCCAGCCTATTTTTGCATTCAGTATGCATCATTCAAAGCGACGACATCAATTTCCAACACGTTCTGACATCATTTGCTGTTTTTCAGTCATTTACCGATTTGTTTAGGGAGCTAAATGACGGTGAAATTGAAAATCACTACAAAATGAACTCTGAAAATTTTGGAACTCGGCATGGTATCATCATTTCGCCCGCATAGCATGTGCAAAAGAGTAGAGAGGGTGACGGCGAAAACTGGACGCACCTCGTGTACAAACTGGACAATCTCTTTCGGAGTATCAGGGTTTCGGACAAGAACTCATCTGTTACACAGGCACTTCAATGTTTTTAAACTTATTTGAACTCCAGCCTATTTTTGCGTTCAGTTTGCATCATTCAAAGCGACGTCATCAATTTCCAACACGTTCTGACATCATTTGCTGTTTTTCAGTCATTTACCGATTTGTTTAGGGAGCTAAATGACGGTGAAATTGAAAATCACTACAAAATGAACTCTGAAAATTTTGGAACTCGGCATGGTATCATCATTTCGCCCGCATAGCATGTGCAAAAGAGTAGAGAGGGTGACCGCGAAAACTGGACGCACCTCGTGTACAAACTGGACAATCTCTTTCGGAGTATCAGGGTTTCGGACAAGAACTCATCTGTTACACAGGCACTTCAATGTTTTTAAACTTATTTGAACTCCAGCCTATTTTTGCGTTCAGTTTGCATCATTCAAAGCGACGTCATCAATTTCCAACACGTTCTGACATCATTTGCTGTTTTTCAGTCATTTACCGATTTGTTTAGAGAGCTAAATGACGGTGAAATTGAAAATCACTACAAAATGAACTCTGAAAATTTTGGAACTTGGCATGGTATCATCATTTCGCCCGCATAGCATGTGCAAAAGAGTAGAGAGGGTCACGGCGAAAACTGGACGCACCTCGTGTACAAACTGGACAATCTCTTTCGGAGTATGAGGGTTTCGGACGAGAACTCATCTGTTACACGGGCACTTCAATGTTTTTTAAACTTATTTGAACTCCAGCCTATTTTTGCGTTCAGTATGCATCATTCAAAGCGACGTCATCAATTTCCAACACGTTCTGACATCATTTGCTGTTTTTCAGTCATTTACCGACTTGTTTAGGGAGCTAAATGACTGTGAAATTGAAAATCACTACAAGATGAACTCTGAAAATTTTGGAACTTGGCATGGTATCATCATTTCGCCCGCATAGCATGTGCAAAAGAGTAGAGAGGGTCACGGCGAAAACTGGACGCACCTCGTCTACAAACTGGACAATCTCTTTCGGAGTATCAGGGTTTCGGACGAGAACTCATCTGTTACACAGGCACTTCAATGTTTTTAAACTTATTTGAACTCCAGCCTATTTTTGCGTTCAGTTTGCATCATTCAAAGCGACGTCATCAATTTCCAACACGTTCTGACATCATTTGCTGTTTTTCAGTCATTTACCGATTTGTTTAGGGAGCTAAATGACGGTGAAATTGAAAATCACTACAAAATGAACTCTGAAAATTTTGGAACTTGGCATGGTATCATCATTTCGCCCGCATAGCATGTGCAAAAGAGTAGAGAGGGTCACGGCGAAAACTGGACGCACCTCGTGTTCAAACTGGACAATCTCTTTCGGAGTATGAGGGTTTCGGACGAGAACTCATCTGTTACACGGGCACTTCAATGTTTTTTAAACTTATTTGAACTCCAGCCTATTTTTGCGTTCAGTATGCATCATTCAAAGCGACGTCATCAATTTCCAACACGTTCTGACATCATTTGCTGTTTTTCAGTCATTTACCGACTTGTTTAGGGAGCTAAATGACGGTGAAATTGAAAATCACTACAAAATTAACTCTGAAATTTTTGGAACTTGGCATGGTATCATCATTTCGCCCGCATAGCATGTGCAAAAGAGGAGAGAGGGTCACGGCGAAAACTGGACGCACCTCGTGTACAAACTGGACAATCTCTTTCGGAGTATCAGGGTTTCGGACGAGAACTCATCTGTTACACGGGCACTTCAATGTTTTTTAAACTTATTTGAACTCCAGCCTATTTTTGCGTTCAGTATGCATCATTCAAAGCGACGTCATCAATTTCCAACACGTTCTGACATCATTTGCTGTTTTTCAGTCATTTACCGATTTGTTTAGGGAGCTAAATGACGGTGAAATTCAAAATCACTACAAAATTAACTCTGAAAATTTTGGAACTCGGCATGGTATCATCATTTCGCCCGCATAGCATGTGCAAAAGAGTAGAGAGGGTCACGGCGAAAACTGGACGCACCTCGTGTACAAAGTGGACAATCTCTTTCGGAGTATCAGGGTTTCGGACGAGAACTCATCTGTTACACGGGCACTTCAATGTTTTTTAAACTTATTTGAACTCCAGCCTATTTTTGCGTTCAGTATGCATCATTCAAAGCGACGTCATCAATTTCCAACACGTTCTGACATCATTTGTTGTTTTTCAGTCATTTACCGATTTGTTTAGGGAGCTAAATGACGGTGAAATTGAAAATCACTACAAAATGAACTCTGAAAATTTTGGAACTTGGCATGGTATCATCATTTCGCCCGCATAGCATGTGCAAAAGAGTAGAGAGGGTCACGGCGAAAACTGGACGCACCTCGTGTACAAAGTGGACAATCTCTTTCGGAGTATCAGGGTTTCGGACGAGAACTCATCTGTTACACGGGCACTTCAATGTTTTTTAAACGTATTTGAACTGCAGCCTATTTTTGCGTTCAGTATGCATCATTCAAAGCGACGTCGTCAATTTCCAACACGTTCTGACATCATTTGCTGTTTTTCAGTCATTTACCGATTTGTTTAGGGAGCTAAATGACGGTGAAATTGAAAATCACTACAAAATTAACTCTGAAATTTTTGGAACTTGGCATGGTATCATCATTTCGCCCGCATAGCATGTGCAAAAGAGTAGAGAGGGTCACGGCGAAAACTGGACGCACCTCCTGTACAAACTGGACAATCTCTTTCGGAGCATGAGGGTTTCGGACGAGAACTCATCTGTTACACGGGCACTTCAATGTTTTTTAAACTTATTTGAACTCCAGCCTATTTTTGCGTTCAGTATGCATCATTCAAAGCGACGTCATCAATTTCCAACACGTTCTGACATCATTTGTTGTTTTTCAGTCATTTACCGATTTGTTTAGGGAGCTAAATGACGGTGAAATTGAAAATCACTACAAAATGAACTCTGAAAATTTTGGAACTTGGCATGGTATCATCATTTCGCCCGCATAGCATGTGCAAAAGAGTAGAGAGGGTCACGGCGAAAACTGGACGCACCTCGTGTACAAACTGGACAATCTCTTTCGAAGTATCAGGGTTTCGGACGAGAACTCATCTGTTACACGGGCACTTCAATGTTTTTTAAACGTATTTGAACTGCAGCCTATTTTTGCGTTCAGTATGCATCATTCAAAGCGACGTCGTCAATTTCCAACACGTTCTGACATCATTTGCTGTTTTTCAGTCATTTACCGATTTGTTTAGGGAGCTAAATGACGGTGAAATTGAAAATCACTACAAAATTAACTCTGAAATTTTTGGAACTTGGCATGGTATCATCATTTCGCCCGCATAGCATGTGCAAAAGAGTAGAGAGGGTCACGGCGAAAACTGGACGCACCTCCTGTACAAACTGGACAATCTCTTTCGGAGCATGAGGGTTTCGGACGAGAACTCATCTGTTACACGGGCACTTCAATGTTTTTTAAACTTATTTGAACTCCAGCCTATTTTTGCGTTGAGTATGCATCATTCAAAGCGACGTCATCAATTTCCAACACGTTCTGACATCATTTGCTGTTTTTCAGTCATTTACCGATTTGTTTAGGGAGCTAAATGACTGTGAAATTGAAAATCACTACAAGATGAACTCTGAAAATTTTGGAACTTGGCATGGTATCATCATTTCGCCCGCATAGCATGTGCAAAAGAGTAGAGAGGGTCACGGCGAAAACTGGACGCACCTCGTGTACAAACTGGACAATCTCTTTCGGAGTATCAGGGTTTCGGATGAGAACTCATCTGTTACACGGGCACTTCAATGTTTTTTAAACTATTTGAACTCCAGCCTATTTTTGCGTTCAGTATGCATCATTCAAAGCGACGTCATCAATTTCCAACACGTTCTGACATCATTTGCTGTTTTCAGTCATTTACCGATTTGTTTAGGGAGGTAAATGACGGTGAAATTGAAAATCACTACAAAATGAACTCTGAAAATGTAGGAACTTGGCATGGTATCATCATTTCGCCCGCATAGCATGTGCAAAAGAGTAGAGAGGGTCACGGCGAAAACTGGACGAACCTCGTGTACAAACTGGACAATCTCTTTCGGAGTATCAGGGTTTCGGACGAGAACTCATCTGTTACACGGGCACTTCAATGTTTTTTAAACTTATTTGAACTCCAGCCTATTTTTGTGTTCAGTATGCATCATTCAAAGCGACGTCATCAATTTCCAACATGTTCTGACATCATTTGCTGTTTTCCAGTCATTTACCGATTTGTTTAGAGAGCTAAATGACGGTGAAATTGAAAATCACTACAAAATGAACTCTGAAAATTTTGGAACTTGGCATGGTATCATCATTTCGCCCGCATAGCATGTGCAAAAGAGTAGAGAGGGTCACGGCGAAAACTGGACGCACCTCGTGTACAAACTGGACAATCTCTTTCGGAGTATCAGGGTTTCGGACGAGAACTCATCTGTTACACGGGCACTTCAATGTTTTTTAAACTATTTGAACTCCAGCCTATTTTTGCGTTCAGTATGCATCATTCAAAGCGACGTCATCAATTTCCAACACGTTCTGACATCATTTGCTGTTTTCAGTCATTTACCGATTTGTTTAGGGAGGTAAATGACGGTGAAATTGAAAATCACTACAAAATGAACTCTGAAAATTTTGGAACTTGGCATGGTATCATCATTTCGCCCGCATAGCATGTGCAAAAGAGTAGAGAGGGTCACGGCGAAAACTGGACGCACCTCGTGTACAAACCGGACAATCTCTTTCGGAGTATCAGGGTTTCGGACGAGAACTCATCTGTTACACGGGCACTTCAATGTTTTTTAAACTATTTGAACTCCAGCCTATTTTTGCGTTCAGTATGCATCATTCAAAGCGACGTCATCAATTTCCAACACGTTCTGACATCATTTGCTGTTTTTCAGTCATTTACCGACTTGTTTAGGGAGCTAAATGACGGTGAAATTGAAAATCACTACAAAATTAACTCTGAAATTTTTGGAACTTGGCATGGTATCATCATTTCGCCCGCATAGCATGTGCAAAAGAGGAGAGAGGGTCACGGCGAAAACTGGACGCACCTCGTCTACAAACTGGACAATCTCTTTCGGAGTATCAGGGTTTCGGACGAGAACTCATCTGTTACACGGGCACTTCAATGTTTTTTAAACTTATTTGAACTCCAGCCTATTTTTGCGTTCAGTATGCATCATTCAAAGCGACGTCATCAATTTCCAACACGTTCTGACATCATTTGCTGTTTTTCAGTCATTTACCGATTTGTTTAGGGAGCTAAATGACGGTGAAATTGAAAATCACTACAAAATTAACTCTGAAAATTTTGGAACTCGGCATGGTATCATCATTTCGCCCGCATAGCATGTGCAAAAGAGTAGAGAGGGTCACGGCGAAAACTGGACGCACCTCGTGTACAAAGTGGACAATCTCTTTCGGAGTATCAGGGTTTCGGACGAGAACTCATCTGTTACACGGGCACTTCAATGTTTTTTAAACTTATTTGAACTCCAGCCTATTTTTGCGTTCAGTATGCATCATTCAAAACGACGTCATCAATTTCCAACACGTTCTGACATCATTTGTTGTTTTTCAGTCATTTACCGATTTGTTTAGGGAGCTAAATGACGGTGAAATTGAAAATCACTACAAAATGAACTCTGAAAATTTTGGAACTTGGCATGGTATCATCATTTCGCCCGCATAGCATGTGCAAAAGAGTAGAGAGGGTCACGGCGAAAACTGGACGCACCTCGTGTACAAACTGGACAATCTCTTTCGAAGTATCAGGGTTTCGGACGAGAACTCATCTGTTACACGGGCACTTCAATGTTTTTTAAACGTATTTGAACTGCAGCCTATTTTTGCGTTCAGTATGCATCATTCAAAGCGACGTCGTCAATTTCCAACACGTTCTGACATCATTTGCTGTTTTTCAGTCATTTACCGATTTGTTTAGGGAGCTAAATGACGGTGAAATTGAAAATCACTACAAAATTAACTCTGAAATTTTTGGAACTTGGCATGGTATCATCATTTCGCCCGCATAGCATGTGCAAAAGAGTAGAGAGGGTCACGGCGAAAACTGGACGCACCTCCACTACAAACTGGACAATCTCTTTCGGAGCATGAGGGTTTCGGACGAGAACTCATCTGTTACACGGGCACTTCAATGTTTTTTAAACTTATTTGAACTCCAGCCTATTTTTGCGTTGAGTATGCATCATTCAAAGCGACGTCATCAATTTCCAACACGTTCTGACATCATTTGCTGTTTTTCAGTCATTTACCGATTTGTTTAGGGAGCTAAATGACTGTGAAATTGAAAATCACTACAAGATGAACTCTGAAAATTTTGGAACTTGGCATGGTATCATCATTTCGCCCGCATAGCATGTGCAAAAGAGTAGAGAGGGTCACGGCGAAAACTGGACGCACCTCGTCTACAAACTGGACAATCTCTTTCGGAGTATCAGGGTTTCGGACGAGAACTCATCTGTTACACGGGCACTTCAATGTTTTTTAAACTTATTTGAACTCCAGCCTATTTTTGTGTTCAGTATGCATCATTCAAAGCGACGTCATCAATTTCCAACATGTTCTGACATCATTTGCTGTTTTCCAGTCATTTACCGATTTGTTCAGGGAGCTAAATGACGGTGAAATTGAAAATCACTACAAAATGAACTCTGAAAATTTTGGAACTTGGCATGGTATCATCATTTCGCCCGCATAGCATGTGCAAAAGAGTAGAGAGGGTCACGGCGAAAACTGGACGCACCTCGTGTACAAACTGGACAATCTCTTTCGGAGTATCAGGGTTTCGGACGAGAACTCATCTGTTACACGGGCACTTCAATGTTTTTTAAACTATTTGAACTCCAGCCTATTTTTGCGTTCAGTATGCATCATTCAAAGCGACTGCATCAATTTCCAACACGTTCTGACATCATTTGCTGTTTTCAGTCATTTACCGATTTGTTTAGGGAGGTAAATGACGGTGAAATTCAAAATCACTACAAAATGAACTCTGAAAATGTTGGAACTTGGCATGGTATCATCATTTCGCCCGCATAGCATGTGCAAAAGAGTAGAGAGGGTCACGGCGAAAACTGGACGAACCTCGTGTACAAACTGGACAATCTCTTTCGGAGTATCAGGGTTTCGGACGAGAACTCATCTGTTACACGGGCACTTCAATGTTTTTTAAACTTATTTGAACTCCAGCCTATTTTTGTGTTCAGTATGCATCATTCAAAGCGACGTCATCAATTTCCAACATGTTCTGACATCATTTGCTGTTTTCCAGTCATTTACCGATTTGTTTAGGGAGCTAAATGACGGTGAAATTGAAAATCACTACAAAATGAACTCTGAAAATTTTGGAACTTGGCATGGTATCATCATTTCGCCCGCATAGCATGTGCAAAAGAGTAGAGAGGGTCACGGCGAAAACTGGACGCACCTCGTGTACAAACTGGACAATCTCTTTCGGAGTATCAGGGTTTCGGATGAGAACTCATCTGTTACACGGGCACTTCAATGTTTTTTAAACTATTTGAACTCCAGCCTATTTTTGCGTTCAGTATGCATCATTCAAAGCGACGTCATCAATTTCCAACACGTTCTGACATCATTTGCTGTTTTCAGTCATTTACCGATTTGTTTAGGGAGGTAAATGACGGTGAAATTGAAAATCACTACAAAATGAACTCTGAAAATGTAGGAACTTGGCATGGTATCATCATTTCGCCCGCATAGCATGTGCAAAAGAGTAGAGAGGGTCACGGCGAAAACTGGACGAACCTCGTGTACAAACTGGACAATCTCTTTCGGAGTATCAGGGTTTCGGACAAGAACTCATCTGTTACACGGGCACTTCAATGTTTTTTAAACTTATTTGAACTCCAGCCTATTTTTGTGTTCAGTATGCATCATTCAAAGCGACGTCATCAATTTCCAACATGTTCTGACATCATTTGCTGTTTTCCAGTCATTTACCGATTTGTTTAGAGAGCTAAATGACGGTGAAATTGAAAATCACTACAAAATGAACTCTGAAAATTTTGGAACTTGGCATGGTATCATCATTTCGCCCGCATAGCATGTGCAAAAGAGTAGAGAGGGTCACGGCGAAAACTGGACGAACCTCGTGTACAAACTGGACAATCTCTTTCGGAGTATCAGGGTTTCGGACGAGAACTCATCTGTTACACGGGCACTTCAATGTTTTTTAAACTTATTTGAACTCCAGCCTATTTTTGTGTTCAGTATGCATCATTCAAAGCGACGTCATCAATTTCCAACATGTTCTGACATCATTTGCTGTTTTCCAGTCATTTACCGATTTGTTTAGAGAGCTAAATGATGGTGAAATTGAAAATCACTACAAAATGAACTCTGAAAATTTTGGAACTTGGCATGGTATCATCATTTCGCCCGCATAGCATGTGCAAAAGAGTAGAGAGGGTCACGGCGAAAACTGGACGCACCTCGTGTACAAACTGGACAATCTCTTTCGGAGTATCAGGGTTTCGGACGAGAACTCATCTGTTACACGGGCACTTCAATGTTTTTTAAACTATTTGAACTCCAGCCTATTTTTGCGTTCAGTATGCATCATTCAAAGCGACATCATCAATTTCCAACACGTTCTAACATCATTTGCTGTTTTCAGTCATTTACCGATTTGTTTAGGGAGGTAAATGACGGTGAAATTGAAAATCACTACAAAATGAACTCTGAAAATTTTGGAACTTGGCATGGTATCATCATTTCGCCCGCATAGCATGTGCAAAAGAGTAGGGAGGGTCACGGCGAAAACTGGACGCACCTCGTGTACAAACTGGACAATCTCTTTCGGAGTATCAGGGTTTCGGACGAGAACTCATCTGTTACACGGGCACTTCAATGTTTTTTAAACTTATTTGAACTCCAGCCTATTTTTGCGTTCAGTATGCATCATTCAAAGCGACGTCATCAATTTCCAACACGTTCTGACATCATTTGCTGTTTTTCAGTTATTTACCGATTTGTTTAAGGAGCTAAATGACGGTGAAATTGAAAATCACTACAAAATGAACTCTGAAAATTTTGGAACTTGGCATGGTATCATCATTTCGCCCGCATAGCATGTGCAAAAGAGTAGAGAGGGTCACGGCGAAAACTGGACGCACCTCGTGTACAAACTGGACAATCTCTTTCGGAGTATCAGGGTTTCGGACGAGAACTCATCTGTTACACGGGCACTTCAATGTTTTTTAAACTATTTGAACTCCAGCCTATTTTTGCGTTCAGTATGCATCATTCAAAGCGACGTCATCAATTTCCAACACGTTCTGACATCATTTGCTGTTTTCAGTCATTTACCGATTTGTTTAGGGAGGTAAATGACGGTGAAATTCAAAATCACTACAAAATGAACTCTGAAAATGTTGGAACTTGGCATGGTATCATCATTTCGCCCGCATAGCATGTGCAAAAGAGTAGAGAGGGTCACGGCGAAAACTGGACGAACCTCGTGTACAAACTGGACAATCTCTTTCGGAGTATCAGGGTTTCGGACGAGAACTCATCTGTTACACGAGCACTTCAATGTTTTTTAAACTTATTTGAACTCCAGCCTATTTTTGTGTTCAGTATGCATCATTCAAAGCGACGTCATCAATTTCCAACATGTTCTGACATCATTTGCTGTTTTCCAGTCATTTACCGATTTGTTTAGGGAGCTAAATGACGGTGAAATTGAAAATCACTACAAAATGAACTCTGAAAATTTTGGAACTTGGCATGGTATCATCATTTCGCCCGCATAGCATGTGCAAAAGAGTAGAGAGGGTCACGGCGAAAACTGGACGCACCTCGTGTACAAACTGGACAATCTCTTTCGGAGTATCAGGGTTTCGGATGAGAACTCATCTGTTACACGGGCACTTCAATGTTTTTTAAACTATTTGAACTCCAGCCTATTTTTGCGTTCAGTATGCATCATTCAAAGCGACGTCATCAATTTCCAACACGTTCTGACATCATTTGCTGTTTTCAGTCATTTACCGATTTGTTTAGGGAGGTAAATGACGGTGAAATTGAAAATCACTACAAAATGAACTCTGAAAATGTAGGAACTTGGCATGGTATCATCATTTCGCCCGCATAGCATGTGCAAAAGAGTAGAGAGGGTCACGGCGAAAACTGGACGAACCTCGTGTACAAACTGGACAATCTCTTTCGGAGTATCAGGGTTTCGGACAAGAACTCATCTGTTACACGGGCACTTCAATGTTTTTTAAACTTATTTGAACTCCAGCCTATTTTTGTGTTCAGTATGCATCATTCAAAGCGACGTCATCAATTTCCAACATGTTCTGACATCATTTGCTGTTTTCCAGTCATTTACCGATTTGTTTAGAGAGCTAAATGACGGTGAAATTGAAAATCACTACAAAATGAACTCTGAAAATTTTGGAACTTGGCATGGTATCATCATTTCGCCCGCATAGCATGTGCAAAAGAGTAGAGAGGGTCACGGCGAAAACTGGACGAACCTCGTGTACAAACTGGACAATCTCTTTCGGAGTATCAGGGTTTCGGACGAGAACTCATCTGTTACACGGGCACTTCAATGTTTTTTAAACTTATTTGAACTCCAGCCTATTTTTGTGTTCAGTATGCATCATTCAAAGCGACGTCATCAATTTCCAACATGTTCTGACATCATTTGCTGTTTTCCAGTCATTTACCGATTTGTTTAGAGAGCTAAATGACGGTGAAATTGAAAATCACTACAAAATGAACTCTGAAAATTTTGGAACTTGGCATGGTATCATCATTTCGCCCGCATAGCATGTGCAAAAGAGTAGAGAGGGTCACGGCGAAAACTGGACGCACCTCGTGTACAAACTGGACAATCTCTTTCGGAGTATCAGGGTTTCGGACGAGAACTCATCTGTTACACGGGCACTTCAATGTTTTTTAAACTATTTGAACTCCAGCCTATTTTTGCGTTCAGTATGCATCATTCAAAGCGACATCATCAATTTCCAACACGTTCTGACATCATTTGCTGTTTTCAGTCATTTACCGATTTGTTTAGGGAGGTAAATGACGGTGAAATTGAAAATCACTACAAAATGAACTCTGAAAATTTTGGAACTTGGCATGGTATCATCATTTCGCCCGCATAGCATGTGCAAAAGAGTAGAGAGGGTCACGGCGAAAACTGGACGCACCTCGTGTACAAACTGGACAATCTCTTTCGGAGTATCAGGGTTTCGGACGAGAACTCATCTGTTACACGGGCACTTCAATGTTTTTTAAACTTATTTGAACTCCAGCCTATTTTTGTGTTCAGTATGCATCATTCAAAGCGACGTCATCAATTTCCAACATGTTCTGACATCATTTGCTGTTTTCCAGTCATTTACCGATTTGTTTAGAGAGCTAAATGACGGTGAAATTGAAAATCACTACAAAATGAACTCTGAAAATTTTGGAACTTGGCATGGTATCATCATTTCGCCCGCATAGCATGTGCAAAAGAGTAGAGAGGGTCACGGCGAAAACTGGACGCACCTCGTGTACAAACTGGACAATCTCTTTCGGAGTATCAGGGTTTCGGACGAGAACTCATCTGTTACACGGGCACTTCAATGTTTTTTAAACTATTTGAACTCCAGCCTATTTTTGCGTTCAGTATGCATCATTCAAAGCGACATCATCAATTTCCAACACGTTCTGACATCATTTGCTGTTTTCAGTCATTTACCGATTTTTTTAGGGAGGTAAATGACGGTGAAATTGAAAATCACTACAAAATGAACTCTGAAAATTTTGGAACTTGGCATGGTATCATCATTTCGCCCGCATAGCATGTGCAAAAGAGTAGAGAGGGTCACGGCGAAAACTGGACGCACCTCGTGTACAAACTGGACAATCTCTTTCGGAGTATCAGGGTTTCGGACGAGAACTCATCTGTTACACGGGCACTTCAATGTTTTTTAAACTTATTTGAACTCCAGCCTATTTTTGTGTTCAGTATGCATCATTCAAAGCGACGTCATCAATTTCCAACATGTTCTGACATCATTTGCTGTTTTCCAGTCATTTACCGATTTGTTTAGAGAGCTAAATGACGGTGAAATTGAAAATCACTACAAAATGAACTCTGAAAATTTTGGAACTTGGCATGGTATCATCATTTCGCCCGCATAGCATGTGCAAAAGAGTAGAGAGGGTCACGGCGAAAACTGGACGAACCTCGTGTACAAACTGGACAATCTCTTTCGGAGTATCAGGGTTTCGGACGAGAACTCATCTGTTACACGGGCACTTCAATGTTTTTTAAACTTATTTGAACTCCAGCCTATTTTTGTGTTCAGTATGCATCATTCAAAGCGACGTCATCAATTTCCAACATGTTCTGACATCATTTGCTGTTTTCCAGTCATTTACCGATTTGTTTAGAGAGCTAAATGACGGTGAAATTGAAAATCACTACAAAATGAACTCTGAAAATTTTGGAACTTGGCATGGTATCATCATTTCGCCCGCATAACATGTGCAAAAGAGTAGAGAGGGTCACGGCGAAAACTGGACGCACCTCGTGTACAAACTGGACAATCTCTTTCGGAGTATCAGGGTTTCGGACGAGAACTCATCTGTTACACGGGCACTTCAATGTTTTTTAAACTATTTGAACTCCAGCCTATTTTTGCGTTCAGTATGCATCATTCAAAGCAACGTCATCAATTTCCAACACGTTCTGACATCATTTGCTGTTTTCAGTCATTTACCGATTTGTTTAGGGAGGTAAATGACGGTGAAATTGAAAATCACTACAAAATGAACTCTGAAAATGTTGGAACTTGGCATGGTATCATCATTTCGCCCGCATAGCATGTGCAAAAGAGTAGAGAGGGTCACGGCGAAAACTGGACGAACCTCGTGTACAAACTGGACAATCTCTTTCGGAGTATCAGGGTTTCGGACGAGAACTCATCTGTTACACGGGCACTTCAATGTTTTTTAAACTTATTTGAACTCCAGCCTATTTTTGTGTTCAGTATGCATCGTTCAAAGCGACGTCTTCAATTTCCAACATGTTCTGACATCATTTGCTGTTTTCCAGTCATTTACCGATTTGTTTAGAGAGCTAAATGACGGTGAAATTGAAAATCACTACAAAATGAACTCTAAAAATGTTGGAACTTGGCATGGTATCATCATTTCGCCCGCATAGCATGTGCAAAAGAGTAGAGAGGGTCACGGCGAAAACTGGACGAACCTCGTGTACAAACTGGACAATCTCTTTCGGAGTATCAGGGTTTCGGACGAGAACTCATCTGTTACACGGGCACTTCAATGTTTTTTAAACTTATTTGAACTCCAGCCTATTTTTGTATTCAGTATGCATCGTTCAAAGCGACGTCTTCAATTTCCAACACGTTCTGACATCATTTGCTGTTTTTCAGTCATTTACCGATTTGTTTAGGGAGCTAAATGACGGTGAAATTGAAAATCACTACAAAATGAACTCTGAAAATTTCGGAACTTGGCATGGTATCATCATTTCGCCCGCATAGCTGTTGGGGAACGTAGTAATTTCAAAAATTTCCTACGCACACGCAAGATCATGGTGATGCATAGCAACGAGAGGGGAGAGTGTTGTCCACGTACCCTCGTAGACCGACAGCGGAAGCGTTATCACAACGCGGTTGATGTAGTCGTACGTCTTCACGATCCGACCGATCAAGTACCGAACGCACGGCACCTCCGAAGTTCTACACACATTCAGCTCGGTGACGTCCCTCGAACTCCGATCCAGCCGAGTGTTGAGGGAGAGTTTTGTCAGCACGACGGCGTGGTGACGATGATGATGTTCCACCGACGCAGGGCTTCGCCTAAGCTCCGCGACGGTATTATCGAGGTGTAATCTGGTGGAGGGGGGCACCGCACACGGCTAAAATATCGTATATCAAGTGTGTATAGAGGTGCCCCCCTGCCCCCGTATATAAAGGAGCAAGGGGGAGGCCGGCTGCCTATGGGCGCGCCAAGGAGAGAGGGGGGAGTCCTCCTCCTAGTAGGAGTAGGACTCCCCTTTCCTAGTCCTACTAGGAAAAGAAGGGGGGAAGGAAAGAGAGGGAGAGGGAGAGGGAAAGGGGGCTGCGCCCCCCTCTCCTAGTCCAACTAGGACTCCTCCTGGGAGGGGGCGCACCACCTCCTGGCTGCTGCCCTCTCTCTCCCCTCAAGGCCCACTAAGGTCCAATACTTCCCCGGGGGGTTCCGGTAACCCTCCGGCACTCCGGTTTAATCCGAAACTTCTCCGGAACATTTCCGGTGTCCGAATATAGTCGTCCAATATATCAATCTTTACGTCTCGACCATTTCGAGACTCCTCGTCATGTCCGTGATCACATCCGGGACTCCGAACAACCTTCGGTACATCAAAACATATAAACTCATAATAAAACTGTCATCGTAACTTTAAGCGTGCGGACCCTTTGGGTTCGAGAACTATGTAGACATGACCGAGACACCTCTCCGGTCAATAACCAATAGCGGGACCTGGATGCCCATATTGGCTCCCACATATTCTACGAAGATCTTTATCGGTCAGACCGCATAACAACATACGTTGTTCCCTTTGTCATTGGTATGTTACTTGCCCGAGATTCGATCGTCGGTATCTCGATACCTAGTTCAATCTCGTTACCGGCAAGTCTCTTTACTCGTTCCGTAATACATCATCCCGCAACTAACTAATTAGTCACAATGCTTGCAAGGCTTATAGTGATGTGCATTACCGAGTGGGCCCAGAGATACCTCTCCGACAATCGGAGTGACAAATCCTAATCTCGAAATACGCCAACCCAACAAGTACCTTTGGAGACACCTGTAGAGCACCTTTATAATCACCCAGTTACGTTGTGACATTTGGTAGCACACAAAGTGTTCCTCTGGTAAACGGGAGTTGCATAATCTCATAGTCATAGGAACATGTATAAGTCATGAAGAAAGCAATAGCAACATACTAAACGATCGGGTGCTAAGCTAACGGAATGGGTCAAGTCAATCACGTCATTCTCCTAATGAGGTGATCTCGTTAATCAAATGACAACTCATGTCTATGGCTAGGAAACATAACCATCTTTGCTTAACGAGCTAGTCAAGTAGAGGCATACTAGTGACACTCTGTTTGTCTATGTATTCACACATGTATTATGTTTCCGGTTAATACAATTCTAGCATGAATAATAAACATTTATCATGATATAAGGAAATATATAATACTTTATTATTGCCTCTAGGGCATATTTCCTTCAATAGCATGTGCAAAAGAGTAGAGAGGGTCACGGCGAAAACTGGACGCACCTCGTCTACAAACTGGACAATCTCTTTCGGAGTATCAGGGTTTCGGACGAGAACTCATCTGTTACACGGGCACTTCAATGTTTTTTAAACTTATTTGAACTCCAGCCTATTTTTGTGTTCAGTATGCATCATTCAAAGCGACGTCATCAATTTCCAACATGTTCTGACATCATTTGCTGTTTTCCAGTCATTTACCGATTTGTTTAGAGAGCTAAATGACGGTGAAATTGAAAATCACTACAAAATGAACTCTGAAAATTTTGGAACTTGGCATGGTATCATCATTTCGCCCGCATAGCATGTGCAAAAGAGTAGAGAGGGTCACGGCGAAAACTGGACGCACCTCGTGTACAAACTGGACAATCTCTTTCGGAGTATCAGGGTTTCGGACGAGAACTCATCTGTTACACGGGCACTTCAATGTTTTTTAAACTATTTGAACTCCAGCCTATTTTTGCGTTCAGTATGCATCATTCAAAGCGACATCATCAATTTCCAACACGTTCTGACATCATTTGCTGTTTTCAGTCATTTACCGATTTGTTTAGGGAGGTAAATGACGGTGAAATTGAAAATCACTACAAAATGAACTCTGAAAATTTTGGAACTTGGCATGGTATCATCATTTCGCCCGCATAGCATGTGCAAAAGAGTAGAGAGGGTCACGGCGAAAACTGGACGCACCTCGTGTACAAACTGGACAATCTCTTTCGGAGTATCAGGGTTTCGGACGAGAACTCATCTGTTACACGGGCACTTCAATGTTTTTTAAACTTATTTGAACTCCAGCCTATTTTTGTGTTCAGTATGCATCATTCAAAGCGACGTCATCAATTTCCAACATGTTCTGACATCATTTGCTGTTTTCCAGTCATTTACCGATTTGTTTAGAGAGCTAAATGACGGTGAAATTGAAAATCACTACAAAATGAACTCTGAAAATTTTGGAACTTGGCATGGTATCATCATTTCGCCCGCATAGCATGTGCAAAAGAGTAGAGAGGGTCACGGCGAAAACTGGACGCACCTCGTGTACAAACTGGACAATCTCTTTCGGAGTATCAGGGTTTCGGACGAGAACTCATCTGTTACACGGGCACTTCAATGTTTTTTAAACTATTTGAACTCCAGCCTATTTTTGCGTTCAGTATGCATCATTCAAAGCGACATCATCAATTTCCAACACGTTCTGACATCATTTGCTGTTTTCAGTCATTTACCGATTTTTTTAGGGAGGTAAATGACGGTGAAATTGAAAATCACTACAAAATGAACTCTGAAAATTTTGGAACTTGGCATGGTATCATCATTTCGCCCGCATAGCATGTGCAAAAGAGTAGAGAGGGTCACGGCGAAAACTGGACGCACCTCGTGTACAAACTGGACAATCTCTTTCGGAGTATCAGGGTTTCGGACGAGAACTCATCTGTTACACGGGCACTTCAATGTTTTTTAAACTTATTTGAACTCCAGCCTATTTTTGTGTTCAGTATGCATCATTCAAAGCGACGTCATCAATTTCCAACATGTTCTGACATCATTTGCTGTTTTCCAGTCATTTACCGATTTGTTTAGAGAGCTAAATGACGGTGAAATTGAAAATCACTACAAAATGAACTCTGAAAATTTTGGAACTTGGCATGGTATCATCATTTCGCCCGCATAGCATGTGCAAAAGAGTAGAGAGGGTCACGGCGAAAACTGGACGAACCTCGTGTACAAACTGGACAATCTCTTTCGGAGTATCAGGGTTTCGGACGAGAACTCATCTGTTACACGGGCACTTCAATGTTTTTTAAACTTATTTGAACTCCAGCCTATTTTTGTGTTCAGTATGCATCATTCAAAGCGACGTCATCAATTTCCAACATGTTCTGACATCATTTGCTGTTTTCCAGTCATTTACCGATTTGTTTAGAGAGCTAAATGACGGTGAAATTGAAAATCACTACAAAATGAACTCTGAAAATTTTGGAACTTGGCATGGTATCATCATTTCGCCCGCATAACATGTGCAAAAGAGTAGAGAGGGTCACGGCGAAAACTGGACGCACCTCGTGTACAAACTGGACAATCTCTTTCGGAGTATCAGGGTTTCGGACGAGAACTCATCTGTTACACGGGCACTTCAATGTTTTTTAAACTATTTGAACTCCAGCCTATTTTTGCGTTCAGTATGCATCATTCAAAGCAACGTCATCAATTTCCAACACGTTCTGACATCATTTGCTGTTTTCAGTCATTTACCGATTTGTTTAGGGAGGTAAATGACGGTGAAATTGAAAATCACTACAAAATGAACTCTGAAAATGTTGGAACTTGGCATGGTATCATCATTTCGCCCGCATAGCATGTGCAAAAGAGTAGAGAGGGTCACGGCGAAAACTGGACGAACCTCGTGTACAAACTGGACAATCTCTTTCGGAGTATCAGGGTTTCGGACGAGAACTCATCTGTTACACGGGCACTTCAATGTTTTTTAAACTTATTTGAACTCCAGCCTATTTTTGTGTTCAGTATGCATCGTTCAAAGCGACGTCTTCAATTTCCAACATGTTCTGACATCATTTGCTGTTTTCCAGTCATTTACCGATTTGTTTAGAGAGCTAAATGACGGTGAAATTGAAAATCACTACAAAATGAACTCTAAAAATGTTGGAACTTGGCATGGTATCATCATTTCGCCCGCATAGCATGTGCAAAAGAGTAGAGAGGGTCACGGCGAAAACTGGACGAACCTCGTGTACAAACTGGACAATCTCTTTCGGAGTATCAGGGTTTCGGACGAGAACTCATCTGTTACACGGGCACTTCAATGTTTTTTAAACTTATTTGAACTCCAGCCTATTTTTGTATTCAGTATGCATCGTTCAAAGCGACGTCTTCAATTTCCAACACGTTCTGACATCATTTGCTGTTTTTCAGTCATTTACCGATTTGTTTAGGGAGCTAAATGACGGTGAAATTGAAAATCACTACAAAATGAACTCTGAAAATTTCGGAACTTGGCATGGTATCATCATTTCGCCCGCATAGCTGTTGGGGAACGTAGTAATTTCAAAAATTTCCTACGCACACGCAAGATCATGGTGATGCATAGCAACGAGAGGGGAGAGTGTTGTCCACGTACCCTCGTAGACCGACAGCGGAAGCGTTATCACAACGCGGTTGATGTAGTCGTACGTCTTCACGATCCGACCGATCAAGTACCGAACGCACGGCACCTCCGAAGTTCTACACACATTCAGCTCGGTGACGTCCCTCGAACTCCGATCCAGCCGAGTGTTGAGGGAGAGTTTTGTCAGCACGACGGCGTGGTGACGATGATGATGTTCCACCGACGCAGGGCTTCGCCTAAGCTCCGCGACGGTATTATCGAGGTGTAATCTGGTGGAGGGGGGCACCGCACACGGCTAAAATATCGTATATCAAGTGTGTATAGAGGTGCCCCCCTGCCCCCGTATATAAAGGAGCAAGGGGGAGGCCGGCTGCCTATGGGCGCGCCAAGGAGAGAGGGGGGAGTCCTCCTCCTAGTAGGAGTAGGACTCCCCTTTCCTATTCCTACTAGGAAAAGAAGGGGGGAAGGAAAGAGAGGGAGAGGGAGAGGGAAAGGGGGCTGCGCCCCCCTCTCCTAGTCCAACTAGGACTCCTCCTGGGAGGGGGCGCACCACCTCCTGGCTGCTGCCCTCTCTCTCCCCTCAAGGCCCACTAAGGTCCAATACTTCCCCGGGGGGTTCCGGTAACCCTCCGGCACTCCGGTTTAATCCGAAACTTCTCCGGAACATTTCCGGTGTCCGAATATAGTCGTCCAATATATCAATCTTTACGTCTCGACCATTTCGAGACTCCTCGTCATGTCCGTGATCACATCCGGGACTCCGAACAACCTTCGGTACATCAAAACATATAAACTCATAATAAAACTGTCATCGTAACTTTAAGCGTGCGGACCCTTTGGGTTCGAGAACTATGTAGACATGACCGAGACACCTCTCCGGTCAATAACCAATAGCGGGACCTGGATGCCCATATTGGCTCCCACATATTCTACGAAGATCTTTATCGGTCAGACCGCATAACAACATACGTTGTTCCCTTTGTCATTGGTATGTTACTTGCCCGAGATTCGATCGTCGGTATCTCGATACCTAGTTCAATCTCGTTACCGGCAAGTCTCTTTACTCGTTCCGTAATACATCATCCCGCAACTAACTAATTAGTCACAATGCTTGCAAGGCTTATAGTGATGTGCATTACCGAGTGGGCCCAGAGATACCTCTCCGACAATCGGAGTGACAAATCCTAATCTCGAAATACGCCAACCCAACAAGTACCTTTGGAGACACCTGTAGAGCACCTTTATAATCACCCAGTTACGTTGTGACATTTGGTAGCACACAAAGTGTTCCTCTGGTAAACGGGAGTTGCATAATCTCATAGTCATAGGAACATGTATAAGTCATGAAGAAAGCAATAGCAACATACTAAACGATCGGGTGCTAAGCTAACGGAATGGGTCAAGTCAATCACGTCATTCTCCTAATGAGGTGATCTCGTTAATCAAATGACAACTCATGTCTATGGCTAGGAAACATAACCATCTTTGCTTAACGAGCTAGTCAAGTAGAGGCATACTAGTGACACTCTGTTTGTCTATGTATTCACACATGTATTATGTTTCCGGTTAATACAATTCTAGCATGAATAATAAACATTTATCATGATATAAGGAAATATATAATACTTTATTATTGCCTCTAGGGCATATTTCCTTCAATAGCATGTGCAAAAGAGTAGAGAGGGTCACGGCGAAAACTGGACGCACCTCGTCTACAAACTGGACAATCTCTTTCGGAGTATCAGGGTTTTGGACGAGAACTCATCTGTTACACGGGCACTTCAATGTTTTTTAAACTTATTTGAACTCCAGCCTATTTTTGCGTTTAGTATGCATCATTCAAAGCGACGTCATCAATTTTCAACACGTTCTGACATCATTTGTTGTTTTTCAGTCATTTACCGATTTGTTTAGGGAGCTAAATGACGGTGAAATTAAAAATCACTACAAAATGAACTCTGAAAATGTTGGAACTTGGCATGGTATCATCATTTCGCCCGCATAGCATGTGCAAAAGAGTAGAGAGGGTCACGACGAAAACTGGACGCACCTCGTGTACAAACTGGACAATCTCTTTCGGAGTATCAGGGTTTCGGACAAGAACTCATCTGTTACACGGGCACTTCAATGTTTTTTAAACTTATTTGAACTCCAGCATATTTTTGCGTTCAGTATGCATCATTCAAAGCGATGTCATCAATTTCCAATACGTTCTGACATCATTTGCTGTTTTTCAGTCATTTACCGATTTGTTTAGGGAGCTAAATGGCGGTGAAATTGAAAATCACTACAAAATGAACTCTGAAAATTTTGGAACTTGGCATGGTATCATCATTTCGCCCGCATAGCATGTGCAAAAGAGTAGAGAGGGTCACGGCGAAAACTGGACGCACCTCGTGTACAAACTGGACAATCTCTTTCGGAGTATCAGGGTTTCGGACGAGAACTCATCTGTTACACGGGCACTTCAATGTTTTTTAAACTTATTTGAACTCCAGCCTATTTTTGCGTTCAGTATGCATCATTCAAAGCGACGTCATCAATTTCCAACACGTTCTGACATCATTTGCTGTTTTTCAGTCATTTACCGATTTGTTTAAGGAGCTAAATGACGGTGAAATTGAAAATCACTACAAAATGAACTCTGAAAATTTTGGAACTTGGCATGGTATCATCATTTCGCCCGCATAGCATGTGCAAAAGAGTAGAGAGGGTCACGATGAAAACTGGACGCACCTCGTGTACAAACTGGACAATCTCTTTCGGAGTATCAGGGTTTCGGACGAGAACTCATCTGTTACACGGGCACTTCAATGTTTTTTAAACTTATTTGAACTCCAGCCTATTTTTGCGTTCAGTATGCATCATTCAAAGCGACGTCATCAATTTCCAATACGTTCTGACATCATTTGCTTTTTTCAGTCATTTACCGATTTGTTTAGGGAGCTAAATGACGGTGAAATTGAAAATCACTACAAAATGAACTCTGAAAATTTTGGAACTTGGCATGGTATCATCATTTCGCCCGCATAGCATGTGCAAAAGAGTAGAGAGGGTCACGGCGAAAACTGGACGCACCTCGTATACAAACTGGACAATCTCTTTCGGAGTATCAGGGTTTCGGACCAGAACTCATCTGTTACACGGGCACTTCAATGTTTTTTAAACTTATTTGAACTCCAGCCTATTTTTGCGTTCGGTATGCATCATTCAAAGCGACGTCATCAATTTCCAACACGTTCTGACATCATTTGCTGTTTTTCAGTCATTTACCGATTTGTTTAGGGAGCTAAATGACGGTGAAATTGAAAATCACTACAAAATGAACTCTGAAAATTTTGGAACTTGGCATGGTATCATCATTTCGCCCGCATAGCATGTGCAAAAGAGTAGAGAGGGTCACGACGAAAACTGGACGCACCTCGTGTACAAACTGGACAATCTCTTTCGGAGTATCAGGGTTTCGGACGAGAACGCATCTGTTACACGGGCACTTCAATGTTTTTTAAACTTATTTGAACTCCAGCATATTTTTGCGTTCAGTATGCATCATTCAAAGCGATGTCATCAATTTCCAATACGTTCTGACATCATTTGCTGTTTTTCAGTCATTTACCGATTTGTTTAGGGAGCTAAATGACGGTGAAATTGAAAATCACTACAAAATGAACTCTGAAAATTTTGGAACTTGGCATGGTATCATCATTTCGCCCGCATAGCATGTGCAAAAGAGTAGAGAGGGTCACGGCGAAAACTGGACGCACCTCGTGTACAAGCTGGACAATCTCTTTCGGAGTATCAGGGTTTCGGACGAGAACTCATCTGTTACACGGGCACTTCAATGTTTTTTAAACTTATTTAAACTGCAGCCTATTTTTGCGTTCAGTATGCATCATTCAAAGCGACGTCATCAATTTCCAACATGTTCTGACATCATTTGCCGTTTTTCAGTCATTTACCGATTTGTTTAGAGAGCTAAATGACGGTGAAATTGCAAATCACTAAAAAATAAACTCTGAAAATGTTGGAACTTGGCATGGTATCATCATTTCGCCCGCATAGCATGTGCAAAAGAGTAGAGAGGGTCACGGCGAAAACTGGACGCACCTCGTGTACAAACTGGACAATCTCTTTCGGAGTATCAGGGTTTCGGACGAGAACTCATCTGTTACACGGGCACTTCAATGTTTTTAAACTTATTTGAACTCCAGCCTATTTTTGCGTTCAGTATGCATCATTCAAAGCGACGTCATCAATTTCCAACACGTTCTGACATCATTTGCTGTTTTTCAGTCATTTACCGATTTGTTTAGGGAGCTAAATGACGTTGAAATTGAAAATCACTACAAAATGAACTCTGAAAATTTTGGAACTTGGCATGGTATCATCATTTCGCCCGCATAGCATGTGCAAAAGAGTAGAGAGGGTCACGGCAAAAACTGGACGCACCTCGTCTACAAACTGGACAATCTCTTTCGGAGTATCAGGGTTTCGGACGAGAACTTATCTGTTACACGGGCACTTCAATGTTTTTTAAACTTATTTGAACTCCAGCCTATTTTTGCGTTCAGTATGCATCATTCAAAGCGACGTCATCTATTTGCAACACGTTCTGACATCATTTGCTGTTTTCCAGTCATTTACCGATTTGTTTAGAGAGCTAAATGACGGTGTAATTGAAAATCACTACAAAATGAATAGCAGAAAATAAATAATGCAGAAAAGGAAAAAAACTATTTTTTTTATATTCACAAAGAAACTAAATACGGCAAAAAAATTACTTGAAAATAAATAGAAGAAAATTATATAAAAAATTGTTGGGGCGCTGCCCGCTGGGCCTGCCAACCCTAGGGTTTGCAAATATAGGCCCAGAAGGGCTAGAAGGCTCAACGGGCAGCGCGCCAAAGTTAGGCCCAGAAGCCTGCTACAGAGAGGAGTTCGAGACAGCAGCCGCGCCGGGGCTTTTAAACTGGTGCGGGCGCCCCTCGGCTAGCGAGGTGGGACTAAACTTGCCCGCACCGCTCCTGCGCCAGCGCACACCTTTAGTACCGGGTCGTGGCTCCAACCGGTACTAAAAGGGGGCCTTTAGTACCGGTTGGAGCCACGAACCGGTACTAAAGGGGCAGTTTCCCGCCGCTTGACCTGGCCAAAATTGGCCTTTAGTACCGGTTGGTGGCTCCAACCGGTACTAAAGGCCCCTCCTATATATATGGCACTTACGAAAAATTCAGTTTCATCGACCACCACTTCTTCTCCAACTACTTCGCGCGACATCGCCGCCGCCGTCGCCGCTCCCGCCGCGCGCTGTCGCCCCCGCCGCGCGCCGTCGCCCCCGCCGCCCGTCGTCGCCGTCACCGCCGTCGCCCTCACCGCCGTCGTCGCCGTCACCGCCATCGCCCTCACCGCCCGTCGTCGCCGTCACCGCCGTTGCCCCCGCCGCCCGTCGCCGCCGCCCCGTACCACGTCGCCGTCGCCCCCAGCCTGCCGCTCGTCGTCGCGCCGTCCCCGTCGCATCGCCATCTCGCGCCGCCGCCCGTATGCCGCCGCCCCCCGCTCGTACACACACACACACACACACACATACACACACAGACACACACACACACACACACATATTGTTTTGACTTATTTTCTGTTTTCTGTTGTTTAGATTAATGTTAGATAAATTACGTAGATAAGAATGTTAGAATGTTAATGTTAGATGAATTATATGGAAAAGATGTTAAATATTAATGTCAATTTTAGATGAATTAGCTAGATATTAATTAGGTATATATATGAGATTTGAACTAGTTGAATTAATATAACTAGTTTATTTTTAGTATGAAAATTAATAGAACAAGTTTATTTTTAGTAAGAAAATTTAGGTATATGAGATTATTTAAACTAGTTGAATTAATATAACTAGTTTATTTTTAGTAAATGCTTAGTTGAACTAGTTGAATTAGTGGAACTAGTTTATTTTTAGTAAGAAAATTTAGGTATATGAGATTTGATGATCTAATTAAAATATTACTATATATATAGCTACTTTATATATTTTAGTAAGAAAATTAATAGAAATAGTTTATTTTTAGTAAATTCTTAGTTGAATTAATAGAACTAGTTTATTTTTAGTAAGAAAATTTAGATATCTGAGATTTGATTATCTAATTAAAATATTAGTATATGGAACTAGCTACTTTATTTTAGTAAGAAAATTAATAGAACACTTTTATTTTTATTAAATGCTTAGTTGAATTAGTTGAATTAATAGAACTAGTTGAACTAATAGAAGTAGTTGAATTAGTTGAATTAATAGAACTAGTAAGTGTTTAATGTTTCACCTATATGAACATAGGAAATGTCGTCTGACGACGAAAAAGATTTCATTAAGTGTGAATTCTGTGAAGACCAGCGCGGCCTGTGCGACAGAAATTTCCTTGTTGATGATATGCGCTTCAGCATCAAGCTGGATGAGACCTTCGAAGTGGATACAGTAAGTCACAACGACAAGTCTTTTTTCGTAATTAAGCATGACTTATATATGCTTCATTTGCTTCAACTTATAATTTTAAATTTTCACTATTCTACTAGCGCATCCCCTGCCATGCAAGAATTTTTGTCTTGGATAAGATAGGTTTCAGTGCTATGGAAACTATGGAGGTAAAGAGAGTTTACTTGAAGACCGAGCATGCTGGTTATACTTTCAACGTCAAATTATACAATGCAAGACACGTACACCTATTTTGAATGCAAAACTTGGCAAGCACTATGCAAGGCTTATGCATTTGAGCCTGATATGGTTATCACCTTTGATATTCATCCGGAAGATGATATTGAAGGTAATAGGGACATCTGGGTCGATGTGCAGACACCTCCAGTTCTACCATTATGTGAGTTTCTCAACCATATTTATGTCTTTGATATTGTTTATTCAAAAATAGTTGACAACTAATTTCTATTGACAGCTTATTTCCATTCAAGCAAACATGTCCGGCGCTTGGTAGACAGGACCACTGTCCCGGAGCTGAACTAAACTGCGAGGAGATAAGTCATTATGTTTCATGGCTTGAGGATCTTGATGCTGTTAAGAGAAATCATTTTCCTGAATTTGAAAATCTTAGTACTCAAAACGTGCGACCAATAGTGATCGTATTGAACTACGGTCACATGTATTTAGGAAAGATTGTAAGATTTTTACTATTAGTCCTCAGTGCATCTTTTGCATACATTATTTTTCAAGCTAAACTTTCATTGCTAAGTATATTAATTACTATACGATGTTCTTCAACAGGGACTCCCGATGACAGTTGTGCCTCAGTGGATCAAGACTAAAGGTCGCATGTCAATTGTTAGCTTACGGCCAAGATATCCTACAGTGCACATGAGTGCATTCAGGATTTCTGAAAGCGATGAATGCTTAATAGTGAAAGGTTGGAGCAAAATTGTTAACGCTCGCAGAGAAGTACTAGGGGGCAGCAATCAGAAGCGCAGCCCACGATTAGGAGACAGGTTCATCTGCATGCTCCAATATGATGAATCAGGAGAGCTATACATGTTCTATGCTATTTTACCCGAGAGAGAGCAGCAGGAGTGATTTAGCTAGTTATCATGCTCTTAGTACTTGTTGTCCTCTCATGCGTGTCCGTGTTCTTCGTCCTGAACTTAATCTCAAAGAGTGATTTGCTTTTGTGGTGTTATGAACGCTTATAATATCATGACCATGTTGAACTCGATGATATCTTTGCTAGCTAGTATATACTGTTGCTGGTGATGATATGATGCAAGAGTTTTTATATTAATATGATGATGATGATGATGAGTTATTATATCATTTATGAAAGAAACCGCATATTAGTTTCAACTGGATGGATCCTAGCTAAGTGATCAAGTATATGTGATCAAGTAATATGGATATGGCATATAGTGATCAAGTAATATGGATATGGCATATACTTGATCACTTAGCTAGGATCCACATGCATCCAGTCGAAACTAATCTGCGGTACTTTCACCTAATGATTTAACAACTAATTATAATGCAAAACAATCACTAAATTAAATTGAAAACACAAAACTAAAGAAAAAATAAAAATTAAAACCAAAACACACCCAAACATTTAGTACCGGTTGGTGTTACCAACTGGTACTAATGTCCTACACGCACCCGGGCCTGGCTCGTGCCACGTGGTGGCACGTTAGCGCCGGTTCGTGCCAAACCGGTACTAAAGGGGGGGCCTTTAGTCTCCACTCCATAGTGCCGGTTGCAGAACCGCACTAAAGGCCCTTACGAACCGGTGATAAAGGTCGGTTCTGCACTAGTGCCTGCTCATACGGGTAGGGTGTGCATGTGTACATTCATAGATGTGAGTGTATGCGCGTGTATATGAGCACTTGCAATTGTACTGTGTTCAACAAAAAGGAATGATTTAACCTCCCGCGAAAATGTCTGGTGTTGCACCGTCTCTCCGCTGAATAGTCAAGGGAAAAAACTGGGCGTTGTTTGTCTTGTGTGCATCCTCAGCGTTGGATGTTGAATGAGCGGCAGATGTTGGGGGCTACTCCTCGCAGCCTCGGCTCCCTTGCCGAACTGATCACCGAGACGGAGCCAATCAAACCCTAAGAAGCACGGCCATGGCGCCGCCGACGTTCCCACGCCTCCCTTGGCGAATGGATCACCGCAGCAGAGGCGATCTTGTAGCCGGCCAAGCCAACCAAACCGTAAGAAGGATCGTTAAGGTGCCGGCCAGGCAGGAAGAGGTGTCGGGATCCAGGGAGGCCCAACTGGAAGCGACGCCGTCATCGCAGCGGGGCCAGAGGAAAACCTCCCCGGAGCCGTCGCCCGCAGCATCGCAGCCAGGCAAGAGGGAATCCCCCGTGGAGCCGCCCGAGAGCGAGAGGCGGAAGAGGACCCACAAGAGCGACGACGAGAAGAAAGTCGCCACGAGCGAGGGCGAGCAGGCGGCTTCGGCTTCACCGAGCGCATCGGATGCTCCTCCTCGTCGTCCTCTGCGGTCAGCTCTCCCCTGCCCCGGCCTCATTCCCCCGCCTGCCTCCGAGAATGTAGACATGACGAGGGCCCTGAGATCGTGGCTGCCATTGAAGCTTATGAGGAGTTGGAATCCAAGTACCTTGCGAAAATAAGTAAGTTTGGCAGACTTCCTTGTCCTCTTGTGTGTCAGTATGTGTGGTACACAACACCTCGCCGAGGCTGAATGCTCTAGGTATGTGCTAGTAGAACATTCGATATATTGATAGAGAATGCAGTAGAGAGTTGCAACAACTACTTTGGTGCTACGACAGAAGGTTTATCTTGTGGCCCTAACACTCCGCTTTCATTCCATCCGATTACTATGATAGATATGCACCCCTATCAAAAACAATAGTCAATTATAAATGAAACATGTCTATTTTGCTTGAGATCATATGTATTTGAACACAATAGACTGATTCATCATTTTTTGCATGTTAACGTGCAGAGCGCCAACAGGAGCTTGTAACACTTGATCCGTCTATGCCTTATTTGTGTTTGGTAAATGTGGACTTGCACTTCGCTTTTCGTCCTATGTCGGTATGTAACACATTGCCCTCATTTAGTGTCTTCAATCCCTATCCTTTGTCTTTCTCTAATCTATGATTCATTCTACAGACGGTAAACTGATGGCGCAATCATCTGGCTTTCTAATTGATTGGGATGAGGGGACTAAAGAGGGCACTTTTCTGACATCTGCTCTCATCATCTGCTCAAAATATACAGTCCTAAGCCAGTGGTTAGGTACAGATGAGTATGCACCTAATGCTGAGGTGAGTTTACAAACAAATGAATTGTGGGCAATAAGTTGGGCAATAAGTACTTGCATGTATGCTGAATGCTCATTTGTGTCAATATATGTCTTCTGTATCTGTTTTCAGGTTGTTGCTTATTTGTTGGATCAAGATGACACTACTGTACCTGCACACTTGCTTCAATATGACAAGCACATGAATATTGCTTTGTTTAAGGTTGATATAGACTTGTGTGCTAAGATTCCTACCTTAAATAGTGAAGTGTTCTATGGTCAAGGCATATTTGTGCTTGGTAGAGATGAAGATCTAAATCTGACTATGCATCATGGATGTGTTCAATTTATGGGCCCAACTACATATGAACGCCATCACTATTTGTTCACTGGTTGTGTGATTAAGCAGGTATAAATAGTCTTCATCGTGATTGTCTCATAAATTATTATTAACTTATTTTGCTTATTATGGTTATAACATTGGCAATTTAAATATTTTAGGCTAGCATTGGAGGACCGGTTATTGACTTTAATGGACAAGTTTTGGGGATGGCTAATTTTCCAGGGACAGCATTTATTCCTTGCTCTATTATATTGAAGTGCTTGGATATGTGGAAGAAATTTCAGTAGGTTTTTCTTTTGTTGCTATCAATGTTCAATTTTTGTCATGAGCAAATATCTTGTGGAAACACGATGTATCTTGGTGTACTTGTGTTGATTTATTTGTTCTTAGATTGCTAAGTCCAATTTCTGTTCAATATTTTAGGCACAAAGCTTTATTCATCAGAATTGCTTTTTTTAGGTTGTATGATATTTCATCATTTGTGGAATCTGATCAATGATAATTTTGAAAGGTGTATCCCCCGGTTGCATATTGGGATGAAGCTTTCAGCCATTAAATATCTAGATCCAATTCGTGCAGAGAAGATCTTCCGTAAGTGTAATGTTGATTCGGGTTTAATAGTTATTGAGGTATATGTTGTCGACTATTCCTTGTTTTCTTGTAAAATGCTTACTTTTCATGCTATTGAGTAATGCATGACAAATTGAACTGTATAGGTGTCACATGGGTCAGTTGCTGAGGAACTAGGAGTTAGACCTGGTGATATCATTTACTCCATGAACGGAGAGTGCATTGCTACGACAGTGGAGGTAATATTTTTTAACAGTAATAGCAGTAAATGTGTCATGTTGTTTCGTGAGTAAAGTGGATATAAAACTTACATCTCATGTTTATGATATTCCTAAAAATTCACATTTATTGTTCTTGTTGCTGATAATCAACAGTTGGAGCACTTAATTATGAGAATATGCGAGAATTATCTTGAACAAGGAGGAGCCATTGGTTCCTGCATGGACACACCAGTAAGTTTATTTATACGATGTTTAACTGTAGTTTATTTTTTTTATCTGCTACAAACGGCCTTATGTTTATATGTTTATCCATGGTTACAAACACATTTGTTAGTTGGTTGACCACAGAAGTGCAAAAATATGATCATAAGAAGATGTCTATCTACTATATAAGAGGTAGAAGTTTTCATGTAAATCAATTAAAATATTTAGATTATTCTAATTTTGTTCAGGTTAGTGTTTAGTTACTCTTTTATTTAAGTTAGGAGTATTATATAGGTAGCAGATGAAAATATAGTTCAGAAGCCAGAGAAAGTAAGGCAAGCAGAATTGACTAACTCAAACGAGCCTACAACAGACTAGTCTAGAAGGAACACCTGGAAAAATTTGTAGAAAAGAGATTACTAGACACCAAAAGCACATCCTATTTTGCCACATATCTCTCATGTCTCATCTCGCTACCATCCTTTTTCCATCCTGCAGTTGTCCCAGCATGGACATATATTAGGAGCATGAAGAAGTACATCAGCAGAAACATGTTGACTAGCAGCATATCATCCCATTATTTATAGCACATACTGCAACATGCCTTATAATCATTGTAGGAGTTCTTGTTGGTTCATCCTATTCAATAGCTCTGCTTTATGTTTTAGCAGCCACACATGTGCGGAAAATCATCTCACTAGGAGATTCAAATCAATCTTTCAAAGCTGTATCTATTTATTAATTTCCAAATTTCCCAACACACAACTGATAAGCCTAGTGCATGAATTGTTTTACTTTTGGGTATGAATTTCTCAAGCCATATAAGAAGAAGAAATTAGCTGATTGGGGAATAGCATCAGCTTGAATGAGCATATCAATCTCGCTCGAAACAACCTTAGTATAGCAGATTCAAATAACAAATCTTGGACAGTTCCAGGATGACCTCAGATGTAGTATTTTGGATCACACAACCATTCTTTTTATCATTTTTGTCCTTTTTTTAACAGAACACTTTCTCTAACAACCACAATAATGTTCAAACTTTGATAGGTATTTCAGCTTTCCTAATGTGTGTAAAAGAACTATCATCATATTTCATGATCTATAGAAATTTCATTGTATATTTGCATTTGTAATTTATCCCCAAGACCATGTGGTAACAGCACGAACAATGGACACACACCTTGTTGAGCTCGTGAAAATACTTATAAGAAATTAAATTGTCACCACTCGTATCTATACCACTATATAGTGCGCCAATAGCTTCAAATATTAGTCGCTGGATATGTTCCATCCAACGGTCGAGAGATGGCAAATCCGAGCATTATTATCCGTTGGATAAAGTTTTCAACTCATAGGATTCAGCCACATAGCCTTCTAACTGAACCCCCAACCCTATCATTCTCATGAGTACTAGAAGCATCTTTCCACATGCCTATCTGATTGTCTAATAAAAAGAGACTAGAATAATCGGGATTCTAGAGAGGTAAGAACCAAGTTGGATCTTGCGCAATATGATTCTATGACAGGAAATACATATTAGAATGTATTTTTCCATCCTTTGTTCCTTCGATATATTTAAATGGCGTGCAAAGCACGTACAATTTACTAGTAGTTTTTAAATCTTTCTTCTCTTATTGGAGTTTCTTTTTCCCTTTTTACCACTATCTATATCATTTGAATTGTTTCAATTTACAGGTTGGTATATTGCACATGCGGAAAGGTCATAAAGGTCCAAGCCGCACTTTAAGCCTGAGATTAAATGTATCGGATGACGTAGAGGTGTTCACAAGTGGTATGCGTCCTTGCAACTAGTATGAAGCTTCTAGTAAATTGCATATGGATTTGGGGCTCGGGACTGATGCGGTTATATGTTTGATTTATGTTCTTTTGTTTGCATGTGTGTTTCCCTCCATTCATTTCTATGAGGTACATGTCTTAACGATGAAATTCTGATGCCCAGATATAGATTTCTGACTTGTCTCTGCAAGAGAGTGTGCCTAATTGCTTGATGAAGGTATTTTAACTTTTTCCCATTTAAGATACTCTACTAAATATTAATGTATGAAATAAAGATTGATCATATATCTGTTTTTTTTACTGCAGAAAGAGAAGAAAAGTAATAACACTAATCAACGAATTGGAGTCTCTACTTGTAGGCATGACACTAGTGTAACTGTCAGGCTGAACGGTTGCACGTACTAAGAAGACACTAGTGGTTTCAGTGCTGTTGGTCAAATTTAAATTATGGGACACGTACTAATGTTGGATGAACTGATGTTCTGACATAAATAGATAAAATTGTATTATTATTGACGGTTGCAATAGTTTTTTCTATTCCCGGATGTGCTTCTTAAATCTGGGATTTTGGCCAGTTTTATGTGTTTGCCAAGTGCATTTTAACAGGAACTATGCAAACAAAACCTTTGGCGACTTCCTTTTCTTTGTAATCGGCAAACATTTCTTTCTCAACTTTTTTCTTGCACTTGGAAAATAAATCTTTGCTGAGTTCCTTTTTTTTGCACTCTGTAAACATTTCTTTTACCTCATTAATTTTCTTATCCTTTCTCTTTGCCGAGTGTCTTTTTATTGCACTCGGCGTTTTTTCTCTGTTTTCTTCTCCTTCATCTTTTTCTTCTTCTTTTGTACGTTATTTGTTTCCTCCTTTTATCCACCATTCTTTTCTACATTATTTATTTCAAAAATTCTTATTTTTTCTTCCCCCTCTCTATTTTCTTTCATAGGCAATAAGTGAATTTTCTAGGCATTGGACATTTAACTCCAAAAAATGCAAACGAACACCGAAAAACATGAAACTTTGCATGGTGTCATAATATGATCCCTAGAGGATTGAGAAGGTTTGGCAAAAGTTGTAAAGTACATTGCTTAGAAACCGTACCATCTAAAGCATGGTTTCGAGAGGAAATGGGTCTAATTTGAAGGCAACATGACCGCTACCTCATCCATTGTCGTTGAAATTGTTTCTATAGTCAAGATACACCATTAAATGATCCATGTCAAATTTTGGCATCTTTCGGAGTCCGCTTGCAACATTTAAAACATTAAGGGCATTTAAAACAAATATAATTCAAATTTGAACTGCAAGTGCATGAAAAAGTTGGCAAATTGGGTTGAAAAATCAAATTTGTGTTCTTGAGTCTATGTTTAGGCTTTATACAAGAAAAAGAAAGGAATTCCAAACATGAGGGTGCCAAGACTTGACCCTGAACATGGATTTTTTTTTGTTTTTAAATTCCAAAAAATGCAACCAAACTTCGAAAAGCATGAAAGTTGGCATGGTGTCATAATACAATCGCTGGAGGGCGTGATAAAAATTTAGAAGGTTTCACAAAAGTTATGATATACACTGCTTAGAAATCACACCATCAACGAGGAAGAAACATAGTCAATGAGGAATTTGAGTAGGGCTGCCAGCCAAGTGTGGCGGTTCCACATTGATTTTTCACATGTCATCTTATTCCTTAATGTTCTTCACATCCACTTATTTTGTTCATCTCTTGTGTCTCTGTCATGCAGATATGGGTGTTTTGTCAAGTACATATATGAGAGTTACTCACTCATACGGACTCTAGGAAGCTTTTGGTTACTGGGTGCAACCGATGGAAGACGGTAGCACGGGCTATCTACAATCGGTTTGGATGACGGTCCACTAATAGGATAGATGTTTAGTCGTCTTATCCTGTTCATTGCCGGTTGTTGCTTTGTTTATTTATTTTACTTTTTGTGCTCCTTCTGCGAGCTGTACTGCACTGTGAACTTCGTTTTGATGCAGAGGCCGGGGGTCTTTCCTCCTTTTCAAAAAAATAAAAATAATAATATATGAGAGAGTTTGTAATGAAAGTCTCCTGAGTGAAGATGGTGCAGTAGCGTGTGTGTGTGTGTGTGTGTGCGCGCGCGTGCGCAAACACGGTTGAAAGTTGTTGGGTGGGTAGTACCACTAGAATTCAGCACTCGAATTCATGTCTTGGTGCATGTGCATGTAAGCGTGGTCATTGTGCAGAACTAAAATTCGGATCAACACATGCACGAGCGTAAGGGATGGATGTGCTCTCTTCGGTGCAAGGTGGATCCCAAATTGATCATATGTGATGATAGGTAGCGCGTGGACACTGAAGTATATCAAGAGCTAGCCGACGTTTGCACACAATTAATGAACACCATAAAAAAATTAAACTTGGGATCGCAAGACAAACTGTTGTTTCCCCACATTGATACCACATCGCATTTTAGACCATTGCATCTGCGGTTGTAATGTAACTTTCCCTAACTCAAGCACGAGCCACTCCAGCACAACAAAGCATATAGGATCATCTTTCTCTCTCTCTCTCTCAAAAAAGCATGTTGTTTTAGGATATTCGATTATTCTATTCAGATATTGTTCGAAAGCCCGGATCAGGATCCGATGGAAGACCCTGACATTGTGCAGAATACGTTCCTAGCGAATGTCAATTGAATAATATTTTTGTTTATACACACAAGGAGTACGAGTTCGCGATGCCCAGATCAAGACCAGGATTTCACGAGAAGGCAGGCCAAATCAGGTCACTAGTACGCCGGAGCATGGCAGAACCCGAACAATCTCGTGTGTGCTCGACAAGTCCAGATCATGCGTCAGATCAGATGGATCACTTGAATGAGTTTAGCAATCCACTGACACCGACGAGGTGGCTACATCACCACTACGCGGCCTCTATCGTGTGTACGTCGAGTTCCGTCCGGACCACGCTCGGGTGCTACAAAAGGGTTGAACGTTCTACACCCTCTACCAGTGGGTAAGGGACCTCCAGCTGAAGAGGAACTCGCTAGAAGGGCTGGCTGAGCGGAGTGGAGCAACCATGCAGATGCATCGCACGGTGTTTTTCTTCCCAGCCCGAATACATTTCCTCCAGCATATTTAGATATCGACATGTGCTCACGTGTTGGCTCCTATATTCAACGCGGCCGTGCCCATCAAAGCAGATAAGGTGGATCGGTACTGTATCAACCCCATCTTGTATGTGAGCACTTCGAGCAGGATTTTACCGAATGCCCGGATTCATGTGGTCAACATTGTAGTCAAGGAGGGATTCCCGCTAGTAGAAAAAGGACCTTTCATGAGACATAATAGTCCCGGTTCGATTTTGGCCCGGTACTAATGGTATCATTAGTCCCGGCTCAAACCAATATGCATTAATGCCGGTTCGTGTTGAACCTTTAGTACCGGTTCGGTACTAAAGGGGTGGTGGCAGGCTGGCGGCAGGCCGGGGCCCCACGAGCCCCTTTAGTCCCGGTTCGTGGCACAAACCGGTACTAAAGGGCTAACCTTTAGTACCGGTTCGTGCCACGAACCGGGACTAAAGGGGTCTGACCTATAGTCCCGGTTGGAGACACAAACCGGGACTATAGGGCAATTTTCAAGGAAAATTAAAAAACTTAAATTTGGACATGTTTTGCAAAAAAGTGTTATGAAAAAGTAAAATGGCTATAACTTTTGCATACGATGTCGGAAAAAAAACGTATAATATATCAAAATGTTCAGCACGAAAAATCCGCATCCGATTTTGACAACCGTAGGCCTGTTTGCAAAATTTTAGAATCCTCAAATTCTAAAAGGAAAAAAAGATATGCTCTCAAATTTCAGTTTTTTTTGAATTTTGGTCAAACTGTGGTCAAACTACTTATTCAAGAAATATTAGTGTTACTAAATAATTATTCAAGAATATTAGTGTTACTAAATAATTATTTCAGTTTTTTGAATTTTGGTCAAATCTGATCAAACTATGGTCAAACTATGGTCAAACTGTGGTCAAACTGATTCAAGAAATATTAGTGTTACTAAATAATTACTGTTTTTTAGAATAATAGTTTCAAACTCAAAACGTGTGACCTAATGCTCAAGCTAAATTCCTGAGAGTTAATAGGATCACTAGTAGAAAAATGCCCTTTAGTCCCGGTTCATAAGAGTCCCGGTTCTGGAACCGGGACTAAAGGGTCGTTACTAAGGGGGTGTTTGGTTCAGGGACTTTTTAGTCCCAGAGACTAGAAAAAGTCCCTAAGAACCAAACGGGAGGGACTTTTTCTACAGGGACTAGAAAAAGACTCTACTAGAGAGTCTTTTTTGATTAGTCCCTGGGACTAGAAAAAGTCCTAGGACTTCTGAACCAAACACCCCCTAAAGCCTCCCCCTTTAGTCCCGGTTCTTACACGAACCGGGACTAAAGGCCCTCCACGTGGCCGCTGCCTGGAGGTCCACCTTTAATTAGTCCCGGTTGGTAACACCAACCGGTACTAAAGGAAATTTTATGTTTTTTTTATTTTTTTATTTTCAAATTTCTGAATTTTTTAACCTTTAATCTCTAATCACCCCTCATCACTTCTTAATCATCTAACTCCCGGACGGTCACCCATCCTGTCACTGCTCCAGCCTGAGCACGCTTAACTTCCGGGTTCTATTCTCCCTCGTTTCCAAGTCTGCACTTGTTGTTTTCCTGACAATAGTAAGATGTCAATCCTATTAACCCTCAGGAATTTACCTTGAGCATGAAGTCACACACTTCACTGTTTGAGTTTGAAACTATTGTTCTAAAAAACAATAATTATTTAGTAACACTAATATTTCTTGAATAAGTAGTTTGACCATAGTTTGACCACAGTTGGACCACAGTTTGACCACAGTTTGACCAGATTTGACCAAAATTCAAAAAAACTGAAATAATTATTTAGTAACACTAATATTTCTTGAATAATTAGTTTGACCATTGTTTGACCATAGTTTGACCACAGTTTGACCAGATTTGACCAAAATTCAAAAAACTGAAATAATTATTTAGTAACACTAATATTCTTGAATAATTATTTAGTAACTCTAATACTTCTTGAATAAGTAGTTTGACCATAGTTTGACCAGATTTAACAAAAATTCAGAAAAAAAACTGAAATTTGAGCATAACTTTTTTTCCTTTTAAAACATGAGGATTTGAAAAATTTGCAAACAGGCCGTAGACCGTCAAAATCGGATGCGGATTTTCGTGCTGAACATTTTGATATATTATACATTTTTTTCTGACATCATATGCAAAAGTTATAGCCGTTTTACATTTGCCCTACACTTTTTGCAAAACATGTCCAAATTGAAGTTTTTAAATTTTCCTAACTAGTACATGTAGTAACATAACTACATCTGGAAGGATTTTAATTTTTGAAGTTTTTATCATTTTCTTTTGCTTTTTACAAAACTGAAAAGGCGATCCAAGGGGGGGGTAGAGTTTGAAAATGGGACCTTTAGTACCGGTTCGTGCCATGAACCGGTACTAATGCCTCAAACCCCATTAGTACCGGTTGGTGGCTCGAACCGGGACTAAAGGTCTAACCTTTAGTACCGGTTGGTGCCACGAACCGGTACTAATGGGCATCGCACCCTTTAGTCCCGGTTCGTGGCACCAACCGGGACTAAAGGTCCCATTTGAACCGGGACTAATGCATGTACGGTGCCCTAGCCGCTCGAACCGGGACTAATGCTCACATTAGTCCCGGTTCGTAATGCAACCGGGATTAATGCTCTTTTCTGGCCGAACCAAAGCCTTGTTTTCTACTAGTGGATTGACAGCTTACATTTGTTAGGAAAACAACAAGTGCAGACTTGAAAAGTAGGGGGAATAGAACTCCGAAGTTAAGCGTGCTCAGACTGGGGGAGTGAGAGGATGGGTGACCGGCGATGACCGGCCGGGAAGTTAGACGATTTGGAATGAGTGATCCACACTTGAGCAGTTAAGAGGGGTGGAGACTAAATCATCAAATAATTCAAAAAAATAAAAATAAAAAAAATCATTTTTTTCCAAAGTTTTCAAAAAAAAATAAAAAAAACCTTTAGTACCGGTTGGTGTTACCAACCGGTACTAAAGGTCTCCCATACCACGGCGCGAGCTCACGCCACGTGGTGGGCCTTCAGTGGCGGTTCGTGCCGAACCGGTATTAAAGGGAGGGGGGCTTTAGTCTCCACTCTTTAGTGCCGGTTGCAAAACCGGCATTAAAGGCCCTTACGAACCGGTAATAAAGCTCTGTTTTCTATTAGTGCCCAATGGGGTTGCCATCCAAGTGTGGCGTCTCACAATGTTTAGCACACATTCTCTTGTTCCGACCCCTCTAATTCCGTAATGCTCATCGTACACTCTTATTTTGATATCATCTTGTGTCGCCACCATGCTTAGCTTTTTCCTATCATTCCCATCCATGCCTATTCAAACGATAGCAGCAGGGATGGGTGTTTCGTCGAGCACATATATGGAGAAGTTTGATGCCAAACACAGGTCTTCCCGAGTGAAGATGGCACAGTAGCGTATACGTAGCGGATGGTTGTTGGATGAGTAATGACACTACAATTCTGCATTCGATTCATGCCCTGATGCACATGTGCATATGTGCCTATGATCATTGCACGGAACTAAAAGTTGGATCTCGAATTGATTGTATGTGATGATAGGTACACTGGTAGAAAATGGGCCTTTAGTCCCGGTTCGCAAAGGCCTTTAGTCCCGGCTGTGCAACCGGGACTAAATATGCGCGACTAAAGACCCCACTTTAGTCGCGCCTCTTACGAACCGCGACTAAAGGCTTTAGTCCCGGTTCTCGTGGCTAACCGGGACTAAAGGCCCGTCCACGTGGGCGCCAGGGGTCCGTCGGGGCGGAGGACCTTTAGTCCCGGTTCTCGTGGCTAACCGGGACTAAAGGCCTCCTCCGCAGGTTTAGGGTCCCCTAAACCTGGTTTCTTTTTAATTAGTAGTGTTTTATTTCTTTTATATTTTATTTTGTGTTTTATTTTAATTTTGATGAAGTTTCAGTACACATATTCTACGCTACTATATACATGCATATGAAATTTCAAACAAGAAGAATTCAAGAGGAATATATAATATATATTCAATCTCGGGTGACCATATACAACTTCGAACAAGTTTCCATACACAATTAGGATGGATGACCATATACAACTTCGAACAAGTTTCAATCTCGGGTATGCATATAAATTTCTTCGTCCTCGGTATAGTGTTCTCCTTTAGGATTGATGACTTCCCTCATGAAAAATCCTGCTAATTCATCTTGAATTGGTCGGAAGCGAGCTTCTGGACTAAGCCTCCTCCGCAAGTTATCCGTCGCGTTGCGCACGCTATCCGATGCCTTCCGCTCAGAGGTGTGTCTCCGGATGTTCTCACAAACATAGTATCCACATAGATTGGTCCCCGGTGGCTGCTTATCCACATTAACTAACCTTCTAAAATCTAGCTCATGTTTGAATTCACCGACAATTTCTTCTGAGAACCGTCTCCAAACCCTACAGGGCAAAGAAAATTAAATGAACAAGGGAGTTATTAGTTACTTGATATTAGGAAATGAACGAAAGAGACCGATCGATATATAGCTCAAATGATTGAAAATAATTACTTTTGCAGCATTTTTCTCATGTCGGCCCAACGCTTTGGATCCGAATCCATAGAGTCCATGATTAGAACTCTGGAGGTGTGAAGTTCAATATTTAGCAGAATCCAGTGGAACCTGCGGACACGTTACATGCACAGTCATGCATAACTCATCGATTAGACATACCATGCATGGAGTAAACAAAAGAGAATGGGCACAAGAGAGAAACACTCACCCAAAATGGTAAGGAAATAGAATATGACTTTTGAGTTGATGCTTTCTAAGAAACTTGTACAAGTCTTTCTCCACGTCTTCGGGGTGATGTTGTAACACATGTCCATTAACGATATGTGGGTCAATGAACCCAACATCATGGATGTTTCTTATTTTGCATTCCCAAATCTTCAATCTGCATAATAGCGTACGCAACAATATAGTTAGGACAATATATATATATATATATATATATATATATATATATATATATATATATAGTGCAGGCAATGAAGAACGAGATGAGGTAGAAATAAATCACTTACAGAACGTAGCAACTCAGCATAGATTTGTCGAGGTCGCGCAGATTGAACAGCTGGAACAATTCACTCATATGAACTTGTACAGAGTACCGTTTGGTGTGATGCTCCTCTGTAACATCCGCATAAACATATTCTTTGTCGGCCCATGTTATGAATTGCTTGTACCAACGTAGCAGATTTCGCATTTGTGGTGGTAGACTCTTTTCCCGCGCAGGCTCGACGAGAGGCCCATTCCGCACATATTGTAATGCTATCTCACATACTGGCGCATCCTCAAGGCCTAAGAAGGCACGAAGAGTCAAACCCATCTCGGACGCTTGTTTCATGGCACTCGCTACAGTCAATCCAAGTGCTGCCGCAGCTGCTATGATCTCGGGGTCCTCTTCCGGACCGGCTTTCACTATGAGCGGGGGGATCGATTGTTTCTTCTGCATCCCGAGCTGGTCAACTTGTTTCCCGCTTTTTTTACTTTCTTCTTTCTCCTCCTTCAATATTTTTGCTTGCCTACGAAGTTCATGTCCATAGTCGTCAGGCATATTCAGCTCGGCTTGGGACGGTGTCGTCAAAAAATCCTTAGCCCACTTCTTTTGCTTCTCAGTGAATACTTGCTTGGGCTCAGGCTCTTTTATCGCCTTCATATCCGCCTTCCATTTCTCATAATCAGCAGACGCGGCCAATTTGGTTTCAGCTTCACTAAGTTCCCAAGGCCTTGGGAGGAGAGGCTTCAGTGATGGCTCCGGTACCCTTGTGGTCTTAGGTACATAAGGGTCCGGGTTAATAGTCCAGGAGCGGGTTTCCTTGCTGTCCGCCTGCTTCTGCTTCTTCGCCGGAGGTGGATTGGGGGGCGTCGTACCCGCCGGAGGTTGTGGATCGGGGGACGGCGTCGAATGGCATGAAGGAGGTGTAGGTGAACCACCACGACCACCACCACCGCCACCACCGCCACCACCGCCACCACCACCACCATCGGAGGGGGGTGGACTTGCTAGCCTTGGCGCCTCGCCTGGAAACACTATGTACTTCTTTTTCCATAGAATGATCTGGCGCTTGACATCTCCAAGTCTTCTCTCCCCTTCGGGTGTAGCTTTGTCAATCTCCAGGTCCTCAAACCCTTGGACTATGTATTCCACCGTGACACGAGCATAGCCATATGCAATGGGGTTGTTGTGGTGGAGTGCTCCAGGTGTACAGGGTAAAGCACTGCCGCTAGCTACCTTCGTGGAAACGTTCCCCATGGGATAATGCAGATCACATTCTTTCATCTCCTTTACATCATCCACGGGGTAGTGAGGCTCCGGTGCACGAATCTCGATCATCGGTGCACTAGCACCAGGCGGGGCATCCGTGGAAGCCACGCTGCTTCTCCGCTGCTGGCTTCCGCGATCCGCTTCATGATCTTCATGCGGCCCTGCAGCCGATTTTTCTTTTACTAGTTCATGCACATTCTGCTTCAACTCATGGAGTTCCGATGCAAACTTCGCCATAAGATCTGCATCCCGGTCCGTCTTTCTCTTACGGCTTCTGTAACAGTACGGGTCATTGTCCTGGGAAAACCCTACTTTCCACGGAACTTTGCCTTTGCCTCGTACACGTCCTCCGTGTTCATCATTCCCGAGGGCTGTTGTCAGTGCGTCTTTCTCTCTGTTGAACTTGATCAAGCCCTCTTGAGCTTGGGTCATTGCGTCAATAAGGGCTTGGGTGGGAGCAAACTTTTTCTGCCGGTGAACACACACCCCTGTCTCCGGGTCTAGCGATCCCCCATGCCCGTACCACCAGCTTTTGGCCCTTGGGTCCCATCCCTCTGTACCTAGAGGGATTCCTCGCACCCTCAGGTCCTCCTCCATCTTCTGCCACCTAGGCTCCGAAAGGCGGTATCCTCCTGGCCCCATAATATGATGGAACTTTTTCTTACTCGCATTATCCTTATTTTTTTCGATATTTCCTTGAAATTCTCCGATTGCTTTTGCCTCACAAATTCTGGCCAATCATCTTTCAGTTTCTCATGTTGTCCATTGAAATCCGGAGTCTTGCCCTTGTTGACATAGTCACGGGTTAAATTTTTCTTGAAGTTCCGGAATGCTTCGCCCATCTTCTGAAGAGCGAACTCTTTAACTAGCCTCCTCCTCTCACGTCCACCCGGAACCTCGTTACTGAATTCATCGACTTTGTTGTATTCCGGAGGTAGAATGAAATGTTCCATAAGCTTTCTCCAGCAATCCTTTTTCGTTCTCTTGTCGACAAAACTGAAACCAAGACGTGCCTTCTTTGGCTCCTTCCATTCCTGGACGGTGATCGGGACGTTGTCTCTAACAACGACTCCGCATTGGTTGATAAACTTTGAGGTGTGCTGTAGGGGCTTGCCGGTTTCACTTACAAACTCAATGGCATATGTTTCTCCTGTTTTCATCGCCTTGGATTTGCCACGCTTTGTCGTACTCGATCCGGCCGAGGGCTAAAAAAAGAAAGAGAGTCGCGCGCGTTAATACATATGTATTCACATTTCAGTAAGTTTGTATCACGAGAGGCTCAATGTATATATATACCTCGCCGGAGGTGGTTGCTACTTGCAATTCGAGATCGTCGTTTGTTGACGGTTGACCTCCGTCGACAATGTCCGTTCCTTCACCTTCTTGATCATCGACAATGTCTGTTCCACCGTCAAGGTTCAGAAAAGAAGAGACTACATCCTCTTCTTGCTCATATTCTGAGCCCGGCACATAAGGAATCTCGTTGTTGATGGTGCCCATTAAATAACGTTCAGCCTCCGGATCCCTAAGCGGCTCGGCTCTATCGTCCGCCATATGTCACTCCTACATGTAGTAAAAATTCTTTAAGTATAAAGGAATTAAAAAATAAGATTAAGGGGACATAGAGGAGGAGGAATTAAAAAATAAGATTATTGAGCACTGCCAAGTATTTTCTTTTTCCTTTTCTTCTTCCTTTTCTTTTTCCTTTTCTTCTTCCTTTTCTTTTTCCTTTTCTTCTTCCTTTTCTTTTTCCTTTTCTTCTTCCTTTCCTTCTTCCTTTTCTTTTTCCTTTTCTTCTTCCTTTTCTTCTTCCTTTTCTTATTTTGTTTTTCCTTTTCTTCTTCCTTTTCTTCTTCCTTTTCTTATTTTGTTTTTCCTTTTCTTCTGTTTTGGTTTCTTTTGCATTGGTTTCTTTTGTTTTGTTTTCTTTGTTTTTCTTTTTGGTTTCTTCCTTTTCTTTTTCCTTTTCTTCTTCCTTTTCTTCTTCCTTTTCTTTTTCCTTTTCTTATTTTGTTTTTCCTTTTCTTCTGTTTTGGTTTCTTTTGCATTGGTTTCTTTTGTTTTGTTTTCTTTGTTTTTCTTTTTGGTTTTCATTTGGTTTCTTTCTTCTTCCTTTTTTTGAAACACATTTAACATTTAACATTTTCATTTGGTTTCTTTCTTCTTCTTCCTTTTTCTTTCTTCTTCTTCCTTTTTCTTTTGGTTTCTTTCTTTCTTCTTCTTCTTCTTCCTTTTTCTTTCTTCTTCTTCCTTTTTCTTTTGGTTTCTTTCTTTCTTCTTCTTCTTCTTCTTCTTACTTTTTCTTTCTTCTTCTTCCTTTTTCTTTCTTCTTCCTTTGCAGGGGCAGGGCCAGGGCAGCGGGCGGCGGCGGGCGGCGGGCAGGGGCAGGGCAGGGCAGGGGCGGCGGCGGCGGCGCGCTAGGGCAGGGCAGGGGCGGCGGCGGCGCTCACTGGGGACGGGGGCGGCGGCGCGCAGGGCAGGGGAAGTGGGGGGCGGCGGAGCTCACTGGGGGCACGGCGTCGGCGTCGGCGTCGATCGGCGTCGGGGCAGGGCTTCGGCGTCGAGAGGAGAATGGGAGGTGGCGGAAAACGCTAAGTGCTGTATATATAGACAGAGCTTTAGTCCCGGTTGGGGAGGCGGTCCGCGACTAAAGGTACCCTTTAGTCCCGGTTGGGGACACCAACCGCGACTAAAGGGTACCTTTAGTCGCGGTCCGCCTCCCCAACCGGGACTAAAGGGTTTTGGCGCCGCTTTCGTTCCCGCGCAGAAAGAGCCTTTAGTCGCGGTTGGGGACACCAACCGCGACTAAAGGGTACCTTTAGTCGCGGTCCGCCTCCCCAACCGCGACTAAAGGTCCTTTTTCATATAAAATAAAACTAATTCATTTTAAAATCTTAAAAATACAATTATATATCAAAAAAATCAGAAAAATAAAACTAATTCATTTTAAAATCTTAAAAATACAATTATATATCAAAAAAATCAGAAAAATAAAACTAATTCATTTTAAAATCTTAAAAAATACAAATAATATATCAAAAAAATCAGAAAAATAAAACTAATTCATTTTAAAATCTTGAAAATACAAATAATATATCAAAAAATCAGAAAAATAAAACTAATTCATTTTAAAATCTTAAAAATACAATTATATATCAAAAAAATCAGAAAAATAAAACTAATTCATTTTAAAATCTTAAAAATACAATTATATATCAAAAAAATCAGAAAAATAAAACTAATTCATTTTAAAATCTTAAAAATACAAATAATATATCAAAAAAATCAGGAAAATAAAACTAATTCATTTTAAAATCTTGAAAATACAAATAATATATCAAAAAATTCAGTTCATCGATCCCTTGAAGGTTTGACAAAAGGTTTGATACACCATTCAGTTCATTGACCAAATACAAATCATCAATTCAACAAAGTTTGGTACAATAAATTATTACACATCAATTCTTCCCTTGTGTCCCTGCTTGCTTACGATTGTGCCGTATCCATGGAGCATCCTCATCATTTAACTTAATGCTTGGGTCAGTGTTCACTTTGAAGGGCGGAATTTCACCAAACATATTATAATCTTCTGACATGTCTGTCTTGTCCTCCACTCCCACGATGTTTCTTTTCCCTGAAAGAACAATGTGGCGCTTTGGATCATCGCATGATGTACTGGTCGTTTTCTTATCTTTCTAATCCAGGATTCAGGCTTCCCCGGGTTGTCCGAACGTAAAATATTCTTGTGTTGCTCGAAGTACGGAGCCACCAAGCTGGAATTTTGTAGAACTATGTGGTGTGCTTCAGTCATAGAATGACCGTCCATACATATCGTTGATTTCCTTCCGATCGTGCCTTTTCCACTTAGTCTCCCCTCGTGCCGCGATTGAGAAATACCAATCGGCTTAAGGTCAGGAACATAGTCAATACAAAACTCAATTACCTCCTCATTTCCATAGCCCTTGACGATGCTTCCTTCTGGCCTAGCACGGTTACGAACATATTTCTTTAATACTCCCATGAACCTCTCAAAGGGGAACATATTGTGTAGAAATACAGGACCGAGAATGGAAATCTCTTCGACTAGGTGGAGCAGGAGGTGCGTCATAATATCGAAGAAGGATGGTGGGAACACCAACTCGAAACTGACAAGGCATTGGACCACATCGTTCTGTAACCGTGGTAGATCTTCTGGATTGATTACCTTCTGAGAGATTGCATTGAGGAATGCACATAGCTTCCCAATGGCTACTCGAACATTTTCCGGTAGGAGCCCCCTCAAAGCAATCGGAAGCAATTGCATCATAATCACGTGGCAGTCGTGAGACTTCAGGTTTTGGAACTTTTTCTCCGCCATGTTTATTGTTCCCTTTATATTCGACGAGAAGCCAAAAGGGACCTTCATACTGCTCAGGCATTCAAAAAAAATGACCTTCTCTTCTTTGGTAAGAGCGTAGCTGGCACGACCTTGAAACCATTCCGGATGCCGGTCATCTGGGTCTTTCAAAAGTTGCTGGTCCTGCCGTGCTTCCTTTGTATCATTTGTCTTCCCATACACGCCCAAGAAGCTTAGCAGGTTCACGCAAATATTCTTCGTAACATGCATCACGTCGACTGCAGAGCGGACATCTAGGACTTTCCAATATTCTAGCTCCCAAAATATAGATTTCTTCTTCCACATGGGTGCGTGCCCGTCAACTCCCCGCGGAACTGATTGTCCGCCAGGACCCTTTCCAAAGATGACTTTCAAATCCTTGACCATATCAAATATCTCAGGACCAGTACGTTCCGCAGGCTTCGGCCGGTGATCTGCCTTGCCGTTGAAATGCTTGCCTTTCTTTCTTACGTTATGATTTCGGGGAAGAAATCGACGATGACCCAGGTACACGTTCTTCTTACAATTAACCAAACGTACACTTTCAGTCTCATGTAAGCAGTGCATGCATGCATTGTATCCCTTATTTGTCTGTCCCGAAAGGTTACTGAGAGCAGGCCAATCGTTGATGGTTACAAAAAGCAACGCTCGTAGGTCAAATTCCTCTCCTTTGTGCTCATCCCAGACACGTACACCAGGTCTGGCCCACAACTGTAAAAGTTCATCAACTAATGGCCTTAGGTACACATCGATGTCGTTCCCGGGTTGCTTTGGACCTTGGATGAGCACTGGCATCATAATGAACTTCCGCTTCATGCACAACCAAGGAGGAAGGTTGTAGATGCATAGAGTCACGGGCCAGGTGCTATGGCTGGAGCTCTGCTCGCCAAAAGGATTCATGCCATCAGTACTTAGACCAAATCTTATGTTCCTTGCGTCAGCTGCAAAATCTTTGAACACTCTGTCGATCTTTCTCCATTGCGTTCCATCAGCGGTGTGTCTCAACTCCCCGTCGGACTTACGGTCCTCTTTGTGCCATCGCAACGACTTGGCATGCTTTTTGTTCCTGAACAGACGTTTCAACCGTGGTATTATAGGAGCATACCACATCACCTTGGCCGGAACCCTCTTCCTGGGTTTCTCGCCCTCAACATCGTCACCAGGGTCATCGCCTCTGATCTTATAACGCAATGCAGTGCATACAGGGCATTCATTCAAATTCTCGTATTCACCGCGGTAGAGGATGCAGTCGTTAATGCATGCATGTATCTTCAGAACCTCTAAACCTACAGGGCAGACAACCTTCTTTGCTTCGTACGTACTGGCGGGCAACTCGTTATTCTTCGGAAACATATTCTTCAACATTTTCAGCAAATTTTCAAATGATGAGTCACCTACACCTTCCCGTGCCTTCCATTTTAGCAAATCCAGTGTGCAGCCCAGCTTTTTCAGACTATTATCGCATCCTGGATACAACGACTTTTTGTGATCCTCTAACATGCGATCCAAATTCTCCCTATCCTTGTCAGTTTCGCAGCGTCTCCGTGCATCAGCAATGGTCCGACCAAGATCATCAGCGGGCTCATCATGTGCCTCTTCTTCACCTTCACCTAACCCTTCCCCACCTTCAGCATCATCCTCCATGAAAGTATCACCGAAATGATCATGATAGTTGTCATCGATATCATCCCCTTCTTCATCTTCTTCCATTCTAACCCCTCTTTCTCCATGCTTGGTCCAACAATTATAGCTTCGCATGAAACCGTGCCGAAGCAGGTGCATGTGAACGTCTCTTGAGGAGGAGTAACCCTTCTGATTCTTACAGACAGCACATGGACAGATAATAAAACCTTGCTGCTTGTTCGCATTTGTCACTACGAGGAAATCTTTCAAACCCGTAGTGAACTCGCCGGAGAGTCGGGGACCGTACATCCATTGCCGATTCATCTGCATTATTATTATATAAAGTATATAATTAACCATCATGCATTTGTTAAACTAACTAGCTAGAAATAATACAAATTAAACAATGAACTACACACATGCGTATTTTATCAATGACACATGAAAGGTTCAAGTTGCTAACCGTGATCGCGGAGGAAAAATAAATGAGAAAGCTCAAGTGTGGCTCGGACACTTCATATCATGTTTGTTTCAGGCTCTCGGGCATTTCATCGAACACCTTGTGTGCATAGGAGGAACCAAAAGCAAACCCACCACCCCCTTCTGAAAATTATGAAGTGAGCTGAGTCCTATATATAGGGATGGGCCTTTAGTCCCGGTTGGCCTGGCCAACCGCGACTAAAGGCCTTCGGGGACCTTTAGTCCCGGTTGGCCAGGCCAACCGGGACTAAAGCCCCTCCCGTCCGCCAGCTGGATGGGCCTTTAGTCCCGGTTGGCCTGGCCAACCGTGACTAAAGGCCTTCGGGGACCTTTAGTCCCGGTTGGCCAGGCCAACCGGGACTAAAGCCCCTCCCGTCCGCCAGCTGTCGACCGAGCGCGCTGGGCCCAGATAGTTGGTCGCGGGTCTCCTCCCGAACCGCGAGTAAAGGCCCCTTTTGTCGCGGTTCAATTGTTTTGGGGACTAATGGGGGCGTATGGAAGCCTCTTTTTCTACTAGTGGGTCTAGCATGCGAACTTGTTCTAGCCAGCACTGCTTCTGGCGTTGTAGGCGAAAATGATGCTATTGAGATGGAAGTGGTGGAAGTCTCGTGGGGACATAGCCGCCTATCCGGTACCAACATTGTAGCAATGGAGCGATGCCTTGTGGGGCTGTCATCCAAGTGCGGCGCTCCACAATGTTTTGCACACATCCTCTCGTTCCCGACTCCTCTTAGAGCAATTCCAATGGGACGACCCAAACGGACGGCGCATTTGTTTGTTTTTTGTCCGTTTGGATCGGCCGCCCGCCCGGCGTCCGCCCAGTTTTGCATTTGGGTCGGCAATGCGCCCAACGCGCCGACCTATTTCATGTCCGCATTCTAGTTTTAAATAAAAAAGGCCCGCGGCCGATCATGCCAGCGGCCATGTCTCATGTCGGCACCATGCCAGCGCCGGCATACAATGCCGGCTTCAGAAAATACCACAGTTCATGCTGGCGCACTCGCTAGCCGGCCGGCACACATGCCAGCACACAAAAAATGGTGGGACTTGAGTTCGACCACGCCATCGCAGCTCCCGTGGTCATGCCGGCACACCTGCCGGCATACAAAAAGATGGCCCTCGACGCCATAGATCACTCGTCGTTGAACTTGCTTGCATCTTCTCGAACCACATCCTCTTCCTTGGCGACAAGGCGTTGAGATCCACCTTCATGATCTCCACCCCGGTCATCATGCTTGCAAGAGCCACTTCTTTCGCCTTTGTCTTGGCGTTAGCGGCCTCGATCTCTAGCATCTTGGCTTGCTTCTCCGCCTCGAGCTCGAACATCTTGGCTTGCTTCTCGGCGTCAAGATCAAGCCTCCTCCTTTGGATCTCCATGAAAGCATCCATTTGCTCCGCCTTGAAACGCCGGCGCTCCTCCTCCCTTGAGTCCTTATTCATCATGCGCGGCGGCGACGGCGGCGGCCTCATCCCTCGCGTCCGCGGCGTGCCTCCGGCCCTTCCTCTTGGCCGACTCCCTTGCCCACTGTTCGGGCGTCAGCGCCTTCTTCGGCTTGGTCGCCGCGGCGGTCTTGCGCGGGGCACGAGGCTTGCCTTTCCTGGAGGGGGCGACGGCGCCGGACGAGGCGAGGGAGGCGAAGCCGGCAGCGGCGTCGAGGTCGAGGTCGATGGCGTCCTCCATGGCTGGTTGGGGGGCGGGGGCGCGCGGGCGGGAGCGTTTTTGGGAAAATGGGGGGAATGTTGGTGGCTGCCACCGATCGGCGGGCCCGGGGAGAGGAGTAGATGCGCGCGCGTCCGTCCGTCTCGTGTCCACGCCGACGCAAATCCGGCTCAAAATTGGGCCTGGAATGGGTCGCCCGCGGACGAAAAACGGACGCGCATCCGTTTGGGTCGGCGCATTGGGCCGCCACTTTTGTCCGCGCCGACCCAAACGGACGCGGGCGGACGAAATGGGTCGCCCCATTGGAGTTGCTCTTATTCCCTATTGTTCATCACACACTCTTATTTTGTTCTCCTCCTGTGTCTCCAACGTCCTAGCTTTTACCTATCTTTCTCAAATATAGATGGCCTATTCATCAAACTATAGAAGCAGAGATGGTTGTTTCGTCAAGTACATATATGGAGAGAGTTTGATGTCAAACGCAAGCCTGCCGGAGTGAAGATGGTGCAGTAGCGTATATGTATATATGCGCAAACACGGTGGAAGGTTGTTGGATGTGTACTGAGTAGCAGCGCTACAATTCTGCATTTGATTCATGTCCTGATGCATGTGCATGCGGGTGTGGTCATTGCGCGCAACTAAAAATTGGATCACAAATTGATTGCCTGTGATGATAGGTACTCCGTCCGTCTCATAATGTAAGATGTTCTTTGACTGTAGTGTAGTGTCAGAAAAAGTCTTACATTATGAAGAAAATTCCTTATTTGACACTGTCTTAAAATCTGGTTCCTTATTTGACACTGGAAAAGTTTTTCTTCCCTATTTGACACTAGTCCTAAATTTTATTCCCTATACGACATCTTCGTCCATTTTAAGCCTAAATGACACCTGAAAAGACGATTTTGCCCCTCATGTGGTATGTGTGTGCGCGTGTGTGGGTGTTGTTGCGTGTGTGGGTGCACGCGCACATGTGTGCTGCTGCATGTGTGTTTGCTACTGCGTGCGTACGTGCGTGTGTGTGTGCGCTGTTGCGTGCCTATGTGCTGCCTGCGTGTGTGCTGCTGCTGCGTGTGTGTGTATGTGTGTGCTGCGTGCGTGTGTGTTGCTGCGTGTGTGCACGCGTGCATGTGTGTTGCTGCGTGTGTGTGCGTGTGTGTGTGCACGCGCACGTGCGTGTTGTTGCGTGTGTGTGCGCGTGCGTGTGTGTTGGTGCATGTGTATGTGTTGCTGCGTGTGTGCTCCTGCTCTCGCACTGATGCTGCGTGTGTGCGCTATTGCCCCCCACACACATATCACATGAGGGGCAAAAGAGTCTTTGCAGGTGTCATTTAGGCTCAAAATGGACGGAAATGTCATATAGGAAACAAAATTTAGAACTTATGTCAAATAGGGAAGAATTTTTTTCCAGTGTCAAATAAGGAAGCAGATTTTAAGATAGTGTCAAATAAGAAATTTTCTCTACATTATGGGACGGAGGGAGTAGTATGTGGACACAGAAGTATAATGAGCTAGCCGACCGTGTGCACACAATTTTAATGAATATCATACAAAGATTTAAAGTTGGGGTTACAAGTTAAACGGTTGTTTTCACACAATGATATCACATCACATTTTAGACATTATATATATCCACAGTTGGTATATGCGGGAGATACCTATACTAAATCTTTCTTTCTTTTGCTATCACCCTATACTAACTCCACCAAACTAAGGACCTCTTTGATTCGTAGGATTTTAAAAACGTATGAATAGGAAAAGTATAGGATTGAAATGCCATGCCCACTTGAATCCTACTAGATCATGAAGACGCGCGTTGCCGCGCCCGCAATTTTATATAGAAAATAAAGATATAAATTAAAGTTGATAGAAGCATATGATAAAATTTAAATCAGGATAAATAGTGTCAGATGAACGAACTTTGCATTTCTGATTCTGATTTATGAGTCATGACAAATAGAGTGAGAAGAATCACAAGTAATATTATTTTACTCATGCCAAGAAACTGGCAACAACAATGAATAGTTTAAATGTTGATCAAATTCAACATTTTTTGTAGATGAGTCATTACCTGCATTGTTCATGAGATATTAAATGACAAAGATAGCAGACCTCGTACCTTGGAGAGACAAGCCTCATCCAAGCATTCAGCTTCATCCTATACAGCTGATGGTCATTCTGGCATCATTGGGTCACGACATGATGTGCTGAGTTTCAATAAGATAGGATCTGCTCCAAGATGAAGATGCAGGATGGGCAGTGCAGCTGCAGCACGGGAAAAAACATGTCTATATATATTTCCATGACCAGAAGAACTCAAACCACGACTGCCTGTAACCGGTCTCCTCCACCCCTACTCTCGCCATCGACCGAGATCAACATGTGAGAACGGCTGCCCTTCTTCCCCGTTGGGGAGACAATCTCAAACGGCGATTGGATTAGGATTTGGTGCCGACAAATGAGAAGAGGAGATAAAGGTTGCAACGAAGAGGACACAACACACCTCCGCGAAGGCCTTCCTCAATGTCTGCACAAGCCGATGGAAAGGTAGGAGCAGGTGGGCGAGATCGGCGGCTGGGGCGAGGAGGGAAGCCCCGTCTTGCATCGATGATGGAATGGATACCGGCTGCTCCTCTTGCGTTCTTGTGCATCGCTGCATAATTCCCCTACTTCAGCGTTAATGGAGTGGAGCGGGAGGACACGGCGGCGGCGGCGCGGCAAAGGGTTTGTCAGATACCGTGTGAGAGAGATGGGTCGGGAGGAAAGAGTATCAATCTAGAGGGTCGAGCGGGTCTCCTATGTACTCTTATTTTTGGAATCTGGGTCTCCTCTCTACTACTAACCCGCTTATTATCAAGCCCGCTAACCCAAATTAACGAAAAGCAAGCCTAGTTGGTCCGCGGAGCAGCAGCCCGTTTAGGTCGCAGGTCAGCGTAGCGCGCGGAAGGAGGCTTTGGACGACCAGAAGATCTAACGCGTTTGTAGCATAATCCGACGGTTGACAGTGCCAAATCGCTGTGGTGGCTTCTAGGTGGCTCCATCTTACTGTTTAGTAATAGGATTAGCAAGGAGCGTTTGATTTCACGGAAAAAGCTAAGGAATTGTAAAAGAGGTTAGAGTGGATGTTAGATTTTCTATGAAATATAGTACAAAAAATTTTATTGAAAAAATTTCTATGATATTCAATCCTATGAATCAAAGGACAAGCGTAGGAAAAATTTCAAAGGATTTCAATCCTCCAAAAATCCTATAAAATCCCCTTGAATCAAAGGAGCCCTAAGCGGTGATATTGAATGCTAGGAAAGCTATTATGTTAAATTGACTCGAAAAAAATAGGTAAGTTTTCCAGAACAGGCAACCTAGGTTGCTTGTCATTGTCGTTAAGGTTTGGAAAGTAGGAATATTACAAGATTTGCATTATAATCTGACTCCCGAGTCATCCGCCAGACATTTGCACTGCACTACCGGAATCGCACCCTACGCCGACGGCGAGGGCCGTCGGCATAGCCCTGATATGCCGTCGAGACATGCCTATGCCGACGGCAACATATCCGTCGGCGTAGCCCGGGAGGCCGTCGGCATAGGATTTATCCTGACGGTGTCCGTACATCTACGCCGACGGCCCTGGCCGTCGGCAATGTTCTCGTCTAACGGCGGCCGCCGTCAAGTGACGACCAACCGCTGCTCGCCACGTGGCTCATCTATGCCGACGGCCTAGCCATCGGCTTAGTTTAAATCTATGCCGACGGCGAGGCCGTCGGCATAGGCTTACCCAAGGAGCGACCAGTTGCTGACACGTGGCATCTATGCCGACGGCCTGGCCGTCGGCTTAGTTTAAATCTATGCCGACGGCCAGCCGTCGGCATAGATGCCACGCGTCAGCAACTGGGCGCTCAGGCCAGCCCTTTGCCGACGGCCTACCGTCGGCATAGTTTGTATTTGATTTTTTTTCTTTTTTCTGTTTGTTTTCAAATCAATTCAATTCAGATATACATCACATATCAGCAGATATATATGATGGAAATAGACATATAGAACACATCTAAGTATCATCCGTCACCATCACAACAATATATGCATAAGCATCATCATAATCAACATAAAGATAAGCATAAGCATATAAAGAAGCACGCAAGTCATCTAAAGGACCATCAAAGACCACAAGTTTATCATCATCACCACACACAAGTCATCTAAAGATACATAAGCATAAGCACACAAGTAACCAAAAGGCTTAAGCGCCAGGACGTCGAGCACCGCGGAGGTCGTCACCGCCAAGACCGCTGAAGCCCAGGTCGTCACTGCTAGCGGCAGCGCTACCGCCAAGACCGCCTCCACCTCCGCCTCCGCCTCCATGGATCGGAGTGGTCGGGCTCCGTGACTCGGGAGTGCTGCGAAGACCACCGCCAACGGTTGATCCACCGGTTCCCTGGATGTTGAAAAGACATATTAACGGGATATATGACTGTGTTGAAAGGCATGATATGCTTTGAGTGAATAGATTGGGGATGAACTAACCGGCGAGGGGCCAGCGTTCTGTGCCACAAACTCCTCAAAGGTCAGCAACGTTGGTTGTGCTGGAGGACCCTCTGCTGATGGCCATTGAGGACACCTGCCGGCAGCCATTTCCTGAAAAGTGTGCTGCATCCACTACAGGAATCAGCTATTTTGCCGTCTGCCACGGCGGACGACAAAGGCATGAACGGCGGACGGCAAAGGCCTTTGCCGTCAGCCGCGGACGGCAAAAGGCTCCGGCAAAGTAGGCTACGGTAAATAGCTACTTTGCCGTCTGCTTCCTGGCGGCTGACGGCAAAGGCCCTTTGCCGTCTGCCGCGGACGGCAAAGAGAGCGGACGGCAATAGTTGCGCTGTCAGTTCGTTAAGTGGCTAACGGCAGGCCTTTGCCATCCGCGGCAGACGGCAAACTTTCTAGTGTCTTTGCCGTCTGCCTTATGATGTCATCTACACGTCACTACATGGCAGGCCTTTGCCGTCCGCCGCTGACGGCAAAATCTTTTACTCTTTGTCGTCTGCCACTTTAGGCAAACTGACCAAATGGGTCAGCTCCCAGGAAGCACAGTTGGCTGCCACGTGGCTTCTTTGCCGTCTGCGGCAGACGGCAAAGAGCCCGTTGCCGTCAGTGGCAGACGGCAAAGAGCCTGCATATTGGCTCTTTTTTCTGTTTTTTATTAAATCCAACAATTTTCACAGCACATATATATGACATATATAGATATATTTCACAAGGCAATTACAGAGCAAACATATAAGATATCCAACACATAACTTCATCATACATGCATAGTTCCATCCAACCATACCAAGTTCCATGCATAGTTCCATCATACATAGCATGTTCAACATAGAGGCATCCAACCATATATATTACAATAGTTTCATCCAACGATACATGCATAGTTCAACGATACAAAAGAAACAGAGAAAGGGATAAGGAGCACTCCATCTATGCAAGCTTTCGTCAAGTGAATGAAATCTGCAAAATGAAAAATAAGAAAGTTAGAAATAGGTGACTAGAATAAGAAGACTAGAACAAGAAGAGTAGAACAAGAAGAAGACTAGAACAAGAAGAGTATGTCATTTATGAGCTAACTTACGTGAAATGGATCATATATGAGCTAACTAAGTTGAAATGGGTCGTTTATGAGCTAGCTAAGGTGAAATGGATCATTTATGAGCTAACTTAGTTGAAATGGGTCGTTTATGAGCTAACTAAGGTCAAATGGATCGTTTTTGAGGTAACTAAGGTGAAATGGATCGTTTTTTAGCTAACTTAGGTGAAATGGATCATTTATGAGCTAACTTAGTTGAAATGGATCATTTTTGAGCTAACTTAGGTGAAATGGATCATTTATGAGCTAATTTAGTTGAAATGGAACTTTTTGAGCTAACTTAGGTGAAATGGATCATTTAAGAGCTAATTTAGGTGAAATGGATCTTTTTTAGCTAACTTGGTGAAATGGATCGTTTATGAGCTAAATTAGTTTAAATGGATCGTTTATGAATCATTTTGGAGTTAACCTAGGTGAAATGGGTCATTTTAAAGCTAACGTAGGTAAAATGGATCATTTAGGAGCTAATTTAGGTAAAATGGGTCATTTTTGAGCTAACTTGGATGAACTGGATCATTTATAAGCTAACCTAGGTAAAATGGGTCATTTTAGAGCTAACTTAGGTAAAATGAATCGTTTATGAGCTAACTAAGCTAATTATGCAATTTTTGACATAAGTAAGCTAAGTACAGATCGTTTTTGAGCTAACTTAGGTAAAATGGATGGTTTTGGAGGTCAGTAAGCTTATTAAGTCATTTTGGAGGAGAAGAAGCTAAGTCTAGGTCATTATGGTAAGCATTGGAGGAAATAAAGCTAAGTCTAGGTCTTTATGCATGTGTTAAGCAAAACACTAGATAAACTTACCAAGATCCAGGAGGTGTAGGAGCGGGCTGGCTCGTGTCGGTAGCTGGAGAAGGATCGTGCGATGCTTGTCTGGAGTTACGCTGCACCAAAGATCATTTCCAATGTCTTGTTAGCATGATGACACTCAAATGTTAAGACTAGCAAGTAATGTCCATTCAAATTAAACTCACCGTGGTCCCAGGAGCAATCACTGGCATCGGCGGAGCAGTCTGACCGGTCTTCTCGCACACAGACTGCACATTTGGTTTTGACGACTCAGTCATACTAGTTAGTAATGAGACAAACACTACATGAATGTTTTGGCTAATCTGCAGAAGAAACTTACCACAAGGAGCTCATACATGGCCCTTGCCTGCATGTCATTCCGTGCCCTCTCCTCCTCCATCATCTTTGTCGTCCTCTCCTCCAACTCCCGCTGCCTCTCCGCCGCCTCCGCCAGAAGTTTCTCCGTTCTATCTCTCTCACTCTGTATAGCAGCCTGCAACACCACTCACATGACCATTTGTAATCATTGATGGAAGCGCACACAATGTAATGGAGAAAGATAACTGAGTACGTATCACTAACCTTGATGGCGAGTTGCACTGGCCGTTCACGAGGCCTTATCTCAGGAGCGGAGCTCGACTGGCGCGCCTTGATCTCCGGGAGAGTGCTAGGACAACGGATAAGTCCATCTCCAATGGCTATGGAGCCATGGGACCTCCCGCCACCAGATATCATCACCAGCTCTGGATCAATGGGACCCTGGCTCGGGTTAAAGTCCTCCCCTTTCCTCGCCTTCCCCTCATCTCTATATCTCACGAGCTTGTTGTGGGAGGAGATGTTGGTGAAGTTGCTTGCATCATCGAGGTCAGACTGAGAGAAAGCCTTGACTTTCTTGAAAGAGGCAGTGTGGGCCATGGCATACAGGTCGTACACCTCTGGCACCTTATCCACCTTATTGTGGCGTGCCTGAAAGAGAGAAACAATGTAAATTAGTAATTAAAGGGCTCAAGCTGTTGGGAATCGTAGCATAATTTTAAAATTTTCCTACGTTCACCAAGATGCATCTATGGAGTATACTAGCAACGAGGGGAAGGGAGTGCATCTACATACCCTTGTAGATCGCGAGCGGAAGCGTTCCAATGAACGTGGATGACGGAGTCGTACTCGCCGTGATCCAAATCACCGATGACCGAGTGCCGAACGGACGGCACCTCCGCGTTCAACACACGTACGGTGCAGCAACGTCTCCTCCTTCTTGATCCAGCAAGGGGGAAGGAGAGGTTGATGGAGATCCAGCAGCACGACGGCGTGGTGGTGGATGTAGCGGTTCTCCGGCAGGGCTTCGCCGAGCTTCTGCGAGAGAGAGAGAGAGAGGTGTTGCAGGGGAGGAGGGAGGCGCCCAAGGCTGTCGTGTGCTGCCCTCCCTCCCCCCCTTTATATAGGCCCCCTGGGGGGGCGCCGGCCCTAGAGATGAGATCTCATGGGGGGCGGCGGCCACAAGGGGGAAAGGGGTTGCCTTGCCCCCCAAGGCAAGGGGGAACTCCCCCCCCCTAGGGTTCCCAACCCTAGGCGCATGGGGGGAGGCCCAAGGGGGGGCGCCCCAGCCCACTAAGGGCTGGTTCCCTTCCACTTTCAGCCCACGGGGCCCTCCGGGATAGGTGGCCCCACCCGGTGGACCCCCGGGACCCTTCCGGTGGTCCCGGTACAATACCGGTAACCCCCGAAACTTTCCCGGTGGCCGAAACTGGACTTCCTATATATAATTCTTCACCTCCGGACCATTCCGGAACCTCTCGTGACGTCCGGGATCTCATCCGGGACTCCGAACAACTTTCGGGTTTCCGCATACATATATCTCTACAACCCTAGCGTCACCGAACCTTAAGTGTGTAGACCCTACGGGTTCGGGAGACATGCAGACATGACCGAGACGCCTCTCCGGTCAATAACCAACAGCGGGATCTGGATACCCATGTTGGCTCCCACATGTTCCACGATGATCTCATCGGATGAACCACGGTGTCGAGGATTCAATCAATCCGTATACAATTCCCTTTGTCAATCGGTATGTTACTTGCCCGAGATTCGATCGTCGGTATCCCAATACCTTGTTCAATCTCGTTACCGGCAAGTCTCTTTACTCGTACCGCAATGCATGATCCCGTGACTAACGCCTTAGTCACATTGAGCTCATTATGATGATGCATTACCGAGTGGGCCCAGAGATACCTCTCCGTCACACGGAGTGACAAATCCCAGTCTCGATCCGTGCCAACCCAACAGACACTTTCGGAGATACCCGTAGTGCACCTTTATAGTCACCCAGTTACGTTGTGACGTTTGGCACACCCAAAGCACTCTTACGGTATCCGGGAGTTGCACGATCTCATGGTCTAAGGAAAAGATACTTGACATTGGAAAAGCTCTAGCAAACGAAACTACACGATCTTTTATGCTATGCTTAGGATTGGGTCTTGTCCATCACATCATTCTCCTAATGATGTGATCAAGTTATCAATGACATCCAATGTCCATAGTCAGGAAACCATGACTATCTGTTGAACAACGAGCTAGTCAACTAGAGGCTTACTAGGGACACGTTGTGGTCTATGTATTCACACATGTATTACGATTTCCGGACAATACAATTATAGCATGAATAATAGACTATTATCATGAACACAGAAATATAATAATAACCATTTATTATTGCCTCTAGGGCATATTTCCAACAGTCTCCCACTTGCACTAGAGTCAATAATCTAGTTACATTGTGATGAATCGAACACCCATTGCGTCCTGGTGTTGATCATGTTTTGCCCTTGGGAGAGGTTTAGTCAACGGATCTGCTACATTCAGGTCCGTATGTACTTTACAAATATCTATGTCTCCATTTTGAACACTTTCACGAATGGAGTTGAAGCGACGCTTGATATGCCTGGTCTTCCTGTGAAACCTGGGCTCCTTCGCAAGGGCAATGGCTCCAGTGTTGTCACAGAAGAGAGTCATCGGGCCCGACGCATTGGGAATCACCCCTAGGTCGGTAATGAACTCCTTCATCCAGACTGCTTCCTGTGCTGCCTCCGAGGCTGCCATGTACTCTGCTTCACATGTAGATCCCGCCACGATGCTTTGCTTGCAACTGCACCAGCTTACTGCTCCTCCATTCAATATATACACGTATCCGGTCTGTGACTTCGAGTCATCCAGATCTGTGTCGAAGCTAGCGTCGACGTAACCCTTTACGACGAGCTCTTCGTCACCTCCATAAACGAGAAACATATCCTTAGTCCTCTTCAGGTACTTCAGGATATTCTTGACCGCTGTCCAGTGTTCCTTGCCGGGATTACTTTGGTACCTTCCTACCAAACTTACGGCAAGGTTTACATCAGGTCTGGTACACAGCATGGCATACATAATAGACCCTATGGCCGAGGCATAGGGGATGACACTCATCTCTTCTATATCTTCTGCCGTGGTCGGGCATTGAGCCGTGCTCAATTGCACACCTTGCAATACAGGCAAGAACCCCTTCTTGGACTGATCCATACTGAACTTCTTCAATATCTTGTTGAGGTATGTACTCTGTGAAAGACCAATGAGGCGTCTTGATCTATCTCTATAGATCTTGATGCCCAATATATAAGCAGCTTCTCCAAGGTCCTTCATTGAAAAACACTTATTCAAATAGGCCTTTATACTTTCCAAGAATTCTATATCATTTCCCATCAATAGTATGTCATCCACATATAATATGAGAAATGCTACAGAGCTCCCACTCACTTTCTTGTAAACACAGGCTTCTCCATAAGTCTGTGTAAACCCAAACGCTTTCATCATCTCATCAAAGCGAATGTTCCAACTCCGAGATGCTTGCACCAGCCCATAGATTGAGCGCTGGAGCTTGCATACTTTGTTAGCATTCTTAGGATCGACAAAACCTTCCGGCTGCATCATATACAACTCTTCCTTAAGGAAGCCGTTAAGGAATGCCGTTTTGACGTCCATCTGCCATATCTCATAATCATAGTATGCGGCAATTGCTAACATGATTCGGACGGACTTCAGCTTCGCTACAGGTGAGAAAGTCTCATCGTAGTGAACCCCTTGAACTTGTCGATAACCCTTAGCGACAAGTCGAGCTTTGTAGATGGTCACAATACCATCCGCGTCCATCTTCTTCTTAAAGATCCATTTGTTTTCTATGGCTCGCCGATCATCGGGCAAGTCAGTCAAAGTCCATACTTTGTTTTCATACATGGATCCTATCTCGGATTTCATGGCTTCTAGCCATTTGTCGGAATCCGGGCCCGCCATCGCTTCTTCATAGTTCGAAGATTCACCGTTGTCTAACAACATGATTTCCAGGACAGGGTTGCCGTACCACTCTGGTGCGGAACGTGTCCTTGTGGACCTACGAAGTTCAGTAACTTGATCCGAAGCTTCATGATCATCATCATTAACATCCTCCCCAGTCGGTGCAGGCACCACAGGAACATTTTCCCGCGCTGCGCTACTTTCCGGTTCGGAAGGGGTGACTATCACCTCATCAAGTTCCACTTTCCTCCCACTCAATTCTTTCGAGAGAAACTCCTTCTCTAGAAAGGACCCGTTCGTAGCAACGAAGATCTTGCCCTCGGATCTGAGGTAGAAGGTATACCCAATAGTTTCCTTAGGGTATCCTATGAAGACGCATTTTTCCGACTTGGGTTCGAGCTTTTCAGGTTGAAGTTTCTTGACATAAGCATCGCATCCCCAAACTTTTAGAAACGACAGCATAGGTTTATTCCCAAACCATAATTCATACGGTGTCGTCTCAACGGATTTCGACGGAGCCCTATTTAAAGTGAATGCGGCAGTCTCTAAAGCATAGCCCCAAAATGAGAGCGGTAAATCGGTAAGAGACATCATAGATCGCACCATATCCAATAGAGTGCGATTACGACGTTCGGACACGCCATTTCTCTGAGGTGTTCCAGGCGGCGTGAGTTGTGAAACTATTCCACATTTCCTTAAGTGTGTACCAAATTCGTGACTTAAATATTCTCCACCACGATCTGATCGTAAGAATTTTATTTTTCTGTCACGTTGATTCTCAACTTCACTCTGAAATTCCTTGAACTTTTCAAAGGTTTCAGACTTGTGTTTCATTAGGTAGACATACCCATATCTACTTAAATCATCAGTGAGAGTGAGAACATAACGATATCCTCCGCGAGCCTCAACACTCATTGGACCACACACATCGGTATGTATGATTTCCAATAAGTTGGTTGCTCGCTCCATTGTTCCGGAGAACGGAGTCTTGGTCATCTTACCCATGAGGCATGGTTCGCACGTGTCAAATGATTCGTAATCAAGAGACTCCAAAAGTCCATCTGCATGGAGCTTCTTCATGCGCTTGACACCAATGTGACCAAGGCGGCAGTGCCACAAGTATGTGGGACTATCGTTATCAACTTTACATCTTTTGGTATTCACACTATGAACATGTGTAACATCACGTTCGAGATTCATCAAAAATAAACCATTGACCAGCGGGGCATGACCATAAAACATATCTCTCAAATAAATAGAACAACCATTATTCTCGGATTTAAATGAGTAGCCATCTCGAATTAAACGAGATCCAGATACAATGTTCATGCTCAAAGCTGGCACTAAATAACAATTATTGAGGTTTAAAACTAATCCCGTGAGTAGATGCAGAGGTAGCGTGCCAACGGCGATCACATCGACCTTGGAACCATTCCCGACGCGCATCGTCACCTCGTCCTTCGCCAGTCTCCGTTTATTCCGTAGTTCCTGTTTTGAGTTACAAATATGAGCAACCGCACCAGTATCAAATACCCAGGAGCTACTACGAGTACTGGTAAGGTACACATCAATTACATGTATATCACATATACCTTTGGTGTTGCCGGCCTTCTTCTTGTCCGCTAAGTATTTGGGGCAGTTCCGCTTCCAGTGACCACTTCCCTTGCAATAAAAGCACTCAGTCTCGGGCTTGGGTCCATTCCTTGACTTCTTCCCAGTAACTGGTTTACCGGGCACGGCAACTCCCTTGCCGTCCTTCTTGAAGTTCTTCTTACCCTTGCCCTTCTTCAACTTAGTGGTTTTATTCACAATCAACACTTGATGTTCTTTTCTGATCTCCCCTTCCGCTGATTTCAGCATTGAATATACCTCGGGAATGGTCTTTTCCATCCCCTGCATATTGTAGTTCATCACAAAGCTCTTGTAGCTTGGTGGAAGCGACTGGAGGATTCTGTCAATGACCGCGTCATCCGGGAGATTAACTCCCAGCTGAGACAAGCGGTTGTGCAACCCAGACATTCTGAGTATGTGCTCACTAACAGAACTGTTCTCCTCCATTTTACAGCTGAAGAACTTGTCGGAGACTTCATATCTCTTGACCCGGGCATGAGCTTGAAAAACCAGTTTCAGCTCCTCGAACATCTCATATGCTCCATGTTTCTCAAAACGCTTTTGGAGACCCGGTTCTAAGCTGTAAAGCATGCCGCATTGAACGAGGGAGTAATCATCAGCACATGATTGCCAAGCGTTCATAACGTCTTGGTTTTCTGGGATTGGTGCTTCACCTAGCGGTGCTTCTAAGACATAATCTTTCTTGGCTACTATGAGGATGAGCCTCAGGTTTCGGACCCAGTCCGTATAGTTGCTGCCATCATCTTTCAGCTTGGTTTTCTCTAGGAACGCGTTGAAATTGAGGACAACGTTGGCCATTTGATCTACAATACATAGTGTAAAGATTTTAGACTAAGTTCATGATAATTAAGTTCATCTAATCAAATTATTTAATGAACTCCCACTCAGATAGACATCCCTCTAGTCATCTAAGTGAAACATGATCCGAGTTTAACTAGGCCGTGTCCGATCATCACGTGAGACGGACTAGTCAAGATCGGTGAACATCTCCATGTTGATCGTATCTTCTATACGACTCATGCTCGACCTTTCGGTCCTCCGTGTTCCAAGGTCATGTCTGTACATGCTAGGCTCGTCAAGTCAACCTAAGTGTATTGAGTGTGTTCCGAGGCCATGTCTATACATGCTAGGCTCGTCAACACCCGTTGTATTCAAATGTTAGAATCTATCACACCCGATCATCACATGGTGCTTCGAAACAACGAACCTTCGCAATGGTGCACAGTTAGGGTGAACACTTTCTTGAAATTATTATAAGGGATCATCTTACTTACTACCGTCGTTCTAAGCAAATAAGATGCAAAAAACATGATAAACATCACATGCAATCAAATAGTGACATGATATGGCCAATATCATCATGCTCCTTTGATCTCCATCTTCGGGGCACCATGATCATCTTCGTCACCGGCATGACACCATGATCTCCATAATCATGATCTCCATCATTGTGTCTTCATGAAGTCGTCACGCCAACGATTACTTCTACTTGTATGGCTAACGCGTTTAGCAACAAAGTAAAGTAAATTACATGGCGTTATTCAATGACACGCAGGTCATGCAAAATAATAAAGACAACTCCTATGGCTCCTGCCGGTTGTCATACTCATCGACATGCAAGTCGTGATTCCTATTACAAGAATATGATCAATCTCATACATCACATATATCATTCATCACATCTTCTGGCCATATCACATCACATAGCACTTGCTGCAAAAACAAGTTAGACGTCCTCTAATTGTTGTTGCAAGTTTTTACGTGGTTTGTAGGTTTCTAGCAAGAACGTTTTCTTACCTACGTATGACCACAACGTCATTTGCCAATTTCTATTTACCCTTCATAAGGACCCTTTTCATCGAATCCGTTCCGACTAAAGTAGGAGAGACAGACACCCGCTAGCCACCTTATGCAACTAGTGCATGTCAGTCGGTGGAACCTGTCTCACGTAAGCGTACGTGTAAGGTCGGTCCGGGCCGCTTCATCCTACAATGCCGCCGAAACAAGAAACGACTAGTAGCGGCAAGAAGAATTGGCAAACTCAACGCCCACAACTGCTTTGTGTTCTACTCGTGCATAGTAACTACGCATAGGCCTGGCTCTGATACCACTGTTGGGAATCGTAGCATAATTTTAAAATTTTCCTACGTTCACCAAGATGCATCTATGGAGTATACTAGCAACGAGGGGAAGGGAGTGCATCTACATACCCTTGTAGATCGCGAGCGGAAGCGTTCCAATGAACGTGGATGACGGAGTCGTACTCGCCGTGATCCAAATCACCGATGACCGAGTGCCGAACGGACGGCACCTCCGCGTTCAACACACGTACGGTGCAGCAACGTCTCCTCCTTCTTGATCCAGCAAGGGGGAAGGAGAGGTTGATGGAGATCCAGCAGCACGACGGCGTGGTGGTGGATGTAGCGGTTCTCCGGCAGGGCTTCGCCGAGCTTCTGCGAGAGAGAGAGAGAGGTGTTGCAGGGGAGGAGGGAGGCGCCCAAGGCTGTCGTGTGCTGCCCTCCCTCCCCCCCTTTATATAGGCCCCCTGGGGGGGCGCCGGCCCTAGAGATGAGATCTCATGGGGGGCGGCGGCCACAAGGGGGAAAGGGGTTGCCTTGCCCCCCAAGGCAAGGGGGAACTCCCCCCCCCCCTAGGGTTCCCAACCCTAGGCGCATGGGGGGAGGCCCAAGGGGGGGCGCCCCAGCCCACTAAGGGCTGGTTCCCTTCCACTTTCAGCCCACGGGGCCCTCCGGGATAGGTGGCCCCACCCGGTGGACCCCCGGGACCCTTCCGGTGGTCCCGGTACAATACCGGTAACCCCCGAAACTTTCCCGGTGGCCGAAACTGGACTTCCTATATATAATTCTTCACCTCCGGACCATTCCGGAACCTCTCGTGACGTCCGGGATCTCATCCGGGACTCCGAACAACTTTCGGGTTTCCGCATACATATATCTCTACAACCCTAGCGTCACCGAACCTTAAGTGTGTAGACCCTACGGGTTCGGGAGACATGCAGACATGACCGAGACGCCTCTCCGGTCAATAACCAACAGCGGGATCTGGATACCCATGTTGGCTCCCACATGTTCCACGATGATCTCATCGGATGAACCACGGTGTCAAGGATTCAATCAATCCGTATACAATTTCCTTTGTCAATCGGTATGTTACTTGCCCGAGATTCGATCGTCGGTATCCCAATACCTTGTTCAATCTCGTTACCGGCAAGTCTCTTTACTCGTACCGCAATGCATGATCCCGTGACTAACGCCTTAGTCACATTGAGCTCATTATGATGATGCATTACCGAGTGGGCCCAGAGACACCTCTCCGTCACACGGAGTGACAAATCCCAGTCTCGATCCGTGCCAACCCAACAGACACTTTCGGAGATACCCGTAGTGCACCTTTATAGTCACCCAGTTACGTTGTGACGTTTGGCACACCCAAAGCACTCTTACGGTATCTGGGAGTTGCACGATCTCATGGTCTAAGGAAAAGATACTTGACATTGGAAAAGCTCTAGCAAACGAAACTACACGATCCTTTGTGCTATGCTTAGGATTGGGTCTTGTCCATCACATCATTCTCCTAATGATGTGATCCCGTTATCAATGACATCCAATGTCCATAGTCAGGAAACCATGACTATCTGTTGATCAACGAGCTAGTCAACTAGAGGCTTACTAGGGACACGTTGTGGTCTATGTATTCACACATGTATTACGATTTTCGGACAATACAATTATAGCATGAATAATAGACTATTATCATGAACAAAGAAATATAATAATAACCATTTATTATTGCCTCTAGGGCATATTTCCAACACAAGCTAGCATGATGAATGAATTGCATGAATCATGAAGCAAACCACATACCCAGTTGCGCCCGAACTAATATAAGTTGGAGCTGCCTTGATGGTGTGGCACACCTTCCATTTGGGCACGTTTGTCCTTGGCCTCGTTGTGGAGGGCTAGCCATTCTTTTGAGCACCACTCATCGAGCAACACCTCCCAACAATCCATCCGATCCGCACACCATCTCGGAGGCGCCTAAGTTAGCAAATAGAAACTTGAGCGCTACGGCTAAGAATTACTAAATGAAGGAACTTAAGTAGAAGGCCTTAAGAATTACCTTCATGTACTGCTCCTTACTCAGGAACTTATCGCGGCACGCCGGCTTGGTCTTCTTGATACCACGCAAGGCGTAGTAGTCTCGAACAGCCTGCACCCGAGCCTCGTGCCGTAAGTTCTAGAGTAGGCGCTTGCAGACGTTCTCGATAACATGTGCCGCATCCTCCTCGTATCCCTCCTCACACCTGTAGAATGTCTGCAGTCAAATGAGACAATATTGATTAGTACAATTAATAACTAGCTAGTTGAAGATTTTTAAATGTGTAAAGGAGAAATTACCCAGAACTTTCTGATGACCATGTCTGCCCTCGTGTCGCACACGACACCGTCGATAATCTCATCCGGCGGGGCCGGGGCAGCCACGTAGTGCTCCCAGCTCAATCCAAGCTCTGGAAGCCGACCCTCACCAGGCAACGTGACAAACCCCGGGAAGTTTTGCCGGCAAAGAAATCCAAGGACGGAGTTGTTCCGGCGGACACTATGATGGTGGTCCCAACCCCTGCAGCATGACAAGGCCAACGCATTAGTTATTTGAAGAAACGTGAATGCAGAAGGTACAAAAATATTAAATGCACTTACGTACCTCTCCCCATCAGGGAAAATCAACCACCTCTGCTCGCGGGTCGCCGGCACGGACGGGAGCCGTGTAGCACCACGCTGGTAGACGGTGCCCCCCTCCTCCTCAAGATCAGTCGGCTCCCCGCCATCATCAGCATGGCCACTCGGCTTCTCGGGCTGATCCGGCCAGGTACCCCATCCGGACATGTGCTCCTCCGGGGTCTCCTGGGCCGAACTCTCGTGGGCCGAAGGCCAGTCGACCCGAGGCTCGTGGGCCCAAGACCCGTGGACCGGAGCCTCGTGGACCGGAGTCCGTGTAGCCTCCTCCTCGGACGAGTCCACCCTAGCAGTCACGTGCTCGGGTGAAACAGTTGGGGGTGGCGGCGAGGAAGGCGCCGTAGCAGTCACCCTACCTCCTCTCCCGCGACCACGTGCCCCACCTCCTCTCTTCCTACCTCGTCCCCTGCTGGGCACCGCGGTCGATGAAGAAGGGCCCGTCGGTGTGGCCATAATGTCCAGCAACGCTCGGCGGAGAGGTGCGTCTGGAATGGAAGACCTCAGACCACGCGCCGACGAAGAAGGGGCCTTGGCGCGCTCCCGACCAGCACCCACCATCTTTCAACACCTGCTATGGCAAACAGTAAACGAAATTAGTACAACATAAAAAAATACCGACATGAATAATAATATGTGTATCACTTAAGTGTATCATCATCAAGTACAACATAAAAAAATTTAATACCTGACACTACTAATAATCTCGATCAGTATCATCAATAAATGCATAATCATCATCATCACTATAATCAATGACGGGCTCATAGGGTTCAGTGGCATCAACATGTGGAAGGCCACCTTGACGTAATCGGTCAAGCAATGACAGGTCATCCGCAATAGTAACCTCTTCTTGTTCCGGCTCTTCTTGTTCCTCCTCTGGGGTGATGTCGGATTCACTGTCGCTGTCTACTTCAATGTTTTGGGGTGAAGTATAGCGGTTCTTGAAACGCTTTTTGGAAAGACGTGTCTCTTGGAAGAATTCTCCTTCATATGTGTCTGGGTTAATGTGAGGTTCATAATCCTCTTCCTTTGGGGGAGATAGTCTAGCACGTGGCGGCACTTCATAAACGACATCCCAACCTTTCAGATTTGGATTAGTTTGGCAGGCCCACGGTAGATAGAATACTTGGGTCGCCTGTTGAGCCGTAATATAGACATCAGGAACATCTAAATGGGTGCTTTGGTTGATTTCAACTAGCCCTATATGTTCATGAGTCCTTCTAGTCTCCTTCGGCTGAAACCAATAACATTTGAAGACTACGACATTCGGTGGGTTTTCACCATAGAATAGAAGTTCATAAATTGCTTCAACTCTCCCATAATACTCAGTACCTCCTTCGCCGATAGCAGATACACAACAATTTGTAGACTTTCGGTCGGCCATAGATAGCTCTTTGCCATAGGTACGAAAGCGATACCCGTTGATGTCGTATTTGTCAAATGAACGGACCTTATAGTCAAAACCATTAGCGACTTGTCTCAATTCGGCGTCCATAGACTCTGAATTAGCCTACAAGTTTAATATGAAAGGATTGTTGCATTACGCACAAATTAGCGAATGAAACCGGGATAGCCGCCTACAAAGTAGCCAACAAGTCTAATAGAAATTACCGTTTGTTTGAACCAAGAGATGAAACCGGGATAGCCGCCTCCTTGCTTTGCGAGAAGCTCATACTCTTCGACAGAATCCTTTTGGATCACCGCTCCATACGAGAATAAGGCGACGTATCGACTGTATGAAATATCCAGGAATAAGAGCAGTTCAAAGGAAATAGAAGTTGCGAAACTATGTACCGAGAACTTACTCGATGTACGGCCGCACTTCTATCAGGTTGTTGAAGATATACAACTAAATGGTCCGCCATTGTTCGTTATCCAAAGATACTGGATTTGAAACACTGGCTGGTGCGAGATTCCCTTTGAATATGCTGAGGTTGGATCCACCCTTTTTAGGGTCGTCAGCATTGTACCGAGGCTTCGGATTATGCAAATGACGATTTTTGGCTTCGTAGTGTGCTGTCACGAAGTTTGCCGCCTCCTCAGTGATGAATGCCTCAGCCATCGATGCTTCAATTCTACGTTTATTTTTACATTTTTGTCGAAGCGTCTTCTGCATCCTCTCAGTTGGGTAGCACCAACGATTTTGCATGGGCCCCCCCAATCTTGCCTCGGTCGGGAGATGCAAAATCAAATGTTGCATTGGATTAAAGAAGCCCGGTGGAAAGATCTTCTCTAACTTGCAGATCAACTCCGGCGCCAACTCTTCCATTTCTTCTAGCACGCCAGGCGATAGTTCTTTCGCACAAAGAACACGGAAGAAATAGCTGTGTTCTGCCAGTACTAGCCATTCATCCTCAGGGATGAAGCCACGCAACATCACCGGCATTACCCGCTCAATCCATATGTGCCAATCATGACTCTTGAGACCAAATATCTTCAATTTATCAAGACTGGCTCCCCTCTGTAGATTCGCTGCATACCCATCAGGGAACATCAACTGCATTTTCACCCACAAGATAATTTCCCTCATAGCTGGCCTTCCAAGATTGAACCATGCCTTTGGCTTCGTCCAGTTCTGCTTTCCTTTCGGTTCTTTCATGTTTTGTAACGGCCTATCACATAGCGCCTCCAGATCGACTCTAGCCTTAGTATTATCCTTTGACTTCCCATCTATGCCGAACAATGTACCAAAAAGTGCCTCGGCGATATTCTTCTCAGTGTGCATCACGTCGATGTTGTGTGGGCAAAGGAGGTCTTTGAAGTAAGGCAGATCCCATAAGCATGTTTTGTGAGTCCAGGCGTGCTTAGAATTATACCCCTTGAAGTACCCTGGACGCTCTGGATCTGGCTCGAGAGCGTTTAACTGATCCAGGGTCTGTTGGCCTATCAATGCAGGTGGTGCAGAGTTTTTGACAACTCTACCTCTGATGAAGTTCTTCTTGTCTTTCCTGAACTTATGGCGAGGATTCAGGAACTGTCTATGCATGTCGAAGCAAGAAAACTTGCGACCGGCCTGAAGCCAACGAAACTCAAGAGCTCCCTTGCATGTGGGGCACGGGAACCTTCCATGCACACACCAGCCAATGAATAGCGCATACGCCGGCAAGTCATGCGTCGAGTACATGTACCAGACACGCATTATGAAGTTCCGTTTGCTATAGGCGTCGTATGTCTTGAACCCATTATCCCAGGCTTCTTGCAATTCGTCCTTAAGCAGTTGCATGTACACATTCATATTTTTCCCCGGATAGTTGGGCCCTGGAATTATCAACGTCAGGAAAATGTTCTTTCTTTGCATAATCTGTCCGGGGGGGGAGATTGAGTGGAAAGACAAATACGGGCCAACAACTGTATTGGGCTGCCGTCATACCAAACACACTGAACCCATCAGTGCTGATGCCGACTCGAGGATGCCTCGGATCTGCCGCTTTGTCACCATGTAATTCATCAAACTTTTTCCACGCAACACCATCCGATGTGTGTACAATCATCAGATTCCCATCTGCATCTAGTTCGGTTCTTTTGCCCGTTTTGTGCCATGTCATCTGTCTGGCCGTCTCTTCGACCATGAAAAGACGTTGAAGTCTTGGTACGATTGGCATATACCGAAGAACACTAACGGGGATTTTGGTCTGTGTCTTCTCACCCATACCGTTGTCTACCACAACATACCTGGAAGACTTGCAAATGGGACAATAGTTCAAGTCCGCATAGTCAAGCCTAAACAAGACACATCCTTTCTCACAGGCATGTATCTTATCATAGGGCATCTTCAGTGCACGGAGGATTTTGTCCGACTGGTACAGGTTTGCAGGCATTACATGGCCTTTGGGTAGAAAGCGTCCAAATACTGTCATCATTGCATCGTAGCATTCTCTGCCCAAGTTGAACTGAGCCTTCAGAGCCATTACTTGTGAGATGGCATCCAACTGACAAAGCTCAGTGTGCTCATGGAGCGGACGTTTTGAAGACTCCAACATTTCATTGAAGGCCTTTGCAGATTCCTCCATCTCCTCGTCCGAATCCCGAGCATCATCGAAGTGTTGCACCATGTTTTCCATCCCGGTACCATGCTCGTCGGTGCGACGACGATCCACCTCAGCTCGGTCACGTTGGGCAGACTCACCATGAAATGTCGACACCGTATAATCGGGCGTAAAACCACTCTTCTGCAGGTGTTTGCCCATTTCAGCCTCTGTCCTCTTTTCCCAATTGCCGCACCGTAAACAGGGGCACCAGGTTTTCCTCTGGCCATTTGCAAATGCGGCTCGCACAAACCCCTTGGTTTTTGTGAACCATTCAGTGCTCCATTTGTTCTGACTAGTGTGACCGGTGTACATCCACGCACGATCACTCATCTTGACTTTCAGAGCTACTAGACACACAACAAATATATATATATAATTCACCATGTATATATTCATCAGTTGATCTACTTTGTCAATTTTATTACGTCCATGCAACCTACACTCTAATAGGTAATGATAGGTCCTAATCCCACCCGAGTATGTTTAGATTGGGTTCATTTTCCCATGCTATGCTCCGGATCCTACGCAAAATTTCGGCAGCACCTCCCCGCTGTTCTCCTGATACACGTCTCTGCAATAAACAGAGAGGATGTGTACCCGGAGAACAACAGGGGAGGCACTGACGAAACTTATGCGTCGGTTCCGGAGCAAAGCATATGGGAAAACGAACCCAATCTAAACATACTCGGGTTGTCCATGGATAGCGTTGGACAATTCGAAAGAATCAAGGTTATAAATATGCAAATGCATGCATATTTATAACTATGACGCTTTCGAACGGGAGAGACATATTGGTTACGCATACTGATGATTCAAGACACATATATAGCTAGCTATCAAGTTTCATCGGCACAAACACCGGAACAGAGCAAATAATTAACGGGGGAGGAGGACATGTCATTTGTGCTCACCCACGAACGAAGGGGCAGAGCTCGTCAAACGCACGGCGAGGTCGTCGACCACCAAACCTCGCAGCGATGAAACAACTGCATATTTAAATCTACCCGATCAACACAATTATATATGATGTTTTCATAACAAAATCGAAAAATATATGACCTAACTAATAATTCACAAATATATGACCCCATCGGCCTCTGCAAGGCCAAAGAACACCTTTTCGGGAGGTGTCGGGGGTCGGTGTGTCGTGTCGGTGTCGGGGTGCCGTGTCGGGGTCGGGGTGCTGTTTCGGGGTCGGGGGGTCAGGGTGTCGTGTCGGGGTCAGGGGGTTAGGGGGTCGGGTGTCGGGGTCGGGTGTCGGGGTGTGGTGTCGGGGTTGGGGGGTCAGGGGGTCTTCTCATTCTTCTACTACTTCTACTTCTTCTCATTCTTCTACTTCTTCTCATCCCCCGTCTTCTACTTCTTTTCTTCTTCTTCTTCTTCTTCTTCTTCTTCTTCTTCTTTCTCCTCCTCCTCCTCCTCCTCCTCCTCTTCTTCTTCTTCTTCTTCTTCTTCTTCTTCTTCTTCTTTCTCCTCCTCTCCTCCTCCTCCTCCTCCTCCTCCTCTTCTTCTTCTTCTTCTTCTTCTTCTTCTTCTTCTTCTTCTTCTTCTTCTTCTTCTTCTTCTTCTTCTTTCTCCTCCTCCTCCTCCTCCTCTTCTTCTTCTTCCTCTTCTTCTTCTTTTCTTCTTTCTTCTTCTCCCTCCTCCTTCTACTTCTTCTTCTAAACTAAAACTAAAACTAATCTAAAATAAACTAAAACTAAAACTAATCTAAAATAAACTAAAACTAATCTAAAATAAACTAAACTAAAACTAAACTAAAACTAAAACTAAACTAAAACTATAACTAAAATAGAAACTAAACTAAAATAAACAAAAAGGAACTAATTAAACAAAAAAAGGGGGAGAGGAGCTCACTTGGTGGAGGGGGAGGCCGGACGGCTGCGGCGGCCGCTGGAGGAGGCGGCGACCCGGTGGAGGGGGAGGCCGGACGGCTGCGGCGGCCGCTGGAGGAGGCGGCGACCCGGTGGAGGGGGAGGCCGGACGGCCGCGGCGGGACGGGGTGGGGACAGCCGCGGCGCGGCTTCCCGATGTGAAAGAGGCGGCGGGGCCGCGGTGGAGGTCGTGGAGGGATGCAGGGCGGCGGGGCGGCAGGCTACGCCGGACGGGGTCAACGGCGGCGGCGCGGGCCGGTGTGGGTGGGGGATGGTGACGGAGGGGAGGGGCGGTGGGGGCGGGGTGAAGTGGAAGGGGCGGCGGGGGTGCGGTGGAGGTCGGGGGTCGCAGGGGAGGGGTGTGGGGCGGCGGGGCAGCCGGCTACGGCAGACGGGGTCGGCGGCGGCGGCGCGGGTGTGGGTGGGGACGAATGAGAGAGTGGGGAGAAGAGACGGGGCGGGACGGCCGTTAACGTAGCCGCCTCTTTGCCGTCGGCCAACGGTCGGCAAAGTTTCTTTGCGGTCCGCTTGCGGACGGCAAAGAGGTGGGGCCGGTGGGCTTGAGTTGGTTAAACAATAACTGGACCCACCCACCTCTTTGCCGTCTGCTAGCGGATGGCAAAGATTCTTTGCCGTCAGTCAGCGGACGGCAAAGAACTGGCTGATGGCAAAGACTTCGTTTGCCATCAGCCACATCTTTGCCGTCTGTTTTCTTGTGGCTGACGGCAAAGACCTTCTTTGCCGTCAGCCAGCGGACGGCAAAGAGGTGGCAGACGGCAAATAAGTGGATTCCAGTAGTGATCTGGTGATCCCTCTGCTGATGGTATGCATGAAGGCGGTCGTGCCACGCCATGGTCTCCTGGCGTGTGTACTCCATGTAGGCCTACAGTATGACATGATGAAACTCATAAAACTACTAAATGCGGAAAATAAAGTGAGCAATGAAGATAAAAGGGAAAATACTTACAGTTTGCTGCTCCTGAAAGAGGGACAGTGACGGTGCACTGCTCATGGGCGTGCTCGTGCGCTGGCTCAGGGTCGGGTCGATCCGACGGAGCTGTGTGTAGGAGATAGTAGGAGTGATCACAGCATCGAGAACCGCCTCCCAACTGTGCTCCTTCGGCCCCATGCCCACCACCACCCTTTCGTCTAGATCCGCCGCAATGGGGTCAGGTGTGTCAGGATGTAACGCCAGATACCCATCGGAGTAGGCCTTCTTCCTATGCGCGGTCTTCTTGCCGTAGTACTTGGGCTCGCCAGGCTTGGGGTCCTTCCGCGTATGGGCGATCTCCCACGCCTGCATGTGTGAGAGCGGCCGCTTCAGTTTCTCCTCCTGCACCACCAAACAGAGGTTAGTCATACATAAGAAAGTAATGGTAAATAGAAGAAGAAGAATGTTTAATGGGGTTAGTCATACATTAACTGTCTTGTGGAGATAGTGGTTTCGGTTTCCCTGAGCATGTACTCCCTCCTTCCCTCGGTTAGCCTTGTTTTTGACTCTCATAGCCGCCCAGGCTCCAGCCTCATCACACCAAAGATCCACCAATGCCGCCCAGGACTCGTCTTTTCCATAACACCAATTTGGTAACACCTACATAATGAAAGCATAATGGCATGTCAACACGAAACGGTGAAATGTACCACAAGGTAATGAAAGCATAATGAAAAATCTTTTATACTTACCTTCAAGAACTCGTCCCTCTCCAAGGTAATGCCCATCCTCCGCGCGTCTTCCTTGGTCATCTTCACACCAAGATAGTCGTGATGGTATGTCGAGATGGCCACATAGCGCACCTCGTACTGCATCTGGCGGGCCTTCTTCTTGCATTGGCGCAGCACGATCTGGTCCGCTCTGGCCCTGTGCTCCGGGAGAACTCGGTAGAATTTCTACAATCATGCACAAAACAAGAATGGAAGAAGCCATGAGTTAAATCATTCATGAAACTAGAATGGACTTGTGCTTCTGAAGAGAACTCACCCAGAAAGTGGTGATCACGGCCTTGGCATGGGTCCCATGGTCCGCGTGGAGGGCCGCTTCCTAGTGCTCCCAGCTCGTGGCCAAGACCCGATGGTTCGGGTGCCTGACTGGATTCGGACAGTACAACCCCGGCCAGTGTAACTTCAGCAAGACGGTGATGAGGCCGTTGGGAATACGGACCCCTTTAGAATATATCCAGTTGCTGCAAAAGAATGAACTATTAGCATGTGACAAGCAAAATAAATAACAACCGGAATGAGCATGTGACAAGCAAAATAATGAAATTATTAGTGGCACTTACTCTTTCCCCGTGGGCTCAATGAGCCACTTCTGCTCCTCAGTAGCAGGAACCTGTTTTGGTAGCTTTGCGTTACCACGCAGCCACCCTTGTTGTCAACCCCCTCCCCGCCACCACCATCATCCCCGCCACCACCCTCCTCCTCGCCTGCCTCCCCCTCCCCAACCTCCTCCTCATCCACCTCCTCCTCCTCGTCCTCCTCCTCCACCTCCTCCTCGTCCCCATCCCGAACCTCCTCCTCCTCGCCTGCCTCGTCCTCCTCCTCCTCCTCACCAGAGGAGGGTACACTAGTAGAAAACTGGGCTTTGGTCACAGGGCAATATTCACATTAGTCCCGTTTCAGTCACGAACCGGGACTAATGTGAGCATTGGTCCCGGTTCGTGCGGCCAGGGGCCTGCCGGGCCTCGTGAGGGCATTGGTCTCGGTTCGTCCGGACTCGTTGGTCCCGGTTGGTGGGACAAACCGGGACCAATGGGCCACGCTCCTGGCCCACCACCCTTTAGTCCCGGTTCCTACCACAAACCGGGACTAAAGGGCTGGTCCTAGTTGCGGCCAGTGTTTAGTCCCACCTCGCCAACCGAAGGGCGCTCACACCAGTTTATAAGCCCGTCACTCTATGCCTTGTTGAGCTTCTCTTAAAGTGAAAATAGATGCCCTTATACAGGGAATTTCACCTAAATTCACAGTAAATTTCATAGAAATTTACTATGAATTTAGGTTTAATTTTCTCTATAAGCGCATCTATGTTCATTTTTTTATATTTATAAAATAAATAAACCTTAAGAAAATAAATAAAACTAAATAAACCTTAATAAAATAAAATAAAATAAACTATAGTAACTACAATAAATAAACCTTAATATATTAAGTAAAAATAGCAGCAGTAAAATAAATAAAAATAGCAGCAGTAAAATAAATAAAAATAAAATAATTAAAGTAAAATACATAATTAATTAGAAATAAAATAAATAAGTTTTTTATTGTAAGTAGAAACAAAACAAAACAAATAAAGCAAAAGAGAAAAAAAACACGAGCCATCAACTCCATAACCGCCATATCTGGGATAGAGAAGGGCGATCCCTTGGAGTGGGATTCACATACAGTTGCCCGTAACATCTACCATTCGAGCCTAGCAGGTGGAACTCGGATCTGTCAACAGTGTCAAAGTGGCAAATAGCAGGCGGAGGAGAAGCCACCGATGTCATGTGTAGATCCCTTCTAGGTCTTGCGGATCGTGCTATTACAGCAATTTGGTTGGTTGATCCCAAAAAAAAAGGAATTTGGTTGGTTTTCTTGAAGCCCTAGCTTGTTGTGCCGTCCTATTCTCTCAATGCAATTTAGCAAATGCTACTACAGTACAGTAAAGGGCACAAAGAAAAAGCACGCGGTGAAGGAAAATACCTCCATATCAAAAGCTGCTACTTATCTTGTTGGTTATCAGGATGTGGATATGTAGAATTTTCTCTAGCCACGGCAACAGACATGCATTCATCGAGGGGGTTCACTACAGAACAAAATAAATGCTGACATTAGTTGTTGAGGGTACGTTTGACATCCCTGAGAGACTAGATAATGAAAAGATGAATCGTCAAACCTGGATGAACAAAGACGCTACCAAGTGGATGAATCTGATGGCCTGTCCTCCCTTGAAGGCGCCACCAGGGCCATGGACGCCTCATACACCGCCGCCGACGTGTTGTAGTGATGAGGTATCGTGCAGGATCTGACACAGGATCACCTTCAGGCAAGATGAATAGGTCTTCAGGGGCACGACGGCAGCGGCGGTGCCATGGCCGGGACTGGTGACGACGGCGACGGCGAGCGAGCGGGAGGGTGGCGGCGGCTGCGTGCGAGTGGGAGGCCGGAGGATCACCACTCATTGTGCTCGACATATCACTTCAAGAAACCTGTTAATCCATGACGGATTTCTAATGACATTTTTGGAAACTCTCATCGATGACCTGGTAAAACCCCACAAGCCTGGTGAAAGCCCGCTAAAGCCCGTCTAACCGTTCCCGTATAAAAACTTAACCCTAAATTCCCTCCTCGACCCCTCCTCTATGTCCCTCCTTGGCCCCTGCACCGTGTCCCACAGCACTTCGCCACCCCTCGTCCCTCCCACAGCTCGTAAACCTTAATAAAATAAAATAAAATAAACTATAGTAACTACAATAAATAAACCTTAATAAATTAAGTAAAAATAGCAGCAGTAAAATAAATAAAAATAGCAGCAGTAAAATAAATAAAAATAAAATAATTAAAGTAAAATACATAAGTAATTAGAAATAAAATAAATAAGTTTTTTGTTGTAAGTAGAAACAAAACAAAACAAATAAAGCAAAAGAGAAAAAAACAGAGGAAAAAAATTATGCCACCTACTGGGCCACCACGGCCTGAATACGACTAGAAACCCATCCATGGGCCAGGATTCAGGCCCGCAGAAGGCCCAGTAGGCCCCACAGGCAAAGAGAACAGTTAGGCCCGAAAGCCTACAGTTGAGAGGAGTTCGAGAGGGTGGGCGCAGCAGCGCTTATAAACCACTCTCGAGCTCTCTCAACTAGCGAGGTGGGACTAAACTTTTGACGCGGGGCAGCACAAGGCCTTTGGTCCCGGTTGGTGCCACCAACTGGGACTAAGGGGGCATTGGTCCCGGTTCGTGGCACCAACCGGGACCAAAGGCCTTTAGTCCCGGTTGGTGCCACCAACCGGGACCAAAGAGTTCCCTATATATACCCCATCGCCACAGCAGAGCACTCCAGAGTGCTCTGTTTTTTCTGGCCGGCGAGGGGAGGGCATTTGGGTGCTCTAGCTCACCTCCTATGCACATGAGGTGTTCGATGAAATGTCTGAGCGAGACTAGTTAATCTTTGTCCTCTCGAAACTCGACCTCCGAGCTCCATTTTCCCCGAGATTTGTCTAGGTTTAGCGGTCCGTCACGTCCCGTCCCTGTCTTCACCACCGTCGATCGCCCGCGCTGATCTCGTCGCCAGCACCACCGTGGTGAGCCTCTTGTTCTTATCTTCTTTCTAAAAGGAAAAAATTCTTACTTTAGATAGTTACTTGTCTAATTTTGTTACTTTTATTATTCCTTCTTATTACATAGTGCGATGGTTTTGGTATCCACTCCCGTCGGCCCTCGTCTTGTCTATGATTCGGATGTGGTATATATTATCTTTTTATAACTATTTGGTTCATTTATTGTTTATGACAAATATACCGACCAACGTGACATAGATTTTATTTATCTAGGAGGTGGTTGAACCGGAAATTCTAACCGACCCTATTGTCGAGAGGTTAAATTTAGTTGAAGAAGAAAACAATTACTTGAAGGAAAAAAATAAAAAAATTGAGGAGGAGAAGATGATATTGGAGTTGCATGTTGCGGATGTCGTCGATGATCACAAGATCAAGATGGATGCAATGCGCTTGAAGATTAGAAAGATTAGAAAATATGCCATTCATACCGAGGCTTGGTATCATTATGCCGTTGGATCAATTGTTACCTTGGTTGCGATTATGATCGCATTTGTTTTCGCATTGAAATGTTTTACATAGTTTCAATGTATGGTTTAATTAATTAGATGCTCTGGAGAGCTATATATATGTTGTTAGATGAGAACTATGTATGTACTTTGGTTCTAATGTGATGATGAACTTCTATTAATTTGGTCACTTAATTATCTATTCATGATGTTCTGTAATGGTTTTTGACACACTTAATTATATATAATGCACGCAAATGAACTGTCAATGGATGTACGGTGACAGACACACCTCCGAGTACATTAAGGGCGTGCATGATTTTCTTGAAGTGGCTGAGGCAAACAAGCAGAATGGTTTTATGTGTTGTCCATGCCCTATATGTGGGAATACGAAGTCTTACTCTGACCGGAAAATCCTTCACACCCACCTGCTTTACAAGGGTTTCATGCCACACTATAATGTTTCGACGAGGCATGGAGAAATAGGGGTTATGATGGAAGACGGCGAAGAAGAAGAGGACGATGACAACTATGTGCCCCCTGAATACGGTGATGCTGCAACGGGGGAAGCTGCTGAAGATCAAGAGGAACCAGACGATGTGCCCAATGATGCTGCAAGGGGGGAAGCTGCTGAAGATCAAGAGGAACCAGTGCCCGATGATGATGATCTCCGCCGGGTCATTGTCGATGCAAGGACGCAATGCGAAAGTCAAAAGGAGAAGCTGAAGTTCGATCGCATGTTAGAGGATCACAAAAAAGGGTTGTACCCCAATTGCGAAGATGGCAACACAAAGCTCGGTACCTTACTGGAATTGCTGCAGTGGAAGGCAGAGAATGCTGTGCCTGACAAAGGATTTGAGAAGCTATTGAAAATATTGAAGAAGAAGCTTCCAAAGGATAACGAATTGCCCGACAGTACGTACGCAGCAAAGAAGGTCGTATGCCCTCTAGGATTGGAGGTGCAGAAGATACATGCATGCCCTAATGACTGCATCCTCTACCGCGGTGCGTACAAGGATCTGAACGCATGCCCGGTATGCGGTGCATTGCGGTATAAGATCAGACGAGATGACCCTGGTGATGTTGACGGCGAGCCCCCCAGGAAGAGGGTTCCTGCGAAGGTGATGTGGTATGCTCCTATAATACCAAGGTTGAAACGTCTGTTCAGAAACGAAGAGCATGCCAAGTTGATGCGATGGCACAGTGAGGACCGTAAGAAAGATGGAAAGTTGAGAGCACCCGCTGACGGGTCGCAGTGGAGAAAAAATCAAGAGAAAGTACTGGGCTGAGTTTGCAGCTGACCCAAGGAACGTATGGTTTGGTTTAAGCGCGGATGGCATTAATCCTTTCGGGGAGCAGAGCAGCAATCACAACACCTGGCCCGTGACTCTATGTATGTATAACCTTCCTCCTTGGATGTGCATGAAGCGGAAGTTCATTATGATGCCAGTTCTCATCCAAGGCCCTAAGCAACCCGGCAACGACATTGATGTGTACCTAAGGCCATTAGTTGAAGAACTTTTACAGCTGTGGAATGGAAATGGTGTACGTACGTGGGATGAGCACAAACAGGAGGAATTTAACCTACACGCGTTGCTGTTTGTAACCATCAACGATTGGCCCGCTCTCAGTAACCTTTCAGGACAGATAAACAAGGGATACCACGCATGCACGCACTGTTTAGATGACACTGAAAGTATATACCTGGACAAAAGCAGGAAGAATGTGTACCTGGGCCATCGTCGATTTCTTCCGACCAACCATCAATGTCGAAAGAAAGGCAAGCATTTCAAAGGCGAGGCAGATCACCGGAAGAAGCACGCCATGCGTACCGGTGATCACGTACTTGCTATGGTCAATGATTTACACGTAATCTTTGGAAAGGGTCCCGGCGGACTAGCTGTTCCGAATGACGCTGAGGGACACGCACCCATGTGGAAGAAGAAATCTATATTTTGGGACCTACCCTACTGGAAAGAGCTAGAGGTCCGTTCTTCAATCGACGTGATGCACGTGACGAAGAACCTTTGCGTGAACCTGCTAGGCTTCTTGGGCGTGTATGGGAAGACAAAAGATACACCTGAGGCACGGGAGGACCTGCAACGTTTGCACGAAAAAGACGGCATGCCTCCGAAGCAGTATGAAGGTCCTGCCAGCTACGCTCTTACGAAAGAAGAGAAAGAAATCTTCTTTGAATGCCTGCTCAGTATGAAGGTACCGACTGGCTTCTCGTCGAATATAAAGGGAATAATAAATATGCCAGAGAAAAAGTTCCAGAACCTAAAGTCTCATGACTGCCACGTGATTATGACGCAACTGCTTCCGGTTGCATTGAGGGGGCTTCTACCAGAAAACGTCCGATTAGCCATTGTGAAGCTATGTGCATTCCTCAATGCAATCTCTCAGAAGGTGATCGATCCAGAAATCATACCAAGGCTAAGGAGTGATGTGGCGCAATATCTTGTCAGTTTCGAGCTGGTGTTCCCACCATCCTTCTTCAATATCATGACGCACGTCCTAGTTCATCTAGTCGACGAGATTGTCATTCTGGGGCCCGTATTTCTACACAATATGTTCCCCTTTGAGAGGTTCATGGGAGTCCTAAGAAATATGTCCGTAACCGCGCTAGGTCAGAAGGAAGCATCTCCATGGGCCATCAAACAGAGGATGTCATTGGGTTTTGTGTTGACTTCATTCCTGGCCTTAAGAAGATAGGTCTCCCTAAATCGCGGTATGAGGGGAGACTGACTGGAAAAGGCATGCTAGGAGCGGACTCAATAATATGCAGGGACGGGCATTCTTGGTCTCAAGCACACTACACAGTTCTACAGAACTCTACCTTGGTGACCCCGTATGTCGATGAACACAAGAACAGTCTGCGCTCCAAACACCCGGAGCAGTGTGACGACTGGATTACATGTGAACACATCAGGACTTTCAGCAGTTGGTTGGAAACACGTCTCAGAGGTGACACCACTGTTTGTGATGAGTTATACTCGTTGTCCAGGGGACCATCTTCGACTGTATTGACTTACAAAGGATACGAGATAAATGGGAATACATTTTACACGATCGCCCAAGATCAAAAGAGCACCAACCAAAACAGCGGTGTCCGCTTTGATGCAGCAACCGAGAGGGGAAAGGACACATATTATGGTTACATAATGGACATATGGGAACTTGACTACGGACATGATTTTAAGGTCCCTTTGTTTAAGTGCAAATGGGTCAATCTGTCAGGAGGCGGGGTACAGGTAGACCCACAGTACGGAATGACAACAGTGGATCTGAACAATCTTGGGTACACTGACGAACCGTTCGTCCTAGCCAATGATGTGGCACAGGTTATCTATGTGAAGGACATGTCTACCAGACCGAGGAAAAGAAAAGATAAGGAAGCGAATACATCATACGATGAGCCAAAGCGCCACATAGTTCTTTCAGGAAAAAGGGACATTGTGGGAGTGGAGGGCAAGACAGACATGTCTGAAGATTATGAAAAGTTTCATGAAATTCCTCCCTTCAAAGTCAAGGCTGACCCAAGCATCCTGATAAACGATGAAGATTATCCATGGTTACGGCGCAATAAGCAAATGACACAAGCGAAGAAAAAGTGAAGACTTTCTCCCGCAACTATATGATGATACCATGCCAACTTTGTAATAGACGAGTATGATACCATTGTCCGTTTTGTACAAGAAGTGCATCTAGTTTTTGCCATAACCCTCTCAACTTTCTTGCACATGCTATGTGGATGAAATGATGATACCATGCCAACTTTCAACCTTCTCAGAGTTCATTTGAAATGCTTTTCAATTTTAGGGTCTTATAGCTCAAAATAATTAGTAAATGCATGAAAAATAACAGGCCAAAAATTAAAAATTATGCCACCTACTGGGCCACCACGGCCTGAATACGATTAGAAACCCATCCATGGGCCAGGATTCAGGCCCGCGGAAGGCCCGGTAGGCCCACAGGCATGTACAGAGAGGTTAGCCCGTAAGCCTACTTTAGAGAGGAGCTCGACAGCTCAGGCGCACCGCACCTTATAAACAGGTGCGGCTCTCTCTCAGCTAGCGAGGTGGGACTAAACTCACCACCACGCCGCTGTGCAAGGCCATTGGTCCCGGTTGGTGGCACGAACCGGGACCAATTCCACCCTTTGGTCCCTGTTGGTGCCACGAACCGGTACTAATGAGGTTGTGGCCCCACGAGCACCTTTAGTACCGGTTCGTGGCACGAACCGGTACTAGAGTTTCTTACTAAGCAGTTTTTTAGTCCCACCTCGCTAGCTGAGAGGCACTACGAGCGGTTTATAAGCCCTGAGTGCAGAGACGATGAAGAAGAGGCGCAATGCTCACGTTGCTTAGCTTCAAGCCTTGAGGAATAAGGTAGACTGCGTGGAGCTATATGTGCAGTGCAGTCTACACTATTCCGAAAGGCTTGAAGCAAATCAACGAGCATTGCGCCTCTTTTTTATTTTTAATAACTTATTACAACTCCGGACTTCTTGTGTTCCGACAAAATAAAATAAACTTTAATAAAATTTATGAAACTAAAATTAACAAAGTATTTTCTGTTCAAAACATTATAAGAAACCTCTATTATTATTGAAACTAAAATCATATAAAATTGATGCAACTAAAATTATCGAAGTATTTTCTGTTCAAAATCATTAAAAGCAAAAAGAATTTTCATAAAGAACTTTTTTTGATAGAAACTTTAATAGCAAAAAGGATTATCATAAAGTAAAATAAATAAGTAATTAGAAACAAAATAACATAAAATAAATAAGTTTTTTGTTGTAAGTAGAAACAAAACAAAATAAATAAAGCAAAAAAGAAAACAAAAAAACTAAATACAGCAAAAAAATTTCATAAAGAACTTTTTTTGATAGAAACTTTAATAGCAAAAAGAATTATCATAAAGTAAAATAAATAATTAATTAGAAACAAAATAAAATAAAATAAATAAGTTTTTTTTGTAAGTAGAAACAAAACAAAATAAATAAAGCAAAAAAGAAAACAAAAAAACTAAATACAGCAAAAAAAATTGTTGGGGCGCTGCCCGCTTAGCCTTGCAACCCTCAGGTTTGCAAATACAGGCCCAGAAGGGCTAGGAGGCTAAACGGGCAGCACGCCAAAGTTAGGCCCAGAAGCCTGCTATAGAGAGGAGTTCGAAACAGTAGCTGCGCCGCGGCATTTAAACTGGTGCGGGCGCCCCTCGGCTAGCGAGGTGGGACTAAACTTTTGGCCGCGATGCAGACAGCAAAAAAATTGTTGGGGCGCTGCCCGCTGGGCCCTCCAACCCTCGGGTTTGCAAATACAGGCCCAGAAGGGCTAGAGGGCTCAACGGGCAGCGCGCCAAAGTTAGGCCCAGAAGCCTGCTATAGAGAGGAGTTCGAGACAGCAGCCGCAGCGGGGCTTATAAACCACTCTGAGCCCCTCTCAACTAGCGAGGTGGGACTAAACTTTTGGCCACGACGCGGGCAGCAAGAGGCCTTTGGTCCTGGTTGGTGCCACCAACCGGGACTAAAGGGGTGCATTGGTACCGGTTCGTGGCACCAACCGGGACCAATGCCCCCCCTTTAGTCCCGGTTGGTGCCACCAACCGGGACCAAAGGCCGCCGCTTCCCGCCCTATTCGCTGCTGAAAAGGGACCTTTGGTCCCGGTTGGTGGCACCAACCGGGACTAAAGGGTGGCATTGGTCCCGGTTGGTGCCACGAACCGGGACCAATGCCCTTGCTATATAACCAGGACTTGTGAAAATTTCACATCTCCGTCGCCTCCCTCGCCAGTTGCCCCCGCCGCCAGGCTGCCCAAATCGCTCGCGCGCTCCTCGTCGCCGTCGCCGCCGCCGGCCGCCATCCCCGTCTCCCCGTGCCCCTGCCCCGCGCCCGAGCCCACGCCGGCCGCCGCCCCGTGCCCCTGCCCCGTCCCCGAGCACGCACGGCTGCGCCCCTGCGCCCCGGCCCTCCCCCACCATTGTCGTCGTCGCCGGCGCCCGCCCCACTGCCGCCCCTGCCTCGACACCGCCCCTCCTCCCCGTTTGGTCCGGCTCCGGCGACCCCCTTTCCTCCCTGTCCCCTCGATCCTCTTCATATAATTTTTTTTCATATAATTTTTTTTCATATGCATATGTTGATTATATGGATGGATGGATGATGTATATGTTCATTATATGGATGGATGGATGATGTATGCTTTTTTTCATATAAGTTTTTTAGGCAGATTTTTAGAATTTTTTAGGCAGATTTTTAGAATTTTTTGTGTATGTATGTTATGTTTATATGTATGTATATATGTTCATATGTATGTATGTTTATATGCAAAGCATATGCAAAGAAAATGTATGAATGGTCATATGCAAAGAAAAATGTATGTATGGTCATATGCAAAGAAAATGTATGTATGTATGTTCATATGAAAGAAAAATGTATGTATGTATGTTCATATGCATATGCAAAGAAAATGTATGTTCATATGCATATGCAAAGAAAATGTATGTTCATATATATGATGATATGTTCATATAAAAAGGAAAATAAGAAGAGGAAGAAAGGAGAAGAAGAGGAGAGGAAGAAGAGGAGAAATAAATAAGAAGAGGAAAAAAGAAGAAAAAGAAGAGGAGAAGAAGAAAGGAATAGAAGAGAAGAAGAAAAAATAGAATAATAGAAAAAAATTCTATTTTTTCTTCTTCTTCTCCTCTTTTTTTCTTCTTTTTTTTCTTAGATCTTCTCCTCTATTCCTTTTCTTCTTCTCCTCTTTTTATTTCTTCTTCGTTTTCTTATGTTTTATCGGGTCTGTCGTCGTCGATATACCCCTCTCCCGATAACTTCAACACGAGGGGGGGTCGATATACCCCCTCCCCGCCGATAATATTATTTTCCCATGTACGTATGTCGTCGTTGTCGATATAACCCCCTCCCGATAACTTCAACACGTGGGGGGGGGGTCGATATACCCCCTCCCCGCTAACATTATTTTCCCATGTATGTATGTCGTCGTTGTCGATATATATAACTCCCTCCCAGATAACTTCGACATGATGGACGGTCGATATTTATACCCCCTCTCGACCGTGATAACTTATACCACGGGAGCACCCCCTGGCCCTCTCGCTCGACCAAAACTCTCGAGGACACCCAAACCCTAGAAAAAAACGATGTCGGTCTCCTACCCCCTCCCGCCGCGCCCCTACCCTTGAAGCGTTGCCTAGGCCACCCCAAACCCGGAATAAGCTAGGTCTACGTTTGCACTAATATATCCACCTGCTGTCATGTTTGTGTAATAATTGCCATTTTGTAATATTTGTAGAAACAATGGAGCACGGACGAGACGAGCAAGCAGAAGAGGTGTTGGGGGACATAATCTTAGCCGGAGGTGATATCTTGTCGTATCTTAATGACAATGATGGTCTGGAAGAACAGGGTGAAGAAGCAGGCTACGGTGATCGAAGAGTGGAGGAGGAAAGACATGATTATGATGGCTCCGGTGACCCAATGCTGGTGCAAGAAGGAGCCCGTGGTGACGGCTCCGGTGACCGAACAGAGTCCGGCCAGGTAAATATATTAGTTAAGCCTGTGCTGACTAGCTAATTGATGCATTCATTGTTTTGGTATGTACACATATTAATTAACACTCGTCTTTCTTCTTTTTTCTAGCCCTCCGGATCGGGCACAACTTCGGTAAAGAGACGAGGCCCGAAGAGAAAGTTGCGCTCGGATGAAAGGTTTGAGATCACAGCAATCGCGCGCGACGGCCAACCGATTGAACCCATCCGGACAAAGGATGCATTTGCTGCTCAGTGCGGGGTTCTAGTTAGGGACAAGATCCCGATCAGCATCCAGCAATGGTATAAGCCTAAGAAGGAAGACCCTGAGGTGTCTTATGTCAATGATATGCAGAAAGATGATCTTTGGACTGAGCTGAAGGCAAATTTCACCCTACCGCCAGAGGAGGATCCGGAGAAGCCAGTTATAGAGCAATGAATCAAGTCTCATGCTCTTAAGAAGATGTCAGACCTATTCAGGAGGTGGAAGAATGAGCTGAAAACGTTTGTCAACAAAGAAGAGACACCAGAATTCATCGGCCGGTATGAGAAGATCAGAGATCACTGGCCCGCATTTGTGGCCCACAAGACATCGGAAAAGAGTAAGAAGATGTCAGCGACAAACAAGAAGAATGCTGCAAAGAAGAAGCTTCACCATCGCACGGGGTCAGGTATTTACCTCAAAGCCCGACCTAAGTGGGCCAAGGCTGAGAATGATCTGCTTGAAAAAGGGATCGAACCACGGACAATGAACTGGACAGACCGTTGCCAGACTTGGTTCTTCGGGGCTGGCGGAACCTTGGACCCTGTATCAGGGAGGTGCGTTTGGACGAACGAGCTTTTGAGAATACCAGTCAAGAAGATTCAGCAATATATCGATGCAGCACAGCAAGGGACGTTCGTTCCAGACAGAGAGAACGACGAGCTCACAATGGCCCTCGGGAATCCTGAGCACCCTGGACGGACACGAGGCACGCCAGGCTCCGTTCCATGGAAGGCTGGTTTTTCGGACGCGGGCGGTTACAAAAGCCAGGAGAGGAGGAAAAAAGTGGAGCATATCCAAATTCAGAAGCTGCACGAAAGGGTTCAAGCGCTAGAGGAACGAGACGGCAATCGACATGCCGAAACTGCCCCCGAAGCTACACCGCCATCTCAGCGGAGAAGCAGCGTGGCTTCCACCGAGCTGCTTCAGCTGGAGCATGCGGCTCCTACTAGCTACCCCGTGGATGCTATCACGGAGTCTCAACATTGCCACCTTATGGCGGAATGGCAGAACTTTAAAGTCAAGGCGGCTGTTGGCTCTGTTTTACCTCCTGAACCCGGCGCAACCTACCACTGTCGGCCGATTCCAGAAGGATATGCTAGGGTGATGGTGGATGAAATAACGGAGGGATTTGAGGAGCTCCAGCTTGACCACCCTACGGGTGAAGGGGAGACTCGGCTGGGTTCTGCTCTAAAGACTCCATGCTTATGGCGGAAGGAGCTCATCAAGCTTCCGAAATGGATGGCTCCGGTGAGTAAGGGCACTCCGCCTCCTCCTCCGGCGAGTGATCAGGGCACTCAGCCTCCTTCTCCGGCGCGTGGCGGCACTCCGCCTCCTTCTCCGCCAGCGCCGGCGCGCCAGAGCAGCCAGCCTCCTTCTCTGCCTCGTCAGCAAGGGCGGAAGAGACCCGCCGCCGCTGCGGCTGCTCCGGCACGTCGTAGTCCTTCTCCTCCGCCTCGTAAGCAAGGAAAGAAGACAGCCGCAGCCGCTCCGTCTGCTCTGCCGGCGTCTAGCAGTACAGCTGCTAGAGGCGGGAGGCAATACAGATTCGGTCCTTCTCTAAAGACTCCAGAGAAGTTACCATACGAGAGGACCGAGGAGGAAACCAGGAAGATCGTGCGAGCCGAAGTGACAAACTTCTTTGAAGGGGTGAAAGCAAAGAAACATCCACCTCCGGAGGAGAAGGTAGATCCGGTGAAAGCAAAGCGCACTCTGGCTGCCCTGACAAAACCACCAAAGTCTCCGCCGAGAGGCAACTATGAGCGCATTCTTGCAAAGACATATGCCGAAGTGGAGCGGTCGGGAAGTACTATCAGTGATCAAAGGTTAAAAGAACGACGAGATGGGAAAAAAATTGCCCGGCTCGGCGAACAAGCGAACCAATCGTGCCCCCCGCTCAAGGTGTCAAAAGACATCGTCGCTAATGATCCGAGTATGATGCCCAGTTATAGCAATCTTGGAGATTACCTGCCCGACGATGTACATTATGAAATCATGGAGGTGGACGAACACAAATACCATTACGGGAAGCCTCTCGTCAAAGATGACAGATCTCTAACAACGGTGATGCGAAGACTACATGATTGGTACATGAAAACCTGCAGAGAGTCTGATGGGATTGATACTTTGACGCTGAGAGTTAAACCGGAGCATGACCTCGTTGGAATTGATCTGTTGAATGTTCCATTTGAGGATTTCTTCCAGTTTTACAATCAAAAGGCCCTCGATAAAACAACGATCACTTGCTACTGTCTGTAAGTAGTACTACTTCTGTCATTAAGTCTCTCTATATAGGTCAGCTCTTTCATTGCATGTATTTATAATTATCCTCACTATATTATGCAGATTGAAGATCGCCGAATTGAAGAAAAGACAAATCGGTGATATTGGGTTCATTAACACAAATCTCATAGATGCATATACGGTTGAAAAACATGCCAAAGAAGCCGAGGCCAACTTGCTACAATCGTTGGTATTAAATCAAAACAAAGATATAATACTCTTTCCTTACAACTTCAAGTGAGTGTTACTGTCTTGTGCATATTCGGTTTCCCTTATTAGTCCAGGTTATGGTAATGTAATTGATGACTTATGCATGCATGCGCAGCTTCCACTATATTCTCCTAGAGATTAAGTTTGAGCAGGGAGTAGTAACCGTCTTAGACTCGAGACGAAAAGATCCCCAGGACTATGCGAACATGACTCAAATGCTCGAGAAGTAAGTTAAATCGATCATTATCCACCATATCAGCAACTTTGTTCATTTCCTGATATCAAGTAATTGTTTTCTTTGTCTGGCAGGGTTTGGAGAAAATTCACCTCAAAAGCTCCGGGACTGCCGAAGAAGCTACAATTTAATCACCCGAAAGTAAGTACTATAGTAGCATGTTCCGCGCATCTCCTAGTGATTCAAGCGCTAGTTTCATCAATACCATTTAGCATGCTTGCTTATCAGTTTGATTGACCTCTATTTCTTGTAAAGTGGTTGTGGCAGGAACCCGGGAATAATTACTGTGGATACTACGTTTGCGAGCCATCCGCTACACGACCTGTGAGCGGGGCTACACTGAAGAACAATATGAAGTGCGTAAGCAATAATATTCACAATTTTATTTTATTACCATCATTTGTGTTGAGTTTCATTTATTCATATATATATATATGTATTGACCCCCTTCTTCAAATTAGATGTTTCGGAAGCGGGATGAACTCCTAGCACCAGATCGTATGCGAGGAATTCAAGAGGAATTGGCGGCATTCTTCCTTGACCACGTGATCGCTGAAAACGGAGAATACAATGTGGACCCTGTGTTCCTACAATTTAATTAGGAGATTGTATTGTAAGAGATAATTATTGTATATATGTAGCCGGTAGTGTCGGATAGATATACGAGAACTTGTTGTTCGACCAATATCTCGGAGAAGGAGAGGTGGTCGATATCACTTCTCTCTGTATGCATATGTTCATGACGATCTTCTGTTTCCTTCATTTGATTACTAGCTAGCGTGTCTACTCCTCTCCATACGTATATAGTACGTAGCGTCGACCAAGCACGGAGATAAGAGAGGACACTTCTCTCTATTAATTAGCTAGCTAACACAATATATGAAACACCTAAATTAACCCCCCAAAACCCCTAAACCACCCCCTTTCAAAAAAACAAAAACCTCAGCTCCTGCCAGCTGCTGACGCGTGGATGCCTATTGGTCCCGGTTGGTGACACCAACCGGGACAAAAGGCCCTGCCTATTGGTCCCGGTTGGTGGCACCAACCGGGACCAAAGGCCCCCCTGCCTGGGCTGGCAGCAGCGGCCACATGGAGGACCTTCTGTCCCGGTTCGTGTAAGAACCGGGACTAAAGGGTTAGGGCTTTAGTAACGACCCTTTAGTCCCGGTTCGAGAACCGGGACAAAAGGCCCTTACAAACCGGGGTAAAATCCCCTTTTCCTACTAGTGGTACCTCACTAGAGGAGGGTACCTCACTAGAGGATGGCCTCGAAGACAACACCCCTAAGTCGGTGAGGGTGCGCTCTTTCTGGCCGCGACCCCCTGTAGTGGCTCTCCCCCCACCACCTCGCCCTCTAGGGGCTCTCCCCCCGCCCCTCCTCCACTAGGGGCACCTCTCCCTCGACCTGCTTGTGAGGAGTCATCGTCAAGTAGCCGGGGGGAGGATTATGTGCTCGACCACTCCGACTAGGCAGGCCAACGACCTTGCGTAGGAAACCCACGCCGTCGGCCTTCCCCTTGCCCATGTTCCACGAACCTGCATTGAAAAGAGAATAAGCAATTAGTAAATTAATGAAATGAAGGAAAAGGCATGATAATAAACACATTAATAAAAATGCATAAAAGGCATATTCCTAAACTATAGAAAAAAAGACTTGACACGTACATCTGCTAGAAACCATATGAATCATCACTGTTGTAACCTCTTTCTTGGTCCGTCTCATCATCACTATCAATCATATCATCTTCGTTGTCTGACGGAGGTGGAGGCTCTTCCTCGTCGTCAGCGTCTTCGTTTAACTTTTCTAGCATAAGTATGTCATTTTCATTGACAATGGTCTCACCATCATTCCGTGCATCATCGTCGTTTGGATCCACATCATCATCACCCAATGGTCTAGCGTCATCGTTTCTAACCACATCATCATCATCAGGTTGCTCTTGATAGAACACTCCCTCGTATGTCATGGGGTTAATGTTGTAGTAATCGTCTTCATTCGGGTTCGGTAGCTTACCATTTGGCGACACCTTGAACACAACTTCCCAACCCTTTAGGTACTCTTTCTGGCATGGGTAAGGCAGATAATATACTTGTGTAGCTTGGGTAACCGCAATGAAGAGATCGGCTCCGGCATAGACGGTTGATGGTTTAACTTCGACCAAACCAATGGAAGGCGTATGTTTTACCCCCTCCCACGGATCGAACCATCGACATTTGAACACAGGCAGACTTCGGGTCTCGCGCCCCTGGTGGAATTGAATCTCGTATATATTTTGCACCCTTCTGTAGTAGTCTACTGAATTTTGACCGGGGGTGTACACTCCGGTATTTATAGTTTTGGGATCAGGCCGGCTGTTCTGGTGCTCCTCTGTATGGAAGCGATACCCATTCACATCATACTTTTTACATGTCATGACGGCAGGGTCAAAACCCATGGAAACCCATCTCAATTCATAATCCATAGATATGTTCGGATCTTTTCCCTACAAGTATAATTGAAATTGTTGCGTGCATTAGTTAACTAATAAATGTTGAACTAGGTATTTAATAGGGGAGTGTGGAAAATTACTTTCTCCATGAACCAAGCAACAAAATTTTTACGTCCAGGGTTTCCATGACGAAGAAGAGTAAGTGCCTCCGCCTCAGTAGGAGGATTCATTCCCGTCCATTCCTCTTGAACGAAATCACTAAAAAAAAGAAAAGCGGTGTTAGACCGGGACTAAGTGAACATAAAACATGATGATGTGGAAGACATAAAGGAATGGTGTAGTGGTATTACCTCATCCACACTTCCTCAACTTCCCTGATGTTGTGCAAGATATAGAACATGAGGTCCTCCCACTCTTGTCGTGGCATGTTATAAGGTTTCGAGGCCCCAGCCCTCCCACCTTGCGCGTTGAATAGATGGAGCCTGGGTTGATACTTCGGCTCTTCTATATTGTATCGAGGCACCTTGTTATGCAGATGGGGAACGTGGTCTGGATAGTATGATGTCCTGAGGTCTGACACCTCCTCTAGGATAACTGCCTCAGCTTGTCATCCGCATACTCGTGCCTAAACAAAAGGCAATTCTTCGGGAAAACATCTATTTTCTAATAATCCATAGAGAGTGCCTTCATGATTTTCTTTGTATCGTACATGCTTTTCGGCAGTTCATGACCCTCAGGGAGGCTGTTAGCCCATACTCCCAAGAATGCTTCGAAGCATTTCTGGCTACAGCCGTACTCAGCCTTGGCTGCAATCAGTTGCGAGATGGCATCCAGCTGAGATATTTTCGCACCCGCATAAAGAGGTTTCTTCGACGAGGCCAAGACCTCCAAGAAGGCCTTTGCGGTTGCCTCCGGCTCCTCCGGTTCATTCTCTGAAGGTGTCGCATTCGCCGTTTCTGCAACAATGACATCATCTAGCATGTCCCTGACCCCGTCGTCCTCATATCCATCGATGCGTTGTCGCATCACCTCCTCTCTACCACGGTCCTGCTCGGCTATGTTTATCGGCGGCATGTCAAAGTTTGGCATATATCCGGGCGTGCGAAGGTGCTCACTCATGTCCGTCTGATTTCTACGGTGACGTCTGGCACATCTCGCACAGGGGCATGGTGGGATAATTCTCATTGGACGATGGAATATCTCCTTCAAATACACATCGGTTTTCGCGATCAACTCTGATGTTACTCGATTCCGACGGATAAAACCACTGTACATCCACTGATTATCTGCCATCCTCTACTTTTTTGCAAGCCACACAACATAATTAAGGATTCACTTAAATTAATCACATCAAATTTTCAGTTTCTACCGCGTTGAATCCACCTACATCTCTAATAGGTAAAGATGGGTCCTAATCCCACCCGAGGATGTGTAGATTGAGTACGTTCTCCATTCTACCCCGTTCCGAGACAAAATTTTGGCAGCACCTCCCCGCTGTTCTCCAGATACACGTCTCGGCAAATAGCCGAGAGAATGTGCTCCGAAGAACAATGGGGAGGCGCCGCCGAAATCCTGTCTCAGAACAGGGTAGAACATGGAGAACATAACCAATCTACACATCCTCGGGCTGTCCGTGGAAAACGCTGGACAATCCGAAAGAGCTGCGGTGATAAATATGCAATTGAATGCATATTTATCGATGCAACCCTTTCGGACGGGAGACCTAGGTTACGCGACTTGATGTGAAAATGAAATCTACTTAAAGAGGGTAGGAGGTGAAGGTGGATTCATAGCTCACCCTCCGCTGTAGAGGAAGTAGTCGAGCAGCGGCAGGATCATGGACGACGAAGGCTCCAGGGAGATGAAATGCCACAAAGCCTGTAAATATTACCGACTCAAAAAATTTGAGGGCATCACATCACATAAAGCATTGACACTTTAAACTATGAAAAAATTCTTATTTCGTCAACTGTCAAATTTTGTCCTTCAATTTTTTTAACAAGATCATCATGATAAAATAACCACTCATCTTATACCAGTTTCGGAGCACATCTTGTTGGGGATCGTTGCAGAATTTTAAAATATTCTACGCATCACCAAGATCCATCAATGGAGTTTACTAGCAACGAGGGGAAAGGAGTGCATCTACATACCCTTGTAGATCGCGAGCGGAAGCGTTCAAGTGAACGGGGTTGATGGAGTCGTACTCGTCGTGATCCAAATCACCGATGACCGAGTGCCGAACGGACGGCACCTCCGCGTTCAACACATGTACGGAGCAGCGACGTCTCCTCCTTCTTGATCCAGCACGAGGAAAGGAGAGGTTGATGGAGATCCAGCAGCACGACGGCGTGGTGGTGGAAGTAGCGGGGATCCCGGCAGGGCTTCGCCAAGCGCAAGCGGGAGAGAGAGGTGTCACGGGAGGGAGAGGGAGGCGCCAGGGGCTAGGGGTCCAGCAGCCCTCCCTCCCCCCTCTTTATATAGGCCCCCTGGGGGGCGCCGGCCCCTGGGATCCCATCTACAGGGGGGCGGCGGCCAAGGGGGGGAAACTTCCCCCCCAAGTCAGGTGGGGCGCCCCCCACCCCTAGGGTTTCCAACCCTAGGCGCAGGGGAAGGCCCATGGGGGGCGCACCAGCCCACCAGGGGCTGGTTCCCCTTCCACTTCAGCCCATGGGGCCCTCCGGGATAGGTGGCCCCACCCGGTGGACCCCCGGGACCCTTCCGGTGGTCCCGGTACAATACCGATAACCCCCGAAACTTTCCCGGTGGCCGAAACTGGACTTCCTATATATAATTCTTCACCTCCGGACCATTCCGAAACTCCTCGTGACGTCCGGGATCTCATCCGGGACTCCGAACAACTTTCGGGTTTCCGCATACTAATATCTCTACAACCCTACCGTCACCGAACCTTAAGTGTGTAGACCCTACGGGTTCGGGAGACATGCAGACATGACCGAGACGCCTCTCCGATCAATAACCAACAGCGGGATCTGGATACCCATGTTGGCTCCCACATGTTCCACGATGATCTCATCGGATGAACCACGATGTCGAGGATTCAATCAATCCCGTATACAATTCCCTTTGTCAATCGGTACGTTACTTGCCCGAGATTCGATCGTCGGTATCCCAATACCTTGTTCAATCTCGTTACCGGCAAGTCACTTTACTCGTACCGTAATGCATGATCCCGTGGCTAACTCCTTAGTCACATTGACCTCATTATGATGATGCATTACCGAGTGGGCCCAGAGATACCTCTCCGTCATACGGAGTGACAAATCCCAGTCTCGATCCGTGCCAACCCAACAGACACTTTCGGAGATACCCGTAGTGCACCTTTATAGTCACCCAGTTACGTTGTGGCGTTTGGCACACCCAAAGCACTCCTACGGCATCCGGGAGTTGCACGATCTCATGGTCTAAGGAAATGATACCTGACATTGAAAAAAGCTCTAGCAAACGAACTACACGATCTTTGTGCTATGCTTAGGATTGGGTCTTGTCCATCACATCATTCTCCTAATGATGTGATCCCGTTATCAATGACATCCAATGTCCATAGTCAGGAAACCATGACTATCCGTTGATCAACGAGCTAGTCAACTAGAGGCTCACTAGGGACATGTTGTGGTCTATGTATTCACACATGTATTACGATTTCCGGATAACACAGTTATAGCATGAATAATAGACAATTATCATGAACAAGGAAATATAATAATAACCATTTTATTATTGCCTCTAGGGCATATTTCCAACACATCTCACATAGCTTTTTTAACTAAGTGACTCAAGTTGCTTTTTTAACTATGATAATGCATTTTGGGTCTCGAATTTCACCTACATCACAACATTCATCCATCTATCAATGTAACAACATCACAACATCTATCCATCTAAGACACATACAACATTCATCCATCTATCAACCTAACAACATCCAACATCCAACCATGCATCCATTCATCCATCCAACAGTACCAAAATAATGCAAAAAAAAGAAGAAAAAGGTAGCTCACCGACGGGCGAGGCAGCAGGGGCCGGTGGTGGAGGGCTGGAGGAAGAGGCACGGGAGGGCCGGGGCGGGGCGGGGCTGGCCGGAGAAGAAGAGGAGGGCATCCGCCGCCGCTAGCAGCAGCACTGGTCTGGGAGGGATGCAGGCCAGCCGGAGCCGCGACCCGTTGTGGTCGGGGCGGCCGTCGCGCAGTCGGGGGGAGGACGGGGCGCCGGTAGGGTCGGGAAGCGATGGTGAGCCCAGATTCCGCAAAATGGCTTGAGAACATGAAATCTGAGATGAGATCCATGTATGAGAACAAAGTGTGGACTTTGGTTGACTTGCCCGATGATCGGCAAGCAATTGAGAATAAATGGATCGTCAAGAGGAAGACGGACGCTGATAGTAGTATCACTATCTACAAAGCTAGAATTGTCGCAAAAAGGTTTTCGACAAGTTCAAGATGTTGACTACGATGAGAGTTTCTCACTCGTATCTATGCTTAAGTCTGTCTGAATCATGTTAGCAATTGCCGCATTTTATGAAATATGGCAAATGGATAAACAAAACTGCATTCCTTAATGGATTTATTAAAGAAGAGTTGTATATGATGCAACTAGGAGGTTTTGTCAATCCTAAAGGTGCTAACAAAATATGCAAGCTCCAGCGATCCATCTATGGACTGGTGCAAGCATCTCGGAGTTGGAATATACACTTTGATAAGTTGATCAAAGGATATAGTTTTATACAGACTTGCGGTGAAGCCTGTATTTACAAGAAAGTGAGTGGGAGCACTACAGCATTTCTGATAAGTATATGTGAATGACATATTGTTGATCGGAAATAATGTAGAATTATTATGCAAAGCATAAAGGAGTGTTTGAAAGGATTTTTTCAAAGAAAGACCTCGGTGAAGCTGCTTACATATTGAGCATCAAGATCTATAGAGATAGATGAAGACGCTTGATAAGTTTTTCAATGAGTACATACCTTAACAAGATTTTGAAGTAGTTCAAAATAGAACAGTCAAAGAAAGAGTTCTTGCCTATGTTACAAGGTGTGAAATTGAGTAAGACTCAAAGCCCGACCACGGCAGAAGATAGAAAGAGAATGAAAGTCATTCCCTATGCCTTGGCCATAGGTTCTATAAAGTATGCCATGCTGGGTACCAGATCTATTGTATACCCTACACTGATTTTGGCAAGGGAGTACAATAGTGATCTAGGAGTAGATCACTGGACAGCGGTCAAAATTATCCTTGGTGGAATAAGGATATGTTTCTCGATTATGGAGGTGACAAAAGGTTCGTCGTAAAGGGTTATGTCGATGCAAGTTTTGACACTAATCTAGATGACTCTAAGTCTCGGTCTAGATACATATTGAAAGTGGGAGCAATTAGCTAAGAGTAGCTCCATGCAGAGCATTGTAAACATAGAAATTTGCAAAATACTTACGGATCTGAATGTGACAGACCCGTTGACTAAAATTATCTCACAATCAAAACATGATCACACCTTAGTACTCTTTGGGTGTTAATCACATAGCGATGTGAACTAGATTATTGACTCTAGTAAACCCTTTGAGTGTTGGTCACATAGAGATGTGAACTATGGGTGTTAATCACATGGTGATGTGAATTATTGATGTTAAATCACATGGCGATGTGAACTAGATTATTGACTCTAGTGCAAGTGGGAGACTGAAGGAAATATGCCCTAGAGGCAATAATAAAGTATTATATATTTCCTTATATCATGATAAATGTTTATTATTCATGCTAGAATTGTATTAACCGGAAACATAATACATGTGTGAATACATAGACAAACAGAGTGTCACTACTATGCCTCTACTTGACTAGCTCGTTAATCAAAGATGGTTATGTTTCCTAGCCATAGACATAAGTTGTCATTTGATTAACGAGATCACCTCATTAGGAGAATGACGTGATTGACTTGACCCATTCCGTTAGCTTAGCACTAGATCGTTTAGTATGTTGCTATTGCTTTCTTCATGACTTATACATGTTCCTATGACTATGAGGTTATGCAACTCCCGTTTACCGGAGGAACACTTTGTGTGCTACCAAACGTCACAACGTAAATGGGTGATTATAAAGGTGCTCTACAGGTGTCTCCAAAGGTACTTGTTGGGTTGGCGTATTTCGAGATTTGGATTTGTCACTCCAATTGTCGGAGAGGTATCTCTGGGCCCACTCGGTAATGCACATCACTATAAGCCTTGCAAGCATTGTGACTAATGAGTTAGTTGCGGGATGATGTGTTACGGAACGAGTAAAGAGACTTGCCGGTAACGAGATTGAACTAGGTATCGAGATACCGACGATCAAATCTCGGGCAAGTAACATACCGGTGACAAAGGGAACAACGTATGTTGTTATGCGGTCTGACCGATAAAGATCTTCGTAGAATATGTGGGAGCCAATATGGGCATCCAGGTCCCGCTATTGGTTTTGACCGGAGACGTGTCTCGGTCATGTCTACATAGTTCTCGAACCCGTAGGGTCCGCACGCTTACCGTTACGATGACAGTTTTATTGAGTTTTGATGTACCCAAGGAGTTCGGATTCCCGGATGAGATTAGGGATATGACGAGGAGTCTCGAAATGGTCGAGACGTAAAGATCGATATATTGGACAACTATATTCGGACTTCGGAAAGGTTCCGAGTGATTCGGGTATTTTTCGGAGTACCGGAGAGTTACGGGAATTCGTATTGGGCCTTAATGGGCCATACGGAAAAGGAGAGAAAGGCCTCAAAAGGTGGCCGCACCCCTCCCCATGGTCTGGTCCGAATTGGACTAGGGAAGGGGGGTGCACCCTTCCTTCCTTCTCCTTCCCCCTTCCCTTCTCCTACTCCCACAAGGAAAGGAGGAGTCCTACTCCCGGTGGGAGTAGGACTCCCCCCTATGGCGCGCCTCTCCCCTTGGCCGGCTGCCTCCCCCTTGCTCCTTTATATACGGGGGCAGGGGGCACCCCAGAGACACAACAATTGATCCTTGAGATCTCTTAGCCGTGTGCGGTGCCCCCCTCCACCATATTACACCTCGATAATACCGTTGCGAAGCTTAGGCGAAGCCCTGCGTCGGTGGAACATCATCATCGTCACCACGCCGTCGTGCGGAAGAAACTCTCCCTCAACACTCGGCTGGATCGGAGTTCGAGGGACGTCATCGAGCTGAACGTGTGTAGAACTCGGAGGTGCCGTACGTTCGGTACTTGATCGGTCGGATCGTGAAGACGTACGACTACATCAACCGCGTTGTGATAACGCTTCCGCTGTCGGTCTACGAGGGTACGTGGACAACACTCTCCCCTCTCGTTGCTATGCATCACCATGATCTTGCGTGTGCGTAGGAAATTTTTTGAAATTACTACGTTCCCCAACAGTGGCATCCGAGCCAGGTTTTATGTGTTGATGCTATGCACAAGTAGAACACAAGTGAGTTGTGGGCGATATAAGTCATACTGCTTACCAGCATGTCATACTTTGGTTCAGCGGTATTGTGAGATGAAGCGGCCCGGACCGACATTACGCGTACGCTTACGCGAGACTGGTTTCACCGTTGCGAGCACTCGTTGCTTAAAGGTGACCGGCGGGTGTCTGTCTCTCTCACTTTAGTTGAACCGAGTGTGGCTACGCCCGGTCCTTGCGAAGGTTAAAACAGCACCAACTTGACAAACTATCGTTGTGGTTTTGATGCGTAGGTAAGAACGGTTCTTGCTAAGCCCGTAGCAGCCACGTAAAATATGCAACAACAAAGTAGAGGACGTCTAACTTGTTTTTGCAGGGCGTGTTGTGATGTGATATGGTCAAGACATGATGTGATATAATGTGTTGTATAAGATGATCATGTTTTGTAACCGAGTTATCGGCAACTGGCAGGAGCCATATGGTTGTCGCTTTATTGTATGAGATGCAATCGCCATGTAATAGTTTTACTTTATCACTAAGCGGTAGCGATAGTCGTAAAAGCAATAAGTTGGCGAGACGACAACGATGCTACGATGGAGATCAAGGTGTCGCGCCGGTGACGATGGTGATCATGACGGTGCTTCGGAGATGGAGATCACAAGCACGGTGCTTCGGAGATGGAGATCACAAGCACAAGATGATGATGGCCATATCATATCACTTATATTGATTGCATGTGATGTTAATCCTTTATGCATCTTATCTTGCTTTGTTTGACGGTAGCATTATAAGATGATCCTTCACTAAATTATCAAAGTATAAGTGTTCTCCCTGAGTATGCACCGTTGCGAAAGTTCTTCGTGCTGAGACACCACGTGATGATCGGGTGTGATAGGCTCTACGTTCAAATACAACGGGTGCAAAACAGTTGCACACGCGGAATACTCAGGTTAAACTTGACAAGCCTAGCATATAACAGATATGGCCTCGGAACACGGAGACCGAAAGGTCGAGCGTGAATCATATAGTAGATATGATCAACATAGTGATGTTCACCATTGAAACTACTCCATCTCACGTGATGATCGGACATGGTTTAGTTGATATGGATCACGTGATCACTTAGAGGATTAGAGGGATGTCTATCTAAGTGGGAGTTCTTAAGTAATATGATTAATTGAACTTGAATTTATCATGAACTTAGTCCTGATAGTATTTTGCAAATTATGTTGTAGATCAATAGCTCGCGTTGTTGCTTCCCTGTGTTTATTTTTGATATGTTCCTAGAGAAAAATTATGTTGAAAGATGTTAGTAGCAAAGATGCGGATTGGATCCATGATCTGAGGATTATCCTCATTGCTGCACAGAATAATTATGTCCTTAATGCACCGCTAGGTGACTGACCTATTGCAGGAGCAGATGCAGACGTTATGAACGTTTGGCTAGCTCAATATGATGACTACTTGATAGTTTAGTGCACCATGCTTAACGGCTTAGAATCGGGACTTCAAAGACGTTTTGAACGTTATGGACCATATGAGATGTTCTAGGAGTTGAAGTTAATATTTCAAGCAAATACCCGAGTTGAGAGATATGAAGTCTCCAACAAGTTCTATAGCTAAAAGATGGAGGAGAATCGCTCAACTAGTGAGCATGTGCTCAGATTGTCTGGCTACTACAATCACTTGAATCAAGTGGGAGTTTATCTTCCAGATAAAATAGTGATTGACAGAATTCTCTAGTCACCATCACCAAGTTAGTAGAACTTCGTGATGAACTATAGTATGCAAGGGATGACGAAAGTAATTCCCGAGCTCTTCGTGATGCTGAAATCGACGAAGGTAGAAATCAAGAAAAACATCAAGTGTTGATGGATGACGAGACCACTTCAAGTGTTGATGGTTGATGAGACCACTAGTTTCAAAAAAGGGCAAAGGGAAGAAGGGGAACTTCAAAAAGAACGGCAAGCAAGTTGCTACTCAAGTGAAGAAGCCCAAGTCTGTACCTAAGCCTGAGACTAAGTGCTTCTACTGCAAAGGGACTGGTCACTGGAGGCGGAACTGCCCCAAGTATTTGGTGGATAAGAAGGATGGCAAAGTGAACAAAGGTATATTGGATATACATGTTATTGATGTGTACTTACTAGTGTTTATAGCAACCCCTCAGTATTTGATACTGGATCAGTTGCTAAAGAGTAGTAACTCGAAAACGGGAGTTGCAGAATAAACAGAGACTAGTAAAAGACGAGGTGACGATGTGTGTTGGAAGTAGTTCCAAGATTGATATGATCATCATCGCACACTCCCTATAATTTCGGGATTAGTGTTGAAACTAAATAAATGTTATTTGGTGTTTGCATTGAGCATGAATATGATTTGATCATGTTTATTGCAATACGGTTATTCATTTAAGTTAGAGAACAATTGTTGTTCTGTTTACATGAATAAAAAGCTTCTATGGTCATACACACCAACGAAAATGGTTTGTTGGATCTCGATCGTAGTGATACACATATTCATAATATTGAAGCCAAAAGATGCAAAGTTAATAATGATAGTGCAACTTATTTGTGGCACTGCCGTTTAGGTCATATTGGTGTAAAGCGCATGAAGAAACTCCATACTGATGGGATTTTGGAATCAATTGATTATGAATCACTTGATGCTTGCGAACCATGCCTCATGGGCAAGATGACTAAAACGCCGTTCTCCGGAACTATGGAGAGAGCAACAGATTTGTTGGAAGTCATACATACAGATGTATGTGGTCCAATGAATATTGAGGCTCGTGGCGGATATCGTTATTTTCTCACCTTCACTCGAGCAGATATGGGTATATCTACTTAATGAAACAGAAGTCTGAAACATTTGAAAAGTTCATATAATTTCAGAGTGAAGCGGAAAATCATCGTAACAAGAAAATAAAGTTTCTACGATCTGATCGTGGAGAAAAGTATTTGAGTTACGAGTTTGGCCTTCAGTTAAAACAATGTGAAATAGTTTCGCTACTCACGCCACCTGGAACACCACAGTGTAATGGTGTGTCCAAACATCATAACCGTACTTTATTAGATATGGTGCGATATATGATGTCTCTTACCGATCTACCACTATCGTTTTGGGGTTATGCATTAGAGACAGCTGCATTCACGTTAAATAGGCTACCATCTAAATCCGTTGAGACTACATCTTATGAACTGTGGTTTGGCAAGAAACCAAAGTTGTCGTTTCTTAAAGTTTGGGGTTGCGAAGCTTATGTGAAAAAGTTTCTTCTTGATATGCTCAAACCCAAATCGGAGAAATGTGTCTTCATAGGATACCCAAAGGAGACTGTTGGGTACACCTTCTATCACAGATCCGAAGGCAAGACATTCGTTGCTAAGAATGGATACTTTCTAGAGAAGGAGTTTCTCTCGAAAGAAGTGAGTGGGAGGAAAGTAGAACTTGATGAGGTAACTGTACCTGCTCCCTTATTGGAAAGTAGTTCATCACAGAAATCTGTTCCTCTGACTTCTACACCAATTAGTGAGGAAGTTAATGATGATGATCATGTAACTTCAGATCAAGTTACTACCAAACCTCGTAGGTAAACCAGAGTAAGATCCGCACCAGAGTGGTACGGTAATCCTGTTCTGGAGGTTATGTTGCTACATCATGACAAACCTACGAACTATGAAGAAGCGATGGTGAGCCCAGATTCCGCAAAATGGCTTGAGGCCATGAAATCTGAGATGAGATCCATGTATGAGAACAAAGTGTGGACTTTGGTTGACTTGCCCGATGATCGGCAAGCAATTGAGAATAAATGGATCGTCAAGAGGAAGACGGACGCTGATAGTAGTATCACTATCTACAAAGCTAGAATTGTCGCAAAAAGGTTTTCGACAAGTTCAAGATGTTGACTACGATGAGAGTTTCTCACTCGTATCTATGCTTAAGTATGTCTGAATCATGTTAGCAATTGCCGCATTTTATGAAATATGGCAAATGGATAAACAAAACTGCATTCCTTAATGGATTTATTAAAGAAGAGTTGTATATGATGCAACCAGGAGGTTTTGTCAATCCTAAAGGTGCTAACAAAATATGCAAGCTCCAGCGATCCATCTATGGACTGGTGCAAGCATCTCGGAGTTGGAATATACACTTTTATAAGTTGATCAAAGGATATAGTTTTATACAGACTTGCGGTGAAGCCTGTATTTACAAGAAAGTGAGTGGGAGCACTACAGCATTTCTGATAAGTATATGTGAATGACATATTGTTGATCGGAAATAATGTAGAATTATTATGCAAAGCATAAAGGAGTGTTTGAAAGGATTTTTTCAAAGAAAGACCTCGGTGAAGCTGCTTACATATTGAGCATCAAGATCTATAGAGATAGATGAAGACGCTTGATAAGTTTTTCAATGAGTACATACCTTAACAAGATTTTGAAGTAGTTCAAAATAGAACAGTCAAAGAAAGAGTTCTTGCCTGTGTTACAAGGTGTGAAATTGAGTAAGACTCAAAGCCCGACCACGGCAGAAGATAGAAAGAGAATGAAAGTCATTCCATATGCCTTGGCCATAGGTTCTATAAAGTATGCCATGCTGGGTACCAGATCTATTGTATACCCTACACTGATTTTGGCAAGGGAGTACAATAGTGATCTAGGAGTAGATCACTGGACAGCGGTCAAAATTATCCTTAGTGGAATAAGGATATGTTTCTCGATTATGGAGGTGACAAAAGGTTCGTCGTAAAGGGTTATGCGATGCAAGTTTTGACACTAATATAGATGACTCTAAGTCTCGGTCTAGATACATATTGAAAGTGGGAGCAATTAGCTAAGAGTAGCTCCATGCAGAGCATTGTAAACATAGAAATTTGCAAAATACTTACGGATCTGAATGTGACAGACCCGTTGACTAAAATTATCTCACAATCAAAACATGATCACACCTTAGTACTCTTTGGGTGTTAATCACATAGCGATGTGAACTAGATTATTGACTCTAGTAAAACCTTTGAGTGTTGGTCACATAGAGATGTGAACTATGGGTGTTAATCACATGGTGATGTGAATTATTGATGTTAAATCACATGGCGATGTGAACTAGATTATTGACTCTAGTGCAAGTGGGAGACTGGAGGAAATATGACCTAGAGGCAATAATAAAGTATTATATATTTCCTTATATCATGATAAATGTTTATTATTCATGCTAGAATTGTATTAACCGGAAACATAATACATGTGTGAATACATAGACAAACAGAGTGTCACTAGTATGCCTCTACTTGACTAGCTCGTTAATCAAAGATGGTTATGTTTCCTAGCCATAGACATAAGTTGTCATTTGATTAATGAGATCACCTCATTAGGAGAATGACGTGATTGACTTGACCCATTCCGTTAGCTTAGCACTCGATCGTTTAGTATGTTGCTATTGCTTTCTTCATGACTTATACATGTTCCTATGACTATGAGGTTATGCAACTCCCGTTTACCGGAGGAACACTTTGTGTGCTACCAAACGTCACAACGTAAATGGGTGATTATAAAGGTGCTCTACAGGT